>NC_135890.1:49698224-51079030 GCF_964194155.1 Cetorhinus maximus | reverse complement strand
TGCTTTTGTTTATTGATGGCCTTGTGGTCTATATTACTTGGACTTTTCCTCGCATTTTTCTATGTTTCAAATATGCCCTCCTGCATGCTCTTTCCTGTAGTATGTCACCACTCTGTTGTAGATGGTTTCCTAGTTGAACTTGTTCTTTGCCAGGACCATACAACTGTAAGATTCCTTCTTGATTGGTGGGTAACTCTCCCCTGTCTCTTTTGATTAGCCAAGTGGTTTAAATCAGGAAACATTATTACAGCTGTAGAGTACAGGTAAGAAATTTGCTTTTAATATATTTAACATCCAAATTAATTAAATAGAATAGAGACGGCTGAGCAGGCGATGTTTTGCAGCTGTAGAATGTGGCAGCTGGTGCAATCCATGGTGACCACATTTGCAGCAAGTGTTGGCTGCTTGAGGAACTTTGGCTCAGAGTTGATGAGCTGGAGTCCGAGCTGCGGACACTACGACACATCAGGGAGGGGGAGAGTAACCTGGACACTGTTTTAGGAGGTAGTCACACCCCTTAGATTAATTACAACAAATTTGGTCAGGAACAGGAAGGTGTGACTGTGAGTGAGGCAGGTATGGGGATCCAGAATTTAGCTTTGGAGGAGCCTCAGCCAATGCCCTTGTCCAATAGGTACGAGGTTCTTGCTTCCGGTGTGGACGAGGGTACAGACTGCAAGGAGGATGAGCGAATTGACCAGAGCACTGTGGTACAGAGTGCCATTCAAGTGGGGGTAGAAAAGAGAAAAGTAGTAGTAATAGGGGATAGCATAGTTAGGGGAATAGATACTGTTCTCTGCAGCAAAGACAGAGAGTCCCGAAGGCTGTGTTGCCTACCTGGTGCCAAGGTTAAGGACATCTCTTCTGGGCTAGAGAGGAACTTGGAGTGGGAGGGGAAGGATCCAGTTGTTGTGGTTCATGTAGGTACCAATGACATAGGTAGGACAAGGTAAGAGGTTCTGCTGAGGGACTACGAGCAGCTCGGGTCTAAATTAAAAAGCAGAACCACAAAGGTAATCTCCGTATTACTACCTGAGCCATGTGCAAATTGGCGTAGGGTAAAAAAGATTAGAGATGTAAATGTGTGGCTCAAAGATTGGTGTGGGAGAAATTGGTTCCGATTCATGGGGCACTGGCACCAGTACTGGGGGAGGAGAGAGCTGTTCCGTTTGGATGGGCTCCATTTGAACCATGCTAGGGCCAGTGTCCTGGTGAATCGTATAATTACGGTTGTAGATAGGACTTTAAACTAATTAGTTGTGGGGGAGGGTTCAATTGAAGGGAAGTTTAGAAAATCAAAAATAATCGAGAGAGCAGAGGTGCAGGGTAGAAAAGAGGCAAACGATAATCAAAGTGTGACAGGAAGGGGCAGAAAATATAAGAAGAAGAGTGCAGCAGAAATTAGAACCAGAATGAGTATTAATGGTAAAAAGTAAAAGCTTAAGGCTCTTTATCTGAATGCATGCAGCATTTGTAACAAGATAGATGAGTTTGTGGCACAAATAGAAATAAATGGATATGACTTGATAGCTATTACAGAGGTGTGGTTGCAGGGTGACCAAGACTGGAAACTCAATATTCAACGGTATTCAACGTTCTGGAAAAATAGGCAAAAAAAAAGATGGGGTAGCTTTATTAATAAAGGAAGGTAGCAGTGCAGTGGTGAGTAGTGATATAGGTGCAATAGATCGCGATGTAGAATCAGTTTGGGTGGAATTAAGGAATAGCAAGGGGAAAAAGTCACGATGGGAGTCGTCTATAGGCCCCCAAAGAGTTGCCTCACTGTGGGACAAAGTATAAATCAGGAAATAATTGAGGCATGTAAGAAGGGAACTACAATTGTCATGGGTGATTTTAATCTACATATTGACTGAACAAATCAGATTGGCAGGGGTAACATGGAAGACGAATTTGTAGAGTGCATCAGGGATTGTTTCTTAGAGCAATATGTTGCAGAACCTACCTGGGAACAGGCTATTTTAGGTCTAGTAATGTGTAATGAGGTAGGATTAATAAGAGATCTCATAGTTCAGGATCCTCTTGGGGGTAGCGATCGAATTTCAAATTCAGTTTGAGGGGGAGCAACTTGGATCTCAAACCAGTGTCCTCAACTTAAATAAGGGCAATTACAGATGTATGAAGAAAGAGTTGTCTAAAGTGGGCTTGGAAAATAGACTAAGGAGAAGGTCAGTAGTTGAGCAGTGGCAGACATTTAAGCAGATATTTCATAACGTTCAGCAAAATTTATCCCGGTTAAAAAGAAGGACTCGACGAGAAGGATGAACCACCTGTGGTTAACAAAGGCGGCCAAGGAGAGCATCCAGTCAAAAACTAAGGCATACAAAGTGGTGAAAACTAGTGGTAGGCCAGAGGATTGGGAATTTTTTAGGAACCAGCAGTGGATGACTAAAAAGCTAGTAAAGAGGGAGAAAATTGATTATGAAAGTAAATTGGCAAGAAATATAAAAACAAACTGCAAGAGCTTCTAAGGACATATAAAAAGAAAAAGAGTAGCTAAAATGAGCGTGGGACCTTTAGAGGATGTGACTGGAGAATTGATAATGGGGAACAGGGAAATGACAGATAATTTAAATCAATATTTTGCATCGGTCTTCATGCTGGAGGACACTATAAACATCCCAAAGATATCAGATAAGCAAGGAGCTAATGGGAGGAAAGATCTTGTAACAGTCTATATCATGAAGGACAAAGTATTTGAGAAATTAATGGGACTAAAGGCAGACAAGTCACCAGGACCTAATGGCCTGCATCCAAGAGTTTTAAAGGAAGTGGCTGCAGAGATAGTGGAGGCATTGGTCGAAATATTCCAGAGCTCACTGGATTCCGGGAGGGTCCCAATAGATTGGAAAACTGCTAATGTGATGCCTCTGTTCAATAAGGGAGGGAGACATAAAGCAGGAAACTGTAGGCCAGTCAGCCTAACATCTGTCGTTGGGAAAATGCTAGAGTCCAATATTAAGGAAGAAATAGCAGGACATTTAAAAAAGCTTAATGCAATGATACAGCGTCAGCATGGTTTTGTGAAAGGGAAATTATGTTTGACAAATTTGATAGAGTTCTTTGAGGATATAACAAGCAGAGTTGATAAAGGGGAATTGGTAGATGTGGTGTATTTAGATTCCAGAAGACATTCGATAAGGTGCCACATAAAAGGTTATTGCACAAGACAAGAGCTCACGGTATTTGGGGTAATGTATTAGGATGGCTTGAGGATTGGTTACATGGCATTAATGGGTCTTTTTCAAGTTGGAAAGACATAACTAGTGGAGTGCCACAAGGATCAGTCCTACAGCCTCAATTATTTACGATCTATATTAATGACTTGGAGGAGGGGGCAGAGTCTAATGTATCCAAATTTGCTGACAATACAAAAATAGGTGGGAGGGCATGTTGTGATGAAAATAAGGAATTTGCAAGGGGATACAGACAGGTTGAATGAGTTGGCAAAAAACTTGGCTGATGGAGTTTAATGTTGGAAATTGTGAGGTCATGCACTTTGGTAGGAAAAATCAAAAGGTAGACTATTATTTAAATGGTGTGAGACTCCAAAAAAGTGCAGCATAGAGGGATTCTTGTGCATGAAACACAAAAAGTTAGCATGCAGGTGCAGCAAGTAATTAAGAAGGCAAATGGAATTTTGACCTATATTGCTAGGGGGTTGGAGTTTAAAAATAGGGAAGTCTTGTTACGACTTTACAGGGTGTTGGTGGGGCTGCACCTGGAGTACTGTGTACAGTTTTGGTCCCCATATTTAAGAAAGGATATACAGGCATTGGAGGCATTTCAAAAGCGATTCACTAGGCTGATTCCTGGGATGAAGGGGTTGACTTATCAAGAACGGCTAAACAGGTTAGGCCTTTATTCATTAGAGTTTAGAAGAATGAGGGATCATATTGAAACGTACAAGATTCTGAGGGGGCTTGACAGGGTAGATGTTGAGAAGATGTTTCCACTAGTGGTGGAATCTCAAACTAGGGGACATAGTCACAGAATAAAGGGACTCATTTAAAACTGAGATGTGAAGGAATTTCTTCTCTGAGGGTAGTGAATGTCTGGAATTCTCTACCCCAGAGATTTGTGGAGGCTAGATCACTGAAAGTGTTTAAAGAGGAGGCAGATAGATTTTTGCAATATCGGGGAGCTGAAGGCTATGAGGAGCTGGCATGAAAGAGGAGTTGAGGCTTGGGACAGAATGGCCTACTTCTCCTATTTCCTATGTTCTTATGTTACTTCCCTTGCACTTTCCTTCATCTTAAGACTTTGGCATTACCCCATTTTTTTTTACCCATTTCAACCTTGGTGTTCCTTCTATTTTTTCAACAAAAAGTAATATATGTTCAATACTTACATTTCTCATTACAGTATTTGTTTTCAGGCAGGTGAAATCCCATTCCTCTTGTGGAATTATGGAACACAATTTAAATCTTATTATAAAATCTCTCATAGGAACTTAATCTATTTACATGAAAAGTTTTTATTCTTTGCAACTTTATACTTGATTTTGTTTGACAAATATATGCTGCTTTCTCTACCCATGTCTTCAGTTAACAAAGGATTAATCTAACTTTAATTTGAATTGTAAGTGAAAGCAAGGATTGATGAATAACACTTATAAACCCAGAAATGAGTGTTACTGATATTTGCAGTTGAATACTAAACACATTTGTCTGACATTCCTGTCTGCTATTTTAACATGTGTTAACAAGTTTATTTTAAGTAATGAATGTCCCCCATAAGAAAAGCACTTGCCTTCTAATATTACACCTCATACTTGCCAGCTAGTAGAATCTCTAGTGTGGTAGAATGTTCACAAAACCCAAAGAGGTGGCGTGAAGGAGGTGGCATAATATCACTTTCACCCAAGTTGAGCCCAGCTTTTACAGTAACTTCCAGATTCTTCTCATTTAACTATTCAGTGTTGTGCTTTCTGTCTGAAATAGGCTTAAATGTAGCTGATTTTCTTGGAGGAAATTGGTGAATTAGTGAATGTGGTGCCATTTGCAAGTGTTGCATTTGTCACATGCAGTCAATGTAATCTCCTGGATTGGTTTTGATTGTATGAGAGAGTTGGAAAGAAATTTTCCAGAGTTATTTTCTCTTATTGACCCTGTGGTTTAATTTACCCATGATTTTTTGCCTCTCCCAGGAGATTGCTGGGGTGTGGGTACATTTGGTAAATGCTTAGTGATGATGCTTTAGGTATCAAGAGTGTGGGGCAAGCTTGAAGGACTTTTTGCTGGCTTTTTGCCGCTTGCTATTTTCATATGTGTACACTGCAGACTCCCTGATGGGTCAAATGGCACCTTCAGTAGGATTTGGTAGCATGAAAAACTTTATGTTGTGACAACTTCCACTGCTATGGGAAAAACTCTGCTGGCTGCAGATGTCTGCTGGCAAATTATACATCTCTATACTGGCCTATCTTAAGAAGTGGAGAAAGGGAACTTTCTGATGTAGCTTGTCTGATGCTTATATGTCAAAGGATCTATTAATGGGTATCTTGGGATACCAGCAGAAGCAGATAAAATGCGTTAGGTGTTATTACCCTGCAGTTGTGTCCTGTCATGAACTTGTCTTCTAAACCATGCAATTTTATGGAAATTCCAAAAGGAAATCCTATCCTTACTACTACGAACAGTGCTATTAAATGGCTCTTGCAATCAAAAAATTAATGAAAACCAATTCATAAACATTGGTGTATTCAGCATAATCAGTAATGCATGGAACAAGAAGCAAAAAAATGGAATTGCAGTTTTTTTAAATACATCACATGGGAAACAGCAAAGTAAACTGTGATCCCTCTTTACAGAAGCCTACTTGATCAGACCAGGCCTCAGGACTCCCAAAATGTCCAATTAATTCTGGGTGAAATATGACCAGAGCTTTGTTTGAAGTCACAAGACTCAGCATGGCACCTCATTTTAACAATTAAACAATGTGAATAAAGCTCATGTGTGCTACATTACTGGATGTGGCTATGTGTCATGAGATCAACGTTGGCAACTTTATCCTCTCTGCTGGTATCCAATATCCACCTCAAAACATGTATAAAGCATCGATCCTCTTCTTCTGTGTCCTTAGTTGTCTGGATGTTTTTATCAGCATCATGCAGAAACAGAAGATGGGTGTTGTTGAACATATTTTTGTAACATGGTCATTGGTGCTGTATCTGGGCTGTGATATTGTTCTTGGTGGCTTGGTTGCATTTTTGTTTTGTTTTTCTAACTTGAATTTATTTTCCTTGGATCCTGGTACTGGCCATTCTGCAAACAAATCTAATGTCCTTACAAACCAATGGTCTCATGCGTATACTGTTAGTATAATGGAATGTATCATCTGCTCTCCAGTCATCTCCTCAACATCAATAGGCAGAACAATGGTACAATGTCAGACCATGGTTCAAGTTATAAACTTTATTGAACATAAACAGGTAAAAAAACAAACAGTATATTTATGGTAATTACAAGCATTGCTGATCCTAAAATGTCAGAAACAGTAAAAATATATCTCCTGCACTAGCTTGAACATAAGACTGAACCTCAAAACACCATCACTTACTTCTTTTGGGGCTATATACTGATACGGATTTCTTTCACTAGGCTTGCACTCCTGATGGGGTACAAGCTGAGTGCAGGCAGAATAATATAAACGTACAATGTAAGTGTTGGTGACGGGGTTCTCTCTCAAAGGGTCTACAGAGAAGCATGGCACAGACTTGGTGAGTCTTCAACAGAGCTATAGCTGTCAATCAAGCTACTTTAAAAATACTTGCTATGTGTCAATCACATGGGATGTTTGAACTGAATGAAATAACTCAACTCAATTCATCTGTTCCAACACTTTGATCAACTATAAGAGCAGAAAATTATCACTTGTCCTGACTGCTATCAGGGACACTGCTGGATAGAATGCCATTAATGACTTTGAGTTCAGTAGATTTTGTCACAGTTTGGTTTTCCAGTATCTCAGGCTTCTAAAGTTTTGGCTGTTGCAAATCAAACACCTCCCCACAGGATAAATTACTAAGCTGACTGTGTCACTTTCAAATCTATTTCACAGCTGTCATTTCTTTCTATGAACCTTCATTTTGTGTTTTCAGATTATGTAACTGATATTTTGTGATTCTATTTGTTAGAAGAAAATATTTCTGGGCCTTTTCAATGGCTCAGTTAATAAGTTCACTGTTCAGGAAGGTGCGGTGCTTGATTCCTGGTCTGTTCTCGATTAATTGGTCTCAGCTGAATGGAGATGGGAAAACCATAAGTTGGCCTCAGCACCTTAGACTAGAAAAAGGCAAGATTAGCTCCTGATCACTGTCTGTGACTTTCCCAGAACATGCTTGTGCCTGTTTAAGACTGGTATCAGAGTTGTCAAGATTCAAGCATGAAAATTGGCCACTTTGGCAAGATGCCATCGGGTATCTGACACCTGTGGAATTATATTCTGGCATGATCTAATGCCTGTAGGGGAGGAAGAGAGAAACAAAATGCTTAAAAAAATGTTTCAACATTATTTTGTCGTACAGCCAAGAAAAAAAGAAGGTTGATGACATCCAGTGGTTTCTTCAGATACCTAACCTCCATGGATTGCTCCATATCCAATCAAGATCATACCAAAGTCTACCAATGTATGGATTTTCCCATGATAAATTATTTCATAGCATCTTCACAGGACACCTGCTTCACAAGCAACCAGTTAATTGAACAAAGTGACATTAATGGATATATAAGGTACATGGTGTGCATCTTTCAACGATTGCGGGTTCAATCACTTATATGATATTACCATTAATGTATTATGTAATGTTTTGTTTGTGAATTGTAAATGCACCATATAAATGTTGCTGATGCTAATGTAGACGTTATAGAAGAATTGTCTTGCTTGATGCCAATCAAGCTAACTAAAGAACTCCTTGCAGGTAGTGTTGTTATGCATCGAGATAAGCCAAAGCAAATGGGTATGTTCCTCATTTTAATGAGTCTCTGGAATTATGTTGCAAAAATTTTACAAATATAGATAGTCGGCTCCATGTTTTCAATCTGTCAAAATGCAGACATAGTTGATACGACATTGGCTGAATCAATGTTCAGAAGTGTTTTCCAAATCCCCCTCACAGTATTATTAATGCATTATATAAATTTTAGATTGAGAATGTAAAAGGAAACACTGATAGCTACAATCCTTTATGACTACACTGTAGCTGTTTAACTGCTCACTTATAGGGAATCAATTGGAATCAGTTACCCTGATCAAAAACACAAAGTAGCAGACAGGTACATATTTTAATCACAAAGGAAATATTGAGTTGAGGATAACAATGATCCACGACTGCTTGGAAATATTATATATTTAGAAAGATAAGGCGTAACTTAGCATATATTCCTCAGGAGATGGAAGTGAAGGAAAGTATCTGACTATTAAAAGTAAAAATGCATGAAAATATGAGTGATAGTTATAATATTTTATCTGGATATAGAAGCATTTTTCTTGAAGGTTATCAGGACGAAGAATTTTATACATGAAGAGACTTCTGATAAGCAGTGCACCATGGAAACATGGTCCACTGAGGGAATATCTTTAGACGATCAAGAAAGAGAAAAGATCATTCAGCCTCCTCATTTCCCATGACTCAATCAGCTTGTTGGTTTCTCCTTTCTCTTTCGAAACAAAGCCATATCTCTCTGCTCCCTGTTTAATCAAGAATCTTGCTTCAATCAGATCGGCATTCACTGAACATTTGCCAAGATAACTGGCAATCTATTTCACAAATTAGCAACTCAAAGTGTGAATTATTTAGTCCTTAAGTTATTTTTGGTTCAGCACAAGATTCTACCATATTCACTCTATGCAAAAGAGTTTAAGAGTCTGTAGGGAGCAGTGCATTTCAGAGAATCGAGATAGCTGGTTGTGGAAGGGTAGTTAAGCAGGAATGAATATTGGAAGGAGCTTTGTGTGGCAGTTAACTAAAGAATAGTATGATAGAAATACATCATTGCTAAAACTCTATTGTGATCACCCAGCCTACCCCTGCCATTATTGAGGCTCTTCTCGCTCCCTACCAAGAAAGGGTGGAGCAGCACCACTATTGAGTTGGGACATGATGTTACTGTGGGGGATGACTAGTAATATTGGAGATGCGGCCCACCACAGTTTTATACAACAACAACCAGCTGCATTTATATAGCGCCTTCAATATAAAGTAAGTTGTTACCTTAAGCTGTCCTGCTTAACTTTGTTTCGTTTTAAAGTTTTTTATTCTTTAGGGCCTGTTTTTCCGATTTGTGTCGCCATTTTCATTTTAACGTCATTTGCCTGCATCGTTGACGTTGGAGTTGTGCGTTGGTTTGGAGCTGTGTGTCAGTGTTGGAGTTGCATGTCGGTCTGGGCGTTGCGCATCGGCAGCAGAGTTACGTTTCGGTTTGGGAGTTGTGCGACGGTTTGGGAGTTGTGCGTCAGAGTGGCACGTCATCACAGATCAGCATACTGTAGGTGAACAGAAATCCTACTGACATGAATCTGTAGAAATTCAGGCAAAGCATACTGGAAACCCATCTGAAGAAATAGGATTGAATGTTTTCTTCAAAGGTTGAGGAATTCTTGGGGAAAAAAATCATTGGGGCAGCTAAATGCGATGTGCAGAGATAAAAGGGGATGTGAAAATGTATTGCAGCATTTCATGATTGAAAGGCTACTAAAAGATTTTATTTTAAAAGCATTTGTAAGACTGGAAGAGCTGCAGAAGAAAGCACTTAGGGGACAAGGTTTCTGAACCTTACAGAGGAAAATATGCAGAGATTTTCGGTGGAGCTTAGGGAAAGAGTCAGGGGACCAGACTCAGAGGCCTCTCCTCAGCTTCTAATCAGAGAATAATCACATTATACAGAACAGAAGGAAGCCATTTGGCCTATCATGCCTGTCCTGGCTCTTTGAAAGACTGTAGCTATGCAACTAGTTCCAACGCTCTCTTCCCCATAGCCCTGCAATATTTTCCCTTCCGTTTTCTTTTATATTTAGTGATTTGTTTTAGTTTGCAAATGATTTCAGTTAGGAATGCACAGGGCTGCACATGTATGGTACAGTAGTCAACTTGTACATTGTATTTTCCGGGCAAGAAATGTCCGGAGGAACCTCACTCTGGCTGTCACATTGATTCCTATGGGAACCAATGATTCACTTTAAGTCGCTTCACTTAAAGACTTGATTTTCAGAAATGCAACAACAACTTAAAGTGAAGACTTACAGTAGTAAAATGTCCCAGTGCTCTTCACAGGGCTGTAACCAGATAAAATTTGAAGCAGAGCCACATCGGGAGATATTAGGATACATGATCAAAAGCTTAGTCAAAGAGGTAAATTTTTAAGGAGAGTCTTAAAGGAGGAGAGAGAGAGGTAGTGAGGCAAAGAGGATTAAGGGGAGATTTCCAGAATTTAGTCCTTGGCAACTGAAGGCACTTCTGTAATTGGTGGGACAAAGGACATGGGAATGTGCAAAGATTTTGGAGGGTTGTAGGGCTGGAAACAATAGATTTTTGAAGTACCAGTGATGTAAAAGGATCAGTGATGTGCACTTAAATACACCAGAAGCAATATAATGAACTTTGACACTGCAAGGATCTTTAGATCACAGATATTTGGAAGTTCATCAGGATTAGAACAGAGAGACCAAGCAGGTAGATGTGATGCGCTTCACTGGTGTTGTTGGGGAGCCAAATTGGATTAAAGTAGCAAATCTGATAAAATAAACATTTTTGGTAGACCACAGATGTTGACAAATTCCTTTTGAATGGTGGATTTTGACATTTCATGCTATTATTTCATTAGTTTGTTTTAATTAGATTAGTTGGATTGAGTAGTTCTTCTTGACAGTGCATTTAGTTAGTAAGGGCATATCTTTTTATTACAAGCAGCTTTATAAGACTTTAATTGCATGCTGTGACTTTGGGAGAGAGAATTTTTAATTTATAAAGATAATCTAGTGTAAGCTATTCACGGATCACTCGACTTACTTGATCTTCTCCCAATAAAGCATTGGTAGATGGAAATATAGGCGTTTATTAATTAACATTCCTGGCACAGAGCTTTTTGGCAGCAGCACACATCGGGAATTTGGATCTGGAGGGCAGCACCTCATACTGTGAATGAATAATGGACAGAAAATCATGCAAGCTGTGCTGAAATTCCTGGTACGTGCTCCTGTTAAGTGATTTACTTCGCGGTGACTGTTAATTTTTCAAGTCTATTACAATCCAGGGACTGGAGCATGCCCCATGGGGCATTACATTGAGGCCCTTTCTGTCTTCTCAAAAAAATCTCATGGCATTATTTTAAAGAAGAGCAGTGGCATTCTCCCCTGTGTCCTGGACAGCATTCATCCATCAACCAACACCATTAAAATAGATTATCTGGTTATTATAGCATTTTTGTTTGTTGGACCAAACTGTGGGTAAATTGGCTCCTCCATTACCTCAACAACTTTACTTTGAAAGTACTAAATTGGCTGCAAAGTGTTTTGGGAAGTCCTGAGATTGTGAGAGGCTCTATATAAATGCAAATTCCAGAGCTGTACAGCTAAGAATTAAATGATAGGTCTATTACAGTCAATTTGCCAAACTGGAATATTTCCAACTCCTTGTGCTGCTCATTAAGTATGGCAATAGAGTTAAATCAATGGGGTAGATATGGACAGTATCACATCGGCTGCCATTTATACTCCCACCCGATATTCAGTTCCATTGACTTCATTAGAATTAAATATCCAGTGGGGGTTATTGTGATAATACCCCATTAGTGTGCCTGCGCAAGATGTATTTCTACTCCATTATGTTTCATTTTGTTTATTTTCTTAAGGTAGGAAAGAAATTCCAGTGCAAATTGTTTTAAAATGCTGGATGCATTATAATTTATCTTGAAGCAATATGAAAGTTTTTTTTTCACACTACCACTTTTTAAAATTTGTGTAACAGGCACAGGAACAAATTTATGAGCTAGTGCTTCTGGCAGTTAGCTTCACATGGTAGGCATTGAGCGCAGTGGCTTGCACCAGGTTGACAGACCTTCCATCCATTAGGATTCATTTTCCAAGTTCTAGTTCTCAAAACCTCCCCTATATTGAGCCCAGCGAATCAATTCAAATCTTAAGATATATCAATTCTTTCCTCCAAAATTGGTAATGCACACGCCATTATTTTGTTGTCTGAAATATAAGGAAAGAGCAGTCTAATATAGTTACATCCTTTACATTTGTGAACTTCATTTCTTGTAAAATTGAGCCATTAAACCGTTGCATCCCAACTGCAGATCATCAAGTGTTGCGAGACATCTTTGCGCTTTCATTCCCTGCAACCTTACTTTTGACCTGGATAATCAGCAGTACTGAGTGCCAGCCCCATAAGCCCTTGCTTAATCATTCTGGATCTTCATATGGGTTAGCATGGAACATGGTTGAAGGTGTCATTTTTCAGATGAGCAACGAAACCACGTGCTTCCATTGCACTTCACGGGGGAAATTTTAACAGGGGGTGCTATGTATGAGCATGCGAGAAACCTGAAGTAATTGCAACTCATCTTATAGTGACTTCTTAATTGAGCCATTGCGTTGGCATCCAACTTCTGAGTTTCCTGACTAATCAGGCCGAGTTTTTTTTAAATTCGTTAATGGGATGTGGACATTGCTGGCTAGGCCAGTATTTATTGCCCATCCCTTGTTCAGAGGACATTTAAGAGTCAACCACATTGCTGTGGGTCTGAAATCACATGTAGGCCAGACCAGGTAAGGACGGCAGATTTCCTTCTCTAAAGGGAAGTGAACCAGTTGGGATTTTATGACAATCGGCATTAGACTTTTAATTCCAGATTTTTAAAATCGAATCCTGCCATGGTGGGATTCAAACCCAGGTCCCCAGTCCATTACCCTGGGTCTCTGGAATACCAGTCCAGTAATACCTTGAAGTGGGCATGATGATGACATGAGTCGATTCCAACTCCAGTGCTTAAAGGACGCAGTAAAGATGAGAGTTAATGGATTCTGGAGGTCGGAGGACAAAAAAAAGGAACAGTCAGAATGGAGGCCCAACATTCTACACTTGTCCCTTCTATTAGTGAATCCTTCCTGGATGAGATGATGGGGCTGTATGGGGCAGCAGGAAGATACTGTTGCCTAATGATGGTAAGAAACATGCCAGTGAAACCAAAATGGCATGACTGGAGATTGCACAGAAGGTGAGCAGCAGGGGTGTAGTGCCATACCCCTGGATTCAGCACCAAAACAGTTTTAGTGACTTAATCAAGATAGGAAAGGTGTGTACAGATGTACGTTCAACAACAGTTCAACTAGATGTGTGTATCATGCCAAACTCCTCACTCTGCCTTCTCAAGCCTACTTCAGTGCACTTTGCAGGTGCACCCATCTCTCACACTCTATGTACTTGCTCACACCCCTGTCTGTTCATTCAGCACTGACCCTCACCCTCACCTTTATGCAATGTTGGTCTCTCCCTCATAATCACCCTCAACACATGCCCATCCATCCATTCAACACATTCAATTAATTTCACTCAGAGGGCTCTTCTTTCCCTCCTTGCAGAAGAACAGAGCACAGACGCCAACAAGAGGCAAAGTGCTGGAGGTGGTCCTTCAGCAATCTAACAATTATCACCTGCAAAGGAGGAGGTGCTGAAGCTCAGCAGAGTCTCAGGTGCCTGGTTGTCGGAGATGGGGAAATAGGGGCCTCCTAACTACCGAATGACAGAATCAAATATCAGACAGCCACATGGCCTATAACATTGCTCATGTTGACTGGATGTCAGCAAATACTGAAAAATGGTCATGTGCATGATGATCAATTAAAACTTTACCTTGACAGTTCTCATTCATCTGGAGCAACATGATGTTGCAGGCCTTTGCGACCTTGCAGGTCTTTATCCACAGAAAGAGTGGCCATGGGCATGGGCATCAAAAGCAGTCTCCTTCTTCTTCTCCTCCTCTTCTAAAGTTCTGTAATGTCCACTTTGTTCCTCCTGCAGGTTCAAACCTCGCTGCTGTGCAATATTGTGCAGATTGCACCACATGGGCACTCTGGGGCTACCTGGGCTGGTGTGTATTGAAGGGCACCTCCAGATCTGTCGAGGCACCTGCAGCACAGCTTCAGCATCCCAATTGCTTGCTCAATGACACATGTGGTTTTCATATGGTTTTCATTGTATCACTTCTGGGCCTCATTGGTTAGGTCCCTGAGGGACCTAAAATCTACCATTTTATGTGGATACCCCCTTGCCTCCAAGAAGCCAACCGCTAAGTCTGCCCTGAGGTACAAAAAGATCAGGGAGGTTAGACTGCTGCAGAATGCAAACATCATGACAGCTGCCAGGGAATCTTGCAAATATCTGATTAAACATCTTTTTGTGGTTGCACACCAGCTGCACATTGCTGGAGTGGAAGCCCATGCAGTTGATGAATATTCCTTGGGGCAGAATTTTATGCCTCGTAGGTGGGCATGTGCCCGACCTGATTGGACATAAAATCGCACAAGAAGACATGAGGCAAGCGTCCCAACATCATCTTGCACATATGCAATCTTTAGGCTGGCGGGTGGGCATGGGTGTCGGAGCTGTGCCTGCCATCAATTAAAAAAATCACTTAAGGCCATTGAAAACCCAACTGATCCAGATTTTATGTTGCCCGTGCGATTTCACGCTCTTTGCACGGGCAAAACATGCAGGTGGGCAGCCCACATTTTGCAAAACCTCATCCAAGTGTGGGAGAAAAAGGGTTAGCAGCATTGCCAGTGAGTAGTGAGGAGTTTAGGAGATAGTTTGCTGCTGGTTGCTTATTTGAACTTGACAGCTTCATCTCCGTTCTGAGCTTCAGCCTTAGCATTTCAAGGCTTCATTTCAGGGCTAATTAATGTCTCCAAGATCCCCGGAGGATTCAGACCATGTTGACCCTTCCAGGTATCAGACTACCTTCTGTAAACCTGGTAATGGGGATTGTGGTCTCTACTTGTGGCACCTTCTCTGAGGTGGAAGAGAGAGGCAGAAGGGAGAAGAGGCCACTTGTCCCAATGCAGCTTCCAGGGGAGCGACCTGTGGGAGGAGAGACACAGGCACAAGGGGCGAAGGGGCAGCAGGTAGTCGAAGATGGAAGGGGCTGCAGAAGATGCTCCTATCCTGCTGCCAGGGTTTACAGGCAGCAATGTAGCTACCTCAATATGTCTGATGTGCAATGCCACAGGAGGCTCCACTCTCAAGGAAGAGTGTGACCTCCATTTGTCAGTTATTGGGCCTGAGATCACCTCCAACTGCGTGGATGGAAACCCCATGCCAATGGCTCTGAAGGTCACAGTGGCCCTCAACATTTATGCCCCTGACTCTTTCCAGGGGTCAGTGGAAGATCTTTGTTGAGTATCCCAATCAGCTGTCCACAGTTGCATCAAGCTGGTGACAGAAGCTCTGTTCAGGCAGGTATTGACTATTCATTTCTGTAAAGAAGAGACCAACCAGGCTGAGCGAGCCAGACGGTTTACACCGATTGCTGGGATCCCCCGCATCCAGGGCGCAATCAACTGCACATCAAGGTGCCAGCGGGTGAGCCGGGTGCCTTTGTCAACAGGAAGGGATTCCATTCGATGAACTTGCAGATAGTGTGTGATCACAGGATGCAGATTCTATAAGTCTGTGCAAGGTACCCTGGCAGCTCCCATGACACTTACATCCTCAGACACACTCAGGTGCCGAGGCTATTCAGTGCTCCAGCCCGACTGGATGGATGGCTGCTGGATGATGAGGGCTATCCATTGAAAAGGTGGCTTATGATGCCTCTCTACCACCCAAGAACAGAGGCAGAGTAGCATTATAATAGGAGTCATGCTTCCACAAGGGCGGTTTTAGAGAGGACCATAAGTCTTCTGAGGATGCACTTCCGATGCCTGGACTATTCAGGGGGGGTGCTACAATACCCCCCAGAGCGGGTGTCACTGATAGGTTGCATGCTGCACTCTCCGCAATCTGGCACTGGCAAGGGGGGACCCACTGGAGGAAGAGGATCTGGAGGCAGCTCCACAGGCCACAGAGGATGAATCCAGTGGTGAATCAGAAGAGGAGCCCAGTGAGGAGAACCCTGAGGGCATGGAGGCAGACCTCTGTATCCTTTAGGGAGGCAGGGACACCAGGGATGCCTTGATCCAACACTCCATCAGTTAGGCTGCCATAGATCTGCTTCCACCTCATGCCAGGGCTGCCGCCTCCATCCAGCGTGTCCGAAATGACCCTTTCATTTGAACCCAAAGTCCACTCAGTGCCTGTGCAATAAAGTTTAGAGCCACTCATGTCCAGCATTACGTACTGGCAAACCCTGCATCATAAAAAAAGGTGAAGCATACTCAGGCCATTACGACCAAAAACAAAATATATCTAAATTTCACACGCATACCCTCATGGATCTCCGCCAGATCTTCCCACACAATCCGCTGGACATCCAGCAACTGCCATCTAATGGACGACTCCAGAGGCTCATCATCTTCCTTTGACTCAGCATCATCCTGGACTCCATCAGTCCTTCGACTGCCGGCGCCCTGGGCACTCTGTGCCTCCGCCTGCGCCTCAAGCGAATGTGAAGTACCCTCACTGCTGTGCACCGACATTCTAGCCGAGCATCTAACGCCCACCGAGGTGCTGGTATCTGCACTGGTGCCTGGTTCAGAGAACGGGTGTGATGCAAGTGTAACTGTAGCCCGGCGGTCCTATGGCATCAGGTGTGGCTCTTCAGGGTCCTAGGACCGAGTGCCTGCTGGTGAATCTAAGGGAGAACAACGACATGTCATTAGTTTAAGTCATCACACCATCACTGTGCATGCCAGGTACCCTGGTGAGACAATGGAGATCTGCATCATGGTGCCATCGTCTTTCAATGGGGACTCCAGTTTTGAGGCTCCCATCAATTAAGAGACTACACAAGAATGTTTGCACCATCCGAAATTCTCACCTCAGTGTACTGTACTCTTGCCTTCGTCTGACACCCCAGTCTCTCCATGACTGGCTGAACGAGGTGTGTGGCGGCTCTCCAGTTCCAAGACATCCTGCTCAAATCTAGTCAATATTAGGAGGTTTGGGGGGCCTCCATCTGTCTGTGACCTTTCTGATTGGTTATGGCTCATCATCTCCTGAAAGGACAGAGGAGAATTGATTAGTCCACTCTCCACCTGCAGCGCCATTGCAGCCTGGCCAACCCCAACTGAGGAACACCTTGCAGGGCATATCCGAGTCGTGGCTCTCAAGCTGCAAGGTACTTAGTCCAAGCTGCTAGGGCTCACCCCCAGTGTCAGTGACGGTTGGCACTTAGACTCTAACACCCCTGAGCTCCATGGGGGGACAGCTAGCTCTTAACACTTCTCCACACTGATCCATGCCAACACGGCACTTGCCCTTCCTGAGTGCAGCAGGTCGTTGAAACTTTTGCGACACTGCACCCATGTGCGCCGCACAACGTCGTGGCTGCTGACCTTGGCTGCCATCTCCTCCCAAGCTTTTTTTTGTCTGGTGCGGTGGCCACCTCCTTCCATCTCTGGGAATGAGGGTGTCCCTCCTGGCAGCCACCGCCTCCAAGAGCACCGTGAGGCAATTGTCCAAAAAACGGGGGTCCGAGTGCACACCTGACCTGCCCTCCCACCTGGTGACTCCATTCACTGTTGAGGCCATAGCCTCACTATTCAGAATGCAGAATATATGATTCTTCCCTGGCAGCCTTCAAGGAGCTGCCTGTGCCATTTTTAAACCGCCCACCGGGTGAGAGCTTGGAAGGAACCAGAGGCAAAGAAGTTGAAAGCTCAGTTGTGATTAACAGTTACTGGTGTAGCCTGGCACAAATGCAAGTTGAGACTATTGTGTGCCTAATCCATCCTGGGAGCCTTGGTCCATGCAGGCAGACTGTATCACATCCAGGACAGCTGATGAAGAAAATGCAAATCTTGTATTACCTGGTTACTATGGGTAACAAAAGAGAATATTCAAATTTTACAGGGCTGGGGCCACACAACTCCATTCTTATTCATTCTGTTTAGGGTACACTGAAAGGACTTTTCGTGATAATTTATACACAGTTGACAACTGGTGCAGAACACTTTACTGGCATAATGTAGCAGCATGAGTTTATTGCCTTAGAGATTTAAGCATAAGGAAAAGCTGGTTCATCGCATATTTAGCTTTGCTTTATTGCTGCGTCTTAATGGCTTTGCTGTAGGTTTATCTGCATCCAGATTTCATAGTGACCCAAGCCTGATTACATGTGCAGTGATTGCATGTTTGTCATTGGTGTGAACCTGATGTGATGTACAAGATCCTTCAGGGAGAATGTGATCCTTCACCCATGCACCCCCTTTCATTCAGCCCATCGTGACTGTGCTATTTCTTTGAATTTGTTCCACTCCCCTGCTCATTTCGCATAGCAGGATAAGGAAGAGCAGATGAGTGGGATAAATACAATTCCTTCATTATATCTTTTTCATTTAAAAGACAACTTTATTTCTCACCAAAAGATACTTATCTGGAGGGGGAAAACATAGGTTTATCCATGCTGAAAGCGCGAACTGCCTGAGCTGTAACCTTTACAATACTTTTCCTCTTCTAGTTTTTCCTTTGTCACATATAGAGCTCACAACATGAACCCTTGGGACACAGCCAAACCTTTAGATCATAAGTTGAAGTGGATCTAAAATGGCAGAAATTACAGTTCCTCCTGGAAAATAAATGGATAGGGAAAATAGACATCATAGAAAGCAAATCTATGTTCACTGCCTCTCCAGCCATTCTAAAACAAATAGTTTACAGTTTACTTCTGACATTTGCAATTTAAAGGGTTTAAGTTAGTTTAGATAGAATGAAGCGTTAAACCAAACTTTCTTCTTTGTGTAAGACTTCCTTTAGGAAGGGATCACTAGGAGGATGGCAAACATCTTTCTGTCAAAAAGCTGTACTGAGTGCTGTGATCAGCAATATTTATACACTCAAATTGTTCAGCATTATCCTATATATGTTAGGTTCAAAGCTCATAATATATCACTGCTAAAAACTCTATAATTTTGCTGCTTAAGGTGACATAGGAATTACTTACTATTCACTATATTAGTGGATGGATACATTCATATGACCACCTTCTCTTTCTTGTTTTACTGGCGTGTTAACCCACTGCCCTCACCAACTGCAACTTTTAGTCTTGTATGCTCTCTAATTGACATAACTGATGGAAGAATGACGAACAATGTTAATTAGCAGTGACGTGGTACCCCTGCTGTCCTGCTGGAGTGGGTATTGATTGATTTAGATTGTTTCCCACTCAGGCAGGAGCCAATAGAGTGATGGGCATGAGAAGTTAACTAACAGCACTGCTAATTAACATAGTAACTCTACCATCAACATTGTCAGTTAGGGTACCAAGGCTATAAGTAGCCTATAAAGCTAGAAATTGGTCCATGCTATTTTTTGGGTGCAGGGGTCACGATTCATGATTTGCTCGCCCCTGTTGCTGTGGAGGTAGGCAGCACACAAACTTGTGCTGCCATCTCATTTACCGGATTGTAACATTGACCTGAGCAGATTGTACACTCTTGGCTGTCTGAGTGCTTGGCAGGGAACTGAGCAGTGATTAGCAAATGTTAGCACTTGATACAGCCAGCCTGCTCTAATTAAAGGCAGTCTGGCCCTCTTATAGGGAAACTGCATTGAATCACAGGAAGCTGATACTGAATGCCATTGCTGCAATTCTGAAGAAGGAAAATGGAACACCAGGGCAGAGAAAGGGATCCCTGGTTCACGGATGTGGTGCCAAAGTCCTTAGTCATGGTGGTAGACAGAAGGAGAGATGCCATGGTTCCGTTGGAGGGTGGGGTGCAGGAGGCCCTGAAAGACAATCCTCAGAAGGTATCAGAATAGGTGGCCAGGCTGTAAGCTCCTGGAGTCTGACCCCAAGCACCTGGTGACAGTGTCACAAAAAGATCTAATGTCTCCACATGGGTGGTCAAAGTCAGTGAAAGCTTCTTCACATGACATCTCCCTCCACCATGCCATCAACCTTTTACACTGCTCAATACACCACTCACCCTGCTTTCAGACACCTAAAAACTGCTGCCTGATCAGAAACAGCACACCCAGGAGGAAGAGAGTGCAACAGCACAGCACTTAAGAGGAGGCCCTGGCATTTGATCTGACACTCGCTGCTCAGATACTGTCACTGCGCGTACCTTAGAGGCAAGTATAGAGTCACCAAATACAATTGGGCTGCAGTCAGATCCAGGGGATTGGATAATTTGTCTGTCAGCTCACCTGAAGGCAAAGTCGCAGATGACTTCTGCTCCCAGGGACTCAGTTGAGATCCTCGATAAGGCTTAATACAGGAGAATTTTGATCAGGATGCATTGATTGGCCTGCCACTCGGGCTCCTTTCAGGAACATGGAGGAGTCCGGCTCCCTCCTGGCAGTGGCCATTGTGCAGAGCTTGCCCACTCTACAGGTTCTGCTCCATCTCCCTGTCATGTAGCAAATCCAGAGGCACTGCAACTGCAGCCCTTGTGTTATGTATTTCCCCCCCTTGTGCTTACTTAGTAGATAAACATCAAGGCACGAACCAGGCATAAGGGATTGGTTAACACAAAAATACACTGGTTCATTTATTACAGATTTGAGAAGTTGGTAGCATTATTACATAGTTGGAGAACTTGTACACATGTCTGAGTTCGTAGTTTTCTCAGAACAAACTGAGTCTGAATCACGTGGTAAATTGCATAACTTCCCCTCTAGTGATATAGACAGAAAACATAACCACACCCACTTAAAGATGTACCCCAAGACCCTGCACCTGTTGCAGCCTTTGGCCCTTCCTGTAAGGATTCAGTAGCACTCCCAGTTGTTGCGAAAACGTCTAATTTCATGATTCACATGTTTTAGGGACAAAACATTTAGGTTGGGGATTGAAGTGTTAATTGTAAAATAAATTGACAAGAAAGCTGGAATTTGAGAGGTTGGTAAACAGACCTAAAGTGATTGCCATTCAAAAGGTGGCGTGTGCTTATTTAAATAATGGGAAAATATTAAATAATGGATGGTCCTTTTCTGAGTTTTATGGTAGAGATGAGATGTCTGCAGTTGTCTTCATAAGGGATTTAAATTATCCATGTAGTTCCCCAGATCACAGGTTAAAAAGCAACTGGTAAACAAGTGAAGCTGTTAAAGTATCTATATACTTTTCAGATCAAAGGACAGGTTTGGGAATTTTAGTTAATTAGTTGAAACCTCTATCTGGGGCATCCCAGTTATGCCACATTGCCATGGAGATAGTTTGCTGGGAGCTACTACCCTTTTGTTATGGTTTTATCTGTGTGATTTTTCACAGAAAACAGGCAGTTTATATTTGGAGCTGGAATAGCTTGGAAACAAGCAGAGAGAGAAAGCTGCCAGGTGTTGTAGACCACGACACAGAAAGAAAAAAAACAGTAAAAGCTGGGAAATAAGAAGACTGGTCCAAACTGGTCTTGTATACCTTAAAATGGAACACTAGTAAAAACTGGGAAATAAGAGTCACGGTCCGAACTATTTTTTGCTTCTGGGCAAGCAAGACGGTAGTGAAACTTATGCTTGAACTTGGGTGTCCACAATCAGGTGGTGCTTAAAGAGAGTTGGAGGGTGAATGTTAGTAGAAGGACCCCAAGAAATCTCGTACCTCAAAGACTAGCATGAACATTGAGGAGAATCAAAGTAAATTTCTGAGAGCTGTGGCACATCTTGGTTTGGTCCTGGGAGAAGGGAATGAACCCTCAAGATCCTGGAAAGTACAGGGGAACACT
Source organism: Cetorhinus maximus (assembly GCF_964194155.1). NCBI lineage: Eukaryota > Metazoa > Chordata > Chondrichthyes > Lamniformes > Cetorhinidae > Cetorhinus > Cetorhinus maximus. The sequence goes on along the minus strand of NC_135890.1, from coordinate 51,057,184 downwards.
TGCGTGGAATTATAAATAGAACAGGGAGTGACCTGTTGAGACTTTTGGGCTTGATGAATAAGAAATTATGAAATATAGTATTAAATTAGTAGTACTTGCTTTGTTTAATTTTTGTACAGTAAAAGGTTTTGTTTAAAATGTGAAACCTTGTGCCATAATGCTTTGAGTTAATAACTGGGATGTCAAATTTTTAAAAAAAGTTAATAGTCTCTCTCAAAAGCATAGCACTGTCAAATACAGGAACTCACCACAACACCTTCAAAAATATGCCACAGTACTCCCAGAGACTTTGCAGCAGCAGAAGTTATTCTAAATGACCTTACCTGCAAGTTGAGTACAGAACTCTTTAAATAATGTGAATGCTGAACCCCTCTTGAAGCTGAAAGCATGTCCTTTGGTGAGTGGCTAGCAAATATATTGAAATGACCTGCATGATCCAAGTTTGCAAATATAACATCAAATCAGCCAATAGGCATGAGTGACGTCACAACAGCACCAGTTCAGAGGCTTCCAGTGCACACGTGTGTGCCTTCTTCAGCATGGGGCACTTCACAGGCCACTCTAGAAGTGGCTGGAGGTGCAGCACACCCCATTGGAACTACAAATTTGAAATTTGCGCATTAGTGTTGGCCATGGCAGCTTAACCACTATACCTGCTACTATGCCAAGCTGCATGCAGGTCGAAAGGAAATGGAAATATCTATGAATGGAACATGCAAAACAAACTATAAAACAAAAACTAGAAAGAATAGTACCTTCTTCTTGATTCCCAACACAACTACGCTGGAGAGACCAATTGCAGACTGGGTGATTGCTTTGCCGAACACCTTTGGTCTGTCGGCAAGCATGACCCAGACCTTCCTGTCGCTTGCCATTTCAACACCCCGTCCTGCTCTCATGCCCACATGTCCATCCTTGGCCTGCTGCAATGTTCCAGTGAAGCCCAACACAAACTGGAGGAACAGCATCTCATCTTCCGATTAGGCACTTTACAGCCTCCCAGACTTAACATTGAGTTCAACAACATCAGACCATGAACTCTCTTCTCCATCCTCATCCCCTTTTTTCAAAATTCATTTTCATTTTTTGATTTAAATTTTTAAATTTTTAATTTTTATCCACTTATTTTTAGTTTTATTTATTTTCATTTTCATTCATTGTTTTATCCCCACCTTTTGTCCTACTTTCAATCTTTTTTCCCACCACCATTGCCTCCCCCCCCAACTTGGGCCATCTGTCACTTGTTCATGTTGTTCTTTCCAGAGTGCTTACCGTTGTCTTGCTGTTATCACATTCTGCTTTCTGACCTTAATGCCACCATCAGCACCTCCTTTAGCCAGTACCACTATCATTAACATCCATTTATCCTTTTGTCCATGACATCTATGGCAATCTCTCCTTTGCCTCCACCTATCGCTGGCCTTCTATCCAGTTTCACCTGCTCCATTCCCCTTAAACAGTATAAATTTCATTACATTTTTACTTCTCTTTAGCTCAGAAGAAGGGTCATAAGGACTCGAAACGTTAACTTTTTTTTTTCTCTCCACAAATGCTGTTAGACCTGCTGAGTTTTTCCAGCATTTTTTGTTTCAGATTTCCAGCTTCCACAGTATTTTGCTTTTATATTATCATAGTAGAAGGTTTCTTCTACTCCCTGTTTGAAGCAAAATCACATGAAGTTAATTATATGAGTTTGTGCTGTAGGCTTCAAAAATTAGAAGAGAGAGAGAGCAGCTAAGGAGAAAATTTTATAACCTGCCTTCAATGTGATAAAACATGTGCTTAGATATATGTGCGTACGTGTGATGCCCATCCATTGCTCAGGGTTAAGTGTTAGGATCCCTTTTGCATCCATCATTATATCATGCCTGCGACATGGGGTCAGGGTGAAATTAGACATGGGGTAACAAAATTGACAATCCAGCCGAATCCATGGTAACATAATTTTCTTCCTTTGTTTTGTAAGTGCTTTGAGAAAAGGCTGCCGCTGTTTGGAAATGGATTGCTGGGATGGACCTGAAAACGAGCCTAGGCTATATCATGGTTTTGCCTTGACTTCTACCATTCTGGTCAAGGAGGTTATCGAAGTTATTAACATGCATGCGTTTGAGGTGAGCATCATTTAGTTTTTTAACCTTCAAGTTTGATCCCTTATTTGGGATTCTTATGTTATTATAAATAGGTAGCTGCAATAATGCTGGGGTAACTCACTGCTGAAGTTGGGGAGTTCTGGTTCAGTGCAGTAAACCTATGCAATTTGTGCAGAAACAGAGTGACCTGGATATGCAGGACAGCCATCACATTTCTAGGGGAGAAAAATGATCAAAGGTGAGCCTCCCATGATGGCTCAACAAGTTTGTTTAGAGTATAGTGCACCTTTAGAGATCAGAAGGGTTCCAGGTTTGATCCCCTTTCTGTTCTGAGTTAACTCTCAGTTAGGCCAGATGTCATGGTACTTTAATTGGCCTTATTGCTTTTAGGCTAGTGGGGGAGAAAGATTTTCCCTCTTGATCACTCACCTTCAATCCTTGTTAAAAGTATGTGGATATTCGGTGAGGAAAGACTTTGCCTTGGTGAAGTTTCATCTAGTCGAATAGCCTGATAACAGTCACTGCCAATTAGCTCATATATTCTATGGCCTTTTCCAAATGAAAGATAATCTCCTTTATTTTACATTCAACATCCCCACATATAAAGCTCAGAATTGCACTTTCCCTTTTTTGGCATTTTCTACCCCTTCTTACTCCTTTCCAAGATCTATCTGTAAATATGTAACCTTAGGTCTCTGTTCCTCATTTTTGTTAAGAGTCTTACTCTTTGGGGTGTAATTTTTCTACAAGATATGCAATTTCACAATTTTCCTTGTTGAACTGCATCTGGCACAACTTGGCCGCTCCTCTAATCTGTCAGTGGCTTCCTGTATTCAGCTACAATACCATTAACATGCTCATTTTTGGCACAAGTTTCTAATAGTGTACTGTTACATTTTTGGGTTTTCCAATTCTGCTTCTCCTAGATTATTCTGTCTCTTATATCTTAGGTCCATCTTATGGGTGAATCACAACTGTACGCATCTCCAAGAATGTCTATGTTTTGCCTCGAGCAGGCAAGGTTTTGCTAATGCACCCAGGAATATGAACTGCAAAACCCTGTTTGGTAGTTGCTATTAGATATGGAATTACTTTAAAATTCAAAATAATTGGCTGTCATGCATTTGGGTAACCAAGTTACATCATTGATGTTTTTTCAAAATTAATATGATTCGTCCCTTTGAACTCACTGTTCAAAAAACAGTTTGAAGTAACTTTTCAATGCATATATCAAAATAAGCTTGGTACAGGATCTGAACCACAACTAAACAAAAAAAAACTCCAATAATCGGATTCAAAAAAAGGACAGCTACAAACTAAAACCCAACAAAAATATATTATATTTGTCATAGAAGCTTATCAATTTTTTTAAAGAAAATAAATTATTTTGGGGTTATGGCCATTGCTGCTAAATCCCATTCCGAGTTGCCCTTGAGAAGGTGATAGTGAAACTTCTTGAACTGCTGCATTCTTCTGTAAATCAATTTTTGTTTCATCCATTGTACTCGACTTATTCATATACTCGATGATTTCTTCAAAAAATCCATTTCAATTACTCAATGCTCTTACTGCTCTTTACAAATCTACACTGACTCTCCCTGATTACTTCATGCCTTTCTAAGTTTTCACTATTTTATCTCTTATTATGAATTCAAGTAATGTACTCACAACTAAGACAAGACAATAGCCTATAATTTATGGTTTATCAATCCACTCTTCTTTTAAAGATGGTAAAGTATGTAAATGTATTGCTAGTTTGGGATGTTGATTCACAAGTATTTTTTTAAAAAGCTACAAAATATACAACTGCTGTTCCTTCTAAATGGGAAAGGATTTTTCTGAAATGTTGACAGGAGATTGTGGTACAGAATGTGTATTATTTGGATTGTGCACCAATGAACTTGAATTTATCCTGTGCCAAAGTTCCTTCTGTTATTTTTGTCACAGGTATCCGAGTACCCTTTGATACTTTCCCTGGAAATTAATTGCAACCCAATTCAACAGCGTGTAATAGCTAACTATCTGGTCAATATCCTGGAAGACAAATTAATCACCATGAACCATGTTGATGATGACCCAACTCGATTGGCTTCTCCTGAGGTAGGAAACTATCAGAACCGATGTACACCAGGGTTGATTAAAATATTGAAAAAGATCAAAGGATATATTCATGACATAATTACAACTCAGTCACAAGATGTATACTTAAATGATTCATGTAAAATCAGTGACATGCACCAGTGAGTCTCCTTAATAATGTGGCTGCTGTACCATCTTACTATCAGGAGAAACAATTGTTTTCCAATGTATGTGGGAGCACATACAATATTTTAAGGAGAGCAATTAGCAATTATGTCAAGCTTAAGCAGGATAATAGGTTTTAGCCTGATAGCATAGCGGGGAGAAGAGACAGTAGAATACATTTAAATTTAGCTTGGATTTCAGAGAAGCATTCAACTGGTTTAGTCAAGATGGACTATTTCTAAATTGAACTGGGGCAGGGGGTGCATAATTGATATATGTGGAAAGAAATTTGCAAATATTGTAATTAGAAGGCAGAGAGATGAAAAGGGTTAAATTGGATAACATAGCAATTAGATCTGTGAATATAGGAGATAAACTAATAGGGATCAATATAATATTGATTAAAGTAATTTTACGCATATCTAAATGGAGTGTAACATACATTATCACAGTGCATAAAAATATGGATTTCATTGCACAGTGAGAGTCCTGATTTGAAACTGGAGGACAAATGTCAAATAACCTGGTGTATGGTATGTAAAAGAGACAGAAGAGACTGAGGACGATATGACTTTGGTTCCAAGGAAGTGTCTCAAAAAACATTAGAAAAGAAACCTTAGTCTTTGATAAACAAAATCAGATAGGAAAAGGAAGAAAATGAATAACCAGGAATTGCTGTTGAATGCTGAGGGAGGTGGAAAGTTGAAACTACAGGGTGATAGAGAATTATTTGAACAGAGAGAACTTCACGGTGCAGGAGAGTTATAATTATCTAAAGTGCTAATTATCCTAATGTGAAATAAATGGAGAAAAGCATTATTCGAAAAGGAGGAGGCAAGTCCGTGAAGTTAATTTAGGACTGGTTCTTCCCTGGCGTCTCTTGCTCTGGTATGAATATTTGAATTAGTATTTAGTGGAGAGCTGGAAATGGTTAGATGGGAAGATTAGAGAAGGGAATACTTGAGCATTAGTAATTCAGTTCATTGGGGAAGGTGAATTGGAAACAGTAGATAATGAAATGAATACACCAGGTTACAGGAAAACAATATTCAAAACGAGAAATACGGGAGACATGAAAAAGTTATTTCAGGGCAAAGCATCTAACAATAGAAGAAAAACAATAAATTAACTGTACATTGCATTGAAGTAGATGTTTAGGAGGTAGTTTTAACCTAACTAACTCAGAAGGTGGAAAATACATGGGTCGGGAGAAATTATAATGCAGGTTAAATTGGATAGGGTGTGAAATCCATGTTGCATCCAATTCTATTAGTTTTCCAACAGCTGGTTGAAGTTAAAATTGCAGTGCTAAATGTTGAACCTAATTGGCTTAATAAGGAAGTGCAAAATATGTCTTACCTATCGCACCTATTTTTCGGTCTCCGGATCATCAGCTCAAGATGCGCGTTGGGACCCCGTGGAAGTCCTGACATGCTAACTCCGTGGTAAGTATCCAGAACATTTGAATTTCCAATGGGCAATTCCCTTGCTCCCAGGAACCCTCTGAAAAGTCTCCAACTCTGAGTTGGAGTCAGAGATTTCGGACGGTTCTAACATTCTCACCTGGATAGTTACCCAGGAAATGCTAGACAGAAAAATCCTAGTTTCATTCCTGGGTAACTATACAGCTGACTCCCTAATCACTCACACTGACCCTCCCAACTCCCCCTCGAGCCCCCCCCCCACTCCCCCCCCACTACCCCTTGACCCACTGACTATCCCCCAATTCCTGACTCCCTCCCACCTGACCTGACCCGACTCTCCCTCCCAAACCAACCCGACCCAACTATCCCTCCTGATCCAACCTAACTAACCCCCAAACCAACTTGGATAGACCCCACCACTTGACCTGACTAGCCCCCAACCTGCCAACCTGTCCTGCTTGACCTGACTCCCCCCTGACTCACCTACCTATCTCACCAACCTACTACTTCACCCATCCGTACCCTACCCACTTACGTCACCCACCTACCTACCCTACGCATTCACTCATTCAGCCACTCACCCTTTCACGCATTCACTAACATCCTTCCATCATCCATTCGCTAACATTCATACTGGACTTAAACTTAACTTATGGCAGCTTGTGTTGTAAAAATGGGGTGTACCTCCTGAGCTGATTCTCTTTGCTGTTCTGTGTGGATTCCTGCTCTAAAGGAAGTCACCTAATTGTTGCATCGGAAGTTGGAGCCTTTTAAACATATCCAGATACACGCGCAGTTTTCTGTCTGATCAGCATTGGATGCAGCTCTTCCGACACAGATCGGAAGATTTGGGCCAAAGTATTTAATGAAGGTTGGGAAATATTTGATTAAATTACAACTTGTAAAAAGATGATCTAGATGAAAAGTAAATCAACGGAAAACACAAATGTCAAAGGATATTAATGAGAATGAAAAGAATATATATAAAATGGAGGCTTTTTAAAGCTCAAAGAAATAAGATGGTAGGAGAGGAAAAGTGTACACATTTTAATCTATTAATTTCAGTATGGTTTTTGGGAAGATAATAGGTGGGATTTTCCGCACCCGCCCGTCGCCGCAATCTTCTGGCCCTGCTGCAAGTCAATGGGCTTCTGGCTGGGGCGCCACCTCACCCACGGTGGGTCCCACCCACAACAGAGCCGGAAAATCCCGGCCAATGACTTAGATTTCCCCCGAGTGACCCTGTGCCAAACTTTACCAATTGTACAGCAGAAATGCCATTGTTTATGCGCATAGGCAGAGTTATAGTCATGGAGCAGGAGCAGCTCTGAGGAAATTTTGGGTCACAGAGTGCATGACAAAGAGCGTGGAATGAATCCAAGTTCAGGCAAAAATTAGGGCATAAATTTTCCAGTTTAGCCCTCTCATTACACAGCCACCTATGACCAAAGCACCCATTCGGTTGAAATCAATGCATCCAGTTTGCGACCTGCATGATTTTTCTGTCCATTTACATGGGTGAGGTATTGTATGGGCTACAGAGCTGCTGACTTCTAAGAGTTAGCCTTGGCTCAGTGATAGCCCTTTCATCTCTGAGTGAGAAAGGTCATGAATTCAAAGTGCTCTGTAGAAACCTAGGAGGGTAAACAAAGCAGCAGGTTAGCATGTGGGGGGGGGGTGGATTCAACTTCATGGAAAATTATGAAAAAATTTAAAGAAAGGAGAGCCCAGGAGAGGCTATTAAATTCTCCAGAACACAAAATAGGACAGAGTGTTTGGAAAGGGCTAGGAATCTAACTTCAAGCACATCAGATAAAGGGACGACAATGAGAAAGGGGACAGGAAATACAGGACTGAAGGTGTTGTATCTGAATGCACGCAGTATACGAAATAAAGTAAATGAGCTTGTGGCGCAGATTGAAATTGGCAGGTATGATGTGGTGGGCATCACGGAGACATGGCTGCAAGGGGATCAGGACTGGGAGCTAAATATCTAAGGATATACATCCTATCGAAAAGATAGGCAGGTTGGCAGAGGGGGTGGGGTTGCTTTGTTAGTAAGAAATGAAATTAAATCGATAGCAAGAAATGATGTAGGGTCAGATGATGTAGAATCTGTGTGGGTAGAGTTGAGGAACCGCAAAGGTAAAAAAACCATAATGGGAGTTATGTACAGGCCTCCAAACAGTAGTCAGGATGTGGGGCACAAGGTACACCAGGAGATAGAAAAGGCGTGTAAGAAAGGCAAGGTTACAGTGATCATGGGGGAATTTCAATATGCAGGTAGACTGGGAAAATCAGGTTGGTAGTGGATCCCAAGAAAAGGAATTTGTGGAATGTCTACGAGATGGCTTTTTGGAGCAGCTTGTGGTGGAGCCCACTAGGGAACAGGCAATTCTAGATTTAGTGATGTGTAATGAGGCAGATTTGATAAGGGAGCTTAAGGTGAAGGAACCCTTAGGAGGAAGTGACCATAATATGATAGAATTTACCCTGCAATTTGAGAGGAAAAAGCTGGAATCAGATGTAACGGTATTACAGTTGAATAAAGGCAACTACAGAGGCATGAGGGAGGAGCTGGCCAGAATTGACTGGGAGATGAGCCTAGCAGGAAAGACAGTGGAACAGCAATGGCAGGAGTTTCTGGGAGTAATTTGGGAGACACAGCAAAAATTCATCCCTAGGAAGAAGAAGCATACTAAAAGGAGGACGAGGCAACCATGGCTGACAAGGGTAGTCAGGGACAGCATAAAAGCTAAAGAGAAAGCATACAATGCGGCGAAGAGCAGTGGGAAACCAGAGGATTGGGAAGCCTACAAAGACTAACAGAGGACAACTAAAAAAGAAATAAGGAGGGAGAAGATTAAATATGAGGGTAAACTAGCCAGTAATATAAAAGAAGATTGCAAGAGTTTTTTTTAGATATATAAAGGATAAGAGAGAGGCAAAAGTGAACATTGGGCTGCTGGAAAATGACGCTGGAGAAGTAGTAGTGGGGAACAAAGAAATGGCGGAGGAACTGAATAGGTACTTTGCGTCAGTCTTCATGGTGGAAGACACGAGTAACATCCCCAAAGTTCAGGAGAGTCATGGGGCAGAGGTGAGTATGGTGGCCATTACCAAGGAGAAGGTGCTAGGAAAACTGAAAGGTCTGAAGGTGGTTAAATCACCTGGACCAAATGAATTACACCCCAGAGTTCTGAAGGAGATAGCTGAAGAGATAGTGGAGGCGTTAGTGGTGATCTTTCAGGAATCACTGGAGTCAGGGAGGGTCCCAGATGACTGGAAAATCGCTAATGTAACCCCCCTGTTTAAGAAGGGAATGAGGCAAAAGATGGGAAATTATAGGCCTATTAGCCTGACCTCGGTCGTTGGTAAGATTTTAGAGTCCATTATTAAGTATGAGATTTCAGAATACTTGGAAGTGCATGGTAAAATCGGGCAAAGTCAGCATGGTTTCATCAAGGGGAGATCATGCCTGACAAATCTGTTAGAATTCTTTGAGGAGGTAACGAGTAGGTTAGACAAAGGAGAGCCAATGAATGTTATTTACTTGGACTTCCAGAAGGCCTTTGACAAGGTGCCGCACAGGAAGCTGCTCAGTAAGATTAGAGCCCATGGTGTTAGAGGCAAGGTACTAGCATGGATAGAAGATTGGCTGTCTGGCAGGAGGCAGAGAGTGGGGATAAGGGGGTCCTTCTCAGGATGGCGGCCGGTGACTAGTGGAGTTCCGCAGGGGTCAGTGTTGGGACCACAACTTTTCACTTTATACATTAATGATCTAGATGAAGGAACTGAGGGCATCCTGGCTAAGTTTGCAGATGATACAAAGATAGGTGGAGGGACAGGTATATTGAGGAGCCGGGGAGGCTGCAGAAGGATTTGGACAGGTTAGGAGAATGGGCAAAGAAGTGGCAGATGGAATACAACATGGGGAAGTGTGAGGTTATGCACTTTGGTAGGAAGAATAGAGGCATAGACTATTTTCTAAATGGGGAGAGAATTCAGAAATCTGGAATGCAAAGGGACTTGGGTGTGCTAGTCCAGGATTCTCTTAAGGTTAACTTGCAGGTTGAGTCAGTAGTTAGGAAGGCAAATGCAATGTTGGCATTTATTTCGAGAGGACTAGAAAATAAGAGCAGGGATGTGCTGCTGAGGCTTTATAAGGCTTTGGTCAGACCACATTTAGAATATTGTGAGCAATTTTTGGCCCCGTATCTCAGGAAGGATGTGCTGGCCCTGGAGAGGGTCCAGAGGAGGTTCACGAGAACAATCCCAGGAATGAAAGTCTTAACATATGAGGAACGTTTGAGGACTCTGGGTCCATACTCAATGGAGTTTAGAAGGATGAGGGGGGATCTGATTGAAACGTACAGAATACTGAAAGGCCTGGATAGAGTGGACATGGGGAAGATGTTTCCATTAGTAGGAGAGACTAGGACCCGAGGGCACAGCCTCACAGTAAAGGGAAGACCTTTTAGAACAGAGATGAGGAGAAACCTCTTTAGCCAGAGAGTGGTGAATCTATGGAATTCATTGCCACAGAAGGCTGTGGAGGCCAGGTCATTGAGTGTATTTAAGACCACGATAGATAGGTTCTTGATTGGTAAGGGGATCAAAGGTTATGGGGAGAAGGCGGGAGAATGGGGTTGAGAAACTTATCAGCCACAATTGAATGGCGGAGCAGACTCGATGGGCCGAATGGCCTAATTTCTGCTCCTGTGTCTTATGGTCTTATTTTGCTGGAAGACTGAAAACAGGCACTAAATTCATGCTTTTAAGACATGCCTGCTTGAAAGTCAAATTTCAGCAGACAGTTTTGGTTCTAACCCCTGATTACCAGGAGGTGCTAAAACAGTCTCCTGCAGATTTAGCATTCAAGTGCTGAATAGATACAATTTTCATGGAGTTGTATATTTGAGTTCCACTCACCATCTTCCATTGAAGGTGTGGAATGGCTTGGCTGACATACACTGCCATATTTTTGCACCCGAGGCAGGTAGCTTGAGTCAAGAAATTTCCTGGCTCGGCGCACCTGCCTCAGGAAAAAGTGTGCCGAATGGCAGGATATTCATTTTGTGTGAGCGGGAGGGGAAGTGGGGGTGCAGGTGCGGGATGAAGTCAGTGTAGGTCAGAGGCGGCTACAGGGGCTCCCAAGTGCCCAGGTGAGCTGTTTAAAAGGCGGGCCTCAGTTCTCTGGGACTTTTCCCCAATTGTTTTGTTAAATCTTAGACCCTCTAGTCCTCATCATTCACAGCCTCTCACCCCCCCCAACCATGCCCCATCCATGCCAACCTACGCTACCCCCATGGGCCCTCAGTTCCCTTAATGCCAACCTAATGCCAACTCATGTCCCACGTACCTTCTGTGACCCTTTATAGACTCCATGCCAACTTAATACCAGCTCATGCCACCCCATGCCTTCCACCCACCACACTTTCCCCTCACACCCAACATGCCAACTTACCAAGTATCTGCCATGGACAGACCTCAGGAACCATGCTGAGATGAAATAAAATAAAAACCTGATTATCTCTTCAGCTTTCACTATAATAAAAAACCTCCCATTCATGAAAGCTCATTCATAACTTTAAAAGCCCCCTCAGGTACTTAATTTCTTATCACAAGAAACAGATTTGTATTCACCACCCCACATCAGAGATAACTAACCCTTTAATAACCTCTTTGAGCTATCAATCAAACTACCAACTTACTACTTCACTGCTGGGATAATTGTATGTTGTGGAAAGTAGCCAACCATTAATAATGATACAATGATAGCAGATAATGTAAACAAACAGCTATTGTAACTGTTAGAACAGATTTATTTTTTCAACTCTCCATAATACAGCTAGGTTGTTTTTAAAAAAAAATCAAGTGCTGGGATTTAAATAACTTCACAGTTTGAGGTTTTTTTCAACTCTCACTGACACAGGTAGGCTGTTTTTTTTATTTTTAAGGAGTTGGGGATTTAAATAACTTGACAGTTCTACATACCTTATCCATCTTTCACAAGTATTTAGATCTCCTCCATAAGCTTTTGACTCCATACTACAGAATAAGGCCTTTGCTACAGCAAAAGTGGGGTCTGTTTCAACTTAGCACGGAGTTCAAATGGTCCTGCTGAGCTTGGGTTTTCTTCCTTTGTGAATCACACCCCGCCCCTTTTCCCCTACTGGCGAAAATGGGATCTGTCGGAAGTGGGGTGGGGTTTCTGGAGCTGGGTCCTGCCCCCAATTTTTAAAGGTCCACGGACTCTCCACAACCCAATGAAAATCTGGCCCATAGTGATAGATTTCAGCATTTTGGATTTCACCGAGTTAGAGGAGAACACAGGTTCCTGGACACCCCACTGGAGGTCCTGTGGGGAAGGTATGCAGGAGGAGGGATGTCTTTCATTCACAGCGGCGGAAACAGTCCACTTGCCTTTCCTATCCCTTTCTCCTACAGCAGCTGGTGTGGCTCTACCTGGCCTCATTGGGATGTGGCCAGTGGGATCCCTTGCAAGATGTTGGTGACCAAACATTTCCTTTACATAAGAACATAACAAATTGGTGCATGAGTAGGCCATTCGGCCCCTCTAGCCTGCTCTGCCATTCCATAAGATCGTGGTTGAACTGATCTTGGCCTCAACTTCACTTTCCTCCCTGTTCCCCATAACCCTTGACTCCCCTGAGCTCAAATATCTGTCTAATGCAGCCTTAAATATATTCAATGACCCAGCCTCCACAGCTCTCTGGTGTAGATAATTCCAAAGATTCGGAACACTCTGAGAGAAGAAATTCCTTCCCAACTCCATTTTCAATGGGCATCCCCATATCCCGAAACTACATTCGAGATTTAGATTCCCCTATGAAGGGAAACATCCACTTAGCATCTACTTCTGGTGACTTCTATAATATGTTCATAGGTAGAGAAGGAAAGCACTCACGTTTTAGGTGAAGTATTGAATAATGTCTTAAATATTTCCCAATGATGTTCCACATCATTCTTTGCCAATAATGTTATCTGTTTTATTTTCCCAAGTTATATTCTCAGCTGCTCCAAGTTAACTTTTCTCCAATCTATTATCCCAATCTTCATCATGTTTATGTCTTTCTCAATTATTAGCTTGTAATGTATTATATTATGGTCACTGTTGCCTATATGTTCACCTACTTTTACTTCCCTTATCTGCTCTGGGTCATTCCCCATTACTAGATCCAGTAGTGAATCTTCCCTTATTGGGCTGCTTACATATTGGGTTAGAAAGGAGTCCTGTACACATTGTAGGAATTCCATTCCCTTATCTCCTTTACCTACCCCTTCAGGTCAATTACTGTGGTATAGTTGAAATCTTCCATGATTAATATTCTATGATTTTTTTTTACTCATTTCCCTAATTTGTTTGCATATTTATTCCTCTGTCTCCCTTCCACTATTAGGTGGCCTGTAGACTACACCTATTAGTGTGATTGATCATTTATTATCTTTTATCTCTACCCGCATGGATTCTATTGTAGTCTTATTGACGGCTGCACACTTCTACCTATTGATATCATTATCTCTAATAGTAAATACAGTTACTCCACCTCCCCATTTCCCGTTCCATCTTTCCTAAATATGTTATCCATGCAATGTTTAATTCTCAGTCCTGAGTTTAATGTAGCCATGTCTCAGCAATTCCAACTATATCTGGCTCCTTGCAACATATTATTGTCTCCAGTTCCCCCCTTTTATTATGGATGCCGTATGCATTGTTGTACAGACAGTTTAACTCAATTTTAATAGGAGTTCCTTTTACTTCATTTTTAACTAGCTTTTTACACTCCTTGCCATTTACTTTCCTGGCTTAGTTTAGTCTGTCCCATGCTCTCCCTTCCTGTTTTGTTTATATTTAAACTTATTTCATTACTTGTAGATCCCTCTGCCCATCTTAACTAGTTTACAATCTTTGCCACTGCCCTATTTATCCTTTTCATTATGACATTGGACCCATTCCGGCTAAGGTGCCTTCCATACCATTGCTACAGCTCCTTCCTGTCCCAGTACTGCTGGCAGTGTCCCATGACAAGGAACCCCTCTTACCCACACCAACCCATTAGCCATGTTAGTTCTTCTGATCTGCCTGTCTCCCTGCCAATTTACACATGATTCAAACAATAATCCAGAGGTTATTACCCTTGAGGTCCTGCTTTTTAATTTAATTCTTAACACCTCAGTGGGAGGAGGTCCTGCTGAGGCATGGGTGGGATTTTGGTAGACCAGGAATGCGCAGATTAGGCCAGGTAAGATCAGGTCTGAATTTTGTGGATTTGTTTGGAAAGCCAGGTACCCTTTTGGAGAAGTAAGTACCCCTTTGGATCTGGTCCCGGGACAACTTTGGTGGAGGTCAGATGCCCGTAGGTGGAGGTCAGGTGCCCTTTGGAATTGTTACAAATAGGCATAACTGTGCTTTAAAAATAAACTCATTAGTCAAGCTCATTGGAACTGTCAACAGACCTGTCAAAATCAATTGTCAAGACTGTCAAGAGGACCTGTCAGAACTGTCAAGAGGAGCTGTCAAGATTGTAAACAGAACTTGTCAAAAGCAACTGTCAAAGGGAGCTCTCAACCTGTCAAGACATTTAAAAGACCTGCCCTTTAATTTAAAAAAAATGTCTGGAATGTTAAAATAAAATTGCTTGCTGTGAGTATAGGAGTATAGGTTGGCATAGACAGTATGAGAGGCTATGGGGTGAGTACAGGGGCATGAGATGGCATAGAGGGAATGTTGGTTCAGTACAGGGCATAGGTTGGCATGAAGGGTATGGGGAGTTATGTGAGTGGGTACAGGGGCATTAGGTAGCATGGAGGGTATGGGCAATAGGTAAAGGGGTACTGGGTGGCATGGAAGATATGGGGTTACGGCAGTGGGAACAGGAGCATGAGGTAACATGGGTTGGCATGCATGGGGTGTGGGGGGGTGAAGTGGGGTGAGAGGTGAAGGCTGAAGGGATATTTTTGTTTTGCTGTTTTTTTTTCAATCTTTCACACAATTCTGGCGCACAGAGGCAAACCTTCTGGCCAGCCTGCCTCTGCACCTGACAGTCTCCACACACATTCCAGGGACAACAGTCCCAACTCCTGTTTCACTTCACCATCCCAGAACAAAAATTCCAACTTCCAGGCCACTTTTTCCTGGGTTGGGTTCATGGAGCCAGGAAATGTCCCTACTCTGCATCCAGGCCTTAATGTTTACTTGTCTGATTTACTCATCTTAGTGCACAGGCCCGAGTGAAGTTGAAGTCGGTGGGAATCAGAGGACAGACTCTCTACAGGATGGATTCATATCTAGAACAAAAGAAGGTGGTTGTAGTTGTTGGAGGCCAATGATCTCTGCCCGAAGATATCAATGTAGGAGTTCCATAGGCCAATGTACTAGGCCCAGCCATCTTCAGCTATTTCATCAATGACCTTCTCTCTATCTTAAGATCAGAACTGGTGATATGCATAGTGCATTTTCAACTCCTCTGTGTCCGCATTGCAGCAAGAACTGCACAACATTCATATTGGGCCTATTCTCATTCTAGTTTTGAATAATGAAAGGTGATCTCATTGAAACATGTAAGATCTTGAAGGAATTTGATAGGGTAGATACTGGGAGAATGTTTCCACTTGTGGGGAGACAGAACAAGTGGACGAGTTTAAGAATAAGAGGTCTTTTGTGACTGAGATGAGGAGATTAATTTTTTTCTCAGAGTGTCGCTATTCTGTGGAATTCTCTTCGCCAGAAAACAGTGAAGGCTGGGTCATTGAATTTATTCAAGGCAGAGTTAGATAGATTTTTGAAAGACAGGGGAGTCGACGGTTATGTGGACCAGACACAAAAATGGAGTTGAGGCCACAACCAGATCAACCATGATCTTATTGAATGGCGGAGCAAGCTTGAAAGGTTAAATGGCCCACTCATGCTCCTAAGTCCTACGTTCCTATATTCAGGCTTGGGCTGATAATTAGCAAGTAACATTCACGCCAGACAAGTGCCATACAATGACCATCTCCAACAATAGAGAATCTAACCATGTCCCTTGACATTCAAAAGCATTACTTCCATCAATGAATCCTCCATCAACATTCTGGCGGTTACCATTGACCAGAAACCTAACTGGACCAGCCACGTAAATATTGAGTAGATCAAAGGTTGGAAATTCTTGTGGCGAATAACTGATCTCCTGATTCCCCAAAGCCTGTCCACCCTCTACAAGGTACAAGTCAGCAGTGGGAGGAATACTGTCTACTTGCCTGGATTAGTGCAGCTCCAACAACGGTCAAGGAGCTTGACACCATCCAGGACAAAGCGGTACACTTGACCCCATCCACCACCTTAAACATTCACTCCCTCCACCACTACACCACTGTGGCAGCAGTGTGTGTCACCTATAAGATGTACTGCAGTAACTCACCAAGGCTCCTTCAGTAGCACCTTCCAAATTCGCGACCTCTACTACCTAGGATAACAAGGACAGCAGATGCATGGGAGCACCATCACCTGCAAGTTCCCCTCCAAATCACACAACATTCAGACTTGGAATTATATCGCCATTCCTTCACTGTCGCTGTATCGAAGTCCTGGAATCCCCTTCCTAACAGCACCACAGGTGTGCCCACACAAGATGGACTGCAATAGTTCAAGAAGGCAGCTCATCACTAGCTTCTCAAGGGCAATTAGGGATGGACCATAAATGCAGGCCTTGCCAGCGCTGCCCAAATCTCATGAACAAATAAAGAAAAAATCCTCAAAGCCCCTTCTTTGTACTCACTCTGGCCTCATTTGACTTTCATGGGCTCCTCTACTCCATTGGCTGTGCCATCACTTTTGGATTTCCCTGCTCTCCCCATGCTTTGCTGCTGTTCTGCCCTGCTGCTGTTTAAATGCTTGGGGCCATTCCCTTGGTATCCCGCATTCTCTACGTATAACCGCAAATCCTATCTGTGCTCAGATTCCTGAATCTGTGCTTCTGTCGCACAAAACTCCCTGCTGGTCCACTTGAAATTGTAAAATATACCTCTAGTGATCAGTCAAAAACAGGAATGCTTCAAATTTTACAATGCAACAAGATCAGTTGCCATGGTGAAATGAAAAAAATTAAGGTGGAATGGGAGGAGTTGCAGCTTAATGTTGTGATGGCTGAATAAATACGGGGTAATGCTAGGTGACGGGAAAATAGATGAGAGTCTACTCTTTGAAACAAGATCCTGAAAAATTTAGGCTACTAGATCTAGAAGGAAAAATGTTGGAATCTATTATAAGGAAATATCTTTGTCCTCTTCTATTGCTCTCCTGAAGACAGTGGGTGGAATTTTGCGGCCACTCCTATCGGCAGGATCTGCTGTTCCTGCTGAAATCAGTGTAGTTTTGAATGTCTCACCGCATTTTACGGCTTCGCCCCAGCCATGATAGGGCTGAAAATTCTGCCCAGTGTCTCTTGTTGGATTTCAGTTCCACAGGCACCAGGTGATCCTGCGATACCTCACCTGACTGTACTTGTGTGACATTAATCAGTGATTGTTGAATGGCTAGTCACCATAACAGAGTCCAGTCCTGTTCTTAATCGATGTCCACATCTGCTCACTTTGCAGCTGAATCATCAGGTACAGGCCTCGTGATTGATTTACTGTCTTCTGTGCACTGAGGCCAGCCTAGTACCTGTTTATTTACCCCTGTAAGATCAGCCAATTCAACACAGATCAAGAATGAAAAATGGAACCTTTCTCATTTATGTAGCTCAGCACCACCTTGGAAACAATGAAAGAGTTAATTCATTACTGATTACTAGAACAACGGTAGTAATTACAACCATAGTAGGATTGTGAGAGGAAGTTTGTTGAAAATCATTCTGAAAATATAATAAAATCGCTTGATGATGATAATCTGGTGGACATTTAAGGGCAAATTTTCTACCACTGTGTTTCTGACACCCATTATGCAGCTGACCAATTAAATGACAGAAAAATCAGGCTTTGCAACAGGCAGTTGCAGGGTAGAAGTTCCCTTTTGTTTTTACTCTTAGAGGAGCTGAATCGCTTGCAGGCCCAGCATATGTTGCCTGTGTGTTTCCACATATAATTGCACAATGGTAAAGCCTTGATTTTTCTGTAAGGGAGCAATTGGTGATAGAGGCTCCTCTTTCTTGTCCACTATAACGTAGCCAGAAGGGTCATGGAAACTTTGGAAAAGTAGTGCCACAACGGGAGGACCCCTACATGTATCTTTCACTTTATTTACATCAGCACACAATTGTTATTCACCTCACAGCCCAGTCTAAACATATTGTGAATACATTGTTCCCCTACTCATAGCTGGAAGGTAGATGTATACTCTAATCCAGCATTCTAATTTCATTTTATTTCAAATCATTAAGCTTTGGAAAGCTTAACTGGATAGAATGGTATACAGGTACAGACAAAGATAACTTATTGCAGGAAATTCACTGGTCTTGATTTATATTTCATTAAATATATGTGTGTGAATCGATATGGCTTTGAGCTTCAAGTGTAAAAGCCTGACAGAATTTAGTTTATTAGTTGATAGATGAAAAAAAGAGTAAGTTCAGGAAGCTACACTGTAGTTTTGTTATAATGAACTTCATTGGGACATCAAGAGCCCTTGGGATTACTACCTGATTTTGGGTGCTACGGCCAAGATATTGGAGCAGAAAGGCCTGCCAAAACCCGGAAACTAAATTGGCTCTCAGATATCTCCGTCACCATTCCCTACCACACCTCTATACCTCTGCAAGTCTTCACTCATATTTTGACCAGTGAGCTATATTTAAATAATGTTGAGAGGTGTGTCTTAGAAAAATATTTTATTTCTCTTCTCTTCATAGATTGCCCTTTTATTTCTTTTTTATATTTCAGACCGATAAATCTATTTTCTTTTATTTTTTGCCACCTTCCTTCCCTGAACACTCTGCTGTGCTTCTAGTGTAGGCCTCCTTTCCCTGTACATGCATTAACAATGAAACTTTTCACCAGGTATGTGCTTTTCAACCCATCTAATACTGCTCCTCCAGTTACCATGCCCTGAGGGGGTGTTGGCAATCATGGACTTCCATCGGATTGGTCCGTGATTGTGCTTGGCAAAGTACTGCAGTGGTTTGCTGTTGCTCTCTGCAGTATGACTGACCAGGAAAGCTCCCATTCTTCCTGCCTGCCATCAGGTGTATTCGAAGAATTTGAAGGCTGATGTTTAGCCACATCATGAACGCACCTTCTGTGGCCATCAAGTACTGTAGGGAGAGGTGTGACATATCTTGCCTTGCCTGCTCTACAAAGAATGTAGATCTTCTTCTGGCTTCTGGCCACGAGACAGGGGCTTACCACTGTGCCACAAGACCTACCTCTAACACACTACCTTCTAGTGAAAATGTCAGCTCAATGGATAGGATAGAATTTGCGAAGGGGAAATTTAGAGTCCAAGTGATGTTTATTAAAGTTGTGAGTAACACTACACAAAGGAAACAAAATACTAGATTCTATACTATATCATCAATTTTAAGTCAACCAGAGGTCATCCTAAAGCTGGACAGTGGTCTGTAAGGACTCACCTTGAGTAATGTGGAAAGGTGGCCACCAGAACATAAGGGGGAACATCTTAAGACAATGCAGAGGTCAGAGGGAAGAACTATAAGGTACAGCATAATAAACTAAGGGTCTTCAGCCTCAATGGTCATCTACAACATACCTTCAAGAGACCACAATGTTCTTAGAGGGATAAAGAAAATAAACATAGAACAAGAGGGCACAGTTTCAGGGTTATGAACCTTAGGAATAACATTTAGAACCATCTATTTTCAAGGAGCTGATTAATAGCTAGAACCAGTTAACAGGAAAGGCCGTCAAGCCCAGAACACTGAATGCTAAAGAAAAATCTAAATAGTTTGTTTGGAAGCTGATGACATTAGTATTCCAGAAGGAGGCAAGAACAAATCCTTATTCGGCTGAGCCTATCTTGTGAAATATTAAGTTATTAAATGAGTTATCAATTTATACATTAGTTGTTTAGAAAAATGGCACAGGAATTTATTGAAGATAATACATGGTATGTAAGAGAAGTTTGTACCAAGATAATTAAATGGATATCTAGTTGTACATCTTTATTGGAAATCAATAAAACATGCCAGCACATTAAAGCATAAAATACATTTTTTTAGAGGCTCTCATTTTCACCATTTATTTCAAGTGGATTCTGGCTCTTTCTAATCCAAGTTTTTACATATGGATTCTGGACGTGTAATGCAATCACTAAAAGTCAATTGGTTTCAGTGATCTATGGCCAAGAATTTCTACAATGTGTCTTACACTGTTGTTAAATCTACATTAAAAAAACAACAGACACCATTGGCTGCTAGAAGAGGTAACAATGATGTTTCTTGGGTATAAGCTCATTTGCATTTATGTATTTGCATGCATTGGTGTGAAAATGGTGTAAATCTTGCATAGGCAGTTGAGCCAGCAGGAAATTCCTCTACGACCTTCTAAATGTATTTTTCAGCTCCTGTTAACCAGCAATTGGAGGGCAAGGAGATAAGTCAGGAACATTGCTTGGCTCTTTCACTTCTCTCTCAAATTATTTCACTGCACATCTTACTGACCTTTTTATTACACTTGGACAGAATTATGAATATTCAGGTACCATTTATACTCAGGAGGGTAGGAGGACAATGACACCAAGTCACTAAGAAAAGCACAGAACTTCAGCTGCCCAGACCTCCAAGACATTGGAAGGCAGGATGAACAGACGTCCAGATGTGGGTGCAGAATGGAATGTACACTGATTGCCAGTTCAACCTCAGGACCGTAAAACAATGCTGGAAGAAGATCTACATTATTTGTAGGGCAGGCAAGGCATCTGTCCCTTACGCACCTGCACACTCTTCACCCCTCTCAAGCAACACTTCTACAATTAACCTCTCACCATGCCCTCTGCTTAAAGTCTATTTCCCTATCCTGTGACTTCACAGTTCTCTTAACACACAACAGTTGTTGGAGGAAACCCAAGAGCAACCACCTCCCCACCAACCCCCTCCCCCACCCCCACCCCCAATCCCACCGCCCCTCACTCCAACCCCCAACCCTGAGATGCAGCCAGTAGTGGCTCCATGCCAGGAGTCTGCTGCCATGAGGTAAGGGTTAGTTTCTGTACAGCATTGGAAGACAACCCTGTCCCACAATATTGGCACCTTAGATGACACCTTGTATAAACACAAGCATCATCTCTACAGGGAATGCCACACCTGCCCAGAGTACCCGTGAAATTGGATAGAGGTGAATAATGGTGGTGCAAAGCAATTACAGATGTCTGTAGGCAGAATGGCAAAAACAATCTTAAAGATTTGGTTCCTACCTGTTAAAATCTGTAATTAAAATACTTCAGCCTCTTTTTCAGTACCCATTTCTGGCTTCTTCAGCATCCCCAATTTTCATGGCTTCACTATTGGTGGCCATACCTTCATCAGTGTGGAATAGCTCTGGAATTCCCTTCCTAAGTCTCTGTCTTTCCTTACGGTGCTCTTTCAAATCCACATTTTTGACCAAGCTTTTGGTCACCTGTCCTAATATCTCTTTACATGGATCTCTGATTAGGTAATTATGAGTCCTTCCCCATTGGCACGCACCATAATCTAAGCAAATGCAGTCAGTGGCAACCCAGTGGTTCAATTACTGCACAGATCCAAGATCATGAGGAAACTTGCAGGAAGCTGGTTAAAGCTGCAAGTTGGGCAGAATTGTCTCCTGCCTTTTATAAACACAAGCATCGTGTCTACAGGGAATGCCATACCTGCCCAGAGTACCCGTGAAATTGGGTAGAGGTGAATAATGGTGGTGCAAAGCAATAAAGCTGATAAATGCTGGAAACAATGAGAAAATTCAGCTTCATTGTTTTATCGTCATTACTTATTGATACTGAGATTTTGCTGCCAAAGTAACAGCGAGCTTAACGGCACTCACTGTTATTAACAAGTAAGTCATATAGTAATTTGTGGCGTTAACAATTTTTTAAACTGAAGGTTGATGGAAAATTTTAGTGAGGTATGATGCGAGATGCCCCGCTGCACTCTGCACTGACTCAGTGGGCACTCTTGAGTATTATGAATATAAAACTGCAGCTTGGCAGAAAGCTCACTCCATAGTACCCGATCAATAAGGCAAGATTTAATGTATGCACTGGTTTGATGAGCCTTCACATGTCTCGATGTCATGTTACAGCTGGCTACCACCATGGACTCAAGGCATGGGTGCAGCTGTGCATTGCATCCTGAGCAAAAGGTATAGCTTTAAAGGTTCTTTTCTGGTAATTGCATCAAAACACTTTGAGATCCAGGGCAACAGAATTTAATTATATATCAGGAAATGGTTGACAGGCTGAGTCTTTTTCTCTTGAAAAAAAGAAGCTGAGGAGTAATGGAGGTCTTTAAAATTGTGAACAATTTTGATAGAATGTTTCCTCTTATGGGGAAGAGCATAACTAAAGGCCATCAATATAAGATGGTCACCAAGAAATCCAATGGGGAATTCTTCACCTAAAGAGTGATGAGAACGTGGAACTTGATACTGCAGAAGCGAGTAGTATTGACGCATTTAAGGAGAAGCTAGACAAGCATATGAGGGAGAAGGGAATAGAGGGTTATAATGATAGATTGAGATGAAGAAAGGTGGGAGGAGGCTTGAGTGGAGTATAAAACTGGCATGGACTGGTTGGGTTGAATAGCCTATTTTAATGCCGTGTATCCTATGTAAATATACTTGAGCCCACTTACAGTGAAACATGCCAATGTCCCAATTTTTATAATGACCCAATGAGTAATATCACTCATTCACAGAAAATACATGTCTCCCTACATTGGCAGCAGTTGACATAGTAGAGCTTTGAAGAGTTTTATATAAACTCTAATAATGTTTGTTCCAATTTAACAGAATTTGAATCTGTAGCTTGGCCTGAACAGAAAACAGAGACAACCCTATTTACCAAAACACAGGGCAGTTGTCTTCCCAACCGTGCAAATATCATTATGGACTTAATGAAACAAGCATCAAATGTTCTGATAATATAATGGAAGCAGTATCTTCACTCATGCTACACGGGAAGAAAAGATTGTCTTGACTGATTTGTTTGTTACACTTATTTCCTTTTTCAATTCATGTGGCCTTTTCCTTTTGCAGGAGTTAAAACACAAGATATTGATCAGGTGTAAGAATGTTCGAAAGTTCAGTTACTCAGTCCCAGGAATGTGGCAACTTGTGGATGGGGAAGTTGGAGAGAACAGTGAAGAATTCGACCCTGAGGAAGAATCTGAAGTGAAGAGTGTGGTACCAGCTGGGATACGGGCATTCAGGATGAAGAAGGTAAAGTCCAAGGAGAGTGTAATTAGTCTGTCACGCACATACTATACTGACCCCAA
This sequence comes from Cetorhinus maximus, assembly GCF_964194155.1. Taxonomy (NCBI): domain Eukaryota; kingdom Metazoa; phylum Chordata; class Chondrichthyes; order Lamniformes; family Cetorhinidae; genus Cetorhinus; species Cetorhinus maximus. Next base: position 51,034,000 of record NC_135890.1, on the reverse strand, counting down.
TATTTGAGATATGGCCTCAATAGAATAGCTTCCAATTTCTTACTCAGAGTTATGGCTACAAGACCCACCAATGACTTGAACACATCAGCTAGCTACTATTCAGTGTAGTACAGAGGGAGTGCTGCACTATTGGAGTTATCTTTTGGACGATAAATGGTTATCCTGTATGTCTGCTCCTGTTGACACAAGAAACCCTGTGGCACAATTAGAATAGCAGCATGGAATTTTTCTAATGTCAACATTTGTCCTACAACACCAAGACTGATTTTTGATCTATTTACTGTTTTGGTATCTTTCTGTGGCTAAGCTGGTTGTCTCTTTTACTTGCATAACGAGTGACTAGATTTCAAAAGTCATCCATTAATGCACTTGGAGATGGCCTGAGGAAATGACAACAGATTATATAACTTCAGGTTCCTTTTTTCTTATCAGATTGCTTCCATATATAAAACCATGAGCACAAAATGCTTCAATCATAGCAAATTACTGTTTTGGAAGAGGTCCTAATATGCCTATTCCTGGTTAAATAAAGCCTAAGAGGGAAGATAAGGATAATTATTTTTTACAGTGAGTTGTTGTGATCTGGAATGCACTGCTTGAAAGGGTGGTGGAAGTGGATTCAATAGTAGCTTTCAAAGGAAATTGGAAAAATACTTGGAATGGGGAGAAGATTTCAGAGCAACATGGAAAGAGCAAGGGAGTGGGACTAATTGTATAGCTGTTTCAAAGAGCTGACAGACACATTGGGCCAAATGGTTTCCTTCAGTGTTGTATGATGATTTTATGAATCGTGTTACAGGCAGAAAAATGCAAATATATTCTTTTCTTTTCATTTAAACCTAGTCTCAAATGACAGCAAAGCATTGTGATCAGTGAATATATTCTGAGGCAATTTCCAAGGGCCTTTCTTGTAAATTGCTGTTATTGTAGGTGCAATTGGTCTTGGAAAAGCAAATGGAGTGGTATGTAAAATGAGCTGCATTCACTATCACCCATTTTGTTCTACTGCTGAAGACCAATTTTACTTCTGTTATGTTTCATAAGTGCAGCATCTGATTAATGTAATGGTTTGCATGCAATAGCAATGAAACTCTTAGAGGTTCCATTATGGTCCAGTGGAATTCCAATGAATGAAAATGTATTAAAAAGAGGATTGTCTTTATCACAATGTGTTTAGAGGATTCTGCCCAGTCCAGCATAATTTAAAAAAGCAAAAATAAACCCTTCAAATCCTAGAAATGCACAGCAGGCTGAGAAATTCAAAGACAAGTTAAGTCTTTTTGCCAATATTTTCTGTTTTCAGTTTGGCTTTCTTAAACACTTTCATTTCCTCTCCTTTGTGTGCACCTGTCCTATGCCCCTCACTCTGTAAAATACTTACCTATCTACATGATGCACTGCAGCAACTTGCCAAGGTTTCTTTAACAACGGGCCGGATCTTCATGGAGTCAGGAAGATTCCACGCACCCAGATGTGGAAATCCCACTCCCATTTCTAACAGATCCTATTTTTGCTGGTCGGGGATAGGGGTAGGGTGTGATTCACACAGGCAGATATCCCAAACCCAGCAGGGCCATTTGAACTTAGTGCTGAATTTGAACAAACCCCATTTTGGCTATTGCAAGGGCCTTAGCCCACAGTGTGGGAGTCACAAATTCATGGAATAGACATAAACTCTCTGGAAGGGTGGGTAAGGTCTGTTTAACTATCACGATCTGAAGTTTTTTGAATCTCCCACTTTTGAAACTGTAGAAAAAAACTGGTTGCCATTGTTAGTAATTATTTTAAAAAAACCTCTGCTGGATTGCTTTGATTGACCGGCCAACTGGTGTAGCATCTGTTGGTGCAGCATCTGTTGGTGCAGCATCTGTTGGTGCAGCATTTGTTGGTGCAGCATTTGTTGACATTTCCCTAAAGGCTATTGTTATGCCTTTATGAAAACTTGAGTTTCAAAATGTAAAATTATCACAGTAAGGGGCTCTGAGTTCACCATTTGATGATAGCTTAAAGAGTATTAAAGGATCCACTGTTTTTGATGTGGGGTATGAATAAAAGTTTGTTTTTATAAGAGATTAACCACTTGAGATTTGAAAGGTTTGAATGGGCTTCCTAGTCCACCCCACAACTGCCTCTTTGGACTGAAGATTGAGTGTGATGGGGCACTTTAAACTGAGGTGGATCTGCAAAGTCGGGAAATTTCCCGATTCGAACTAACAACTCCTTGGTAGCGAAAATCCAGCCCAATACCTCAAAACCTTCACCAACCTGAAAAGATAAGGCAGGAGGTGCATGGGAACATGACCTCCAAATTCCTCTCAAACTTACACACCATTCCGACTTTGACATATATCAATGTTGCTTTGGTATCACTGGGTCAAAATTCTTAAACTCCTTGCCAAGCAGTACGATGGGAGCACTGTCATCATGTAGACACAGGCGTAGCGCATTCAGCTCTTGGGGCCTGCTGCACCATTCAGTTTGATCATGGCCAATCTGCATTTCAACTTAATTTAGCCATCTTGGTTCCATACCCCTACCTAACAAAAATTTATCAATTTCAGTTTTGAAATTTTCAGTGAACCCCCTTCTCAACAAATATAGTGTTGTCATTTCTTGCAAGGGAATTGGAATATAAAAGCAAGCATGCTTTGCTACAGTTGTACAGGGCATTGGTGAGACCACAGCTGGGATTTTCCATGCCCGCTGATGTCGGGCGTGTTTGGTGGCGTGAACGGACAATATGGCAGGAAGGCCAAAAATTGGTTTCGTGAAACCAATTTGCGATTGTCCACCTAGCCCGTAGATGGCGGGCCGCATCCCCTGCCATCAGACGTCAGGAATCTCATTGTAATATATCAACTTCTTATTATGAGGCCAGCCCACCAGACTCACCCCCAACCTACCCCACTGGATCGTCTGCCTACATCAGCTTGAAAACATGCCAGTGTGTTTCACAATAGCATATATAAGGTGTGCACTTGTCAGGCTACACTTCACTTGGGACTTCAAGGTTTGTTTGCCTAATTTGCTTCAGTCAGCACTCACAGTCATCAGTGCCAGGCTTCACAGACAGCATCACATTACCTTTAGGGAGGCTCACGGGCAGGTCTCTATCTACCAGACCAGCCATATGTTGGTGGCTTTTCAATGGCTGCAGGGCTAGGGCTTGCATAGGGAAGGGGGAGAAGTGGCCTCAGGCAAGGCAAGAGGCTGCAAGGTGAGTACTGTACTGGGGAAGGAGGGTAGCCCAGGATGTGTGTGGGAGTACATGTTGAACTGTGCAAGTGGCCTCAAAATGGTGAGGGCTGAGGAGGCAGTCTCCAGAGGAGATAAGACCAGATGGACATGTGAGAGTATGTGTGTGAGAATGGGCGGTGATGTCCTTTGAGCTGACAGTGAGTGAGATGCCAGTGAATGTGTGATGGGCTTGAATGTGTGAGTTTGGAGTGATGAGATGTTTGTCATACGCTGGCTGCATGGATGAGGTCATTCATCCTCTATCTGCATTGGATGGCCAACCTCTTCTGTGCAGCATTGGCACTGATCACCACTGCTATCCCCCACCAAGCCGGAGTGATAATGTTGCTCCACTCTTGTGGCTAGAGCGGGAGTAAAAGACATCACAGCAGACCTCCAAGGCATCCAAAAAGCTCTCGGAGGCTGCAGTCTTCTTGCCTTTCTGGGCCATGTCTTCTTTGCAGCAGTCCTGGGCTGGAAGCACTGCCCGCGTCTGTACTTTAAATGTGGCGTGATGAAGCAGCAAGGTGACGGCGTGACAGGTGAATTGGAGCCTACCCGCCATTGAAATGGCGTGTATCCCAGGAATGCATATTTAATGTGGCGGGTTTGGGATGATACGGCATGAAAAACTGTCATTGCGACCAGCAGTTAAAATGTTGTTTTCCCGCCCGCTACCGCACTTAGTGAAAATCTGGGATGATTTTGCCACATGGCTGGGCATCACAGGTGGGACAGAAAATTTGGTGAACCAGCGAAAAGTCCATTGACTTTCGGCAGGCCAGGAAATCCCAGCCCACATCTGGAGTACTGTGTAGAGAATTTAAAAAAAGATATAATTGCATTAGAAGCAGTTCAGAGAAGGTTCACTTGACTGATTCCTGGGATGAAAAGTTGGACAGGTTAGGCCTGTACCTGTTGGAGTTTAGAAGAATGGGAGGTGATCTTATTGGTACATATAAGATCCTGAGGGGACTTAACAGAGGGTGGATGCTGAGAGAATGTTTCCCCTTATGACAGAGACTAAAACTAGGGGAGACAGTTTAAAAATAAGGAGTATCCTATTGAAGACAGAAATTAGGAGAATTTTTTTCTCTCAGAGAGTTGTTAGTCTGTGGAATTCTCTTCCCCAGAGAACAGTGGAGGCAGGGTTATTGAATATTTTAAAGACTGTCTTAGATAGATTGTTGATTGCCAAGGGAGTCAAAGGGTTTGGGGGGTAGACAGGAAAATAGAGTTGAAGCCATGATCAGATCAGCCATGATCTTAACAAATGGCAGAGCAGGCTCAAGGGGCTAAATGGTCTACTCCTGCTCCTAATTTGTATGTTTATATATTCAAAAACTTTTTGGGGGAAGAGTATTCCAGATTGTCACCATCCCTTGTGTGAATAGGTGTGCCTGACATCACCCCTGAATGCTTCATGTTCTTGATTCTCCCCACAGGAAATAGATTCTATCTACCTTGTCAAAATCTTTAATCACCTTAAACATCTCAATTAGATAATCCCTTAATTTTCTACACTTGAGGAAATACAAGCCCCTCCATTATTTTCAGAAGTTAATAAAATGCTTGCTTGTCTTCAGATTTCAGTTTGAAGGAAAGATTACACCGCCTCACTGACATTTATTCTTCTTACATTCCTTTGTAATTTATATTACTGTGTCATTTTCCCCAATGAGTGAGACATCGTGCATGATGTATCCAACAAATAAATATAAAACAGTTAGCTGAACTGAGTGGTATGAGGATAGTTAGCTTTGAAATTGCCCACAAAGACTTTCAATCAAAAACAATTACTTTCTTTGTCTTGCTGAAACATATTTCCTTTGGTTGGCACCCATATATTTCATTACTCAATGCCACTGTGTTTGTTTTTCATATATTCTTAAAAGCTACAAAACAATAAGCCCTATTATTCTAAGCATGGCCAAGAGTACATTTAATGCTTTGAATGCCATGACATGTTTTATGATATATGGATGTAATGCAGTGGACTGAAACACTAATTTAACAAATTGGAAGATTGGAGTACAATCACTTTAGACAACTCAGCTATTTTCTAAAATATTTCAAAACCTTTGGGTTCATAGTTTTGCTTTTGGAAGTATTGTATTTTAGTCCAATGTGCACAGCAAGTCAATTAGCATTAATGAGGATCACTGCCATGCTTGGAGTGGATTCTTTGGAAAATGTTTTAATTGGGTCCCTTTTCATACAGAACATAAATCATAGGGTTCAACTGCCACAATCCGAAGCCAATATGGTTATATTAATGAGAACCAAAGCCAATGAAAAAAGAGTTCCAGAAATTGGATCAACTACACATGGTGGGAGTGGGTACCTGGTGAGTGGTGCGAGAGGAGCAAACAGGCTGATGGAAGGAGGGACATGGAGATTGCAGGTTTCCAACATATGAAATGTTAGAAACTTGCAATAAATATCTGGCTTGGAGAAGGAAAAAACAACCCTGGCCCACAAAATGTCAAAGCAAAAAGAAGGAAACCATATATTGGGTAGAATCTTAACACCTTAATATCTTGGGCAAAGAAATCATATGTGGATCCTGACCCCTATGGTCTCTGAGTCATGCCCACCTGCGCAATCTTCCCTGAGGCAGCCAATTAACAGGCAGCCTCTGGGAGCCTCCTTGAATTAGTGATGGTGGATGGGCTCTGCAGGCTTGGGGGCAAAGCAGGGCACCTGAGGCTGTGGGGAACCCTACAGCCCCACTGGGAGAGGTGGTGCTGCAAATGTAGGGAGGAAACAGTGAGGGAGTCTTATGAAAAATTAGAAAATCGGTGAAAATGAGTGTGGCCACATCACAAGGCTTTCCTTGTGGACGGAGGGCCCCTGGCAGCCACAGCTCTCAGGGGGGTGGAATTAAAGGAGGCCTCACTGGCCCCCCCCCTTCAGCCTCAACAGGGGATCCATCCACTATCAGGAAGATCCCGGAGGCACTTACATTCTGCTCTCAACCAGGCACATATGTGCTAATAATTGGCTATCTGCCTGTGCCAGCTGGGTGACCTGACATGTAACTTTCACAAATTGCTTTCCTTCCCACCTCCAAAGCTGCCTTTGCACAACTGATAAGATTCTGCCCATCATGCTGTTTCATAGACCTACTCAGCTTCATAATATCATTTTCAACATGGACTCAATTCCTTCAAGCTAACAAAAAGTAAAGTCTTTACAATTAAAAGAAGTGAGTTTCTCCTGGCCCCCAAGCAAACCTTTATAAAGTGAAAATGCAGCTTACCTGGCCCTCTTCTGACCACAAACCTGCTCCCTGCCAGCTTTCCCTGGTGGCTTAGGCTCTGGGCATCACCAGCACAGATCAGCTGCTAAATTCACAATGGGACCAAATGGTGTCATTGGAGCCTGTTACTGAAATAGTTAAGGGGTTCTGCTGCTGAAAATCCAGCAGATGAAATGCAGCGTGCGCAAACATGGCACAGGCAGATAGCCAATTATTAGCACCCAAGTGCCGGTTGAGAGCAGAATGGATATGCCTCTGGGACCTTCCTGATAGTGGATGGATCCCATGTTGAGGCTGAAGGGGGGGCCAGTGAAGCCTCCTTTAATTCCACCCCCACTGAGAGCTGTGGCTGCCAGGGGCTCTCCTTCCACAATGATGGCCATGGAAGCACCCAATCACTATTTTAAATACCTGCCTACCCTGCTCCTGACAGGGAGGCGGGTTTAAAATCGTGCCTTAAATTTCTCATTAGTATCTCATTAGTGGCAGGGCATGTTGAGAGAGCAGTTAATAAAGCATATAGTATCTTAGGCTTTATTAATAGGGACATTGAGTACAAGAGTAAGGAGGTCATGTTGAACTTGTATAAGACACTAGTTAGGCCTCATCTGGAGTACTGCATCCAGTTCTGCGTGCCATATTTGAGGAAGGATGTGAAGGTATTGGAGAGAGTACAGAGGAGGTGCATAAGAATGATTCCAGGGATGAAGAACTGTAGCTATAAGGATAGATTGGAAAGGTTGGGACTGGACATTTTCCTTGGAGAAATGAAGGCTGAGAGGAGACTTGATAGAGGTATTCAAGATCCTGAGGGGTATGAACAGAGTAAATAGGTGAGAAACTGTTCCCACTCAAGAGAGCATCAAGAACTAGAGGGCATAGTTTCAAAATAAGTGGCAAAAGGAGAAAAAGTGATGTGAGGAAAAATATTTTCACCCAGAGGGTGGCTGGAGTCTGGAACAAACTTTCTGAGAGGGTGGCAGAGGCAGGTTTAATCGAGGTAATCAAAAGGGAATTGGATTGCTATCTGAAAAGAAAGATTGTGCAAGGTTACGGGGATAAGACAGGGGAATGGGACTAGGTAGAATGCCTTTCAGAGAGGCAGTGCAGACTCGACGGGCTGAATGGCCTCCTTCTGCACTGTAATGATTCTGTGATTCTACAATTGTTCCTGCTTGGTATCCAGTTAAAAGCTCTTCGCTTGATTTCCTGTGCAATTTTATTGAGAACTTTGTGTAGCCAAAGAGAACCATATGTGAAAGAATCGCATTATCTACTTTACCTGTAGCATTGAGACTATTTCAAGTGTATTGGAGAGACAAATCTCAGTACTGAAGGAGGACAGCTCAAGGTGAATGTTAAAGAAGACAAGATCAATAAAAAAAGGAAAATGTATTGCAGATTATGAATAAGCCAAGAATCCAGTGTTTTTCACAACTGTGTGAAGCATTAGATTGAGTTGGGGAACCAGAGGTATTGATTTGGAATGGAGGAGTATGGGCCTGAATCTTCTGAGGAGTGGCAATCACCATCGGTTTGCCACTCCACTTCTACTTTTCTCTGCCAGACTGGAGCTCCGCATCTCTGGCTGGAGCTTCCAATCCCGGATTCTCCAGAAACGTGGAGCGTACAGTCGCTCGAAGAGTTTCAGTGTAGCTCCTGAACAGTGGAGGAAGACTAGCCATGCCCCATTTTTACAGCACCATCCACTGTATTCTGGTAAGAGCTTAAATGTCCCAAAGCTTCTTTGAAAAGCTACTGAGGGAAGATAAGTGTGTAAGGGGGTAGGGTGGGTAAGGGGGTAAAGTAGGTGAGATAAGTGGCTAAGGGGTAGTGTGGCAGGGTGGCAGTTGGATAAGATGTTAGGTGGATAGGGTGATAGGTGGGTAGGGCGGCAGGGTGGCAGCTGTGTAGGGTGGCAGTTGGGTAGGGTTGTAGGCAGGTGCGTGGGTAGGTGGATAGGGATCTAGTGAGGTCAGGTTGGGTAGGAGTCAGGGGGTTGCAGGGGAGTTGGGTGGTGGGGGCTGGCCGGGTCGGGCTGAGGGCTAGTTAGACTGGATTGGGGGGTGGGGCGGGAGTCAGGGGGTCAGAAGGGGAGTCAGTGGTGAGGGAGTAGTTGGATGGTCAGGGCTATTCAGGTCGAGTCAGGGGCTAGTCAGGATGGGTCTGGAGAGTGTTGGGTGTTCGAGGGAGAAGTTGGGGGGGTCGGAGAGGTAGTTGGGAGATCAGGAGGGGTAGTCAGGGGGTCAAGGGTGGAGTCGGGGGCTCACGGTGAGTGATTGCGGGGTCAGTTGTATAGTTACACAGGAGTTAAACTAGGATTTTACTTTCTAACATTTCCTGGGTAACTATCCAGGTAAGTAAACTGGAACTGTCCAATGTCTCCGACTGTAACTCAGAGATGGAGACTTTTACAAAGGGTCCCCAGGAGCAAGGGAGTTGCCTATTGGAAATTGAAACTTCCCAGTCAACTTCCAAGTGGGTATAGAGTATCAACCAGAGTACGTCTAGTCTCCAGAGACCGGAAGATCTGAGCCATTATGTTGCAGCCTTGATGGAAATTTGGTTTCAACCAATGAAAGACTGGGAACTATCGGGCATATTTTATATTTCCATGTGCTGATAGTGAAGGTGTGCAATGGGTATGGGGGTGTGTGGAGGGAGGAGGCTAACAATTGCAAAATCAATGGTGGTAAACTGCCATGAGGGATGTGAGACTCTCATGGTGCAATTGCACAAACCTCATTAGAGGTCAGAAGCAATGGGATCCTCAGCTCAGGCTTTTCCATTTGGTTGCACCTATTTTGCGAATCTTTTAAGATGCCATGTTTACAATGATGAAGGATTATAGGATCTTTCTAGATAGATTAACCAAGAATAATTTTCTTCAAATATATCTCTCTTGTGACTGCCCCCCTTTCTGAAATCATGCTGGCTTCTCATTTTTATTGCTCTCTGCTACTGCTCCCTTTCAATATTTTGCCTGCTATTAATGGTTAATTTGTCAGCGCCTGGACCATTTGTCATATTGTTTGAAAGAAAGCTATTATATTTACTTGTTCCCAGTCTTGCAGAATCTCAGCAGTACCTGGTGACTCTTTTCATTAAACGCCAAATGATTTCTTTATTGCACCTCCAGAGTGGCTGCATTAGATGAAAGAGAAAAGCACAACTCAATAGTTTGAATATTGAACAATTGAACTGCTGTTACCATGCTTGGAAAGTTTTATTCATGATTGCCACTTATCTCAGTTTCATTCCCAGATACACCCAAGGTTTTGTTTTGTCATTCTAAACATTTTGTATATTGTTGAAAAGTGAGACATGTTGCCGAAGCTTTCCATCTTGTGCTCATCAGGACAAATGGAAGAATGCCAAATTTCAAACGATCGCAACAATTTATACTACAAGAAAAAAGGATGCTCAATGGTAGGTAAGTTGACTGGCTGAGGTGTTGCCATGGAGAAGACAACGGGGAACTAAATAATATTGCTTTCTCCGTGGCAACACCTCGGCCAATCAGGTTTGACTTACCAGCCAATCAGCCCCCTCTGGGGGCTTGGGTCTTTCTTGCGGACAGACCGCAGGTGTTCTGCAAAGCGGTCGCCCAGTTTACGTTTGGTCTCTCCAATGTAGAGGAGACCGCAATGGGAGCAACGAATGCAGTAGACTAAGTTTGGGGAAATGTAAGTGAAATGCTGCTTCACTTGAAAGGAGTGTTTGGGCCCTTGGACGGTGAGGAGAGAAGAAGCGAAGGGGCAGGTGTTGCAGCTTCTGCGTGGGCATGGGGAGGTGCCATAGGTGGGGGTTGAGGAGTAGGGGGTGATGGAGGAGTGGACCAGGGTGTCCCGGAGGGAACGATCCCTACGGAATGCCGTCACCCCCCTTGAATTCAACAACTTTAGATCTTAAACTCCCCCTCCCCCCATCCCCACCCCGTTTCTTTACCCCCCACCTGCTTTTTTTTTTCAATAATTTATATAGATTCTTCTTTCCCCACCTATTTCCATTATTTTTAAATCTAAAACTAAAACCTTTAGTCTTTCCACCCCACCCCCACTAGAGCTGTACTTTGAATATCCTGTCTTCCATTCTTAATTAGCATTTTTCTCAGACAAAGACCACCACCTTCAACACCTCTTTGACCCTTTTGTCTGTGACATCTTTTGATTATCTGCTCATCTCCACAATCATCACACCACACCCTCAATGTGTCTCTTCCCCCCCCCCCCCCACCCACCTTAAACCAATTTATATTTCTCCCTTCTTCTAACTATGCTCCAGTTCTGCCGAAGGGCCATGAAGGCTCGAAACGTTAACTGATTTCTTCTCCGCCGATGCTGCCAGACTTGCTGAGTTTTTCCAGGTAATTCTGTTTTTGTTTTGGATTTCCAGCATCCGCAGTAGCTTTTAGCTTTTTGTTTTTGCCTTGTAACTATTTTGTCATCTTGTGGCATTATTTTTGCATCTTGCAGAAAAATATGGTTAAACTCGCCATGGAGTTCTCAAATGTTATCGTGTACTCAAAGGCAGTAGATTTCAAAGACTTCAAACGTTCACTGTACCATCAGCTGTTTTATGAAAGCAATACATTTTCTGAACACGGAGCAATGAAGTTAGTAAAACAATCAGGTCAGTGTATATTAAATTCAGATTTTTTTCTGTTCTCCTGAAATTTCCTCTGAATGATTACAATAGGAGCACACTCTTTTATTTTCAATTTGTTTCTGATATTATTTGCGCACCAGCTGCTATTTACTGAATTTTCTCTTTATATTGGAGTGGTGCAGCCGTTGAGTTTCCGAGCCAGTACTTTAATAAAGTTGTCGAGTCAGCTGTCTTCATAATTAATCTTACCATGGGCCAAAGTATGTTAATGGGCTTCTTTTCTGAAGCTGCACATATGTGAAAATATCCAATAAGCTAATTGAGAACTCAGAGAGAGTACCATGGATAGGAGTGTAGTGATGCAGTACAGTGCTAGAATACTGCTACACCTGTTGAGTTCTCAGCCTTTGTGCATGTCGGTGGTGTGGGGATTAGTAGTGGGTCAGCCTGGTTTACTCCTTATCATTTCAGCTATTGCCCAACAGAACAGTGCAATAGAGGCCTGAGTGTAGGTCCATTGCTTGTCCGTTCAATTAGGTAATGATCTCGTGTGGGACTGCCAGAGAAAGGTGTAAAAAAAGAAAAAAAACTCAAATATAAAGAAATGCAAAGCATTTCTTTGTGAATATTTAATTGTGCTTATGTATTTGTTTTAACTAACTTTAAATATACTTTTTTCCAGCTTCTGAATTTGTAGTACACAATTCAAAATTCCTTACAAGAACCTACTCTGCAGGTGCCAGAAGAAATTTTTCCAACTACAAACCTCATGAATTCTGGAATGTTGGCTGTCAAATGGGTAAGCTTCACTTCCTTCACCTCATATGTAATATAACTATATATTTACTTCAAGAATGGCTGTTATGGATCATACATGAACCAATCAGTTGGCTATCACTTTATGAACTTACACCTGGTCTTCCTAAAGCTATAAAAAGTACTTTGGCTTTGAAGTTTTGTTGTGGAATGTTAGCAAATGAACATTTAACACTTTCACTTGAACAACTTCTCCTTTACCCAGGAATAGGGATGAGAATTAGCTCAATACACTTTCTCATTTACCAGCTGCATACTTGTCTGAACTACTTTCTAATCTTTATTAGCCTATGGATTGGAACCTATTCATCGTCACTGGGGTAGACCCATTAAACAGTTTGCCACTAACTGGATGCTTCTGGTCCATTTCCTCTTCATCTGTTGTCTGTGGAGAACAGTGGAATGCCTACATTGTAGGTTATATTGCCTTGGCCAAGCAAAATGATCAAATGTTTCGGGGTGGAGAAGTCAAATCTCAAACAAATGCCTTCAGATTGCAGCACCAGTCCACATTAAAAGGTCACAGAAATTGTCAAACTTTCATAGGACAAAAAAAAATTTAACACAGCAAAGAATAAATAAGAAATATGGAAACAAAATGAGAGATCGGCTAAAGTGCAATACTGAACTTGAATGGGGTACAAAATTTCTCATAGACCTTTAACTATCTCAATGTTCAGCCTTGGCTCACACTTGGGTAGCAGTCTTGCCTCTGAGTCAGCAGAATACTTGCTCAGTGACTTGAACACAAATCTAGATCGACACTCTAGCACAGCACTGAGGCAGTACTGCACTGTTAGAGACCATTTTGTTTGAATGAAATGTTAAAATGAGGCCCCATCATTCGGCTGTAAAACTGCCTGCCATATGAAGGGTGATCGGCCAGGTGTGTTGCGACCCCATGTGCCTTGGCAAAAGCTGAAAGAGAAAGGAAGGAAAGTTAAACTGAGACCCTGTTTGCCCTCTAAGGGGCACATAAAAGAGGCCTGGCACTATTTGTAGAAGAGTAGGGGAGTTCTCCCTGATATCCCAATAATTATTGCTCAACCAACATCACAGAAATGGACATCTGGTCATTATGACATTGCTGTTTGTGACACCTTGCTGTACACAAATTGACTGCTCAAAATAGCTTCACTTCAGAAAAAGATCTGAATTGGCAGCAAAGCACTGTAAGATGTTGTGAGTTCATGAAAGATGTTATATAAATGCAAGTTACTTTTTATTTAATATACCCCTACAAGATCATCTCGTAGACATCTAAACCTACTTTCTCCAGACTGGCTTCATAACTCAATCTCTCCTTAATGAAAATCTGGGTGAGGAACTTCCTTGATGGCAGTTTAGTAGACTGTCTAGCGCTAAGCTCGCAGAAGAGGTCTAAGGTATGATTCTGGATCAGTACTGAGCTAGCTGATTTCAGCTGGAGGGGCAATAGATGTGTTTCAATTGGCCTTATTGTCCCTAGTCAAGGGAATTCCTTGTCCAGCCACGGCTCCCATTTCTCTATTAACTCAGATGGAAGTCAAATGAAGGGAAGCAATACTTTTGGCTGTGATATCCCTTTCTGTGATCAATAAACTCACCAGTGTCCACTGTCTCAGTTCACACATGAAGGATTTTCACTTGGGTGAAGCACTGGAGAACATTTGGTAAGTATGAGTGGCCACAGGTTGAATCAGCCTTTCAGTGGGCTACCAGGAGAGGAGGTGGTGGAGGAATTAAAATAATATTTGATGAAAAAAACTATGTCAATGCAGCCAGACTATTTTATCTATAGTTACCTAAACCTTACTTGATTTTTTTTATGTGTGTGTGTGTGTGTGTGTATAGTTGCTTTAAATTATGAGGTTCCTGGATTGGGCATGGATCTCAACAGAGGCAAGTTTCAGGACAATGGAGGATGCGGCTATGTTCTTAAACCCATATTCATGAATAATGACACCAAATTTGACCCACTGGCTTCTAATCAGAGTGTTGATCCAACGATCATTGTAATACAGGTTTGTATTAACTAATTGTATCAAACATAGGAACAAGTTTAGTCAGTTATACTAGGCTTAGAGTGCCAGTACCAAGGAATGTATAAACATTATTAGTATGCACTGGGAGAGCAGATAATGCTTTTTTTGATCCAGTTATTTTCTTCCCACTTACCATCTGTGGTTTAGAGGATGGTCAGGCAGCCGTATGCCAGGCCTTTGGCTGTTTTGTGTGATGGAGCAAAGGGTTGACAATGCCCTTTTCGTCCCCTCTTGCCTTTCTATATATGTGCGTGATTAACTGGTTAGAACTGCATATTGCTAGAGTGCTAACCTTTTTATTACGCAGCAACAAAGATGATTCATAATGGAAGACCTTTTTGAAGATTAATGAAATACAATCAATTGTGATCATTGAAGAGGAATGTGTAAACACATCATTTATCTCACCTAACAACTCCATGTACATCTTTATGAAATGAAGGTAGTTGTTCCTAGGCATAATATAAAGTAAGAACCTATTTAAGACCTATCCAGTAAGGCTTTCAATTATCCGAATGATTACCAGAAAAAAAGAAGGCTGAGGGGGTGGAGAGGGGGTGTGGTGGAATTAGCGGTGGTGGTAGAGGTGACCTGAGAGAGGTCTTTAAGTTAATAGTGTAGGTATAGAGAAAATATTTTGACTTATGGGGAGACCAAAACTAGGGATGATAACCATAAGATAGGTGATGATAAATCCAATAGGAAATTTAGGAAGAAGATCCTTTGCCCAGAAAGTAATTAGAATGTGGAACTTGCTGCCACACAGAGTAGTTGAGGTGAATTTAAGGGGAGTCTAGATAAAGATATGAAGGAGAAAGGAATAGAAGGTTATGGGGCTAAAGCCAGCATGGAGTAATTGGGCCAAATGATCTGCTTTTGTTTGGTACATTCTATATAATTCTATGTGATAATGACTCATCATTAATCATCATTACACATCTATTAGTCATTATTGCTTGAACCATTTGTGTTCCATGAGGAGTAAGCTGACTTTGGGGGAACATTTACTCTGCTGTTTATAACAAAATGCATATGTGCTTATAAATAAGACATTGTTGATTTAGTTAGAAATCATAAATGGGAAAAAACTTTGTTTTTTGATGAAGAATATCTGATTTCCTGTAAATATAAATGTCATTGTTTAGTTTTTTCTCTGTAAAGGTAACGGCAAACCTAATTATTTCCATACTCCCAGTCCTGAGCTGTGGCAGAGAGGAGCAGAGATCAGAGATAAGGTTATATTAGCTTTGCACCAATTCTCTAGCCTAGCCCTATTGAGGAAGGGTCCCTGACGGAGGTGCAGAATCACCAAAAGATCCCTCTAAACTAATGCTACTTGTGGATACAGCCTAAACTGTATGACTGATCAATGTTCTTTTTGTATAGATCATTAGTGGTCAGAACCTACCAATCTGCAGAACACCGAGTAAAATAGCAGTTAATGCCTGTGTACGTGTAGAAATTTATGGTGTACCCTCAGACAGTGCAGCACAACAAACCAAGGTCTTACCTTGCACAGGTGAGGGAGTGAGTAAGTTTCAAGCATGAATTTCATGTGAACGATGCTATGTTGCTGCATTAAAACATGAGGGAAACTATTTTTAAAACTGGCTGCTCTGTGTTGTCCCATTTTCAGAGGTGAGTATTCAAATTAATACTTCCCAAATGAAAGGTCAAAACACAAAAACCATCTTTTATACAATAAAAACTTTGTAATTTTTCACTTTTGTTTAAACCATGCTTCATTGATGCTACTGCATGATATCTACATGACTTGTAGATGTCTGGTCACATAACAATCATCACTTAGAACCATAGATGTTGACTTCACTGAATGAAGCCATTTGGCTCTTTTTGTCTGCACTGGCTATTTGCTTAGATCCATTCAAAACTAACCCCCACTCTCTCCTCACAGCCCTTTGTCCTTCCCTTGAAAGAGAACATGGTTTCTGCCTCAAATATACCTTGTGGTAAAACATTTCATGTTCCAACAACAACATAAAAGAACATTTTCCAAACATTTCTTCTCATTCTCTCAGTTTTGAATTGATCATTCCTTTTCTATGACTCCCCTACCCTTTCCCTATTTATTCCAGCAAACCCTTTTATAATTAAAAAATGTATTCAAGGTCTTATTAGCTTTCTTTATCTCTAGTGAAAATAGTTCCACTCTCTCAAGTCTCCCCCTATAACTACAGTTCTTCATTCTTCATTGTTCCTGGTGTAAT
Source organism: Cetorhinus maximus (assembly GCF_964194155.1). Classification (NCBI taxonomy): domain Eukaryota; kingdom Metazoa; phylum Chordata; class Chondrichthyes; order Lamniformes; family Cetorhinidae; genus Cetorhinus; species Cetorhinus maximus. The sequence goes on along the minus strand of NC_135890.1, from coordinate 51,017,825 downwards.
GATGCCTTAAAAGCACCCAATTCAATGTTAGGTAAACTGACATCAGTTGTCAATGAACATCTTGATGTTTGTTACTCTCTGATAGCAGTGTGTGCTTATATGCGTGAAAATATTTGGAAATATAGAGAATTCAGTGACTTATGTTTCCCATTGTTGGTGTTTAAATGTGCTGTGCTTATAGCTGACTCATAGTGAACCTCAGGAAAACCCTGCTTTGGGAAAAGAATTAAAGAAAACAGTACAGAAACCAAGAATAAAAATTATGCCTGTTTCTCTTCTCTTTGGCAGCCACACATTCTGACAGGTCCCATTGACACATAAATGCAGCTGTTATCACTGAAAGACTCTAGAGGGCTGCAGAGCAAATTTTATACAGGATGCATTACCATAGGTCAGATTTCCTAAGTTAGTGTAACTGTGGGAAGCTAAGCACTTAGTATGAATATTATTATTCTAGTAGACATATTCTCCATTCATGTTGGTTAGTATTTAATGGTTGGGAGGGTTTCCCACCTTGCCACTGAAAGAAGTGGCGGGGAACTCACTCCTGCTTCCGATGGCTACCCTGCAGCCACTTAACACTCTGTTAATTGGCTGGAGGCAGGCCTTCTTCCCCCCCCCGCCCCCCCCATCTGGGCAGGAAATCCCACCTCCGAGAGCTGCTGACCAATCTGATTGCCTGGAAGCTCTCTAGTCATCACAGTTCCCACCGGGAGTGGTGGCCATTGCTGAGAATACATACAGTTCCAGTGAAGAAGAGCCTGGAGCGAGATGGAAGTGGGTCTGGGGGGCTGATGGCGCAATCAGGACCTGAGGCCCTGAGGTGAGAGGGCTGAGGCGGGTGGCAATGGGATGCAAAGGTCATGCAAGGAAGGGCCACCTGGGGTGGGGATGCGAGGTGGGGAACATGATTGCAAAAGGGGGCCCATGAAGAAGCCTCCTCCTTTCCCACATGAGACCTGAGCAATTGCAACCGGGGCAGGAAGTGGCTATTAATTGGCCACTTAAGGGCCTCAACTGGGGCGAGGGCAGGTGAGTTGTCCTAGGCCTCACTCATTCCACAGCCCCCCCCCCCCCCCCCCCACCCCCCAATTAAAATCGCAGCAAGGTCAGGAGCAGGTGGGTAGGTGGTGAGAAAGTCACCCGCAGTATTTTACGGGAACCCCCTTCACCTGCAAACCCACCTGAGGGGGCTGTGAAATATTCCCCATGAGCTCTGACTGCAGCAAACAGAATTCTTAAAATGTTTTATTCTTGCTTTTTTTTTAGGGTGCTACCCCAATTGGAATGATTGTTTGCTGTTTTGTGTTCAAGTTCCAGAACTGGCATTAGTACGATTCACAGTAAAAGACATTAATCCTCTCAGTGAGAATGATTTGCTTGGTCAGTACACATTGCCATTTACAAGCATGAAGAAAGGTAAAGATGTTCCAGTGTTTCCTGGCAAATTGTGTTCTGGCAGCCGCAATCTGTTTTTAGTAACAATTCTAACAACATATTGAGATTCACAATTGAACATCCGTTAGCAGAAAGTCAAAAGAAAACTTCCTAACTTAAATGTAATCGCCATAGACAAGATTCACTGCCAAAGAATTCATGCATTTAGATGCTGTAATGAGTTAAAAATTACAAATGATAGCCAATGGATTACATTTAAGTGCCAATTTCAGGTGCTAAGGAATGGTGTTGTGCAACTCCTGCTGCTGACTTCCCCAGCATTTTGATCTACACCTGCTGGTTGGAGAGACTGTGCACACACGCTGCAGTCCCTCAAACCCCAAAGCAGGACCTCTGGAGTGAGAGACCCAGGTGGTGCGGGGGAGGGGGTGGGGAGGGTGGGTGGAGGTGCAGCCTTCTCCGGTTTCCTCCCCATTCCAGCTGCCGCTGAGTTTTTCAGACGCGTGTCAGATCCCTTTAGGTAGAAATCCTTTCTTTTACAGAATGGACACATCATCCGGCACCCCACCCTTAATTGGTCAGCGAATCCAGAGGTGGGACGTCAGTTGGTTTGCTCTGGTAAAGAGCAACTGCCGGGCGGGCTGTGCAGGGAGTCAGGTTTCAAACCCAAACATGGTCCCTCCAATGCAGCAGGGACTAAAGTGGTAAAGTTCTGCCCCCAGTGTTAATCCACCACTTGTGAGTAAACTGATTTTAAATTACTGAAGATGACTTGTGAAAACTATGCAAAACTATTTTTCATTTAGATTGAGGTAAATTAATTCAAGACCTTTTACCTATTACCTACCCTAGCATTCAAATACAACTGTTCAAGTTTTGGACTCCCCTTGAGGGCTTGCAAACAAGCAAGAACTCCCGTTGGTGATTAATTCACCCTGGAAGTATGGCTGGATTTGGGGACAGGACCTGCTTCGAGCAATTGATTTTTAAAACTAGCTCTAAAGATCACGGAAACATAATGTACACTAAAGACAATTTTCACTTCAAATTCTGCAAACATTTGCATTGGTTACATGAGTATAGAGGGAATTGCTTTGAAAATACCAGCACCATTAAACAGAAATACCAGGCTTTGAATTTCAGGAAGCTGTTTTTTATTCCTTGATCTGTGGATGCGATTTGGGGTGGGGGGGGCGGGGGGGGCGGGAGAAGGTTGGGGGGTGGGGGGGCAGCGTGGGGATGGTGTTGCTGGAAAGGCCAGCATTTGTTGTCCATCCCTAATTACCCTATGAACTGAATGGCTTACCGGGTCATTTCAGAGGGCAGTTAACAGTCAGTCACATTGCTGTGGATCCGGGGCCTTATGTAGGCCAGACCAGGTAAGGATGACAGATTTCCTTCCCTAACGGACATTAGTGAACTTGAGTCTTTTCGACAGTCGTGGCTAGTTTCATTTGAGAAGGTCTGACATTGAAAGCTTAGGAGATACAGTTGTGAATTGGTTTTAGTTGGTGAGATATTAAGAAACAAAAGATAATTGCCAATGATAATTCTTTTTAGATACAGGTGATTTAAGTTGCTGTGCTTTAGAGATCTTTAGCTGCTGATGATCGGGTAGTGTAAGGAAAATGTTTATGTTGTGTTTGAAAGCAAGATATACCAACAACAAAATTATCATTGAAAGAAATTCATTATCACTCCATACCTGGCCTGACATAAGTATATTGTTAACCAAATGCAATAGTGACTTCCATTTATTTAATGCCTTTAACATAGAAAAACTTCTCAAGGCGTTCACAGAGATATAATGAGATAAGACAGAGAAAGAAAAATCATGAGATAAGGTCAAAAACTTAGTCAAACACACGGGTTTAAAGGAGAAAGTCGAGAGGCAGGGTGGTTTAGTAAGAGACTTCAGACCTTGGGGCCTGGATGGCTGAAGATATGGTCACAAATGCTGAGATGAGTGCAAGGGATGCACAAAAGATTCAGAAGAATGGAAAGTTCGAGGAGGCACAGTGTTTGTAGTCTGGAGCAGCTTATGGAGATAGTGGGGAGCAAAGCCATGAAGAAGTTTAAACTCAAGAATGAAAATTTTAAGTTTGTGCTAATGTAGATAAGCAAGAATAGTCGTGATGGGTGAACAGGATTTGATGTGAGACAGGGCTTGAGCAGCAAGAGTTTTCCAAACATATGAATAGACGGATATACGAATTAGAAGCAGGATTAGGCCATTCGACCCCTTGAGTCTGCTCTGCCATTCAAGAAGATCATGGCTGATCTGATTGTGGCCTAAACTCCACATTCCATCTACCCCAGATAGCCTTTGACTCCCTTGTTAGTCAAGAACATATCTACCTCTGCCTGAGGAGAGAGTTCCAAAGATTCATAACCCTCTGAGAGAAAAATGTTTCTTCTCATCTTTGTCTTAAATGGGAGACCCCTAATTTTCAAACTGTGTCCCCTTGTTTTAGCCTCTTCCACAAAGGGAAACAACCTTTCAGCATCCACCTTGTCAAGTACCCTTAGGATCTTATATGTTTCAATAAGATCACCACTCAATCTTCTAAACTCCAATGGGTACAGGCCCTGTCTAACTTTTTCTCATAACAGCTCCCCCCATTCCAGGTATCAATCAAGTGAACCTTCCCTGAAATGCTTCAAACACATTTATATCCTTTCTTAAATATGGAAACCAAAACTGTACACTGTACTTGAGATGTGGTCTCACCAATGCCCTGTACAACTGAAGTAAACATCCCTGCTTTTATGTTCCATTTCCCTAGCAATAAATGACAACATTCCATTTGCCTTCCTAATCACTTGCTGTACCTGCACATTAACTTTTCCTGATTCATCTACCAGGACACTCAGATCCCTCTGTACCTCAGATTTTTGCTCACTTTCTTAACCTATGTATACCCCTTTGCAGACTCCTTATGTCCTCTTCACAATTTAATTTCCTACCTATCTTTGTGTCATCAGCAAATTTAGCAACTATACATCTGGACCCTTCATCCAAGTCATTGATATAAATTGTAAATAGTTGAGACCCCAGCACTGGTCCCTGTGGCACTCGTCACATGTTACCAATCCGAAAATGACCCATTTATCCCTACTTTCTGCTTCCTGTTAGCTAAGTAATTCTCCATCCATGCTAATACGTTACTGCCTACATTATTTTATTTTGCATAGTAACCTTTGATGAGGCACCTTGTCAAATGCCTTCTGGAAATGTAAGTACAGCGCATCCAATTTATCTATGTTACTTGTTGCTTCCTCAAAGAACTCAATAAATTAGTCAAACATGATTTCACTTGCACAAAACTTTTTTTTTAATTCATTCATGAGATGTGGATGTCACTCGCTAGGCCAACATTTATTGCCCATCCCTAACTGCCCTTGAGAAGATGGTGATCAAGAGCTGCCTTCTTGAACAGCTGCAGTCCATGTGGTGTAGGTACATCCACAGTGCTGTTAGGAAGGGAGTTCCAAGATTTTGACCCAGTGACAGTGAAGGAACGGTTATATATTTCCAAATCAGTATAGTGAGTGACTTAGAGGGGAATTTCCAGGTGGTAGCGTTCCCATCTATCTGCTGCCCTTGTCCTTCTAGGTGGTAGTGGTTGTGGGTTTGGAAGGTGATGTTGAAGGAGCCGCGGTGAATTTGAAGGGAACTCTGAAGTGAATACACACAACCTTGCTTAGCACTCGTGACGATCGCCTGTAGGACATCAAGGAAGAGGCATTGTGCATTCAGGGTGGGTGGGGGGGTGGGGGGTGGTGTGGGTGGGTAAAGGGGGGCACAAGCAAGTCACTTTTTCCAGCTGGCTTTCAGTGCGCTGTCAGGGCAAGGGCTCCAGTGCAGGTAGGGCCGGGGGTGGAAGTGGGGGTGCAAAACAGCACAGACTGAAGCAGCTGCACAAACACGGGTTTGGGGAGTGGAGGGGATGTAGAGGGTGAGGGAAGTGGCCACGCACTTGGAAAAGCTTGTCAAAAGTGAGCATTCTTCCACAGCTGAGACCGTTCTGCAGCAGCTCCATTGAGATGCTTGGAGTTAGGCCTCTGAAGCATTTCTGCCCACTCAAGCAACACAAAAGCATGAATGTACCACCAATGGCTCCAGAACTTTTTACCCCTTGGGTGCAGACTCCAAATTAATGTGTGTTTTAGAGAGCAGCAGAACAATTGGACGACTGGGCAAGCTGTATAAACCCTTGTGAAAGGTGGCCATGGTGCAGTTACTGACTCAGAGCCTCTTGCAATGTCTTTGTGAAGGTTTGGGCCACTATCCCTCATGGTTCAGGCTAATAGTGCAGCCTTGAAGTGTGGGTTAGCAGAATGCCTGCACCTGAGCTGAGCACAGCATGTAGTCCAGTGGCTGAAGCTGCTGCTAATCGGTTAAGTGGAGTGATGCAGAAGTGAGTGGGGTTTCGGACAGCCACGAAGTGCACTACACACTTGGGTGGCCAGTATTCTCCTGCATGCATGAAGAGACCTTCAGACTTAACCAAGAGAGGTTCTTAGGATACATGTGCCTAACCCATGTGTCTCTCTCTTTGATCTTGCAGGAGGAGAACATCAGGATCGTGGAGCCTGGTAATCTAGTGGTATCTCTCATTGCTTACAGGGAGCAGAGGAGAAGAAGAGTGCGACAGAGGCGCCTGGCTCACCAATGGGAGGAGCGCCTCTCTCAAAATGAAGGTGCGGCAGGGCCTCCTGCGCACGCAGCTGAAGACCCACAGTGAGCTGTCGCTTGTAGGCGCCTCGCTAGACCCAGGGTCAAGAGACGACGCTTGTCATTCCTGCAGGTGACTGAGAACAAGTGTTGCCGAAGGCGGCGCATGTCTAGAGAACAGGTCGGTCACATATGCCACAAATGGCAGAAATTGGCGCCACGGGATTTGGCGCCATGAAAGGCATCCACAGCCAGTGGCCGTGAAAGTGACCGCGGCGCTCAATTTTTATGCCAGTGGCTCCTGCCAGGGATCCACAGGTGACCTGTGTGGTATCTTGCAAGCCTCCACCCACAAGTGCATCCAGGAGGTCATGGATGCCATTTTGCGAAGGCACAGAAATTTGTGTATTTCAACCGGGATCAGGCAAGTCAGTAAGTAAGAGTGCTGTGATTTGCAGTGATCTCTGGTTTTCCGCAGGTGCAGGGTGCCATTGACTGTACTCACGTGGCGCTTAGATGCCCATGGCAACAAGCAGTTAACGACATCAACCGCAAGGGCTTCCATCCACTGAATGTTCAGCTGGTCTGCGACCACCAAAAATGCACTCTAGAAGTCTGCACACGATTCTCAGGGAGCGTCCATGACTTCTACATTCTTAGCAGGTCTCAGATCCCTGATATCTTCCAGGGTCCAGAGAGACTGCAGGGTTGGACCCCCAGGGATAAGGGCTACCCACGGAGGACGTGGCTAATGACGCCTGTGCAGTGGCCTCAGGCTGCAGCAGAGAAACATTACAATGAGGTTCATGTCACAACCTGGACTTTAGTGGAGGAAATGATGGGCATTTTGAAAATGAGGTTCCGGTGCCTCGACAGGTCTTGTGGAGCACTGCAATACAGGCTCCAGAGAGTGTTGCGCATCACCATAGTTTGCTGCATGCTCCACAACCTGGCACTGTAATGGGGGGAGGAACTGGCTGAGGAGGAGGTGGAAGAACTGCACGGCTCCTCCGATGAGGAGGTCATTGAAGGGGATGAGGCCCTCGTAGGCAAGGATGCTGGTGATGAGGCCATCGCACAGGCCCAATAAGGCAGGCATGCACGGGAGGCCCTCATAGCCGCAAGATGCATGGGCAATAATGACGAGATGCAGTGAGGACAGTCTTGACTATGAATATTTAACTCCTGTGTGGCTGATGACGGTGCACATACCCTCAGTGCTCAGGCTAATGTCATGGAGACACAATGGAGGCCCTAGTAGTCGCTAGGTTCCAGGAGGATAATGACGACATGCAGTGAGGACACTCCATAAATCTTCACATAGCCTCTGTGAATGTCTGACTCCTGTCTGACTGAGGGCAGCTCGCTTGTGCTCTGCGATCAAGGTCATATCATAGAGACGCAGCCATGAAACTTTAAGTGAGCCTAATCCTTTATCAGCCTTGAGCACCTGCCCGTTCAGGACCACACCAACACCGGACACAGATACTGAAGAGATGGGGAACCAGCCCCACCTCAAAAGGTGCTGAGAGCACACAGAGAGAATGACAGAACTCTGTGACTCCTGCCCACGACATTCTGGCAGCAATGACCAGCACCATCAAGGTGAAGACATCACTGATGTGCCCAGTGGGTGTGAAGCTGGACCGTTACTTTGGTCTGAAGGTTACACACTGCACAGGGAAGAGGCCCTGGACTGAGACACCTGCCTTTATCTTGTGCAGGAACCGAGGTTTCACATCTGAGTGACACAAACACTGCTCATCATAACAAGGAGCCATAGACAAGGAGACATTCTTGAGAGTTTATTTGCAATAATGAACATTATGTACAAGTGATTAACACCTGTTCCCATGCTATATAACTACATCTTCATAACCTTCCTAATGCTGCCGCTATGTCTTGGTGCTCTCCTGACATCTACAGTGGAGGTGGATGCACCCTGCTGACTGCTACATCCTGTTGTCTGTGATGCCTTTGGCAGGCGTCCTCTAGAAAACCAAGACCTGGAGGGCCCTGGCCTGCTTTGGGTATACTACTGTGGGCCAGGTGCACCCTTTTCGGCCTGTGGAGCTAGAGATGATGGGGTCACGGGAAGAGAGGGTTTGGATCAGCTGGACATTCCCAGAGTCACTTGGCTGGATGGCCCCGGGACATTGAGCTGCTGGTCCTCCTCCCTATGGGTGCTTGACAGCCCCTGGCTGACTCCTTGAGGAGAAGGGGAAGCTGGAGTGAGATCGAGCTGCCCTGCACCGCTCTCGGTTAACACTGTTGGAGGCCAACTATGGCATCAGCGATGGAGTTCAGCCCATGCAGCAGTGCAGTACTGATGTCCTGGACCAAGGTCTCCAAGGTGGCCACCATCCTGCCAGCGTTGACCTTGGTGCGTTGGCATGCCGGCACTATTACCTCAGACTGAAGACGGACGGACTCCTCCATTGTCCCTTACAATCTGATGAATACACCAGATATCCCTTCCTGATGTTCCCGTGACTGTCTTTGCCGCTCCACCAACTGATAGAGGACCGAGACCAGGGGCTCAACATCTGACTCAGACCAGGCAGATTCCTCGCCTCCAGCAGTCCTCCGAGTGCCAGCGTCCCTCCCTCTGCCTGCTGTGGAACAGATTGTGTGCTGTGCTCACCAGATTGTGATCCCGACGCTGCTCTACATCTAGGCCCCACCGAGGTGTGAGTCACTGCGCTGGTGGAGGGTGTGGGTGAGCGCCATAACGGCTCTTCAATGGTGGTGCCCTCAGGGTCCTCATTGAGGTGCTCTCGGTGCTGGGGTCAGGGTCAAGGTTGCCTGAGGGTGACATGGCAGATTTCCCCAGGAGAGAAAGTGGAGATTATTAGTGCTTGGCAGTGACGTTACACACAGAACAGTCCACTCACAGTAGCGTTGACAGAGGGCTGATTTGGTGTAGGATCCTCACGTGGATGCTTGCCGCCGATCTCACTGTTGCTGCAGGGATGGTCCACGTCCTGTCCCACCAGCTCCAACGTGCGACTCTCGAATGGAGTGAGGATCTTGATGTCTGGCACTCCACCCTTGGTCTGCGACCTCGCCTGTTGATTGTGTGCAATCTTACCCTGCATAAAGACAGATGGAGAGAATGTGAGCTAGGCGCATGCCAGGCCAATTGAGAAGGATGCTGTACTGAGTGGAGTCATGGGTGGGATGAGGAGGCGAGGTGATGAGGCCTGATGGAGATGTGAGGGTGTGTGTGAGAGTGTGAGTGGTAATGTCCTTTGAGCTGGCAGTGAGTGAGATGCCAGTGAATGTGTTATGAGCTTGTGAGTGTGTAAGTTGAGAGTGATGCGATGGTTGATTTACCCTTGTGGCACAGATGAGATCATTCATCCTTTTCTGCACTGGATGGTTGACCTCTAGTGGGCAGTGTTGGCACTGACCACCTCTGCCACCATTTCCCAAGCTGGAGTGGTGAGACTGATGGGCCTCCTGTGGCCAGAGTAGGGTAGAGGACATTGCAGCGGGCCTCCACTGCATCCAAAAGTTGTCCCACTTTTCTTGGCTTTTTGGACCATGTCTTCACCGGAGCAATCCTGGGCTGCAAGCATTGAGAGCTGTGCACATGGCTGCGTTTTAAATATGGTGCCCTGTGTGAGGAAGTGTGTAACGGTGTGGTGGGCAACTCGGAGGTCGGGTGCCAGCACTCGGCGTGTTTCCTGCGACTGCATAATTTATGAGGTGGGAAGCGGATAATACGGTGTGAAAACTGCCTTTGTGGCCGATGGGTAAAACGTCTTCTTTAACAATCACTACCGCATTTAGTGCAAATCTGACGAGTCTGCCCTAAAGAGCCTTGTTGAGATGTTGCAGTGCATCTTGTAGATGGTACACACTGCTGCCACTGTGCGTCATTGGTGGAGGGAGTGAATGTTTAAGATGGGGTGCAATCAAGTGGACTGCTTTGTTCTGAATGGTGTCGAGCTTCTTGAGTGTTGTGGGACCTGCCCTTATCCAGACAAGTGGAGAGCATTCCATTATACTCCTGACTGGTGCCTTGTAGATGGTGGACAGGCTTTGGGGAGTCAGGAGGTGAGTTACTTGCCACAGGATTCCTAGCCTCTGACTTGCACTTTTAGCCTTAGTATTTATACGGCTAGTCCAGTTCAGTTTCTGGTCAATGATAATCCCCAGGATGTTGATAGTGGCAATTTCAGCGATGGTAATGCCATTAAATGTCATGTGGTGATGGTTAGATTCTCTCTTGTTGGAGACGGTCATTGCCTGGCACTTGTGTGGCGCAAATGTTGCTTGCCACTTGTCAGCCCAAGCCTGGATATTGTCCATTCTTGCTGCATTTGGACATGGACTACTTCAGTACCTGAGGAGTCATGAATGGTGCTGCACATTGTGCAATCATCAGCGAACATGTCCAGTCCTGACCTTGTGATGGAAGGAAGGTCATTGATGAAGCAGCTGAAGATGGTTGGGCCTAAGACACTATCCTGAAGAACTCCTGCAGTGATGTCCTGGAACTGAGATGACTAACCCCAACAACCACAACCATCTTCCTTTGTGCTAGGTATGACTCCAACCAGTGGACAGTTTTCCCCCTGATTCCCATTGACTGCAGTTTTGCTAGGGCTCCTTGATGCCACATTCGGTCAAATGCTGCCTTGATGTCAAGGGATTCATTCTCACCTCACCTCTGGAGTTCAGCTCTTTTGTCCATGTTTGAACCAAGGCTGTAATGAGGTGAGGAACTGAGTGACCCTGGCGGAACGCAAACTGAGCATCAGCAGGTTATTTCTAAGCAGGTGCCGCTTGATAGCAACAGGTGCCTGTTGATGACCCTTTCCATCATTCTACTGAGATCGAGGGTAGACTGATCGGACAGTAATTGGTCGGATTGGACTTGTCCTGCTTTTTGTGTACAGGACATATCTGGACAATTTTCCACATAGCTGGGTAGATGCCAGTGTTGTAGCTGTATTGGGACAGCTTGGCTAGAGGCACGGCAAATTCTAGAGCACATGTCTTCAGTACTATTGCCAGAATATTGCCAGGACCCATAGCCTTTGCAGTATCCAGTGCCTTCAGCCGTTTCTTGATATGACATGGAGTGAATCGAATTGGCAGAAGACTGGCATCTGCGATGCTGGCGACCTCCAGAGGAGGCCAAGATGGATCGTCTGCTCGACACTTCTGGCTGAAGATTGTAGCAAATGCTTCAGCCTCATCTTTTGCACTAATGTGCTGGGCTCCCTTATCATTGAGGATGGTGGTATTTATGGAGCCTCCTCCAGTGAGTTGTTTAATTGTCCACCACCACTCATGACTGGATGTGGCAGGACTGCATAGCTTAGATCTGATCCTTTGGTTGTGGGATCGCTTAGCTCTGTATATCTCTGGACCATGAGGTTACAGATTGTGGTTGAGTATATTTCTTCTGCTGCTACCCCTCCATTTTTTCCTAGTTTCCTGCCCTTTCTAAATGTGATGTACACTTGAATATTCAGATTCCAGTCTTTGTCATCCTACAGCCATGTCTCTGTAATGGCTATCAGATCATACATATTTATTTCTATTTGTTTTTGTCAATTCATCTGTCTTGTTATGAATGCTACATGATATGAGCCTTTAGTTCTGTCTTTTTACTTATATTGTAACTTCCAGCCTTATCTGCTGATGCACTGTTAGATTTGTACACTCTGCCCCTTCCTGCCATGCTTTGATTGTCATTTCCCTTATTACTACCTTGGTCTTTTGCCTTGTCTTCTCCACTTAATTTATCACATCTTTCCAAACTTGATCCCATGCTCCCACTATTTAGTTTAAACCCCTTTGTACTGCTCTAGTTATACCACTCACCAGAACACTGGTCCCAGCATGGTTCTTGTGTAAAGCGTCCCAGTGGTACAGCTCCCACTTTCCCCAGTACTGGTGGCAGTGCCCCATGAATTGGAACCCATTTCTCCCACACCAATCTTTGAGCCACGCATTTAACTCTCTAATCTGATTTACCCTACACCAATTTGCTTGTGGCCAGGTAGTAATCCAGAGATTATTAGCTTTATCCTCTATCTGCACATACTCCCTCAACAGAACCTCTTTCTTATTCTACCCATGTCGTTGGTACCTAGGTGGACCATGACCACTGGATCCTCCCCCTCCCACTGCAAGCCCCTCTCCAGCCCAGAGCAAATGCACCAACCCTGGCACGGGGCAGACAACATAGCCACCTGGACTCCCGCTCTCAGCTGCATAGAACTGTGTCTATCCCTCTGACTATACTCTTCCTAACTACCACTACATTCCTATTAACTCCCCCCACTTAAATAGCTTCCTGTACCATGGTGCCATAGTCAATTTGCTCATCCACCCTGCAGCCTCTACTTTCATCCATACAGGCTGCAAGAACCTTGAACCTGTGGGACAGTTGCAAAGGCTGAGGCTCCTCCATTTCTACATTCTGGGTCCCCATACCTGCCTCATTCGCAGTCACACCCTCCAATCCCTGACCACTGACCAAATCAGAAAACCCTGTCCTAAGGGGTGTGACTGCCTCTTGGTACAAAGTGTCCAGGTAATTTTGCCCCTCTCTGATGCATCATAGTATTTGCAGCTCATCCTCCAACTCAGTGTCTCTGAACCAAAGCTCCTCAAGCTGCAGACAGTTACTGCAGATGTGTTTTCCCTGGATTACCCAGGTGTCCAGGAATCCCACATTCTGCAGCCACAACACATTACCTATCCTGCCATTTTTATTATTAATGTAGTCTTAATTAATTTATAATTAATAAACACTGCTACCCCCAACAACCTTTACTGTTGTTTGTAAACTTTCCTGCAATAAAACTTTCCAATTACTAATAAATTACATGCATTTTAAAGTTAAATGAGCCAAATATTCATTAACCAATCACTTAACTGTTTTCCTGTGATGGAACACTTTGATTTCCCTCAACGCGGCAGCTCTGCTACGGAGCCACAGACTTGACTGGATTGGAAAGTTCTTCTAGGTGATGGTTACTGTCTCTGGGTCCTCTTTTCATCTGCTCTTCTAGGTTGTGGCTACTGCCTCAGTGTCCTCTTTTCATCCATTTAGAATTATTTTTTATTTGTTCATGGGATGGGGTGCATCACTAGCAACACCAGCACTTATTGGTCATCCCTAATTTCCCATGGTTGGTTGGGCTGAAGTTCCTAGAGCGTGGAGAATGGGCGCTTGGTTAGGAAAGCATTGGAATAGTTGAATCTTGAGCTGACAAAGGCATGGGTGAGGTTTTTAGTAGCAGATGGGCTGAAGCAGGCGTTGAGGTGGGTGATTTTATGGAGATGGAAGTAGGAGGTCTTTGTGATGGAGCATAAGGGAATGGAAGCTCAGTTCTGGGTTAAGTAGAACGCTGAGATGCGAATGGTCTGGTTCAACCGGAGACAATGACTTGAATGGAGGTTAGAATCTATGTTGAGGTTGAGGAGTTTGTGGCAAGGGATGATTCTTGAGAGATGATTATTGTTTAACTAGAGGAAATTGTGGCTCATCCAAGACTGGATATTGGACACAGTGCAATAGAGAGAAAAGAGATGTGGCGGAGAAGTAGAGCTGCTGTTGCGAGTATAAATGTGCACCCATGTCTCCGATAATGTCACCAAGGGACTGCATGCAAATGAGAAAAAAGCAGGTGAAGGACAGATCCTCCAAGAAGTCCAGAGGTAACAGATATGGAGTGATAAGGAAAGCCACTGCTGGAGATGTACTAGCTACATTCTGATAGGTAAGAGGGAAAACAAGGAATGGCAATGTCACTGAGCGAGACAATGGAGGAAAGGCATTGGAGGAAGATTATGTGGTCACTGGTATCAGAAAGTGCAGAGAGGTCGAGGAGGATATGGAATGAAAATGCACCATTGTCAAAATTAGAGAGAATGCTATTTGTGACTTTGATTAGAGCCATTTAATTGCTGTGGCAGGGGTGATTCAAACATGGAGTGTGGGAAAGATGGGCATAAATTTAGAATGGGATAAGAAGTTGTAAGATTTTGGAGAGGGTAGGGAAGTTGGAGATGGCTTAAGAGCTGCAAGAAGAATAAAAGGTGACATGATAGATGACAGGAGGATGATGAAGCAAGACACAGGGTCTGAGAGAGGTGGAGAGGGGAATAAAAGACATTGTAGTAATAGATTCGGGTAGGTACAGAAGTAAAATATTTTGAGTGTTCTTATCCATCAAAGGAAGTGTCCAATTGTTGACTGGTAATTAACAAGTCGAACGCTTTATTCTTAAGCACCCTTAACTGACGAATCTACTTCTTCCATTATTCAGAGCTTTCTAGGAGGTGGCTAATTTATGTCTAGTTAGAGCTAAATTATATTCAGTTTCATGCTGTGGATTTTCACTATTTTATTGCCAAGTTGAGGGAAGCATTTAAGAAGGAATTTGGAGCATTTTGGCATAATACTAATATCTGTCGATCATGAAAATGGACTTAAATAAATAATGGGTTGAGGCGGCTGTGTGATGCAGTCATTGTTTAAATCTGACACCTTTTTTTGGTTGCTCTTTTTTCTGTTTCTCTTCATTTATACTTCTGTCACTTTCCTCCTTGGCTCAGCTTCTTTTCCACCTGGATTCCTTTGCCATCACTTTTCATTACTTTGACTTGTTCTTATTGGTATCTGGTTTACATAGTTCTTGAGATGTGCAGCTGGATAAGATCAAGCAAGGTATGTGGTTAAGAGTTAGAAAGACCCTGAAATGTATACTTGCTATCAAGTTGAGTTGCTTTGCAAGTGGCTTGTGGATTGTTTTGGTGCCCTTCTTTACTGTTATTAAAACATTTCTGAACAGGAAAAGTAGAATGGTTAAAATATTGGAGCCATTTCCTAATATGTAATAATTCATGATACTAAATTAAGTATCAAACATATATATTCATCATAATTAGTACCATTAAAGCTAATTTATCATTGATCCTTGGAGGAGTGAAAGAAATTTCAGAAAGGAAGATGTATGTTTAACCTTAAGTGATCTGCAGGAAAAAAAATACTCCTGAGCAAAGGAAGTAACAATGAATATAATTAAGAAACAAATGTTTCTCAGGAATTTCACTCATTTTATTGGCCAAATAGGAAGTGTTTGTGTTCATTGCATCCTTGTCTTAGAGACAAACGATGGTGCTACAATTTTTAAAAATCTTTCAATACAATCTGGCATAAAATCACACAGATTAAAGCAAGCTGGCAACAAAGCTCCTACAAAATAAATTTGTAGAAATTTGGAAGAAAAATGTAAACATTTGTCTCATTTATTGGCTCTTAATAAAATGAGATTTGCATTATTTTTGGAAACATTTGTTTGCCCAATTGATGAAGAGTCCTTTAGCAGAAGGTGACATACAATGGATCCCTTACTAATGTGTTCGTATTACCAATTGGAATTTAATGCAAAATATTCAAGAAAGAGTTTAACAGAAATTCATTACCTCATTTCACCAGATAAACTCCTAAGTATCTACTATGAATGTCAAATTTAAAAGGTATTTGCAATTACTTGGGCAAATATTTAAACAGTAAATTTTACTAAAGCATTATATTTTCTCCAGTGTTCCCATTGGTTGATACATCAGGGATTTTTTTTAGAATGAAGCTAATTGTACATTGGCAATTACAAGCATGTGGTTAGGGAAGAAAAATAATGTCGTGCTTGAATTTTCAATAAGAGAGCTGTCAGCATAATTCATAAACTGCCTTGGTGAAAAAGCCACAATATTTTACATGGTACTTCACTCTTCTATGTGCTTTGCAGATGTAAGATGATCATGGTATCCATACTTCAGCAGTTCAAACACAGACATTAATCCAGGTTAATCAGTCTCATTATCTGACAAGTATTACATTGATATGACAGCTTGCTGAATTATTAATGGTGTGAATGTAATTGGCATCTTGCTGAAACTCAGGAAGGAGGGAACATTAATGGAATATATTATGGAAAAAGAAGTGTTCAACTGTGCCATAGAGGGATTTAAGTAGATCAGTCCTTGACGAAAAGGGATTCAAATGACATGGATGTGTTTCTTGATTGTGACTATCTGCCATGTGTACTTATCAAGGTAGTTGGACAGAAGCAGTGATCTTCCTTGGCATCTAGTTTACATGATGCAAGTGCTAATCTGGTTCTTGTTCATTCAATTGTTGTAAACACAGACTAGGATCATCCCCAGTCACACCTGTCCCTCCTCCTCCCCACCACCACTTCTTTTCCCTGATGGAAAACAGAATGCACTGCAGTGTGCTTCCAGTTTTTTTCATTCTTAACGTCTTCCAGTCTAACGGGCAAAGAGCAACCAGATCCTAAGCTTCCACCAATTCATCTTTGAAGATGGCCACTAAAAGGTGAGCAAGAGCAGGTGAAGGTCTTTTTTGCCTCTCCCAGGAGATTACACTGCTCCAAGGAGTGTTGGAAGAGTGGCCATCATGGCAGCCATCATGAGGTGTGGAGCTGCTGGTCTGTTTCAATACGCATGTTTGGAACTTGTCTTGTGATTTTCCTTTCTTTCCCTGTTAAGCAGAACCTGCCTTCCATTTATCAATACCTCTGATGGCTCACAGTTCCAATCACAGTGAGGATTCACGAATCAGGAGCCATGTCCAAAACATATATTTGACAGTAGTTTTTAATTATGTGATGCATGTATTTTTGTCAGTTATAAAGATTTTTAAACCATATCGTAACCACTGCTCAATGCTTCTTTCTTAGGTTATCGTATCGTCCCACTGTTAAGCTCCAATGGTTTAAGTCTTGCTCCAGCGGCTCTGTTTGTGTATGTTTGGTATGCTTAGAAGTCTGTCATCATGTGGAAGCTCTTTGTTTCTGATCTATACATACCATTTTCACATATTATATCAAAATACAGTTCACAACTCCAGAAGTTTCTTTTGTGGTTTATTTACGACTCTCAGAGATCAAGTAAAATAAATATTAGTGCAGTTAAAAATGATTAGATACTATTTTACATTGCTGTACAATTAACAGTCATGCTAATATAAAAGTAAATGCCTAGTGCTGTTAATGGCTGACCAGTTCGAACAAGACCTGTGTGTCTGAAGGTAAAGCAAGCGCCTCAATCCCCTCATCTCCATCGCCCGCAATAGGGCCGAATCATCCTCCAATGGTTACTGGGAAGAGTCGCTTTATTTCTGTTGAATACCTTCCTCTGCTAGTCTGGATTGAGGATGGGGTGCAATGATGACTGTACGGAGCAGCTAATATAAGTAATAACTTAATACCCGATAAATCATGGAGAGGCTCCTGCCACAGCTGCACCAATTCTCACCTTCTTAGACACCCCTCCTCACTGCCCAGTACCAGACATGGCACTTGTGGTAAAGTGGAGTGCTATGTACCTTCACGAGAATGTAGTTAGTTGACCATGTGACTGTATTGACCAATTGCTACACAGCGCGGGCATCTTGGGTAACTACCAGTGTTTGTTCAGCTAGCGTTCGCCAGAGAAATCGAACCTGATAATCAAAAACGTAAAAGTACTGTCACCCTGGAACCCTTCAAACTAAACTGAGGAGATTTGTAAGATATATATTTTAACTGAAAGCATTTTTACAGCTGGCAGGAACCACTTGCAAACCAGATTCAGTGGGCTAAATGTTCCCGGGTGGGTCGCAAACAAGACATTAAGATGAATTCCGGGTTGGGAATTCAGAAGAAGCCGCCAACAGGAGCCCTATCCAATTAGGGAGGGAGACCAGCCTCCAGCTTGTGGTGCCATCACCACAGCCCATGGGTATAGCTGCCAGCTATCTTCACAGTGAGCGATGCCTGGCCATCAGCAGGAGTGGCAGCAGCACTATGGAAGGGTCCTTCAGCAGGAGGGAAGTGGCTGCCATTGCAGCAGGGGTAAAGCATTAGAGGAAACATCAGTCTCCATGAAGTGGCTGCAAGGGCATGCCTGCTGCCTGAGGATAGATCCATTTTGTGAACTACTGCCAGCACATAAATTAAAACCCTCAGGCTGCAGCTCAGAACTCTCACTGTGATGCCATCCTCTGACCCGTTTTTTGGGCTCCTGATACAGTGGAGAGCCAGTGCACCTTCAGGAAAATGTTTTATGGTCTGGAAAATTGCAGATAAGTGGCTTGTTACCCTCCTTAATTAGATCTTGCTTCGGCTGGGTGGGATGCCGTCAAAGCTGCTGGTCTGCTTCCAGGAAAAGCGCACGAAGGTGGGAACACATCAGGGAACTGACCTGTATTCCTAATTTCGTCATGCCTACACCTCGAAAGACAGCCTCCAGAGCCCTGGGAAAATTCAGCCCGTGAAATTTAAAATGATTTCAGAAAAAAAACCTCAACTTGCACAGCAGAGCTTGGCTGTAAGATGTCAGGGCAGAACTCAATTGTAAACTGTCCATGCAGAACTAGGTAATAAAATGTGAACTTGATTGTAAAGTGTCCGGGCGGAACTAAGTCATAAAATGTCCGGGCAGAACTGGGTGGTAAAATGTCAGGGTGGAACTGATTTTGGACTAGTTGTCTGACTGAGATCAGATCCAAGACGATCAGGCTTAAGGCAGTGATTAGGTGCACTGAGAAAAATGAGTGAAACAAAAAAAGAGGCTAAATGTATAAATAATAGACACGCTCAGGTAAACAATATCAAGACAGACTTGATCTAATAAAAAGCACTGTTACAGTGCTGCTGTTTAGAGACTGATCTGCTGTTAGAAACTTTCTGCAAATATAGGCAAATTAAGAAAGCATATGTTAGTACTTTTCAATGCAGTATTGAAGTGAAGTGATGGCAAAACTGAGAAAGACAATTAGATTTCTTACTCCTTAAGGATGTTCAACAGGAAGAAAAGGAACTGCACGTTCCATGGTTCTGCATGTTATCCTGATTAACATTGGGAACAAATAGATATTCAACTTTCGTTAATTGCTGACTAGTTCCAACAAGACAGACCTGTGTGTCTGAAGGTCAAGCAAGTTGGCTTGCTCTATTTTATGTGAAGCTTTATTGGTGTTAGTTATAAAATGAGACCTCATGGAGCTCTGCTAGAACTGAACTCTTGGAAGCAGCTTCTTTCCTGTATCTGAGAGAATCTCGATATGCAGCCTGCAGCTTTTCAGCCTACCACAGCCTCATTGTCTGGTAGTACGACGTGTTGATGTACCAATATGCAACTCCAAGCAATTTGATGGCTCCAATTCAATCGTCTCCTCCACCTCCCCATTTTTGAGATGTAGCTCTCTGCTTCATCATCGTGGAGGTGGATTAAACTGGATGATGGAGCAAGTGGCTCTAGGGTACTCTGGTACCAAAGCAGATTGGCATCTTCACAGGCCATGGATCAGGTATGATCAGGTCAAATTGCCTGCCGTGTTTCCTACATCACAACACTGACCACACTTCGAAAGTACTTCATTGTCTGTAAAGCACTTTGGGACATCCTGAGGTCATGAAAGGCACTATATAAATGCAAATCTTTCTTTCTATTATGCCCTCCCCTTCATCTCCTTGCACGCGCTTGACACATGGTCTTGGATGACTAGTTTGGCTGGGGAGAAGGCAAAGCAGCTCGCACCATCATCTGAGAACAAGAAGATGAAAATACATATCTTTTAGTCTCTGTTTATAATTCACTGGTGCTAGTTCAAAAAAACATCATCCATTAGTTAACAACCTCATTGATCCAGATTCAAAATCACAGTAGTGAGTGACCTTTAGGGTGGAGTCTGCCCGGTACCCTGGAGGTGGGTTTGACGGCGGGAATGGAAGAAAACGTGCAGATTCTGGGGTCAGATAAGTGTGTTCTTGTCTCTAGGCGATCTTGCCAGAGGTGAATGAACAATGGAAGTAGCGGATAGCCAGTAATTACTAATTAAGAGTCTGTTGAGTCTGGAGGGAAATCTGCCAGGATTATCTCAGCGACTGAGTGGCCTCCTACAGAATGTTGTAACTGGCAGCTCGTGGAAGTGGCCTCCCAGTAGCAGGCTGGGGGCCATCAGAGCTAAAGGTTTCATGCCCCAATTGCGGGGTCACGGGACAGCACTCAGGGACCAAATGATTCCTTTGGAGGAGTTTCCCCACTGCGCCAAATAACTACTGGATTCGGCCGTCATCAGTTTTGATTTTAATACATGCCTCTTGAGGACGCCTCCATTTTGAGGCACCCTCCTGCTCTCCTTGCTGCCTGAGCAGCACCCAGCTCTCCCAGTGGGGCTGCGGCATGCCAAAGCTGCAGGCCATCTGAATAGCCCCGGATCACATCGGGTGCGGGGAGGGGGCGGAGAGGGACTCACAAACCACTGGGGACGTGACCAAAATTTGTTCCTGATGGAAGAGTATTTTCAATATTTTCAAAGGCGGGAAGATTCCACTCCTCAAAATCCGCCATTTAACAAAAAATTTAACATCAACCCTCTTCCCACCTCAAGGTTTTGACTTTGTGCGATAGTGTAAAATGGGCAAGAATGAATTGGCAGCTATTTAACCTCTCTGTTGGTTACTGACATTGAACTGAAATGGAAATAAAAATTGGAAGAGATTGGAAAATCGGGAGAGGTGTAAAACTGGCTGCGGACTCGCTGTCACCCATTTTACACTATCGCACAAAGTCAAAATTATATCTCCCCGCAAATAATTTAAAACAACACCGTACAGTTCACTGCAGTAATCACAGAGGTCCCAAGTATGCACCTACATTTTATTATCTAGATTTCAACTAAGTAGTTTCAGTCA
This sequence comes from Cetorhinus maximus, assembly GCF_964194155.1. Taxonomy (NCBI): domain Eukaryota; kingdom Metazoa; phylum Chordata; class Chondrichthyes; order Lamniformes; family Cetorhinidae; genus Cetorhinus; species Cetorhinus maximus. The sequence goes on along the minus strand of NC_135890.1, from coordinate 50,997,017 downwards.
TTTCACCCTTGTACTTTAATGCTTTTAGTGGTTTGTATAGGGGAACAGTTTGTGACTTCTTTATCTCTTGTCAGTGCCAAGGGGCTGCCTTGAAATCAGGATATGTTTTAGTACTGACAGTATTTTATTTAAACATCAGCAATTAATAGGAGCTTAATGCTCATCTTCATGCAAAATTAACTACAGGGGAAAACCTAAGATGTGCAGACTGCTATACAGCTGATACACAGCTATTTACACCTTTGAACCTTCTAGGAAAGGTGTCAAGCAGTATCTAACACAGTAGAAAATATACTTCAGAAAATGCCAAAGATGATGAATGTGAAGAATGACTATCTCACGTTTTTGGTAGAGGAGGTTCAGTAATTGAATGGTGATAGCTTGCCTTATCCTATTTCAATCTATATCCAGTCAGACTAAGGAATTTCCCAATCTGTACCACTTCTCCTCATCCAGCTTTACACTTCTCAGAGGAATGTTTACTGCTCCCAGGAGTGTCTGCCTGCACCACACACCCAGCTGGATGACACGACTTGATAGATCACTGCTCGATATCCCAAGGTACTCCAGCTGCAAACATTAAAACACAAGATGATGTGAAATTATAGTCTTAATGTCCTAATCTTATGGGCCAGAATATTGCCGTTGACATGCAGGGGGCAGGCCCGACACACCGACGCACAATGATGTCGGGCGTGTTTCCTGACGTCATTGCGCGTCATTTAGATATTTCGTTCGGCGGGCGCATGCCGGAGGCGGCTGCACGCCCACTGAACTGTCAACAGCCCATTACGGCCGTTAAGAATCCGATTAAAGTTGTTAACAACGCTGCCCGTCCAACCTTAAGGTTGGGGAGGGGGGCAAAGAGCCCAAGTGACCTTCGCGTTTTTCAGGAGACCTCATCCACGGGCGGGAATGAGGTTTCCTGAAGGTTTTATAAAATAATTTTGCAAAATTCACAAACTTTTCCCAGCTCATGTAACACTGTCACATGATGGACATGTTTAGATCATTTTTTTCCTCCTTTATTAAAAAGTTTTATTATCAACTTAATCTCCCCGAGGCAGCTCCGTGTCTCGGAGATTGTCACGCTTTCCCACGCATGTGCAGAATAGTGTAGGCCCCGACTCTCCCTCCTCCCCCTGCCCGCACACATAGCGCTGGCCGTGCGTTACGCTGGGCGGGCTTTAATTGGCCCGCCCACATAAAGTGGCAGCACACAGCTCCACGCCTGCCCCCGCCTGCTCCTGCCCAGCCCGCCATAGGTAAAATTTAGCTCATGATGTTGTAGATTCTTTGGCTCCGTTTTTTTTTGTCCAATTACGCTTTTCTGAAGTGCCTTGGGATGGTTCCCTACAGTAAAAGTGCTATATAAATGCAAGTTGCCATTGTTACATTATTTTAACCAATGAGCATTTTCTACTTGAGTATGGTCCCCGTACAGGAAGTAATTTTAACCTTGGTGTAAAATAGGCAATATTAAATTGAGCAGACATTAGGCGCCTAGCCTGATACTCCTACTCTCCTCTACTGACTTCACTGGAAAGGGAAATCAGACATGCTGGGGGATTTTCCACACCCGCCCGTCGCCGCGATTTTCTGGTCCCACCGCAAGTCAATGGACTTATGGCTGGGGCGCCACCTCGCCTGCAGTGGGTCCTATCCGTGAAAGGGCCAGAAAATCCCGGCCATGATAGGTAACAGGCAGGTAGCTGAATTTCACCCATTTTACTACATTGCTCAATGTTAAAATGACCACAGGCATCAACTTTTCACTTCTGACTTACTTGAGTTTCTCTGTTATGTGATCATGAGATTTTTATTATTAGCTTTCTATGATTAACTTGCTGGGCTAGGCCAAAATGGAGACATGCAACACAAGTGTGGTTACTGAAAAGCAAGAGTCACTGCTTTGCAGAGGCGGCATGGAATAGCAGCATGTTCAAACTCTTGCTGATTGTACTCGGTACAGAGCGAGATTCCCTATCTCAGCCACGTGGCTATGAGGAAGGAATAAGCAAAGGCCTGGTCTTTGCCCAGAAGGCTGGAGGGCCTCCCCTCCCAGCAGTCAGCTTATAGATTCAAGCTATGGCCTTTGTCCCAGTTCTGAGAATGACTATCAACTTAGAACAAAGTCCTGTCACGGGGGTTGTGCGGGAGCGGGTAGGTTCGGTGCCATTTTACGTGGGCGGACCAATTAAGGCCTGCCCAGCGTGATGTCTGCCCGGAAGCGCTGTGCACTCCCTGTGCAGGTGGGGGTGAGGGATTTCCTGAGACAGGAGTGCGCTCTTTCGCGCATGCGCATAGAAGAGCGCACAGATCTCCCTGAGGCAAAGTGCTACCTCAGGGAGATCGGCTCAAAATTCAAAAGTTCATCTAAGGTAGAAAAAAATATTCCCGACATGTCCCCCACGTGACACTAAATGAGCTGGGACATGTCAATTTCCTTTATTTAGACGTTTCATACAAATTTTAATACCCTCATGAAACCTCATCCCGCCTGTGGATGAGGTTTCATGTTTTTTCTGAAGGTCGCCTGGGCTCTTCATCTGCCCGCCAACCTTAAGGTTGGACGGGCAGGTCCACTAATCAGTTTAATTACTTTTTTAATGGGCTTAATAGGCCTTTGAAGTTTGGTGGGCATGCAGCCGATTCGGCTGCACGCCCCCCAAACTGAAAACCTAAATGATGCAGGGTGATGTCGGGACACACGCCCGACGTCACCCTGCGTCATTTTATGCGTCGGCGAGTGGGCCCTGCCTCCTGCTCGCTGACCGGAAGATGCAGCCCAATGTCTCTCAGAATTGGCATAAACGGCTCGGAGCCTTTCCTTCTGGATGGTGATGTTGTTTTGGAAAAACTCTAAGGGATAGGAGTGAAAGTAACGAAAATAATAATCAAAAACTGTATTTTTATAACTAATTGTATACAGCTGGATAGATTATAATCAAGTAACAATTATTATTAAGTGGGATAATTGATTTCCTTCCCTTAAGAAGAATTGTTGCTGCTTTTAAAGTGGTTAAATATTGTACCAAGGCACCAACTTTTAATATACATTTATTGAAAACGATGATCAAAATTATAACTAAAATGATTACTTGTAGCTTGACTACAGATGCTTAATATAAAATATGAAAGGTTTAGCAAATAAACTGGAGTGCTCAGCTTGGAACACGATGCATGCTGTTTTGACAGACTAGTTTATGCATGGTCATTAGGTTTATTATAACCAGATGTTAGATTGATTCCTCCAGGTGCAATAAATGGAAACTTAAAGTTGAGTGCTGGAAACAGCTGTAGCAAGCTGGCATTTCCTGTTACAACCAAGACTTGAATTGATTTTGATGTTTAAGTTTAATTGTGATACTGTAATGCTGGATCTTGAAGGCACACTGTACTATGGTTGAGCAGGGTTGGAATCAGCATGCTTGTGTAGACTTGGGGTCACCAGGTGATGAGTCATAGAGGTCTACAGCACAGAAAAAGGCCCTTTGGCCCATCGAGTCTGTGCCGGTCAAACAAGTACCTAACTATTCTAATCCCATTTTCCAGCACTAGGCCCATAGCCTTGTCTGCCATGGCATCGAAAGTGCACATCCAAATACTTCTTAAATGTTATGAGGGTTTCTGCCTCTACCGCCCTTTCAGGCAGTGAGTTCCAGATTCCCACCACCCTCTGGGTGAAAAGATTCTCCCTCACATCCCCTCTAAACCTCCTGCCCCTTACCTTAAATCTATGCCCCCTGGTTATTGATCCCTCCACCAAGGGGAAAAATTCCTTCCTGTCTACCTTATCTATGCCCCTCATAATTTTATACACCTCAATCATGTCCCCCCTCAATCTCCTCTGCTCCAGAGAAAATAACCCCAGCCTATCCAATCTCTCCTCATGACTACATGAATTGAGCTGGAAGTATTGCTGAGAATCAGGATCAACCATTTGCAGTCCTGATAAGAGTTCCTTCGAGCTATTGGCCCCTGCCTCAGGTCTTCTGCTTCTGATACCCTCATCCATGCCTTTGTTACCACCTATTCAAAACTCTGCTGTCTGTGTCATAACTCGCACCAAATGCCATTCACCCATTGTTCACTGTGCTCGCTAGCCTACACTGGCTCCTAGTTAAATAGCACCTTGATTTTAAAATTCTCATTCTGGTTTTCAAATCTCTCCAGGGAAATCCCAATGGTCCTCCAATTCTAGCCTCTTGCATATTCCCAATTTTAATTGGTCCGCCATTGTGCTGCCTGACATCTAAGCCCTGGAATCCCCTCCCTAAACATCTTCAGTTCTTTACCTTGTGTTCTTCCTTTAAGACGCCCCTCAAAACCTACATCTTAAACAAAGCTTTTGGTCATCTCTCTAATAACTCATATATCTCAGTGTCATAGGCTGTTCTTTGATGGCACTGAAGCATCTTGAGATGATTTATTACATTAGAGAAGCTATATAAATACAAGTTATGGTTGATTTGCTAATGAATTCTAAGGGTTTTGAGATTCATTGTGTACAAAGTAACTGTCTAGAAGTGGGGTATTAAATTGTATTAAAGATAGTTATACACCAGGGAGTTTGTGAAAACCTAACAGACGATCTACATCTTATGAGTTGCTCTAAAATGGTATCTTCAAAACAAAACATTGTAAATTGAAATTTGCAAATTTTGGAACTGTCCAAAAGGATCTTTTATTTTCTAAACATTGATGGCTGCAGATTTCTTTAGCTAAGTACGGTTTTAAGCTACTCCTAACATCATGCTGACTCTCCTGTTTCTCTTCACTCAGGGGTGACATAAGTTTGTATTTTAGCATGGGCTTCCTGCCAGCAGTAAACACTTTAACCCAGCTGGTAATCTCATAATTTAAAGATTTTCCAGCTAGTTTTTTTCTTGTCCAATAAGCCATTGCCCCGATCTGGTTCTAGTTGGGCCAGTAGGAGTTATTCCACAATCCCATGCTCCCAGTCAAGAAGCCAGGCTCAAAGTCAGCATGACACAGAGATAGACCCACAGATCGATCGCGTAATTCTCTGCCCTGAGCTTGCTGTCAGTGGGGCTCGATCACTGGGATCCAGAACTGAAAGAAAATTACCCCATTGTTTAAACTTTTGATAATGGTAGACACAATACATATTTGAACAGTAATCATATGCCCACACTAAAGGAGGTTACCATGTCTTCAGTTGTATTAGGCAAAAGTTCCCTCTCATAAAGTATCATGTGATTTAACAGTTAGCTTTCTACACCTCACTTGAAACTAAAGTTTTGAGTGACCACTGCTGCACCATTTTCTTTGGTTGCTGGGACATTGTGGAACTATAAAGCCAGGGCAGTTCTACAAGCCATAACAAGTAAAGATGGTATTAAGTAGAGCGCAAACATCCACTGCGCTATGTTAACTCAATGTTATTACAATTACGTAGCTGTTCCTGGAGGCTTTTCCCTGCTTGGTTGATGCTCTGTAACTACAAAGCTGAAAAAAGAAATATTTTTATGAAGGGCTGCCATCTCATTGAGGAGGCTTTATGCCAACCCACATCGAACAATCTGCTCTGAAAACTCTGCTCACATTTTGACAGCTGTGACAAATTTCACCACAGCAACTGAGACAATGCACAAGGTTCAAAATCAGGCTTATCTAATGTACAGCTCTTGGGCTGGATGCGGCCTGCAAAGCCCCTCTATACAGTTCTCAGAGCCCGTTTTCAAAATTCTGGTCAAAGGAATAAGTTTCTCTCCCGCGTTTGCTGCTGAGAGGCTCACTAGGGAGCAGGGGTGCTGAGGGGTGTAGCCCAGGAAGCAGAGGTGCTGGGGGAGTGGTGCCCAGTCATCCAGAGCAGGTCCCAGGCAGAGCGGAGTGGGATGTGAGGCAGCCAGAACAGGGCCCAGGTGTCCTGAGTGGGACCCAGGCAGGCCGGAGAGGAGCATGAGGCAGCCAGAATGGGTTTCAGGCGAGTTCAAGCTGGGTCCACGGGGCTCAGGCACCCAGTGCAGGGCCCAGGCAAGTTCGAGCGTGTCTCCAGCGTGCCAGAACGGAGCACGAGGCAGCGGGAGTGGGGCCCACTGGTGTCCTGAGTAAGTGAGTGACTGAAGACTGTGAGGAAGAGAATGTGTGGTGGTGGTGAGGGGTGGGAGAGAGTGTGAGGAGTGGGAAGAGAATGTGAGGGGTGGGGAAAAGAGTGTGAGGGGGAGAGACAATGTGAGGAGGTTGAGAGTGTGAAGGGGGTGAGAGAGTGTCGGGGGGTGAGAGTGAGTGTGAGGGGTGAGAGTGTGTGAAGGTAGGAGAGAGTGTGAGGGGAGTGGGGGAGTGTGAGGGGGGTGAGAGAGTGTGAAGGGGATGAGAGAGCATGAGAGAGGGTAGAGACTGATTGGGAGATAGAGACTGTGAGAGGGTGGTAGAGAGTATGAGGGGGTTAGAGAGGGGATAGAGAGAGTGTGTGTGAGGGGGAAGAGAGAGAGAAATAGTGCGAGGGGAATGTGTGTGCAGGAGACAGAGTATGTGTGCGGGGGACAGAGTGTGTCTATAAGTCTCGCTCATGCCCAGTATCAGGGTTCTCATTGATCCTCATCCACACACACCAACATACACTCTCATCCACTCTCACAGTGGGTGAGGGTGAGTGAGTGAGCACCCTGAGACTGTGAGTGAGCTGGACACACACACGCTCACCGAATACTCATCTATATTTATTAATCATTGGGTGGGATTTTCTGGCCCCACATGCTGTCAGGATCATCCAGTCCTGCCAAAAGTCAATGAGCATTCCCCATGATGGGTCCGGAAAATCCCGGCCATTGTTTTTTCACTAAGAAAGTTGTTTCTTTTCATACCTCATTTTTTTTTTGAAATTCATGCTTAATGTGCCAAACTTTATCTTTCTAAGATATTCTAAGAAAAAGTCAATTCGCCCTAGAAGCGGATCCTTTAAAAAATTCCAGGATCTGAATCTGGATCTTCATCAAAAACAAATTAGATCTTCTTTGGACTGTACCCCATCTGTAAACCAACTTTCTTTGAAATCCATTCATTAGTTTTTGAGATATATTATTTACAGACAGACTAATAAACAGGCCAAAATTTTACCTCCACCCACTTTCAGCGATGGAGCTAATAACAATAACCAAAAGCAAAATTCTTCGGAAGCTGGAAATCTGAAATAAAAACAAAATGTTGGAAATACTCAGCAGGTCTGGCAGCATCTGTTGAGGGGCAAGCAGTAGATCCTGACCTTTCATGCGTGACTTTTCACCAGGACCCGGCCTGGAGTTCTGATGAAAGCCCAGGGTCTGCTGTTTCTCTCTCCTCGGATGCTGCTGAGTATTTCCAGCATTTTCTGTTTTGACAACAAGAATCAAACTAGACCAACTCATGAAGCATAGCCTTGGTGTAGTTTTTCTCTTGTTTTTTCTAGCTGGCTTGGATCTACTTGGTGTAGGTTGTCCTAGTGTGATTTCAAGTGGGGTGTTGGACTGTCCACAAGCATGACCCAGACCTCCCTGTTGCTTGCCATTTCAACACTCCACCCTGCTCTCATGCCCACATGTCCGTCCTTGGCCTGCTGCATTGTTCCAGTGAAGCTCAACACAAACTGGAGGAACAGCACCTCATCTTCCGACTAGGCACTTTACAGCCTTCCGGGCTGAATATTGAGTTCAACAATTTTAGATCATGAACTCTCTCCTCCATCCCCACCCCTTTTCCGAACCCCCTTTTTCCAATAATTTATATATATTTTTCTTTTCCCACCTATTTCCATTACTTTTAAATGTATTTCCATCCATTGTTTTATCTCTACCTTTCAGCCTATTTTGATCCCCCCCCACCCAACCCCCACTAGGGCTATCTGTCTCTTGTTCGTCCTGCTTTCTACCCTTAATGTCCCCATTAGCACATTTCTTAGCTAATATCACCACCGTCAACACCTCTTTGTCTTTTTGTCTATGACATCGTTTGGCAATCTCCACCTATCACTGGCCCTCTATCCAGCTCTACCTGTCCCATCCCCCCTTAAACCAGTTTATATTTAATCTCTTTTTTCTATTTTTCCTTAGTTCTGAAGAAGAGTCACTTGGACTCGAAACATTAACTGTATCCCTCTCCGCAGATGCTGTCAAATCTGCTGAGTTTTTCCAGGTATTTTTGTTTTTGTTGGAATTATTTATCTTATTATCTTGGCCTCCTTCCCCTTTTAAGGAGAAGAACATTGAGAGATTGTGTTTGGTTTCTCCAGTTTATAACATGACTCATACATATCCCTTCAATCTCTGGATATATCTCACTGGTCATATTTGTTATGTGTGCCAAAGCTAGGGAAGGTGTGGAAAGGTCTTTGCAATCAGTAAAGAGAAGTGTAGGTCTGTGTACTACAAGCATCTCTCATGCTCTGTTCAATAGACATTAGGAAGGGGGGAGGTAGTTGTAAGCATGACAGAGACAGCTCTAAGAGTGAGAACTCAGGTATTACAGCTGAACAGAATGAGCAGTATTGCATTAGCCAATTGATCATATGATGCAATGTGGACTTTGTTGGCCAATCATTGGGAAACTATGATTTGAGCCTCTCATTTGGCCAATTTCATTGATGTTTTTCATGCATCAGAGTTTGAATTCACTTAAGCTGAGTGTTTTCAGGATTTGTGCCAAATTAGGGAGCGAGCTGACACAGTTGAGCGAATAATTCAAATTGCCCATGGAGTGTTAGATACTTACAATCTCATTGTATGTTGGATTGCTGTTTTTCGGAACCACTTTTGTTTTCCTTTTGGTCATTCGCTCCGCATCTGGTAAGAGGTAGATCTTAACATAGGCATCTGGTGCGGAACCATCTGGTAAAAACTGGGAGAGAAAAAGTGTGACACAAAAACATAAGTCCACCGTCTTCCTGCAACCATTCTCAGCAATTATGGAATGTTCATCAGCTCTTAATGGTACTCAATAACATTTTATTAACATCATATAACACGCTTGAAAAATGTTCTGCCAAAAATTTAATTCATCACATGCATTGGTCAATCCCAGATGTGTAACATTAAAAAAAACAATATTGATATTAGTGTATGACTGAAAAGAGAGACATGCTGTTGAAGCTTTCTGTCTTGCATTCATCAAGACAGATGCAAGAATTTCAAAGGAAGCAACAATTTATACTGCATGAGAAAAGGGTGCTGATTGGTTGGCCAGTCAGCACTGATTGGTCAAGGCATTGCTGTGAAGAATGCACCAGGGAGCTAATGTTCCCCATATTTTGTTTAATTAAAAAAATGCAATGCTTATATATGTTCTTTCTTCTTGCACAGGACAGGACACTGTGTATGAATTTATGTAGCTTCCAGCAAGCGTAAGTGTAAGACTGATAATCGTAAATTGGTTGCCAGTGTAAATCTGAGCACATTCAGGATTGTTCAGCAAGTGCTGCCCAATTGCAGAATCACATCTAATGTTAGACATTATGTTCTGAGTTTTGCATGCCTGGGCTGATTGAGTACGGTCAGTACCCTGCCTATTACAAACAGCTGAAGGGACGTGCTGTTTGATACGATCCACCAGTTGTGGGGGTGTACGGCCTATGTGCCTGGCATCATACTGGCACTGAAGTTCACAAACCACATTGCTCATTTGAGTGGTAGGCAGAACGTCTTTTTGGTTGATGGAGAATACCGCTCGTGTTGCTGCTACTTAGTAGCAGTGTGAAATGGCTTTTTTTAAACTTATTCTTCCATGGGATGTGAGCATCGCTGGCAAGGCCACCATTTGTATCCCTAAGTAACCTTGAACTGAGAGGCTTGCTAGGCCATTTCAGAGGGCAGTTAAAAGTCAACCACATTGCTGTGGATCTGGAGTCACATATAGGCCAAACCAGGTAAGGATGGCAGATTTCCTTGCCTAAAGGACGTTAGTGAACTAGATGAGTTTTTACAGCAATCAATGATGGTTTCTTGGTCACCATCACCGAGATTAACTTTCAATCCCAGATTTTTATTAATTGAATTTGAATGCCACCAACTGCTGTGGTGGGATTTGAACCTATGTCCCCAGAGCATTAGCCTGGCCTTCAGGGTAATTTGAGATAGGGTGGGCAATTTTTAGCACCAAAAGTGGCAGCCTTAGGCCTATTCGTATGTGTGATACACAGGGGGCAGTGATCTGGATCACTGGAATAGCCATTATTTGCAAACCGGATAAAGGGACTGGAATAGTCATCCTTAATAAGCATGACTTATTTGACAAAATGTATGCCATCTTAATGATGGGTCAAAATTCGTAGCCATTGAACCTGCCGCCAAGAATAACCACACAGCCCTGCTCGAAAGTAAGTTACAAAAATACTTATTAGAATTATGTAAGAGTAATGAGCTGCCTTGTGTATATGATAGGATTCGTCCTCATGGTTCACTATGTCCATGTATGTACAGGCTGCGCAAGGTATACAAAAATGATGTCCCATTACACTCTTTCTTATCTATGACTGGTTCGGCACAACATGAATTGGCCAAATGATTGAGTGAGTTGCTACCAGCAGTTCTAAGTGACTATTTTACATACACGGTGAAGGACTCCTTCACCTTTGTGAAGACTATACACAACCTGTATATTTATAGCAATGCCATGTCCATGCGCTCATTCAACATTATGAGCCTATTCACTAATGTGCCACTCAAGGAAACCATTGACATTTGTGCTGCATCACTATATCATGGCAATCTAGATATGCTGCCATTTTCTGGATCTGTATTCATTGAACTTAGGAACTTAGCAACATGTGCAGTTGAGTTCAGCTTTACTATGTACACTATGTCACTATGTATGCCCAAATGGGTGGTGTTGCCATGGGATCCCCCCTAGGCCCATCTTTTGCTAACGTTTTCACGAGAAATGCATTTTTGATGGATTGTGCCATAACCACCTATCCCTTTCATCTTTCCAATACATAGATGATACATATGTTATTATTGGATCTGCAGTTGAATGTAAGAATATCCTTACACACCTTGATAGGTTCCATCCCATGCTCAAATTCATCTTTGAAATGGAGCAGTCTATAGAGCTCCCTATCCTTGATGTGCTAGTTGAGAAATCTGCTAATGGGTTCTTCAATACTGTGTACCCCAAGCCTACCTTCACTGGTCAATATATGCATCTGGACTCCTACAGCTCCATGTGCTATAAGATTGGCCTTATCGACAATCTCATAAATAGGGTCTGAGCCATTTGCTCACTGTACAAGCTTGATGCTGAAATAGGGTGCATCAAAGCTATCTTGCAGGATAATGGCTACCCTGATCAAATCACTGCTCACTGTGTATCATGCATACTCAAAATAGGCCAAAGGTCTCCACTTTTGGACCTGAAAAGTGCCCAATCTACCTGAAATTACCCTGGAAGTGTAAGGTGTCTCAAAAATTTAAGCAACAGGTGAAGCTAGTCATTTCATGCTACTACTATACAGTGGCAACACGAGTGGTGTTCTCCACTAACAGGATGCTGCCACCAAGCCAAAAAGATGTTCTGCCTACCACACAAATGAGTAATGTGGTATATGAATTTCAGTACTGGTGTGATGTCAGGTATATAGGCCCTACATCCCAAGGACTGACAGATCATATCAAACAGCATATCCCTTTGGCTGTTCGCAATAGGCAGAGTACTGACCATACTCAACCAGCCCCTGCTTGCAAAACTCAGAACATAATGTCTAACATTAGATGTGATTCCTCGATTGGGCTGAACAATCCTAAGTGTGCTAAGGCTTACACTGACAACCAATTTAAGATTTGAGTATTGTTGAAAAAAGAGACATGTCAAAGCTTTTCATCTTGCAGTCATTGGACACTTTTCAAGAATACCAATATAAGGGAAAAACAATTTATATTTATCAGTACAGAGTGCTGATTGGTAGGCAAGTCAACAATTTAAGATTATCAGTTGGGCTCACAATGTAGCTCACTTACGCTTGCTAGAAGCTACATATAAATATGCAGGGCCATGTCCTCTGCACGCAGAAAGAGCATGTCCAGACATTGTACCTTTTTTAATTAAACAGAAGCATGGGGAACAATAACTGCCTGGTGCATTCTCCATGGCAATACCTTGACCAATCAGAGCTGGCTGGCCAACCAATCAGCACCCTTTTCTCATGCATTATTAATTGTTGCTTCCTTTGAAATTTGGTCTTCTTGCACCTGTCTTGATGAGTGTAAGATGAAAAGTTGCAACAGCATGCTTCTTTAGCAATACTCAAGTTCTCTACAATCAAGCAACTATTTATATATTGCCTTCTCATGGCTTCACCACAAAGGAGTTGTTTTTGGAGTGCATTCCTTGTGGTTATACAAGAATGCAGCAGCCTATTTTCCCATAACAAGATCCCACGAACTGCAGTTTTGTGTATGTGCACAGATTGATTGAGTAATGAGTGTATGGGTTCTTTCCTCCTGTGAAATAAAACTGATCATGCTGAAATAAAGAGCCAGATTAAGAATTATTGTGGCCCTGCAAAGACCACTCCTTCATCACCCCTCATAGTACATTCCATCCTGAGCGTTAAAAGAGACTGTTGACTAGTTTTGTTCTAAGAGCCTTAGAGATACTACCTCGTGTATTTAGAATCGGTGGTTTGCTGTCCTACATTGTTCTCTGCCATAGAGTTTAATTTGACTGCCTAACATTCTCAGTTTAGTCAGTTACCAGCTAGCACACTGACATTTATCCCATTTAAAGTAAGATAACAAAATAAGGCCCACTACTACTGCACAAGAGACCTGAGAATGACAGGAAAGGGAAGTGGAGGGCAACAGAATAAATCCATGCTCCGACAGACTGCACCACAGCAGTTTTCATGGGGCTGGGGTGAGAAGGTTTGGCATTAGGACTTGTTGCACCTCATGCAAGAAGTTCTGAGAACCGAGAAGCTCATGCAAACCACAAGCATGATATGTAAATGCTGAACTCTGCCTCTATTTTCACACTCACCTGAGTCTCTTGGTTTCTGCACTGTCCTCCCTTGACAGACAAGAATCAGCGACCAACAACATTCTTGGTATCTGTCCAGCTCTCAAATTAACTCCCAGGTTGCTCGCAACAATGCCTGAGGATTACTCAAGGCCCCCTATTTGTCTGGGGTCCTGGGATATGAGCCTTAATAGGCCAAAGCATTAGTCCGGCCCTAACTAAATATTCTTGTCTTTTGAAATAGACAATGAAACATTAGTAATATTCTTTACCTCTCTCTTCATCTCACAGCAATAAATACATCCTTCACAGGTTCAAATAGAAGGTAGAAAAAGTAATGGATCTGGGCATTCTAGATATATGAATAATAATGCCATGCAGCAATAACTAGAGCTGACAGGGTGTTGCTGTACATTCACAGGGCAATTGAGTATAAGACAAGGTTTACTATTTTGTCCTTGTACAAGACCTTGGTCAGGGCCTCAATTGAAATGCTGTGTCCAGTTTTGGTTTCCTCACTTGGTGGGTGACATTTAGACTTTGGAAAGGGTGCAGAAGAAGGCCATTAGACTAATTACCAGTTTAAAGTATCTTAGTTATCAAGATAGGCTAAAAGAATTGGGACTGTATACTTCAGAGAAGTCTAGACTTAGGGGTGATCTGATTGAGATCTATAAGATGATGAATGGAATAGGTTATGTTCCAATTAACAGCTTGTTCAAATTAAATTGGTTAGGTAGGACCATGGGTCATAATTTTAAGTTGTATAAGGCCAGATTGAGGTTGTGTTTTTTCCCCCGGAGAATATTAAGCCTCTGAAACAGGTTGCTGACTCATGTGTGGACACCGACTCACTGAATTCCTTCAGATGAGAGCTGGACCTATAGCTGGTTGGGATGGACACCAGCTCATACAAAAGGCAGATATTTTGGGGAATTTCAGGGGCAGAGTGATATCTTCAACTAGTTTCCATCGCCTGGAGAGGTCAGACAGGAATTTCCCAGATTTATTTTTACCCATAAGACCAGAAGACATAGGAGCAGAAGTAGGCCATTTGGTCCATCGAGTCTGCTCTGCCATTCAATGAGATCATGGCTGATCTGATAATCCTCAACACTTTCCTGCCTTTTGCCCATAACCCTTGATTCCCTTACTGATTAAAAGTCTATACATCTCAGCCTTGAATATGCTTAACGACCCAGCCTCTACAGCCCTCTGCGGTAAAGGATTCCACAGATTGACTACCCTCTGAGAGAAGAAATTCCTCCTCATCTCCATCTTAAATAGGCAACCCCTTACTCTGAGGTTATGTCCTCTGGTCTTAGACTCTCCCACAAGGGGAAACAACCTTTCAGCATCTACCCTGTCAAGCCCCCTAAGAATCTTATATGTTTCAATAAGGTCACCTTTTATTCTTCTAAACTCCAATGAGTACAGGCCCAACCTACTCAACCTCTCATAAGAAAATGCCTCCATACCCGGGATCAACCTAGCGAACCTTCTCTGGACTGCCTCCAACGCCAGTATATCTTTCCTTAGATAAGGGGACCAAAACTGTTCACTGTATTCTAGGTGTGGTCTCACTAGTGCCTTGTATAGTTTTAGCAAGACTCCCCTATTTATATGTTCCATTCCCTTTGAAATAAAGGCCAACATTCCATTTGCCTTCCCTATTACCTGCTGAACTTGTATGTTAGCTTTTTAGGATTCATGCACAAGGACCCCCAAATCCCTCTGTGCTGCAGCTTTCTCTATTTAAATAATATCCAGCTCCTCTATTCTTCCTGCCAAAGTGCATAACCTCACATTTTCCTAAATTATATTCCATCAGCCAAGTTTTTGCCCACTCACTTAACCTATCTGTGTCCATCTGTAGACTCTTTGTGTCATCCTCACCACTTGCCTTCCCACCTATTTTTGTGTCATTCGCAAACTTGGCGATAATACATTCACTTCCCCCATCTAAGTCATTAATATATATTGTAAATAACTGTGGCCCCAGCACTGACCCCTATGGCACTCCGCTAGTTACAGGTTGGCCATCCTGAAAATGCCCCCTTTATCCCAACTCTCTGTCTTCTATTACCCCAAATTGGTCTGGGTTATCGCCTGATCTTTCACCTCTCCTGGGGGGATCACATAGTTTCAGGTGGGATGGGGTGTACATATAATAGAACACACAAGGTATCACAGTTGTGTGGGACAGGATGGATAGACAAGATAATCTTTACCTCATAGAGTCATAGAGGTCTACAGCACAGAAAAAGGACCTTCGGCCTATCGAGTCTGCACCGGTTAAACAAGTATCTAACTTGCTTAATTTCCATTTAATTCTAATCCCATTTTCCAGCACTAGGCCCAAAGCCTTGTATGCCATGGCATCGCAAGTGCACATCCAAATATTCTTAAATGTTATGAGGGTTTCTGCCTCTACCACCCTTTCAGGCAGTGAGTTCCAGATTCCCACCACTGGGTGAAAAAATTCTTCCTCACATCCCCTCTAAACCTCCTGCCCCTTACCTTAAATCTATGTCCCCTGGTTATTGATCCCTCCGCCAAGGGGAACAGTTCATTCCTGTCTACCCTATCTACGCCCCTCATAATTTTATACACCTCAATCATGTACCCCCTCAATCTCCTCTGCTCCAGGAAAAATAACACCAGCCTATCCAATCTCTCCTCATAACTAAAACTTTCCAGCCCAGGCAACATCCTGGTAAATCTCTTCTGCACTCTCTCTAGTGCAATCACATCCTTCCTATAATGCGGATTCCAGAACTACACGCAATACTCTAGCTGTGGCCTAACCAGCATTTTATACAGTTCCAGCATAGCCTCCCTGCTCTTATACTCTATGCCTCGGCTAATAAAGGCAAGTAACCCATATGCCTTCTTAACCACCATACCTTCCTGTCCCGCTTACTTAAGGGACCAGTGGACATGTACACCAAGGTCCCTCTGATCTTCGGTACTTCCCAGGGTCCTACCATTCATCGTGCATTCCCGTGCCTTGTTTGTCCTGCCCAAATGCATCACCTCACGGTTATCCGGATTAAATTCCATTTGCCACTGATCAGCCTATCTGACCAGCCTATCTATATCCTCCTGTAATCTAAGGCTATCCTCCTCACTATTTACCACCCCACCAATTTTCCTGTCATCCGCGAACTTACTGATCAACCCTCCTACATTCAAGTCTAAATCGTTTATACATACCACAAACAGCAAGGGACCCAATACCGATCCCTGTGGATCCCCACTGGACACAGGCACCCAGTCACAAAAATACCCCTCGACCATCATCCTCTGCTTCCTGCCACTCAGCCAATTCTGGATCCAATTTGCCAAATTGCCTTGGATCCCATGGGATCTTACCTTTATTATCAGTCTCCCATGCTGGACCTTATCAAAAGCCCAAGTAGACTACGTCAAATGCATTGCCCTCATCTACACACTTGGTCACCTCTTTGAAAAATTCAATCAAATTGGTCAGATATGACCTCCACTTAACAAAACCATGCTGACTGTCCTTGATTAATCCCTGCCTCTCCAAGTGTAGATTAATTCTGTCCCTCAGAATTGCTTCCAATAGTTTCCCCACCACTGAGGTTAGACTGACTGGCCTGTAGTTCTCTGGTTTATCCCATCGTCCCTTCTTGAATAACGGTACCACATTGGCTGTCCTCCAGTCCTCTGGCACCTCTCCTGTGGCCAGAGAGGCATTGAAAATTATTGCCAGTGCCTCTGCTATCTCCTCCCTTGCCCTACTCAACAGCCTGGGATACATTTCATCCGGGCCTGGAGATTTATCTACTTTTAAACTTGCCAGACCACTTAGAACCTCCTCCCTATCAGTGCTAATTTCTTTAATTATATCACAGTCCTTCTGCCTGATTTCCATACCCATGTCGTCCCTCTCACTTGTGAACATCGACACAAAGTATTCATTTAGAACCCTACCTACGTCTTCTGGCTCCACACACAAATTACCACTATGGTCCTTGATGGGCCCTACTCTTTCCCTAGTTATCCTCTTTCTCTTAATGTACTTGTAAAATAACTTTGGATTTTTCTTTATTTTATCTGCCAATGTTTTCTCATGCCCCCTTTTTACTCTCCTAATTTCCTTTTTAAGTACCTATCTGGCATTGTTTGTATGGTTTTATATGAGTGAAGAAGAACAAATAATCAAAATTATAAGATATAAGTAAAAAGATTTACCAGAGTACAATTGATTTTTATTTATTAATAACCCTCCCTCCTTCACCCCACCAGATATCATGGTGCAGACCAGGGAGAATATCTCTGCATGGGGCCTGTGCAAATGTCATGGCAGACTGGGAGCTAAATCTGACTTCCTCTGTCCATGTTAATGTACTATAGCAACACCAAAGGAATGTGCAGAATAACAGCAAGCATATTATAGTTAAATTTTGTCTCACTGTTCCGGACCTGCTGTCTCACTTGATGGGAGCACAGCTCAGATTCACACCAATTGGCACTCCTGAATAAATGATTTTCCAAACTACACGCCCATGCAATAGGACTCTCAAAATTTACCCGCGTGCCCAGTGAACAGTTTGTGTAAAATATTTTCAAATGACATCAACATTTTCATTTATTCTCTTCATACTTTGCTCCTTGAACATGCTAATTTAATTTAGCTGAAAGTTGGGTTCAGGAGTTCATTACTCAGTAATAATCTCTGTCAAACCGCATGCTATGCTGATGGGGACAGTGACCTGACTGAGCCACCCATTGTCCTGCAGAGAACCCATAGCTGGGCTACAAGTGGGTGGAACAGACAAAAGTGCCAGACAGGAAGAGACCGCGTGGTCCATTCAGCCTGTCCCATATAATTGTGATATCTTACGAGCCACAATATAAACACTTCCAACCCTACCTGGAAACCATGAAATCTCCTGGGAGAGGTAAAAATACAGGCTAAAGAAGAAAAGAAAGTTCAGAAAAATTCCCCTTCAATTTCAGGAGCTCACTCAAGCCCTGATGACTGGGAATATTATTGTGTTCCCAAGCGCAAGATCCCTCAGATTTAAAATGGCAGCAGTGTCGGGGTCAGCGGGCAGGGTGGGGGAGTTGGTTGACGGAGGGGAGAGGGCTGTATAACTGAATAATATTCCATTAAATTTTCTTTGAAATAATTTGCTTTTAAAATTTCATCCTCTGGTAGATTGTTTTTAGAATTCTATTTCCACCACTAATCATAATTAAGAAGCAATATTTGTTTGAATGATATTAAACAACTGGTTGGCTTCCAGGATGAAATAGGGTTTGTAAAATACAGATCTTTTGGTAAAAGATCAAATATGACAATGAATTGAAAGAAAGGCATTTGAAGAGGCAATACGTATTGCTTTTAAAGCTGAAAGATGCCAGAACATGCAAACTGCAGAAACACTGGGCCAACATTTTGTTTCAGTGTGAGAGCAGTAGGGTGTTGATATTAACACAGGGAGAATTTGTAATAAATAACAGCTGGTCACAGTGTGATGAGAGGCTGGAACAACATGCCCAATACAGGGAGGATAATGTGGAGGTATGAAGTCATGCACAAGGTCACGGCATGAGAAAACACAGGAAATAGAAGGCTATGGGCCTGGGCTGGCTGCTGTACAACAAGAGAATAAACACAGCTATAAATTACACTCGTCAAGTGACTCTGAAGCAAACGCCAGAGAACAATAACTCACACTTCTTGGCTGAGCAGTTTACTGTGTGTTAAAAGAGAGGTCCCTCTGATCATGACAGGATTGCTCAGCAGTGTGGAATTCATGAATAAAATGAATAAACTGCAGAGGTTTTCATCCATTCCGTCTTGGTGCATAAGATGAATTATTACCTCACGCCACCTTCAACCCCCTCTCTAAAAAATCCTCATTTAGTCCATGTCTGTGTTGTGGAGCTAAATCACAAAATAAATTTGTTAACAGATAGCGTTGTTCTTTTTTTTGGCCTGGGGTTTCAATTGTTTGTCAGCTTCCTTATATCTTAGCTAGTACTTGGAATGTTGCATATCTGATTTGTTTCATGATATGATAGCCTGAGGTAGTGACGTAAACCAGACTGTGACAGACTCCATGGACAATGGTATTCTGAGTGGTTTTCATGCATTTTTTAATGTCCTCCCCTTCTATAAACAATAAAGGCAAATGGAAATAAAAAGATCTTAATTCCTCTCAGGATTTTGAGCTACAAGTTAAACCTCAGGCCTGACATACAAAAGAACAAATTAGATGGTAAATGATGCATGTTTTGGATTGCAATCAAGGCTGTACAAAAACTCTGGAGTATTTCTGTATCATCAGTTCCAAGGACTTTGAGTACATTCACTTTTTCATTACACTAATCACATTCTGTGAACCAGGATTTGTAGGTCTACTGTTGGGACCAAACTATAGACTTATAAGAATGTTACTAAATCTTTGAGACAATTTTTTTTTGGCGCAGGTTGATGTTGTGTGGTAATAACCATATATTGTAGGCGAGATGAACATAGCATCTCATAACTTCACTTCAGTAGTTACAGAAGGGGTAGGGTTGTGTTGTGGTTATGTTACCAGACTAGTATTCTCGTGGCCAAATCCAAGTCCCAGCATGGAATTATAATGATTTGAAATCAGTTCAAAAAGATCTAGGATAAAGCTGTTATCAGTAAAAGTGACCATGAAACTGTTGAGATTGTTGTAAAAACCTATCTGCTTCACCAATGTCTTTTAGGGAAGGAAACCTGCAATTCTTAACTGGTCTGGCCTGTATGAGACTCCAGTTACAAGCCAATGTGGTTGACTCTTAACTGCAGTTTGGGAAAGCTGAAAGCAGATCAGCCACTCAATTTTTTCAGCCTCTTAGGAATTTTAAGCACCAAAGCCTTCCATACGTTCAAGCCCTTGCTGCTATGTCTGCCTGCTCATACAGTTTACCTGTTGCTATGGCCTGTTGCTGTGTTTAACCTCAGATGGCCCCTGCCCTAGCCCATAGGGGCCATGGTGATTTTTCTCACCAGCTTTTCCTCATTCCCAATATGAGAGCTGGTTGCTTAAATGAGAAAGCCTGGCCAGCAGAGCTCGACCAGGCCTCCCGGTATCACCAGGCAAGTGAGCGGGATGCCTCACCCACCCAGCCTGCGTTATACATGAAAACTGACCACCTGGATTTGCCTTCCCAAATTGCTGCATTTTTATAGTTCAACTATAAGCAACGATTTAAAAATCAAACTATTAGATAAAAATAAGGAACAAAAATATGGCCTGAAAATGGGCCTGAATTAAATTTGCCCACCCTGGTCTAATTATTTCCCCAACCTGTAACCCTTTTTCACCGCAAAACTACACTTAGGGCAGAATTTAACGTTCCACAGGCAGGCGCGTGCCTGACCCAAACAGGCGTAAAATTGTGCGAGATGATGTCGGGCGAACATCCCATTACCATCATGCACTCGCGCGATATTTCGCTTGACGGGCACGCTTTCGACAATTAAGCAGGCAAACTGATTTTGGTTGAAATTTTGATGAAACCTCACCCAAAGGTGGGATAAAATCTCAGTTAGGAAATAGAATAAAAAGAAATATCTGAAGACAGCCTTTTTATGAGGTATGATTTCAGGTGCTTGGTGGTGCGGCATGGACATTTTTTGCAGCTTTTTTGTGCTTTATTTTATTATTTGCAGGTCTGCAGCTCCCTGAGGCAGCTGTCTGCCTTCAGGGAGCTCTCTTGAAGCGCTCACTTGCGCCTGTGGTGATGTCGTCACCCGCCCTCTTCCCGGCAGCACTGAGCTTCTCAGCACACGTTTCACGTTGGATGACTGTTAATTGTCCAGCCAGAGTGAAATCGTGGTCAAGGGCTGATCATGTTTGGGGGCCCATTTCCCAACCTCTCCCTGGCCCGATCGTGCGCGCCCAATGGGGGAAAAATTCAGGCCTTGATCCCCACTTCCCCAAGTGCAATGGTGTGAGATCCTGGCCAGTATATTCATAAAATGGTCAGTGAACTAATTCATCAAATATAAATGAAGCGCCCTTTGTTCAACCTAATGGTGCTGTTCTTTTCAGCGTTATCATTTCCCCATCCTTTAACTTGGCTTCATTGGTCTTAAAAGCTTTAACAAGGAAGACAATAGTTGTTACAAAAATTGATACTTTCAATAGAGTACACATCTTAAGCACCTTGGGAATCATGTCTGACAGTAAGGTGTATTATATCTGGTCTTATCTAGTTTTATTACTTCTGAAAGAAAGAATATTCACTAGAGATGACCAAAGTTGGCTGAATTTAGTTCATGTCTATCAAAACCTACTGTTACAAAACAATAGGAAAATGAAGATATGTTGTTACTAGATTTATAGGATGTTTTACTTGTACAAAGTCAATGCCAAACTACCCTGAGCTTCTGGTGAATGCTGTTATTCTGGTGACCTCTCCTAGTTAATGATACTGCTCAATGCTGACTGATTTGTGCTCCCCAGTGAGTCAAAGCTTGACACGAAAACAATTTAAATTTTTAGTGTTCGACTTTTTAGGGACTTGGTTGACAGTATGAGTAAACTTAACAGTATTTGCTGTGTTTTGATGAATGTATTTGCCAATACAGGTCATGGTTGGGTGGAGATTTCTCTAGTATGTGTGTGGCTGGGAATAACAAGTTGGAATGTTTTACTTGAATCAGATACTTGTTCATAGATGGATTGGACTACAATATTGAACAATGAAATGTAAGCAACAAAACGTGTATAGAACACGCGTGTTAGAGTCCCGATGAAGTTCCTTCAATGGAGGGGAGATGAGAAATTATCCTACGCAGCAAGTTGTTAAAATCTGGAATGGTTGTAAGGGTGATAGAAGCTGATGGAATAGTAACTTTCAAATGGGAATTGGATATAATCATCATTCAAGAAAAATTTTAATAGTAATGGGTAAAACAGGGTAGTGGGACTAAGTAGATAGTTTTTTTATGCTAAGGTTTGATGGGCCTTCTTCTATGTTGTATGGTTCTATGACTATAACTCCACTTGCAATGCTGTGGTTTTCCCAACAAAATAGAGATGAACTATTTTAATATTTGAGAGATGTAAAAATAAAATGCAAATACAATGACAGGCCAATAATCTCCAGGACAAATTCTAAAAATTACTACTTGGTCCCCCCAACCCCACCTGCTAATAATCCCTGGGGGAGAATTTTCTCCCCATTGGGGCTGAGCGGGAGCGGGCGCGCAGCTAATTGCCGCCCGCGATCGGCTGTGCGTCACCATTTTATGTGGATGGGCCAATTAAAGCCCGCCCAGCGTGACGTTCACCCAGAAGCGCTGAGCACTCCCTGTGCAGGTGAGGGAAGGAGGCTGAGTTGGGGCCTATGCTCTTTTGCGCATGCGTGTGAAAGAGCGCAGAAATCTCCCTGAGGCATTTAATTTCATTATTTAAATTTTTAATAAAGAAAAAAAATGTTTTCAGACATGTCCCCTCATGTAAGAGTGTCACATGAGCTGGGATATGTCAATGAATTTTAATAAAAAAGTTTATTTGATTTATAAATCGTTCATGAAACCTCATCCCGCCCCTGGATGCGGTTTCATGATAAATACGAAGGCCGCCTGGGCTCTTCATCTGCCCACCAAGGTTGAACAGGCAGCTCTGTTAATCCTTTTAATTAGTTTTTAAATGGCCTTAATAGGCCTTTGAGCAGGCGCGCAGCCGCACTGAAGATCGGAATGACGCGCGGTGATGTCGGGATGCACGCCCGACATCACCGCACGTCATTTCACGCGTCGGCGAGCAGGGCCCACCCTCGCACGCCGACCAGAAGATTCTGGCCCTGATGCACAAGTACCAGTTAATCTCAATATGGGAGACCCTCAGCCTTACCATTTCATTTCTAAAAAGCGAGTCTTTTTTCAAAAAAATCTTAATTGCCAAAGCGAATATTGGCAAGCATTGCCATACAGAGCTGTAACCCAGTGTGAATCACTGGTATCAAACAAATTGGAATAACTCTGAAAATTGATTTGCATAAAATAAAGGTGAACCACGAGTTACTTTCAGATGTTGACAATGTTTGCTTGCACTGATCGGATAAGATGACAAAAATATTGAATCTTTCAAAGACAAGGATTATATCCATGCTGTGCTTTTGTTGCATGTTGCTAGGGGATGAATTGCTACTTCCAGCATTGTGCTGATTAATGATCATGGGAGTATGAAAGCGGCGCCAGGCAAATGACTGTTGGGGGCAGAAACATTTTGAGAAGTGTTAAATCTTCTTCTCTTACTTCAACATGTCGCCCTATCTAGAACTTGGCACAAAGCCTGAACTAGCAAAGAAGAAACATTAGCAAACCCCAGAACAAATTCTTCATGCTGGAATATCTCACAGAGAAAATGCTTACCTACCCAAAACTCAATGGCAAATTCCTCAAATCGGAATGACAGATGGAATTTAGTACAAGTAAAGATGAAATAGTGCACAAAGGAAGGGAATGTCGGCATCAAATAAGCTCCATGAATGGTGTTGAAATAGCTGAGGATAAAGTTGAATGAGATCCAGGAGTCTTAATGGACTTGACGCTCAATATGTCTGACCTACACAGAGCAACAATCAACAAAGCCAATGGATTGTCGGACTACGTAGCCAAAACAGTAAAATATATGTTAGAGAAAGTCATGATCAAACTGTGTGATGCTCTGGTCAGACAACATCTTGGATACTGCTTGTTGATGAACAATGGAGACATTTAGATGCTGGAAGGAGTGCAGAAGAGAGTAACAAGGCTGATTCCTAATGACAAATGGTCGTGCGTGAAGATAGGCTGGAGAGAGTTAGATCTTTCATCTTGGATAGGAGATGTCTGAGTGCTGGGAAGGGAAACCCTGCAATCAACTTAGAAACAATGCGTTGAAGCAATGAGTGGGCGAGGGTCCTCTCTTGCAATGTGAACACAAAACGTTATCGCCGACACCATCCCCCCATCCTCCCCCCCCAACCACCGCCTCCATGAGTTTTGCTTTCAAATGTTGTTGACTATCAGCTCCTGGCAGATCTGTAAACAAAACATACTGAGGGTTCTTTATCCCTGCTACAAAAATACAAACATTCCCCCATCAACCGAGTAGAAAAATACAGCTTTGGTTTCTTTTTCATTCTGAGGATTTGGGCATCGCTGACAAGATGGGCTTTTATTGCCAATTCCTGGCTGTACTAAACTGATACAACTGAGGACAACTAAGTGTGTTACTAGGTCACTTCACTGAGCAACTAAAAGTCAACCATGATGGAGTGAGCCTGATGTCATAGCTAAGGCAGACTGGGGAAGGATGGCAGGTTTCCTTCCCTAAAGGAGATTAGTGTACAAGTTGCACTGAACAATTCACTCTAAGTACCACATTTATTTGCAATTGGTCTTGTAAAAGCTAAAATGCTTCATTATAAAAATCTGTGGGCCAAAGGTGATTCAGAAGATAAAATAAATGCTGAACTTTGAAGGCATTTGTATTTTAGCATCACAGCTTCCTTACAATACGGTGGCAAATCCATCCACAGCATCAGCCTCCAAAGTGTGGCTGTGATATAGGGGGGAACCAAGAAGGAGTCTTTCTAGGTACCTCCAGAAGGAGCATTGCTTTTCTGTCCATGGGTATGCTGAACACCGAGCTCATCCTGGTTTTCAAAACCCTCCATGGACTCAGCCCTCCCTATCTCCGTAACTTCCTACAGCCTAAAGCGCTCTGAGATCTCTGCACTTTTTCATTTCTGGCCGCTTCGGCATTCTTAATTTTCATCACTGTCAATTGGCAGTCATGCCTTCAGCTGCCTAAGCACTGAGCTCTGGAATTACCTCTCTATCTCTCCTTCCCCCATTAAGATGCTTCTTAAAACCAATCTCTTTGACCAAGCTTTTGGTCACCAGTCCAAATATAACTTGGTGTCACATCTTGCCTGGTCACACTCTGAAGTACTTTGGGATAAGAACATAAGACCATAAGACATAGGAGCAGAAGTTAGGCCATTCGGCCCATCGAGTCTGCTCTACCATTCAATCATGGCTGATAAGTTTCTCAACCCCATTCTTCCGCCTTCTCCCCGTAACCTTTGATCCCCTTACCAATCAAGAACCTATCTATCTCGGTTTTAAATACACTCAATGACCTGGCCTCCACAGCCTTCTGTGGCAATGAATCCCATAGATTCACCACTCTCTGGCTAAAGAAGTTTCTCCTCATCTCTGTTCTGAAAGGTCTTCCTTTTACTGTGAGGCTGTGCCCTCAGGTCCTAGTCTCTCCTACTAATGGAAACATCTTCCCCACGTCCACTCTATCCAGGCCTTTCAGTATTCTGTAAGTTTCAATCAGATCCCCCCTCATCCTTCTAAACTCCATCGAGTATAGACCCAGAGTCCTCAAACGTTCCTCATATGTTAAGCCTTTCATTCCTGGGATCGTTCTCGTGAACTTCCTCTGGACCCTCTCCAGGGTCAGAACATCTTTCCTGAGATACGGGGCCCAAAATTGCTCACAATATTCTAAATGTGGTCTGACCAAAGCCTTATAAAGCTCAGCAGCACATCCCTGCTTTTATATTCTAGTCCTCTCGAAATAAATGCCAACATTGCATGTTTTACGGCATTAAAGGCACACTACAAATTTAAGGACAGCACTGTACATTTATGCTTCTTGACCTATGATTGGGATGGCTCAGTGACCAGAAGTAAAGTTACGATTTGCACAGTTGTTAACTCCGGCATATCTGTTAACATTTGTCTTGTTGTGTACATGTAGGACATTCAACAGAACTGAGAACACCAGCATTTAGCAGAACTGTTTCTGCTTGAAGTCATTTTTTTCATGCAAAGGGGCATAAAATAATCAGGAGTATGTATGTGTATTCTTTGGGCGGAGCTCCAATCCTGGCCCCTAGGGAAGTGAGGAGATTGCAGCAAAAGACCTTTTTCTTCATTTCAGCAGCTACAGTACAATCCATCTGCAGTTTTCACCATGTGTAATGTTCAATTTATAAATGGGAAACCTGCATTGAGTTGACTTGCAATGCTCACTATAAGTTGGTTGTACTGCTCATTTCACATTGATCAATTTTAGGTATTCATTTAATTTTTATCAGTTTCCAGGGCTGCCCATTCATGCACCATGAAAGCTCTTTACAGTGCAGAGTGGGAGTAATACTCATACCCAGTATATATGAGCCAGGCGTAGGGCTCATCCGTCCACCAGATATATTTGGCGGGAGGTACGTTCAATTTTCTTGGTTAGACCTTCTTTGTACGGAATGGATAAACTGTCAGCATTGATTGTGCTCCTTTTCAACAGCTGGCCCACTGGGATGACTGCAAATCTGTTGGAGCAGCTATTACTTAAAGGCAGCCTCTTCAAGGAATAGTACAGTTTTCAAAGGCAATAGTGAAGAGTGAGTTATCGAAACAGCGGGCTGCATGACATCATCCAGGGTCCCTCATTCCCTCATGAAGACAGGCAGATGCTTTGAGAGAAAATGAACATCAGAAAGGAGGACCTTTTCCCCAGGCAACTGAATCATTGCTTGGGCATTTCAAGGATTTTTCTTTTATTTCATTCATGGGATGTGGGTGTCACTGGCTGGGCCAGCATTTATTGCCCATCCCTAATTGCCCTTGTTCAGAGGGCATATAAGCATCAACCACATGGGTGTGGGTCTGGAGTCACATGTAGGCCAGACCAGGTAAGGACAGCAGATTTCCTTCCCTACAGGGCATTAGTGAACCAGATGGGTTCATGGTCATCATCAGACTTTTAATTCCAGATTTTTATTGAATTCAAAATTCACCATCTGCCGTGGTGGGATTTGAACTCAGGTTCCCAGAGCATTACCCTGGGTCTCTGGAATAATAGTCCAGTGACAATACCACTATGCCATCACCGCCCCGAATGACGCAGCTATTGGGGCAAGCTTACAAATGCAAATTACAAATAGGCTCACACTTCAGTGCAGTATTGAGGGAGCACTGTGCTGTGAGGGGGTCAGCCCTTCAGATAAGACACTAAACTGTGGCTGTTGGCTGTACAAAGATCTGTGGCTATTCAAAGAGGAGAAGGGGAGTTCTTCTGTTGTCCTGGTCAATATTTATTCATCAACCAACATCTAAAAGAACCCAATGATTTGATGATCTATTTCATTGCTGTTTGTGGGAGCTTACTGTGTGTAAATTGGTTGCTGCCTTTCTTACATTGACCTATGCATCCAAAGTAACCTTAATGGTTATAAATGTTTTATGATTTTTAAAAATTCTTTCACAGAATGTGGATCTCGCTGGCTAGATCAGCACTTATTGCCCATCCCTAGTTGCCCTTGAGGAGGTGGTGGTGAGCCGCCAACCTGAACCGCTGCAGCCCATGTGGTGAAGGTATACCCACAGTGCTGTTAGGGAGGGAGTTCCAGGATTTTGGATTTTGACCCAGTGACAGTGAAGGTGATATAGTTCCAAGCCAGGATGGTGTGTGGCTTGGAGGGGAGCTTGCAGGTTTAATTTAATTAAAATTACACAGAAAATAGTGAGGAGGGCACCCATGATTTTTGTGCCATGTGACCAACAGGTTTAACTCCCAACAGATAGAGTCCATTGGTAAGCTTGGTCCCAAAACCTAGATTACGTTGTCTTATGTAAATACGGCATCTTCACAGCTAAGCACATAAGGATTATACTTCTTCTGTTTTCTCTCTATTCTGCTGAGAGAAAATTCTGCAGCACAGCAGGTTTGAACGCACGGTGGATGTAAACTATGTACTTACAATGTTTTTGACGTGCTTCACCATCACAGACAGCTTGCTGTTCTCCCAGGAGATACAGAGCTGTGTGCTCGCTGACAATTTCCCAGTGTGAGATACAGCCTCTGAAAGACAAGCGAGTGCATCAAAACTGCTCAACCGTGACTTGAAAGTATTTATCTTAGGTTTCTGATATTTGCTAGATGTTGCACGGACTTTATCAAGCAGTAAGGATTGGAATAATAAACAAGAATATGCATAGTTTAAGTACCTGGTGATGGTGATACAGTGGGTCTTTCATTATTTGGAAAACAATGGAAAAATGTGTAGACAAGATCACTCTGCAAAATATGAAATTGAAAATTTCCATTAAGACAGATTTGTATGACAGATTTCCTCTGTTGGCATTCCTGGCACAAGAGTTCCATCCACGTTGGAAACTTGAGCATGAAATGCAGCACATTTAGTTAATTCTGCTCAGGATACAGTGACCCTTCATGGACAAATATGGTTAAAAACATATAATTTGCAGTGGTAATGAAGATAAGGTTGTCAGCATTCGCTATCATCACTCCACTGAAACTGATAACAATGTGCAGACTCCAAAACTTGCTATGGATAGGGGAAAGACTGGCAAGCTCTACCTATTTCCTCTTACTACCTCTGTCCGTAAGCAGAAGCATACTTTAACCAATCCCTCGGTTTTCATGATCCAATTTACAGCAAACCTGTGTCATGATTAACTCAGAAGGCTAGTTTATCCCACATTCAAAAAAAAATCCCGGGAGAGGATTGTCTGTAACCATGCACGCACGAATACACGCAGTAAAGGGGGGATAGAAAAAAAGGAGTTTTACAGTACAAGAACCACAGAAATGAATATCAATTCACGTGATTTCCAGAGTCTGAGAAGTTGAAGTCCAGAGGGTGTTTCCTTTGTGGTGGGGTTCAGTTCCGATGAGTTTCTGGTTGGAGATAACAATACGAACATCCTTGAAATGAACGATGCTGCAGCACAATGGGCTTTCTGTGCTTAGGCTTCTTGGCAGGCATTGATCAGAGAGTTAGAAAAACAAGCAGCTCCGTGGAGCTGAGAGGTGGTAACTGATTGCTTACTCAGCCAGGTTGCTGGAGTACTGTCCGGCTGATGTTAAAGCAGCAGTCTGAGGATATCTTAGTTCCCAAAGCCATATAGAGATTTCAAAATTGTTACTCGAGTTATGTGACCTTCTTTCTCTGCAATGACTTCAAAAGGGATGTTTGTCCAATGTCTGGGACTGGCCTTGATTTCAGGACTGAAATTGTCCCTGTCATTGGTTGTTGAAAGAGTTACCATCCATAATGGGGGTCTGGTGTTGGGAAGCCATTGTCTAGGTAGACCCACTGACTCCACTAGCAAGGTGAGCTTATCAGATGCAAATGATGTCCCTTTCATTCCCCTTTGAAATGGGCTTGGACAATCCCAGGTGTGATATGAGCCTGTTAGTAGCTCTATACGCATGACGAGTTCTGATGTGTGAGCCTCCTGGTCTTTTGTAGTTACAAAGGATCTGCACAATGAGGTGTGAGATTCCAGAAGCTGAGAAAATAATTCCTTTCTTCCTGCAATTTCTGGAGATAGCTCTCAGACAAAGGGCCAAGTCTGTAGTCATGTGACTTGAAGCAGCTATCTTTTTGGTTCAGCAGAAAGTCATTTTTTTTTTAAATGGCAGAAAAATAAAGTTCTGGATTTCTTTTCATGTCATGTGGAACCCTCCTTTCACACTTGGAGCAGGGATTCAGTCAGGTAGCGTTGCTTCTAGTGGTGCTACACAGACGTATCTCAATTTCTCGGGGCAGGCAGCTCCGCAGGCCCATACCCGATGGCCTGCATCTTAACTACTGTTATTGACTCCAAGGCAAGAGTAGCACCAAAGATGTCTGTCACATTTGGTAAGCTGCCTTCAATTGTCAATAACTTGAGAATCACAGAATTGTTACAGTACAGAAGGAGGCCATTTGGCTCATTATGTTTGCATTGACTCTCTGAATGAGTAATTCACCTAGTGCCATTCCCCTGCCTTCTCCCCATAACCCTGCAGATTTTCACTTTTCAGGTAACAATTGCTTTTTGAATGCCTTGATTGAACCTGCCTCCACCACACTCTCAGGCAAAGCATTCCAAACACTCACCACCCGCTGTGTGAAAAAGTTTTCTCATGTTGCCTTTGCTTCTTTTGCCAATTATTTTAAACCTGTGCCTTCTCGTTCTCAATCCTTTCACAAGTGGGAATAGTTTCTCCCCATCTACTTCAGACCCCTCATGATTTTGAATACCTCTATCAAATCTCCTCTCAGCCTTCTTTTCTCAAGGGAAAACAATCCTAACTTCTCCAATCTATCTTCATAATTGAAATTCCTAATCCCCAGAACCATTCTTGTGAATCTTTTCAACACCCTCTCCAATGCCTTCAAATCCTTTCTAAAGTGCGGCACCTAGAACTGGATGCAATACTCTTAGCTAAGGCTGAACTAGTGTCTTACACAGGTTCAGTATAACCTTCTAATCAAATGGACTTTCCGTTGCAAGGTCCCCTCTGATGATTCTGTGGTCTTTAACTCTTCACAATCCTTGTTTCCTCGAATGTTGGATCCATCCTCACCAGCCCTCTGCTTAGTGATTCATCCAAAAGCAGTCCTTTTCTTCTGCCTGGCATAGCGGTACCTGCTTTCGGTCTTCTCCCCAAAAATGCGCTGATTGGCTGCTTTGAGAATCTGTGTGTCTGCATGCGGCAAGGCCAGCTGTTTCTTTCTTTATGCCCAAGCATTGAAGCTTGCATCTTACTTAAACAGGTTTTGACCTTGGCCCCTGTCCCCATGGCACTAGGTCACATGGGCTTGTCTCCAGGCAGATTTAGTGCAAGGTCACATGGCCTGTGTCCTCTAGATTCCATAGGAGGTCACACCTTGCAACTTTCTATTTTACTTTGAAATAAAGGAGACAGTTTAAAACATGACCATCTCATAGTCTCCCATTTGTAACACTGTAAAAACCCTTAAAAAAGATACACCTTGTTGAATGAGGTGTAATTGGGATTTTGACAATGTACTAACTTAATAATTGCTGCTGAACACCCTCACTGGCCCTGAAATATTAATTTTATGGAATGTCAAATTTCTCCATTATGATAAAAAAAATCCTACATATTTTTAAAATGTTTAATTAAAAACAAGGGATAATTAGTGCCTTTAGCTTACTGGTTTGCTGTGGGTGAATACTTCAATGTGATTGGCGGCTTACCCAGCTCACTGACATTATTGCTGCTTAGAAATCCCCTTTTATACCAGAGTTGAACTGCCATGAAGGGGCAGTTTTCTCCGGAAAGGTTGCTAGGTCTTTGTGGGCAGCTTTCTTTGAAGTCAGCAATTGTTTCACTGCTGACCCTCAAATTCTAGCCCCATATATTTCATTATCTACCTCCTACACACTTAAAGAACAACAAAATAGTAATATTGAAATAGCAGTTTAATTGTAAAATAGATTTCTTAACATTCTGTATTCTCTGGGCTGGCCATTTTTATTTAAACATTGCTTTGTAAGTACCATGACACTGATGAACAATCTAATCTTCCAGTATTATGGTTGTATAAATATCAGGGAAAGCTAAAAAAAACGTTAATATTATTATATGTGATTACTAATATTATATGCACTTAGTAAATGCTGTCAGCTAGTTCCCATTAAGTGTTCCTCTTTCCTGGTTTCTCCATTCAACTTTTCATAATTTTTGTGACTTCGCTATTGCACAATTTGAGTTGGAGCTAACATAAAGCTCAGGGAATTCAGGGCTGGATTCAAATCATGGGGTAACTATAACATGCATTTCATTACATGTAGATCAAAATTTGTCCATCTGTTGACTGAATACCTCACCGTAACTGTTTACAATTTGCAGATCAACTGATATTTTACTGCATACAGATTGGAATAGTGCGCAAGGGCTTTGAAAAGCAAACAAACCGTAGTTGAGAATTTCAGCTAGCAGATAGGTTATAAATTGTGGCTTTCTTCACTCAGACAGTCTAAATGGTTACTGCTTCTACTGGATGATTCAAAATCAGAGGAGTTGAACTTTGAGCTCTGATCTCAGTGACTTCATTTATCTTGACCACCAAAGCCAGTTCGGTAATGAACTCGTGCAGGACACAACGTCAGTAAACCAACTAAAGCTTACTTTACATTTGTTCTGCACCCATTGCAATCAAATTTCTGACCATCTTTCATAAGCAGAGTACCTAAACTGCTGCTTTAAAAAGAAATTGACAGCTACCATCTTGCCCAGGGAGCTATGGACCAAACTGCACAGAAGTGGACAGAAATACACAGGGTATGAGTTAGGATCAAGGATAGACACTCCTGGGAGAGTTCTTACTTCTCATTTTCAGCCAAATAGCAAATACATGCTGCTCACAAAGCTCCAAACGCCACAGTCATCTCCCAGCTGCTGAATCTAATAGCAGCAATATTGGAGGATTACGCTCCTGACCTCTTCATTTTAGATGGATCTCATTATTGTAAGGTGAGCATTGTATGCATTGAATGGAATTGGCTGTAAAACATGAGTTCCATTATTTTTGTAGCACTGGGAACTGGATGCTGCAGTTGAACTTTGATGAGAGATGGGCCTCAGGGATCAGACTCGGGCTCATTCTATAGATATGCTTCTCTTGGCCTTGTTCACTAAAAGTCTTTTTCTTTGTATCAGTAAAGCTTTGAGCAATGTCTTTCTTTGGACTGACATTAAGATTAATCATAGCTGGAACATTTTAGGATCAATATTAAGGCAGATGGTACAAATTCAATTAAAGAGAGGTTGAAACTGGGAGCAATGAATCAATACAAACGGCAATTTTCTGGTGAGACATATGAATGAACAATAGGTTGTAAAATCCGATAAGGCCTGAAAATGGGCAGGGGGATTGTTTCCGATCTGCGGGCAGCATGCAAACATGTTGTCTGCTCATTTATATGGTTGTAGTGTGCAGCAATGCTAAGTGCATTACTGGGTGACTGCATCCATGAGCAGTGGGCGCAAAAATCACAAGGGGCTAGAATGAGTAGCCTGTGTTACTTAGCGCGAGCCGCACCTCTTAAATGGGGGGGGATGCATTTTTCTGGAGAAGGTGTTGGAAGTGATGCTAGCAGTGAGTTTTCCCTGAGAAAGAGACACAACATAACAGAGAGTGGGCTACAAGTTTCACTGATGCAGTACTAGAGGCCTTAGTGCAGAAGGTCCTATATCTACAGAGGACCAGGAGGCCTTCTGGACAAACACTACCAAAGGGAGCGAGAGCAGATAACTGTCACAGTCAATGCCAGTCATGTAGACCCAAGTACATGGATGTGGTGCTGCAAGAAGTTCAATGACCTCACATGAGTGGTCAAAGTCAGTGAATCCATCTTCAAATGTCATATCCGCCTATCAGCACCACTGGCCTCTCACACTGCTTAATGCACCACAGCCCAACTCTCAACTACCAACAATCTCTCTGAGTCACAACTCATACCTAACAAGCATATGCTTTACCTCACACTCACACTTAGCATTGCTGCAAATCTCACATCCATATTTCACAATGTGGATGCATTGCTAGCTATTCAATCATGTCAGGCACATTAACTAAACATATTTTACCACACTCACTGAGATATTTCCCTTTCTCTTGCAGGACAAGGTGGTGCACAACTGGAGGCTGCAGCACCTAATCTGAGAAAGGCAGGCATGGATGCATGCCTTCACCCTGATGGAGGGGATGGTGCTCACCATGACTGGGGTGGCCATGATTGAGACCATCAGCAGTGGCGGAGCTGAAAGTAAAGACATGTAAAAGCAAAGTATGGTCTTTCCTCCTCAAATCCAACTTCCCCCTCAACCCACAATCTCTTCTGATTTACAAGGGTGTAAACATGCACCTCTTGCTTTCCCACCTCCCTGAACCACAACCCTAACGTTGTCCCTTTATCCTTTCAGATATCTAAGAACTGTCACCTGGCTAGGTGGTGGTGAAGGGCAACATCAGGGAAGAGGAACAAGAGACTGAAGATGAAGAGGCATGCTGGAAATGATAAGCTCCAAGCTCTGTGCAAAGCCTTGTATAGTATCAAGTTAGTTTTGGAATCCTCCGTGCTTCTTGATATTGACTGCAGCCTTTATTGGCAAGCTTGCCAATCCACCAAATATGTAGTTGTACATACCCATCATCATTTTTTTG
Source organism: Cetorhinus maximus (assembly GCF_964194155.1). Classification (NCBI taxonomy): domain Eukaryota; kingdom Metazoa; phylum Chordata; class Chondrichthyes; order Lamniformes; family Cetorhinidae; genus Cetorhinus; species Cetorhinus maximus. The sequence continues at coordinate 50,963,054 of NC_135890.1, read as the reverse complement.
TAAATCCCACATTAAAGTCTTCATCTCTGTCCTTTGCAATGGAACCTGGATGCAAATTTTCCCTTTGGCATGCTGACACCTATGTTATCCTTCACCTCTGCCCTAGCGGCAGATCACTTGTGCCCGGTGTCTCATCATGTGCAGAACCCACCTCTAACCTATCATTCTATGAAACACACAGTCAGTATCAGTCAGAAATCATGTGGGAGTGCTGTGTCTTCATTATCATTATCTTCGTGGTGTTCCTCCAATGCCTGGCCAGGTTACACCACTTGGGTATCTAAAAGGAGAAAATAAACAAGGATACGTTTCAGGTGCAGAGAGTGGGAGTGGGGCGGGGGAAGTGATTGGTGTGTGATTATGCCATCTGTAGGCTGGAAATGAGAAAAGATTGTGGAATGATGGGGAAGTGGGATGTGTGTTAATAGGATCCCAGCTGGTTGGTGAAGCCAAAACCAAGATACAGAGCTTTTCTTTATTGAGAGAATTTATTGACTTGTTCAGCCTCACAGCTCTCCTCCCACTCAGCCCAGTATCTGAGCTGTTCCCTATTTATTCATGCTCAGAGACAATTAATACCCATCAACTGCTTCCCTTAACTTTAACAATGTAATTGACATTATCAAACCTTAACAATTTAATTAACAAGATATTATCAATGTGAGGAGGAGGACTAGGTATGAAGATACTATAATCTTCGATGATTTCAGCCTCACCACTGACCACAGCATTAGCAATGACTGTCCTAATAATGGCCAGCACTGTTTCCTCCATGTGGGTGTGTCTGTCCCCCTCTGGTTAGCTGTTCCCCCCTCCAATGATGCGTCACCTTGTCCTGTAAGAGAGGGGCAAATGAATGTGGTGAAATCTGTTTGGTTAATCTGGCTGTCATGGTCGACTAGCTAGCAGTGTGTACAAACTGTGAGATATGGGTGTGAAGCTTGCAGCAGTGCTAAGTGTGTGAGGGTACAACAAATCATAGGAATGTTAGGTATGAGTCCTCATTGATAGAGATTGATGCTATGTGAGTGATGGTAGTGTGATACATTGAGCAGTGCATGAGACTAGTGGATATGACATTTGAAGATGCATTCACTGACCATGACAACTCATGTGAGGTCATTGAGCTTCTTGCAGCACTGCATCCTCGTCCTTGATGCTTGACACCTGGCATCGACCTCCATGGTTATCAACTCCCACTGCCTTCCGAGTGTTCATATCCTCCATATGAAGGGTTCATACCCTCTGCAGCACATCCCTCCTTCTCTCCACGTCATCCACAAAGATCTCATAGACATTTACAGCACAGAAGGAGGCCATTCAGCCCATCGTGTCCATGCCAGTCAACAAGTATCTGACTACAATAATCCCATTTTCCAGTGCTTGGCCCATAGCCCTGGAAGCTATGGCAACGCAAGTGAATATCTAAATACTTCTTAAATGTTATGAGAGTTTCTGACTCAACCACCCTTTCAGGCAGTGAGTTCCAGATTCCCACCACCCTCTGGGTGAAAACGTTTCTCCTCAACTCCCTCTTAACCTTCTACCTCTTACTTTAAATCTATGCCCCCTTGTTATTGACACTCTACGAATGGAAAAAGTGCCTTCCTATCCACTCTAGCTATGCCACTCATAATCTTATACGCCTCTATCAGGTCTCCTCTCAACCTTCACTGCTCCAAGGAAAACAACCCCAGCATATCCAATCTTTCCACATAGCTCAGACCCTCCAGCCCAGGCAGCATCCTGGTAAACCTCCTCTGTACCCTCTCCAGTGCAATCACATCCTTCCTATAATGTGGTGACCAGAACTGCACGCAGTACTCCAGTTGTGGCCTAACCAGCGTTTTTTGCAGTTCCAGCATAACCTCCCTGCTCTTGTATTCTATGCCTTGGCTAATAAAGGCAAGTATCCCATATGCCTTCTTAACCACCTTATCTACCTGCCCTGCTACCTTCAGGGATCTGTGGATATGCACACCAAGGTCCCTCTGATCTTCAGTACTTTTCAGGGTCCTACCATTCATAGTGTAATCCCTTGCCTTGTTAGCTCTCCCCAAGTGCATTACTTCATACTTTTCCAGGTTGAATTCCATTTGCCACTGCTTCAATGCAGTGTCTGAAAATCTTGGAGCCTGCTTTAACTCTTGTTGTGTCAATGTTTTCCAGGTCAGATTATCTTCAAACCCAACAACCAACACCTGCTCCAACCATAATGTTCATTCCCTTTAAGAAGTACAGGCTAGCTTTAAATGGTGCCAGCCACTCATGATATTGGTCCCTATTGATGTGTCCAGCCAATGAACAGTGTACTGAGCACTAGCTGGTGCAGAGGTCACTCAAATGCACAGACAGCACAATGTTGATGTGGTCATCAATCATCAAGGGTCATCCAGATTTGCTCCCATATGTTTTCATTGAAGTGTTGTACTACTTACCTTTGCCACATGAGGTGATCCATTCAACAAATACCTCACATATTCATTCAATTCATCCTTTCTTCTCCTCGCCAATTCCCTTCCCTTAGACAATCCAATCAGAGGCTTGTAAGGAAATCTGGAACACAAAAGTTTACAATGGTCATTTTTCAAAATGAATATTCTATTGGGAGAAATGTGAGGACACCAAGTCTTGCAAATTTGAATTATTGGATCTATATCAGTGGATAGAATGACCAAATGATCAATATCCTGGGGGATACCATTGACCAGAAACTGAACTGGACTAGCCATATAAATACTGTGGCTATAAGAACAGGTCAGAGGATAGGAATCGTGCAATGAGTAACTCACTTCCTGACTCCCCAAAGCCTGCCCACCATCTACAAGACACAAGTCAAGAGCGTGATGGTATACTCCCCACTTGCCTGGATGAGTGCAGCTCCCACAACACTCAAGAAGTTTGGCACCGTCCAGAACAAAGCATCACCACATCCACAAATATTCACTCGCTCCACCACCGATCCACAGCAACAGCAGGGTGTACCATCTACAAGATGCACTGCAGGAATTCACCAAGGCTCCTTAGACAGCACCTTCCAAACCCACAACCACTACCATCTAGAAGGACAAGGGCAGCAGATAGATGGGAACACCGCCACCTGGAAGTTCCCTCCAAGTCACTCATCATCCTGACTTGGAAATATATCGTCGTTCCTTCACTGTCACTGGGACAAAATCCTGGAACTCCCTCCCTAACAGTACTGTGGGTGTACCTACACCACATGGACGGCAGCAGTTCAAGAATGCAGCTCACCACCACCTTCTCAAGGGCAACTAGGGATGGGCAATAAATGCTGGCCCAGCCAGTGAAGCCCACATCCCACGAATGAATAAAAAAATTCAAGAGGAGCTTTTCTAAACAATTGGCAGAGAAAGCAGTTAAGAACTGTGCAACCCTGTAGTCAGTGGTATTTTTTCAATCATTATTTGCTACTAGTTGAACTGAAATCATTTCATCTCATCCTGCACATTCCTATCAATGACCCCCATGGTCTGGTTTGGGACAGATATGATGCAAGCTGGAGATCTGCTGCAACAGTGTAACATTTCTATTCTTCACACCAAGCATTCTGATCCTGTTTACCAAATTAATGTCAAATATGCTGAACTGTAGATAGATTGATGCTGTAACCCCAAGCCCATTGATAACCAGCTTGAGATTGTGCAGAGATAAAAGCAAAATACTGCGGATGCTGGAAATCGGAAATAAAAATAGAAAATGCTGGACAAATTCAACAGGCCGGACAGCATCCGTGGAGAGCGAAACAGAGTTAACGTTTCGAGTCTGTATGACTCAAGAGTCACACGGACTCAAAACGTTAACTGTGTTTCTCTCTCCACAGGTGCTGTCAGGCCTGCTGAGTTTTTCCAGCATTTTCTATTCTTATTTGAGATTGTGCAAAATCATTTCACTTGGAATCCTTATGAAGCAAGACACAGAGAGAGAGAGGCAGGGAGGGGGAGGGAGATTTCCATCTCAGTCTGCTGGAATGAAATCCATATCGCAAAGGTGAATGTACAGTGGGCTAACCAACTGCATCTTCAAATCCCATCTAAAAGAAAAGACTTAGGGCAGATTTTTACATTCTGTGGGTGGGTGGGCGCGCGCCCGACCTGATTGAGTGTAAAATAACGTGCGATGGCGTCAGGCGACTGTTCCGACGTCATTGCTCACTCGCGCAATATTTCAGTCGGCGGGCACCCGCAAGAGTCGGCAGTGTGCCTGTCGACAATTAAGAGGCCTATTAAGGCTATTACAATATTAATTAAGAGAGCTTTTTCACTGGCTGTTGTTATATGGGCAAGTTTGTCACACACCTGCATACCACATGCAGCAATGATATGAGTGGCCTGTTAATTTGTTTTAGGTGGTGTCGGTGGGGGGAAGAAAGTTTCAAGTAGATCAGGACAACACCCTGTTCTTTTTTGAATAACACCTGTTATGACCGATGCAGTTGGTAAAGCGGAGTTATTTAAAAATCCCAGAGGGAAACTTTAAACAACTGTCATAACCTATAATTTTAAGTGTTATGTTTGAGATGCAACTCTAAATTCAGGAATCAGACCATCAATTCTCGAGGTTTTACATTAAACTAAGTGAAACGTTTTATTAATTTACAGAGGTTAAAATATTGACACATGGCTACAAATTACTACTATCATAACTTTTAACAAATTCCCAAACTAATCTCCATTAAGGCAACAGCAACCCATAGACTTAACCAAACACCAGGCAAAGCATTTTCACCTCACGAGTTCCAAATGAGGTTCTTTCACTGTGGATCCTGTGGAGCCAGTTGGAGGCTTGGAGCTGCCTTTTGATCTTACATTGCCTCTGCTCTACACACATAAAAACTGATGAAGTTATACCTACCACCACTGATTGAATTCAAATTCTCATTGTCTCACCAGCCTCTTTGAACTTCACCTTTTAACAATGAAACCCCTTTGAAACCAAATTTTATTAGTAATATAAACATATTGCTTGGTAGCTGCTAGAAAGGCGTCAGTTTTCACCCACTTCTTGAATGCTCTATTCAAAAAATGCAAATGCACTCTATCTCTCTGACGTATCTAAACTAATACACGTCAAAGCACCCAGACTAGCTGGCTTTAATCCAATTAAGACACACCCGCAGACTAAACCTTTATTTTAAAAGAAAAATATTTCCCCAAATATTATATATATTAATAGCTTCATGACAGCCATAAAATATTTAATGTTCACTGGAACTGGCAGGTGGAGTCTTGGTCTCAGTGCTTTACCTAAAGGATGGCATTATTGATGCGGCACTTCTTGATTAGTACAACATAGTATGCCAGCCCAGACCATATGCTCCGGTCCTAGAGTTGGGCTTGAACCTCCAAGCTGAAACTGTGCTGCTGACATCTAGTAATCGCATAACTGGCACTCCAGTACTGGCGCATTTTATACTTCCATTCTTTCCCAATGGTTGCATGAAAATGAACATTCTCAACAACAAACTAATTTGGAATTCAAATGATTACTTGATGACAAGATGCTGGGAAACTACTGTAGATTAATCAAGGTTTATATTTGATTCTGTATGTGATTAAGCACAACTCTCCCCATCATATTGCTAAGCATCAGCTGAGAAGCTGCACGGCAAGCACTATAAAGGTTGTGGGGGAAGAGAATTGATTAAAAAGAAAACAACAGCTGTCAGCAAAAGTTATGAGTACACTGGGAGCAATGTGAAGACTACAGTCACTAACATGAGGAGTGGGAGTAATTCAATAAAGAATCCAGTGCCAGTTACTAACATGCATCTAAATTATTGCCTGAAATTAAACTCACCCCTGAAGTGATGTAATTTAAACTGATCCCCAATCATCGTACATAAATCAAACAAGTTATTTTACAATTCAGATTTTAGATGCTCTGGAGTGAAATTAAGCCTCAAACACCGTACAGCCTTGATTATATGGAGGCTGTCTGCACATAATTGGTCAATTTGCATGGGCTTTTGTATGGAATCGTCTGCACTGTTAAAGAGCAGAACCTTAAAATTAGAGCTTGGCCATTCAAGGGTGATGTCAGAAAGCACTTAAGCGCACAAAGGTTAGTGGAAAACTAGAAATCACTCCCCAAAGAACTGATACGGCTTGGTCAACTGCAAATTTCAAAACTGAGATTGATAGATTTTAGTTACTAAGGTTACTATGGGATATGGAACCAAGGTGGGCAAATGGAGTTACCATTAAGATACAGATCAGCCATGATCTGATTAAATGGTGTAACAGGCCTGGAGAGCTGAATAGCCTCTTCCGTTTCCTTTGTACAGCTTTCACGTTGTTTTGCTTGTACTAGCATATGTAAATTGCACTGTCTATAGGTATACATCACACTTGCACACGTGTGCAACAGGTGCTGAAATGCTTTCCTCACCTTCAGATGTGTTACAATTAATTTAGTAGACATGCTGGTTGGGATGGAAGAGTGGTTAATTAGCACCAGAGTTGTGGTTGTGAATTGGTCCATGTGGTCGCTAGGAGAGGCAATTCTGGTGCTGTTTACATTGTCTCATCTTTGAATTAGTTTTGGCATAAATCTCATTGCAAAAGTGGTATTATTTTATACCAGGACTGACTTAAAATGTAGAATTCACCACAGTTGTAACTCCTCCTGATTATTTGAAGTTGTTGTTTTTGGACAATAAAAATGGTTAGTCAGAAGGCTAATTAACCAATGTAAATAACACATTAAAATGGGATGCTCATGTGGAATTTCATTCGAAGAAATTGAAACATCAGATAATTTCAATTGTGGCTTTGATTTAAGATGGGTAGACAGTAATCCACTCTCTGTTCCTCCTTCTTAATGAGATCATGGAGTTAACTACATAGATAAATTAGGAACTTAACTTTGGCTTAAACCAATAAGATTAATCTCAACATTGGCCCTCAATATATGAGTTCCCAATGGCTACACTGGGATCATGCACATTGGTATCCTATGGTACTAACCCTTCCTCGACTTAGGGACCCTCTGCACGGAGAGATTGCTGGAGCATGGCGCACTGGAAAACTTTTTAGTCCTTGTTTTTTTATTATTTGTTCATAGGATGTGGGTGTCACTGGCAACTTATTGTCTCTCCCTAATTGCCCTTTGAGAAAGCGACGGTGAGCTGCCTCCTTGAAGAGCTGCAGTCCATGTTGTAGGAACATCCATAGTGCTGTTAGGGAGGGTGTACCAGGATTTTGATGCAGTGACAGTGAAGGAACAATGATTTGGTTCCAAATGAAGATGGTGCGTGACTTGGAGAGGAAATTGCAGGTGGTGGTATTCCCATAAATCAGCTGCCCTTGTGGTGATAGAGGAGTGGGTTTGGAAGGTGCTGTCAAAGGAGCCTTGGTGAGTTCCTGCAATGCACCTAGTAGATGGTACACACTGTTGCCACTATATGTTGGGGGTAGAGGGAGTGAATGTTTAAGATGATGGATGTGGTGCCAATCAAGCGGGCTGTTTTGTCCTGGATGGTGTCGAGCTTCTTGAGTGTTGTTGGAGCTGCACTCATCCAGGCAAGTGGAGAGTATTCCATCACACTCCTGACTTGGGCCTTGTAGATGGTGGACAGGGTTTGGGGAGTCAGGAGGTGAGTTACTCGCCACAGAATTCCGAGCCTCTGGCCTGCACTTGTAGCCAATTGTTGTAGTATTGAAATGGCTGCTTCAGTTCAGTTTCTGGTCAATGATAAACCCCAGGTTGTTGATAGTGGGCATTCAGCAATGGTAATGCCATTGAATGTCAAGGGGTGATGGTTAGATTCTCTCTTGTTGGAGATGGTCATTGCCTGGCATTCGAGTGGCATTAATGTTACTTGCCATTTATCAGCCCAAGCCTGGATATTGTCCAGGTCTTGCTGCATTTGGACATGGACCGCTTCAGTATCTGAGGAGCTGCGAATGGTGCTGAACATTGTGCAAACTTCACCGAACATCTCCACTTCTGACCTTATGAAGGAAGGTCATTGATGAAACAGCTGAAGATGGTTGGGCCTAGGACACTACCTTGAGGAATTCCTGCAGCGATGTCTTGGGACTGGGATGAATGAACTCCAAAACCCACAACCATCTTCCTTTGTGCTAGATATGACTCCAACCAGTGGAGACATTTCCCCGATTCCCAGTGACTTCAGTTTTGCCAGGGCTCCTTGATACCACACTCAATCAAATACTGCCTTAACGTTAAAGGCAGTCACTCTGACTTCACCTCTTGAGTTTAGCTCTTATATCCATGTTTGGACCAATGTGTTCTTAATGTGAATATGGGACTTGGTCTCTTCGGTGCGGTGGTCATTCCTACCAACACTGTTATGAACAGATGCATCTGCGATAGGTAGATTGGTGAGGACAAGGCCAAGTAGGTTTTTCCCTCTTGTTGGTTCCCTCACCACCTGCCGCGGACCCAGTTTATCAGCTATGTCCTTTAGGACTCAACCAGCTCAGTCAGTAGTGGTGCTACCGAGCCACTCTTGGTGATAGACATTGAATTCCCCCACCCAGAGTACATTCTGTGCCCTTGTCACCCTCAGTGCTTCCTCCAAGTGGTGTTCAACATGGAGGAGTACTGATTTACCAGCCACAGTAGATAGTAACCAGCAGGAAGTTTCCTTGTCCATGTTTGATCTGATGCCATGAGACTTCATGGGGTCCAGAGTCGATGTCGAGGACTCCCAACACAATTCCCTCCTGAATGTGCTGCCACTTCTGTTGGGACAGGACATACCCAGGGATAATGATTGTGGTGCCTCAGACTTTGTCTGTAAGGTATGATTTCGTCAGTATGACTATGTTAGGCTGTTGCTTGACTGGTCTGTGGGACAGTTCTCCCAATTTTGGCACAAGTCCCCAGATATTAACAAGGAGGACTATGCAGGGTTGACAGGGCTGGATATGCTGTCATTGTTTCTGGTGCCTAGGTCATTGCCGAGTGGTCTTTCTGGTTTCATTCCTTTCTGAGGGCTTGCTAGGCCATTTCAGAGGGTAGTTCAGAGTTAACCACATTGCTGTGGCTTTGGAGTTACATATTCACCAGGCCAAGTAAGGACGGCAGATTTCCTTCCCTAAAGGGCACTAGTGAACCAAATGGTTTTTAACGACAATTGTTTTTGTGGTCACCATTAGACTAGCTTTCAATTCCAGATTTATTAATTGAATTTAAACTCCACCAGCTGCCATGGTGAATCTACATGTCACCAAAGCATTAGCCTGGGCCTCTGGATTACTTGTCCAGTGACATTACCAGTATGCCACTGCCTCCCCCCGTTCATTCAGAACCACTGCAAGCGTTGGCTTGTAGAGTTATCTGGGAAGAATCCCTGCTCCCAATGACAGGTCTAACCTTCCAGGTCCCATTCATGAGCCAGAGTTCCTGGTGAGACATCCAGTGCTCTGGAGTATTATAGGCTCATCTGGTTTGGGTTATCAGATTAGCAAGGTTTCTACAACACTAACTTACTCCTGTACCAAAAAGCCCATTGTTAGTACACAGTGAAGGCTGAGAGTGTGAACCCACAATCATTTTAGGAATGTGTCGAGTACCCCTTTTATTTCCTCTGCATTTGACAGTGGAGTAAAAGGAAGGTTTCTTGAGAATGAATAAATGTTAAGCTCAAGAACAGTTTCATCATGCTTAATGAAATGTGGTATCTTTTGAGCAACATAGCAGACTGCGAGGTCAGAGCAAGAAACACTTCCAGAAGGTGAACTTTCCCCTCTAATTTTGCCTACTGCCTTGGTGTCACTTCAAGATAAGGCCTGGCTGCAGAATTTCTTCAAACCTTCTAAATGGAAAAAGCCTGCATTTGCTGCCAACACCGGGCATGCCCGCAGTTCTTGTGTTTCTCCGACTGTTTCCCAGACTCTCACCCTGAAGTTGTGAAAAAGGAAACTAACACAAACATCGACTGCACCCGGACACATCCACAGTTCCAAAGAGACAGGGACATTCCCTCTCTTTTATTGCAGAGTGGGGAAGGAGCTGTGTATAGTCCGGTCTGGATTTGCGGGAAAAAAAAATTCTATTTAACATCTGTGAAGATTACAACGGGCAAGAGAGGGTTAAATATGGGACTTTTTAATCATTGGCTGGCATTGCATCTGAGTGTGAGATTAATGCTGTGTTTGTCTCTGATACAATATCAGTGAGAGATGAGATTGCATCTTCTGTCTCTCGAGTAGAACTTTTTTTTAGGTAAAATCAGACTTTACAAGGTTATCTGGAACTGATACTTTGTCTGACCATCTGTGTTGCGCAGCCTTAACTCACTCCGACTCGGTCTCTCACTGCGCCCTCTCCTTTTCTCCCTTGTACTGTGTAACAAAGTGGGATGCTGTTTCTGAAGGATAAACATATTTCCACTTGAAGGCTTTCTGGCCGGCTGAGTGCAGCAGAGTGATGTCTACGCAGACCAGTGCACATGAGCAGAAGGCCATATTGTTTTGGCAGGAGACACAGTGATGGAAAAAAGATGTGATACAGGGGAAAAATTAGAGGGAAATCCTACTTTCCAGCGAATTCACATGTAGCATGGTTACAATATTTAACAAATTCTATTTATACTCCATGTGCGATTTGTTTTTGTTGTTCAATAGCAACAGGCATTAAAAGTGATGGAAAACACATAGAAGCGTCGAGTTTTCCCTTTTCTTTCCCTTTTATCCTGTGTTCCACTTTCCATCCTTCCCAAAAAAATGTAATTGTTATCAACTTATTACTTTAAAGCTGGTATTCACTGAACAACGGAACAACTAAGCTCATTGAAAGAGTATCTGCTAAACATGGATTCACTGTGATAAAAGCAAAATACTGCAGATGCTGGAAATCTGAAATAAAAACAGAAAATGCTGGAAAACTCAGAAGGTGTGACAGCATCTGTGGAGAGAGAAACAGAGTTGACATTTCGAGTCTCTATGACTTCTTCAGAGCAGAAACAGAGCTGAAGAGAGTTATATGGACTTGAAACATTAACCCTGTTTCTCTTTCCACAGATGCTGTCAGATCTGCTGAGTTTTCCCAGTATTGTCTGTTTTTATTGTGGAATTCACTGTAATGGTTATGGTCACATTTTGAGATTCTTGCCTAGAAAGAACTTTTAGATCAAGCTGTAATTTTCTTTTGATAGAAAGTCAGGCTCAGGATACAAAAAGGTTAATTCTCAGAGCTCCAGCGTATTTTTTGATTTAATAGTAAAGTGACTGAAGGTGCTGAAACAAATCAGGGTTGGGAGCTTGATTGGATATTAAAACTGTTCTAACTATCTATTTGAGACAATAGGATGGGGAGAAGTTTATTAGTGCATTCCAACACCTCCCAGAGATATTTACACATGTAATCATGGACTGGTTTCACACACCAAGTTAAGTAGGTTAGTTAAGTTAAGGCTAGTAGGCAAAACAATACAATGCACAGGACCCACACTAAAGGGTCTGTTGGTATTTTGATTGGCCACCCAGTAAGCTGATTTTTGACTGAGAATTTATGGGTTGGTGAAGGGGTCAGGGTTGGGTGGGGGATGTATTTTGATGAATGGGTGACGTTATGGGGTGGGGGTGTTGCTGGAGGAGAGGGAGGAGAGAGAGAGAGAGGGAGGGAGGGAGGGAGGGAGGGAGGGAGGGAGGGGCAGAGATGAAGCTATTGTATTTTTTCTCGCTCCTGCTCCCAGGTGTGAACTGTCAATGCAAATTATTGGGGATTATAAGAGTTAGGAGACTCTAAGTGACGACCAGTCAGCTTCATAGAATATGTACTGGTAATAATTGGTGAAATGAAAGTATGTCCATATCAAGGGCAAAAATTGCATCTTTTATTCTTCAAACATTATGAGGATAAAAAGTGTGTAATTTAAAAAAAACTTATTCATGGGATGTGGGCTTTGCTGGCTGGGCCAGCATTTATTGCCCATCTCTAGTTATAGTATCACAGAACCAAACAGTGCAGAAGAGACCCTTCGGCCCATCGAGTCTGCACTGACATGTGAGAAGCACCTGACCTACCTACCTAATCCCACTTACCAGCACTTGGCCCATAGCCTTGAATGCTATGACATGCCAAGTGCTCATCCAGGTACTTTTTAAAGGATGTGAGGCAACCTGCCTCCACCACCCTCCCAGGCAGCGCATTCCAGACCGTCACCACCCTCTGGGTAAAAAAGTTTTTCCTCACATCCCCCCTAAACCTCCTGCCCCTCACCTTGAACTTATGTCCCCTTGTGACTGACCCTTCAACTAAGGGGAGCAGCTGCTCCCTATCCACCCTGTCCATACCCCTCATAATCTTGTACACATCGATCAGGTCACTCCTCAGTCTTCTCTGCTCCAATGAAAACAACTCAGGTCTAGCTGCCCTTGAGAAGGTGGTGGTGAGCTGCCTTCTTGAACTGCTGCAGTCCATGCGTTGTAGGTACACCCATAGTGCTGTTAGGATGGGAGTTCCAGGATTTTGACCCAGCGACACTGATGGAATGGCGATATATTTCCAAGTCAGGACGGCGAGTGACTTGGAGGGGAACTTCCTGGTGGCGGTGTTCCCATCTATCTGCTCCCCTTGTTCTTCTAGATGGTAGTGGTCGTGGGTTTGGATGGTGCTGCCTAAGGAGCCTTGGTGAATTCTTGCTGAGGGGGCAGTATTCCCTTCAGTCATACATTCAATGCAAAATAAACCAGTGGGATGGTTTACAATTCCCATAGCTGTTTTCACTTTCCTCATGAAAAAGCAAAAATTCTCAATGTTTGGATATTTAAATAAATTATTACAAATAAGGTCAGAGAGAAACTAATTTATGAGCTACTCCACTACACAGTTTTCAACACCTCCACAATGGATGGCTCTTTCTGATTTTAAAACTCATATCTTGATGCAACTTCAAAGCAAGTTCTTTGAATCCAATGTAAATAGGGCTGTACAAATTCTTTGCTATGCTTAATTCCCTACATCTCCTTGACAGCCTTGAGCTGCATTGACATCCTATTACGTAAGTGGATAAATTGTTGTTAAGCCACCAGTGGTGTGAAAAAGACCTGACTGTAGGCAAATCACAAATAGCCAAATTTCCAAAATTAAGGCTTATAAAATCCCATAGAATTAAATCACTCAGTGGAAAAGCCCAAGAAATTAATCAGTGACATTGATGGAAAATGTTACACAAAAAGCAGGAAGATTAATTTCAGACTTCTTTAATTTCAGGTCTCCTGCATTTGCAGTGTTTTGCTTTCATTAAAATTAATGCCATGATTTCTAAACGAGGAAATATTCTCCACATTGGATCAATGCACCTGGCAGGAAAGGAGTTGGAAGCAACACTTTCACAAACTTACTTTCCAAATTTAGGGCTTCCTTAGAGGGGCCAGTCCAAGCCATACAGTGGGGCATAAGTGGTCAGTTGGGGGAGAGGACTGATGTCTCCTTTCAAACAAAGTTAAAAGAGGGACCCCGCATACCACTCCTAATTTAACAAAGCGCTTCCCCTTGCCTTAGGCCTTATTCAGGACTCTGATCCCAACTGGACTGTGCTGGGATTGGAGGCCAGCATGCTCCTTTTCCTCTAGGTGAATTAGCCTTTGATTTTACACCACCTCCCTTGTAGGCTGAAAGCATGAGAACTCCCAGTATTGAGATTTCTTGTCTTTGGCATGCACCCTATGACAAGGTGCCTAAGTAAGGGACAGGAGGAAGTCCCACTCCTTACTTGACCCTGTGAAATCTCCTGGAAACTGCAAGGGTTTCAGTTGTGAATCTCTTGATTGCCATTTTATCATAACCTGACAAAGCATGATAAAGCTAGACCTTCAAGGAGGTACCTAATAATAGTGATGGGGGTGGAGTAGCAGTGAAGGGCTTCCCCACTGACAGGGTGGGGATGGAGGTGGATGTGTGTAGGCCTGGGGGGCAGTCCTACAGTCAGGGTGGGGTGGGCAGGAGGTTATTTAAACGAAATACCTTTATGTACACAGAAACAGAACAATTGAATTGCCCAGATATGAGTCCTTCCTTACCTTGGTAACTCCGATGCTGGAAAATAGCAGTGAAGCTGTTTGTTGAGTTCATCAAATTGGTTGAAGCTTCTTTCAATGAAGGTCTCCTCATTCTGCCCTTCTCGTTTCACTTGTATCTTGTAAAACTAAAATGAGATTAGATATGTGGGTAGTTGGATGCTCAGGTAAATCAAATAGATTCTTCCTGTATGGTTTCAAGCTGACTACTTGTGTGGCAGGAGCCTTGCACGATATGTTCCAAGATTTCAGCATAGATGCCCAATAACTGAGTTTATGGTATCCGATAAGCAGCACTCTCAAGGTATTTAAAAGTTGATAAAATGCAACCTTCCAAGCCTCTGTGCATTTTTCAGTTCGTTATCAGCATTTCTCAGCTTGCTGAGCAAGGTTTCTTTGCAAACTAACTGCATTCACCAGATGTACTAAAAGGGGAAATATATTTTCTAAAACATCGCACTGGAGCGTACAGCTCTCATCTGCAACTAATTAATTTACTGGGTCAATCGTAAGACAAGTTTAAAAGGTTTATGATTTGCCTGTAAGGAAAGTGTGTTCTGAAGAGGCTCAATAAACATGGGACTATGTGAATGGAATTAATCAAGTCAGCTTGCTTCAAGTTTCCAGCTGTGTTGGGGCTCAGTATTGCTACTCTAATGCTTTAAGTTCATATGCTCAAAATATATTGTGAACAATGTGTGATAATAAAGTTCTGCTGGTAGGGTTGCCAACTCTACTGAGCGTATTCCTGGAGGTTTCATCATATGACCAACCATCCTACCACTACCCTCCCACCATTGGTCGAACCTCCGAGCACACTGCCATCTCACAGTCAATCACAAAGCAAACAGCAAACTAATTGGAACAATCTCAACTGTTCGTCAAACTGTCTTTTTTCCATCTCTAATATTGCTTATAATTAACAAATGGAATTATTCAAAGAAAATGTAAAAATCACAATTTTTTTAACAGCCTAATGATTTTTCTTCTGCACTATTTGCAGCAATGTCTTTAAAATTAATCTTCAATTCCTGGACACTCTAACACAATCCTGGAGGATTGGCAATCCTATCTGCTGGTGGTTCAAATTGATGCATTAGTCTGGGAATTGGCAGTGGTGCTACATTTGACTTCAGTGCTCCTCCACCAGAGAGGGGAAATCCTATACCATTCAGGGATACCTGCTAGACAGGGTGTTGTGTGGACAGGTGACTGGTGAAGATAGATTGGGCTCGACTGTGTTGACCTGGCAATTAAATGGCCTGATATTGAGGCCCCTTATGAATGATGCCACTTGGACAAGGTAATTCAGGGCAGCTGCTGTCCATGAAACCATATCCAGCAAGGAGTGAGATGGGAGAACATTGGCAACAGAACGAAAATATGGTGTTGGTGGCTGGCATCTAACTGCTATCTGGAGTGGTGTACCAACACTGCCAGAATGTGTCTTCAGTCTCTGCTGGTCTAGGTGGGAGGGCAACATATGCCCTTCTTTTATATATTTTGTGATATGGGTGTTGCTGGCATCTCTGGTTTTATTGCTCATCTCTAGATGCCCCAGAAAAGGTTGTGACAGGCCCTCTTCTTGAACTGGCCTAGAGCATGGCACAGCGCTGTTAGGAGGAAGTTCTGTGCTTTTGACCCAGCCACAGTGAAGGTAAGGTGATATTTGTCCAAGCTGTGATGATGTGTAACTTGGTGGTGGTGTTCCCATGAATCTGCTGCCCTTGTCCTTTTAGATAATGGCAGGGTGACCAACGGTCCCAGATATTCCGGGACTGTCCTGTAATTTAGCCTTTTGTCCTGCGTCCCAGATAACGCCTTCCTGGGACATGTTTTTTCCCAGAATTCATCTTTCATTCCATTCTTTGTGTTTGCGCATGCACTGGCCCCGGAAGTACCGTGATTTGTGCTCAGGGCTTAGTAGTCCTGGGTGTCCAGGGGTGGGAGGATGTTCTATCTTGCTTGCGGCAGGTCATGCAGCTGTGGTGGTAGTATCCGCCCCCCACTGCCAGCAAACCCCAAACCCCCCCACAGTGTCCCTTAATTTATTCCCCAAGAGCTGGTCACCCTGGATCATAGAGGCCCCGAGTTTGGGAGATCCTATTGAAGAAGCCTTGGTGAGTTGTTGCAGTGTGTCCTGTGCATAGTACAAATTGCAGTCCCTGACTCAGTTTAATTTGACAACGGAACCAGTTTCAGAATAGACCTCACCAAGATCTTGGAAACCACATGGATACTAAAAAAAATTAAACTCTCACTGTTACAGCTAATTGCATATGAGCAGTTAACTGGGCAAGTGTAGCTGTTGAACTTGCATGTGTTAATAAAAAGTGAGATCCTTATAACTGCAAGGAGTGAGACAAGAATTGCATATCTACTTAAGAGTACATGGGTATGTTTAAACGAGCTCCACTCTTGGCACAAACCTCCCTTGATAAAGATGTGAAGTGAAAACATAGGAGCCAACAGGGACTGGGCTTGTGGACTTTCTATAACCTCCGTTCCCATTGAGTGAGGTTCTGCAGAAGGGAGCAGACCCTGGAAAGCAGCAACCTGCAAATCTATCTTGATTTTCTAAAAGATGGGAAATATGGAGAGTGTGAGGTTTCCTTTTTTTAAATCTAGAAGTATGAGGCACTCTCAGAAAGAATTTTCCATGATTCAAAATTGTAAACTTTGTAAAGTTTAGTGTCAACCCAATTATTAAACGCATTTCTAAATTTCCCAAGTACTTACATAGTCTTTATGAGGGGCAATTTTCTTCTCATAACCGCACACTACTGCACTACTTATTAGAGCATCTGTTTGTAATGTGTATTTTTCTAGTGCGAAAGACAGAGTTGGCTGGACATCAGGGGCTGCCAATTTCATCTGTGCCAAGATGTGAGCAACAAAATTAATTTTCACAGGTAGGCTTCTCAGGCTCTCTTTTATTAAGCTGTAGAGGAAAGAAATCAATTTTTACTGGTCAGTGTCATAGAAAACATGATCAGCATCCAATAAACACCTTCAGCTATACAGGAACAACATCTCCCAGAACACTAGCCTGGATTTTACTTCTGATAGTTATGCTTTGTGAGTTCAGTTGAATTTAATGTATTCTGTTCAGTGATTTTAATGGTGAATAAATATTCATCTTCTGTGTTGACTTCTGCACAGTGAAGAGACTGAGTTGCTAATAGTCTTGCGCAGATTATTACAAATTCTGTACTTCTTGCAACCGAGTTTGGATCTCAGTTTTCAATGTCACGTTACGACAATACTCAGCACAACGTCACTTCCTAGACACCAATAGTAAATGGTTAATATGTTTACAACCAATTCAATATCTGTATATGGTAATTGGAAAGATGGCTGCTTGTTCTGCTGCAGTGGAATAGATCCTTTATTAATCTATCTTATGTCGAGTTTTAACTTTTAAAGTAACTTTTACGTTAACTCCACTTTAAACATGGTGTGAGAGCAGCTTATGCAGCTTCACCTTCCTATCTCTGCTGAGGGTCAGGAGCAGGACTCACCCTGCCACCAGATACATAGGATTGTATCGAATATATGGCACAGATACAAACCCTTTAGCCCAATCAGTCCATGCTGGTGTTTATGCTCCACTCGAGTTTCCTTCCATCTTTTCTCAAGTAAATCAACCATCGTAACCCTTGATTCACTTCTCTCTCAAATGACTGTCCAACTTCCGTTGCAAAATCTTAGTTATCACGGATTCCATTAATACAGACTGCGCCACATTCCATTTATCATATTTGAGTCCCAATGATTCTGTTCAGGTGAGACATTTTTCTTCTAAAAATACTGGACTGTAAAGCATGAATTTGCATAATCCATGCCAATGCAACATTTATGCTTTTGGATATTTTTCAGTATTCCTTTTTCATTTGACTAATTTATTGGGGAGGGCTTCCTGTCATGTGGTCCTAGAAAACCTTGATACATGGTCCCAGCCGTTGGTTTTTTTATTGCTTCATTAACCTGTCGTTTTACTGAATTAATTATAAAGCTTATTGGTTATGCATTAGTGTGATTGGCTATGTGGCCTATGGTACAAACGCAGTTTATTAAAAGTATCCACATTGAATTTTGACACAGAACAAGCTGGGATTAGTGGGAAAGTACACAGGAAAAATAAAAATTCAGCTTTCAACCTTGTGAAGTAAGAGGTGGCTTGTGCATCAGAGTCCTTTGGTCGCAAGTTATTGTAAACATACTTCAGGTCCTGGACTTCAGCCAGCTCAGCAAGTCCAGCTGACAGCATCTGAACAGGCAAGAATAACAGATCTGTTATTATTAAATTATGGAGTCAGTGTCACAAACTCTAATTACAGACAATGCCACTTCTCTGCACACAGTGGCCAGCTGGATCCTAGAATTATGTCATTTTGCCCTTCTGTCACAGAGAGGTGTCAAGGGCCTTCACTTGTTTGGTTTGATCTTGATCCACAAATCTTTCTTATTCTTAGGGCATGATGGGGCTTGAACTTGTGTCTGGGACTTCTTGGAGTGGGGCATCTTGTGGTATATGTCATTAGTTAAAGACTTTTTCCTGAACCCTCAGCTTGAATCCATTTTGTGTAATAGCTTGCTGGAAGTACGAGAAGATAACCACCTGCTGGGCAATGAGGCATGTGGAAACTCAGTGAATGATGGGGCCAACAATGCACCTCCTTAACCAATGAAATTTAAGGTTTGAGAAAGAAATAGAGAAAAAACAGCAAATGGGTGAAATGGAATATGGTCAGGTACAGAAAAAAAAAGAGTTAAAAAGATTGGATCGAGAAAGAATGGAAAAGGAAGGAGGAAAGAATAACACTTAAATCTCCAATAACAATGTACTACCTGGAAGAACAAGATTACTGTTTAAATTATTATTTTTCTGAGCCAGAGAGTTTGAGTCGCAGTCATTAACAATTTTCACATTGTTAAAGCGGTATTCTGTTGTTAATTACAGAGTTAACTTCTTGCAGCAGGTTTAACAGGTAATTAATGTCCAAATCCAGCAAGTTCTTAAGAAGAAGCTAAAGGTGAGATGCTGTTTGTGCACAGCAAATGGTTGAGCAGTGTATATTGACCATCAGGTTCTGGAGATTCACATGTAACGACGAATCATTTAATTCCATGAATTTGTGGGCCAATTTGTACATTAATTACACCGTGTAGCACTCACTATTTTTCCAGCAAGTTCTTGCCCAATAACACCACTTTAAATTTATGCCTTCCCTTCATTCTAGAAAGGCAGGACAGGGGATTCAGGTTGAGATTGGGGTTGGGTTAGCTGCAAGATTAATATCTGTGACAGCCTTGGTGGTCTCATGTCTGTACCAGGTCAACTCTGGTTCACTGTTAGGAGCTGGAAGGCTAGGTCTGTCCCCAGGGCCTGGGATTCTCCCCACTCAGCATCAGATAATCCTCCAGTCCAATATTACAGTCAAAGGTCCTTTATCCGTCTATCCAAAAACTGAACACCTCCAAAAACTGAACGTACTTTTGAATGGACCTTAACAGGAGCCAACATGAACCTCACCGACCTTTTGCACGGGGAATCTGCGCTGAGCCCAAACGAACCTCACTGACCGGACCCAACCATTCGCATGGGAAGATTAATTGTTCATCTGCGCTGTTTACAGTCACATGCTCTCACCTTACCGTGTGAATTTTGTAGTTATTTATTGCTTTTGTTCCACCATGTCAAAAAGACCATCAGATATCCTCATGGGTAACGGTGAGAAAAGGAAAAGGAAGCATAATTTGTTATCAATTGCGAAGAAAGTGGAGTTGTAGGTAAGAAGTAGGGTGTGTGAGAGTTGGCAAATGGAGAAACAACTGAGTATTTGTAGACAATAACTAGCCCAGGCTTGGGCTAAGGAGGCCTAGGCCTACCATATATATGGCAGCTATATTATATCCGAACACTGAGAATATGTGAATGCTGATATGCGATCGGCCCCAGGGGTGCCAAATAGAAGATCCTGTATAATGCACAGGATGATCCTAACTGGACAAAGAGTGGGAGACTTACCAATATTCTGTGCTGCTAAGATACATGGTTTTAACCCATTGATTTTCACAAGAATCTGAGTGCACCTTTGGGAGTCCTTAAGATTGGCTTTTGATGTCTGCACCTGAGTATAGGTGGCTCTGAAGTATGGGCAGCCACCTCTCCCAAGGGACTACCATCGATTGAGGAAGGTCAACACTGAGTCAACTGTGCCAGTGCTGCCTTCTTCAAGCTGCATCAACATGGACTGACTAACAATGCCACATTAGGACCCCTGAGAGCTTCCATCAGCAGTGCTTGTGTCAAATCCTGGGGATCAAATGGGAGGACCGCCAGACTAACCTGAGCATCCTCCATAAAGCTGTGTCTACTAGCACTGAAACCCTGCTCCTGCGGAACCTACTCCGATGGATGGGCCATCGCGTCTGGATGCCTGAAAACTGCCTCCCTCAGCAGGTTCTCTTCTCACAGCTCTCCCCTGGCCAACATTCAAAGAGTGGCCAAAGGAAAAGGTAAAAGGATATGTTCACTGTCGTACAGAGGCATTGACACCACTGACTGGGAGGAGAATGCTGCCAATCACTCAGCATGGCACCACCTGGTCCAAGGCGCAAGCCACTCCGAGGCTCAGCGACTCAACATTGAGGCGGAATGGCGGCGGCCAAGGAAGGAGAGGGAGGCCAACACGGGGCTGCGATTTCCACTCCCCTGCGCAACAACGCATCATGGGAGCAAGTTGTTAGCCTGTCACAGTGCTAATCCAAATCTAGATGCAAGACAGGCTTTCTGTGTTCCCTTCTTGCTATGCTGAGGCAGAGCTTTTACTTTGATGGCCATCCTGAGATTGGCAAGGATACCAAATTGATTGAAGGAATCAGAAAAGTATTGAATGTCTGATGATAGCCAAAGTATTTGTGAAGAAAAATGTATCCAGCTAAGATTGACTCATTTTTGAATTTTAGTCTTTGAGTTATGCAGACACCAGCTCTCAACTGTTTGTAAGAAGCTATATGGGCTTTGGGCTTTAATCTAAGGGTGGAGTCGTCCATACCCAGTGGTGTCAGGCGTGTTTGGTGGCGTGAGCGGACAATATGGTGAGAAGGCCAAAAATCCGTTTCATGATGTTATGAAACCAATTTGCGATTGTCCACTCAGCCCGTTGATGATGGGCCGCATTTCCCACCATCAAACATCAGGAGCCTTAGTGTAATACATCAGCATATTATTATAAGGCTGGCCCGCCAGACTCATCCCCACTCAGCTGCACCTGACGTGTTTCACAACAGCATATAAAAGACATGCACTTGGCGGGGCTGCACTCTGAGGGGAACTCGGAGGTGAGTGCACAGTTACATTGCGCAGCGCTCGTGAGGGACACCTGTTGGACTTCAAGGTTGAGGTGTGTTGTGGGGGGTGCTGGGCAAAGGCTGCCCTACAGTTGAGGTGACTTTGGTGGGGTGGGGGGGACAAAGGCTTCCCTGTGGTTGAGGTGGCTTTGTGGGGGGGTGGAGGGCAAAGGCTGCCCTGCGGTTGAAGATAGCGCACAAGCATGTGTGGGGCGGTAGGGGGGGTTGGGTAGGTGAGGGAAGTGGCCATGTATTAGGGACACCTTGTATAAAGTGACCATTACTCTGCAGCTGAGACAGTTCAGGCCCAGCCACATTGATATGATCGGAATTGGGCCTCTAGCTTCTCTGCCCACTCAAGTAACGTAGTGGCATCAAAGTGCCACCAAAGCTCCAGAGCTTTTCACCCCTCGGGCACAGACTGCAAACTAATGAGCATTTTAGTGGACTGCGGAACAATTGGACGATTGGGCAAGTTGTACAATCTCCTTGCTAAAGCTGGCTGTGAAGCAGTCACTGGTGGAGTTGCTCACAGCCCCTTGCAATGTTGTCATCCCGGTTTGGACCAGTCTCCTTTCAAGTTTCAGTCCCCTTCAAGCTAACAGTGCAGCCTTGTAGCGCGGGTTAGGAGAATGCCTGTGTTTGAGCTGAGAGCACAGCATGCAGTCCAATGGGCAAAGCTGCCGCCAATCGGTCAGGTGGAGGAAGGTGGTGTTTCGGGCAGCCATGCAGCACCCTGATCTCTGGTCATCCAACTGGTGGTCAGCACTTTCCAGGATGTGTTAAGGGGCCATCAGACTTAACCAAGAGAGGTTCTCAGTACACCCATGCTAACCCACATGTCTCTCTCTTTCATCCTGCAGGAGTAGTACATCAGGATCATGGAGCCTGGTGAACTAGCTGTATGCCTCGCGGTGTACAGAGAGTGAAGACAACAGAGAAAAGAGTGACTGAGGTGCCTGGCTGCGCAGAGGGAGGAGCAGCACCCTCTGGAAGAATAGGTGGCTGGGGCTCCTGGATGTGCCACTGAAGAGCCACAGTGAGTCGACACTGGTCGGCGCCTAGCTAGACCCAGGGTCTATGGACACTGCCTTTCATTCCTGCAGACCACCGAAGACTGCACATGTCTAGGGAATTGGTCAGTCAGAAATGCCGGCTACTGCAGGATTTGGCACCACACGAACATGGAGGGCATCCACTGCCAGTGGCCGTGAAAGTGACAGCGGCGCTCAATTTCTACACCAGTGGCTCCTTTCAGGGCTCCACAGGTGACCTCTCTGGGATATCACATTCCTCCACCCACAAGTGCATCCATGAGGTCATGGATGCCATCTTTGCAAGGGCACACAACTTCATGCATTTTCCCTGGGACCAGGAGAGCCAGGATGCAAAAGCGATTGGATTTTCCCAGATCTTAGGTTTCCCACAGGTGCAGGGTGCCATCGACTGCACTCACGTGGCGCTTAGATCTCCATCGCAATCCCAACTATATCATCTACAAGGGATTCCATTCGCTGAATATGCAGCTGGTGTGTGACCATCAGAAACGTATCCTGCAGGTCTGCGCATGGTTTCCAGGGAGTGTGCATGACTCCTACATTCTTAGTCGGTCACAGATCCCTGATGTCTTCCAGGTCCACAGAGACTGCAGGGATGGCTCCTCGGGGACAAGGGATACCCGCAGAGGACGTGACTGATGACACCCAAGTGGTGGCCTCAGACTGCAGCAGAGTGAAGGTATAACGAGGCTCATGCTGCAACTCACAACTTGATAGAGCAAACAATCGGGATGCTGAAGATGAGGTTCCAGCCTGGTGGAGCCCTGCAATATAGTCCACAGAGGATGCCACGCATTGTTGTTGTCTGCTGCGCCCTTTACAACCTGGCGCTGCAACAGGGAGAGGAACTGGCTGAGGAGGAGATGCAGGAGCTGGAGGTCTCTTCCAATGAGGAGGATGTTGACGGTGATGAGGGTGAGGAGGTCCTCAAAGGCAACAATGATGGCGTTGAGGCCCTCGCACTGGTCAGACAAGGCAGGTACACTCGGGAGGCCCTCATAGCAGCCAGATTTGTGGAGGATGATGACGACATGCAGTGAGGAGACACCATAAGATCATCACATTGCATCCATGAATGTTTGACTCCAGTCTGGCTAATGGAAGCACACATACACTCTGTGATAATGCTCCTGTCATGGAGACTAGTAGAGACCCTAATAGTCGCTCAATTGCAGGAGAATGATGACGACATGCAGTGAAGACACTCCATAAATCTTCACATAGCCTCTGTGAATATCTGACTCCTGTCTGGATGAGGGCAGCTCACTTGTGCTCTGTGATCAGGGTCATATCATAGAGGCACAGCCATGAAACTTTAAAAGCATCTGATCCTTTGTCCGCCTTCAGCACCTGAGCCCTTCAGGAGCACAGTGTCAGTGTTCACAGATACTGAAGAGATGGGGGTCAGCCCCACCTTAAAGGTGCTGAGAGCACACAGAGAGAATGACAGAACTCTGTGACACCTGCCCACGACATTCTGGCAGCAATGACAAGCACCATCGAGGTGCAGGCATCAGTAATGTTTCCGGGAAGTTTGAGGCCGGACCATCACTTTGGTCGGAGGCTGCACAAATCACAGGGATGAGGCCCTGAACTGAGACACTTGCCTTTATCTTGTGCAGAAAGGTTTCAGATCTGAGTGACACAAGCGCTGCTCATCAGAACAAGGAGCCATAGGCAGGGAGACATTGTTGGGAGTTTATTGGCAATAGTGAACATTATATACAAGTGTTTAAACACCATGCCCAGGCTGTGCAACTACATGTCTGCCGGGTGTCCCTGGAGAAGAAGAATGCGGTGTCCACTGGCACCCTCAAGGCCTTCCGTGCCCGGTGGACACCACGGAAACTGGGGTGTTTTATTGACCCCTTTAATCACATTTTGGTTTAATGTTTGTAAGTTTCCTTTAAACCTTGTCCTTGGTTTTACAGCTGACCTGACTTAGGGGCTGTGCTTGTTTTATCCCTTAGTTTGTTAATTTAGTTGAATTGTTTTAACTCAAAAGAGTTACATGTCTGCCGGGTGTCCCTGGAGAGGAAGAACGCGGTGTCTGCCGGCACCCTCGAGGCCTTCCATGCCCGGTGGGCACCGCGGGAACTGGGGTGTTTTATCGACCCCTTTAATCACATTTCAGTTTGATGTTTGTAAGTTTCCTTTAAACTTTGTCCTTGGTTTTACAGCTGACCTGACTTAGGGGCTGTGTTTATTTTATCCCTTATTTTGTTAATTTAGTTTAATTGTTTGACTCTGAAAGAGTTACATCTTCTTAACTTTCAATTTGTCCGCTGGTGTGTTTATTTAGTTTATTTGTTTGGACTCAAAAGAGTTACATGTCTGCCGGGTGTCCCTGGAGAGGAAGAACGCAGTGTCCGCCGGCACCGTCAAGGCCTTCCGTGCCTGGTGGGCACCGCGGGGACTGGGGTGCTTTATCGACCCTCTTAACCACATTTTGATTTGATGTTTGTAAGTTTTCTTTAAACTTTGTCTTTGGTTTTACAGCTAACCTAACTTAGGAGCTGTGTTTCCTTTATCCCTCATTTTGTTGATTTAGTTTGTTAGGTTGGCTTTGAAAGAGCTACATGTCTGCCGGGTGTCCCTGGAGAGGGAGAACCCGGTGCCCGCCAGCACCATCGAGGTTTTTCGTGCTTGGTGGGCACTGCGGGGACCGGGGTGCTTTATAGGTCCTTTTGATCACATTTTGATTTAATGTTGGTAAGTTTTCTTTAAATTTTGACTTTGTTTTTGCAGTTTCCCTTTAAGGGGCTGCTTTTACTTTAACCCTGATTTTGTTAATTTAGTTTAATTGTTTGACTCAAAAGAGTTACATCTTCTTAACCTTCTTAATCCTGACACTATGTCTTGGTGTGCCCCCTGGACATCCTCAGCGGAGGTGGAGGCAACCTGCTGACACTACGCCCTGTCTGTGATGACTTTGGCAGGTCATCCAGAGGGCTGAGACCTGCAAGGCCTCGGCCTGCTTTTGGGGGCCTCTGCTGTGTGGCAGTGGCACCCTCCTTGAACTATGGAGCTGGAGCTGCTAGGGTCACAGGAAGAGGGGATTCAGATGAGCTGGACACTCCTGGAGTCACATGGATGAATGGCTCCGGGTGTGTACCTGCTGATCCTCCTCCCTGTGGGTGCTCAAGGGCCCCTGGCTGACTCCTTGAGAAGGGGTAGCTGAAGTGAGATCAAGATGCCCTGCACCCATCTTGCATACACACTGTTTGAAGCCAACTATGGCATCAGTGATGGAGTTCAGCCCGCGCAGCAGTGCAGGAGCATAATCCTGGGCCAAGGTCTCCATGGCGGCCAACATCCTGCCAGTGTTGACCTCGGTGCATTGACATGCCGGCATTATCACCTCAGCCTGAAGGCGGACGGACTCCTCTATTGTACCTTGCAATCTGAGGAAAGCAGCGGGTATCCCTTCCTGCATAAATAGAGATGGAGCGAGTGTAAGCAGGACGCTTGCCAGGCAAGATAATAAGCTTGCCTGGCCTATGTGGGTAGTGAGTGGTCCCATGGATGGGATGAGGACAATGAAAGTGTGTGTGAGAGGGTGATGTCCCTTGAACTGACAATGAGTGAGATCCCTGTGGATGTGTGATGGGTTTGTGAGTGTGTGAGTTGAGAGTGATGAGAAGAGCGACTTGCCCTGTGGAACAGAGGTCATCATTCATCCTCTTGTGGCACTGGGTGGCTGTCCTCTTTTGCAGGGCGTTGATGTTGACCACCGCTGCCACAGCCTCCCAAGCCGGATTAGTGAAGTTACTGCCCATCCTGTGGTCAGACAGTGGGTAGAGAACATTATGGCGAGCCTCCACTGTGTCCAGAAGGCGCTCGAGGGATGCGTCATTGAACCTGGGGGCTGCAGTCTTTTTGCCTTTTGGGGCCATGTCTTCTTTGCAGTAGTTGTGAGCTGGAAGCACTGAGAGGTGTGCATGCGGCTGGACTTTAAATATAGCGCCCGGTGTGATGAAGCGGCGAGATGATGGTGTGGTGGGTGAATGAAAGCCTGCCCGGCATGGAAATGATGTGTTTCCTGGGAATGCATAATTAATGAGATGTGTTTGGGACAATACGGCGAGAAAAGACATCATTGCAGCCAACGGGTAAAATGTTGTTTTACCTGCCCACGACCGCACTTAGTGCAAATCTGGGACGATTCCGCCCTAAGTTGCAAACAGCAATTGGGTGTCCACTGCTGCTCATCACTTGTGGGAGGGTGGGAAGGGAGACAGCTTGCAAACAGACATGTTGGATCTTGTCGAAGGGGTGAGGTGATCCCAAGGTTGCGGGGGAGAATGGGCTTCAATGGGTCAGCGGTGGGCTGGTGTTCCTACTTGGCCAAGGAGTTGCGGAACAAAAATTAAAATGAAACATTTCTTAGGCATATTTTTGATCAGCCTCTTAAACGGCCACTAGTTAGGTGGCCTGGTATTGCACACTCCACCCCACTTAGGGGAGCTGGTAGCTTTGTGATAATGTCACTAAATGAGTAATCTAGAGTCCCAGGCTAATGCTCTGGGGACATGGGATCAAATCCCACCATGGCAGCTGGTGGAATTTAAATTCAATTAATAAATCTGGAATATAAAGCTAGTCTTAGTGATGGTGACCATGAAACTATCATCAATTGCTGTACAGACCCATCTGGTTCACTGTTGTCCTTTAGGAATCTGCCGTTCTTACCTCTGTTTGGCTTACATGTGACTCCAGACCCACAGCAATGTGGTTGGCTCTTAACTGCCCTCTGAAATGTTCAGTTCAAGGGCAATTTGGGATGGGCAACAAATGCTGCTTTGCCAGCGATGCCCACATCCCATGAAAGGATAAAGAAAAAAAAAAACATTTGTACATGAAATCAAGGGTCTGCCTACCAGAATAGTACCTTGATATGCAAAGTTAAGCAGCTTTTAGCTCATTTTCTCCTAAGAAGCCCATCTGAAAATTACATCAGGCAGACTTTGGTTGTTGTCAATAGGCAACAGAGAAGCTCCCAATTCTCCAATGATCAGCTGCTGGCCCCTTTTTTTGGGATGAAAAGTGGGTGGCATGAGTTGAAAAGCTCCTCATGTATAGTTTGCTTGTTTAGTGGGGATCCCAGTGCTCAGGTTTTGAGCTTCAACTCTCCTCACCCTTCCCAGCTTCTTCTCTCCCCAGTTATGCAGACTGGCGGACCAATGTTGCAGTCACCAGCTGGTTGAGCCCTAGTGCCAGACTTTTAAGGATAGAATGGATGGAGTCTCCAACGTAGCCTGGGAATTGTCATTTGGTGTAGGGGTTAGATGGGGGATTTGGTGGTGGTGGTGGTGGTGGGAGGGTGGGGTGTGGGGTGGCGGGGAGGTGTCGTGGCTGCGACTGTTGCAGACCATAGGCTGAAGAACTGCTTATTGCCACCTACAAGTATTTTAAAGGGAGCTTTAAAAATGGAGGAATGCTGCCCCAAAAGCCTGCCCCCACCAAACCCAGGCAGAAATCTTCTTCCCAAGTTCCCAACAGGGACACAAGGATTTTAAGGACCTTGATATTTCATAAACTCAGCAAATTCAAAGCGTTTTCTCTCTTACCAGCTCCAGTAGATTCATCAAGAGTTGAGTGTGTTGTCGGATGATGTTGTATGCCAGGCAGCTCAGGTCCACAAACCTCTGGAAACGAACTCCATTTTTTCCACCTTCTGTGATGAAATGCTCCATTTCGGAAGTAAATATAAAAGGAGCACGATCCCTAGTTGAAACCATGGACAAACCCTTATTAACATATCGCTTGTACTGTTTTTAATTAACAAACTAAATGCATACTTTTTGATATGATAAGAGAGCTTGTGCCCTTCATGACCTTGGGATGCCCAAAATGCTTTACAGCAATGAAGGGCTTTCAAAGTGTAGTCAGTGATGTAATGTAGGAAACACACAGCAAGACTCCACAAGCAGATTGGATAAA
Organism: Cetorhinus maximus; assembly: GCF_964194155.1. NCBI lineage: Eukaryota > Metazoa > Chordata > Chondrichthyes > Lamniformes > Cetorhinidae > Cetorhinus > Cetorhinus maximus. The sequence goes on along the minus strand of NC_135890.1, from coordinate 50,934,682 downwards.
TGACCAGATAATCCGTTTTAATAATGTTGGTTGAGGGATAAATATGAGCCAGGACACCAGGGAAACCCCTCCCGAACTTTCACATTCACCTGAGGAGCCAGATGGCACCTCAGTTTAACATCTCACCCCAATGTTCAGACAATGCAGCACTCCCTCAGTGCTGCACTGTACTATCAGCCAATATAAGTCTCTGGAGTTGGACTTGGCCCCATCCAAGAATGCTTGCAGCGAGCCACAGTTGATAAGTGGTAATTCAAAGCATGCTGAAGAACAAGTTAAATGCACTAACCTTTTCATGCTTCCAATCATTTGAGCGTGCCCCAAAATTTTTCCAAAGTCTATGTGGAACAGGTGGCCTGTGGTTTTCAGCATAATGTTGTCATTGTGGCGATCGCAGATGCCCAAAATAAAAGTAGCAACACACCAGCCTGCACAGGAGCTGATAAAGTTTTCCACAGCCTAATCAGCAAAACAGCAATAAATAAAAGAAGCAATGTAAACATTGAATCCAGGGAACGGAACAATTCTTGGTCCAAAACCCCTATCACAGTATACAGAATGTTCATGTGTGAGACTCCGTCTAGTCAGCGCGTGTGGGCTCATGAAAGCAGCTGCAACCCATAGGTCAACCAGCCGGGGCTGGACAAGATTTGCTGCAAGAAACCAGGTTTAAACAACATAACTGGTCTTGTCTGCCACTGGTTTGAGCTACTGCAAATGTGAGACTGAAGTGACAGGCACCTGTGGTGCCAGCTTTGGGACACACATAGCATCAAAGTGGTTTTATTTTAGCACGTTTTCTGTAATCATCAATAGTATGACTCGATCCAAAAAGCAACAACTCAAAGACTTTAAAAGTCCCCTCTGAAGTTCTTTTAAATGATTAGTTGAAAGATTAATTTAACCTGATAGTCTATGGAAATATCCAGTGATCCCTGACTGCCTTGGTTCACGTGATAACATTCTTACCTCTCAAGTCGAAAGGTTGTGAGCTCAAGTCCCACTCCACAAACTTCAGCACATAATCCAGACTGACACTGGGTTACCGCTGTGGTACACTTCAATTACCAATGTTGTTCTTCACTCAGTCCTTTATTGCTCTGGGTTTGGGTGTGTGAGGTGAGGGAAGGTCCTTTTCTTTGTGCCAGATGCTGGATTCCAGCACCTGGCAGAGTGATTGCCTTTTGTTAACTTTGTTAAAAAAAGTCAACATTTCACAATCAGACATAGCAGCAAATAAGGAGCCAGTGGCGATGGCATAGCGGTATTGTCGCTGGACTAGTAATCCAGAGACCCAGGGTAATGCTCAATAAAAATCTGGAATTAAAAGTCTGATGATGACCACGAAACTATTGCCGATTGTTGTACAAACCCATCTGGTGCACTAATACCCCTCTAGGGAAGGAAATCTGCTGTTATTACCTGGTCTGGCCTACATGTGACTCCAGACCCAGAAATGTGATTGAGTTCGGAACAAGGGCAATTAGGGTTGGGCAATAAATGCTGGCCCAGCCCGCGATGCCCACATCCCATGAATGAATTAAAAAAAAAAATTCTCATGTATAAATGTGGTTCCAGTATTCAGCCAATTTCATTACTTCCACGTGATATCAAAATGCAGCTGAGGGCACTGGATACTGCAAGCACTATGAGCACCGACAACGACCACATCTCATCCACATCTCATCTGTAGGTCTGAAGACTGCCGCTCCAGGCAAGCTGGGCTCCAAGTCAAGCTGTTCCAGTACAACTACAACATTGTTATCTACTTGACAATGTGGAAAATTGCTGAAGTATGTCCTATCTACAAAACACAGGAAAAATCCAATCCATCCAATTACCACCCTATCAGTCTACTCTCAATCATCAGCAAAATGATGAATGGTGTCACGGACAGTGCACTCAAATGGCGCTTACTTGCCAATAACCTACTCACTGATGCCCGGTCTGGGTTCCACCAGGGCCACATGATTCCTGACCATATTACAGTCTTGATTCAAACATGGACAAAAGAGCTCATCTCAAGATTTGAGGTGAGAGTGACAGCCTTTGACAACACGGCAGCATTTGATCACGTGTGGAATCAAGCAGCCCTAGCAAAACTGAAGTAAATGGGAATCGGGGGGGAAAACTCTCCACTGGTCAGAGTCATAGCTAGCATAAAGGAAGATGGTTGTGTTTGTTTGTGCTCAATCATCTCAGCCCGAGGACATCGCTGCAGGGGTCCCTCTGGATAGTGTCCTAGGCTCAACCATCTTCAACTGCTTTATCAACAACCTTTCTTCCATCATAAGGTCATAAGTGGGGATGTTCGCTGATGATTGCACAATGTTTAGCACCATTCGCGACTCCTCAGATACTGAAGTAGTTCATGCCCGCATGCAGCGAGACCTAGACAACATTCAGACTTGGACTGACAAGTGGTAATGAACAATCATGTCACACAATTGCCAGGCAATGATCATCTCCAACAATACAGAATCTTTGCATCTCCCCTTGATATTCAATGGCATTACCATCAATGAATCCCTGACCATCAAGATCCCGGGGGGGTTATTGTTGGCAAGAAACTTAACTGAACCAGCCATATAAATTTTTTGTCAACAAAGGTAGATCAGAAACTGGGAATTCTGTGGTAAGTAACTTACTCCTGACGCCCCAAAGCCTGTCCACCATCTATAAGGCACAAGTCAGGAGTGAGATGAGATACTCTCCACTTGCCTGGATGAGTGCAGCTCCAGCAACACTCAAGAAGGTTGATACCATATCCAGGACAAAGCAGCCTACTTGATTGGCGCCCCATTCACTCTCTCCACCACCAACGCACAATGGCAGCAATGTGTGTACAATATGCACGGTGCACTGCAGTGATTTGCTAAACCTCGTCTGACAGCACCTTCCAAAACCACAATCTCGGTCACCTAGAAGAACAAGGGCAGCAGATATAAGGGCACCACCTGCAAGTTCCCCTCCAAGCCACTCACCACCGACTTGGAACTATATCGCTGTTCCTTTACTGTCACCTGGTCAACATCCTGGAACTTCTCCCTACCAGCACTGTGGGTGTACCTACACCACAGGGACTGCAGTGGTTCAAGAAGGCAGCTCACCACCACCTTCTCAAGGGTAATTGGGGATGGGTAACAAATGCTGGCCTAGCCAGAGACTCTCATATCCCATCAATGAATAAAACAAAAGGTATTGAGCCAGTCTGATGTATCAACCAATAGATTCAACATTTTCCAGTAGTTGAAATGTATTGTTTTATTATTACCTTTTAGAAAATCTCAGCAAGTTAAGGCTGGTATCAAAGACCAATTCATTGGAACTGGCAAGAGCTTGGGAAAGCTTGGAACAATGCAAGACCATTTAATCCACTAGTTTTAACCCATCTATTTCACGTTCTGAGGGAAACATCTGCATAAATACCCTCTAATCCTCAAAGATTATCAAGCAAAATTTCCACAATATTCTTCCATCCAGACACCTTGACCCTCAATGTGACTTAATACCCTTCACTGACAAAATTCTGCACCTAGATACAACTGCTCATTAACAAAACAATTTGTATTCATATAGCACCTTTAACACAGTTACAACATCCCAAGATGCTTCACAGAAGTATTATTAGACAACATTTTTCACTGAACCGAGTACAGAGATATTAGGATAGGTGACCAAAAGCTTAAGCCTGAATTTCCCAGCCCCATTGGCATCAGGCATCATGGCGTGCACGGGGGGTGGCGTGGGGGGAAGTGTGGTACAATATGGCAAGAAGGCCAAAAATTGGTTACACATCAGAGTGAAAGCTCAGTGGGATCATTCCGCCACGGCGGAACGCCAATTCTGCTGGAGCTGGTGTGAACCTCATTTGCATCCCGGTAATGGGACGCAAAGTAAGGCCTGACTGGAATCGCCCCCCCAAAACTAGATTTATCTTTTCACCAGTGGGGTAAACACACCGGCCCAGAACACGTCTGGACAAGTGTGATGTGCAGAAGTAGGGGCTTACTATTAGGGCCTTGCTCAGATCACAGGCGTCCGAGAAGCAGAAAATGCTGGAGCCCTGCAGCTACCGGACCCTAGAGGAACACGTGCATCGCGTGCTGGGTGGAATCTCATGGACATGGCTCCGCTGTATAGCAGCTCATGGAAGGTGGGAAGTCTCTATTGATGTCCTGGGTCAGCTTTGGAACATCACGGACTTGGCGATGGACTGCTATGGGTGATTGTTGAGGTGGGTGGAGGAAGGTCCGGCTGTGAGTGGAAGAGGAAGGTGTACTGGGGAGCGGGGTGAGGTTGGGTTGGAGTGGGGGCAAAGGCGTTGGGAGGTTGAGGTTGAGAGGGGGGGATGAAGGTGTCAGGGAGTGGTGAGGTTGGGAAGGGGGAAGAGGGAGTATGGGGGGAAGAGGGTGCAATGGGGAGAATGCAGCAAGTGGGGAGGTAGGTGTAAGGGAGGATGAAGATGTAGGCAAGGGAGTTCGGAGAGAGGGAGGAGTTCAGAGGGAAGAAGAAGTTTGGAAGGGGGAAGGAACTCCAAGGGGGAAGGTGTCCAGGGGGGAGGAGGGAGTTTGGGGGCGGGGATGAAGGTATCTGGGATGGTGGGAGGAGGGAGTTCGAAGGGGGTAAGGTGTCTGGGGGGAGTAGGGAGTTCGGGGGGGGGGGGGGGGGGGGGGGGAGGTATCCGGGGGGGGGGGACTAAGGGTGGAGGAGGGAGTAAGAGTGGAGGATGGAGTAAGGCAAGGGGAATGTTCAGGTGAACGTGCAAGGGAGGGATCTGTGGAATCAATTAATGCCTCCTGGAGAGTGAAATGAGGCTGGGCGTGGTAGGAGGGAATGGTGAGTATGAGAGGGGGAGAGGGAGCTGGGAGGGCGACAGTGCATCGGTAATGATAGAAGGGATGGCGAGTGTGTTGGTTGGAACTTGGAGGCAGACACGGACCCTGGGGGTGGGAAGGAGGAGGTCAGGGAGGTCAATGTGTATGCGGGTGGGTTTCTCAAGAAGGGAGGGAACATAGACATCCTGGAAAGACAAGGGTTCAGGCTGGTATGTGACAGTGGGGAGGCGTACGGTGATGCAAGGGGGAGCCGACAGTGATGGGCAAAAGGACTTGTGTGACTGGGGGAGGGGAAAGGACGAGGGTGCTAATCAAAATCTTGACTATGACCATCGTTGTCAAAATTGAAAGTAAGCGGAGCCTCATGTTAGATGGGCACAGGTGCTGCATGGGAGTGTGACCAGTGGGTGGGCGGAGATGCAGGTCGGCTCAGATGGACAACTGAAAGAGAACCCCAGCCGGCAGCATTGAAAATGCTCGGGGCGGTGAGATCAGTGTGATGGATGAAGGCTCCGCGTGAGTGGGAGAGTGCTTGCACGAAACTCTGAGAGGTCCTGCCACACACACACTTCTCCCTCCAGAATCACTCCCGAGCCGGCTGCAGCAGCTGAACTGCTAATGGGGGGAATGCAAGGGAAGGACTCAGGAAGCCTGTCAATGAAACTGAAAGACAACATTACACATTATTCAGTGAAAGTGAATATATATTCAGATTATAAAGTGACAAAACGTGTTCACCCATGCAACCACTTGTGATCAGAATTTCTTAGCTTTTTCAGGCCTATCATTTCTTCTAGGTGCTGCCCTGACATCCGCAGCATAGGCGGAGACAGCCTGTGCAATGTTTGGCCCCATTGCCTCTGTTGACTTTTGCGTGGGTCCTCTGGGGAGCCGCAGACTTGAGGGCCTTGATTTGCTTTGGCTGTCCTCCTTGGGCCAGCTGCTCTTTCTGCTTGACAGAGGATGAGGTTGAGGGGGTCACAGGCAAAGGGGACTCAGAGGTAACAGACCAGGGGTGCCCAGCTGCCGCTCCTCCCCAGCCTGACTGCTTGAGGAGAAGGAGCACCTGGAGGGACGTCAAGGTGCCCCATTTCCCCCTCGCATTGCCACTGCAGGAATTCACCCATGGCTCCCGTGATGGAGTGCAGGTCTGCTCGCATCTCTGCGTTCTACTGGACCAGGGTCTCCATGGCACCCGGCATCCTTCCAATAGAGCCCTCCATGTGCGCACATGTGGGCACCTCTGCATCAGAGAACAGGTGGGTGCACTCCTCCGAATCGCGTGCCACTCTGTTGAGGACTTCCAAAAGTTCTGCGTGATGCTCCCCCACCTTCTGCTGACTCTCCACAACGAGTTGGAAGGTCGAATCCAGAGGATCATCATCTGACTTGGACCTCACAGAATCCTCTTCCCCAGCAGTCCTCCAAGTGCCGAGGAGCTTGGCTGAACCTGCCTCCTCCTGCTGCAGACCACCAGAGCCAGCTCTAGATCTAGGTCCCACCAAGGTGTGTGTCTCTGCGCTGGTGGAGGATGTGGGTAAGCGCTGTGACGGGTCTTCCAGGCTGTTTTTTTCCCAGCTCTTCAATGGAGGAGGTGTCCTCTTTGCTGGAGGTGAGGATGTGGATAGAGCTGAGGGACAGGCTGAATGAGGACGTTGGTCGTTTTACAAAGCTCCCTGTGAACCAAAGTAGAGATAATTAGTGCATGGCAGCAGAGTCAAAAGCAGGAGAGAGAGCACTCACAGTTGCGTTGAGAGAGGGATGATGTGGTGCAGGATCCTCAGGTGGGTGTCCACTGCTGACCTCACCGTCACCACAGGCACGGTCCATATCCTCATCCCGATAGTCAGCGCAATGGCACGCTCTTCAAAGTGAGTGAGAGGCCTAATGTGGGCCACTCCATCCCCTGTCTTGGACCTCTCCCTGCTGTTGTGAGCCAGCTTCTCCTGAAAACAGATGGAGAGAGTGTGAGCAGGACACATGGCACTGAGTGGAATGTTTGTGTGGTGGCGGAGCCATGGACGGGATGAGGGTGTGAGCTCCTGAGGATATGAGCCTGATGGAGATGTGAGGGTGTGTGTGAGAGTTAGTGTCGTTGTGCCTTGAGATGTGAGATCCCTGTGGATGTGTGATGGGTTTGTAAGTGTGAGAGTTGAGAGTGATGAGGTGGTTGACTTACCCTGGAGGAACAAATGACAGCATTCCTCCTCTTCCTGCATTGGATTGCTGACCTTCTCTGTGCTCTGGTGGCGCTGACTGCTGCTCCCACCATCCCCCTCAGGCCAGATTGGTGACTCTGGTGGACTCCTACAGTCAGAGTGGGGGTAGAGGATATCGTGGTGGCCTTCTACTGCGGCTAGCAGGTGCCCCAGAGAGACGTCACTAAATTTGGGGGCTGCTGTCACCTTTGCTTTCGGGGACATCTGTCGCCTAGAGCAGTCCTGGTCTGAAGACATGAAGTAGGCAATGTGCTCTGGTGCGCTTTAAAGGTGGTGCCCGGAGCGAGGAAGTGGCTGAGACTACAGCATGGTGGGAAAACCTTAGCCTGCCCACCAGCTGTTTCCCGTGAATGCATTATTAATGAGGTGGGACACGTCGGGAATGGGACAATACTGCGCGAAAACCCGCCATTGCGGCCGGCAAGTAAAATTACTTTTTGCCCGCCCGATACCACACTTTGTGCAAATCTGGGATGATTCTGCCCTCAGTCAAAGGTGTAAATTTTACGGAGCACCTAAAGGTTGAGATAGATGGAGATGGGTGGACAGGTTCAGGGAGGGAATTCTGAAGCTTAGGTGCTGGGCAATTGAACGCACGGCCACCACTGATGGAGCAATGAAAATTGGGGTGAAGTTATAAGGCATATCACGACTAATGATTTTTTAAGTGTAGTCGCTGTTGTTATGTGGGCGAAGGGAGAAGCAAGTTCCCACAAAAAAACAATGAGGTTATAGATCGGTTAATATGAGAGCAAAATGCTGTGGATGCTGGAAATCTGAGTTCTGACAAAATGTCATTCACCTGAAATCTTTAACTCTTTCCCTCTCCACAGATGCTGCCTGACCTGCTGAGTATTTCCAGGATTTTTTGATCAGTTAATATGCTAGGATAGCTGTTCTTCTTTGAATTGTGCTGTAGGATCTTTTACGCCGACCTGAATCAACAAACGTCTGGTTAATGTCACTTTCTGGAGTCAGTTGGTCAATCAGGCATTTAACCAGCTGCTTTCAGAAGGAGTTAAGTGCCTGTTTTCCTTGAGAGTCTGTTTCTCATATACATTGGTAGCTGCTTGAGAAGAAATTGGAAATTGGAACTTAGTGCTGTAGTCCTAACGTTGAAGCACAGGTCCCTGTGGAGACAGCTGGAATGGTGAGTTTACCTAATGGTAGCCCATGGCTGGAAAATGTTTATTCAATCTTAGCTGAGGCTTATTAATTCTAAACCTGCATTTAGTTCTTCCTTTCAATCTAAGTCAAATAATTTGTTGCATCTGCATTATCAAATTCTCAGCATCTTAAAGACCAAACTCATAATTGCTCCCAATCTGAGTTGAAAATACGATGGATTCTGTGAAACTCTCTTCACAATTTGTAATTGTCCTTGCTACTATTCAAACTCTCTAGAACACATCAGTGTTCTTTTGATGGTAGAAATGGCAGGTTCAATCCAAGTTCTGCTTTCCTCTATTCTAAGTTCCCTTCAATACACCACAAATGGTAAAGGATGAAAAGATTCAGGAAATGCAGTGAAAACAACCTGAGCTGAATGTGATTAGCTCCCAGATCTCTGGTTATGTAACAGGAAGATACTTAGCAGAAGAGGAGCATAGCCCAGCGTCTTTCTCATGAAATAAACATCTAATTAAAGCTCACATTCTTGTGCAGATCCTCGGTGGGGTTGTGTTCCTGGAACCATTTTAAAAGAGTGTTTTCCTTGAGCGGCCCAATAATACCATGTTTCATATGGATCTTGGCGAGTGTTGTGGCACCAGGGACCATCTCCACCAGTCCTGCAAGAAGTCCAATAGTTTGAGTGTAGCAGCACAAAAAAGTCATGCACATGCTGAATTGTTTTTATCTGCATTAAGCGCATTACTGTACAACAACAGCCAATATAAGTGGTGAATTTACATCATGACTTAAGCATGATCTTCAGTAAGTTGCATATGAACGATAGTATAATTTTATGTAATTGTTGTAGACCATACTTGCTATCATCTGCTTCAAGCTGTTAATACATGCAGAGTATTTGCTTGTTAAGTTTTTGGGGTATCAGTGTGATGCTGGAAATGCTTACATGTAATCCCTGATATAAGCACATGAACAATTAACCAAATATGGTGAGCAACTCAGTCCAGTGAGTACTGGCCGGCATGAAATATTGTTAGGTCAGAAATATAAACTGCTTATTACTGCAATTTAAGGGTTAAAACTCTAATAATGAAGACAACATGCTACAAAACAGACCTCTCCCCCTTCCTGTTGATATGCATCTATAGACAATCATGCTCATATTCAGCCCCTCCTGGCACCATATCCTGTCCATCACTTTAACCATCTGTAGAACAAGCATGTCCTGTCGAAGGTCATCTCCTGACTGGAAAGAGGGAAAGTTCAAAACCAATTAGTTTGGAAATCCAGTAAGAAAGTAATAGATGCCCCCAGTGGCATTGCTCCTGGGGTAGTTTTGAAGTGTACATAGTTTAGTAACAATAGGGAGTAGGTGTGACATGTCTGCTAGATATGAGACTTTTGAGGTTACATGTTACAGCAAGTTGAAGGAGATACTATTCTGTAACAGTAGAGGTATTATCAACAAAAGTAAGACTGGGAAAATGTTACAGGATTCAAGTACAACAGTCACAGGAAGTGCATGCTGTTGCAGCAGACAGGAACTGTGCACAAACACAATATTTTTAATATATTTAATATGTGTACTGCAGAGTTTATAATGAAAACGTGAAAAAAAGGACGGAGTATTTAACTTCAAAACATGCATCGCGTTATGTCTGTACAACTGGTCAAAGTAAACCCTGGCCACGATTCATGTTTTATTTGAAGATTATACTTAGTCTTGACTCCGATGTACAAATTATAGGAGATTAACTTTCTTTATATAAAGACAATATTCAGAGTTGTGTTTGCTTTCAGTGTACTACAGAATACTAAAATGGCTGTTTTAAGTGAAGTAAGTTAGCCTACACTTTGATAGCTGCAGGAAACTCCCTTTGGGCTTCTCATTGTTTCAGGGAACCTTGTGCACATGGGCCTTTATTGTTGGGATCAGCCTTTGACTTCAGCATTACAAATACTGGCATTTCAGTCTCCAAGTGAAACATAATATCCGAATGAGCCCTCAATTCTTGAAATTCGTAAAATCTAATATAACTTCAAAATGAACATACTAAAATAAATTATTTATATTTCTCTCTACAAGGCAGCCAGCCATAAACTGAATTAATTCTGGGCCCCCTACATTGGAGCATAGGAAATTCTAAACAAGAATAGATCAAGATTCACATAACTTATCTTCTACCATCCTAGTGATACATGATTTTACCAAATATTTTACCAAGCTTTCAAACACTAAAAGGAATAAAACAGATATAGTTTGTATGCTATTTACATCATGAGAGCTGATCTTAACTGCTGTGTCATTTATATCTGCTCACACCCAGTGATGTATCAAAGACTAAACAACAATAGCCACATTCTTGAGTGTTGACACACACAGATTGGTTCAGCAGCTAACATTTTACAGATAAATGCAAATTTATTCACTGGATGTCTTTTGTCATTTTAACAGTCTGCACTAAGAGGCAATATTCACTGATCTATAGGATTATTACAGTAATATATTATTGAATGAGCTTTCAAAACATCAGTGCAAGAGCATAGGTTGCACTGCTACCTATTCTTTTCCCACTAATGATGAGTGTAACAATTAATTCTGGCTATTTACATCCAGGGCATGAAAAAAAATTGTAGCACGCAAAAAATGAAATCTGCGGTATCTCTATAATTAGCCTCTTCAGATATTTCTTCAAACTCTGTTCCAATGCTTTCCCTCCTATCTACAAATTTGATTCTAATACCAATTCTTCTATTTCCTCTATTTCATTGAATGTTCCATTCCCGCACCCTTCCTTTACTCTGCTCTCAGTCATCCCCATTCACTCTTTTTCCCAATCCTTCATCTTTCCCTCACTCTCTACCCATGCTTCTTCCCTTCCCTTTTCCTTGCCTTTTCCACAATTTGTTCCTGCAGTGCATCTTGTAGATGGTACACACTGCTGCCGCTGTGTGTCGTGGTGGAGGGAGCAAATGTTTGTGGATGTGGTGTTTGTGGATGTAGTGCCACCAATGCCTTGTCCTGGATGGTGTCAAGTTTCTCGAGTGTTGTTCGACCTACACTCATCCAGGCAAGTGGAGACTATTCCATCACACTACTGACTCGTGCCTTGTGGACAGGCTTTGCGGAGTCAGGAGTGAGTTACTCGCCACAGGGTCTGAGCCTCTGACTTGCTCTTGTAGCCACAGTATTTATATGGCTAGTTCAGTTCAGTTTCTGGTCAATAGTAACCTCCATGATGTTGATAATGGGCGATTCGGCAATGGTGATGCCATTGAATGTCAAGGGGCAATGGTTAGATTCTCTCTTGTCGGAGATGGTTGTTGCCCGGCACATGTATGGTGCAAATATTACTTGCCACTTGTCAGTCCCATCCTGGATATTGTCCAGGTCTTGCTGTATTTTAACATGGACTGATTCGATATCTGAGGTGTCATGGATGGTGCTGAATATTGTGCAATCATATGTGAACATCCCCACTTCTGATCTTATGATGGAAGGAAGGTCATTGATGGAGCAACTGAAGGTGGTTGGGCCTAGGCCCTAGCCTGAGGAGCTCCTGCAATGGTGTCCTGGAGATGATTGACCCCCCAAAACCACAACTATCTTCCTTTGTGCTAGGTATGACTCCAACCAGTGGAGCGTTTTCCACCGATTCCCATTGACTCCAGTTTTGCCAGGGCTCCTTAATGCCACATTCGGTCAAATGCTGCCTTGATGTCAAGGGCAGTCACTCTCACCTCAACTTCATTCAGACCTTTGATCCCATATTCATCCCTTCATTTGGTTTCATTGCTTCTTGTCAACTGCATTGTTCTTTGGGTGTTTTAAACATAAAATATAATGCATTATCTCCCTGGATACCATATTGTATTTGCATTTTTTTTTGTCATGACAACAGTTTTTCAGCAATTGGACCAACTGGTGCAATTTCAGCTGCCTGTTGTTGATGTTGAACAGTGGCAGTGGTGCAGCATTGGTCTTTTTAGGAATATCCACTCTGAAACTCCAAGGACTGTTTTAGAATATGTTTCATTTTGATATTCCACCAATAGTTTGTGAAAAACACACTTCACGCATCTACCAGTGAAACTCTGACAACTAGAGAGGAAGATCTTTGATTTCATAAATAATCCTCACTCAGTCAATGCTGAATTGGGATTTTTCAGATATACCACAATTAAGTTTTCCTGAGTCATTCAAGCCCTACCTTGTATATCACATTGATATTTTTGCCCAAAGGCTCTGCGTTGATGAAAGAAATCTTCAGAGGAACAGCATTTGAGGTGAAATATGAACATGCCTTTTCACAAAGAGAAAAACATAGATATGTAAGTATCATTACAAATTGGTAACATTTGTACTGGAACAATGTTTGAAACAGGGACAGGTAGAGAGAGGGCCAATTGGATTGCTTTACAAAGTGCCAACAAAGACCGACGGGCTAAACTGTATCCTTTTGTCAACGGTGGGGCTTTCCTTCTGATTCAATAGGTCATGTGTTCAAGTTCCTCTCCTAGCCTTAACACATCATTTACTGGCTGGCACTTCTGTTCACTACTGAGGAATTGTGGCTTTGTAGGAGGTCCTGCTTTTCAGGTAAGATGTTAAATTGAGCCTCTGTCTTTCTGCTAACATGCTTAAAAAAGATCCCATGGATTATTTGGAAGAGCAGGGAGTTCTCCATGCTGTCCTGGCTAACCCGAATACCCCAACCCCCTCCTCCAGAAATAGACAAGCTGGTCATTTATTCCATTACTGTTTGTGGAATCGTGCTCTTCATAAATTAGTTGCCATGTTTTCTTAAAAAAGCACCAGTGACCATGGGTGAAATTTTCCATTCTGGATGTTAATTCTGATAATTGTATGTTGGGGAAGGATGAGTCTGAAGCCAGCCTGTACCTTAAAACATGTTTATTTCCAAGACAGAAAATTAAAGTCATAAACCCTCCAAAATTCTTTCGAGTTATCAACAGTCACAGATTGCAACTCTTTTGAGTACAATCACAGTTCTTGGTTTCCGGGAGTGGAACATGAACCCACAACCTTCTGATTCAAAGGCGAGGGTGCTATGGACTGAGCCACAGCTGACACCTCTCATAAACCCTCCAAACTCTTTCGAGTTATTAACAGTCACAGATTGCAACTCTTTTGAGTACAATCACAGTTCTTGGTTTCCGGGAGTGGAACATGAACCCACAACCCTCTGGTTCAAAGGCAAGGGTGCTATGGACTGAGCCACAGCTGACACCTCTCATAAACCCTCCAACATGAACTAGTTTATAAACTCTTGCAATGATTCCCTAATCCTTCCCCAATTGGGGACAGCTGTGCTTAATTACCAACTTAAAACATGTATTATATTGCAGCACAATTTCAACATTAACACTGGAGACAAAGTGTGGTGGCGCGATGGGAAAAGTGGCACGTTTCCCGCTGGGCAAGTTCTTGTGCCCAGATCTATGCTCAGAACCTCATTAATTTTGCATTGGCGAGCCACTCTCTGAATCACGTGGTGGGGCGGGCATTGATTTGTCCACCTTATGGGGTTGAAGATCCTGTCGCCATATTTAAACACCACCCAAAAACACATATTCACTCTCTGCAGCCCAGTTGTGTGGTCTGTACATCCTGAGATGGCCCCCAAGAGAAAGAAGCCACGCACCCCGAGATAAATGTAAAATACTGTGGATGCTGGAAATCCGAAACAAAAACAGAAAATGCTGGGAAAACTCAGCAGGTCTGGCAGTATCTGTGGAGAAAGAAACAGAGTTAACGTTTCGAGTTTGTATGACTCTTCTTCAGAGCTCTGAAGAGATCCCAGATGGGAAGAGGGATGGCGGGCATACAGGAGTTCACTCCCTTCGAGAAGGAAGCCACTGAGCTGGCAGGAGAGGGCGGGGATCCTGTGGTGAAGGCGAGATCGGTCTCCCCCAGAAAGCCGGTATGGATGAGCCCTCCATGAGTTGATCACATCCTGACACTCTCAGTGATTGATGTGCAATGTTGCATTCTGCCTGCTCAGGAACTAAATCTATCCCCCTCTCTCATATAGGCACCAGCAGGCCCAGACAGAGGTCCAGCCAGACCATCAGCCTCAGCCCCCAGGCCCTCAGAGTGTCCATCCACTCCCAATCTTCTCTGCCTATGACCCCAGCAGCTTCAGTTCCACAGGCCGAGAAGGAGCACTTGCCTCACAGCAGGGAGACCCAAAGCAGGGGGGCCCCCTCCAGGCCCCAGCCCTCCAGAGGACACCTGCCAAGGTCATCACAGACAACAGGGCATAGCGGTCAGCAGGCTGCCTCCAGCTCAGCTGGGGATGTCAGGGGTGCACCTAGATCTAGTGGTAGGGTAAGGAAAAAGTAAGAAATACTGAAAGCATAATGGTGGCACAGGTGTTCACTGACTGTATATATCATGCACCTTTGTAAATCTTTCGAGTTCATGAAAATAGTCTCATCAAGTGAATGCCTCTTGCATATGAATCTATGTACTCTCTTATTGCAAGGGTGACCCCAAGCTCCCACTCCGGATTGCCTCCTTTTGTGTGCCTCAGATTCATGTGATGTTCAGCAGACTCATGTTAGCCTCTTGGACCTTGTGTCTTGTAAGAGAGATGTGTCAAGCCATATCCTGAAAGTGACTGCATATTGAAATCTGATCCTTTAAGCCCCGCAACACACCGTAGAATTATGTTTGCTCATGCGTCTTGGAGGGTTAAATGTAATGTTGTATCATCAACACTGAGCTCTGTTCTTTGCGAGTTGTGAAAGCACATGACCTGGAGCCATCACATTCTCGACAACCATGTGCAAATCTCTGTGGCCGCTCAAAGTGTCTCTTTCGGGTGGCAACGACTACACAATGTGCAGTTGAGGCAGGGTGCGTGCTGGTGTGCTGCCTCTTGCCTCACACACCAGCTATATGCAGCTTTGGGTGCGGACCTTTCCAAGAATGAGGGCTTCGTGATCTTTGAGGGTTACAGGTCCAAGGCTGAATGCTGACCTTGCTTGTGATGTCACTGCTTGTAAAGGGCTTTCTAATCACTAGTATGGCATCAAGGGACAGGAGAAATGTGCTCGGGTCCCCTTGCCTGGACCTTACTCCTGCTGAAACCTTGTGGCTATCAGTGTGTCGCAGGTATGTCTTCTGCATTGTGTCACTGCTATAGTATCCTCACATGGAAGCTGACCATTGCCCTGCTCAGGTTCCTGTCCTTCCACGTCCTCCTCGTCTGAGGAAACCTCTGCCTCCTCCATGTCTCCATGTGGCAAGCGATCTCCCCTTTGAAGCGCCAGGTTGTGCAGGGCGCAACAGACCACAATGATGCGGGACACCCTGTCTGGAGGGTACTGCATAACTCTTGAACCTGAACAGCTCAAACAATGGAAGCACATCTTCAGGATGCCAATGGTTTGCTCAACAACGGACCTTGTCACAGGGTGCGCCATGTTGTATCTCTCCTTTGAGGATGACGCACGGGTGTCATGAGCCATCTCTTCAGCAGGTTCCCCTTATCACCCTGCCGCCAACCCTGTAAGTGTTGAGGCCCTTTGAATATCTGAGGCACCCGGGAATGACTCAGGATGCATGAGCCATGGGAACTCCCAGGGTACTGGCACAAACATGCATGATCTGCTTCTGATGATCAGACATCAGTTAAACGTTGATGCAGTGGAACCCTTTCCTGTTAATGAAGTTCAGGGCTGTTGCCATGGAGCTCTTAAAGTAACATGTGTGCAATCGGTTGTACCCTGCACTCTGGGGAAGCCTATCTGCCAATCTAAGAAATCTAGCAGCCTGGCTAGTGTCATCCATTGTCAACTTTATATAATGAGCCTTACAGTAGAGGGCATCTCTCACTTCCTTTATACATTTGTGTGTTGAGGACTGAGGGATGCCGCATAGGTCCCCGTGGTTGCCTGGAATGATACACTTACAAAAAATATTGAGTGCGATGGTGACCTTCAGGGGCACTGGCAGGGGATGTCCTCCCAGTCCATGGGGCATTATATCCTCCAACAGAGTGTGGCAGATATGGGCCACCACATCTCTTGATAAATGTAGACATGCACGGCACTGTCTCTTGCTTATCTTGAAACAGGAAAGGCGTCTTTGGTAGACCCTTGATTGTGCCAGTTACCTTTGTGGGATTGGTCTGAACTCCTTAGGCTCTGGGTCCTCCTGCGGCACCCCTGGACCATACACTACAGACCAGGGATCTTTTCTAAGCTGTGCTAGATAGTGCCAGGCTCTTCTTCTCCTCCTCAATCTGCCATCAAGAAGGCAGCATTAACTGCAGCCTCCATTCTGAAATCCTCCTTCTTCCTGTGGACAGATAGATCCAAGAGATGAATGTAGCTTACCCAACAATTACAGATCTCCTACTCCAAGCCAGAAAACCAGTGCCTCTCCCTGTTCCACCCTTGTAGCTGACACAGATCATAGGTTTCTAAGAAGCCACCCCAACAACCTGACATCTCAATCCCATATAGGATGAAAGAGGGTTGAGCACAGCCATTAACTTCAAAGCGCATTATTGGCACTCATTCAGTGCCTTATTTGGATTTGAGATTACCCCTGCCTTGCACTTTTGGAAAGGTTGGATGCCTTGTGTCCTATGACCCATGTCAAATGGACAATGCAGTTTGCAGGTTTGGTAGAACTTTTTGCATATACCCAGCAGCTGTGCTCCCTTAATGGCTGGCTGCCTCTTCCCATCTCACGTTCCTCTGGCAGCTAAATGCTCAATGAGATCACCTCTAATGTGACCCCCTAGTGTAGTCTCACGTAAAAGCGCACGAGTTTCTGGTTCCAACTCTAACTTTTCAATAAAGTCTTCATGAGTTCTCCCTGCTGAACCTTCATCTCCATGTAATAAGTGTGAGGTTGCCCTCTGAAAGGGCCCCGGAGCCCAGCTGTGGACCCCTCCCACACTGCCTCAGACCCGTCCCGTGGCGATTTTTTTTTAGTTTCACTTTTAAACTGCATCATTGATTTGGGGTCTCAACATGGTGGTACTGCACTTCCAGACCAGCTTTCACCCTTCCCCATGTCACCGTTCACATCCCCCGATCATCCAGGAACACCATGATATGCAGGTAGACCTCCCTCCAGTCATTCACCAGCTTCCCCCAGTAACCCTGGAACCAATTGTTATTGTTGTGGACATTCCTGCTCTCTTCCCTGAGTCCATCACTGTTGGTGTCCCCCTGCCCCATGTGGACCTAACCCATCCCCATCTTGAGGCTGCATGCATGGTAACAGACAGTGGAACAGCCCCCCAAAGAGCTTTGAGTACTCCCCCCTTTCTTATGTTTTCCCCATTTACAGGTTGCAGATGCCCCCCCTGACCATGACCATCCCATCTGCAGTCCAGTACCGAGCCAGCTACCCCCAGGACTACCGTGTGAGGCACTGACCACGCCCTCCACACCATGCTGTGCACGATGCCCATTGAGCAGACAGGCCTAGTCCCTCCCTGGACTGGGATCACGTGTGGGCCATGTATAGCCTATGGCATGGCCTGCAAAGCTCCAGGACTGCCTTTAATCTGTCACCACGACTATTTAGCCTCAGTCCCAGGACTATGATGGTCTGACAGTTACCCCCCCCCACCACCCCCAGCCATGAGTCTGTGTGTACCCCTTCCCTGTTGTGCCACACTAACCTCACCCACCCCAGACATCTCTCTGTCTACCATCACCCCTCCCTCCCCTGTTCCCTTCACCCTTATGTCTCTGCCTATTCCACCCCCACACTGTCCCCATGGTGGTCTCTGCTGGTAGAGTGCAACCCTGCCTGTGCCCTGCAGCACCCAGTGCAAGCAGTCCTGCCTGTGTCCCGCAGTACCGCGTGTGAGCAGCCCTGTCTGCGAACGCCACAGTCTCGCCTGAGAAAGCAGCTTTGGTAGCGGCAACAAGTGGGAGCAGCGCTGTTGCCGGTAGGCTTTCAATGTTGTACGCACCTCAAAGTTATGAGTGGGCAGGTGCATGCCACTCATATCTGATCGTGAATCAGATTGGTCTAATTTCTCACTGTCGTGGCATATAATTAGGAGGAAGAACGTGATTCTGATGAGTTGCGTTTTTAATGAGCATTCATGATATGCTAATGCGTGCAAATGAGGTTCCTGACATGGATGAGCAGGAAAGTCGACCCGCCATTAGGCCGCTAGGAAAGTGCTGCGTGGATAATTACAATTTGTTTTCCCACCGGCGGAAATCGAACGTTTGGCGTCACTCTGAGCTTTCCGCTCCCACCCACCACGACTCCCGCTGCTGGCGAGGCTGGAAAAATTCCGCCTATGTTTCAAAAATAAATTCCATCAATTGTGAAATGGTTTGGGCAAATCTTGAGGACCAGAAAATGCTGCATAAAAAGCAAGTTCCCTCTTTATACACTTTACATGAATGAGCAATGGTTAACCAAGAAAAAATGCTAAAGCCTAGATTTTCCAATGAGAATGATGCCAACCATAACTTCTAGGCCGAAACCTGAGAAAAAGAAACCTGAAAATTATTTCACACGGAGATATAAAAGGTTTTGTGTCAGCATAATACACCATACAAATGTAGTACACACCCTTCTGCATTAGGAGAAAGTTAATCACACTCAAGTAATAACCATTTTGTACTGGTTCATATGATGTTTCTATAGAAACTATTCTTAAGTGTATGCCAAATGCATTGGACCTTGGATCCGTGTGTTTTGAATCACTATGTCAAGCTAATAACAGCAAAGCGCCTCATTTAAACAACTAACAAATTATTTTGTTCGACTGCTTGCTATCCAAGATTGCGAGCTAAGGCTGTGGAACTGAAGCAATTTTGCTCTAAGCACTGGCCTTAAGGTTATTACACTCTTATAATTTATTTCCCCTGTGACTTCCAGGCATCAGAGAATGCAGATCATTAAATTCACCTCACTCTGCGTCGGATTTCAATCTATTTTCAAATTTAAAAATCGACATTCCATTCTGTGGGGTGAATGTGAACATTTAACCCTTTAGGTAAACAATTTTTCTTTACTGCAATAAAATGTGATCTGTTGAGTCGGAGAAGAAATGAGAGATGCTGGTGCACAAAATACAGTTTGGAACTCTGAGAAGTTTTGATTCTGGCATATTTTTGATGTTTTGGAAAAAAGATTTAGATCTATCAGAAAGGTAAATCTATTTAATTTTCTACTTAGCTTTGCTTAGTAACACATTTGCATGCGTCAGAGGATTGTGAATTGAAATCCTGGAGTGGTCTTGAATCCAAACTCTTGGGTGACATTTCAATGCATGACTGAAGGATTGCTGCATTACCATGAGTACTATTTTTCAGGTGAGAGGCAACTGCACTGTGCCTGCTCATAAAGAATCAGAGTGGAAATACTTCACAGTTCATTTGTGATTATAATGATTTTTACAACAACCAAAAGAAGGAACTTGCCATTATATACCTTTAATCTTTTCAGGATATCGCAAAGTACTTCATAAATTCACTAAATAAATTACTTTAGAAGTACAGTCAATGTTTAGTGGGCAAACACGACAGCCAACTTGAGCACAGTAAATTAGCAGTGAATTGTTTTTTTGTGCTATTGGTTAGGGAGGGAGGAATATTAGCCAGGATACCAGGAGCATGCCTCACTCTTTTTCATTTTTGACTGTAAGAACATAAGAACCAGGAGCAGGAGTAGGCAATTCAGCCCCTCAAGCCTGCCCTGAGCTGAATTTCCCGCCTTACGCCCCCAAGACCACTTACTTCGATCTCTGTAAAATTGCCTGTCTCTGCTGCTGCCTCAGTCCATCTGCTGCTGAAACCCTCATCCATGCTTTTGCTATTTTTATACTTAACTGTTCCATTGCTCCCCTGGCTGGCCTCCCATCTTTCGCCCTCCATAAGACCATAAGACATAGGAGCAGAAATTAGGCCATTCGGCCCATCGAGTTTGCTCTGCCATTCAATCATGGCTGATAAGTCTCTCAACCCCATTCTCCCGCCTTCTCCCCGTAACCTTTGATCTCCTTACCAATCAAGAACCTATCTATTTCGGTCTTAAATACACTCAATGACCTGGCCTCCGCAGCCTTCTGTGGCAATGAATACCCAAAATTCTGCTGCCCGCATCCTAACTTGCACCTAGTCCTGTCCACCCATCAACCCATAAAATAAAATGTGAATGGAGCATTGTTCTGAAAGTGCTGATTCCTAATATTTAATCATGTCTCTTAACACAAATATCTGTAGCTCTAACCACAGGAACAACAAAAGCACTCCCTCTTGTTCTTTTTGATTTCTGAAATGCTGACTAAGTCAGAAAACGGAAGGAACTTTTAATTTATGTGCCACTCCCACAATAATGAAAGAAAGAAATTATGGATAAGAATCTTGCCCTCCCAGTTTTTCAAGTTAAGTGTCAGCTTACCTCATCACTAGCTTGGTCACATCTAGATCAGTGGTAATGAGTTAAGCTCTGATCTAGGGCTTGAGCAGCTAACCTAGTCTGACACTGCAGTGCAGTAATGAGGGTGTGCTATATTATTAGAAGCACTGGCAATCGGATGAAATGTACACTGAAGCCCTGTCTGCCTGTTCAGGTGGTCATAGAGCCATACAGTCATAGAGGTCTACAGCACAGAAAAAAGCCCTTCGGCCCATTGAGTCTGCGCTGGTCAAACAAGTACCTAACTATTCTAATCCCATTTTCCAGCCCTAGGCCCATAACCTTGTATTTCATGGCATCGCAAGTGCACATCCAAATACTTCCTAAATGTTATGAGGGTTTCTGCCTCTACCACCCTTTCAGGCAGTGAGTTCCAGATTCCCACTGCCCTCTGGGTGAAAAAATTCTTCCTCACATCCCCTCTAAACCTCCTGCCCCTTACCTTAAATCTATGCCCCCTGGTTATTGATTCCTCCACCAAGGGGAAAAGTTCCTTCCTGTCTACCCTATCTATGCCCCTCATAATTTTATACACCTCAATCATATCTCCCCTCAATCTCCTCTGCTCCAGGGAAAATAACCCCAGTCTATCCAATCTCTCCTCATAACTAAAACTCTCCAGCCCAGGCAACATCCTGGTAAATCTCCTCTGCACTCTCTCTAATGCAATCACATCCTTCCTATAGTGCGGATTCCAGAACTGCACGCAATACTCTAGCTGTGGCCTAACCAGCGTTAATTGGTATTAATAAAATTCCATTACCAAAGTAGCATTACTCGAAGAAGAGCAGGTTTATCCCTGAATCATTATCACCATAAAAGATTATCTGGTCAGCTGTCTCACTTGCTGTTTCTCAGACCTTGCCATGTACAAATTGGTATCTGCCTCCTAACAGGGACTACACTTCAGAAGTAATTCACTGGCTGTAAAGTGCATCAAAGAATGCTGAGGACATGAAGGATGCTATATAAATCTAACTTCTTTCTTTCGTGTATCTCATCTAATTATCAAAGGACACATGAAAACAAGGATAGGAAAAGACCATTTACACCATTAAGCCTGCCCCATACTGAGAAGGCGCAGCTCATGCAAATCATCTACCCCCTTACCCCAAACAGCTAGCACAGCAAAACCTCCTGAGAGCCTTAAAATCTTAGGCCGATTTTGGGAGAAAACATCCATTGAGAAATTCCTCTCTAACTCCCGAAAATGATCAGACAAGTTCCAGGAGTCCACTGTGACTGGGTGACACATTCTCCAATACTCAATTTACGCCTGTACTGCGGGTGATGGGAATCATCTGCCCTAATCTACCAAACTGAGATAGCTTATCCACATGGATCGAATCTAATTCTTTCGTTATTTTAAAGACCTCAATCAAATCCCCTCAGAGTTAAGCTTTTTAAAAAATTCATTCACGGGGTGTGGGCTTCGCTGGCTGGGCCAGCATTTATTGCCCATCCCTTGTTGCCCTTGAGAGGGTGGTGGTGAGCTGCCTTCTTGAACCGCTGCAGTCCATGCTCTCCTCGTTAGAAAAGGCAAGGGCTGGATCTTGCAGGCCTGACAGGGACCGCAATGTCGGGTAGGAAGGAAAATGGTGGCCGGGGTGCAGATCTGGAATTTTTGCCCCCATTTCCGACACCGACCATTCTCATCAGTGTGGAAAAGGAGGAAGGTTGGGAACATGCACACACAGTGAGGGACATGGGAGGGACCAATCAGTGGAGTGTTGATCCAGTAACTCTGGGGTCTTCACAACGTTGAGTGGAGTTTAGATGGCTGTGTAAACCACGCCAGCATAGTGCCGTTGGAAAAGGAACAGGAAGCTATTCTGAAGGACAGAAAAGTTCTGGAAACGGCGCAAGTGTGCAGACCTTTTGCAATAAAGTGAGTTTGAAAGGCCCAGGGAAGGCTGGTGGTGGGGGGCGGTGTAGTCTGCAGTGGGTTGTGGGGGTGGGTGGGGGAAAGAGACAGGCGTGTGCTCATTGGCAACTCTGGGGCTGCTCAAAAATCTGAAACCAAAGTGCCATCAGGCCATTCAGCCAGGCATGCACAAATCCTATCCCAAGGAAGGCTGCCATTGCAAATAGCAGCCCTGGGCTCAGGTTGTGACAAGCCTGACAGATTCATTGATAGGAAGGCCTACCATTTCATCAATGTCCAGCTAGTGTGTGACCACAGAAAGATCTTCCTTCAAGTCTGTGTATGTTTTCCAGGCAGCTGCCTCTTCACTAAGAGAGTCAAGCCTGCCTCCGCTCTTCCATCCCACCTACCAAATACGTGGTTGGATTCTGGGCGACAAGGGATACCTGCTAAGGATGTGGTTTCTAAAGCTCTGCGAGATCCACAAACTGAGCCCAGGGCCATTACAACAAGAGCCACCTGCATACCAGGATCCTCATTGAGTAGGTCACTGACCATAGGCCTGCTCAAGATTAGATTTCGCTGCCTTGACCGCTCTGGTGGAGCTCTACAATACTCAACTGCCAGGGTCTCCCACATGGTGGTAGTATGCGACATGCTGTACAACATGGCACAGCAAAGGGGAGTGACACTTGTGGAGGCAGAGAGTGAGAAAGGCCTTATATCATCGGAGGAACAGGACAAGGAAGAAGAAGGATCAGGTGTGCAGGGTCAACATCCTGGGGTTTGCCATTGACCAGAAACTGAACTGGACCAGCATTATAAATACTGTGGCTACAACAGCAGGTCAGAGGCTGGGAATTCTACAGCAAGTCACTCACCTCCCGACTCCGCAAAGCCTGTCCATCATCTACAAGGCACAGTCAGGAGTGTGATGGAAAAGTTTCCACTTGCCTGGATGAATGCAGCTTCAACAAGTCTCAAGAAGCTTGACACCATCCAGGACAAAGCATCCCGCTTGATTGGCACCCCCGCTACCACCTTAAACATTTACTCCCTCCACCGCAGACGCACAGTAGCAGCAGTGTGTACTAACTACAAGATATACTGTTGGAATTCACCAAGGCTCCTTCGACAGCACCTTCCAAACCCACGACCACTATCATCTGGAAGGACAAGGACAGCAGATAGATGAGAACACCATCACCTGGAATTTCCCCTCCAATTCACTCACCATCCTGACTTGAAAATATATCGCCATTCCTTCACTGTCGCTGGGTCAAAATCCTGGAACTCCCTCCCTAACAGCACTGTGTACTGCAGCAGTTCAAGAAGGAAGCTCACCACCACCTTCTGAAGGGCAATTAGGGATGGGCAATAAATGTTGGCCTGGACAGTGATGCCCACATCCCGTGAAAGAATAAAAAAGGGTGGACCAGAGACATGTGACAATGGCCGTACCCAGGGAGTTGGGCAGGGATCCATGCAGGATGCTGCTGTTGCGTGGGTGCTGTGATCCAGCAATGTTTTGCCTAAAGATCCCTGATTGATTGAACACTGAAGACGGGCCTGGCACAACATCAAGGCAGTCAACTATGCCTATGTTCTTCTAAATTTCACCGTCACATGGAGATAGACTACTGGCTGCAGACGACTGGTCCATTGGCACCATTGCGAACCTGCTGATATATGTTTATACTATAAATAAGGTTTGGCATTCATTTGTAAAGAGCATACTAAACATCAAATCAAACAGTTATTTTAATTAAATTGTGAACGGAACAAATTTTTTTACAAAGTACATATATAACATACCACACATTCCTTGGTGACCAAGGTGAACTGGTGCCTTGCAACACAGACATTCCATAGAACCATAGAAATGTTACGGCACAGGAAGAGGTCATTCAGCCCATTGTGTCTGTGCTGGCTGAATAAACTAGCCGTCCATTCTAATCCCAAGTTCCAGTACCCAGTCTGTAGCCTGGCAGGTTAAAGCACTTCAGGCGCTGATCCAGGTACCATTAAAAATGATTTCAGTGCTAAGGCAAGCTCCCCTTGTTGCCTCAGAGGAGGTGGAAGCAGCCTGCTCAAATCTCTGGCTCAGCAGCTATGAGAACTGTGGTGGTCAGCCTCGGTGTGTCAGGAACCCTTCCTCCGGCTGTGCTGTCTCCATCTCTGCAAGGGCAGCTGTCGTCACTGGGATCCATGCCACAGATGCTCCCTCTGTCAGAGAGGCCGGGGAAATCAAGGATGGTGGGAATTCCGTAAGCTGCATGGAACCTTCATCCTCCTCTTACACAGCCTCAGCTTGGTGGGTTCACACAGACTTGATGGAGACTGCTGTCCACTTCAGCCACAGTTGGGCCATCTGCGCTTCAGGGTCCGCAGCTCCACATGTACTTCATGAACATCAGTGCTCAGGCTCTGCGCCGACTGGTCCAGGCTCCGAGCTGACTGGTCCACGCTCTGCGCTGACTGGTCCAGGCTCCGAGCTGACTGGTCCACGCTCCGCTCTGACTGGTCCACGCTCCGCGCTGACTGGTCCACGCTCCGAGCTGACTGGTCCACGCTCCGCGCTGACTGGTCCAGGCTCCGCGCTGACTGGTCCAGGCTCCGCGCTGACTGGTCCAGGCTCCGCGCTGACTGGTCCAGGCTCCGCGCTGACTGCTCCAGGCTCCGCGCTGACTGGTCCAGGCTCTGCGCTGACTGGTCCACGCTCCGCGCTGACTGGTCCACGCTCCGCGCTGACTGCTCCACGCTCCGCGCTGACTGCTCCACGCTCTGCGCTGATTGGTCCAGGCTCTGCGCTGACTGGTCCAGGCTCTGCGCTGACTGGTCCACGCTCCGCGCTGACTGCTCCACGCTCCGCGCTGACTGGTCCACGCTCCGAGCTGACTGGTCCAGGCTCCGCGCTGACTGGTCCAGGCTCCGCGCTGACTGCTCCACGCTCCGCGCTGACTGCTCCACGCTCCGCGCTGACTGCTCCACGCTCCGCGCTGACTGCTCCACGCTCTGCGCTGATTGGTCCAGGCTCTGCGCTGACTGGTCCAGGCTCTGCGCTGACTGGTCCACGCTCCGCGCTGACTGGTCCACGCTCTGTGCTGACTGGTCCAGGCTCTGCGCTGACTGGTCCAGGCTCTGCACTGAATGGTCCACGCTCCGCGCTGACTGGTCCACACTCTGCACTGACTGGTCCAGGCTACGGAGAGAGTCACGCGCCTTGTGCAGGACATCATGCAGCAGGACCTGAACAGCACTCAGGCTTGGGTTGATAAGTGGGGAGTAACATTCATGCCACACAAGTGCCAGGCAATGACCATCTCCAACAAGAAAGAATCTAACTATCTCCCCTCGACATTCAATGATATTACCATCACTGAATCCCCCACTATCAAAAACCTGTGGTTATCAATGACCATAAACTGAACTGGACAAGACATATAAATACTGTGGCTATAAGAGCAGGTCAGAGGTTAGGAATCCTACGGCGAGTAACTCATCTCCTGACTCCCCAAAGCCTGTCCACCATCTACAAGGCACAAGTCAGGAGTGTGATGGAATACTCCCTACTTGCCTGGATGAGTGCAGCTCCCACAATACTCAAGAAGCTTGACACTGTCCAGGACAAAGCAGCCACTTGATTGGCACCCCATCCACAAACATTCACTTCCTCCACCACTGACGCACAGTAGCAGCAGTGTGTACCATCTACAAGATGCACTGCAGCAACTCACTAAGGCTCCTTCAACAGCATCTTGTAAGCCACAACTTCCACCACCTCGAAGGACAAGGGCAGCAGACACATGGGAACACCATCACCTGGAAGTTCCCCTCCAAGTCACACACCATCCTGACTTGGAAATATATCACTGTTCCCTCACTATCACTGGGTCAAAATCCTGGAAGTCCCTCTCTAACAGCACTGTGGGTGTACCTACACCACATGGACTGCAGCTGTTCAAGAAGGTGGTTCACCACCACCTTCTCAAGGGCAGGGAGTAAATGCTGACCTAGCCAGCGACGCCCACATCCCATGAATGAATAAATAAAAAAAATGTGGCTCTCCATGATATT
This sequence comes from Cetorhinus maximus, assembly GCF_964194155.1. Classification (NCBI taxonomy): domain Eukaryota; kingdom Metazoa; phylum Chordata; class Chondrichthyes; order Lamniformes; family Cetorhinidae; genus Cetorhinus; species Cetorhinus maximus. The sequence goes on along the minus strand of NC_135890.1, from coordinate 50,908,117 downwards.
GACCATTCTCTCACGGGAGGAGCTCATGTGCTTTAAGCCCCGAGACATGGTTGAGCTCATCTGCTCAATGGGCAGCTCCATTCACAGAGATTGCAAAGCCTCAGGGAACTCCAACAGTTGACCACACATCTGCTGCTGTTGTTCCAAGTACTGAGCCCCAACCTCTGACTCCTGAGGCCCTTCCTCACTGCCCAGCAGAGCATCATGGAGACTGTGCTCCCTCCACTGAGGTGGGGCTGTCCACACATTCCTCTGCCTTAGACACCTCCTCCTGCACACTTGTGCCGAGTTCCTTACCCAATGCCACTGACTCTAATAAAATGCAGGGACCCACCAAGGTGCACATATCCACACTGGTGCCTACTGTGCTAGTCTGATGCATCCTTAGATATCCTTTCTTCTTTCTGATGTATGAGGGATTACTCAGCTCATGGGGGTGAGCACAGACTGCTGGGACCTGTGTGAGACACAGGAGAAGCTCATGAGAAGCATACATCGAGACCCTGTGTGTTCCACAATGAAGGGGCAGTCCACACCAGCCAGTGCTCACCATTCTGTCTGACTAGCATTTGAGCTGACATACAGAAGGACCCCTGGAACTTTCCTCCTTAGCCCCTCATGACGTTTCCTTCTTACACCCCACCGCCAAAATGTCACCACTACACCATTCTCACTGGAATTTCTTCCACGCCCATCTGTACTTGGAATGAGGGACTTGCCATCTCCAACATGCTCTTGTGAGAAGACTTTGGCTACATTCAGCGCCCTCTCCTGCATGACCTGATTAGCCTTCAGCAGTGGGATCCCGCACCCTGGTTTGGGCCATCTTGCGGGCATTGTGTGCCCATTTCCCCCACAAGGACAAGGGGGAGAGGGAAATAGGGTGGCAGAGCACAGGCAGAAGGACAGCTCCTCCACGTGGTTTGAAACAGCTTTATTCATCAGCATCCAAACCCCAATGCACTCAACACTGCGTCATTGTCCTTGACACAAACTCCCCCAAGTTAGAAGAGCAGCAATCTCCCTGTGGCCTCCAGCTGCTGTGCGCGTTGCAGTCTGCCAGCCAAAGGGAATCAATGATTGGAGGTCTCATTCACCTTTCCAGAGCGCAGCAGGTCACAAAACCTCTTTCTAAGCTGAACCCATGTTTGGCAGTGCTCCCCTGAGGCACTCATCACCTTCACTATCTTCACCCATGCTCTCTTGGTGAGGGTTGGGGTCAGCCTGCGGCCTGCCAGGTAAAGTACACCTCTCCTTTCATTGACCACCTGCAGCAATATTCTGAGGTCTTGGTCAGAGACACGTGGAGCTGAGCAGCCTCGGCTCTCTTGGCTGCTGGACTGTTGTGACGTTCTGGCTTGGAGCAAATGAAGCGCATGGGTCAGTGTGCATTTGTGTTCACCTTGTGTGGGGTTCATCTTTAGCTTGGCATGATGGCATGATAGCAAGGGGCTGACGATTTGTAGTTTGAATACTAATGATGAGTTTGCCATGTCTAGGCTTGGTGACCTTGCCATTGGTGTGTGAATGCCAGCGTGGCATGGGTTGATACCATGCAGCAATGTTCTTGGGGCCAGGTCTCCACTTGCATTGGGCTGAAGTGAGGCTAGGAGTAGCCAGGGGAGGGTTCAGTGGTTGTCCTCCTCTGTTGACGTCATAGGGATAGGAATCTGTGAGGGGCAGTAAAGTTGAGGGTTGACTGAGGGGAGCAGACCCTGAGCTGGGCCGCTGCGCTGAATTGCAGCACTGAGCTGGGACCTGCTCCAGCTGCACAAGAAAGAGTGGGAGCCTCTTGTAGGGGAGAGCAGAGATAGGTTGGGCTAGCAGTCACTCACAGATGTATGTCTGAGGCAGCAGAGGAGGCACTGTAATGGGTTGGGATTTTACTGATGATATCTTCATTCTGGGCCAAGTATAAAATATATATCAAGCAATTGGCCAGCAATGACATCAACAATGACATTCAGTACTCATAGACCAAAGTTCAGCCAACACTTCCAAATAAACTTCACAGTTTCAATGCAGATTCTGAAACTGTTGCAGAACAAAAATAGTGGTGCAGGTGGAGATTATATCAGGCTTGTGCCAGAATTGGCCTGCCTCCATTTATGCCTCTGTTTGTGCTGGCACAGGAAGTGGCAGGCCAGATTCCACTCTGACCCAGTCTTCCCCTGATGAAAATCCTGCAGGCCAGCACTACCGAGATGGAGGTGGGATAAGAAGACTGGGAAATTTCCCGACTCCTAATTCCCATCCCCAACATGAAAATCTGGCCCTAACTCTCTCTCAGTTTTTCATGATAATTAAGAGCCTTTAAATTAGCTATCAGTCTAGTCTTCCTCCTCAGAAAAGTTTCCAAACCCTGTCTATTAGGCCCTAAATCAAAGTCTTACGTATATTATCTTCAGTTTTCTATTTGATCATCTTGACATCGTAGTCATCTATTTCCTTTTGCAATAGTCTTGTGGCACTGGTCATGAATCTTCAGAGATTCACCTACTATAACATCTACGTCCCATTCCCATTCAACACCCTCCAATTCCTACCCTGTATTGAATACACACACACTTGGCATTATCCCTACTCACATGGATAATATGACATTTATCCACATGAGTGACATTTGTCAAATTCTCTCATCATATCACAGCACAAACTTGTAGATAGTTCCTCTGATGACTTCACTTATCATTATGAGTGATTTGGATGAAGGATGTTGGCCACTAAACCAATCCCTGCTGGATCCCACTAGTTACTGGTCCCGATGTAGAATTGCAGCCACTCCACACATACTTATGATTATGAGAATGCAACCAATTCCAGCTCAAACCCAAAATCTGCGCACTGATCGCACAGGATCTTACTAAGGAGCATATTGTAAATAATTAGGTTTCAACATCTAGATATGTAATGTCAATTAGGCTTACCTACATTCATCAATCAAGTAGCTGCCTCAAAAATATAACCAATGACCTTCTTTTCTAGAAGCCACGTTGAGAGTCTCTAATAGCCCCTTCTCACTCTCAATGGTTGTATTGTTCAATTGTTCTGTGTCTGATTATGTGAGCCTGTTTACTATTGATGCTCATAGTGTTTGATTTGTTAAGCCTGGGTGTGGACACAGAGCAAAGCAAACAAAGCTGTAGAAAGAGCTGGAAGCATGGAGTAGACATTTTAAGGCATTGTGAATAAAACTTGGTCATAGAAACTAGTGTCATCTCTGCATAGATCCGAAATATAAAATATGCAACAAATGATCATAGACAGAATCCCCACTCATGCCATTTAATAACTTGCCTTTAACCAAAGTCAAGCAAATTGGCCTCTAACTTCCTGGCCCCGATGGTAAGGACATTTTTTATTGGACATTCAAAAATATGATTATTAAGAGGATAGAATAAAAGGAAAACTTTAAGAATTGTGCAGAAATCTAGAACCTCAGTTGACCAGGGTCATTTTTATAAATATATCATGAAGCAGCTACAGTTTCTTTTTCTGTAAACTTACACTGGCATCAATGCCTTTGACTGCAAATGCAGGGTTCAATGGCAGGCGGCAAGCATGCTCCTGGTAGAAGAATTTCTCTAATTCTTCAATCTCCTTCATTAATAAAGCCTGTAACATGGAAAAAAACCCATTATATTTCTATGCAAAAAACAGTGCAAAGTAATCAAAACAATCACTGTACCAGAAAAAAAGGTGGAGGAGTTCTCTTCTTCAAACAGACAGAGCCCTAGCAATAAGAAACTAGAGGATAAATTCAGTGATCCATTACTTCCCATTGGTGACCTGTGCTTAAGAGATTGAAAAACTTTCCCAAGTTATATACGTGGGTTGATTTTCTCAGTATGTGTAAGTTCCACTGGGGAGAGGGTTAATTACATTGTGACAGATGGACCTGGGAATTTATAATAGGGAAAAGCTGAGGGGAAGTTCATGGAGATGTCAGATTTTTAAGTATTACACAATAGAGATTTAAGTTATATATATGCTTTGGAAAGCTGTGCTGGAGAAAAGGGCAAATAATACTGAACAAGTCTGACACCAGCTGCAAAACTGAGCTCCTTAGTACCTGCAAATTTCAGTGCTATGAATGCCATTTTGACTCCAAAATGGTGTCCATGGCACTCGTGCACACTTCTGTTGTTAGCTGCTCTGATGCTATGCTGGTGAGCGTGTTACCATACATTAAGAAAGCATTTGCTGGAAGCATGCAGAGTAAGCAAATCAGCCTGTAGCTCCTACTCTTAATCTTACAGAGCTGAACATGCAGAGGCAGTCCTAGCAGCTATTTAAAGGAATCATCAACTTCTTTTGGTGAGTTGCTGATTGATTTTTACTGGCTGTTGCTGCAGTTGTGGGAATGTTTGGCAGTTTCCAGAGTTGTTTAAAGTTGTTAAAGTCTAGTGAGCTGTGTGGCACACGCTGAACGACTTTGTCCAGCCTTCTGCACAGGCCACTTGTTCTCAGACATTGTTGCTGTAGTCTGCATCCTCCTTGGCATACATCATGACAGGTAGACACAGCAGAGGTGATACAGAGGAGGACAAGTTGCAGGAAAATGGAGGAGGAGGGGAGGAAGGGCTGTCAGCAGGATGCCATACTCACACAGGGTGCTCAAGGAACTATTTTTCTACCTGAACCTTAGCAAGGAATAGTGTTTCAGATGTTTCTCCAGTTCACTAAGAATGTCTTCAGTGAAAAGCTGCCACCTTGCTGCAATCACAACTGTTACATCAGAGATGGGTGAGGATGGCATTGCCAGTGGCTTTGAATGTGGCTATAGCCATGAACTCTTTTATATCTGATTCCTTGCAGGTTGCAGCAGGCAATAATTCCTACATCTCCAAGTTTGCCATCAATTGTTATGTAAGAGAGGTGAATGAAGGTCTATATTCAAAGAGAGCTGAATACATTTTATTCTCTCTTGCAGGAAGCACAAGCAGAGTGAGTGTTGCAGGTTTCTCCATAGCACAGGGTGCAATTGACTGTCCGCTGTGTCATCTGTATTTGAGCCATTGAGACACACTAGAGGATGGATACTGGGTGACACGGGTTGTCCTTTGACAACATGGCTCATGACTTTGGGGCACAATCCACTTACAGAGGGGAAGCATGCACATAACAAAATCAATGCTCCCATGCAAAATGTGACTGAGCGGATCACTGGGGTGCTTAAACAATGCTTCCACAGCCTGGATTGGCTCATCTACTGTAATGCCAATAAACCAACCCCAATTCCTCATTCACAAACAGTCCCACATCTTATTGTCCCTCTGTTACTGACCATCACAGCATTCGCTTGACCACAGTGCTAAAATTAAAGCCGCCACGAAATAAGCTTCCAAAGCAAAGTTTTAAATCAAACCCTGCCATACTGCATACAAACATCAAATGATTATCTTTGTGCATTTCCTTGGTGCCTGTCTGCCATGTGCCTTTGCCTGGCCTAGTGCTCCAGTCAACGTCACCGCAGTGGTTGAAGAATGGCTGGCACAAGGCTGCTGAATTTCACTGGAAGAGACTGCAGAAGGTCTTGGAGTATAAACTTGAGCATTCAGGTCCTAGCAGGCCCAGCTTTGGAAGACACCATCTTGGCATGGGCGACAGCAGTCTGGGCTGGTTGGCTGATGGGTACAGCAAGGGCACTGGTAGAGTGGCAGCAGGAGGAGCACGAAGGCTGTCATCCCGAGAAAGAACGGCAGGTTCGTACACCATGGAGCCACTACTATTCCCCCTGGCAATGGCTCTGTAATCCTAGTAATCTGCTGGAGGGCAGATTGCTGGATTGCTGTGAGACACTGCAATCCCCTTTAAAAACTGGTATCTTGTAGCCAGGCTGGCAGCAGTCTGAATTTGCATGGCAGCAAGCTCAGCTTGCATGGCTTCAGCCTGAGCTTCCACTTCCTCATCCGAGGTGTTGGATTGTTTGTGTTGCAATGGAAGCCTAGACTCCAGCCATCAGAGGCAGGGTCATGGTTGGGTATGCCAAATGTGCTCATGGAATTGCCAGTTTACATGCTGGAAAGTATGGGCTCAAACTCCTGCGCAAAGCCCTGTGCCACAACTGGTGCTAGACTCTTCCATGATCCTTGTCATTGATTGTAAGCTTTCTAGCAGGCCTGCTACTGCATCAATCATTTCAATGTGCAGATACATCAGCCATCTTCTATAGGCTGTCCCATCAAAGTCCTCATTTGAATACCACTGCAGCATAACTCCTGGGTGACCTTGTCCTCTAGCAAGCTGGCACCTTGTCCCCTGCTCTGGCTGCAGGCATTTGTGCCCAGAGTCTCCCAACATGCACATCCTGCATTTAAGTAATCCTCTAACATATGTACAGTGCTAGTATGTGAGCTGATGGCTGTGAGTATGAGCGAATGATGGTATTCATTCCATCTCCAAATCTTTCTCCTGCATCACAGCCTGACTAGCTGGCAGTTCTTGGATATCTGAAAGGAGAAGGATACAAGGGACGGGTTGTGGTGAGGGACAAGTGGAGAAAGCAAGAGGTGCATGCATACACCACGTGCTCACACCATCTGCAGCTTGGGAATCAGAAGGGAGTCTGGACTGAGTGGGAAGTGAAATGTGAGAAGGAGGATTAGGTATGAAGATAGTGTCATCTTCAGTGGTTTCAGTCTCAGTGCTGACCATGGCCTCAGCAAAAGCTGCTCCAATGATGATGACCACTATCTTCTCTATCAGGGTAAGGCCATGCATCTTGCTGCGGTGACTTTCCAAATTGTTGTTGTTATCCATTATCTAATCAATCAGGATCAACTGCAACCAAAATGGTGAGTATATTGAGTTTAGTCAGAGGTTAAGATGGAATATAATACACTAGTTTTAAAGCAAAAACATATGACTGTGATAAGCAGTGAGTACAGATCCAGGTCAGGCAGGAGGACTTGCATACATGAAAAGCCTTTCATTTCCTTATCTTTGTCTTTACTTCTTCATGGCTTTTCAAATTACCTAAGAGTGTTAGCATGGATCTACCCTTAGGATTTTGTCTCCACCACCTACTGCACTTTATACCCTTTTCAGGGGTGGACTAGGATGGTTTATTGACAGAGCCTTGTGGTCCAATAAAATGTTGAGTTCTTTGTTTAAACCATTGGGTGAAAGCCCACTTTTAACATTATCCGCCTGCTATTAACTTCTTGACTTTTCACATGTACCTCCCATTCTTGATCAATCAAGCTCTTGCATCATTTTTTCATTATCCCATCTCAAGCTTCTTTCCCTGATAAGTTCCCTCTTCCCAAGATACTTTCCATCTCTGCCTGGCAAACTAACTTTCAGAAGTTTCATTATTTGTATCTGTCCTATCACCATTCATTTCTGCCCAAAGCTGTTCACAAGGCCTTTTAACAAGCTGCTTATAATGGTTATTTAGTCCAGCTGTCCTTATTTTGTACCAGACTGTTGAACCGCGGTGAACTGCTGAAGTAATTCCTATTCTATTCATACATACCAATTAATTTTCGCATTTAAGCAAGCATGCCAATTAAGCAAGGTTAACTGAAAATCCTGACACAGCTTTGAAGTATGGTTATTTTTTTTTAAGTATCTCTCAACTATTGAAAGGTCTTATCTAACCATGGCCTCTTTCCAGGTCAGGTACAGCTGTCATCATCCAAGAATAACAATTCCACCAGCTCTGTTTCTAGGGAAACGAACCTAAGCAGTTTACAGTAGAACTTACAGCGCTAACCTATACTTTTAGTGCCTGTCTCCCACTGGTTAGCTTCTGCTACCTCCGGTTATGTGCTACGTTGTCTTGCAAGAGAGCAGGAAGGGTGTCAGTGAGTGGACTACTTGGCAGATGAAGTCCAATTCAGAGGAGTGTGAAGTGATTCATTTTGGCAGGAAGAATATGGAGAGACAGTATAAAGTAAAGGGAGAATCTCCAAAGGAGGTTCAGGAACAGAGGGACCTTGGTGTATATGTACCTGAGTCATTGAAGATAGTAGGGCATGTTGACAGAGCAGCTAATAAAGCATATAGGATCTTAGGCTTTATTGATAGGGATATTGAGTACAAGAGTAAGGAGGTCATGTTGAATTTGTATAAGACACTAGTTAGGCTTCATCTGGAGTGCAGCGTCCAGCTCTGGGCACCATACTTGAGGAAGGATGTGAAGGCATTGGGGAGAGTACAGAGGAGGCTCACAAGAATGATTTCAGGGATAAAGAACTGTAGCTATGAGGATTTATTGGAGAGGTTGGAACTGTTTTCCTTGGATAAAAGAAGGCTGAGAGGAGACTTGATAGAGGTTTTCAAGATCCTGAGGGGCAAGGACAGGGTAAATATGAGAATCTGTTCCCACTCAAGGGAGCATCAAGAACTTGAGGGCACAGATTCAAAGTAATGGGCAAAAGGAGTTATAGTGATGTAAGGAAATTTTTTTTCACCCAGAGGGTGGTTGGAGTTTGGAACAAACTTCCTGAAAGGTTGGTGGAGGCAGGTTCGATTGAGGTATTCAAAAAGGAATTGGATTGCTACCTGAAAAGAAAGAATGTGCAAGGTTATGGGGATAAGACGGGGGAGTGGGACTAGGTAGAATGCTCTTTCAGATAGCCATTGCAGACTCGATGGGCTGAATGGTCTCTTTCTAAACTGTAAATTTTCTGTGATTCTGATTCAGAGTGCGGTGATGTATTTGGGTGATGTGGCTGTCATGGTTGAATAGCTAGCAGTATTTATGAGCTGTGAGATGTGGGTTTGAGGCTTGCAGCTATGCTAAATGTGCAAGGGTGAGGTGAAGCTTTGAATGTTAGGTATGAGTCATAATTGACAGGGATTGTAGGTAGACGAGTGTTGGGGCCGAGCAGCATGTGAGGCTAGTGAGGCAGTTGGTGGGATTTGGCATTTGAAGATACATTTATTGACCTTGATCATTCGTGTGAGGCCACTGAACTTTTTGTGGGACTGCATCCAGGTTCTCGGGCTAAACTCCTGGCACCAATTGCCAGGGTTGTCTGTTCTCACTGCCTTTGCAAAGTTTGCCTGGAAGGCTTCCTTGGCCCCCTGTGGTTAGAGAACACCTCTCCTTCTCTCCACCTCCTGTACCATGGGCTCCAGTGCAGAGATGGGAAATCTTGGAGCTTGCTCTGTGTCATGTTGTGCCATTATTGAGTGTTCCCCATGTCAAAATCACTTTTAGAATGACTTCCAGCACTTCCCTTTTAAGGGGTGCAGGCTGGTTTTAAGTAGTGCAGGCTAGCTTTAGCTCATGCTAGCCTCTCATGATTTTGCACCTATTGCTCATGTGTGCACCCACTCAATAGCATGCTTACTGCTGGCATACTACAATTATTTAAGTTAGCAGGGAGCAGGAAGCATGCATGTTTCCAGCAATGTTGCTCTGGGTGCAGGGGAATCCTGCATCACGATCCGTGTGCCCTTTTTCAGGAACTGTCCACTCTCACATTCACTTTCTCGAGGTGTAGATATAATGATCAGAACCAAATTATGATGAGCCTCAAAAGTCAGGGGATTCAAGGATTGGCTGTGCATTCTGTCATTGCAGAGAAAGTCGGTTCAGTAAGCGAAGAATAATTTACCCTGAAAGCGCTGCGGGTGAATGTACTATGCAGTACAATACTGAGCCCCCCGCACTGAGAAGTTCCCAGCTCTGTGAGCTTACCTCTGCTAGGGTGGTGTGAAGGCCTCTGCATAGTTGGACTTCAGGTGAGGAAGAAGGCAGGGGGTAAATTTGTCAATGTTCCTGCTTTCAACTTGTGTCCACTGCTGAAATGTGTGTGTGGATTTCAGGCCAGGTGTGGCTCAGCTATGGTGTTCACTGCAGTCAAATAGCCTTCAGACTCTGAGAATCAGTGCTCATTCTTGACAAAAGATCATCAACTGGGAAACCATATCCTTGTAACTTTCCCACCCCCAAACGTTCTATCGTATATGTCAAACATTTATTAATAATACTAACATTTTCTGAACCACTTATCCAGATAGGTCAACCTAGAAACGGTAGCACTAGAGAGGAAGAGATGCAAATGGCCAGTTGGGCAAGTTAGTGGAGAACTGCTGGTGCCCATATCCAAGCAGAGGTCACTCCTTCTGGAGAGCAGGGTAGGAAACAATTGGGGTTGATGGCAAAAGTATGATTAAAATTCATGAAAAGGATGAACCTTGTGGTTTTCATATTAGAAATAGAAGAAAATGACTCCATCATATTGAGAATTCTTTCCCTTTCATCCTGACATCAGCCTGAAGTCATGGCTGAGTAAATAGCCTTATATAAGGTGAGCATTTACCAAAGATACCATTGGACAGACCTTGCTTATACTCACCGAGCGCTTTGATTGGTCAGCTGCCCAGACTTTCTCTGCTATCTCAGCCAGCCTGTCAATGAGCTTGGTCTCTTTGTCAAATTCTTCTCGCATGGCTTTCCCTGAACAGCAGAGCACAGCTGCTAACAGCTGGCTGTACCTACCCTTAAATCGAGAGTCTGCCAAGCCATCCTTCAATAACCTGCGGAGGAACACAAAGAACAATCTGCACTTGAGCCTGCACCTCGTCAACAGAATTACGTCAAAAGGCAGGAACGCTGCAACTGTCAATCATTTCTTTCTGCAGCACAAGGTTCCAGATAATGTTTTGCAATATAACAGGGGAATTGCTCCAAAGGAGCAATCTTTTGGTGCTAAAATTCAGGCCAGAGCAATTTGAAGATGGGCATTAAGATAACACCGACATCAATGGTAGCCCATCAAAAACATTTACACCCCCCCACTCCCCCTTAACCTAGGCTGAATATTTATTAATAACATCAACACTTTCTGAACTACTTATCCATGCAGGCCAGTGTAGAAAATATACATAAAAAGCTGTCCAACAGCTTCAGAAAGGGCAACATGACGATACAGAATTAGATGTATTCTTCTGCATATGATATTGGATCAAACTTACTCTAAGGGAAAATCTGAAACACATAAAAAAGCAGTAGTAGTGGATTTAGAAACTGCTAAAGGAACTCGAGAAGCAAAGTAGGACATTCGGCCCCTTGAGCCTACTTTGCCATTCAATTAGACCAATAGAGTGCTGATTTGTACTCTATTTACCTGCCTCTCAATTAGCTCCATATACCTTGATATGCTCAGTTAACAAAAATCTATCTCAGTCTCGAAATCACCAAGTGATCCAGCATCCACTGCATTTTGGGGGGAGAATTCCACATCTCTACTATCCTTTGTGTAAAGAGTTGCTTCCTGAATTCCCTTCTAAATGGTCCAGCTTGAATTTTAAAACCATGTCCCCTTTCTTGATTGCTCCATTAGAGCAAATATTTTCTCTATATGTGTCCTACTGAATCCTTTTAACATTTTAAACCACCCCATCAGATCAAGCCTCAATCTTAATCAAAGAAAATACAAGACATGCATGCTATCCACACAATTTAGCACTTTAAGACCTGATGTCATTCTGGTTAATCCAGATGGTGTACCCCCTCCAAGGTCAATATATCCTTTCTGAGGTGCGACATCGAGAGCAATATTCCAGATGGTTATTTTAGCCCTCTTTAAGATAAAGGCTAATTCCATATTGCATACAGTTTTGGTCCCCTTATCTAAGGAAGGATATACTTACCATGGAGGGAGTGCAACAGAGGTTCACCAGCTTAATCCCTGGGATGATGAGATTGTTTTATGAGTAGAGATTGAGAAGACTGGGTTTGCATTCCCTCGAGTTTCGAAGAATAAGGGGTGACCTCATTGAAAGTTACAAAATTCTTATAGCGCTCAACAGGATGGATGTAGATGTTTCCCCTGGTTGGTGAGTCTCGAAATAGGGGACATAATCTCAGGATAAGGGGTAGGCCATTTAAGACTAAGATGAGGAGGAATTTCTTCACTTCGAGGGTGGTGAATCTTTGGAATTCTCTACCCCAGGAGGCTGTGCAAGTTCAATCATTGAGCATGATCAAGACAGAAATTGATAGATTTCTGGAGACTAATGGCATCAAGAGATATGGGGATAGCATGGGAAAGTGATGTTGAGGCAGTTGATCAGCCATGATCTAATTGAATGGTGGAGCAGGCATGACAAGCTGAATGGCCCACTCCTGTTCCTATGTTGCAATGGTCTTTTTGATTACCTTGTATACTTGTCTATTAGCTTTAATTAGCTCCTGAGCTTGCCAAGTGACAACTTTCCCTCCATAAAAAGTGAATGGGGATGGAAAATCGTGGGCTAGCGTTTGCAGTGGTGGAAAACCTTGACCTTATTTTCCAGGAAGTTTTGATTTCATGCTTTATTTGATTTCATTTCACACCATTTCAGAGTCTCTCACACCAAAAATAATTTCACATGACAATAATTGCCATCTGTCCCCTTCTTGGACTCAATGGCAAAGGTTGGTTGAGCAGGGAATTTCCTGATTAAGTTTTATGCTGCATCAGTATCGTGGAGAGCTTTGATAATGGGGCATAAACATCTTCTTAATGCTGACAAAACCCCAAAATACATGAGGCTGGAAATGACTGCTGCTGATTGGTGCAAGGGTGTATGAAGCATTTATGCGACATTCCTCTGTCCCCAAGTTTAATTGAGCCACAAACCCATTTAAAAGATGTGAATTAACACCTCTTTTAAAATACACAGGCATGGATAGCTTTTATTTGAGTGAATTTTCCAGGCTATGCTTCACTTATGAAAAGGTCCATTGCTTCAAGCTGGAAACAACAATCATTGCGCCAAAAGGGTATAAAAGCAGGATTGGCAGAAAAAGATGCTGGAGGAGGAAATGTAAAGCTCCCAGTCACACATGACCCATGTGTCCTAATGCAACTCTTCACCATACTCCGTGGCTACTGACTGCTCTAATATGGATGGTTCAGGCTTTCTTCCTGCAGTTACTGCATGGTAATAAAGAGAAATGCTTAAACAGAATTAACTCAGTTCATACCATTAAAGAATTAAGCCAAGTAACAAGTCCAGCAAACCTATCAGCTGTGTAATCACTGACTTGTATTAGTTCCCGATCCACAAACACCTCAGCTTTAAAATTCTCATCCTCGTGTTTGAATCCCACCTTCGTGGCTTCGCCCCTCTCCATCTCTAATCTCCTCTAGTTCCATCGGAGAACTTTGCATTTCTCTAGTTCTGACCTCTCGTACACGCCAATTCCTTTTCCTTGCCACCAGTGGCCATGACTCGATTGGCCTTAAACTCTGGAATACCGTCCTCAAACTCACTTGCCTGTCTTACCCGTGTCTCCTGCAAGACACCCCTCAAAACCTTTGACCAAGCTTTTAGCCACTTGTCCTAATACCTTGTTCTTTAGCCAAGTGTCAATTTCTGTATGATGATGCTCCTGCAATGCTTTACTACTTTAAATGTGCAATGCAATTGCTATGACATCTCACCTACAATCACACATCACAATAATCCTGTAGTCTAAATCCTATATTCAACTATCGCAATGCAATTTTAAAAATTAAATAAAACTTAGTCACCATTCTAACCCCACTCCCTATTTAATTTTCAAATCCAGGCAATGTGACAGGAATGCTCAATTAATCACACCAGGGATCATTCCTTTTAAATAAAAAAACACATCTGCAACCAATCTGGAAGAAACTTGGCATTAATAGGTAAATAAGATGACAGCTGGGTGCATCCAGAATCACCAGGAAAATTAAAAGTTTGAAAGAGAACTGTATTTTAGTACCTTACTGGTTATCTGTGAATTTGTTTGGGAGGTGGTTTCTACCCTTCGACTGATATGTCTGCTTCTGCCAACCTCCAATCTCAGTGGAAAAAGGAACATAAGAAATAGGAGCAAGAGTAGGCCATTCAGCCCTTCGAGCTCACTCTGCCATTCAATGAGGTCATGGCTGATCTTCTACTTTAACACCATTTTCCTGCACTGTCCCTGGTATCACTAGATGAAAAAGCTGATGCTCTAATATTAAGAAGCTGGCACATGGGCTGAAAAGAATTATCAGTGCAGGATGATTGAATCATAGAGTCACAGAATGATGACAGCACAGAAGGAGGCCATTCAGCCCATTGTCTGTACCAGACGATTCTTTAATTTTATCGGCAACCCAAAAGTCATTCTTTCCCTTTTCCTAAGCTTCACCATGTGTCTTCCTTTGAGTCTACCCATCTTCAAGTATATCCTCCTACTTGTTCCATACTAGCTAACTGGAGAGATCATATACTCTTAGACTGCGATGTCACATCTTCCAATAATATTTGCTCAATCTCCCTTTTCTCGTAAGAGTGAGAAATAACTGTGTTGATTTCTGAAAGAAGCGTAGAGAGGGAAGGGGAAGGGGGGAGGAAAACAGTTTTACACACAAACATCAGGAGAGGTTATAACAGCTGGAGCTGCAATCTGTAACTTAACTTCAATGGGGCACATGCAAAATTGCGCATGCGTATTTTTATATTGCTCCAGCTGCTGTGGAATATAAACAAGCTGATTAAACAGCATCTGGGCCCTTATCCAGCATATAAACACTAAATAAAAGATTGTTCTACTGTCTGGGGATCTGTTACAGACTGTTACAAAGCTTGAAAGCAAGTGGAGCAGATAGTACTGAGTGTTCCAAGTATAAAGCATCAATCTTCCAATTCCAACCTCCAGTAGGCACCACATTTATATTGCCGAATGAAGCTTTACCTCGGTGTCTTTTATCATTAGCTGCATGACTGGTCAGCTGTGAAGCCTATTCTCAACTATCTAGACTTGGTTCGGAAAGGAGAGGTTTTCTTAACTGTGCTAGTTTTCAACAATACCCCAAGCTTGCCTGTCACATTTTGCTGGCTGCAAACTGATCTGGATGGCAGTTCATATAGTAATGGAGCATTAAACAGCATGAAAAGAACGATCAATTGGAGCAGGCAGAAGAAAAGTGGCCTTTTCCTGGCACACTGGCTGTTGAAATTCTACCAGGTTTCATGTGAATGTGTACTCTGGGTTATCTCCAACACAGGCTTCATATGGGGAGCATTTTGAACTATATTATAAAGTGGGCCTTATTGATTAATCTGTCCATTTTCACTACTTGGATGCTTTTCCCTACAATTGACTTTGATGGAAATGATAATGGGCAGAGATTGGCACCAACCCAATTCAACTTAATCTCGGCCATTTTATACAATCACCAGAAGTTAACATCACCACCAATGGGCAGTCCCATTCACAGGAAAAACCCTGCAAACACTTCAAGCCACAACGTTTTCTGAGCTGTTTCATGTCACTGGAATGAAATGTGCCCCTGCCCTGTGGTGCCATGCAATGAGTTTGGATAAGCTCCCCACATACTGCCTGGGCGCTGTCAACAGTTAAAAAGAACGCCCTCAAATTCAGCCCCTTAGATTAAGCATCAGCTCACAATGCGAGTGGAGAGGTCAACTTGATGCCATTTCAGGGAGATACACCATCTGCCTGCAGTGGGAGTCGTTGCTTGATTGGGTCTGGGGGGAGCGCAGTGGGAAAGCCCAGGAAGCAGCATGCTGGCTTTGGACCACTCGTGAAGTGGTGCTCTTTTTAACTCTTCCATTGGGTTCATGGTCAGGTATAGAAGACATCCAATGTTGAACCCTTTCTAAAAAAAATCTTTTCGAGTTATCAACAGTCACAGATTGCAACTCTTTCGAGTACAATCACAGTTCTTGGTTTCCGGGAGTGGGACATGAACCCACAACCCTCTGATTCAAAGGCGAGGGTGCTATGAACTGAGCCACAGCTGACAGTTGAACCCTTTCTACTGCAGCTTCTCCATTCGGGTGCTATTTGCACTGCTGAGCAGATGCAGACCTAATGCAGAGGCACAATCTAACCCTTGCTCTTCAAAGTGCACCTTATATGTTGTGAATATTCAGCCTGGAATTTCTACACATTCACAGTCAATTGGCAGAATATTTAGTAAACAATTTGTAAAAGATGAGTGTTTAGCGAGAAACAATTGCTCGTAAGAAAGAAAAACAGAGCCTTTACTACTTTAGTTACTATGAAGACAGGTGAATGGATTATCATATTCCAATGGTATGTGACAACCCAAACTGCCTTGAGAGAAAATGAATTGCACTGATAAAGCATTCCATTGGAGTGCTGTGGCCAAAATGAACCATCCCTGTTTCTGGTGAACTTACTGGATGGGATTCAAAGTCACTTTATTCAAATTGTTTGAAAACTTATTTGTAAAGCATGAATAGCAACTTTGGATTATCAGGAATCATAGAAATATACAGCACAGAAGCAGGCCATTTGGCCCATTGTGCCTGTGCTGGCTCTTTGATAAAGCTATCAAATTAGTCCCATTTCCCAGATCTTGCCCCATATCCCTGCAGCTTTCTCCTTTTCATGCGTATGTCCAATTCCCGTTAGAAAGTTAATTTTGAATCTGCTTCCACCACCCTTCCAGGCAATGTATTTCAGATCATAACAACTCATTGTGTAAAAAAAAAATCTCCTTGATATATACGATTACACAGGATATACATATAAAGCACAGAAACAGGCCATTGGCTCAGCCAGTTCATGGGAATGTATATGCCCCGCTCAAACCTCCTCCCATCTTTTCTCATTCAAATCTACCATTCCTTCCTTATTCTTTTCTATCCCCAGTTATCTTAAATCTGCGTCCTCTGGGTGCCGACCTTTCTGCCAGTGGAAACAGTTTCTCCTCATTCATTATCAAAATCCTTCAGAATATTGAACACAGCTATTAAATCCCTCCCTAACCTTCTCACCTCTAAAGAGAAAACTCCAGCTTCACCAGTCCCCTCACATAACTGAACTCCATCATTCCTGATCATCATTCTAGTAACTTTCCCCTTCACCCTCTTTAAGGCCTTAATGACCCAGAACTTCTCAGAATGTGAAAAGGATGCATCCAACTGTGATTTAAACTGTCCAATTGCCATTTTATGCTGGAGCCTTTGCACCGTCCGATGTCAGCTCCACTAGGGATGTAGGGGCGAACACAGTCAGGGGTCAAGTTGTCAAGTGTAATTGAATTACAACCTGGCTCCATTTCCTCATCATGAACAGGAGACATGGTCCTTAAGGTCTGTCTTCAGTTCATTGACTTACATTGTTTTAAATGGAGCCGTCAACCCCAACACTGCACAGCCTCGCCCCACTGACATGGCTAACTGCCCCCAGGTCCGATATTGTTCACCCCCTCACTCCACTGACAGTGCTAACGCCCCCTCACCATGACAATGTCCATCCCCTCACCCCCACCAAGTGCTAATCCCCCTCACCCCGACATCGTTCACCCCTCACCCTACTGACAGTGCTAACCCCCCTCACCGCGACAATGTTCACCTCCTCACCACACTGACAGTGCTAACGTGCCCCTCACCCCAGCATTGTTCACCCCCCTCACCCCGACATCGTTCACCCCCTCACTCCACTGACAGTGCTAACCCCCTCCTCACCCCCTGAGAGTGTTCATTCCTCTCTCTCACCCCCAAAATCGTTCATTCCTCTCTCACCCCCAAAACTGTTCAACACCCCTCATCCCCTTGATATTGTACATACCCCCCCAGGAGGCGCTGAAACTATCCGGGGTGGGAGAGGAGGGTGAACATTGCCAGGAGGGAGGTGAATATTGCTGGGAAGATGTGGGGGGTGGTGTGGTTAACATTGCTGGGATGGGGATGATTATTGTTGTGGGTTCTGGAGCGCTTTGACGCTCCAGCTGATTTACTTTGAGGTTCACTGGTTTTATGCCTGATATGAAAAACTCTATGTAAATCCGTGTAAAAGCCAGGGAAAGAAAAATGCAAACAGCCCACGTCTCCATGGCTGTGGCCATCTGACCCCACTGTCACTGGAATCACAGAGAACGCCCAGCAGGGTAAAACCAGCAATTGGAACTTTAAACTTCCTGTATAAATGCCGCGGATGTGCGCACATTTTGACTTCCTCAAGGTCCCAAGAGGCATCAGCGACATAGTTGAGTCGGAGGCCCCTCCCTGTATCAGAAGATTTGGGCCATCATCCTTCTTGAAGTGTGGCGCCCAGAATTCGAAACAATACTCCAGGTAAGGCCTAACTAGTGAGTTAGTCAAAAGTTGACTACTCTCAAGAATGACAACTTTTAAGGAGTTCAAAAGCAAAATACTGCGGATGCTGGAAATCTGCAATCAAAACAGAAAATTCTGGAAAAACTCAGCAGGTAATGTATTGAGACCATATGGCTTGTCTTCAGAGCTCTCCACAGATGCTGCCAGACCTGCTGAGTTTTCGAGCATTTTCTGTTTTTATTACAAAGAGTTTAGATTTTTTGTTAACTAGTTTTTTTTAGAAACATGCGAGACAGATAGCAGACTCTGATTGGGGGAGGCATTGGCATGGAGAATGCACCAGGGAACAGTCAACTGCCAAGCTTTTGTTTTAATTCAATCAATTGCCAACCAATCAGCACTCTCTTCTCATGCAATATAATTTTTTGTTCCCTTTTGAGGTTTGGTATTCTCATGAGTCTGTCCTGATGAGTGCAAGACAAAAAGCTTTGACAGCATGTCTCTTTTTTCATCAATACTTGTTGGAGCCTTCAATTATGGTTGACCCTGAATCAGAAAGGAGAAGCTAATATCCCTACACAAGCTTACCAGTATAACTGATGTGCTACTCGAATACTCCTGATTGAACGATCAAGTAAAAATTCCACAAGAGGGCTGTTAAGATGCCATTCGAACTTTACTGCCTGTTGAAAGTAGAATAGGCTTTTAAAAATGGATCATTGCATTCTACACAATTTACCAGTCTGCATTTCAAATTTCAGTCACTAACATGACCCAATATTGATACATGTTACAATTCACATCAGAAACTTTAGGGTTCATGATTAGCAATTTGTAAGTGAACCTATGACTGAAATTCATGATCATCAACGCACAGGGCCAAACTAAGGCTCCATGTGTGTTTGACATATTTTTTTCTGTCAGTCACTCATAAACAGCAATTCAGAGTTTGTCAAAGGCACCCTGCATCCTCTTTAAAGTGTTAAACAGAGATGCTAAAAAATCAGACCTCCATTTATTATTCAAAACGATCTAGGGTGAAATTCTGATATGGCAAAATGGAGATATGCCTCCGGGGCACAACCTGCCAGTGTCTATTCACGTGCCTGTCAGCATAAGGTCACAGAAAGGCTTCCAACATATATCTATGATTCATTCCTCCTGTTATTGTCATACTCCTTCTCCCTGCCTACCCAAGTGAAGATTCTATGCGACCATGAATTATAATGTGCAATGCAGGCATTTATTAATCTGTACCTTTGTGTAAACAGGGACAAATATTAGCACAAGGTTAAGATTACCAGTGACCAAACATTAGCACAAGGTTAAGATTATTGATGACTATTGTTGATGCATATCCAGAAGTCAGTAAGTTTTTTAATCAGCAATTCATAGGGGATTACAGACACAAGACAGTCAACAAATTGAAGATGCTAAACTTAAAAATGCAACAGTGGAAACATATTGCATGTAACATTGAAGGGTAGTAGTATTATTTAATATTCCAGTTTAATGGATTATCCACCGTCTCACTGCAGTTCCTAGAAGGCATATTTTGATAATGAATGTTAGTTTGTTTTTGACTATACTTTAATACCAATTAACTTGCTGGTGAGCTGCTGAATAGAAAACTGCTGAGAGCCTAAATGACTTTCAAGACTTCAAATTCAAATCATTTCTTATCGCAGGTCCAGTAATCCCATATTAAGGAGATTTACTTTCAAGTATTCAACAAGAGCATGGTATAAAATATGATAAAAATTGAAGTTTTATTTAGCTTGCATTTCAGTTTATTTTTCTGCAGGCATGGAAGACAGGCCAGTGAAGTCTTCAAGTGAATTATCTCCCCAGTTAAATACAGCACAATAACCACAACAGCTTGCATTTTTATAGCACCTTTAGCTTAGCAAAATATCCCAAGGCACTTAGCAGTCGAGCTATTAAAAAAAAATTGACACCATGCGACATGAAGAGATATTGGGAGTGATGACCAAAGAGGGAGAATTTAAAGAGTGTCTTAAAGGAGGAGAAGTAGAGAGGTGGATTTTGGGAAAAGAATTCCAGAGTTTGGGACCTAAGCAGCTGAAGGCATGGTCGCAATAGTGGAGCAAGAGGTCAGGGTTAGAGGGACGTAGAAATGCAGGAGCATTGTAGAGCTAGAAGACATTACAGAGATATGAAGGGGGTGAGGCCATGGAGGGATTTGAAATCAGGGATGAGAATTTTGAAATCAAGGTGTTGCTGGGTCAGGAGATAATATAGGTCAGTGAACACAAAGGCGTTGGGTGATGAGGGCTTAGTATGAGATAGGATAGGATGGTCTGTGCTTTGGATAAGCTGAAGTTTATGGAGGGTGCGGGGGCCGGGCTAGCCAGAGGAGCAATGGAATAGTCATATCTGGGGTAACAAATGATGATTCTGTGATTCAGTGCTTTCAGGAAAGAAGGGATCATGGGCTATCACAAGTTATGTGCCCGTGACTTCCAGAGATACATTCTCCCTGAGTGCCAAACCTGCTGGAGACCCACCTCCTGGAATTAGCCCTAAGCTCTGGATTTCTTATCCAAAACCTCTCTACTTCTCCTCTTTTAAGACCCTCTTTAAATTCCCTGACTTTGGCCACCTCTCCTAATATCTCCTTATATCACTTGGTGTCAAATTTTGTTTAATAGCAACGGCTGCTAAGTGCCATGAGATATTTTGCTAAGTTAAAGTTACTATAAAAATGCAAGCTGTTGTAGTTATTGTGCCGTATTTAACTGGGGAGATAATTTACTCGAAGGCTTCACTTCACTGGTGTGTCTTCCGCCTCTGTATTGTTTCCGTGTGATCTGTGTGATGGACTGCAAGGTGGTCAGGAAATGCAAGATATGCATTGTCACAAATAGGAAATCAGTTGGAGCTACAAAAGTGACCTCAAAACTAGAAGAAACAAACACATTGCTAATAATTTATAATCTGCATGGAATGTATTCAACCACTTTAGAGATCACTCAATGAAAATTTTTCATGGCTCTTAAAATGGCTACATTCTTGCACTCACATTCACAAATTTTATTTTGGGTGCTATGTACGTGATTGTTTATTGGTTATCAATGTAATTCCTCATATTTTCCTGTAGAGATTAACCACTTTAATTAATATACGAGGTTATGAAAATGAGGGGCTGTAAATATCAGCTAGTCCATCAAGCCTGCCCACACTCCGATAGAATTGTAGTATCATACAGCACAGAAGTAGGCCATTTGGCCTGATGTGTCTGTGTTGGCTCTTTGAAAGACCTACGTAGAAACATAGAAAATAGGAGCAGGAGTAGGCCATTTGGCCCTTCGAGCCTGCTCCGCCATTCATTATGATCATGGCTGATCATCTAACTCAACAGCCTGCTCCCGCTTTCTCCCCATATCCTTTGATCCCTTTCGTCCCAAGACCTATATCTAACTCTTTCTTGAAAACATACAATGTTTTGGCCTCAACTACTTTCTGTGGTAATGAATTCCACAGGCTCACCACTCTCCGGGTGAAGAAATTTCTCTTCATCTTGATCCTAAATGGTCTACCCCGTATCCTCAGACTGTGACCCCTGGTTCTGGAATCCCCAGCCATCAGGAACATCCTTCCTGCATCTACCCTGTCTAGTCCTGTAAGAATTTTATAGGTTTCTATATGACCTATGACCTGTTCAATTTAATTTTCCCACAACCCTGTAAATTAGTCCTCTTTAAGTATATGTCCAATTTGCCTTTTGAAAGTACCTAAGGAATTGGAATCCACCATCCTTTTAAGGAATATGTTCCATATCATAATAACCCAGTGTGTGAAATAATATCTCCTCATATCCTCTCTAGCACTTTTGCCAATTATTTTAAGTCTATGATTTCTACCAGCCCGCTTGCCAGGCAGAATAGTTTACACCTATCAAAATGCTCATAATTTTGAATAGCTCTACTAATTCCCCTCTTAATCTTCTTTGCTTTAAGGAGAACAACCTCAGCTTCTCAAATCCCTTCACATAACTGAAGTTCCTCGAGCCTGGTAAACCTCCTTGGCATCCTCTCCAAAGCCTTGGCATCTTTCATAAGTTGTGGTGCTCAGAGTTATATACAATACCCCACCTGGCGCCTAACCAAAGATTTATATAGGCTTCACATGACTTGTCTTTGTACTCAATACTCCTATAACAGGACAAAGCAGCCCATACACTTTCTTAACCATTTGAACAACTTGCCCTGCCACCTGAAAATATTTGCAAATATGCACCTCCAGGTCCCTCTGCTCCTGTATCTACCTCAAAATGATGATTGTAGCATTGTGACTAGATATTTCATTACCCTGTGGATGGTGCTGTCTCTATTAATAACGTGATTTTCCACCATGAGCACATGTTTACAAACAGGCACGACACTGACATGCACAAGAGGGTGATGGTCTGCAGCAAACATCACAGTAGCAGCAAAATGCACTAAACTAACCTGGTAAAATGTTCAGCATCTACAGCTCACCCCCACTCTTCATGGCTCCCAATTCCTGCTGAGCCATGGTTATTGATTACTCTTTGACATCACACTCAAATGTGCAAACTTAGCCAGTGGAGAACATCGCAGCCTACCCTAATCCTGTCCCCAGTCCAGCTCCAGGCACACAATGAATATAGATCAGCACGGGGAAGCTTGGTTCAGTCCTGGGACATGGAGGTGTGGTGCACTGGCTAGATTGGGGTCAGCTCTACAGATCAGAGATAAAATCTAGGGCCCTCCCGTGTAGTGTGTCTCTATAACATCCGATGAGGTCTGATTAATCAAGCTATTAGAAGAATTCACAGCTGTAGCCTTAGTTACGTTTGCCATTTTTGTTAAGTATTTTGCACATCAGGCCACCATAGCAGAGCCAAATCTTTACACTATTACAAATCCCACACTACAATAGTAGCTGTATTAACTACGAAACCTTTCAAAAGTCTAGCTCCACTTTGCAAGTCCCCGTAAGGTAGAAGAGTGAGGCTTGGTTGTAATTCTGCCGTATAATGCAATATTATATCAAAGCCTGTTTACCTGAACTAACTGTGGCAGATAATCTAACAGCTCATCATCCAGTATGGTTCCAGTCTGTTGGACTGCAGCCCGACGAAGCTCTTGATCTGAAAAGCTTATCAAATGGAAAACAGAAGATACAAAATGAAACAGTGGGTGAACTTACTACAGTTCCTTAGCACACAAGTCACAGTGGAACAATATTCTGTTAAAGCCAACCCTAAATTCAACTGTTAACTGAATTTTGAAAACAAAAATTAACAAATGTTTTTACTCCCAGAACAAAGTTAATTCCATTTCATGGGAACTCCCTCCCTAACAGCACTGTGGGTGTACTTACACCACATGGACTACAGTGGTTCAAGAAGGCAGCTCACTACCACCTTCTCAAGGGAAATTAGAGATGGACAATGAATTCTGGCCTAGCCGGTGATGCCCACATCCTGTAAATGAATATTAAAAAAATTCAAGTGCCAAATTTGGAAGCCTCTTTATGACCAGATTTTCCTCTTTTTTTGGAAAAAAAGATTTGCCTCTTAGCATAAACTTGAACATGGCTTGCTAGCAAGATGGTGAGTTTAGAAGATTTTGCTGTGGTGATTTCATGCAACACAATCTCGACAATTGGAATGGCTGAGACCCAGGCAATCGCAATGCACATATAATGATGATTCTTTAGCACTTCTGAAGTGACTAATTTAGCAATGGTGAAAAAAAAAAGCATTAATTGTTGTATTTGCAAAATCACTGAGTACAACTTAGTGGCAAATTCATAAAAAAAAATTTCACTGATCAGGCTTTTGTTGAGCGTGGAATGACGAAATTGGATGATCTATTTTGACCGGAGAGTTTGACCCTTGAACCAGTTTAGGCAATGAGAACTTAGAAGCATGGCATTTTAATAAGTTTCACATGAGCTTCAAAAGTGTCATAAGGAAGTTTCACTGTTTGAGAATGAAAACCAAGAAGCAAAAATAGCAGCTAATATAAATAGCACTGCGTATGTCATGAAGACAATGGAAAAATTCTGCAGGAAGGAATTCCCATAGGGAGTATTATCAACCTCAATCACAGTCTTCATGCATTTGTGGGATTAATGGGGAGGGACGCTGCCAATAGCCTAGGTTGCAGCTCCACACAGGCATGGGAACATTAGAAACAGAAGGAAGCTATCCAGCTACTTGAGCCTGCTCCTCCATTCAGTTAGATATTGGCAGATCTGTACCTCAACTTAATTTGACTACCTAAGCTCTGCATCCCTTACTAAACAAAAATCTATCAATCTCAGTCTTGAAAGCCCAAATTGACCCAGTAGCCACAGCCTTTTGAGGGAGGGAATTCCAAATTTCTACTCTCCTTTGTGTGAAGAGGCACTTCCTGATTTTCCTCCTGAATGCCCGAGCTCTAACTTTAAGATTATGTCCCCTCATTATTGATGCCTTTATGAGGGAGAACAGTTTCTCTGTATCTCCCTAGTGAATCCTTTTAACATGCCTCAGTCTTCTATACTCAAGGGATTACAGGCCAATTATTATGTATCTCATCACATATTCGCTCATTTGTACCATCTGCTGTATCAATGTGCACATTGATTGTGGATATGTGCTTGATGGTTCATATAATGAAAATGTAATACTCAATGACTGTGTGTGCTTATAGGCTCACACATCCAATCTACTCCGCTAACAGAGCAAGAATCACACAGCCTTTTGTATACAGCCAGAAAGGAACTGATTCAGTAATCACCCAATGAAGATACACTGGGGCAAATATACAGCGATATGGATGAGAAAGTCAAAGATTATGGTGGTGAAAGGTCAGCAGGTGTATCCTGAGGGACACAAACTGTAGGGGAATTATTTTCAAAACAAGGAATATAACATGAAAGAGCTTAAGCTCACTTGCTCAGCTCACTTGCCCTGATATGAATGCCAGTACAAGGTGCTATGGTTAAGTTGGAAAAAGAGTTATCCAACACTATCATCTATCAATGTAAAGGGAGCAAAGCCAATGGTAACTGCAGATGTGATCATCATGTAGCACATGGCATCTCACGAATACTTCCACTGTCGCTATGCATGTTTTGGTATCCAAGCATTAACCCAGACAGGCTCCAATTCATTTGTAGAACCGGTTACAGATAGATGTAAGGGTGGTGTTTAAAGATCTTCTGGGTGCCCAGTATTCTGTGAGAGCACAGGCGAATGGGGTTCATGAAGAGGTGTCTTTTCGCAGTGGCAAGCGTGGGGAAGGAGTTGCCTGTCACTTGTGTTAGCAATCTCTGAAAGCAATGAGCCCACACTGATGCTAGCAAAGAAGACCTTTGCCACTGGCGCAAGTATATCAGGATTAGTTGTACACAAAGGAAGCAAACTTTCCACATCTCACTGCCAGGTGGCTGAGGTGCCATCCACCATAGCTACTCACTCAGATAGGGGGACACTAAGAATTGGGGTACACACAGGGTGCATCCAGAGCTTGACAGTCAAAATGAGCGAATACAAAAAGAAGACATCGAATGTGCTTAATACAGGCACTTAAATCAGTGAATAACAATATTTTTGAAATATATCTTGCAGTCTGCCATCTTTTTATTGTGCAGCACAAATTTGTGACCAATTGCATATAAGACACTCGTCTCCTGAGCTACAGTGACTGGCGAGCACACTATTTGTGTATTAATAGCCACTGAATTGTCAGTAGGCTACTGGGTGACTATATACCACCAGTGATGTTGTAATTGGCAACTAATAGCTGCCTCTGTTGTGGCTATTGTTGGTTCTCTTTTTGAGTGTAGGATATAAGAGGGCTTCTGAAACCCTCCTTAATGGGGGAGAGAGTGAGAAAGCATTTTATTCTCGTGGGCATTTAAAACAGTATTGTTAAATATAAGTGGTGCTAATCATGGTTACTGGTCATGCAGTTTGGATGGCTAATTATCCCTGAGGCTTCTGCGGCCCTAATTGCACAACTTAATCATGGCTTCCCACATTTGACTGAACCGTACCGTACAGAATCACTTTCATGCCAAGTGTTTCTTATTTGAATGCTTTACATTTCTCACCTGGCACATTGTTTGCCCTCTGCATTCTTGGGGCACCTTCCGTTCCTTCACTAATATACCCTGGGGACAATTTTCTCCCCGTCGGGGGGGGTTGAGCGGGGGTGGGCGCGGACCTGATTGTTGCACCCAATTTTATGTGGGTGGGCCAATCGAGGCCCGCCCAGCGTGATGTGCACCCGGAAGCGGTGAGCGCTCCCTGTGCGGGCGGGGGCGGGTTCCCTGAGTCGGGAGTGTGCTCTTTCGCGCACATACAGAGGTGCCTCAGAGAGATAAGTTAAAAGTGTAAAAAGATTAATAAAGTGGTGGAAAACTTTTTATGACACATCCCCTCATGTGAATTGAAATTTTTGGTGAAAATTTAAAATAATTTGTGAAACCTCATCCCGCCCGTGGATGAGGTTCCATGAAAAATGCAAAGGCTACCTGGGCTCTTCGCCTGCCCGCCAACCTTAAGGTTAGACGGGCAGCTCCAAAAATTATTTGAATTGAAAGTTAAAGGCCTTAATAGGCCTTTGACAGTTCAGCAGATGCGCAGCTGAGTCAGCTGCGCGCCCGCTGAACTGAACTTCTAAATGATACGCGGTGACATTGTGACACACGCCCAATGTCACCACGTGTTATTTTACACCTTAGCGAGCGGGCCCTGCCCCTGCTTGCCGAGCAGAAAATTCTTCCCCCATGTGTGGGATTGAAAACTCCTCTGCATCATTGCTGTGGTGCTACTTCTGAATTTTGCCTATCATTCAGCCGAGCTAAGTCTGAGCTGGCATTCAGCATTCACATTTTGTTTGTTTCTATCTATGTAACTGCACAAGATGCTCTTGATCAGCAGTTAAGAAGGCTGCAGCCATGAGCAGTCAAAATGAGTTTCTCTGCTAATTTCCAAGAGCAGGCTTGTGGCACAAATGAATAAATAGCTTTACTACAGTCCTGTCAGAATCAATGCATTGAGCAAAACATGGCTTGTACATTGAAAAAGTTATTTATTTAGAGATTCATTCTGTAAAACTTTGGCAGCAACATAAGTGCTTCTGACCATACTGCATTCACTGAATTCTTTTTTTGCCTCACATCTTATCATTCACCAAAGCACTTTTCCCCTTTGTTTCAAAAAGAAGTCATCTCATCTCCATGCAACGTTTCATGAAGAGCCAATATAGTTCCTCCCTCCCCCGCATCACAGCCCAGCAACTGGCAAGATTCTGTCCCACTGAAGCAGGTGATGTTGGTGGCAATGAGCCCTGAAAGAAATGAATTAGGTCACGTCTGCCAAGTGCTAAACCCAACCTGTCTGGCATTATGTAGTGTGTTTACAAACCCATTTGCCAAGCCAGTTTTTTTTTCTAAATTGTGGACAACAGGAGGGCAGAGTAAGGAACAGGCCTTGCTGACAGAACATTGTCTCAAATTGATTACCTGTGGTGACTGGCTTCTTATATTTCTATTACTGGGGAATGTTGAAAGCTGTTATCAGTTTATCTTGGAATCATAATGCTGTGAGGCTGCCTATCAAATCCTCCTCCCACTAACATACTCTCTAGTGTCTGTAACTGTTGGTAACAGTGTATTATCCTGTCAAAAACAGTTTGGAGATTCATGAAAATAAAAATTCCACAACAGCTTGATGCAAGCCTTTTGTCTACATGGCTAGCCAAAGTACATATCATATTAAACTAAATTAAAAAGAGTCAATTATGAGAACAGGTACATAGATTAGGTTGTATTCCCTTGAATATAGAAGATTATGGAGTGATCTATTTGAGGCGTTTAAGATGAATAAAGACATAAGGGTAGATAGAGAGAAACTATTTCTTCTGGTGAGGAAGTCCAAAACAAGGG
This sequence comes from Cetorhinus maximus, assembly GCF_964194155.1. NCBI lineage: Eukaryota > Metazoa > Chordata > Chondrichthyes > Lamniformes > Cetorhinidae > Cetorhinus > Cetorhinus maximus. Next base: position 50,880,169 of record NC_135890.1, on the reverse strand, counting down.
GGCAGGGCCTTAAAATCAAAGCTGGGCTGTTCAGGGATGATGTCAGGAAGCAGTTCTTCACTCAAAGTGTGGTGGAAATCTGGAACTCACTTCTCCAAAAAGCTATTGAAGCTACAGTGGTTGGTGGTGGGTTAGATTTTCATTAGGCAAGGGTATTAAGGACCTTGGAACCAAAGTGGGTAGATAGACTTAAAATACAGATCAGCCATGACCTAAATGGATGGTGGAAGAGGCTCGAGGGGGTGAATGACTGACTCAAGTGCCTATGTTCCTGGAGAGCCTCCGAGCCCATGTGTAAAGCTTAATACAAAGTTCCCGTCAATTCACTTTCATCTCAAATTGCTGATATGAACAGATCTCTGTTCTCTGATTTAGGACTCATGTCTCATTGAGGCGATAGTCCTTTCCAAATGCTGACGTCTACAAAACTGAAATATGACAAATCACTAAGGACAAAACAAATATGCACAGATAGGTTGGAATTATGGTGTTTATGAATTGTTTCGTGAAGGCTTGTGATCCGAGGGTTGCAAGTTGGACACGCCAGTTCTGTAGGCTCTGTCTAATAACTTAACACACAGGTATCTTTAACTCAGAATTATGACACTTTGTTAATAAAAACAAATGGGCAAAGGCAATTAATTTAAAAATCCATTCACAGAAATTCTGAGTGTACAGAATTGTATAAAATACCAAAACCATATTTAGTGCTTTCAGTCCAGAGATGGAAATGTGAGAAAATCACAAATGCATCTTCTTCACAGTCACTAATGATTTCTAAAATTCAGCACCCAAATGATCTAACCTGGTTAAAACAGAAAATGCTGGAAAAGTTCAGCAGGTCTGGCAGCATCTGTGGAGAGAGAAACAAATTTAATGTTTTGAGTCCATATAACTCTTCTTCAGAGCTGAAGAGACCTCTCTTCAGCTCTAGGGAAGAGTCATTTTGGACTCGAAATGGTAACTATAGTTTCTTTCTCCACAGATGCTGCCAGATCTGCTGAGCTTTTGCAGCATTCTCTGTTTTTATTTAAGATTTCCACCACCACAATACTTTGCTTTTATTTTAATCTAACCTGGGTGTCTGATTCTTCTGAAATGTTTGTAGTCAAGGTATGCACCAGGTTTCACCACACTCAGAGTGCATCAGATGCTTCATCTATTTCTCAATGCTAACTTCACCATAACATTATACCAATATAACATTTTTATGTCCTACAACAGCCATCCTTGAGCCCCCCTGACTGAAACTGAGATATTATGGGCAGTTTTACGCTGTCGAATTATGCCCACTTGGCTTGACACTACGCAAACACCTTTTTCTCAAGAACCTTTCATGATAGAGAAAATAGACTTCTATCCCATCTGTTTTTATTAGGCCCAAGGTGAAAAGACAGTATTATAACTCACTGTATTTCCTACTCCCGGTACTAAGTGTGTGATCCGGTAAAATAAAAGGTGTAGTAGAAATATGAAACTCTTAAAATATAATCGACGGGAACCATTAGCTTTAAATAAAGACGAATACTTCCATGACGGATAAGTAGGAGGAAAATCACTGGGAGATAAGTCAAGACTTACCTTGAAAGCAATAGTCCCAGTGACTCTAAAGGGTTTGCTGAGAGGTTCCACCTCCTGAGTACTGCATAAATCTCAGGCAGAGAACCTAAACCCCGGCTGGGTGCACTGCCCAGTAAGAGAGGGAGGAAACAGTTTGAGCTGTTGCAGAATGAACGTTTTGTCCAGAGTAAGTTTTTCTCTTCTTTGTCAATCCTGCAAAAGCCAATAGAACATAAGTGAAAATGTTGTGACATAAATGCTCAAAACCCTACAGGTGTTGTCACAATGAATGATACCAGCATTCCAGAATTGGAACATTTTCCCCCGAGTGAAAACATCAAGTCAGGCATGGCACAAGTCAAAACTTCCTCTGACAATGTAGTTCAGCCCGAATCTGAGTCCAGTCTTTCTGTATGAGCAGCTACCTTTTAGATTCTTGCACTTCGAATCCCCATCACCCTTGCTGAGAATTACCAAATCAATCTCAATTATTATCAAATTGATGAAGCACTTGTGTGTCTGAGGTATTCCATCGTCTGGACATTTGATCAAAATCTCTTGCAGAGGATTTGAGCATTGCTTTTTAATAGCATGAGAAAGCGAGAGGATTGGATTCAAACCCAGATCAAATAGATACATTGTTCTAAAACACTGTGCTGGATAGGGCTGTGCAAATAGGGTCTGTTTCATTAATCTTGAAATATAATGATATTGATCCAAAAACAGAAAGAACATAATATCTCAAATACTTTCACCTGTTTTTAAATTAAAATTGAAAGCATTTAATCTCTCAGCCAACTAATGTACTGAGCCATGCAGATCAGGATTAATCTATATTCTGTGCTTTGATCTGAGTCAGGTTGGCAAGCAGGAGGGATAATACTTTATATTATAATACTATATTATGCAATGCAACACAATACAATACAAAACACCATGCTAGAAAGTACAAAAAGCAACAAGGCCTTCAGCAATGCAACATCACAAAACAACAAACCTGGCTGGAGTTTCTACCCCATAGACCAGGGCACTGAGGCTAATTCAACTTCCCCAATTCTCACTGCGGCAGATCAGCTAATTCACGGAAATCAGGGATCTGATTGACCACAACACGCAGTGAATCAATCAACAGAGCTATTGGGGTCAGCTCCTTTTGGGTAATTTGTTGCATATGAGCATACAAATCAGTAGCACTCGAACCTACTCCTCCATTTGATAAGATCATGACTGAGTTGATTGTGGTCTCAACTTTCCTCTCTACCCACTAAATCCTTTGACTTCCTTGTCAGTCAAGAATCTATCTAACTCAGCCTTAAAAATATTCAATGATCCGGCCTCTACTGCTCACTAGGGAAGAGAATTCCACAGACTAATGACCCTCTGAGAGAAAGAAAATCACCTCATCTCCATCTCAAATGGGAGACCACCTTATTTTTAAATTGTGTCTCCTAGTTCTAGTCTCTCCCACAAAGGAAAACATCCTCTCAGCATCTACCCTGTCAAGTTACCTCAGGATCTCATATGTTTCAATAAAATTGCCCCTCATTCTTATAAACTCCAATGAATGCAGACCCAACCTATCCAACCTTTCCTCATAAGATAACCCCTTCAACCCAGGAATCAGCTGAGAGACCACTCTCAGCACTGCTTCCAATGCAATTATATAATTTTTAAATAAGGGGACCAAAACAGTACACAATTCTCCAAATGTGGTCTCACTAACACCCTGAACAATTGTAGCAAATCTCCCATACTTAGATAGCCATTCACCTTGCAATAAACAACAACATTCCATTGTACTTCCTAATCACTTGCTGTCCCTGTATACTAACTTTTTGTGATTCATGTGGACAACAGTTTTGTACCGCAAAGCTCTGCAATCTCTCTACAATTAAATAATATGCTCCTTTTCTATTTTTCCTGCCAAAGTGGACACGTTCACATTTTCCCACTTTATACTCCATCTGCCAATTTTTTGCCCACTCACATAATCTATCTATAACCCTTTGCAGACTTCTTATGTCCTCTTCACAACTTACTCTCCTATTTAGCAAATTTAGCAACCATACATTCAGCCCCTTCATCCAAGTCATTGATATAAATTGTAAATAGTTGACATGCCAGCTCTGATCTCCGTGGCACTCCACTCACCTTGCCAACCTGAAAATAACCCATTTATACCTACTCTATGTTTCTTGTTAGCTAACCATCTATCCATGTTAATATGTTGCCCCTTACACAATGAGCTCTTATTTTGTGCAGTAATCTTTGATGTAGCACCTTTTCAAATGCCTTCTGGAAATCCAAATACACCATATCTACAGATTCCCTTTTATCCACATTGTTTGTTACTTCCTCAAAGTGTCCTGCTATAACCTCCTTAAATAGATTCTAACATTTTCCCTATTACAGGTGTTAGGCTAACTTGTCTGCAGTTTCCTGCTTTCTGTCTCCCTACTTTCTTGAATAGAGGAGTTACATTTGCTATTTTCCCATTTAATTTCCAGAATGTAGGGAATTTTGGAAAATTAAAACAAATGCATCTACTATCTCAGCAGCCACTTCTTTTAAGACTCTGGGATGAAGTCCATCAAGAACTGGGGACTTGTCAGTCTTTAGTCTGAATAATTTTCTCAGTACCCTTTATTTGGTGATTATAATTGTGTTAAACTCCTCCTTCCATGCTCTAGTTCTACGACTCTCTAAGATCTCTGCGCTTCTTCTATTTGGCTCTGCTGCACATCCCCAATTTTAATTGCTCAACCATGCTGGAGAGAACCAAGAGACCCTCAAGGACTACCCTCAAAAGGAAGTGGAGGCAGGTAGCTAGCAAGGTCAACTCCTGGAATCTGAACCCAAGGACCTGGCAGCTGTGCCATAAGAAGCCTAACGGCCTCATATGGGTGGTCAAGGTCAGTGAATACATCTTCACAAGACATCACCTACACATCAAACTCTAACGCTGCTCAATGCACCACACCCATGACGCTCACTCAACAGCACTCTCTGGCACTCAGGACCCATACCAGATGCTCCACCTCACCCTCACACACATTCCAATGCTGCCTGCCTCACACCAATCTATGTAGCCTCCACACACCATTAGCTATTCAGCTGTGGCAGGCACATCATCCAGGCACACTGCAACGCAAGCCCTGACATTCTGCCCTCTCTCTTACAGGACAAAGTGACACACAATAGAAGGGAGGAGAGTAGAACCAGCAGAAGATTAGAGTGCCTACATCAATGAGCTCTAAGGAGGAAATGGTTCTCTGCATAATGGAGCCAGTTGTGATGGCTGGGGCCCAAATGGCATCCAACATTGGTGAGAACATTGAGCATGACAATTATCTTCCTGCCTTATGCCCTTGTCAACTCCCAGCACACCCTTGCCCTTCTATCTGACAGGCTGCTGGATGGTGTGATCCTGCTTCCCTTCCTCACACCAGTCAAGAGCAGCAAAGTGTATGAATGGGTATGGACATCGCGATGCTGGATGCATTGGGTGGCCTTAGGCAGCCTTCTGACACTGCCAAGGAGCTCCAACTTGGACAGGGGGCATGTTGCAGAGGTTGCCCACTCCATAGCTTTGGCTCCACCCTCTGTCATGTTGCAGACCCAGAGGCACTGCGAGTGCTGCCTCCACACCTGTTGCAGAGGTCACCTACTCCTCTGCCATCCTTGCAAAGCTATGGCTACAGTCTCAGGCAAGTGCAGGAACTCAAAAAAAAAAATCTATTAAAAACACTCCAGAATACTTTCAGACACTGCAATAGAAACCATTCCAAAAATTTAACTTACCTGCAATCAGGGTGCCTGGCCCTTTAAATGCAGTACTGCAGAGCCCGGGACACCCTGATCCGCTCCTCCATCACCCCCTACTCCTCAACCCCCTCCCACGGCACCTTCCCATGCAATCGTAGAAGGTGCAACACCTGCCCCTTTACTTCCCCTTCTCACCATCCAAGGGCCCAAACACTCCTTTCAAGTGAAGCAGCATTTCACTTGCACTTCCCTCAATTTAGTCTACTGCATTCGCTGCTCCCAATGCGGTTTCCTCTACATTGGAGAGACCAAACGCAGACTGGGTGACCGCTTTGCAGAACACCTTCGGTCTGTCCACAAGCATTACCCAGACCTCCCTGTCGCTTGCCATTTCAACACTCCACCCTGCTCTCATGCCCACATGTCCGTCCTTGGCCTGCTGCAATGTTCCAGTGAAGCTCAACGCAAACTGGAGGAACAGCACCTCATCTTCCGATTAGGCACTTTACAGCCTTCCGGACTTAACATTGAGTTCAACAACTTCAGACCATGAACTCTCTCCTCCATCCTCACCCCCTTTTTGATCCCCCTTTTTTCTAACAATTATTATATATATATTTATATATATATATTTTTATTTTCCCACCTATTTCTATTATTATTTTTGAAATTTATTTCCATCCATTGTTTTATATCCACCTTTTAGTCTATTTCGATCCCTTCTCCCCACCCACCCCCACTAGGGCTATCTGTCACTTGCTCATCCTGCTTTCTACCCTTAACGTCATCATTAGCACATCCTTTAGCTAATATCACCACCGTCAACACCCCATTGTCCTTTTGTTTATGACATCTTTGGCAATCTCTCCTTTGCCTCCACCTATCACTGGCCCTCTAACTGGCTCCACCTGCCCCACCCCCCTTAAACAGCTTATATTTCACCACAATTCTATTTCTCTTTAGTTCTGATGAAGAGCCATACAGACTCGAAACCTTAACTCTGTCTTCCTATTCACAGATGCTGTCAGGCCTGCTGAGTTTTTCCAGCAATTTTTGTTTTTGTTACTGCAGAGCCCATCTTGCCACATCCATGTCCTTGGGGAATGCTGGACAGGCCACAGGTAGAGACTGGCATTGCAACTGGCCCCCAAGAAAGCCAACAATGCATTGTAGTGCTGCTAGAAGTTACAGATATGAATTTTATGCTCTTTCTTATAATATAAAACCCAATTTACATAACAGGCTTGCTGTGAGATGCCAATTTGAATACCTTCTGAATATACAAACTATGTTGACTGCATTCCCTATACCTATAGAGTTACCTATATTTTCAAATAAAATTCTATTAATTTTGCCTATGATGAATACACACAGACAGACAGAAATAACATAGACTTGTCCTTATTTATTAACCAATTTGAATAGCTGTATTGAATCACACAGCACAGCAGGAGGTCCTTTGGCCTATGGTGCTACCGCTTGCTCTTTGAAAGAAAAAAGTATGACCAGCAATCATGTCATCGATGAGACGTGAGAATTAGTTTCCAAGAACATGGCCAATGAGATGCTTCTCACACACACGAAGTACTTACAAAAGCAGGGAATGTTTCTGCTGGATGTTTGTAATCTGTTTTCTGGACACTTCATCTATATCAGTGAAATACTGATATTCGACTGCAGGAGCGGGTCGCAAAAACGTGACCAGCGGAGAGGCTGGGAAATTTATCTGCATTTAAAATATGAGGTGTATTTAGTATACTGGACATATACCTTAACACAGTGGCAAGAAATAGTCTTGAAATTCGTTGCCATTATATTGCTACAATCAATAATAGGCAGCAGCCAAACCAAACACTTAAATGTTATAATTGCACATAGTCTATTTCCAAGTAATCCATTGCATGGAGCACATTAAGATGTTTTGTCATGATAAGGTGCTGTAGAAATGCAAATTTTATTTACAATTCCCACAGATCACAGAAACAAAGAAATCAAAGAACAGGAAGGCCATTTGCCTTCTTCCCCCATTTAGGATCTAACTGGGGGCTGAATTTTCACAGTTTCCTTTACTTGCTGCTTATCCCCCAGATTAATCTAATTTTTCTGCTTTCCCTATGCTTGTACTTCTGCTTTAAGTAGTTATCCGGTACCATTATGAATGCCTTAATCAGCTTCACATCATTCATTCCAGATTCTGGTAACTGTGCATGTTAAAATATTCTGCCTAATCTCTTTCAGTCTCAGGCTTTACTTAAGATCACCAACTCATATCTTTGATTCATCAGTCAAAGGAAACAATCTACCCATGTGGATCTTGACTAATGCCTTTCATCATTTTGCACCTTTCTGCTAAATCCACTATTAATCTTCTCAGGGAGGAATTGTCCTGGATTTGCACAAAGTGTGGTAGCGGCATAATGTCGCATTCACGGTGTGTCCTGCCTCATTAATAATGCATTCCCGGGAAACACGTCGGATTGCTAGCGGGGCAGCATCTGATTCACCCGCCCTGCCGTCACATCAGGCCTTCAGTAAACTGGGTGCCACATTTAAAGGGCACAGAACTAGCACTCTCTAAGGCATCAGAAGCTGCTGCAAAGTCACGGCTGCCAAAGGGAGGAAACAAGCTGCCCCCAAATTTAGAGACACCTCCCTCAGGTGCCAACTGGACACAGTGGAAGTCTGCCGTGATGTCCTCTACCCTGCTCTAGGCAAAGACCAGCAAGCAAGGTGACAAATCCAGCAGGGGAGGCGGTGGTAATAGTGATCACCGCAAATGCCCTGCAAAAGAGGACAGCCACCCAGTGCCGAAAGAGAATGAATGGCCTCCTCCGTTCTGCCAGGGTAAGTCACTCTTCTCATCACTCTCAACTCACACACTCACAAACCCATCACATATCCACAGGGATCTCACTCACTGCCAGCTCAAGGGAAATCACCATTCACTCTCTCACATACACCTTCATCTGTCTGCAGATCATGTCCTCATCCCGTCCATGGCACCACTCACCACCCACATATGCCAGGCATCCTTCTCATCTGGCCTGGCAGGCATCCTGCTTATACTCTCTCTATCTGTCTTCAAGCTGGCACACATCAAAAGGGAGAGGTCGCAGGCTGGTGGAGGAATGCGTGACATCAAGGTCCTCACAGACTTGGAAAATAGAGTCATCCAGCTGGCGGGTGAGGATCTGGACCGTTCCTGTGCTGTTGGTGAGGCCGGCAGTCTCAACCAAGTGAGGAACCAGCAGTGCAACATCTATCAGACAACCATGCTGTGAGTGAGTTCCCCTGTTCCGCAGTCCCCTGTCATGCACTAATTATCTCTCCTTGCTTTCACAGCCACACCTGGGAAACAGCCAAGGGGGTCCATGAGCCAAGTCCTCGACTCAAGCCCCGAAGACACCTCGGAAGAAGATGACACCCTAATTGAAGGACCGTCACCCACATCCTCCACCAGCGCAGAGACACACACCTCAGTTGGGACCTAGTTCTAGAGTAGCCTCGGGGTCACAATCTGGAAGGCACATCGCACTGTCTGATCCACAGCAGGTGGCGGCAGGGACTTCCCCGGTGTCCGGCACTCAGAAGACTGCTGGAGGCCAGAAATCTCCTGAGTTTGAGTCAGAATCAGATGATGAGCCTCTGGACTTGATCATACCTCAGTTGCTGGAGCTGCAAAGGCAAGCTTGGGAACATCGGGAAGGGATGTCCACTGCACTCCTCAGTTTGCAAAACATGATGGAGGAGTCCGTCCGCCTTCAGTCTGAGGTGATAGCGTTAGCATGCCAATGCACCAAGGTCAACACTGGTAGGACGGCGGCTGCCATGGAGACCTTGGTCCAGGACATTGGTCCTGCACTGCTGCACGAGCTGAACTTCATCACTGACACCATAGTTGGTCTCCAACAGTGTCAATGTGAGAGGGGTGCGGGACAGCTTGATCTCACTCCAGCCTCTCCTTCTCCTCAAGGAGTCAGCCAGGGACTCTTGGGCACCCATAGAGGGGAGGATCAGCAGGTGCACACCTTGGCCATCCACCCAGGTGACTCCAAGACTGTCCAGCCAACCCCAATCCCTTTATCTTGTGACCGCAGCAGCTCCAGTTCCACAGGCCAGGTAGAATGCCACTGACAGACAGCAGGACCCTGAAAGCAGGCCGGGGCCCTCCATGTCTTAGCCTTCCAGAGGATGCCCGCCAAGGTCATCACAGACAGGGCAGAGCAGTCAGCAGGCTGCCTCCACCGCTGCTGTGGATGTCCGGGGAGCATCAAGACATAGCGGTAGGGTTAGGAAAGTTAAGAAGATGTAGTTGCACAGCCTGGGTATGGGTGTTAAGCATTTGCACTTAATGTTCACTGTTGTAAATAAACTCCCAAGAATGTCTCCTTGCCTATGCTCCTCATTATGATGAGCAGTGTTTGTGTCACTCAGATGTGAAACTTTGGTTCCTGCACAAGGTAAAGGCAGGCGCCTCAGTCCAGGGCCTCTTCCCTGTGCAGTGTGTAACCTTCAGACCAAAGTGACAGTCCAGCTTCACATTCACTGGACACATTAGTGATGCCTGCACCTCGATGAAGCTGGTCATTGCTGCCAGAATGTAGTGGGCAGGCATCACAGAGTTCCATCATTCTCTCTGTGAGCTCTCAGCACCTTTAAGGAGGGGCTGGCTCCCCCATCCCATCAGCATCTGTGACCGGTGACGCTGTGTTTCTGAAGGGGTCATGTGCCGAAGGCTGACAAAGGATGAGGTACATTTAAAGTTTCATGGCTGCGTCTCCACGATATGACCCTGATCACAGAGCACAAGCGAACTGCCCTCGGCCAGACAGGAGTCAAGACATTCACAGAAGCAATGTGAAGATCGATGGAGTGTCCTCACTGCATGCCGTCATCATCCTCCTTGCAACTATTAGGGCCTCTGCTATGTCTCTATGACATGAGCCTGAGCACTGAGGGTATGTGTGCTGCCATCAGCCACACAGGAGTCAAAGGTTCACAAATGCAAGGTGAGGATGTCAGGCCTGTCCTCACTGCATCTCGGCATCATCCTCCATGAATCTTGCGGCTATGAGGGCCTCCCGAGCACGTCTGCTTCAACTGGCCAGAGCGATGGCTTCATCGCTGGCATCCTCACCTTCAAGGACCTCATCATCATCATCCCTTTCAATGTCCTCTTCATCGGAGGATACGTGCAGCTCTTCCAACTCCTCCTCAGCCAGGTCCCATTGCAGCACCAGGTTGTGCAGCACGCAGCGCGATACCACCTGGGGCTTGTATTGCAGTGCTCTACCGGACCTGTTGAGGCATCGGAACCTCATTTTCAAAATGCCTATTGTTTGCTCCACCAAAGTCCAGGTCGCGGTATGGCCCTTGTTATACCATCACTCTGCTGCAGTCTGAGGCTGCCGGATGGACGTCATCAGCCACGTCCTCTGTGAGTTGCGCTTCTCCCTGAGGAATCTTCCCTGCAGCCTCTGTGGACCCTGGAAGATGTCAGGTATCTGAGACCTGCTAAAGATGTATGAGTTGTGAACAATCCCTGGGAATCGTGCGCTGACCTGCAGGATGTGTTTGTGGTGGTTGCACACCAGCTGAACATTCAGTGAGTGAAAGCCCTTGCGGTTGATGTTGTTGACTGCTCATTGCCACGGATATCTAAGTGCCATGTGAGTGCAATCGATGGCACACCGCACCTGTGGAAAGCCTGAGATCTACGCAAATCCCAGCTCTCTTGCTTCCTGGCTTTCTTGCTCCCAGGCGAAATGCACAAGTTCTGTGCCTTCATGAAGATGGCATCTGTGACCTCCTGGATACACTTGTGGGTGGAGGCTTGTGAGATCCCACACAGGTCACCTGTGGAGCCCTGAAAGGAGCCACTGGCGTAAAAATTGAGATCTGTGGTCACTTTCACAGCGACTGGCAGCAGATGCCCTCCATGTCTCTGTGTCACCAAATCCTGCAGCAGATGGTATATGTGACTGACCAATTCCCTAGACATTCGCAGTTTTTGGCGACACTGGTTCTCTGTCATCTGCAGGAATGACAAGTGCCATCTATAGACCCTGGGTCTATAGCGGCAGCAATGAGTGACGGCTCTCTGTGGATCTTCAGCTGCGTGCACAGCAGGTCCTGCCACCCCTTCATCTTGAGGGAGGTGCTCCTCCCTTTGCCAAGCCAGGCGCCCTGTTCTTCTTCCTCCCTGCTCCCTGTAAGCCATGAGGCACACCACTAAATCACCAGGCTCCATGATCCTGATGTTCTCCTTCTGCAGGATCAAACAGAGAGACACGAGGGTTAACAGGAGTGTACTAAGAACCTCTCCTGGTTAAGTCTGAAGGCCCCTTCAAGCATGCAGGAGAGTGCTGGCCACCACTTGGATGGCCAGTGTGCAGTGTGCTCATTGGCTGTCCAAAGCCCCACCCACCTCCACCTCACTCCACTTGACCGATTGGCGGCAGCTTCGGCCGCAGGACTGCATGCTGTGCTCTCAGCTCAGGAACAGGCATTCTCCTAACTCGCACTGCAAGGCTGAGCTGTTAGCTTGATCCGTAATGGATACTGGCCCAAACCTTAATAAAGAAACAGCAAGGGGCTCTGAGCGCCTCTGCCAGTGACTGCACCATGGCCACCTTTTGCAAGGGGATTGTACAACTTGCCCAGTTGGCCAATTACTCTGCTGCCCCTAAAATGCACCTTAATTTGCATTCTGCACCCAAGGGGTGAGAGATTTTGGAGCATTTGGTGGCACTTTCATGCATTTGCATTGCTTGAGTGAACAGAAATGCTTCAGAGGCCCGACTCCAAGCATATCAATGGAGCTGCAGCTGAACGGTCTCAGCTGCGGAGGAATGCTCACTTTTGACAAGCTTTTCCAAATGTGTGGCTGCATCCCTCACCCCTTGAGGGTGCTTGATTATTTCCTTCAGTCTGTGATGCCTTGCTGCCACCACTCCAGTCTGACCCGCACTGAGTCCTTGCCTTGGCACTGTACTGAAAGCCAGCCAGGAAAAAGCGACTTGCCTGTGCCTCTCCGCAAATGCTGCGACGTCCTACAGGCGATGCTTGTGAGTGCTGCGCAAGGTTGTGTGCGCTCGCCTCCGAGTTCCCCTCGAAGTTCAGCTCACCAGGTGCGCGCCTTTTTAAAGGCAGTTGTGAAACACATCTTTCTGAAGTCACACTGACATGGGTGGTAAATTTGACATGGGGGGATGGTTCTGGTGAGCAGGGCTTATAATTAGAAGCGTAGGTATTAAAATAACATTGCCAACGTGTGGCAGCAGGAAACGTGGCCCGACATTGATGGGTGGAACACACGGTCGCCAACTGGGTTCATGACGGTGTGAAACCAATTTTTGGCCTTCTCGCCATATTGTTGTTTCCCCCTCCACCCCCACTCACCATGGTGCCCAACACCAATGGGGCTGGACAATTCCAGCCTCAGTTTGAAAAAAATTCTAAAGAAGGAGATGGAGGGAAGAATCTTGTGGAGGTATATTACCTCTTTTCGGGAAGGCCCGCTGAATCTTTTTCCACTCAGGCACTTGGGCAAGCCTTCCCGGGGATCAAGGACCTCAGGGATAGAAGTCCCACCCACTGAGAGCTGCCAGCCAATTAGAGGCCAACACCTCTATTGAACAGCAGCGCCACTGGGGGGGAGGTGGCTGTTGCCGGTGCGACCCCCCACCCGAGGCCTAGAATTATCATGGATCCCAGATGCAAATGCTGGTGGGAGGTCAGTGACGGGGGAGGAGTGGGGAGCGTGGCTAAGGCAGGGGGTGACTCTCAGCGGCCCAACTCCCCTTCCCAATGCAAGACCCCTCTGAGTGCGTTTGAACGAGGGACCCCACAGATTGTTTGTTATGCTCCCTGCATGAGTCCCCCACCTGCTGCTGGTTAATACCAGCCCTTTAATTGTCCACTTAAAGGCCTCAATTGACAGTGGGCCTGGAAGGCCGTCCATGGGCCTTCCTGTCACGGACCTAACAGAGGTCGAAGTGGGGAGGTGGCATGGTCCCAATCGGCCATCCTCCCTCCTGATTAAATGCTTCTCCCACCACCAAAGTCGCCACGGGGAAGGGCCGAACAGACAACCGTAATCTTTCCATGTAACTCAGATTCCTTATTATAAGTAAAGGTTTACGGCTCTGTTTCCAGTGAAGTACCCATGTAGCATTTATTCTGAGTTATCACTCCCATTTGCCCTCCACACCAGTGCCATATGAACAGTAGCATATAGCTCCGTCTGGAACTACTTTCATAACAATCCCTTACAACTCGTAGGATAAGAAATTACAATTTTTAATTCTCAGATCAGTGAAACATTTACTCTCTATAAATGAAAACAAAAACGTCTAGTTATTAAAAAGTTTCCTTCAGCTTACCATAACTCACCAAATGTTGGGAACATAGCCAAGGTTTTGATTTGTTTTGCAAACAGGAATAAAGGATGGCATCTTCAGCTGAATAGAAAGTTAACTCCAGAAATACCCACATTTTCTCCCAGCTGATTGACTTCATTAAGTTCTGTGTTGGATATTTCATCTGCTCCCTAATTGATTTATTTTGGTGCATAACCACAAAACTGTCCAATCTTTCATCAAATCAAGGCACTGGAATAATATTCATTTTCTTGTCAATTTTGCCTTGCCATTTCCTGCAGAAACTGATTCCTTGCTGGGCACAGTTTCCATGGGTGCAATCTATCCTTGAGTATTTCACCCAATTTCTCTATATTCATGCTCAAGTCTTTACAGTGCGTGTAGACAAACAATTGTTATAATCTCCTTAGAGACCGATAACTTTTAAAAAGAAATTCGACCTTCCAGTTTATAGCTGAATGCAGTCAACAACAAGATTTCACATTTTAAGACGTTTACTGTAATAAAAGATTAAAGCACTGTTGACTAAACTCTATCTTTGTAGGCAGTTTATACCTTAAACCACAAAACAGAACATCCGCTTTCTCTTTTAGCACAACTGAAAACACACTTTACAGATATACTCTAAGCTGTCGCTCGAGTAGACATTCAGTTCTTCCGGACCCAGTCCAAGATGATACTTACCTCCCGAGGGTTTAATTCTGTCCTTATTCTTTTGCAGCCTGGGAACTTTTAATCTCAGAAATATCTTTCACAGTGAGGTTTTTTTCTCTTCAGAGATTCTTCCTGTAGCACAAGCTAGATGAATCTTCCAGCCTTGTTTTAACTCCTCATGAATTTGGTCTTTTCAATCTCAGCATGAACCACAAGAACATTCTCTCTCTGAGATCCTGGTAGACTAACCTTGTCTGTGAGATTTCAGGGATGTCTTAGACCCTTCCCCTCACAATGCCCAACTCCACAGCACTATGAATCACATGGGCCATGTATCAACATAGAAATGCTGATTAGCTACTCTTCTAAACTCCAAAGAATACAGGCCTAACTTGTCCAACCTTTCCTCATAAGACAACCCGCTCATTCCAGGTATTAGTCTAATAGACCTTCTCTGAACTGCTTCCAATGCATTTACATTTTTCCTTAAATAATTTAGATAATATGCTTCTTTTTTATTCTTCCTGCCAAAATGGACAATTTCACATTTTTCCACATTTTACTCCATTTGCCAGATCTTTGCCCACTCACTTAACCTCCTTGTGTCTCCTTCACAACATACTTTCCTACCTATCTCTGTGCCATCAGCAAATTTAGCAACCATACCTTCGGTACTTTTTTAAAAAATTCATTCACGGGATGTGGGCTTCGCTGGCTGGGATAGCATTTATTGCCCATCCCTAGTTGCCCAAAACATTTCATCCACATTCATCCAAGTCATTTATATACAGTGTAAGAAGCTGAGGCCCCAGCACTGGTCCCTGTGGCGCACCACTCATTACATCTTGCCAACCAGAAAATGACCCATTTATGCCTACTCTCTGCTTCCTGTCAGCTAGCCAATCTTCTATCCATGCCAATATGTTACCCCCTACACCATGAGCTTTTATTTCCCGCAATAACCTTTGATATGGCACCTTATCAAATGCCATCTGGAGATCTAAGTACAGTACATTCTACGATTTAGAACCTGTGAGTACTGTAAATAATCCTGCACTTAATTCATTCTTGCCCACATCACTAGATGGTAATGACTTGTCATGCCAGTATAATATTCAATTACTTCATCACTGGGCATATAAAGATGTGGCTTCTCACCCATATGGCTGATAGTTGATCAGTTAATCACTGTAGTAAACATTGCAGACAATTCAAAATTTTAAAACACCCAAATAAATCATACATTTTATTTCATCATTTATGTGCACTTGTACCCTGTCCACTCCTCTTAAATGCAATCATTATAAAAAATACAAAGGGAGCTTTAATGACACCATTATGACATAGCCCTTTTTGACTTCGGTAGCCTGGCAACAGGTTGCATTATTTTATCTGGCATTGTTCCAACTTGTTCTTTCTTTATATTTATTGCATAATTCAACTGAAGTGCAACATTGCTCACCTGCAGGATCAAGCTGTCTGCTTGGTTGGTGTTAGCCGGGACAAGACACAATAGCTTTGTTCTTTGGACCAACACTCTGTTTCAAAATGAGGAATATGTCACTTTTACTAATTGCACTAATTAAATGACGATCACATTTTATTTTGCATGCAGATTTTTAAGTCGAGCTATTCTATACTGCCTATACTTAGACCATTCACTGGTTATAATGGTTTCTAATTAGCCACAAAGAGGAAATTCAGTGAGGGGCACTCCCTCGCTGGAAAGGAGCGTGAATCAGAGAGATGTCTGGGTCTCCTACTTATGCCTTGAGGCTTTGATCTGGAGCGCAGCCTCTCTGAATTTGTCCTGAAGCTTTTGCCTTTTTGATTTTGCTGGGGAATTTTCTCAAAGCTGCTCCCTCCCCATGCCGTCTTTTAGCCAGAACTCCTGTACGCACAGGATTTTTTGGCAAAGTTATTGTGACAAGCATGGGCAGCTCCGAAAATTTCTCCACCTGCTTGTCGGTGGAAGCAGATTCAATAGCAACAATAGTTCAAAACAGAATTGGATCTATACTTAAAAAAGAAAAAGTTGCAGGGCTATAGGGAAACAGCAGGCAGGATGGGATTAATTGATTAACTCTTTCAAAGAGCTGGCATAAGCATGATGGGCTGAATGTCCTCCTCATGTGCTTTATGATTCAAGGATATATGTAGTTGTCCTAAAGTGAGGAGTCTTTTCAGATTCTATGCAAACACAGTGGAATATTTCTTTGCTTCCCCCCCCATGTAAATTGTATCAGAATATGGTGCAGAGTATTTGAAAAAGGAAGAGTTACGTTGTAGAAAACACTCTTTGATTTATGATAACATGTAAATATGACGGATTAGGAAGCAAGTAACTAGGAGTAACTATTCTGAAGTCAAGGCAAACCTTTGGAGCAGAGAAACTGCACACTAGCTGTACTATTGGTACAGAACCAAATGTGTCAAAATATTCTATTTCGCAACACAAAAATAATCCTCTACATGGAATAAATTAATGGGAATAAAAAGGAAATGTATCCGCCATCAGAATGTTAAAAATGGAAAAATCTCAGTGGTGTGTGAAAGGGGCTGTGTGTTGCTATAGAAACGGGCAATGTTCTGAGAGTGTGCTATAGATAATTCTCTGACCTCTGATAATGTCTTGTGATAATGTGAACTGGGGCTTCTGATTGGCCAGGAGGGCCATCATGATGTCCAATGCCCCATTTGAAATGTCTAAATAATCACCCTGTCATGTAGAGTCAGACCAGTAGGTCACTGCTTTTGTGAACTTACAATTTAGAGCTGTAGAGAGGCATGGAGACACTTGCTAAGCTTTCAGCATTTTTGGAGTGCCTGCTGGCATCCGAGTAGTTTCCAGCGGTGGTACGATATCCATGCAATGTCAGGTTGAGTGTCACTTCACAGGGCAATTGTGCAATTTCAATGGGCATGTATATTCTGAAATGGAAACGGCAACTTGTTTAGTCCAAACCAGAAAGTCATTCTTTTTTTCCCCCAAAATTTATCCTCGGGATATGGGCATCACTGGCAAGGCTGACATTTATTACCCATCCCTTGTTGCTCTAGAGAAGGGGATGGTGAGCAGTCACCCTGAGCCGCTACAGCCCACGTGGTAAAGGTTCTCCCTTAGTGCTGTTAGATAGGAAGTTCCAGGGATTTTGACCCAGTGCATGACTAGTCCGCACAATTAAGTCAACTGATGGATATTGCCCAAGGTCTTCACTATTGTGTATGGGAAGCAGTAGGATTTGTGAGCTGTTTATACTTTATCTTGCCTCATCCCACACAAAATAAAATATTTAAAATGCAGTTGTTCCTAATCACAAGTCTGTCTGAAGGACGACTAGTGATGAAATTCCAATTGTTAATATAAAGTCTGCTTATCTGGAACTAAGAAATGATCTGCAAAATGCACTTTCCATGCAACACAGAATCTGCCTGTCAAACATGACCCAAACCAGAGCACTGACTTCAGATTCCAATCTCTCCTCATCAGAACACAATATAAAACCTTTTTTGTGTGGATTAAATTATTTATTCGGAAGATTCTGTTGCATTTCTTTTGCTGCATATCTCAATTTTTAATTGCAACCAGAAAACAAAAAACGTTCAGTAGCATCCAATAATGAAACCAGGTTGACTCTTGTGAGCCTGTGATGATTTCAGCACGCTGCACTTACCTCTGATTCCATCGGGCCACAAGGAAAAGGGAAGATTTTGTGATGGAAATTTCTTCCGTCTTCACCCGTTGGCACAATTCCTTACCTCCGTAGATTAACAAACAAGACACAAATAAATTCTCGTAGCTACATCAAGAGAAAGAAACCAAAAGTCAATCGTGGGCATTCCTGTTTCAGCAAAATCACAAAGTTCAGCTGTTATCAGCTGTCACTCAAAGATTGGTTAAATTAGTGATGAGAAATGTTAAGGCCCACCACAGCTTCAAGTACATTAAGCTGCGATCGATAGGGCTAAAAATAACATTTGCAAAGATGGATGGCAGCATTTAATATTAAACCATAGGTACTTATTAATCATGGAATTTCATATATTGGATGGAAAATAATGGGAAGTCTGCTAGTGTTTTGGCTGGCTCTGAATGGAAAGGTATGGAGGCAGGAAGGAAGAGGCAGAGTTCTCTCTTAGTTTTAACTCTTTAAATTAACTTTTCCACAAACAATGAATCATGTCACACTGAAAAAAGTCAATATGACATCAGAACAGCAATGAATTTGGTAAACTATTTATAGTAAGCCATTTTGAAGGGGTTAAGTTGTGGCTGTTCAAGAACTGAAATGTATGAGAAAATTAATAAGTCCTTTTGAAGTATATTCACTGTTGTAATTTGGGAAACTTGACAAGCAATTTGAACATAGCAAGCTCTCACAATCAGCGATATGATAATGACCAGAAAATCTGTTTTTTAGATGTTGGTTGAGGGATAAGTATTGGCCAGGGAAGCTCCACTGCTTTCCTTCAAACAGTGCCGTGGGATCTTTTACATCTACCTGATAGGGCAGACAGGTTTAACGTCTCATCAGAAAGATGCACCTCTGACAGTGCAGCACTCCCTCAGTACGGTGCTCAAGTCTCTAGAGTGGGACTTGAACCCATGATCTTCCAACTCAAAGGTGAGAGTGGTACCAACTGAGTGAAGGCTGAAACTATGAACTATGGAACAATGGACAATTCAGCTCACCTTGCAGCCCAGGCACTTGGGATTCCGTGCACAGCATAAATGTTGAAGTTCAAAGGTGTGGTGTTCAGCTCTGCCTGTGATACTGATACTGTTTCCATGGCACCAGCATGGGCAACTTGATAGTCAGTGTCAAAGTTGTTGCAGTAGATATGTATAAGCTGGGAGACAGCAGCAGTCAGCTCATTGATTGCTTGAGTCAATGAACCTGGAATGTAGAGGAATCATTAAAAAAAAATATTCTCAGGATGTGAGCATTGTTGGACATGATGGCCTTGACTACCCATTCCTTACCGTTCAGATTTTATATAATTGAATGGTTTGCTAGACCATTTCTGAGGGCAGTTAAAAGATAAGCAAGTTAGTTTGGGATTGGAGTCACATATAGTCATACCAGCTAAGGATGGCAGGTTTGCTTCCCCAAAGGATGTCTATGACCCAACTGGATTTTTTACTGATCTGAATTCAAATTCACTAATTGCCATAGTGGAAGTATTAACTCACGTTTTTCAGGGTTATTAGTGCAGTAACATTAACATACACTATTGTACAGAAAGAGCACCGGTAGCTTTCACTCAATTTGAATTGGTATTTAGCATCAGTGACTGTGGCAAATCTTATTGAATGGTGAAGCAGGCCCGAATGGCTGAGTCCTGCTCTGAACTCCTATTTTTCAATAAAGTGAACAGAACGAATAACTTTTTGTCCAATTACTTGAAATCTGGATTATGCCTTATTATACTGGCAAAATAATCCTTAAATGACTCTCTTGAAAGTTAAAAAGGCCCTGGCTTTTACAAATAAAGACAATAAAATTGGAACTGGACATTTGTTAATCCAAGCCTTGTGATGTTTATAAAATTCATTTGTTCAAACCTCTGTCACTTATCTCCACAAAGATGAACTTGTCCACTTTCCATGCTTGTTGATCTATACTGGCCTCTCCTCCTGCATAAAAATCCCTCCACTGCCTTATTCCACTTTATTTATGCATTCCACTCCTCTGAATCTGATCTTTTGTATATTCTGATCCCTACATTGAGAGGGGACCCTTCAACAGCCTGGGTCCTAAACTCTGGGACTGTAACCCACACCACCCGCCTGCACCACCCCCCCCACCCACCCCCAACCCCCCCATCCATCCCCACCCCCAACCCCCCCACCCACCCCCAACCCCCCCATCCACCCCCACCCCCAACATCCCCCCCCCCACCCCCCCCACCACCCACCCCCACCCCCGACTTAAACCTCTCATCACCCCTCTCCATCTCTAAAAGAGGCCTCAGAGTGTCTGATGACCAAACTGTTCATCACCTCTGCTAATCTCTTCCTTCCTGCCTCAGTACATATTTGTGATGCAACTTGGGATGCTACAGCTGCTAAATAAATGATATTTAATATTGTCATTATTTGTTTTACTTCCAAGTGTGAATGAACACTCTACAGAGGACATTAGGGCAAAGTAAAATGAAATAAATCTGATAATTACCCCACTCACCCACAGCCCTCCTTCCCAGGGAAGGCTGTAAGTAAACAAATTTGTCAACAACTAAAAGGAGATATCACAAGGTGAATGCTTTGCATGCAGTTCAAAGAAAAGATTAGTTTCTGAAATATTAATCTATCTTTTCAGATGCTGTTTGATCTCTTGTTCTGGTTTCGTTTCATAATGCAGATGGTATTGCCTGGTTTAACATGCAATGCCCTAATAGTGACTTTCTAATTAAGGCAGTGCTGTTATTGAGAAGTGCCAAGCAGAGTGAAGTGAAATATAAGAAGACAAGTTGCCCACATATCCTTACAGTCAGCTATGGACAATAGATTGCAAGGAGCCTGCTACAATGCCCAAGCCTGGCCAGCGCCTCAGTTGAGGAATAATGCCCAGTAGAGGAAAGACTTGAGAAAAGAAAATGAATATAACTTAATATTCACCCATCCCAGCACTAATAGTAATTATGGTATTGACTTTTAGCAACTTGGAGTTTCTGAGTTCAAATCCCACCATGGAAATTTGTGAAAATGAATTAAATATTTGAGGTGAATTGTGGGATACTGTCAATCAACAATGAAAATGAAGCTGCCAGATTGTTGCAAAAACTCAACTGGTTCATTATTGTCCTTCAGGGAAAGGAGCCCCTGCTGGTATCCTACGTGACTCTAGTCCCACATTACCCCATTGACTCTTAATGCCCTCAGGGCAACTAGGGTTGAGCAATAAATGATGGCCTTGCTGGTGTCACACTCATACCAAAAAGAAATAAAAAACCTCAACAACTAAACCGCTTAGACCAGCTCAGCATAAACAAGAAGCATACTCGCAAATGTAATAAATGACGTCTATCACCACATGCAAGTTCCCCTCCAAGCCACACACCATCCTGACGTGAAGCTATATCACCAGTCCTTCACTGTCACTGGGTCAAAATCCTGGAGCTCCCTTCCTAACTTGTGTGTATATCTACACCATATGAACTGTTGTGGATGTATGAAGGTAGCTCACCACCACCTTCTCAAGGACAATTAAGGATGGGCAATAAATGCTGGTCTAGCCAGCGATGCCGACGTCCTGTGAATGAATAAATAAAAGCAAGTTTTTACCTTGTTTGTTCGGCAATTGAACTGTATGAAATGAAGCCTGAAAGTGGAAAAAAAATGACGGCTGATTAGCTACAGAAAAAATTATTCTCTGACTATTTAAGTAAAGCAATAAATCCAGATGTTTAGGAATTTCCACTGCTATTGAAGGTAGGTTAATTCAAACAAACAATGTCTGATTACATGTGCATTGGTATGCTTAACTGACCTGGTTATCAACTTTTTAATGAGAGTTTAATTGATATGCATCAAATTTAAAATAATCAGAATAATGTTGTGCAAATGAGTTTATTCACACTGTACATAAACAACAAACATCATAATTCATGGAGAATATTCCGTGTAATAGTGTAATAAGTGTAATAAACCCCTCCATGGGTTAAAAAATATCAACTGCGGAATTGCACTAAAGAATATAGATTGATATTTATCACTTGGACTATTAAATCTGTTGTCCGTCTGGGAGAGAGGGTGGGTGAGAATTTCTCCTTCTTGATTGTTTAGTCACCCCTCCTAGAGGAGACTGTGGATTGGTCCACTGGAGGAGGGGACAAAAAGTCTAATTTGTCATTCCTTACCAGTTTCTCTTGCTGTTCTAAATGCCAAATTCATTTAGCCTCAGACGAAGATGTATGCAGGAATTGGTGCAGCAACGTCTCAAGTGATTTACAGAAACCACTCTTTACACAAGTTGGCATTTAACCCAACACCAGCATTAATTCTCAATCTGATGACACTTAGTTTCTCTGGACAGAATTATATCTCCTGTACTGCGTTAACCTAATTCAGGAATAACCCAGGCACACAATTCAGATCGCGAGGTACATAGAATCTTTGATCACATAAAAATTTGAAGCCAAGTGGGAACACACAAATTATGATGGTCTGTCCAGGAATTTAAAGTAAAATATTCCACTTGTGGTGGCCACCCTTAGGATATAAAGGAGATGTACTATGTTTTCACCTTGGTGGAGAGTTTTTGGATCTGATGCCAAAATGTGGGTAGCTACCCTTGAAAAGAGGACATGCAACAAGATTAGATTTAAAAATAAAAAAGTATTGCACTTCCCAACTGAAATTGGATTTTCACATTTGAATTCAGGAATCATAGAATTGTTAGCACAGAAGGAGGCCATTCAGCTATCTCACCTATGACAGGTTTGGTTCCTCAACTGGAGCTCTCATTCTGTGATAGAAACAACCTTTTATGTCTGAACTATTTTAACAAGACTAGTAAAACAGTAGCATATGGGACAGGGGGAGTACAACCAAATCATACCTTAGAGGTGTATCAGGCAGATATAGCAGTGTTGCTGCTCATTTACTTGATTTTCAAGAACAAATTTAGTTCCATTGGCTAGATGAGACATAGATCTTCAATCATGGAAGCACTGAGATTCTCTAAGTGAAAGGCTTAAAAGTCTCGCTTTTATGCAGCACTTTCATAACCTCAAAATGTCTCAATCATTTTAAACCAATAGATTATTTTTGAAGTGTGCTCACTGCTGTAATATTAGGAAACATGCAGCTAATCTGGGCACAGCAAACTCCCACAATCAGCAATGTGATTATGGCTGTATCTACTGAGTTTTGTGATGTTGATTGAGGGGTAAATGTTGGTCAGGATGCTGGGGAATAATTATTTTGTTCTTCTTCAAATTAGAGTCATGGGATCCACATGATTACATCTATATGAGGATGATTACAGTAAATTATATCTACTCACATGATAAGCAGAATCAAAGTGTCACCAGGTGTCTTCATAAAAGGTGACTTGTGATGTATGGAGATTTCTGTGGACACTGAGTGGTGTCAGGGCAACTGCTTAGGGAATCATGTAGCAATACACCAGAAAACGCACCCTCCCATTCACATAACTCTCTTCTGGAGATTTTGTTTTAGCGATTCACAATACATATCGACGATTTGGATGAGGGAACCAAATGTAATATTTCCAAGTTTGCTGATGACACAAAACTTGGTAGGAATGTGAGCGATGAGGAGGATGTTAAGAGGCATTAAGGTGATTTAGACAAGTTGAGTGAGTGGGCAAATACATGGCAGATGCAGTATAATGTGGATAAGTGTGAAGTTATCCACTTTGGTAGGAAAAACAGAATGACAGACCACTATTTAAATGGTGATAAATTGGGAAATGTTGATGTATAAAGGGACCTGGGTGTCCTTGAACACCAATCACTGAAAGCAAGCATGCAGGTGCAACAAGCAGTTAAGGAAGCAAATGATATGTTGGCCTTCATTGTGAGAGGACTTGAGTACAGGAGCAAGGATGGCTTACTGCAGCTGTACAGGGCCTTGGTGAGATCACACCTGGAGTATTGTGTGCAGTTTGGTCTCCTTAGCTAAGAAAGGATATACTTGCCATAGAGGGAGTGCAGCGAAGGTTCACCGGATTGATTCCTTAGATGGTAGGATGATTATATGAGGAGAGATTGGGTCGACTAGGCCCGTATTCACTGGAGTTTAGAAGAATGAGAGGTGATTTCATCGAAATGTATAAAACTCTGATAGGGCTGGACAGGCCCAATGCAGGTATGATGTTTCCCTTGGCTGGAGGGGGGGGTGGGGGAGAGTATAGAACAAGGGGTCACAGTCTCAGGATACGGGGTAGGCCATTTAGGACTGTGATGAGGAGAAACCTCTTTACTCAGAGGGTAGTGAACCTTTGGAACTCTCTACCACAGAAGGCTGTGGAGGCCAAGTCACTGAATATATTTAAGAAGGAAATAGATAGATTTGTAGAATCTAAAGGTGTCAAGGGGTATGGGGAGAGAGCAGGAGTATGGTGTTGAGATAGAGGATCAGCCATGATCATATTAAATGGTGGAGCAGGCTCGAAGGGCTGAATGACCTACTCCTGCTCCAAATTTCTGTTTCTATGTTATGTAGCCCAGTTTAAATATAAGTTTGTGTCACTAGTTTTCACAGGTTACGTATTCTTAACTTCCCTCGCCCTATCAATGACAGCCATGTCAGCCTGAGAGGGCAGAGGGGTCTTGATTTAAAGTCGGATCCAAAAGCCTTTGAACCTATCGGCTCTGTGTTACTGTACTGTAAAAAAATCATTTTTCAAATGGTAGAACCTGACTTCATACAGTTTAAAGGCTGCTCCAGTCTTAAATCTGAATTCTGAAAATACGACTTAGGTCTCTGTCAATAATTGCACGAATGATACATGCAGAACAAGAGATAGATTTGAAGGCGACATTGCTTCAGCACCAGTGGCACTCATTGCCACATTGCTAAAATGCATAGATCAACATAAGTCAGCAGGCTGGCAAAATCTTTAATTGGACAAGTGGGCAGATTACATCCCACGACAGTTTTGAAAAAGGTGATGATTGCAGTAAATTGCATCTACTCACATGATAAGCAGCAATGAAGTGTCACCAGGTGTCTTCATGAGAGGTGACTTGTGATGTAAGGAGATTTCTGTGGACACTGAGTGGTGCCAAGGCAACTGCTTAGGGAATCATGTAGCAATACACTACAAAAACCATAATTTACCATGTGACTTTCTTCTGGAGATTTTGCTTTAGTCGTGTAGCCCCGTTTAAAGATAAGTTTGCACCATCACTTTTCAGAGGTGTTGTGAAATCTTGTGTATCCTTAACTTCCTTCGCCTCACCATTGACAGCCTTACCTTCAGCTGTCTAGGCCCTAACTCTGGAATTCCCTACCTAAACCACTCCACCTCTTTAACTCTCTCTCCTCCTTTAAGATACTCTTTAAAATCTACCTATTTGCTTTTGGTGACCTGTCCTAATATCACTTTATGTGGCTCAGTGGTAAATTTTGTCTGATAGCAAACTTGTGAAGCACCTTAGGATGCGTTACTATGTTAAAGGTGCTATATAAATACAAGTTAGTGCTGTTGTTGTTTTTACAGTAGGCCTTACACAAGGAATTAGATTCTTTCCCTGACAATTTATCTAGATTAGGGAAAAAATACAATATTGGCGCGTCATGAGTGCACAACCTCAATGGAGTGTGAGAGTTTGGTGAGCTGAGGGAAACTTAAATATCTTTCTAAAAATCAAATATTGACTGTATTTAACACTTAATTGCAAGTACTAACTGCAAGTTTTATTTAAATTCTAAGTCTCATCTAGGGGCCTAAGCAGGGAGAAGGAAGCTATGCGCTGGCAGCAGCTGATATAGTTAATTAAGGAAACTATCTTGAACTGGCCTTGTTGTACCTGGGCTCAGCTAATCCCTTTGTTTTGAACATATAAATTCAGACATTCTCAGTGCGACCACAGCGGAGTGTGTGACCTCAACTGAGTGTGTGAGTTTGGTGAGCTGAGGGAGTTTGGTGAGGAGGGGAGGGAGGTGCTCCTTTGCTTTATCTAACTTTTTCACCCTGTAGGAACTGGTTCATACTCGACTACAAGGGAAGAAGCTAGCTGTTTGGTGAGTATCTGGTAAGTGATCAAGGTCTGTTCAATTCCTAGGATTTAAAATAGTGCAGAAATTTGTGATAAGATTAATAAATATATAAAAGAAAATAAATAATTGAATAAAATAATTAAAGAATTAATTAAAGCACATAAGTATGGTAGGACAGGTAACATGTCATGGCTGCAGTATATTGGAGCTCCTGGTCACCAGTGTTATCCAGGGAAAACACATCTGCAGTAAGTATCTGTGGCTCGAGGAGCTTCGGCTCAGAGTCACTGAGCTGGAGGCTGAGCCGTGGACACTGCAACACATCAGGGAGGGGAAGAATTACTTGGATGCTTTGTACCAGGAGGCAGTTACACCCCTTAGAATAGGGTCTTCTGATTTGGAAGGTGGTCAGGGACAGGAAGGTGTGACTGTAGCCGAGGCAGGTAAGGGGATCCAGAGGGCAGGAGGGCAGGAGTGTGAGCCTCTGCAATTGTCCAACCGGTTTGAGGTTCTTTCAGCTTGTTTGGATGAGAGTGGGGGCTGCAGGGTGGATGATCTGATTGACCAGGCTACTGTGGTACAACAAGCCATTCAAGTGGGGGGGGGGGGGGGAGCTGAAAGGAACGTAGTGATAGTAGGGGACATTATAGTAAGGGGAATTGACACTATTCTCTGTAGCAAGGGGCGAGAGTCCAGATGGCTGTGTTGCCTACCCGGTGCCAGGGTTCGGGACATTCGCTCAGGGCTAGAGAGGAACTTGCAGTGGAGGGTGGTTGTGGGGGGAGGTTGGGGGAGGCCAGTGGCCATGGCCCATAAAGGTACCAATGACATAGGCAGGATGAGGAAGGAGGCTCTGCATAGTCAGTATGAGGAGCTAGGTGCCAAATTAAGAAGCAGGACCTCAAAGGTAATAATTTCTGGATTATTATCTGACCCACCTGCAAATTGGCATAGGAAAAATCAGATTAGAGAAATGAATGCTTGGTTCAAAGACTGTTGTGGGAGAAGTGGGTTCTGGTTCATGGGGCATTGGCACCAATATTGGGGAAAGTGGGATCTGTAATGTTGGGACGGTCTACACCTAAACCATGCTGGGGATGGTGTCCTCGCGAGCCGCATAACTAGAGAAGTAGGGAGGGTTTTAAACTGAATAGCAGGGGCAAGGGATCAAATTTGGGAAGATATGGTAAACCAAATAATAGAGAAAAGGCAAGAGAGAAACATACTAATATGGGAAATGATAAACAGACCGTGACAGGAAGGGACAGAGAGTACAAATCTAAGAGTAAATCAGCAGGCAAGGCTAGACATTAGAAAAATAATAAAAGTACAAAACTAAAGGCTTTGTATCTAAATGCACATAGCATTGGAAACTAAACAGATGAACTGATAGTGCAACTTAGAAATAAATAAGTATGATCTGATAGCCATTACAGAAGCATGGCTACAGGATGACATAGATAGGGGCCTGAATAATGAAGGTTTGGTGACATTTAGGAAGGACAGGGAGTTAGGAAAAGGTGGAGAGGTTGCTCTGTTAATTAATGATGGTATTAACACATTAGAAAGGGATGACCTAGGTTCAGAAAACCAGGATGTAGAAGTGGTTTGGGTTGAGATGAGAAATGATAAAGGCAAGAAGTTACTTGTGGGGCTGGTGTACAGGCCCCCTAATTGTCACTACACAGTAGGATAGAATAAAAAGGAAGAGATAATGGGAACTTGTCAGAAAGGTATGGAAATAATCATGGAGGATTTTAATCTACATATGGAGTGGAAAAATCAGATA
This sequence comes from Cetorhinus maximus, assembly GCF_964194155.1. Classification (NCBI taxonomy): domain Eukaryota; kingdom Metazoa; phylum Chordata; class Chondrichthyes; order Lamniformes; family Cetorhinidae; genus Cetorhinus; species Cetorhinus maximus. The sequence goes on along the minus strand of NC_135890.1, from coordinate 50,852,325 downwards.
GGCAAAGGTAGCATAGATGAGGAGTTCATAGAATATTTTTGTGGTAGTTTCTCAGAACAGCATGTTTTGGAGCCAACCAGAGAACAGGCTATACTAGACCTGGTATTGTGTAATGAGATAGGGTTAATTGATAACCTCCTAGTGAAGGCACCCCTAGGTAGCAGTGATCATACCATGATTAAATTTTAAATTCACTTTGAGGGAAGATGAGTGCATCCAAGACTAGTATTTTGAACATAAATAAGAGCAATTATGAGGGCATGAAAGCGGAACTTGCTAAAGTGAATTGGCAAATGAGGTTAAGGGATATGTCAATAGAAGTTCAGTGGTAGACATTTAAAGCGATATTTCAGAATACACAGAATAGATATATTCCAATGAGAAAGAAAAATTTCAAGGGGAGGGCCCACCATCTGTGGTTAACTAAAAAAGTCAAAGACAGTATCAGTAGCAAAGAATATCAAAAAGGTTAATAAGGAGGGAGAAATTAGAGTACAATAGAAAATTAGCTAGTAATATAAAGATGGATAGTGAAAGTTTCTATAGATAATTAAATAAGAAAAGAGTTAACAAAGTGAGCATTGGTCCTATAGGAAGTACGTCTGGGGAATTGATCATGGAAAGTGGGAGATGGCTGATGAATTGAACAGGTATTTTGCATCAGTCTTCACCACACAGGACACAAGTAACATCCCAGAAATAGGTGTAAATCAGGAAATGGAGGGGAGGGACGAACTCGGGAACATTACAATCACCAGGGAAGTGGTATTGAGCAAATTGTTGAGGCTGTGGGCTGACAAATCCCTCAGTCCGTATGGGCTTCTCCCTAAGGTCTTGAAGGAAGTGGCCAGTGAGATAGTTGATGCATTGGTTTTAATTTTCCAAAATTCTCTAGATTCAGGAAAGGTTCCATTAGATTGTAAAATAGTAAATGTAACTCCTTTATTCAAAAGGGGAGGGAGACAGAAAGCAGGAAACTAGAGGCCAGTTAGCCTAACATCAGTCATAGGGGAAATGTTAGAAGCTATTATTAAAGGTGTTATAGCAGGGCACTTAGAAAAATTCAGGGCAACCAGGTAGAGTCAACATGGTTTTGTGTAAGGGAAATCACGTTTAACAAATTTATTGGAGTTCTTTGAAGGAGTCACATGTGCTGTGGATTAAGGGGAACTGGTGGATGTACTGTACTTAGATTTCCAGAAGGCATTTGATAAGGTGCCACATCGAAGGTTATTGTGGAAAATAAAAGCTCAAGGTATAGGGGATAACATTCTGGCATGGATAGAAGATTGGCTAGGTAACAGGAAGCAGAGAGTTAACATAAATGGGTTTTTTTCTGGTTGGCAGGGTGTAACGAGTGGTGTGCCACAGGGATCAGTGCTGTGGTCTCAACTTTTTACAATTTATATAAATGACTTGGTTGCAGGGACCAAAGGTATGGTTGCTAAAGTTGCTGATGACACAAAGTTAGGGTAGGAAAGTAAATTGTGAAGAAGACATAAGGAGGCTACAAAGGGACAGAGATAGGTTAAGTGACTGGGCAAAGATCTGGAAAATGGAGTACAATGTGGGAAAATGTGAAATGGTCCTTTTTGGCAGGCAGAATAAAAAGAAGCTTATTATCTAAATGGTGAGAAATTACAGAGCTCTGAGATTCAGCGGGATCTGGGTGTCCTAGTGCGTGAATCACAGAAGTCTAGTAAGCAGGTACAGCAAGTAATTAGGAAGGTTCATAGAATGTTACTATTTACTGTGAGGGGAATTTATTACAAAAGTAAGGAGGTTACGCTTCAGTTGTACAGGCACTGGTGAAACCACATCTGGAGTATTATGTACAGCACTGGTCTCCTTATTTAAGGAAAGATGTAAATACGTTAGAAGCAGTTCAGAGAAGGTTTACTAGACTAATACCAGGAATGGGTGGGTTGTCTTATGAGGAAAGGCTGGACAGGGTAGGTTTGTATCTGCTGATGTTTAGAAGAGTAAGAGGCGATTTGATCAAAATCTTTAAGATCCTGAGGGGTCTTGGCAAGGTGGATGTGGAGAGGATGTTTCCACTTGTGGGAGAATCTAGAACTAGGGGGGCACTGTTTAAAAATAAGGGGTCGCTCATTTAAGAAAGAGATGAGGAGAATTTTTTTCTCTTGGAGGGTTGTGAGTCTTTGCAACTCTCTTCCTCAATAGACGGTGGAAGCAGAGTCTTTGAATATTTTTGAGGCAGAGCTAGGTAGATTCTTAATTAACAAGTGGGCGAAATGTGGAGTTGGGTTACAATCAGATTAGCCATGATCTTATTGAATGGTGGAGCAGACTCGAGGGGCTGAATGGCCTACTCCTGCTCCTAATTCATATGTTTGTATCATGAACCTCCCCTGGAACTCCTTAGGCACTTTGTATGTTCCGTGGTTGTGGTATAATTATATGGTTTGGCTGCAGTCTGTGGTAAGGGAATCTGACATGGATAACACAATGGAGGTTATGATAAGTTAACAAACATGAAAATGTCAAATGAGAAAGGTTGCCCTGGCCCAGACAAATTTAGACATGATTGTCAGGACAGGTTTTTCATGTTCCACACACCTCAGATTCTCATTTGGCTCCTTCAGCTTTGCAGAGGCACTCAGACTTAGGTTCCACTCACTGACTGTAATTTCAACATCAACAACGAGCTGCTGATTATTTATCTCATTAAAGAATTGGACATACTCTTGAAAAGGAAACAATTTGCGTGGCTGTGTAAAAAAAGTGGGGGATTGATTGAGACTCATTGGACAACCCTTTCAAAGAGCTGACAAAGGCATGATGGGTCAACTGGCCTCCGCTTCTGTTGTAAGATTCTGTGGGGGGTGAGGGCTGGGGAAGGTTGGGGGTGGGGGGAAGTTTGTTTATGTAGTGTCGCTTCAAAACGGTGCTACATAGATTAGACCGATTCCCGCTGCCTAATGCCACTGGCTATTACTTGTGCAACTTTGAAGCAGCAGCAGGTGTACAATATAACCCATAACCATAACTATAACTCTACGCTGGACTTTTAAGCTTCAGAGTTGGTCACAACCTTTTGAGCGAAGGGGTATTTGGACAGAAAACTCAGTTACAATTTACTTCACCTACATTAAGCTACATTTGTGATTGTTCGGCCTGATTCAACCAATGGTAGATCACCATCTGGTGGCCAGTTTGAGATATTCAGGCCTAAAATTAGCTGCCATTTTGGCAGTTAATATAGTTAACTGGTATGTAAATCACAGCAGACAACTATGTGCTCAAGAACATTTAATTATAGCCTTTTGTTAGCTGCTTATCTACTTTTCAGGCATGTGTCACTATTGCACTCATGCTTCGGAAACAACAGCAATTGGTTGATGAATGGGAACACCATTTTAATGTCTACTTATTCACCATGTAAATCTGGAGAATAGGAAGTAGTCAACATTCAATAATAATGAGAATGGTTTTCAGCTGAGACTGCATGTATAATTATAATTGCCAATCTTCCAGGATTGACTCAGGGGAATTTCCAGGAATCTTCCCAAAGCTGTTGCAAGCAAGCCAAGAGAAAAGCCAAAGGGGCAAAAAAAAGAATCTTTAAAAAAAAAACCTTTGAGCATTTTTGTCTACTAATTATAAAGAATATTGGACATGGGAAATGAGGCTCGTTGACTGATAGTCAAGAATCATCCAATCAGGGAATGAAGAGTCTATTCACTTTCTGATTGGTGGGAAAGCCGGTGCACCATGGATATGGACAGTCAGGAGACCGCTGATGAGAGGGCAGGTTAGGGTAGGGCAGTCACATACAAACCATATCTGTCAACCTAGAAAACAAGCTTCAGAATAGTTCACAATTCAAGAACAGCCCCCTTCAGCAACTGTGTTTAATTATTTATCAGATATAGTTCACATGAGCTGCAACATACAGCTTATTGCCCCACAACAGTTTAATCTGTTTGTCCATATGTTCACAGAATAATTTGACTGCAGGATATTGAATACTTTGGGGAAGAACTTCATGAATATAGCATCTTGTCACATTTCTCAGCATGTCACAAAACACTGGGTAGAATCTTGTGGAGGCAACAAGGATCTCGGCTGCCAGCTGACAGAGCTGGCAGAAGACTTCTTGCCTCTTTTTGGGAAGGCCTGCCACATCTTATTCCACTCAGGCACTTGACAGGCCTTACCCCAGGATCAAGGACCCAAGGGGCAGAAGTCCCACCTGCTGAAACCGTCCGGCCAATCAGATGCCGGCTGTTCTACTGAACGGTAGCGTCACCAGGGAGGTGGTGGCCGCTGCTGGTATGACACCCACCCGAGACCGAGGATCATTGCTGGCTGTCAGGTCAGAGATGAGTGACGGCAGGAGGGAGATTGCAGGGTACAGGTCACGGGGGAAGGGTAGGGGGTGGCTTTCAGTGGGGTCCCCCCTTCCTGATGCTGGGTTACTCGATCCGGCACTGAGTGCCTTTGAACAAGGGCCTGTCCCCCGGCTGGGAGCCCACAAACAACCCCACAAGGGCTTGCTTGTTGTGTTCCCCACATGGTAAACACCCACAACCCCCGCCCACTGCTGGGCAGGATAAGGCCCTTAAGTGGGTATTACGTGGCTCCAGTTAAGTGCCTCAATTGGCGGTGGGGCAGGAAGGCCATAATCAGGGCTTCCCGTCACAGATTTAATCGGGGTAGAGGCGGGAAGGTGGCAGAGTTCCCACCCTCCCACCTGATTAAATGCCCCTGGCAACCAAACTCGCCATGGGGGAAGAGCACAGCATCTGTCCACTGTGTGTGCAATGCACTGAGGTGTGGTCACTGTTTTTACATAGAGCAATGTGGAATTTTACTGGCAGCAATGTTGCATGAACAGCAATGGCCAGACAATCTGTTTTCAATGGTGTTGATTGAGGTGGTGGGGTGAGGGGGATTGGGGGGGGGGGGGTGGGGGGGTGGGGGGATGCCACCCGGGATAAACCCCTGCCTGAGCTGCCACAAAGAGTGTCATGGAATTTTATATCCCCCTAAACCACTGACTGACAGAACCTCAGTTGAACATCTCACGTAAAGGATGGCAGCTCTTATGATAAAGCATTCTTTCAGTCATGCACTGTGATGTAACCATAAATGTTCTGGAAAGTGGAGCATGAACCAACAGCCTTCTGGATCCTATTGGCCAAATGAGACAAGTTGGTACAAGCAGCAAAGCGCAGGCAATCTTGTAGAAAAAATTTCCTCACAATAGCATTTTACTGTTAGCATGAGCTATCGAATAAACATGCAAGAAGGGTTTAAGATTTTTGGTGGGACTCTTGGTGTAAATGTGTTGCTGCTGAGAAGTTCACCCCTTGGCTACACATACCAAGAGTTCGCAGTCACCTTGCCTTCAGTTTCCCATTCCTAATAGAAAGAGAATCCATGGCAGTCCACCTCCGATCTGGAGGCTCCATTTACTGTCTGTCAGGCAGAGCTGTGGCCCAGCTGGATTTGTGCTCCACATGAATCCCTATAATTTTATTAACTGCTTTGTCAGGAAACGGTTTTATTTTGTCGGTTAGTATTTACAAAGGGACAATATATAATAGACAATTTAAACAATTTATTCATAACTAATTCCGCAAAATGAGGTGTATTTACTTCTGTAGCTTTCTAAAAGTTTTCTCTACCTTGATGAGGCTGAGTTAGGCAACAGGACAACATATTGGGTTCTTTCCAAAGGTATTTGCAAAATAAGCGACTGGATTCTGCACTCCTTGTTTTTATATTGGTTTAATTTAAAATTCACAGCTTTTCCTCTTCTTTGGTAGAAGAGAACAGCCCTATGGGGAGAGATTGAATAGAATGGGCCTATGTTCTCCAGACTATAGAACAATGAGAGGTGTTCTCACTGAAATGTATAAAATTCATAAGAGGGCTTGACAGGGTCGATGGTGAGAGGCTATTTCCCATGGCTTGAGAGTCTAGATTGAGAGGCCATTTTCGCAAGGTAAGGAGTTCAGCCATCTAGAACTGAACTGAGGAGAAATTTCTTTAATCAGAGTTGTGAAACTTTAGAATTTTTGTATACCAGAGGGTTGTGGCTTCTCAATTGTTGAGTATATTCCAGGATGAGATGAATATTTTTGGAAACATTGGGAATAAAGGGATATGGTGGTAGGGTGGGAAAGTGAAGTTGAGGTAGAAGATTAGTCATGATCTTACTGAATGGCAGAGTATGTCAAGGGGCAGAATTGCCTACCACTGCTCCTATTTCTCCTGTCCTTGCATTTCTCTCCTGATGCTATTGTTTCCTTGCTGGAGCATCAGCCACTCTCCAGAACACTGACCAAATAGACCATCCTTCAGCTGTGAGCTGGGATAGAAAATGTCAGCTGGCTGTTTGACCCTGGAGGGCTTTGTGGTTCAGGCTCATCCAAGGCCCAAACAAACTTACTTCCAGCAGGGATCACTTGATGGCTTTTTGACTGGGAATGGTTCAGTGCATGTGACTATATCACATCACATCAAACACGTACAAATTCAGATTACTAAGCACATGACACCTCACTTCATAAGAGCATAAGAAATAGGAACAGGAATAGACAATTTGGCCCCTCGAACCAGCTGCGCCATTCAATAAGATAATTGCTGATTTTCTTGTGTGTTGACTTCCACATTTCCATCTAACTCCGATAACCTTTGATTCCCTTGCCTAACAAGAATCTATCTACCTCTGTCTTAAAAATATTCAATGACACCGCTTTCAACATCTTCTGAGGCAGAGAGTTCCAAAGTCGCACAACCCTCAGAAAAAATTCTCCTCATCTCCTCAAGCCCAGTCTGTCCAACCTTTCCTCAAAAGACAACCCACTCATTCTGGATATCAATCTAGTAAACCCCCTTTGAACTGCCTCTAATGAATTTACATGCTTCCTTAAATAAAGAGACCAAAACTGTACGTAGTATTTGAGATGCGGTCTCACCAATGCTCTGTATAACTGAAACATAACATCCTTACTTTTATGTTCAATCCCGCTCTTAATAAAGGATAGCATTCCATTAGCCTTCTTAATTACTTGCTGTACCTGCATACTAACTTTTGTGACTCATGTACTAGAACATCTAGATCCCTCTGCACCTCAGAATTATGCAGCCATTCTCCATTTAAGTAATACTCTGCTTTTTTGTTCTTCCTGTCAAAGTGAACAATTTCACACTTTACCACATTAAACTCCGTTTGCCAGATCTTTGCCCACTCACTCAACTTATCCACATCCAACTGCAACCACCTCATATCCTCTTCACAACATACTTTCCTACCTATCTTTGTGTCATCTGCAAATTTAGTTACCATGTCTTCACTCCTCTCATCTAAGTCATTGATATAAATGGTAAAAAGTTGAGGCCCCAGTACAGACCCCTGTAGGACTCAACTCGTTTCATCCTGCCAATCCGAAAAAAGACCCATTTATGCATACTCTCTGCTTTCTGCCAGCCAGCCAATCTTCTATCCATGTTAATGTTACCCCCTACACCATGCGCTTTAATTTTCTGTAATAACCTTTGATGTGGCACCTTATCAAATGCCTTCTGTAAATACAAGTACTGTATTTTACAGGCCCCCCTTTATCCACTGCGTATGTTACTGCTTCAAAAAACTCTAATAAATTGGTTAAACATGATCTTCTTTTCACAAAACCATGCTGACTCTTTCCAATTGCCTTGAGCTCTTCTAACTGCCCAGCTATAACCTCCTTAATCATCGATTCTAACAACTTCCCCACAACAGACATCAAGCTAACTGGCCCATATTTCCTGTCTTCTGCCTCCCTCCTTTCTTGAATATAGGAGTTATATTTGCTATTTTCCAGTCTGATGGAACTTTTCCAGAATCTAGCAAATTTTAGAAAATTAACACCAGTGCATCGACTACCTCATTAGCCACCTCTTTTAAGACCCTAGGTTGTAGTCCATCGGGACCCGGAGACTTGCCAGCCCGCAGCTCCATCAATTTGCTCAGTACCGTTTCCCTAGTGATTTCAGTTTCACCAAGTTCCTTTCTCCTGTTCACCTCCTGATTTTCAGCCAGTGCTTACACTTCCTGCAGACGTGTTTGTGATGGATCGCCTTGGCGTCCAAAAGCTCCCACATCCAACAGCTGCAACATAACACCTGTCCCGCCATTCTAACTATGTTATTTGGTTAATTTACTTTAATTACTTTCTTCCTATGTATGCTATAATTCACTGTGTTTATTGAATGCTAGTACCACTGACAACTAAAGGTTATATGCTTCTTAACTACAAGGTATGCGTTTTAGATATTTGTTCAAATTACTTTATTTTTATTCCGTTTTTTTAATCTTTATTGTTTTATTTTAATTTTAAAGTTTTCAAATTTTTGTTTATTATTTTAAAATTTTGGTTCTTTTTATTTATAGATCTACCTGAACTCACCTGTCCTAAGCTGGTTTCTCACACACTGTCCCTTAGAATGAGCATTTACCGGCCAATCAACGTACTAGCTTCCTATGACGTCACAATTGTTTTTTTTCTCTTTTTACCGGACTGCAGCCAGTGAAACAGTGAAACAGCCTCTCCTCAGCTCCACTCCTCACTCGAATCCCCGGTCTGTATTTATAGGTGCTCCTCAGCTCCTGACTGTCTCCCGCAGGTCTGCTCCACTCTGATTCCCAGCAAGAGAGTATATAAAAGCTTTGTGTAGGATTCAGTGTGGTTAGTTAAAAATCATTCATTCTCTCAACAATAAGGCTAGGTCACTGATGAAGGGATCATTCTGCCCTTGTGTGGCCACCTCTAAACAGCTATCTGCTAAGAGCACTCAGTGATTTACCATAATCGGGGTCAATGCTGCCTGAGTGGATTTTGCCAGCTCCCTGAATGGCTCAATAGGTGTTTGGGATAAAAAAAATGAAGAACTATGTTGTCTCTAAATGAATATATTCATGTAGCAATTTTCAAAAGTGATCACTGACATTTGGAAGAGTTTTTATTGTCTGATGTTTTCAGCTGTTGTAAACTGTGAAGATGGTATTGGCCCTTTTAATAACAATTAAATCTTTGTTGGAGTTGCTTTAATAAAATTGCAGTTAGCTTCCTGTGTCCTCTAGCAGTCCCCAGATTAATTCACAAACAGTATCACAGGAGCATAGAATGTAGAACTGCATAAAAAGGGCATCACACTCAGTAATGTGGACTTCTTGATTTTCTGGTGATTAATTTCTAATTGTCCACTCAACACTCATGTTGAAGGAGGCTCCACATGTGGGAGAAAAGCTCTGCAACATGTAGCACTTTGCTCCTCTACCTTACTCTGTATCACACACACTTCTGAATTCCTCAAAGATAATTCAATTGAATCTTTTCCAGTATAATGTTCCTCCTGTCATCTCCCAAAGAACTGTCCTTTGGTTTCCATTATATAATTTGGTAAACAGGCAGATTCCATCACAGAATGAGTTGTCAGGAGGTTTGTGTGCAGGAGGTACTATCATTTTGAATACTGCAATATACACTATGGGGAGAATTTTCTCCTTGTCGGAGGTGCTGAGCGGGAGTGGGTGGGGATGCAGCCAATCACTGCCCATGATTGGCTGCGCGCCGCCATTTTACATGGGTGGGCCAATTAAGCCCACCCAGCGTGACGCGCATCTGGAAGCGCTGAGCGCTCCCTGCGCGGGCGTGGGGAGGAGGGAGAGTCGGGGCCTGCGCTCTTTTGCGCAAGCGAGAAAGAGTGCAGAAATGTCCCTGAGGCAGCTCCATGCCTCAGGGAGATTAAGTTGGTAATGAAAAATTGAAATAAAGAAAAAATTGTTCAGACATGTCCCCTCATGTGACACTGTCACATGAGCTAGGACAAGTCAATGAATTTTAATAAAAAATTTTATTACATTTAAAAACCCTTCATGAAACCTCATCCCGCCCATGGATGAGGTTCCACGAGAAACGGGAAGGCCGCCTGGGCTCTTCGCCTGCCCTCCAACCTTAAGGTTGGATGGGCAGTGCTGTTAATTATTTTAATTGGTACTTAAATGGCCTTCATAGGCCTTTGACAGTTCGGTGGGCGCGCAGCCGACTCCGGCGCTCGCCCACCAAACTGAAGATCTGAGTGACATGCGGTGACATTGGGACGCACGTCCGATGTCACCACACATCGTTTTATACGTTGATAAGTGGGGCCCGCCCCCGCACGCTGACCAGAAGATTCAGGACTATATGTCAAGGACTGTCTGACATAGGCCTTGATTCTCTAGGCTGTCCGTTGATTGCTGAAAAAGACATTCCAGACAAAGCAGGAATGACAGATAATCGAGAGTTGGTGTTGGAGAGTCATCAAGTTATACACTAGACTACAGGTATGTTTTTTCCAGGCAAAAATCATATCCCTTGAAATCCTACACATGTGCTCAGGCTAGACAGATGTGGTATTACTCATTTGTCCAGCCAAATCTCACTCACTATAAATGCACTCCACGGTGCCAGAGCCTCATCCTAACCGTTAGATTTGAATTAGGTTATCCAATTGCGCCCAGTAATAAGAGACAATTTCAACAACAGAAGGGGGAATGGGTTTGATAGGACTGCTCTGCAGAGACATGGCATGGACTCAATTGTCCAAATGGCTTCTCCCTGTGCTGCAATCACACTATGACACTATAAGAAGCTCAACGGTCTAACATGGCCCAACTTATAGGTCTTACATAGCTGAAAAGAATGGCACTTTAGCAATACCAGTGGCAAGGTGACATAACTGACTTTAATTAGCTGAGCTGGTTAAACTCTTGAGCTCCATTGAGGTCCATTCTGAAGAATAGTGTGGTGATTTTGAGAGATGAGGCTCTCAATGAGAACGCGAGCTACAGAATCAATTGTGTGGTGTCACAGGCCAACATTTCACTTACGGTCCGATCTCAGAAAGGTCCAATCTGGTGTCGGAGCTAACCAATATTGGATCTTAGCTATGTCAAAGCACATGGACTAATTAACTCTACCTTGAGTTGATTCACATTACCTTTTGATGTTGCAGAACAACTGACTGCAGCTGCTGAACGGCCTCAGTTATTTCCTTTGTTTCCACTGACGAAAGCATGTAACAAATGGCCTTAACTTCATCAACCACACGACCCGTGCTTTTCTGTGAAGGAGCAGAAGAAATCACTTGGTTTCCCATCTTCGAGGAGCAAACATTTCATAAATGGCAGTAACCAAAGCAACTGGACTCACAAAAGCACATTGAAACAGTTCCCTGTGGGAATGCCCTTAAACTCTTTCCCGATTCATCCCAGTGTTTTCTTAGGAGGTTCTCCAAGCTTTCATGTTCCTTATTACATATCCAGACATTCTTGGTGTTCACCACTCTTACGGGCATTCTGGATAACGTCTGAATGCCTAAGCCAAAAAGTTACTTTTGACAATGTTATATTAATGGATGCATGTTCAATGCATTAAAATGTCATTCCCCACCAAACATTTTAATCATAGAATCATACAATAATCTAACACAGAAGGCAGCTATTTGGCCCATCAAGTTTGTACTGGCTCTTTGAAAGAGCAATCCAGTTAGTCCCATTCCCCTCCTGTTTTGCCCATATTATTGCAATTTTTCTTTTTCAAATATTTATTCAATTCCCTTCTGAAATGTTGCTGTTAACTTATTTGTTTTAAAATAGCAAACAGAATAGTCTAAAATGTATGTATTAAGGATTTATCTGGTGATATAATAAACACTAAGATCTGTGGGCAGTAATCTCAATACCAAGTGTTCCCAGGTCAGGCAAGCAACAATGAGATTCAGAGTAAACCTCTGACTGCTGCTGTTTCCCAACAACTTGGTTTAACTCAAACTCAGAAGAGGATCTGTGTGGATTTTTCTAACTCCCAATGAATCTGCTCTCTACTTCTCATAGTTTCTTTCCTCTGTGGTGTCCATGGAGTATAACTCATCCTGCGGAATGATCCCAAAATCTGCCAGTAGGTTTTACTCTGATGTTTGCTTCTCACGTCAGCGTAGTCCAGTGTTTTCAACCCAGGAAGTGATCTCAGCCAAATTCCAATCTTCAAGCTCAAATCATACCCACATACTGGGTAACAATCAAGGACAGTAACCTGAATTTCCAGCCCCAGCTTGCTCCACCTCATCCTAATAGTCCTGCAACATCGAAGCTGGTTATAATACACCCATGGCAACCCTGGACTACATCAGCTGAGTCAGTATAGACCATTGTGGGACCTGAATGATCCGCCTGGTTTGTACTACAGCAGTGTGGTTACTCAGCATTCCTTTAGGATAGCCTCTTATACCATCCCCCTGAGATTGTCTAAACTAAGTTTAGACTGCCCAAACAGATTCCACTTCCAGCAACATTCTTTCATCCCATCAGAGGGCTTTGAACTCCGCTCCCAGAGCTGAAGGGACTGTTATGGTAACACATCCTGCCGCCCAGCCCTCAATTATTAAAGAAACATAGAAACATAGAACATAGGAGCAGAAGTAGGTCATTCAGCCCTTTGAGCGTGCTCTGCTTTTTTAAAAACTGTTTTAAGTTTTTGCTGTTTGAAACAAAGCATAACATTAACTGTACATGCTGCAACTGGATCACTATGTACAGGAACAAATCAAAACTCATTTAAATGTACAGAAGGATATTTCTTGGCTCAAAAGAATCCAAGTACCAGCTAAAACTGAAATTTAATAGAGACAAAATAATATTACAAAATTATTAAATTTAAGCACATATGGTTACTGCTGCCCCTCCAAAAATAAACTCACAGGTGCTACACTTTAAATTACTAAGCACACTTTCTTTACTTTTGTAACAGAGCAATTAAGAGTCACAAGTAAACCATAAGACCGTAAGACATAGGAGCAGAAGTAGGCCATTCGGCCCATCGAGTCTGCTCTGCTATTCAATGAGATCATGGCCGATCTGATAATACTCAGTTCCACTTTCCTGCCTTTTCCCCATAACCCTCGATTCCCTTACTGATTAAAAATCTGTTTATCTCAGCCTTGAATATACTTAATGACCTAGCCTCTACAGCCCTCTGCGGTAAGGAATTCCACTGCTCTCTGAGAGAAGAAATTCCTCTTCATCTCTGTCTTAAATGGGCAACCCCTTACTCTGAGATTATGCCTTCTGGTCCTAGACTCTCCCACAAGGGGATACAACCTCTCAGCATCTACCCTGTCAAGCCCCCTACGAATCTTATATATTTCAATAAGGTCACCTCTCATTCTTCTAAACTCCAGTGAGTACAGGCCTGACCTACTCAACCTCTCCTCATAAGAAAGCCCCTCCATACCCAGGATCAATCTAGTCACCTTCCCAGGACCACCTCCAATGCCAGTATATCTTTCCTTAGATAAGGGGACCAAAACTGTTCACAGTATTCTAGGTGTGGTCTAACTAGCGCCTTGTATAGTTTTAGCAAGACTACCCTATTTTTATACTCCATTCTCTTTGAAATAAAGGCCAATATTCCATTTGCCTTCCCTATTACCTGCTAAACTTGTATGCTAGCTTTTTGTGATTCATGCACAAGGACCCCCAAATCCCTCTGTCTTGCAGCTTTCTGCAGTCTTTCTCAGCTCCTCTATTCTTTCTGCCAAAGTGCACAACCTCACATTTTCCCACATTAGATTCCATCTGCCAAGTTTTTGCCCACTCACTTAACCTGTCTATATCCCTCTGTAGACTCTTTGTGTCATCCTCACTGCTCGCCTTCTCAACTATTTTTGTCATCTGCAAACTTGGCGATAGTACATTCACTTCCCTCATTTAAGCCATTAATATGTATTGTAAATAATTGTGGCCCCAGCACTAACCCATGTGGCACTCCAACAGTTACAGGTTGCCATCCTGAAAATGCCCCCCTTACCCCAACTCTCTGTCTTCTATTAGTTAGCCAGTCCTCTATCCATGCTAATATACTACTCATAACACCATGGGCTCTTATCTTATTAAGTAGCCTTATGTGTGGTACCTTATTGAATGCCATTTGGATTCTCAAATATATTACTTCTACTGGTTCCCCTTTATCTATCCTGCTTGTTGTCTCCTCAAAGAATTCTAATAAATTTTTCAGGCATGATTTCCCCTTTATGAAGCCATGCTGACTCTGCTTGATTATATTACTTATTTCTAAATGCTCTGCAATTAAACCCTTTATAATAGACTCTAACATTTTCCCAATGATGGATACTAAGCTAACTGGGCTATAGTAACCTGTTTTTTTTCTCCCTCCCTTTTTGAATAAGGGTGTTACTTTGGCAGTTTTCCAATCCTCTGGTATTTTTCCAAATCTCAGGATTCTTGGAAGATTACTATCAGTGCATCCACTATCTCTGTAGCTACTTCCCTTAATATCCTAGGATGCAACCCATCAGGTCTAGGGGACTTATCAGCCTTTAGCCCCATTAGTTTCCCTAGTACTTTTTCTTTAGTGATAGTTATTGTATTTATTTCCTCCCCCATTTTGCCCCCTGATTATTTGACATTTTTGGAATGCCATTAGTGTCTTCCACCATGAAGACTGATGCAAACTATTTATTCAACTCCTCAGCCATTTCCTGATTCCTCATTATTATTTCCCCAGCCTCACTCTCTAAGGGGCCTCTGTTCATTTTGGCCTCTCTCTTCCTTTTTATATATTTAAATATGCTCTTACTGTCCGTTTTTATATTACTTGCTGGTTTACCCTCAAAGTTTATTTTCTCCCTCTATTATTCTATTAAGTTAGTATCCAAAGGAGGGAATTGTGGTCAAGTGAAGTTAAATAATATCCACAAAAAAATTTAGAAGGGAGTGAGTCATACATAGAAATTTGTAACTTCCCCCCTCTCATGTCACTCCAAGTGACTGATTGCTTGTATGATGTTCGTACTGCATCAGTCAACTCTTAACTGCTGATATTCTATGAGCCAGTATTACTTGTTGGGCATCAGCAACAAAGGTGCCATTAGCTGCTTCTGAAAACTGAAATGAATAAAGCCTTCTTAAAGACAGTAAGGAGCTGCAAAAGCTCAACTCCTTTTCACATTTTTTCCAGTGTCGATAAAATTCAAGTGAAGACAAAAAAAGGCCAATGAAATTAAACATGTAATAAGATACATCACAATGTATTTAGATTTAGATTTACAGGCTTTCAAGAAATATTCAAAGACCTATTACACTCTGGTATGAAACATGCTGAAATGACCAAATACATCTTAAAAAAATAGCTATTAGATAGTGACATCAACACATGCAAAAATTACATGTGGTGCAATTTTTAAATCAAAAAGTATTTATGATTGTCATGTAGGCCACTCTGAATTGTACAATTTTGCTGCTGTTTCATATCTGCAATTGCTTTCGTGAATCAAAATAAACATAGAATCACTTTGGCGTATTGCACTTAATTACAACAATACCGGCTGAATTCAAGCTGCAACCGTACAGACTCAACCAGGCACCATCAGCACAAAAACAACCAGAATAAAGAGACTGTCAATCAAGGCATGCTCTCTATCACCCAGGAGCCATCCAATAGGCTTCTCCAATAGATCTGTTTTATTTGCAGTTCACTGTGCCAATAAAGAATGAACCAAACTCTTTACCGGCATCAATCAACTCCATCAAATGACCTGTGGTCTCTCATCATCACACATCATTCTCTGACGGTTGGTCCCAGCCTTATTAAAGTGCTGCTGTTCAACCAGACTTGAGGAGAAGGATATTGAGTTACCTTCTGATTTCCCTCACTGCCTCTTTTTACCCTCAGCTTGGCCTTCCTCTCAGAGCTGTGCTCCCAGGCAGGCTCAAACAGAATTTAAACAATACTTACCAATTGTGCACTATTATTTCGATGCATCTGACTCAGGAAAGAGTGTGAGGAGAAAGGGTTGTGTGAAAGGAATTGTTAGAATGATTGGATGAAGGAAATATTGTGGAGAAGACATTGATTTTAAACTGATTTGAAATGGTTGTTGATTGTGTTCAGCAGGGAGAGAAAGAGATCAGTAATGGCCAGGACTCTATAGGAGCCCTTCCCTGTTCATCAGTTAGTGCCATGTGATCTTATACACCTACATGAAATAGCAGACAGGGCCTTAGTTTAATGTTTCATCCAAAGGTCAGCGGGCAGAAGCATGACAGGGTGACAGAACTCTCAGCTGCGAATTGGAGAACAAGTGAGAGCCCCGCATCACTGCTTTCAGAGATGGCCCACCACATCTTGTTTCACTCAGGCATCTGACATGCCACGCATCATGGTTTCTTTGTTAACACAGGGGACGCAGTGGCTGAGGCTGGTATGACACCCTCCCGAATCCCAGGATGGGGGCCATGGGGAAGTGGGGTTCGATTGCAAATACAAGGGTGTGGCTTTCAACTGGCCCACCCCTGCCTTTCCTGGTGCTGGGTCACTCAATCAGGCACTGAATGCCTTTGAATGAGATACCCTTGCCCTTCCCCACCAACCCCCCCCCACACTGGAAGTCTGCTGGCAACCTCCCCGCGGTTTTGCTTGTCATGATCCCTGCGTGGCAAGCCCCCACCTGCCATTGGGTTAATACCAGTGGCGGCATTAATTGCCCACTTAAGAGTCTCAATTGGTGGTGGAGTGGGAAGCTTGACCATGGGTTTCCCCGCCAAAGACTTAACCTGGGTGGAGGTGGGAAGATAGCTGGGACCCACCCACCACCCTCCCAGCTGATTAAATGACCCTGTCATCAAACTCGTGATGGGGGTGGGCACAAGATTCCACCCAGCATCTCCAGCACTCCCACAATACTGCACTGGATTGTCAGCCTACATTATGTGCTTGAGTCTCTGGAGTGGTGCTTGAACCATGACCTTCTGATTCCATCATAAGAGTGCTACCACTAAGCTAAGGTGAAATCACTTTGCACTAATTCTCCAAATCCAGTCTGGCCAATTACCACCCCATCATACTCAAAATCATCAGCAAAATGAAGGTATTATCAACAATGCTATCAAGCAGCATTTACTCACTAATAATCTGTTCACTGATGTCTGTTTGGATTCCGCCAGGACCACTCAGCTCCTGACCTCATTACAGCCCTGGTCCAAACATGGACAGAAGAGCTGAACTCCAGAGTGAAGTGAGAGTGACAGCCCTTAATATCAAAGTAGCATAGCATTTGACCAAGTGTGGCATCATGGAGTCCTTGTAAAATTGAAGTTGATGGGAATCCAGGGGCAAATTCTCTACTGGTTGGAATCGTAACTAGCACAAAGGATGATGATTATTATTGTTGGATGTCAATATTTTCAGGACATTACTGCAATGGTTCATCTAGGCCCAACCACCTTCGGATGCTTCACCTTTCCTCCATGGGTCAGAAGTGGGAAGGTATGCTGATGTTTGCACAGTGTCAGTTCTATTTGTAGCTCCTCAGATACTGAAGCAGTTTGACTTTGCCTGTAAGCAGCAAGGCCTGGACAACATTCAGACTTGGGCTGATGAGTGACAAGTGACAATCACACCACACAAATGTCAGGTAATGACCAAAACAAAAACAGAATTACCTGGAAAAACTCAGCAGGTCTGGCAGCATCGGCGGAGAAGAAAAGAGTTGACGTTTCGAGTCCTCATGACCCTTCAACAGAACTGAGTAAAATTAGGAGAGGGGTGAAATATAAGCTGGTTTAAGGTTGGGGGGGAGGAGAGAGAGAGAAGTTGGGGGGTGGGGGTGGGGGGGTTTGTGGTTGTAGGGACAAGCAAGCAGTGATAGGAGCAGATAATCAAAAGATGTCACAGACAAAAGAACAAAGAGGTGTCGAAGGTGGTGACATCTTTGTTCTTTTGTCTGTGACATCTTTTGATTATCTGCTCCTATCACTGCTTGCTTGTCCCTACAACCACAACACCGCCTCCCCCCCCCCCCCACCCACACCACCTTAAACCAGCTTATATTTCACCCCTCCTAATATTACTCAGTTCTGTTGAAGGGTCATGAGGACTTGAAACGTCAACTCTTTTCTTCTCCGCCGATGCTGCCAGACCTGCTGAGTTTTTCCAGGTAATTCTGTTTTTGTTTTGGATTTCCAGCATCCCCAGTTTTTTGTTTTTATCAGGTAATGACCATCCTCAACAAGAGAGTCTAAACACCACCTTGACATTCAATGGCATTACCATTACTGAATTCCCCACCATCAACATCCTAGGGGTTACCATTGACCAGAAATCTAACTGGATCAGCTTCATAATTTCTGTGGTTAAAGAGCAAACCAGATGCTGGGTATTCTGTAGTGAGTAATCACTTCCTGACCCCTGAAAGTCTTTCCACAATCTTCAAAGTACAAGTCAGGAATGCAATGGAATATTTCCCACTTACCTGGATGAGTGCAACTCCAACAACACTCAAGAATCTCAACACAATGCAGGACAAAACAGGCAACTTGATTGTCACCCCATTCACTACCTTAAACATTCACTCCCTCCACCACAGGTGCACAGTGGCAGCAGTGTGTACCATCTACAAGCTGTACTGCAGCAACTCATCATGGTTTCTTTGCCAGCACCTTCCAAACTGGTGATCTCCACCATCTAGAAGAATAAAGGCAGCAGGTACCTGGGAACACCACCCCCTGCAAGTTTCTCTCCAAATGTGTAGTTAGGTTGGAGTAGTTTCAATAACACCCGAAAACTGCCAGCTGCAAAGCTCTAACTTTATTGTAACATATTTACAGTTATACACTTACACTAGCTTCTTTCCATGCTGCTTTGTCCTAGGCTGTCAGATCACATGAGGATATGTCACTTTCTTCTAGGACATCACAAACTATTACAGTTACCCCTTTGTGGGACTTTACATACTCCATTATACTACATCTCCCCAAAGTCTCTGTTCAGACTTCAATGTTCTTTGACGTTGCTGGAAATCCAATGCTTCAGTCTCTTAGTCATTGTTATGACATGGCAGATGGTAAATGCCGGGCTGACCAAATCCCAAAGGGAAACTTGGTCAAGCTATCACAACAATTTTGCAATTTACATTCATGAGACATTCAAGAGGGCATTGGAGGATTATTTAAATAGAAACAATAGAAACAGCAGGGTTACGGGGAAAAGGCAGGAAATTGGCACCAAGTTAAAATGCCCAGAGAGCTGGTGCAGACATGATGGGCTGAATGGCCTCATATGAATGGCACCATAACAATTCTGGGATTCTGCGATTTATTACGAGAAGGTATGTACACCGAAGTCAGAAGTAAAGGGTCCACTAACACTTTTGGAGATTTTAAATATTAAACTAAAACATTTATTAACAAAAGAAAATAAAAGATAAACACACAAGAATACAGTTATACAGTTAAATTTAGTCTTATAACAATTCCCAAAAGATTTCTACTTAACTAGACTCCCAGCTGCACACACCTTTCAGACAACAGTCCAAATAGATTCTTAATCTATAAAACATGCAGCAATATTACTACAAGCACCCACTGTTGCTATAAGGGAGTTATTCCACAGCTTCTCTCTCCCTCTCATTCAGTAATGGAACTCCAACGCTTTTTAACAAAATCTTGCACTCTGGACCAAGCCAGTACTTCTCTAGGGTGGCTAGAGGCTGCTTTTCCATAGGTGTATTTCACACAGTCTACCTCTCAAGATCTCACAGGGCCATTCCCCATACAGCTTTCCATCTTTCTTTAAATATATTTCCTCCCTTTTGATCTGTAAATCCCGTAGTTTCACCCTTGCTTTGGAAGTTCCTTTTCCCAGAATTTAACAATCTTTCATGTTGTCCTTATGGTCAGCACTTTCGGGAAAAATAAACTTAATAACTTTGCCTTATTTATCTTGCCAATTGTAAAACATCTTATCATGTCCCCTTGAAAATCAAACAACCTCTCAACTTATCTACAAAATGCAAATTCCATTCACATTGTATCTGCTGAGACCTCATCTTAGCTTACCCATCTCCATTTCAAAATGTCTGTTTTTCACATTTAACCCCTTTGATGATTCAAACCTTGCAGTCTGACCTTCTTTAGTTTAATTAAATTAATTGCACACACACTCAAAATAGCCCCACAAGCCTGCTTTAAAGTATCCCACAGTAATATTAGGATAAAATGATATTTCCTTTACATCATTCTGAGCATCTCAATGTTTTGAAGTATCGCAGGGAACGTAGCATCTTTTGCTGTCTTGGGTAAATGTTGTTTTCTTTTTCTCTCCGTGTCCTCTTCTTGTTCACTCTGCTCTCTCCATCCTCTGTTTTTATGAGATCCTTACCTTCTCTTACACCAATAAGCATTGTGGAGTCTTCACTAGTCTACAGTGCCTTGTTCTCCTCTTGTTTTTAGGGAATAATGCATTCTCATTCTGCTGTTGGACCTCTGGACGCCGTTGAACAGAATTAAAACTAACAGATAGTCCGGAATCACATGCTTCAGTGTCTTTTTTCATTTCTGATGATTGTGACCTCTGTGGTCTCTGATTTTCACTCTGTTGCTCAATGGCAATCAAAACTCTTCTATTTCTTCTTACTGTTCCCTGTTCCATCTAGAAAATGTATGATCTTGGGTGTGGTGATTTCTTGACCATTTCTTCAAATTTCGATTGAGTTCTGACCTAAACCTGTTCTCCCTTACGAAAATCTGATAATGGTCTTGCTCTGTGACATCTATCATAGTGTTTCGTCTTTTTACTTTGGTAAGATTCCTCTCTTTCTCGTACTTTCTCTAAGTCTGTGTCTTTGACCTGTGGCATCAATGTATGTGGGCAGGTAGGAATTTGTGTCTTAACCTTCTTCCTGTGGAGTAATTCGCATGGGGCCAAACCATGCAAGAGTGAGGATCTCTACCTCAAGAGCGCTAGTTGAAAATCCTCATTCTTTTTCAGCAATGCCTTTACAGTTCTGACATCGCTCTCCGCTTCTCCATTAGCCTGAGGAAACCTCAGTGAATTTGTTGTGTAAACAAATCCAAATAATTCAGTAAACTCTTGAAACTTTATGCTCGTGAACTGTGGACCATTATCTGATATCACAATATCAGGAATCCCATGGACTGTGAAAATTTATTTCAATGATGTTATCACTGCTTCTGATGTGTGACCATGTAACTGTTTCACTTCAATCCTCCTTGAGTAGTAATCTACTATTATGAACATATTCTCTTTATGCTCAAATAAATCAATTCCTAGGTGTTCCCATGGCCTTGTAGAACAAGAAGATGACATTAATGGTTCTTTTGATTCCCGTCTGTGAATTGTATATGTGATACATCGGGATATTATTTCTTCCAACGACCTCGAGAGACCCGGCCACCAAACCTAATAAAATCTCTGGCTCTGCATTTGGTAATATCTAAATGACCTTGATGTAGGTGTTGTAAGATCTCAAGTCTCAATGCTCTTGGGATGACTATTTTGTCATTGTATACCAGTAAATCATCGATCACCATCAGATGTGCTCTCTGCTATTATTTTAGGTAACTCCGGATCATAGAGTGCTAAAATCTCTGATGACAGTATCAAAAGTGTCCTGTGACCCTTCTACCAAGATCTCGGCACTCCAGTAGTTCCCATTTAATTCTTTAATCTCTCCTATGAAGGGTATTTTGATGTCTTGTGAATTTTCAACTTCATGCACTCTGTTTCTTTTTAAAACTTTTTTTCTTTTTGAGTCTTCTGCCTATTTTTTCTACAGCAATATACTGCCTAAAAATGCCCTGTCATTTTGCACCAATGGCATTGTGTGTCTTTGGTGGGACAATTTCTGTGCCAGCAACAGCAAGTCTGGGCTACCACCATTAATTGCTTGTCATGCCACATGTCACTCCTTCTCTCTATTTTCCTTTTTTTAATGTCTGACAAATTCAACTGGATTTGTTACTTTGGAATTCAGGCACTCTCTCTCTCACTCTCCTCTCACTACTGAATGGCTTTGCTTCCTGATCTCGCTTGTTTACTTAATTGAATTGCCTTCACCAGCATCAAATCATCTCAGGACTGCAAATGATCTGATAATGCATCCTTCACTACTCCAACAATTATTCTGTCGCAAATTTGCTCCTCTTTTGGATTATTGTACTCACAGTAATCTGCTGATCGGTACAAATCATCAATAAATGTATGTGTTGATGCTTTCCCCGTGTCTCTGGGTACATTTATTAAACTTTGCATGCTCCATGATGCTGTTCTGGTGCAGATTGAAATGTGTCTCCAATGCATTAATGACTTTGGCATATGTGGCTTTACTCTCATCGAACCCCAGAGAAACTCAAATGTCATCCACACAGTCACCATTGTGTACAAAAATGTACTGACCCACTTTGCTGTGAGACCCAATACGGTGCGAAATCGAGTGAATCTCTTGTACCACTTTGGCCTGGCTGCAGCCAGATTTAGCTCTGCAGCTTTCTTAAAACTCTCCGGTAGAGGGAGAGATTTTTCTATCGTCATCTTTTTACTGCTTGCTCCATACATGATTGTGTTCTTGGGCTGAAGTAGTTTCAATAACTCATGAAGACTGCCCGCTGCACTCTTAGCTTTATTGTAACACATTACAGTTATGAGAATAGTCCCCTGTAGTAGAAGGGTGTTCAGCATAGCAAGGGTTAATGTGGGACTGAAGAACAGTACCATCCACAGTATGATGTAGAAAGTCACATGACAGTAGGCAGGAGGCAAAGTTGTATGGAGAGACTTGAGTAGATGTCAGCATGAGGTTACTCCTACTTTGGGCTATACTTTGTACATACGTACATAGTTACCAAAAAACACTACAGTTCAACCTTACAAGCATCTGAAGCTCTTTGTGAGACCTACTGAACAAACCCTTACAACACGCTGGCAGCTAATGAATGAACCTAGAACCGAAGAAGCTGGTGAAGGACCTGAAATCAGAAAAACTAAAGGAACAGCATTCTGACCTGTCTGAAGTGCGCCTGAACCAAAGACACAGCTGGAGATTGCCTAAGTAGAAGCCCCGTTGCAGGCATGGAGGCTGAAGGGCAGAAGAAAAATCCACTGTGCAGCTAAAAGACTCCACCAGAGCACATGGAGGTCTGTGGTCAACCCCCATCGATTGCAGAGTCAAAGGACCTAGCAAGGGTGAGCAAAAATTCAGCTCTAAGGCTGAACTAACCTTTAGCATCTTCAGGCTATGAATCAGT
Source organism: Cetorhinus maximus (assembly GCF_964194155.1). Taxonomy (NCBI): domain Eukaryota; kingdom Metazoa; phylum Chordata; class Chondrichthyes; order Lamniformes; family Cetorhinidae; genus Cetorhinus; species Cetorhinus maximus. The sequence continues at coordinate 50,829,206 of NC_135890.1, read as the reverse complement.
CAGAGCAGCCCACTTCATTAATCACTGCGGCCAGCCTGGATTCACAGTCAGCTCCATAACGTGTGGTGGCCGAGCCCCATTGGGAACAAAAAAGGGTTTAAAAGCTCAGCCAAAGCTGGGAACCACCTTTTAATTGCCCCAACATACTCCGAAAGCTCCGATTAGAAAATTCGCTGTAGGAAATCGATCCATTTGAGGTTGCAGTGCAATCTTTAAAAGTGAAACAGCATTTAAAGCTGTACTCCCCTGAGCTGAAAAGCAACAATGGATAATAAATCAACTCCACCAGATCAATTTTGGGCTGATACAAGGGCCAGATTAGGTACAGAATTAGGGGCTTTGGTGAAAAAGATTTTCAAGATACATGATAGCTTTAAAATTAGATAAGAAGACACAGGCTGAACAAATGAATACACTACTGTACTCAGTAAGTCTGACAACCGGTGACAAAATTGCGACAGAAGGAATAAATGAATCTTCAGATAAATTGGAAGAGGTTCTGAAATCCTTCATAACTACTTTAATTTAAGAAGTAATAAAATTTTAGAGTGCGCAAAGTTCAACAAGTGAGTCCAGCAGCCTGGAGAACCCATTGACTCTTTCGTAAACAAATTATACAAATTGGCTGAAGGCTGTGACTATGGGTGACCTTAAGTCAGAGCTCATACGAGACAGAACGGTAAAATGGCTGATGATGACCTTTTGGACATACTGCAGGCAAAAGAATATCTGACTCTAGAAAAGGCAATCCAAATAGCCAGGCAGTCTGAAATTTGCCAACTGCACCAGCTTTATGAGGTGAGGTTAAGCCATGGTATAGGACAATCCCTACTGTCCAGCTTATAAAGCAACAAAAGGACAGGGAGGCACAGGGCCAAGGAAGACAATACCCAGACAGACCACACGATGGTGGGAGGGGTTTGTGGGGGGGGGGTGTCGAGGTCAGCATGGTGGAGCCAAAAGACCTCACAGATGAAAGAATCTAGCAATCTCTCCCACAGTGTTTCAACTGCACCTGCCTGGGACACTTTGGGAAGCTGTGCAGGTCTAAGAGATCAAGATGTGCTTAGGATCCCAAAACAGTCCATGAGATTGAGATACCACACCAGGAAGAAGTCCAACCATGCTTCTTAGGTAAGATCAAAGATCCTTGGTTCTCCTTTTGGAACCCTGACATCTGTGTAAATGGTCACCTCGCCAATTTCAAATTAGACATGGGTGCCAGTATTACAGCCCTCTCGGATAAGGAACCATGGCTGATGAAGCAATGCCGCCTACCACACAGCTGTACAAGACAGGCGGCATTAAACACCCAGTTAAAGGCCACACTCCAAAACAAAAACAAACAAATATGGGAGACCACTCCGCAATCAAGAGCTTCCCCCCTTAAGCAGGAAAGCCTGTGTCGATCTCAACCTTTTTCAGAAAATTGACGAGGTTAACCAGCAAAGGTCTGGTTCCAAATTTAAGAAAGAGTTTCCAAAACTTTTCACTGGTTAGGGTGGACGAAGACTGCATGCAGTATTACATAGAGAGAGAATGCCAAGCCCGTGTGCCTGTTCACAGCACGGAAAATACGGCACCCATTTATGAAGCAAGCTCAGCAGCAACTGGGCGAGGTGACCAAAATGAGGGTCATCTCCCCCCTCACTCAGCTGACGGAATGGTATTCCAGGATGATCCCAGTTCCGAAGCCAAATGGGTCCATTTGCCATCTGTGTCGACCTGACACAACTCAACATGGAAGTGGCGAGGGAAACCCACCTGATGTCCTCGGTGGACTACAGCCTGACCAAGCTCTCCAAAAGCATGGCGTTTTTTGAAGCTCGATGCTAACAGCAGCTTCGGTCAACTTCAACTTGATGAGAAATCCAGCTTGCTGACTACATTCATCACCCCATTTGGAAGATTCTGTTTCACAACCGCTTGCCCTTCAGCACTACTTCAGCACTGGGATTTTTCAACGCACAATGTCAGCCATCTTACTGGGCCTGGAGGGTGTCATCTGCCATATGGATGATGTTTTGGTCCATGGTACGACTGTTGCAGGACACGACAGGAGGCTCCCAGCTGTCTTAGAATGCTTGCAGGAAGCAGGGCTGACACTGAACGAGAAATGTGAGATCTCTAAGATCTCGATTCACTTCTTAAGACATAACGTGAGCAGCAAAGGCCTCATGGTGGACCCTCACAAAACAAAAGCAATCAGCGAGTTCCCAATCCCCATCATCTATTCCAGACCTCCATAGATTCCTGGGCATGGTAAACCAGTGGGCAAAATTTCTGCCCAGCCTGGCGCAAGTCACAGAGTCCCTGCAGTACCTTCTCAAAAAGGGCCAGGTGGCTGGGAAAGAGCAAGCATTTGGTCACATCAAAGACATGCGGCACTCACCCGATATCCTAGCTCACTACAACCTATTCCTTGCCTAGTACAACAGCAGCGGATTCCTCCTCCACAGGCCTAGGAGCAGTCTTATTCCAGGAACAACTGGATGGATGTCACCGACCAGTGTATTACACATCTAGAGGGTTGTTAGACACAGAAATACGATACACTGTTATTTAAAAGGAAGCTCTCGCAGTCACATGGGCTTGTGAGAAGTTCCCTGACTACATTATTGGCCAGAAAATCACTATTGAAATGAATCATAAACCACTGTTCTCACTGTCAGACAAGAAGGAACTTGCAAAGATGCCTCCCAGAATTTAGAGATTCTGCCTGGGTCTCATGTGCATATGATACAGTATCTGTACAGGGGAAACATCAAACCACTGCAGACACACTATCCAGGGCCACAGTCCACCTTCCTGTGACACATGATGTCAACCTGGTCAATGAGCTCGAGTCGTATTCCCAATTGGTGAGAAAACAACTGCTGGCTACCTCAGGAAAGCTTAATCAAATATGCCAGGAGCAGTTACAAGGCGAGGAGTGTGTCTGCATCCCTCATTACTGTCAACAAGGGTGACCACAGCAGAGGCTAGGTAGCAACGTCATGAAAATTTGTCCTGAACAGCAGAAACACTTCATCGTGATGGATGATCCGTTAGTATATAACAAGCGGTTGGTTACTCCAGTCTCCCTTCAGCCGGAGATTCTGAAATGAATCCGTCAAGGCCGCCTGGGCATTACAAAGTGCAGAGCACGGGCCCAGTCTACAGTTTGGTGGCTGGGCCCAGTCTGTGGTGACCGTGCCCAATCTGCAGTGTGGTCCCCGGGCCCAGTCTACAGTTTGGTGACCGAGCCCAGTCTGCAGTGTGGAGGCTGGGCCCAGTCTGCAGTGTGGTGGCTGAGCCCAGTCTGCAGCGTGGTCCCCGGGCCCAGTCTGCAGCGTGGTCCCCGGGCCCAGTCTGCAGCGTGGTCCCCGGGCCCAGTCTGCAGTGTGGTCCCCGGGCCGAGTCTGCAGTGTGGTCCCCGGGCCCAGTCTGCAGTGTGGTGACCGGGCCCAGTCTGCAGTGTGGTGACCGAGCCCAGTCTGCAGTGTGGAGGCCGGGCCCAGTCTGCAGTGTGGAGGCCGGGCCCAGTCTGCAGTGTGGTGGCCGAGCCCAGTCTGCAGTGTGGTGGCCGAGCCCAGTCTGCAGCGTGGTCCCCGGGCCCAGTCTGCGGTGGTGACCGGGCCCAGTCTGCAGTGTGGAGGCTGGGCCCAGTCTGCAGTGTGGTGACCGGACCCAGTCTGCAGTGTGGTGACCGGACCCAGTCTGCAGTGTGGTGACCGGGCCCAGTCTGCAGTGTGGTGACCGGGCCCAGTCTGCAGTGTGGTGACCGGGCCCAGTCTGCAGTTTGGTGACCGGGCCCAGTCTGCAGTTTGGTGACCGGGCCCAGTCTGCAGTGTGCTGACCGGGCCCAGTCTGCAGTGTGGTAACCAGGCCCAATCTCTTAGCTCTTAGCGTGGGCAGTCCAGGGGGTGGAGTCTTCCAAACGAGAGATTGGGTCTAGGTGCAAACACTCCTATATGTCTCCATAATAAAGTTTAACTGTCTCTTTACCAAACCTGCCTGCTCCATTGAGTCATCACATTTGGCGAGGAGGGTAAAATGAACTTCGGCTATGCACCCCGCCCTGTTACTGTGAGTAAATTGAATTTTAAAAACTACTCACCAGTCATGCTGCTGCTTGGAATAATCGATCCAAATGATGCTAATATTGAAGATTGGAGCCAGTATGTTGAGTGCCTCAGATTTTACTATGTAGCAAATGAAATAACTGCCGAAGAAAAGATCCTCTTAAGTGTATGTGGCAGTAAAATATACAACCTGACTTGTAACCTGACTGCCACGAGCGCGCCCGATTCCAAGTCACATAGTGAGTTAGTGGACCTAGTGATAGCACACTTCCAGCCAAAACCGTCCGTGATAATGCAGTGCTTTAAATTTAATTCAAGAGTTCGTGCCCTGGGAGAGTCCATCGCAACCTATGTGGCGAACCTCAAGCAGTTAATGGAATACTGCAACTTTGGGGACACATTAAACGGTATGCTGTGAGACCGACTGGTATGCGGAGACGAGGACAACGCCATACAGCGTCGCTTGCCTACCGAATTCAATATCGACTTTATGCGCGCCCTAGAAATCTCCCTCACCGTGGAAAATGCTGCGAGAGACTCGCAGGCTTTGCAACACATGGATAATGGAGCCATACTTCATGTTGGGCGGGAACCTGCTGCCAAGCGTGGCGCAAAAACCACACCTACAGAATTAAAGCGCAATTCAACATCCAGTGTAAGAAACATTAAGAAGCCTAACAGAAACGCATCATCAACGACTTCAAGACTAAATTGCTATAGATGTGAAGGTGACCAGGGAGCAGATACCTGTAAATTCAGAGAGGTAGAATGTCATTATTGTCATAAGAAGGGACACGTAGTTAGGCAATGCAGAACAAAGATGAGGCAGCCTGCAAGACAGCAAACAAACATGATTGAGTTAACGGGTACAGCAAAGGCCGAAGCTACTGATACTGATGTGTACTCCCTGTATAATGTAACTGCTGTGAAAACTGAGCCTATTACGGTGACAGTTCAAGTAAATGAGAAGCCTCTGCGTATGGAAGTGGACACTGGTGCCTCAATTACTGTGGTAGGAGAGTGCGCTTTCAGGTACCTTAATGAAGGAAGACAGCCACTAAATTAAAAACTTACACGGGGGAATCTATTCAAGTCAAGGGCATCACCACTGTCCCAGTCAGTTACAAGCAACAGACAGACCAACTGCCTGTAATAATCATAAAAGTGGAGAGACCCAGTCTTTTAGGTCGAGATTGGCTACGGACGATAAAACTCGACTAGTCCGAGATACTTCACCTAAAATCAGATGGAATTCCAGAGCTTCTGAAGAAATACAACATGGTTTCTCGGGATGAATTTGGAAAGTTGAAAGGCATGCATGCCAAGATATATGTCAATCCCCAGGCAACACCACGTTTCTTCAAGGCCAGACCAATGCCTTTTACACTGAAAGAAAAGGTGGATGCATAGCTGTGCAGTTAAAAGCCTGGGAATAATTCAGCCTGTCCAATTCTCTGAGTGGGCTGCACCCATAGTTCCAGTGGTCAAGCCTGACTACAAGTTGACAGTAAATAAAGTAGCAAAACTAGACAAGTACCCCATTCCAAGGATCGTTGCCTTGTACAGCAAGCTGGCAGGAGGCCAGTCATATACGAAGTTAGATATCAGCCACGTCTGTCAACAATTAGAATTGGATAGCACATTGAGAGGATACATGACTATTAACACACATAAGGGTCTCTATCAGATACTTGTCTACCTGTTGGAGCCTCATCTAGCATGTGCTATTCTTCAGAGAACAATGGAGAATCTTCTGCAAGGCCTTCCACGAGTCATTGTATATTTGGATGATGTTCTCATTACTGGGTTAGCCGAGGCTGAACACTTAGCCAAACTGCAGCAGGTACTAAGAAGGTTCATGGAAGCCGGCATACAGTTAACAAGAGAAAAATGCACATTTCAAGCATCAGAAGTAACTTATCTAGGTCACAAAGTGGACGTCAGGGGATTGCATCCTGTGGAAGATAAAGTTCAGGCAATAAAAGATGTACCTTCACTATCCAATGTAACAGAACTCAAGTCCTTCCTGGTTATGATCAACTACTATAGCTGCTTCCAACCTAAACTATCAACTGTTTTGGCTCCATTGCACTCGCTGCTAAAAAAAGAACCACCATTGGTCATGGGGTTCACAACAGGAAGGAACATTTCTCGTGTTTATAGGGACACTATGACCCATCGAAAGAGCTGGTGTTAGTCCTTATGGTGTAGGACCTGGTTTATCACATAAAATGGAAAATGGATCAGAAAGGCCCACTGGCTATGTCTCGAGAACCCTTTCCCAAGCCGAAAAGGGCTATTCTCAGTTAGAAAAAGAAGGATTATCAGTCGTATTTGGTGTAAAAAAGGTTTCACCAGTGCCTACATGGGTGACATTTTACCATTGTGTTGGACCATAAACCATTAACAGGATTATTCAGCGAGGATAAGGTCATTCCGCCAATAGCATCAGCAAGAATACAATACTGGGCTCTGACATTATCTGCGTATCAGTATACTTTTATGCACTGCCCTGGCCTACACCTTGTAAATATAGATGCACTCAGTCATCTCCCTTCTTCATTCTTAGGTATAATGTTCTTGTTAATTGTAGATGCACATTCAAAACGGATGGATGTATACAAAGTCAAATCCAACGTCGAACGCAACCGTCGAGAAACTGCGTCACTGTTTCAGCATACGTGGCCTACCTGAAATTGTCGTTTCTGATAATGGTACAGCCTTTACCAGCACCGAATTTCAGAAATTTATGGATCTGAATGGATTCCACCATATTAAAACAGCCCCTGGTCTAGTTGAGAGGGCTGCACAAACCTTTAAGTCTGGTATGAAAAAGTTATTGGAAGGCAGTCTGGAATCTTGAATTTCCCGGTTTCCCTTTAGTTATTGTATAACACCACATTCGACTACGGGTTCAACACTGTTGCAGTTATTAATGAAACGCCGTCTGCGTACACGTTTACACTTGATGTTACTGAATTTAGAGGGGAAGGTAGCGTGGAACCAGAGTAATCAGAAATTTAACCATGACGTACACAGTAAGGCTCACACATTTAGTGTAGGTGACACAGTATACGTGCAAAATTTTGGCAGTGGACCCTGTTGGGCTCCGGGAGGCATTGTTTTAGAGGCTGGTCTATTATCTTTCCAAGTACAAGTGGGAGATAGAATTATCCGGAAGCACGTTGGTCATATCCATGCCAGAGAGGCATTCCAACAATTAACTGATCAGCCTGTGATTAACATTGAACCGTAGACTTCTGAGGTGTGCAATCAACCTAGAACAGACATTCCAGGTGCTTCAGAGGAGTTGCCAAATCCTGAACTGCCCAGTTCTGATGATGTGTCTCACAGTGCAGCTCCAGATCCTGTCGACCCTGCTCAGGAACCTCCAGTGGTAGAGCTATGCCATTCTAGCCGTATACAAAGACCACCTCAAAGACTTGATTTATAATCACCTGAAACTGTATATATGTTTGTTGGATGTTCAAATGTGTTTTGTAAAGAGTAGTTGTAAAAAGCTATAGGGGGAGGAAATGTAACTGCATGTATTGTCCCTCCCTCCTGTCAATAGCAGGTCATGTGATGTACTACGGGGGCTTCGACCAGTGAGCTCTTAGTGTGGGCAATCTGGGGGGGGCGGAGTCTTCCAGATAAGACATCAGGTCTTGGTGCAAGCACTCCTATATATCTCTGTAATGAAGTTTTACTGTTTCTATATGAAACCTGCCTGCTCCATTGATTAATCACAGTTGGGAATGGATTTATTCATGTTTAATGGCAGTGGTTGATTACTTCTCCTGCTGGATCGAAGTGAAGCAGTTACATATGACAACCACTGAGGCGGTCGTTCGGTCATTGAATGAAGTGTTTGCGAGCCATGGCATCCCGGATCAGGTGGTGTCTAATAACAGCCTGCAATTCGCCAAGTGAATGCTTCACTCAATTTGCAATCAGTTACAGCTTTCAGCACCTTACCCCATGGCTCACCACATTCAGCCCCAAGGTATCCACAATCTAACAGTGAGGCAGAAAGAGGCACGCGGACCATTAAAATCCTTTTGAGAAAAAAGAACTTCCCAACAGCACTTTCAACATATATATCCATCCAGCTGCAATGTGAATTGGCCCCATCAGAGCTCCTGATGGGCAGGAAACTTTGCATTCAACTCCCAATGCTGCCAAAGAAATTAATCCCAGGGTTGGCACTCAAAGACTATCGGAATATTCAGGATCGAGGACCCTCTGACAGATAGAGACACGCTTCTGCCTACAATAGGAGGAACCACACTAGAAACCTGCCCCAGTTACACAAAGGTGACAAGGTTTGGATTGGGGACCTCGAAAGAGAGGGTGTCATTGGCTGGAGAGACAATAATCAACCAAGATCATAACTGATACATACTCTGGAAGGCATGATCAGGCAAAACAGGAGGATTCTCCTCCTCATCCGTCAAGGCCAACCTCCTACTTTACACTAAAGTGAATCAGATGGAGACAACCAGGTGCCGGAAACACAGAATACTACAATTTCAACTCCAAGCCAATAAAGCTTACCCAAAGCAACTGAGCCTGCCACTCCTCCAAGTGTGACCAGAATGAGATCTGGAAGAGTTGTCAAGCCTCCAGACCATCTAAACTTATAAAGTCAGATTCTTGTCAGGGGGGAAGAAGGGGCAGCACATAAAGAAAGACTGTACTGTAAATATGTTGGGTAAAGACTGGGAGGGGGGGACGGGGGGAGGTGTCATATAAGGTTGTTCAGCAAAGCAAAGGTTAGTGTGGGACTGTAGAATAGTACCACCCACAGTAGGATGTAGAGAGACATGACAGGAGACAGTATTGTATGGAGAGACTCAAGTAGCTGTCAGCTTGAAGTCAGCTCCTACTTTAGGCTATACTTCGTACATATGTATATAGTTATGTGTTACCATTGAACACTACTGTTCAACGTCCAAGCCAGTGAACCTCTCTGTGAGATAAAAGCAAAAAACTGCGGCTGCTGGAAATCCAAAACAAAAACAAAAATACCTGGAAAAACTCAGCAGGTCTGGCAGCATCTGCGGAGAGGAGCAACGTTAATGTTTCGAGTCCGAATGACCCTTCAGCAGAACTTCTCTGTGAGATATACTGAACAAACCATTACAACACCCCCTACATTAGCTTCTTTCCATGCTGCATTCTCCTAGACTCTCAGATCACACGAGTATATGTCACTTCCTTCTATGACATCACAGATTATTGCAGTTAGCCCTTTGTGCGACTTAGTCTAACATACTTCATTATACTACACATAATGGCCTTGGAATAAAGGTAAAGGGACTGTGCACGACAATTACATTTTAAAGGGAACACTGTTCACCAACATCTTCTCATGGGCAATTAGGGATGGGCAATAAATGCTGATATTGCCAGTGACACCCACATCCCATGAATGAACAGAAAACAAAACTTACAAAATGAATGCGCTACAATGACAAGCCACCCTTCACTTAATAGAACATGACGAAATAAAAAGAAAAAGCAAATGTGTGTGAGTGGAATGCAATGTTGGCTTTTTTCATTAGGTTGCCCATTCCAGTCTGTAATGGGAAAACATAAATCCCTCCCAGACATGGACTGATAATTATCCCCTAGGTTGTCGGTGCTCATGGAATCTACTCTTATTGTTGAGCTACAAGTTCCATGTTATATAACACATTCAGCCTGCATGCTCCAAAGATGCTCCTTAAATGCATATCGTGCTTACTTGTAAAGAAAGCCAAATGCAACACAAAGTAACAACACATTAACGTATAGAGCACACTGCAGTCCAAGACAACACCACATTTAAAAGAAACTTATCTCACTGCTCCGCCTGCATGGTACTGAATTCATTTAACTTTCATTACCTTCTAGCAATTGAATAATCTAATTCATGGATCAGTCCAGGGCAATTATAGGCTCTCCATATTATTAAGTATTCACTTGGAGGGACCATTTGGTCAGGGATCATATTGTTCTGCAAACATGCAGAGCTTGTTTAATGAGGATGGATGATTAAGGAGACATCCTGTTTCAAGAAGTTTTTCCAATTACATTGCTTCAAATTAACTTTGCAGCTGCGTACAACAGGCTGCTTCACATTCTCCCATCCTACCTGATTGGATAATAAACTCTTTGCCTCATGGTGATAGCTATTGAGCTTTGAACTCAGGGCTTTCCTGTGGAAATAAGATTTAAAAATTTAAGCACTGCAAAGGCTATAAACAGCATAGAAGCGCAGACTGATTACTTTTTATTGAAGGCTGTTAAATTTAAGGCTGTTGAAGTAGGAAAAAAGAAAGATTCAGAGAACTAACCTTGCATTTAAAATAACTTGAAATTCTCATTGGGTAATGTCACAAAATATTACAATACTACAAATTATCTTGAAGATGCTGGTGCAGGATTTTAAAGGTAAAGGTAGAATGGAAATCATTTCATAACCATTTGGAATGTGACAAATTAAGGCAACATCTATTTTTATGTCATATCACAGCAGATCAAATTAAAATGGAATCTGTCTTTCATGATCAAATTTCAAACTGGAAACTGGAAATATGTATAAAACTCAATTAAGAAACAGGGGTCTAGAAATTGGTCTTGACCCAGAATTGGTGCTGTGTGACCAGTCCCTGCCCAAAATGAGAGGCCCAAGGGTTAATGGAACTTGGTTCTTGGCATCATTTATGTGCTTGGTGTGAGCTCCTGGCACTAGTAGTGTCTCCACATGAGGATGTTTGAATAAAAACATCAGTGCACCTATCTCTCAGGTAAGTGCCAGGAGGCAGAATTTGAATGGGTAATGGGCAGGTTGTCTTATCAGGGGAGTGGGATGTGTTCTGATCATAACTCTTGCAAAGAGCCTGGCGACACAATCCGTTCTGGTCCACAGATGAAGAACTGGAAGTTTGGAAAGAACTTGGAGGACTGCAGTCCCAGTGGAAACAGAGCCCCTTGTGTAAATCACTGCTTCAAAAGTTTGGAGATGTCATTGGGAGGTATGTGGGTAGCTGAAGCATGGGGAGAAGAAAAGGATAGAAAAGTGTGCATTCAGAAATGCACATACCTACAGGGAAAACCTTTCAATGTAGAATACAGGGTGGCAGTGTGGTTTTTAGGGAAGGTTTCAAAAACCTGTGCAGAAGATGCTAGTAGCCAAAAGTAATTGTACAAGTCAGGGCCCGCTAAGTTTTTATTTGATATTTCAGACATTCTTCTGCAAATGCTTTATCCAGAATTATTGGTAAGCTTGAAGACAATGCTGAACATCACTCACATTAATATTTAGGGTTAAAAAGCTCATTTCAACTTTCTTACCTAGAGAGGCTCATTTTACATAAACTATTTTCTATGGTTACAGTTTGATGAAGAGTGGATGGACTCTGGTCATCTCCCACCTGTTGGAAGCAATCAAACATTGAGGATAATGTAATGGGCTATAATTTCTTTATACCAATATTGACATTAGGATTGATAGTAAAGAAAGTTCATTAATATTTTGGGCCTTTGCCTCAAAGAATAACAGTGCAATATGAGCAAAGTTCTGAGGAAAATGATCACTTACAGTTCGAGCCAACACCTTTTGAAGATCGCTGTGTCTAAGTAACTGAAGCCTGATGTCATTACCAAGCTTCAGATAATGCTGCAGGCATTCGTGACTCCCTAAAGTACAAGGACTAGACCAAGAAAATTAAATTATATATAGTAATAACCTATTTTGTATGGCAAAAACTAACACATATAATCACATAAATTCTTTACACCACCAGCAAATTCTTTATATGTCCAAGAAATGCTGCAATTTTAAAAAGGAACGTGTAATGGTGAGGGAAAGAGCAGGAATTTACACTTTCTAATTTGATTCCACATAGTATTTGTTGGAAAACTTCGAGACCCACTTTGTCAAAAATAAGAATGATCCTTCTGGCTAATATGGTGTTCTTGAAATGATGCACACAATCTTAGTCTTTGCTTTTTAATGCTATTTTTTCTCGCTCCAAGTGACCAACCTAAAATTGACAGTTAGTGAAAATATGCTGCCGATGCTGTAATAGGGTCGGCACGGCAGGCGGGTGGGAGTGGGTGGGCCTTTTTCTTTAAAAACCTAACTGGTTAAAAGGTGGGAAGAAATTGGAGGTATGTCCTTTGGGGAGGGGGAGGGAGGGGGAGAGAGGGGAGGGGGGAGAGGGGAGCGGAGGGGGAGGGGGAAGGGGGGAGGGGGAGGGGCTGTCCTGTGCTCATCAGGGCTACAACCCCCTGTCCCCGAGATGTTACTTTGTGCCTTCCCGCCTGGCATCAAAACCTGTCCTCCATGGCCCTCACCCCAGTCCTTGGGTTGCCCAATCCTTGCCCGCCCCAAAAAGTCCTGACATACCTGTATCCGGGCGGGGTGGGGGGGTGGGGGCCGAGCAACACATTCCCCCCTGTAAAATTCAACCCGAGGTGCTTTTGAGCCCAGGGAACTTCAGTGGGATATGCAAGCTCCATCTTACATTGATTGGACACAACCACTATTCATTTGGATTTACTAGTAACTTAATTAGGAGTTTGCTAAGCTGCAAAATGAAATGTTGGTTGCTTTTGCAATGAGAGTTTCTAGTGGTTGTTCTTTGGGTACAACAAAGGACAAAGGATGAAGATACAGGGTTGGGTTTTCTCAGGGTACAGTCCAAACTCACCAAACAAGAGTACCTTCCTACGTGGGCCATGTTCTCTGGTTATTAAGCTGTAAGTAAGTAACAGTAATTTTTGACCCTTTAAAGCTGAATGCAATTTACGAACATGGGAGCGGAAGTAGACAATTCAACCTTCAAGTCATTCAATTAAATCATGGATGATCTCAATTTCACCATATCCTGTGAAAAAAATCTATTGATTTCAGTTTTAAAAGATTGCATTGTCTCTCCGCACGTGACTTTTTGGGTGGGGGGGAGGGGGTGGTGGTGTTAGGGGGCAGGGAGGCAGAGAATTCTAGATTTCTGCTACCCTTAGTGTTAAGTTGTCAAGTAAATACACTTAATATGATAAGGCAGCAACAAACAAGTAGCGTACAAATGACTTACTTCTGTAAAATCTCTTCGGCATCACACAGCTTTAAAACATAATCATTCCTGGCTTCGAAACTTTGCTGTGCATTGTACACGATTGTGTGAATGAGTTCCTCAACAGTGCACCCAGCTAGAAAGGTTAGAGAACAGGATTGGGCGAGCGTGTCAGCATAGGCGAACGGTTCCGGTTATTATTTTTTGACAATGTTTTCCTTCACGGATATAAAATATTCTCATGCTGCAACTTATGGCACTGCCAGCGTAGCTGTGATGGAATTTGTACAGAAATATTTCTGTCTTGTTATTTTAATTTGCCCAAATCTGGGAGATGGTGGGTTCAATCACAAGAGGCGTCTCTGTGGAATTTGAGCTATAGCTATTGGGATAAAGGAGCAATTTGTACTAAATTCTTAACAGGAGTAAATAGTTTGGAACCATTGGAGGCAATTTTGCCCATTAGGCCTATGCCAATGTTAACTTTTCATCTGGAGCCATGAAATCTAATCCCACGTTTCTTGACCTTGTCCTGCACACTTTTAAAATTTGCCCTTTTTGACTAATCAGTAAGGGAGTCTTAACAATGCGCTTAGAAAAGCATAGTATGATTAGAACAAATCAACATGGTTTTATGAAAGGGAAATCCATTTGACAAATTTATTAGAGCCTTCTGAAGAAGCAACTAGTAGGGTAGATGAAGGGGAACCAGTAGATGCAGTATACTTGGATTTCTAAAAAGCATTCGGTAAGGTGCCACACAAAAGGTTAATACTCAAGATAGGGGTTCATGGAGTTGGGATGGTATATTAACAGGGATAGGGGATTGGTTAAAGGGCAAAAAGCAGAGAGTACAGATAAATGGGGCATTTTCAAGTTGGCAGGCAGTGAATAGTGGAGTGCTGCAAGGATCAGTGCTGGGGCGTCAACTATTTACAGTCTGTGGTAATTATGGTTTTATTTAGTGTGTAATATACCTTTAAGAATAATGCTTGTTAAGGAAGATCACATGATCTTTAGTACCTAATAGGAGAGTAGCACAGGCTACCCCTGTAGTTTTTTTTATTCATTCATGGGATGAGGGCTTCACTGGCTGGGCCAGTAATTGTAAGAAGAAGTTCCTTTTGAATCGACAAAGTAATTCCCTCTCAGAATGCCGCAATTCAGAAGAATTGATCCCTTTGATCCAGCCATGGATGATTGGTCTTATTACATTGAACACCTTGTGTTCTTTTTCCCAAATGAACATGATTACTGTGGAGCGATCCTCTTAAGTACATGTGGGAATAGAACCAATGGCTTGATTCGAAGTTAGATGGCACCCAGTGCCCCAGACTTGAAAGATTTTGATGAATTGGTGGACCTTGTGAAGGGTCATTATCAACCAAAGCCCTCAGCAACGATGCAAAGGTTCAAGTTTAACGCGAGAAATAGAGACCCAGGGGAGACAGTTGCATGCTATGTGGAAAGATTGAAGCAGTTAATGGAACGTTGTGAGTTTGGTACATCTCTAAACGACATGCTCACAGTTCGTTTAGTGTGCGGTGTGAATGAGGACACGATTTGGAAGAGATTATTGTCCAAAGCGAATTTGGATTTCAAGAAGGTACTAGAGATAGCACTGACCATGGAAAGCGCAGTAAGAGATTCAAAAGCCATACAGGGAGTGCAAAATGGCGCCGTCCTCCACATGGGGCGGGTAGCCCCAGCCAAAAAGCGCGTGAAAATGCAAGACTCTTCCGAGAAGCAGGAAACAGCCCCCGTCAGCAGAAAAATGAGAAAAAATGACTTAGCAGCGAAAACGAAGAATAATTTCAATAGAGGTGGAAACAAGCTGTCTTTTAACGATTGGCAGTTAAAAAAAATGGAATGTTATTATTGTCACAGAAATGGACACATAATGAGACAGTGCAAGGAAAGATTCAAGCAGGCTTGTTAATAAAAGAAGAAGCCCAGTGAAATCTACAATGTAGAAGAGCCTGAAACAACAAATTCTGACTTTTACTCGTTGTTTAATCTGAAAGTTGGAAAGATAGAACCACTATTTGTAACAGTGAAAGTAAATGGCAGACCTGTTAGAATGGAAGTGGACACAGGAGCTTGCACTACAGTAATTGGGGAACATACCTTCAGATATCTGAATAATGGGGAACATCAATTAAATTTAGAAGAAACTACTGCCCAATTAAAATCATACACAAATGAAGACATTCAAGTCAGAGGCATAAGTAGAATAACTGTCCATCATGGGGGCCAATCGGCAAAGCTACCAGTGTTGGTATTGAGAGGCAGAGGACCAAGCCTTCTAGGGCAAAATTGGCTAAGGGAAATCAACCTTGATTGGCCACTGAGATTCAAGAAGGAAGCTGGAAGCATTCCTGTTTTGGAAAGGGATGTGTAAGGACTCAGCAACCTGAAGAAATGCAGGCTGTTTTAAGCCAAAACCTGGGAGAACAGCAGAAGGAACTTGAAGAGACCTTGCTTGATGACAGAGTTTGAGACGAGGTTAGCAACTTCTGAAAGGAAAAAGAAAACCTGCTGAAAGACCTTCACACACAACAAGATTCCCTCAGGTCTAAGTTTGTACCTCTGGAAAAGTACAAAGAGGAACAGAAAGAATTCAGCACCTCTCTGAACAAACTGATGAATGAGTTGGCAGAGAAGACACAACAATGTTCAATTTTCCAGGAGGCAGCAAACAAATACAAACAAGAGACAGAAGAGCTGAAGAATCAGTTAAATGAAGCCAAAGAGGCTTTGGAGGCAGAAGTCTCAGGATTTTCTAAGAAGTAATCAGATAATGACATTTTGGGAGACTCAGCCACTGAGCTCAGACAAGTTGAGCTTGCATCTGAGAGGAGTCTGGCCAATAGTGAAGTCGAAAAGAAGGCCGAGATTAAAGTCAGCACTAGAAAGAAGGCACGTGGAAAGAAGACACAGAAACACAAATAGGGCCCCGATCCTGGCAGCATCCGAATACACTTTCGTACATAGGCTTGGAAATCAAATCACAAATGCCGATGCCCTTAGTCATTTGCCTTTACAAGAAAATGATGAGCACGTCCCAGTTCCAGAGGAACTTGTTTATTATTAAATTTCTTAGATTCCTCGCCAGTATGCGCTCGACAGATCAGAGACTGGACAAGTTGGGACCCAGTCCGATTTCAAGTATGAGAACAAGTGCTACATGGTTGGTCACAAGAGCCCATATCTGATGAAGTGAAACCATACTTTAACAGAAGGCATGAAATAACCAGCCAGGATGGTTTCTTATTGTGGGGAGCTCAAGTGATAGTACCTCCAAAGGGAAGAGAGCCATTTTTAATTGAACTACACAGCGCACATCAAGGAATATCCCAAATGAAGACCATAGCATGCAGCTCCCTATGGTGGCCTGGGATGGATGGTGAAATAGGGAGTTTAGTGAAGAATTGTGTGCAATGTCAGCAACTGCAAAAGTTGCCATCGACAGCTCAGTTACACCCTTGGAAGTCGCCAGGAAGAATGTGGTTGAGGTTACACATTGACTATGTGAGACCTTTCATGGGAAAAATGTTTCTGCTAATTGTTGATGCCCACTCAAAATAGATGGACATATATGAGGTGAAGTCACCAATGTCTTCTGCTACAATTGAGAAGCTATGTCAAAGTTTTTTCTATTAACGGGCTAACAGAAGTAGTCATTTCTGATAACGGCACGGCATTTACGAGTGCTGAGTTTCAATGGTTTATCAGACTCAACGGTATCACATATGTAAAAACGTCACCGTACCATCCTCCCTCAAATGGACTGGCCGAAAGGGCAGTTCAACATTCAAGGCAGGCATGAAGAAGCTAACTGGAGATTCCTTAGCAACCAAGCTAGCATGCTTTCTTTTCCATTGTAGGACCACCCCTCACACAACAACAGGTGTCACATCTGCGGAGTTATTGTTGAAATGCCGTCTCTGGACGAGATTGAGCTTAATAATGCCAAATTTAGAGAGGAAGGTGGAAAGGAGTCAGGGAAACCAGAAAACTAGACACGACTGGCTTAGTCATGAGAGAAAATTTACCGTGAGAGAGACGCTATATGCGAAGAACTTTGGAGAAGGACCAAGTGGTTACCGGGTGAAATAAGTGCAGTGACAGGAGCTCTATCTTACCACGTGGAGGTGGCAGGCTGAGTTATATGGAGACATGTAGACCATCTAAGGAAGAGAGAAACAAATCACCAAGAATTGATTCCACCAGTGTTCATGACCGGGTCAGTGTTTCCTATTGAGAGTACTCAGCCCAGTACAGACATGTCTGACATTCCTGTAAGAGTTAAGGATACGGAGCTTCAGGTGCCCACCAAAGCACCTGATGTTCAGGCAACTCCTGAAAAGGAGGTTCCTGACAAAGCATCTGAAGTTGTAGAGCTGAGATGCTCACACGCATAAGGAAACCACCTGAAAGACCGAACTTGTAAATTACTTACCAGTGTAAATATTTTGCTGTCTTGAGAAAATTGTACTTGTAAATATAAAATGTATATCTGAGTAAAGGGGGAGGGATGTGGTATTTATAGTTTGATTTAGTGTGTAATATACCTTTAAGAATAATGCTTGTTAAGGAAGATAACATGATTTTTAGTGCCCAATAGGAGAGTGGCGTGGGCTACCTCTGGAGTTAGTAGTGTAGAGATAGAGTTTGAAGTGAAATAACATGTGTAGTTGCTGCTGAGTACCTTTGTAAATAAATAAAAAGTTTCCACCTGAGAGGTGTCTTCTGATCAACTCTACCAATAGTGCCAACTCGGCCACCCCTCACAACACAATCCATATTAATGACTTAGACAAAGAGATAGAGTAATCTATCTAAGTTTGCTGACGATATAAAGCTAGGTAGCAATGGAAGAGGGAGAGTGCAGAGGACACCAAAAAGGCTGCAAAGAGATTTAGACAGGTTAAGTGAGTGCAACAAGATGGCGGATGGAGTATAATGTGGGGAAGTGTGAGCTTAATCACTTTGTTATAAGAATAGAAATGCAGAATATTTTTTAAAAGGTGTGAAACTTGTAAATGTTGATGCTCAGGAAGACTTGTGTACTCGTACAAGGAACGCAAAGTTGGCATGCAGATACAGAAAGTTATTAGGAAGGCAAATGCTATGTTATTTTAAGGGGATTGCAGTACAAGAATAAAGAAATCTTGCTACAATTGTGCAGGGCTTTGGTGAGACTGCACCTGTAAATACTGTGTGCAATTTTAGTTTCCATATTTAAGGAAGGAAATACTTGCATTGGAGGAAGTACAGCCAAGGTTCACTAAATTGGTTCCTGGGGAGAGAAGGATGTCCTGTGATGAGAGGCTGAGTAAATAGGGTAGATATTCCCTGGAGTTTAGAAGAGTGAGAGGTGACTTAATTGAGACATACAATTAAAAACAGGCTTGACAGAGTAGGTACAGAGATGCTGTTTCCCCTGGCTGTGGAATCTAGAATAAAGGGGGCACAGTTTCCATATAAAGGACCAATCATTTAGAACTGAGATGACGAGAAATTTCTTCACTCACAGGGTTGTGAATCTTTGGAATTTTCTATCCAGGGGATTGTGGATGCACCATCATTGAATATATTTAAGGCTCAGATGGACAGATATTTTGTCTCTCAGGGAATCACGAGATATGGGGCGTGGGCTGGAAATCATGAATGGCTTGATGGGTCGTATGGTCTACTCCTGCTCCTGTTTTTTATGTTCTTTTGAATTGAATTATAAAGGTTTATTTTTCTGAGCAACCCCACCCCCCACCCCCCCCCGCCCCCCCGACCTATGCTGAGATATCTTGGACACTATGGGGTTGATCTTGACTGTGTGTAATGGTGTACAGTGAAATCCATGGAAATTAAAATGGGGGAGATGTGAAATGGGCTGCTGACCTGTTTAACACTATGTCACACGATCAAGATCTACCCCCAGATGTAAGTGAGCCTGCAATCCTCTGATGTGTGCCTGCATTCTTTAAGCGATAATCCTGAATTCATGTCCCTTTGTTACTGATCTGTCAACCAACAGAATCAATCCTTCACTATTTCCCCCTCTTAAAACGTTTTGTAATTTTGAAAACCTCAACAGGAATTTTCTCTTAACCTTGTCTGTACCTGTGTGAAAAGACCCTCTCCATCATTATAGTCAGCCCGAATACAACAAGATGTAGATCAAAATCTAGTCAATGAACAGAAATATTGACAGATGTCGGTATCCAGTTCAGTAGACTGCCTTTACAGTTCTTCATAAAAGCAAACACACAAAACACTAATGGTAACACACAGCAAGTAACTTCTAAGAATTTTCACTTCTAGCATTGGAACAGTAGAAGCAGAAGTACGCCATTCAGCCCCTTGACCCTGTTCTGCTAGATCACTGCTGATCTGCACATCAACCCTATTTATCTGCCCCTGACCCATATCCTTTAATGCCCTTACCTAACAAAATTGCACCTCAGGCATGAGTTATCACTGCATAGGATGCACATTGGGAATTTGGGCAGCTGCCTGAGTTCGTTGCCACGTGCTCCTGGGTGCAAAATTCCTAGGAACACAAATTCATGAAATTATCCCTTATAGTCCTGAAGCTATGCAACAGTTAATGACAGGCAACTGGAGCAACAAGCAGTTCTTCCTTTATTTAAACAAAATATTATTAGTTAACAACTTCATATTGTTGTAGCATGTGACACTAGATGATAGACCTTGGCCTTATTTTGTTTAATAATTTCTAAGTTCCTACAATGACTTTTTGTATAGAGTATTCCTCCATAATTTACTGAAATGGGCAGTGAGTGCCAGTGCAAATGCAATAAACACAGATTGTCTGCTCTTTGTCCCATAACCTGGTAATCTATTAGCAGCTATGAGGAAAGATTGGATAGGCTGGGGTTGCTCTCCTTGGAACAGAGGAGGCTGAGGCAGATTTGATTGAGATGTACAAAATCATGAGGGGCCTGGATAGAGTGGATGGGAAGGACCTATTTACTATAACAGAGAGGTCAGTGACTCAGGAGGGACATAGATTTAAAGTGATTGGTAGAAAGATTAGAGGGGAGATGAGGAAAAACAAATCACCCAGAGGGTTGTAGCGGTCTGGAACTTACTGTCTGAAGGGGTAGTAGAGGCAAAAACCCTCAACTCATTTAAAAGGTGCCTGGTTGTGCACCTGAAGTGTCGTACACTGCAGGGCTACAGACCAATTGCTGGAAAGTGGGTTTAGGCTGGGTGGCTCGTTTTTTTGGCTGGCGCAGACATGAAGGGCTAAGTGGCCTCTTTCTGAGCTGTAAACTTTCTAATGATTCTATCTTTAACTGAAGGTTTCACACGCTGTTGTTCTGCTGGTCTAAGCTTCACTCACTGTGACTCTGCTGGTCTGGGCTCAACTCCCTATTGTTTTTCAGTTTACATTTAAGATTTGTCATGAAGAGGTATTAATTATTTTTGAAATGGAATTGTAGTGGGGTCTGTGTCTATGCGTTTGACTGTGTGCGCCTTAATTGGATTAAAGCCAGCGAGTCTGGGTACTTTGATGTATAGTAGTTTTGAGATGTTAATTAGATGAACATAAGGAGGATAGAAGGTAAAGTGTAGATTTGCTTTTGTTGAATAAAGCATTCAAGAGTGGGAATAAAATCTTGCGCCTAGCTAGAAGATGCCAAGCAATGTGTTTATTATTTTTCAGCTTACTAATAGAATTGGTGGAATGAAAGAATACTATTGTTAGGAGGTGTGACATTAAAAGCCTGGTGATACAATGGAAAATTTATATTCAAAGGAAAAGCTAGGTATAAAAAAGAGTTTGCATGTATAAGGCAGAGGCATTTAAGATCTAACCAGCCTGTAAGCCTACAACTGTGTCTGCAAAGGAACCAAATTGTAAGGAACTTCATTTTCAATTCGTACGGTCAAATGTGCTTTTCCTGGGGTCTGTTTAGAGTCCATGGGTTACTGTTGCCTTCATGGAGATTTACCTGGGAGTGATTAATTTGGAGATTTGTTTAAAAGTTATTATGGTAGTAATTTGTAGACATGCGTATGTGTTTAATTTGATGTAAATTAATAAATGTTTAGTTTTATTTAAAAAAACCTCTTGAGGCTAGGTAGTCTTATTCCTGAATTCAGAGCTGCATCTCAAACATACCAATTGAAAATATAGGTTATGACAGTTGTTTCAAGTTTCCATCTGGGGTTTAATCAACTCAGCCTTTACCAACTGCTGTGTCATAACAATTGGGGGCTCTTGGTGGGATATTATTTGTAATTTCTTAATTGATTTGGAATTGGTGAACCTTAAGATTACGAGTACAAGAAGCAATTTGAATTCAGGATTGGTGAGGTTTTTTATAAGTGGTGAGACTGCAAGATGGCTTTGGCAATTGCTAAAGCTTCTCTGGGAGTAGAAGATATAACTCTGATTGGGTTACAAATATCCAAGAATAAGTTGACAAAGCTGGCAGATAAGTTAAAATTAGGGTTACCTGTAGGGGTGAAGAAAGCAGATATAATTAAAGGTGTAGCATGGAATCTACAGTTGGAAGTGATACCTGATACTAGTGAGTCACAGCTGGAGGTAGTGAGGCTTCAGTTACCAATGAAGACGTTTGGACTCGAACAAGCAAAGGAAATGAAAAACTTGAATTAGAAGCAAAGGAAAGAGAAAGGTCATTTCAAAGGGAGCAAGCAGAAGGGCAAGAGAAAGAAAGGAAGCTGGACCTGGAATTTCAGGCAAGAGAGAAGGATAAAGAAAGAGAGGCAAGGAAAAGAAAGAAAGAAAGAAAAAGAGAATACCTGCTTAAAAGGTTGGATGTTAAAAATGAGATCTCGGATTCTGAGGGGAGTTCTAATGATCATAAAACCTTTAATCTAAAACCCAGTGGGGAGATGTTTAGATTTACAAGCTCTTCCAAAGTTTGAGAGAAAAGATATTGAAGCATTCTTTATTTCATTTGAGAAGATAGCTAAATAGATGAAATGGCCACAGGAAAACTGGACATTGTTGTTGCAATCCAGGTTGGTGGGTAGAGCGCATGAGATATATGCTTTGCTATCTGAAGAGGTATCGGTAAATTATGATGTGGTAAAAATGGCTATTTTGAGTGCATACAGGCAGAAATTTAGGAATATGAGAAAACAGCCTGGGCAAACATATATTGAGTTTGAGAGAGTCATTTTGACCAGCGGATACTGGCATTAAACATAGAGACAACATATGTAGCTCTTGGAGAGGTAATTCTTTCGGAAGAATTTTAAGATTCAATTCTTTCGGTAGTGAGAACTCATGTGGAGGAACAGAGGGTTCAAATGGTAAAACAAGCAGCAGAGATAGTTGATGATTATGAGTTAGTTCATAGAGCTAAACCTTTTCTCTGTCACCCTTTTAAATCAGAGAGGGATAGAAAGTGGGAAGGTGAAAGGAAGGTGGGTAGTCAGGGAAGAGAAGGAGTAGCTGGAAATTCCCAGGAAGTTTTTTCTCAGAATAAAAAGGAAGACGCTGAAGGTAGGACTGACATTCGAAAATTGAGGTGTTTTCATTGAAGTGGGGCACACGAAGTCAGTGTTTTGGAAATTACTGGGAAAATCTGCTGGAATTATTAGGGTGAAGAAAAGTTCTGGAAATAAAAGTACTGTGGGTTCTGAGGTTCGGGCACAGGAAAAACCAGCGGTGTGTGTACAGGTAAAACAGGAATAGTCAGTGATAAGTAAAGAAGTGGGAATGTGTTCACAATTTACCCAAGAGAATTCTGAGAGGTAAGTTGCAGAAATGTTTAAAGACTTTGGGCAGAATTTTCTGGTTGGCATGCGGGGACGGGCCAAACACGCCGACGCATAAAATGACCCGCAATGAAGTCGGGCGTGCGTCCCGATGTCACCGCACATCATCCCGATTTTTCGTTCGGCAGGCGTGCGCCGAAGTCGGCTGTGCACCCGCCAAAATGTAAATGGCCTATTAAGGCCATTGAGAAATTAATTGAGCCACTTGTGAACGCTGCCTGTCCAATCTTAAGGTTGGCAGGCAGGTGATTGGCAGGCAGGTGAAAAGCTCAAGCGGCCTTCGCGTTTTTCAGGAAACCTCATCCAAGAGCGGGATGAGGTTTCATGAAGCTCTTATTAAATAAATAAATGTTAAAAAATATAAAAACATGACACAGTCACACAAGGGGACGTGTTTAAATAAATTTTTAAATCACTTCTTTAATTATTTCAATGTACATTCAATCTCCCTGAGTTACGGAGCTGCCTCAGGGAGATTGCTGCGTTCTTTCACGCACATGCGTGAAAGAGCACTGGCCCCGAGTCTCCCTCCTCCCCCTGCCCGCACAGGTAGTGCTGAGCGCTACTGGTCATGTATTATGCTTGGTGGGCCTTAGTTAGCCTGCCTGCATAAAATGGCAGCGTGGAGCCAATCGGGGGCGTCGACTGGCTCCGCACCTGCCCCCGCCCAGCCCGCCCGCCATAGGAAAAATCCTACCCTTTGTGTGTGAAAGGAAAGTCTTTCCATGTGTACAGGTGCAGTTGGTAAAGATGTTAAAATTTTAAGAGACACAGGGGCGAGTCAATCCTTAATATTGTGGGAGAGTGATATTTGTTATTCAGAGAGAGTACTGCGGGAGCAGGTGATAATAAATGGGGCTCATGGAGATGCTAAACCTATCCACTTGTGGAAGATAAATGTAAAGAGTAAATGGAATTCAAGTGAAGTTATTGTTGGAGTAGAAGAAAAATTTCCCATTGCAGGGGTTCAATTTATTTTGGGTAATGATATACCTGGATCACAGATTTGGGTGATGCCTATGATAGTTGAGCAGCCTGTAGAAGTGGTTTCAGAGGTATTAAAGAGAGAGCATCCTGGATTGTTTCCAGATTGTGTGGTAACAAGATCACAGGCTCATAGGTCGAAATAAGAGAAACAAGAAGGGCAGGCAGTTCAAAGGCAAGAAGAGGGTGTAGGAATCCAATTGGGCAGCACTGTGTTTGATAACATTGTCAAGGAAGAAAGACTACAGGACAATTCCGCTGAAGTGTTTAACTCAAGGAGGTTAATGAAGTTACAGAAAAATGATTTGCAATTAAAACAGTTATATCAGAAAGCTTACTCAGAAACAGTGGCAAAATGTATTTCAGGATGTTATTTTAATAAGAAAATGAAGGCTGGATCATGTCTCAGCAAATGAAAGCTGGAATGAGGTGCATCAGATTGTTATCCCAGTTGCGTATAGAAGTGAGATGCTGAGGATTGCTCATGAAATTCCAATGGGGAGGACATTTAGGAATTAGGAAAACACAGGGAAAGATACAGAGGTTTTTTTGGCCAGGATTGCATAGGGATATCTCTGCTAACTGTTAGTCTTTAAAATTATTAGCCTGAGGCCAGCAAGGAAAGTCAGAGAGTAGGCTCGAGTCCAAATCAGGATTGAGATAACAGGCTTAGAATTGCTGACTTGAACCTTTAAAGAAGCATGATGCCATAAGATGGGAAACCACCCCTTACCATTGTTGCAGGCTGATGATTGCCCAACCAAAGGATATGACATCCTGAGGATCACTTAACCCCATCTTTTCTCTGAGACCTGGAGCTAAGGGGTGATCTAAATCTCCTACCTTTGTCTGGAAGGTACTTGTGGTAATCTGAGTTGCAATATACCTTTAAGAGAATGTGAGCAGATTGACCACATAACTGTATTACCCAATGGCTGTGTAGCATGGGCTACAATGTTGATCAGTAGTTTAGAATAGGGTCTGGTTTGAGAAGCACACATTGTGTTAGTGCTCTGTTACTTATGTAAATAAACAGCATGTGCTTTATCTTATATTTATCTTTGCAGTATATTGCTTGCCAGCTCACACACCAGGAGATAGCTGTGCAACCGTGTTCACAAGCAAAGTGACCCAACAGAAGGAACATAACAACTGGCGACGAGGCAAAACGTGACCAGTCAATGACACCAAGAAAAGCAACAAAAATCCCACTGAAGTGGATCAGCTGTGCCTTACAGGCCGATTGTAAATACAGCCCTCACCATAGTCGTTGAAGTTATCTCCCTCCAGTATGCCACAGTTTGGCCACATTGAACCATTTGATCAGACCACCAATGACTGGTCACATTATATCTCCTTTTTGGCCAACGACATATTGTGGGAGAAGGGCCGGGCAATCCTCTTATCGACATGTGGCAGTAAAACACACGGCCTAATTCATAGTCTAATGGCACCCAACGCCCCAGATTCCAGGAGCTTTGATGAGTTGGTAAATCTGTGAAAAGCCACTTTCAGCCGAAATCCTTGGTAACAACGCAGCGTTCTAAATTCAATTCGAGGTGTCGCGCCCCTGGAGAGACAGTCACTTGCTATGTAGCAGCCTTGAAACAACTGACAGAGCACTGTGAGTTCAGGACGTCGATTAACGACAGGTTAAGAGACTAGTTAGTATGTGGGATTAACGAAGACGCCATTCAAAAAGGATTACTAAAAATACCTGGAAAAACTCAGCAGGTCTGACAGCATCTGCGGAGAGGAACACAGTTAACGTTTCGAGTCCGTATGACTCTTCAACAGAACAGTTCTGTTGAAGCGTCATACGGACTCGAAACGTTAACTGTGTTCCTCTCCGCAGATGCTGTCAGACCTGCTGAGTTTTTCCAGGTATTTTTATTTTTGTTTTGGATTTCCAGCATCCGTAGTTTTTTGCTTTCATTCAAAAAGGACTGTTGTCAGAAATGAATTTAGACTTCAGCAAGATGCTGGAGTTGGCGCTTGCAATGGAGAGCGCAGTCAGGGACTCAGAAACAACCAAGGGAGCACAAAATGGTGCCATCCATTGTGTTGGGAAAGAAGCACCGGTTATAAATGGCGCAGAAGCGCACGCTCCACGGAAAAGCGAGAAACAACCACCATTAACAGACCAACATGAAACAATAGTTTAACAGAGAAAGCCCACATTAGTAATGGCAGAAATGGAACCAGACAGCTTGCAAACGAACAACAAGTTAAGTTAAAGACGTCTACTGGTGAAGACATACGGGTAAGAGGTATATGCAAGGTTCCAGTTCAGTATGGAAGCCAGTCTGTTAATTTACCCCTGATGGTGGTAGCAGGGAGGGTCCAAGTCTGCTTGGTCAGGACTGGCTTAAGGAAATAAAGTTGGAGTGGAATGAGATTTTTCAACTCAGAATGAAAGATCTGCAAGAATTATTACAAAAAATATGCCTCTGTGTTCAGGGAAGAGCTCGGGAAGATTCAGGGGCTGCAAGCTAAAATCCATGTGGATCCCGGGACATCCCCCAGATACTTAAAGGCGAGGCCAGTACCCTATACATTACAAGAAAAAGTTGATGTTGAATTAGACAGGCTGGAAAGTTTGGGAGTGTTACAACCTGTACAATTTTCCGAATGGGCAGCACCCATAGTCCCAGCACTAAAGCCTGACCAGAGTGTGCAAATATGCGGGGACTACAAGTTGACTGTTAACTGTTAACAAAGTGACCAGAAGTGATAGGCACCCTATACCAAAAACTGATGAATTGTACTCCAAGCTGGCAGGGGGAATGGCATATATGAAACTCAACATGAGCCACGCTTACCAACAAGTTGAACTAGAAAAGGCCTCTTGGGATTTTGTGACTACCAACACACATAGGGGGTTATACCAGTATATCCGGTTACCTTTCAGAGTCTCATCGACTTGTGCCATTTTCCAATGGACAATGGAAAAATTACTTCAAGGTTTGCCCCATGTTGTGCTTTATCTCGATGATGTCCTAGTAACAGGCCTAACTGATGAAGAATACCTGGCTAATCTGGAAGAGGTATTGAAGCATTTCTCACAAGCTGGAGTACGTTTGAAAAGAGAAATGTATCTTCCAAGCAGAAGGAGCGGTTTACCTGGGTCATAAGTTCAACTCTCAAGGCCTTCACCCAGTAGAAGGAAAGGTGAGAGCTATTTGTGAGGCGCCAGAACTGAAAAACACCACAGAACTCAAGTCTTTCTTGGGAATGGTTAACTACTATGTTTTCTCCCAAATTTGTCAACAGTACTGGTTCCATTATACAGTTTATTTAAGAAAAAACACAGGTGGACTTGCCAAGCTCCACAACAACAGGCTTTTACGACAGTAAAGCAGTTGCTACATTCATCGGCCCTGTTGGTACATTTCGACCCAAAGAAAGAATTAATTTTGCGCTGCGATGCATCCCCTTACGGAGTAGGGGCAGTTCGCTCCCACTGGATGGCAGATGGTTATGTCTCAAGAACACTCAGTGTTGCAGAACGAAGATACTCACAAAGAGAAAGAAGGCTTATCCATTGTATTTGGCGTTAAGAAGTTCCACCAATACATCCATGGTCACCACTTCACCACTGTATCCGAGCAAAGCCACTACTAGGCTTGTTCGGGGAAGATGAGGGAATATCCCCAATTGCCTCTGCACGCATCCAAAGGTGGGTACTGATTCTAGTTGCTTACGAATATACTTTTATCCACCGGCCGGGAAGCCAGGTTGCAAATGCTGACACACTGAGCCAATTACCTCTAAAAGACAGCAATGTGAATGTCCCCATCCCTCAAGAACTTGTCTTGTTATTAAACTTTCTGGATTCATTACCAGTACATGCTAAACAAATAAGGAAGCGGACAGACCGTGATCCAGTTTTGTCTCATGTCAGGGAACAAGTCTTACAGGGATGGTCTAACGAGCCAAAGTTGGATAAAATTAAGCCCTATTTTAATAGGAGATATGAGTTCACCTGCCAGGATGACATCTTGCTGTGGGGAGCGAGAGTCATTGTGCCTCTGAGGGGGAGACAACCATTATTGACCAAATTGTACAGTGTTCACCCCAGCATCTCTAAAATGAAAATTTTGGTGCACAGCTACTTATGGTGGCCAGGGATGGATACAGAAATCGAAAACTTGGTCAAGAGCTGCATACCATGCCAACAGGTACATAAATTGCCCCCTTCGGCTCCACTGCATTCCTGGGAATGGCCAGGAAGGTCATGGGTCCACCTCCATGTTGACTACGTGGGGCCTTTTTTGGGCACAATGTTCCTCTTGATTATAGACGTTCACTCCAAGTGGATGGATGTATACGAGGTGAGATCATCCACATCTGCTGCCACCATAGACAGATTGCGTCAGAGTTTTGTGATACACAGGTTACCGGAGATAATAGTGTTTGATAATGGAACGGCATTCACCAGCGGGGAATTCCAAAGATTTACAGGTCTCAATGGCATAACACATGTTAAGGCCTCGCCTTACCACCCTGCATCCAATGGGTTGGCCAAGAGGGCGGTGCAGACCTTCAAGTCCAGAATGAAAAAACTGAATGGAGACTCTATTGCAACCAGATTATCAAGTTTCCTACTCAGCTATAGGACTATGCCACACATGACCACCAGCATTGCCCCCACAGAGTTATTAATTAAGATACGTCTCAGGATACGTTTGAGTCTCATAAGGCTGAATTTAGGGGGAGGGTAGAGAGAAGTCAGGAGGTTCAGGAAAATGAACAGGAGTACCACAGTTGTGAAAGAAACTTCACTGTAGGAGACACAGTTTTCGCAAAGAACTTTGGAGATGGGTCCAAATGGCTATCTGGTGAAGTTAGTACAGTGACAGGACTCCTGTTCTATCACATATCTGTTGAAGGTCGGATAATTAGGAGATACGTAGATCACCTCAGGAAAAGAGAAACAGATCTACAAGAATGGATGCACTAAGCATTCCCGTTGGATTCTACACCACATGTAGAAGGAACTCTCCTTGGTTTGGAAATACCTGTAGGATCCATTGAGCCTGGGAAGGTCAAAGAGACAAACTTACAGGTTCCTACTGGAGAGTCTAGTGGACAGGTGAGTCCTGGGAGGGAGGCCCTAGATAAACCATCCGAAGTCGTAGAATTATGACGTTTGACACATTTGAAGAAGCCTCCAGAGATACTGAATTTGTAAATAGTTTACTTATGTAAATAGTTGATATATTGTAAAGATTGCAAATTGTATGGTCGAGTAAAGGGAGAGGGATGTGGTAATCTGAGGTGTAATACACCTTTAAGAGCATGTCAGCAGATTGATCACATGACTGTATTACCCAATGACTGTGTAGCACGGGCTACTATGTTAATCGGCAGTTTAAAATAGAGTCTGGTTGGAGAAGCACACGTTGTGTTAGTGCTCTGTTACTTGTGTAAATAAACAGCATGTGCTTCATCTTATATTGCTCTCTGCGTCTGCAGTATATTGTTTGCCAACTCGCCCACTGGTAGATAGGCGTGAAACCGTGTTCGTGAGCAAAACTACCTGACAGAAGGAACATAACAGTACTTGACTCCTCATAGGCTCACCACACCCTTTGGAAAGACACCAACAGGGTAAACAGCTGAGCCAGTATCACCCCGTATACCTGCCCTTAAAAGAATCGTAAAAGAAAGGCCTCTTGCAGAGTTAGGCTGGAACCATCAGGTCAGGAGCAAGGTTTGATCTCAGAAGAGAACCAGGCAGCAATGACCACACGAGAAGAGGATCAGGATTCGGATACAAACAGAGGTGGGATTGGGCCAGCAGACAGAGAGGAAGGCCCAGCTGGGATGGAAACAGTAGAAGCTCAAACTACACTACAGGACTTCTTGCTAATTTGAATAAATTTCTGGGGCCTCTGTGAGCCTCGTACATGATCAAAGCACTGACTAGTCATGCTTAGAGCAATTGCAGGTTGCACTGTTCTTCCTTGTGAATAGGGATATTTTAGGCCTCAGGCCTTAGTGCCACACAATATGGGACACTGGCACCCAAAGCTCATTAGTACCTGGAGCATATAGCAGAGTATCAGCCACTATGAAAGTGGTACTACCATTGCAAAGTTTTTGACTTTGTCAGTTTTGGCTCAATTTTAGCACCTACATCGCTGATGTAGAAGGCCTTGGGTTTAGTTCCATTCCAGAGACTTGAGCACATAATCTAGGCAAGTACATATGTGCTGAGTACTGTGGAAATGCAGCATTGTCGGGGGGGCTGCCTTTCAGCTAAACCTTTAAACCAAGGTGCCATCTGCCCTCTTAAATGGACATAAAAGATCCCACAGCACAGACGATCTAGTCATTTATTTCCTCACTGTTTGTGGGAGCTTGCTGTATGCAAATTGGCTAGCCTAAATCACATTAGTGACCACAATTCAACAGAACTCCACTGGCTGTAATACATTTTGGGGTGTCCTGAAGTTGTGGAAGGCACTACAGAAATGCAAGCTTTGCCTTCCTTGACTACTGACAGAATGCTAACTAGTCACAAGCATTTTCACTTTGTAGCCAGGCTGTCTCAGGGGAAATTCTGCCAGTCTGCTGAGGTGCCAACTATAAAATTATCAAATTACAGGATCAATTAAAACATTGAGCTCAATCTATCAACAATTTAAACGTCCATATTTCAGTGCTGTCCTAATTTTGTTTTTCAGATCATAACTTAATGCAGACCACACCCATAATAGAGCTTCATTCTTCTATAACTCATAGCCTTGGTTGTGAAAATCTCTTGTTCCAAATTTTCTTTTCCGTTTCTGATCAGACTGCACATAATCCATTACTGGAACTATTTCACGCAAACTAATTTGCACCACTGGTAGAAAGACATTGCAATACCCGACATGATATGGGAAGTTGGAAATTCTGATTGGCCAAGTTATTTTTCCTTATTCCTTCACAGGATGTGAGCGGTGCTGGCAAGGCGAGCATTTATTGCCCACCTGTAATTGCCCTTGAGCTGGTGGTGATTAGCTGATGTCTTGAACTGCTGCAGCCCATTTGGTGTTGGCATACCCACAGCGCTGTTAGGGAGGGAGTTCCAGGCCACTTAAACTGTATTCTCGTGGATGCTGTTTTCCCCATGTGTGCCAGCTTGTCAATTGGAATTGCTATCCTAAGACCAATAAAAGTGGAAATGTAACTATGCTCAAGTATAATTATGTACCTGTCTGGAGGCTACCAAGTCTCTGGGTCTGGAATCACCTGTGGGCCAGACCGGGTTATGACAGCAAATTTCCTTCCCTAAAGGACATTTATGGGTCAAGTGGATTTTATGGTGATCTGATGGCTTCACAGACACCACTACTGAGACTAGTATTTTATTCCAGATTTATTTACTTAATTGAATTTAAATTCCCCCAGCTGGCGCGGTGGCATTTGCCTAGTCTGCCAGGCCTCTGGATTACTAGTCCAATAACATTACCACTACCTTACTGTTCCTTTCAACAAGTGGGCACAGGCATAATAGGCCGAATGGTCTTCTTCTGTGCTACCTTCTTTGGGGTTTGATTGGGCACTTAAGTTACAGAGCGAAAGTACTGAATTGACGAACTGGACAGGAACAGGGTCCTTAGTCACCATATATATCGGTTTGTGTTTTACTGGCTTTTCATAAGAATATATAAAATAATATCTCTGTTGTGCTCAACTGCAGTGGCAATAAATGGACACAAATCACTTCATGCAAATAGGTTGGAAAAAGTAGTTTCTCCAGAAATGTTATGGGTAACAACCTGTCATTCCTGTGTTTAGTCTTTAGGGCCTATAAAGGATCCTATGAACATTAAACTACTACCAACCCTGTGGGGATGTTTGAATCGGTTCCGGAAAAATGTCCGTCACAATCGTTACAGGGATACGCCGGTCCCAGAGAAGTTCATCGGGAAACACTGTGACAATACTCCTGATCAGACCGCAGTTTGACTGTGTCTCAGAACTCGGGTATTTTGCTCTTAGCCTGTGCAACAAAAACAAAACAGAACAAAAGGAGACATGAGGGACACAGAGAGTGGTAAAGGCGGAATTTAAGTTCATTTTACACCAAACAAATAAAGGTTTTGACTGCATGTTGTGACGCTGCAGGGCTCCATCATGCACAAGTATTTAGATAAGATAAAACAAGAACAGAAAAATACCAGAAACGTACAGCAGGTCTAACAGCTCTAAACGGGAAAGACAGGCTCATGACTCTTCCTCAGAGCCATTGCCCATCTGCACTGGCTCTAAGGGTAGCAGTGAACAGCAGAGCTCACCAAGGGCCCCAGGAACTTTAATTGCAGTTTTACAATGAATTTTTAAGTGGTACAGCTATGATTACTTTCTTGTTGATCTTATAATGTGTTTGTTTCCCATCTTGTTTGCAATAATAGTCCTTTCTCTCCAACACAGTATGAAGTGTTTACATGCAATGCTAAAATATGAATAGTGCCTGCTAATTCACCGGAATGCTGATTGGCAGCAACAAAATATTTTCAAGACTTCAGCAGGACAGGCAGAGCTGGAAAAATAAAAGATGGGGCTTGAACGAGCTCTTACTATAGAAACCATCCGGGAGCACAGAGGGCAACAGGACGTCAAAGTGAAGAGCTCCAGGGAGTTTGGCAAGTTGAGTTAAAATCTAATTATGCGGTTGGTTTAGAAGCATCTTCTTCCTCTTTACAGATGCTAGAGGGCCCTCAGCTGAATGAAGGCCTGCAGAAAGCGCATTGGAAAGACTACACCCAAGGACTTCAGGATGGACAACTGGAAACGCAGATAAACAAATGGCCACTGGGCATGCAAAGGAAGTGGCAGCATTAAGCGACACAAAACAACTTTATGGAACCCACAAATTATCCCTTCCTCCGTTCAAGACAGGAAATTTGGTTTAGTTAAGATACAGAGAACTTGGGCAGAATCGTCCCAAATTTGCACCAAGTGTGGTCGCAGGACGTCTATCGGGTGTTTGTTTTATTGTTAACAGAGATGTGTTTGTGTTCTGCCTTATGAACTAATGATACATGCATTTAAATGACAGCTGCAGGCTGCTTGCAGAAATAATTTAACTACTGAGAGAGATTGCTATTTTAGTCAGGCTGCAGGGTATTGTAAATAAGAACACAATAACAAGACAGTGCTGTGGAGCTTTACCCTTCACCTTCCACTAAGGCAGATGACAGGAAGCCCGCATTTTGGCATTTTGTCAGAACTCAAGACTGTGATCAGGAATCACTTTATTTTTCCAGTTACTAAGTCCGATGGAGCTGGTGTGTGAAAGGTGCAGAAGGGGGAAGGAAGGGGCCTTGTGAAACTTGGCTCCGATCCTCATAGCTGGACCTGTGCCATGTGGGATATTCCAGAAGGCTGCTTAAACTTTCCTGAAAGGACCCTTGGCTACATTTCAATGTTACAGTAGGTTCAAATAAAGTCTAGATCAATTTTCCATCCACACAACGTGAAATGGACTGGACACTGTATCTGCAATGGCCAAACTTAATGGGCAGAATTTTCTGCCTGTCGGGCGGATGTGCCCGACACAATCTCCGGCGGGCGGGGAGCCGATCCCCACCGGAGAAGCGGGCCCCGCCGCCATTTTACATGGGCGGGCCAATTGAGGCCCACCCAGTGTGACGTCCGGAGCTATGCGCTTCCTGTGCGGGCGGGGAGGATTCCCCAAAAGCGAGAGTGTGCTCTTTTGCGCATGTGTACAAAAGAACGCACATCTCCCTGAGGCTAAGTGCAGCCTCAGGGAGATCACTTACACTTTTAAAAATAGTAAAAATAGAGAAAAAAAATTCCCTAACATGTCCCCCTCATGTAACAATGTCACATGAGATGGGACATGTTCATAATTTACATAATAACTATATTAAAAATTTTAAAACCCTACATGAAACCTCATCCCGCCCGTGGATGAGGTTTCATGTTTTTTCTATTTGCCGCCAGGGCTCCAAGTGGCCATTGACAGGTCGGCGGACCCACAGCTGATTTTGCTGCGCTCCCGCCTTCCTGAAAATTTAATCGGGGCGGGGTGATGTCGGGGGTTCCGTCCAATGTCATCCCGCGTCATTTTACGCGTCAGCGAGCAGGCCCCACCCCCTGCTCACCGACGGCAAAATTCTGCCCAATGAATAATAAAAGATCCAAAGACAAACAGGTACACTCTCTCAAAGCTGGCTGTGTAAAAACTGCTGTTGTCTGAAAACTGGACATTATTAGAATGTGCCATGCATCATTTTTTTTATTTTACTCAATTTAAATTAACATAACTTGACAATTTGGTTAGGCATTGCATGACGCCAGACTTTTAATCCCCTTCGCTGCTTGTGTGCTGGTCTATTCCCATGCTCCAAGCGACCCTTGACCCCACCTGACCTGGATTTGTCCAATCCGCCCATTGCTATAAATGTCCCACCCAAAATCTAGCACAGCTTCAGCCCTGAAGCTGCTGGTTTTGAAAGATTGCACCTATATAGTCAATTTTATTATTTTCTAGCTTTCCAGCAGGATCCTCCTCTTGGTTTGTACAATCTTAACCGAATATTTTTTGTTTTCTTTTAAAAACTGCATGATTATTAGAAGTCATTTTTCACTCTCACTGTTATGACCTATAGACATGCCTGGCTGTGATTATCCTGTTGCAGGGAAAGCCTCTCAGAATTACCTAAACATTGGCAGCTGAATGAAGGCCTGCAGAAAGCACACGGGAAAGACTACACCCAAGGACTGCAGGATGGACAACTGGAAACGCATATAAACAAATGGCCACTGGGCATGCAAAGGAGTGGCAGCATCAAGTGACTCAAAACAACTTTATGGAACCAAATAATTATCCCTTCCTCTGTTCAAGGCAGGAAATTTGGTTTAGTTAAGATACAGAGAACTTGGGTAGAATTGTCCCAGATTTGCACTAAGTGTGGTAGCGGGTGGGTAAAATGACTCTGTACCCGCTGGCTGCATTGGCAGCTTTTCATGCCGTATTGGCCCAAACCCGCTGCGTTAATTATGCATTCCTGGGAAACACGCCATTTCTATGGTGACGGGCTCTCATTCGCCCGCCACGCCATCACCTCACTGTGGTGGGCGCCATAATTAAAGTCCAGCTGCGTGCAGACCTCTCAGTGCTTCCAGCCCACGGCTGCTGCAAAGAAGACATGGCCCCGAAAGGCAAGAAGACTGCAGCCCCCAGGTTCAATTACACATACCTTGAACGTCTTTTGGATGCAGTGGAGGCTCGCTGTGATGTCCTCAATCCCTGCTCTAGCCACAGGATGGGCAGCAACCTCATTAATCTAGCTTTGGAGGCAGTGGCAGTGGTGGTCAGTGCCAATGCCCTGCAAAAGAGGACAGCCACCCAGTGCCGCTACAGAATGAATGGTCTCATCTGTCCCGCCAGGTTAACTCACCCTTCTCATCACTCTCAACTCACACACTCACAAACACATCACGCAACCACAGGGATCTCACACCTCAAGGGACAACACCACTAACTCTCACACACACCCTCACATCTCCATCAGGCTCATATCCTCTGGGGCTCACATCCTCATCCTGTCCATGGCTCCACTCACCACACAAACATTCCATGCAGAGGCATGTGTCCTGTTTACTCTCTCTCCATTTGTTTTCATGCAGGAGAAGCCTGCTCACAACAGCAGGAAGAGGTTACAAACCAGGGGTGGAGTGGCCCACATTAGGCCCCTCACTCACTTTGAGGAGTGTGCCATCGCGCTGACTGATGAGGACGTGGACCATGCCTGTCATAATGGTGAGGTCAGCGGCAAACAACCTCGCGAGGATCCTGCACCACATTGTCTCTCTTTCAATGCAAATGTGAGTGCTCTCTCTCCTGCTTTTGACTCTGCTGCCATGCATTAATTATCCCTACTCTGGTTCACGGGGAGCTCTGCCAAGCAACTGACACCCTCAGCCAGCCAGTCCCTCAGCTCCATCCACGTCTTCATTTCCAGCCAAGAGGACACTTCCTCCATTGCAGAGCTGGAAAGAAGCAGCCTGGAAGACCCGTCACAGCGCTTACCCACACCCTCCACCAGCGCAGAGACACACACCTCGGTGGGACCTAGATCTAGAGCAGGCTCAGGTTCACAGTCTGGTGATCACTGCATGGACATGTCCGCAGCAGCAGAAGGCCGACTCGTGCGAGTTCACCGGCACTTGGCGGATTGCTGGGGAAGAGGCATCTGTGACGCCCAAGTTAGATGATGAGCCTCTAGATTTGGCCTTCTAACTCATTGTGGAGAGTCAGCAGAAGGTGCGGGAACATCACGCAGAGCTGTTGGAAGCCCTCAACAGAGTGGCACGCAAGTCAGAGGAGCGCGTCCGCCTGCTCTCTGGTGAAGTGGTGCCCACATGTGCGTGTAGAGAGGTCTTCATGGGGAGGATGGCAGACGGCATGGAGACCCTGGCCCAGCAGAACACGGAGCTGTGTGCAGACCTGTACTCCATTGCGGGAGTCATGGGCGAGTTTCTGCAGTGGCAGCGCGAGAGGGAAACGGGGCACCTCGATGCCCCTCCAGATGCTCCTTCTCCTCAAGCAGCCAGGCTGGGGACCCCGGGCACCCGAAGGGATGAGGAGCAGCAGCTGGATGCTCCTGGGTCATCCACTCAGGAATCTCAGAGGCTGTCCTCTCCCTCCGAGTCCCCTTTGCCTGTGAGTCCCTCAGCCTCATCCTCTGTCGCTGCAGAGGGGAAAGCTGGCCAATGAGTGATTCTGGAAGGAGAATTGTGTGTGTGGCAGGGTCTCTCGGAACCTTGTGCAAGCTCTCTCACACACACACGGATCCTTCCCATATCGTACTCACCTCAATCTTGTGAGCATTTTGAATGCTGCCTGCTGGGGTTCACTTTCAGTTGTCCATCTGAGCTGACCTGCATCTCCACCCGCCCAATGATCACACTCCCATGCAGCACCTGATCTCGCCCACAATGACTATCGTTTCACTTTCAATTTGGACAACTTGGTCTGGATTCGATTTTTTGTGCTCTTCTCTGTCTTTTCCCCTCACCCAGTGACCCATCTCCTTTCCCTCATCACAGTTGACCCCACTTCCAACCCCGACATCACCTTCCCCCTCCTATCAGTGACCTACCAGTCACAACCCCTTTCTTTTGGGGGTGTCCAGGTGACCGTGCAGGTTCCCTTCCTTCCCAAAAATCCCACCCCATCCACATTCTCCTTCCTGACCTCCTCCTTCCCACCCCCAGGGTCTGTGTCTGCCTCAGAGACACCACCAACCACCATCGCCATTCCTTCTACTGCTACTGTTGAACCCTCACCCTCCCACCCTACCACCTCACTCTGCCTTCGGTCATTCTCACCATTCCCTCATACCATGCCCACCCTCAGTTTGCTCCCCAGGAGGCAGTCAAGGACCCATCAGGCCCCTCCCTTGCACGTTCACCTGGACATCCCCCCTTCGGGCCCCTGTCCTCCCGGGAACCCCTTTCCCCCTCCGGGCCCCTTCCCACTCCCTTAGTCCTCCCACCGCCCCACCAGACTCCCCTCCACTTAGTCCCTCCCCCTTCCTTTCTCCATCAGACACCCTTATGTCTTCCGCCACCCTTAGTCCTTCCCCCCTCCCATCTCCTTCCTCCAGCCTTACCTCTTCTTCCAGCCTCACTTCTTCCTCCGGTCTTACTCCTTCCCCCTTCCTGAATCCCTCAGACACTCTCACTTCTTCCTCCAGCTTTACTCTTTCCCCTTCCCGACTCCTTCCTCTAGCCTTACTTCTTTCACCACTCTCACTCCCTCCCGTCTCCACACTCCTTCCCCCCACCCCAGACTCTTTCCCCTCTCTGCACTCCTTCATCCCCCTGGACTCCTTTCCCTCTTTGCACTCCTTCCCGCTTCCAAACTCCTTCCCTCACACCTTCCACCCACCCCCCGCCTTACACCTACATCCCCAGTTGCCATCTTCTTCCCCGTTACCTCCTCCTCCTCTCGTACTCCCTCTCCCTCAATCTCATCCCCCTGGCACCTTCATTCCCCACCCCCTCAACCTCACCGCAAACTGACATCTTCATTCCCCCGCAACCTCACTCTCCCCGACACCTTCATTTCCCCCTCCCAACCTCACCCCCCGACACCTTCATTCCCCCTCCCAACATCACCTCCAACACCTTCATTCTCCCCTTCCAACTTTACCCCATGACACCTCTTCCTCTCCCAGTTGACCCTAGACCTTCCTCTCTCACCCCCTTGACCATCATCCACTGTGAGCATCAACAATTTCCGTGAGCTGCTTTGCAGCAGAGCCATGTCCATGAGAATCCACCCAGCATGCCATGGATGTTCCTGCAGGATCCTGTTGGTGACGGGCTCCAGCATCTTCCGCTCCTCGGATGTCCGCGATGTGAGCAAGCCCCTGGCGGTAAGTCCCGACTTCTGCACGTTGCAATTGTCAAGATGTGTTCTGCACTGGCGTGTTTTCCCACCGACGTGGGTGGACAATCCAGTGGGGGAGGGGGACGATTCCAGCAAGCTGGCCTTATAATGATATGCAGTTGTATTACAATGAGGTTCCCGATGTCCAATGGCAGGAATGCGGCCCGCCATTGACAGGCTGAGCGGATGACTGCAAACTGGTTTCACAATGTTGTGAAACTGATTTTTGGCCTTCTTGCCATATTGTTCACTCACGCCACCGAACACGCCCGACGCCAGCGGGAGTAGAAAATCCTAGCCTTTGACAAAAACTACGAGAACAGAGGGAAAAAGCACTGTCAGGTGCAGAGCAAAAAGACCAGAAAGTGGTTTGGATGGAACTTCAAAAGAGAGAGGCATCATGGAAAGTTTCCTCTCATGAAATGATAACGTCGAGGGAAGAGGAAAATTGGAAAGAAGATATAATGATGAATTGGGTGGTTCAGTCTCACCACAACAACCTCCATGAAATATATGGCGCACAAAACAGAACCTTTCAAGGGGAGGAAAAGATAATGAACAACATATGCAGAAGAGGCAAAAGTACAGTAAAGAAAAATTGAGAGCAAGGAATTTGAGAAGAAACATGAAGGAAGGAAGAAAATAATGAAAGAGCCCAAAACAAACCAAAGAAGTCAGGCAGAGAGAGAGAACAGGACTATTAAATATCATTAAATTAAATTTGAAGTATCTTGATAGAAAGAGAATGGCTACAGGAGCTGCGATTAGGGTTGATTTTACAAACCAGCACCCCTGCCTGAGTTCTTGATATATGAAACTGTCAAGCAAAGATTTTTGCCGAAGGTAATAATTTATAAAACCGACCCTGGAAGAACACCTGGACCAAATGGAATGTTCAAAAATATTCAATTGTCTTCTCTAAAAGTCCAGCCCCATTTGCTAAAAATAAAATTATTTAATTTTGTTACATGTTAAATGTGAGACTCCCTTGATTCCATTAGTTTATGATGTAGATACAATTCACATGGCATAGTGTAAAGCTAATTCTTATAGATAGACTGGGTATAAAGGCAAAAATGCCTCAACAACAGAAATGGAACCCCATGGGACCAAAAGGCAGCCCATCCTGAGAAGTCACAACTTAAATCTTTTCTCAAAAAAGCAGGCACAGATTAGAAGTTGCTAACTATTCTCATTTTATAAGTGACTTTAATTGAATATTCTAGACTTACGTATTTAACAAGTTGCAGAGGGCAGCAACCTCCTCGTTAATTCCCTCAGGCTTGTCTACTAGCTTCACCTGCTGACCCATCAAAGGCAGCGACACTCCTTTTGATTCGTCTGGATTGTATGTAGCAGAGAACTGTAACCAGGAGTAAAGTATCAGTTGAAATAACATCACAGGATGTTTGAAACCAAAAAAAGGAGGGGAAGTCTATAAAGTCCAAGAATAGTTGGGAAGGATGTGAAAACTGGGTCCAGGCTCTAGACCTCAAGTTATAAGCCATCAGTTAAACAGCAGTGTTAAGGCCATTCTTCTGCTAATCAGAAAATGTTGTACAGGTATGAATGAACTGATCCCATTATTACATCTCCTCCTACACCACCAGGGATTGGATACAAACATACCAACTTTCCCTCTTGATTCTTAACATAGAGAGACCATTACATAGGATGGGTTCCTAGGTCAGCTAAGGTGCTTACATCACAAGATGTGACCATAAGTTGAACAGGTACCATGATGTCACCTGGATCCCAAGGTTACAAATCTAATGGGAAGTGAGCAATGGGCTGCATGCAAATCATCTAGTGAATGTGGAGTGGTTTTAATACAGGCGTGTTTAATAAGATTCACATTTGGCTTTACTAACTCTAACTTAGTCTGGTGGAAGATGGTAATGTAGTGGTAATGTCACTGGATCAGCAATCCTGAGACCTAGACTAATGCTCTGGGGGCACAGGTTCAAATCCCCCTATGATAGCTAGTGGAGTTTAAAATGCAATTAATAAATCTGTCTCAGTAATGGTAACTATTATACCTATCATTATCAAAAGAGTAACTCTAATTTAATAGTTGCTGAAGACAACATCTAAGGAACCTTAAACAGATACATATTGGTCAACCGACAATTTGTGGCCCCTTCCCACGAGATAGGCCATTGCACTCATCAGACCAGATGGGATTTGGTGAGTAGGGCCTCTATGAGATATGAAGGGAGCAACCAAAGGTACAACATGATATCCAAATAACTTTTCTTTCAGCCTACATTTAGAATCATAAAATATTAAAACACAGAAATGAGCCAGGTCAATCTTCACTCCAGAAATGAACTACATCCCTGTTCAGGCTTCAGGTTAAAATCGAAGTCTGGTCTCAATTACATCATCATAGCTTCGTCTGCATATTTAAAGGAGGACCCAACTAGCTCGACTGGGTGCAACAAAAACAAAAATACCTGGAAAAAGATCTGCTGAGTTTTTCCAGGTAATTTTGTTCTTGCTTCAGATTTCCAGCATCCGCAGTATTTTGCTTTTAGCTCGACTGGGTGTCCTTGCAATGCCGGCAATTCAGTCAAACCGATCTCCAGTAAACCCATGTTCCGTTTTATCTGCTCCCTCACTTGGCTTCTACTAGGAGGGAGGAGTTACACATCCAATCAAACCTGTGTCAGACTGTATCTCCATGAGTCTAACCTCACTTTAATGAGCCACTCACTCATACGTGTTTGCCTGTGTTTTATGAAACATATTTAAGAGAATTGGGAACACTATATGCTTTCGGTGCCTGAGGTCTAGTGTAGACTTGACCCTTACTTTATGTTCAACAGATAAATAGGATAAGAAAGTGACTGATGCTTAGTCATTTTGGAAGTGAGTGTGGCTTTCCCCCCCCTAGCATTGTATTGCTGTGTAACTATGCTTCAGCCCAGTATATTGATCTATCTGTAGAACAGCATTGCATTTTAATACCCACTGGTGGTTTACTGATGAGAACAAAGTCAGTTTGAAGTAAAAATGCATCAAAGCCTTGATAGCGGTTTTTGATTTGGCAACCTAAGCTACTGATTTTACACGCTGATACTTTGGGATTTTTGATTTGCTTTGTTTTTGCTGGAAGGATTTGAGAATAAAATATACTTAATTGTGTTTTGAAGCAAAGTCTGGGGTTTTCCGACCCCATCGCGGTGGGACCTGCTGCAGGGGGTGTGGCAGCCCAGCCAAAAGTCCATTGACTTTCAGCGGGACTGGACGATCCCAACGGAGGGCGGGGCCGGAACATCCCGCCCAAAGTCATTTTATGTAGGTTTAAACAAAAATCAGGGGCTTTAATTGTTTTTTTTTGCTCTTGAGGAGGTTTCTCTTGTTGGTTGAGGGTGAGATTTGATTACAGCTGCCATTCCTTATGTTCAGCTGTTGTCTGTAAAATAAAGTAGGCAAAGATCTGTATCTGACTTCATCTCACTGAAATGTTCCAGTCTGCCTTTTGGGGCGATTGGGATAACAGACACAACATTCATTTCACATCACAAGGTTTCCTATTAGTAAATCCTCAGGTTACACTATCACATAATTAGATATTGGGACGTATGGGCACACTCCTGTCTTAAGATGTTTGAACCACTTACAGCAATGCTTCCCAAACTTTTTTCCCGTCTTTCTTCGTGTGACCCCAGAGTGAAAATTTTGGGGGGGATTATTAATGTATTTGTACTCTGATTATTAATGTAATAGCATTCTGATTATTAACCTTATAGGATTATGATGACATGACTGACAAATTAGTTTAATGTAATAGGATACTGATTATTGATGCAATAGGGCTCACCATTAAATTGAAATAATTCTGGTTATTAATAATAGCATCCTGATTATTGATGCAATAATTTCTTGATTATTGAAGCAATAGGCAGCTGATTATTAATGCAATTGAAAAATGTGTAATTAATGCAATTAGGTGCTGAATATCAATGTAATAGAATCCTGGTTATTAATGTAATAGGACGCTGATTATTTTGCAATAAGATCCTTATGTTGATGCAATAGACACCAGAATATTAATATTATAATATCTTGATTATTAATGTTGTAGTATTCTGAATCTTACAAGAATAGTACTCTGATTATCAATGTAATAGGAGCCTGATCATTAATGTAACAGGATTCTGATAATTGATGTAATAGAATCCTCATTATTTATGCAATAGGATTTTGATTATTAATGTAATAGAATCATGATTATTAATGTATAATAATCCTGATTATTGAAGAAATAGGCTTTCTACAAAAAAAACCTGAACATCTACCTTTTTACAGCCTTTTTTTGAAGCAGCAAATGGGCCTCAGATAGCAGTCCATTAGGCCATGCCCATCATCAAAAACAAAAAGCTAGGATTTAAAGGGGCCTTGCAGCTGTCAGGAATCAGTTCTAGCTCCATGGTAGCCATTGCTGTCTTGGAGTCTGCAACCTCAAGTTCGCGTCTCTTGATCCCATTGGGGGTTGAGACCCACAGTTTGGGAAACTCTGACTTACAGGGGTTACCAACACTGCTGTGCTTGTGAGAATACCAGAGTCAAATCTGAAACTTATAACACACACACACACACACACACACACACACAAACACAGACACCTATCCCAATCTTATTATGTAGACTTTTAAGACTTTCCTCCAAATGTTCCAAATCCTTTATTGATGTTTAATGTCTCTTGTTATGACAGCACTTAAAATCATTTGACAGCTTGTGACTTTAAAAGTGAAGGCACATGGGAAGGTGTTACATTGCAGAAATCTAATCACAGCTTTTAGAGGATGTAACAAGGCATACAGCAAAGCTGGAGGAGTTGTAAACTCAGGATAAATGTTTCAGCTGTGTCCCCGTGGTCACACTCTCGCCTGAGTCAGAAGGCTACAGTTTCAAGCTGCACTCCAGAGACTTAGGCCGGAATTTTCCATGCCCGATGGCGTTGGGCATCATGGCGGAACATATGGCGGGAAGGCCAAAAATCGGTTTCATGCCATTGTACAAACATACGAAATAAGAACAGAAGTAGGCCATTCGGCCCCTCAAGCCTGCTCTGCCATTCATTAAGATCTAGGTGGGTCACCTTTCCCACTGCTGGATGTCGGGACCTTTGTTTTAATACATCCGCATATCATATCCGCATATAAGCCCTGCTCGCCAGAATCATCCCCCCACGTTGGATTACCCGGGCACGTCGGCATGTAGTGTTTCACAGCTGTACATAAGTGCCATGCACCTGGGGAGCTGCACTTCACTTGGGACTTCGAGGTTTGTTTGCCTACCTTGCTTCAGGCAGCACTCGCGGTCATCAGCACCAGGCTTCACAGACAGCACCACATCACTTTCAGAGGGGGCTCATGGTCAGGTCTCTACCTACAGGACGGGGGTGGCTTTTCAACAGCTGCAGGGCTCGGGTTTGCTTGGGGAAGGGGGAAAAGTGGCCTCAGGCAAGGGAGGAGGCTGCAGGGCGAGGGCTGTACTGGGGAAGGAGAGTGTCCCAGGGTGTATGTGGGCCACATGTTGATCTGTGCAAGTGGTCTCAAGATGGTGAGGGCTGAGGAGGCAGTCTCCAGAGGAGATGAGGCCAGAAGGACATGTGAGCATGTGTATGAGAGAGTGAGTGATGATGTATCTTGAGCTGGCAGTGAGTGAGATGGCAGTGAATGTGTGATGGGCTTGTGAGTGTGTGAGTTTAGAGTGATGAGATGGTTGCCTTACCTGGTGGCATGGATTAGATCATTCATCCTCTTTTGGCAC
The DNA here is from genome assembly GCF_964194155.1 of Cetorhinus maximus. Classification (NCBI taxonomy): domain Eukaryota; kingdom Metazoa; phylum Chordata; class Chondrichthyes; order Lamniformes; family Cetorhinidae; genus Cetorhinus; species Cetorhinus maximus. The sequence goes on along the minus strand of NC_135890.1, from coordinate 50,785,107 downwards.
TGGATGGCCAAACTCTTCTGTGCAGCATTGGCACTGATCATGACTGCCATTGCCTCCCAAGCTGGAGTGGTGAGATTGCTGGTCCCAGAGTGAGGAAGCAGTGATGTAACGGCGTGACAGGCTGTTCAGAGGCTGCCCGCCAGTGAGACAGCATGATCCCTGTGGCTGCATCATTAATGAGGTGGGAAGCGGATGATGCGGCGTGAAAAGCCACCATTGCGGCCAGCGGGTAAAACGTCCTTTTTCCCACCTGCTACTGCACTTCACTTGGAGCTTTGAGATTTATTTACCTACCTTGCTTCAGGCAGATGATTCTCCCTTGAGCTCAAAACCTCAGATGGCACGCCAGTGCAGTACTGAGGATTTTCTGCACTGCAGAATGGGATGAGACATTAAACTGAGACCCCTGTCTACCCTCGCAGATGAATATAAAAGACCGCATGCAATATTTCAAAGATGAGCACAGAAGGCCTCCCCATTGAAAAGAGAAGGAGAATCATTGATCTACATTTAGAACAGGGTATAGAAAGTTGACATATTTCTGCCTGCCTTTGGAGAAATTGGAATAAGACACAGAAAGGCACAACATTCATTTCACATCACAAGGAGTTCCTACCATTAAATCCCCATGTTACACTATTAGATATTGGGAAGTATGGGCACATTCCTGAACATATGATGTTTGGGCCACTGTTATGCCTGTGAAAATACCAAAGTCAAATCTGAAACTTGTCTTTGCATCATTTCAATTTTTTTTTCATTTAAATTTGCTATATCTACACTTATAATGCATCCCACCATCCCACCAGTGAAGGGGCTGTAACAACATTGCGAATAACAGTGTTTAATTACAACACATATCTATTATTATAATAATACACAGCTGTTATCTGTCCTCACTTTTCTGATTGGTTCATGGGCTGAGTGGTGGGTGATGCCTGTGCATGGGGAGGCTTAATGGGGCATTCAGAGAACTGAAGCACATGAGGCATGTGTTGCTGCCAACAGTTGGTGGTGGTGGTGGGCTTGGGAAAGAAAAGAGGAAAGACAGGACAGCCCAACAACAAAGTTCCCCTGGCTGGAGGGACTGGCATAAGAAGAAGAGAGGGGATGGGGGTTAGGATGGGGATGATATGAGAGGGATGAAATGCACGGGGTGGGCGGGTACAGCATGACAAGGATGGTATGGGAAAGATGGAATGGCCTGGGATGGGGATGTAAACAACTGCTGTTGCAATAAAGATACTAATTTCACTGCAAAGTTTTTGCGAGTCTCTGCTAGTTTAAATAGTTACTCTGGGAATTTCTTCAGGCTGCTGCAGCACCACCTTCAGTAAAATGGGAATTTATAAATGTGGTTACCACTCTAATGTGTCAACTCAGGAGGAATCTGAGAAAATTCCAAGTGAATGCTTCCATTATAGATATGGCATAGGACTTTGTAAATGGAAAAAAAGTTGATGAGAAGCATATATTGATATAAAACTATATATATGAGTGTGTGTGTGCAAGTATGTGTTTATGCAAGTGTGTGAGAGACCAACACAGCAAGAGAGAGAAGAAAAAACAGTGCACCCCATAAGCCTCCGCATGCACCAGGCTCTACCCACCAATCAAACCATGGTCCAATCAGAAAAGTGCAGATAGACAAAAGCTGCGTATTATTAGAGTAGATATATGTTGTAATTAAACACTATTACTTGTGATGGTGTACAGTCTGGTGGGATGGTGGAATGCATTATAAATGTAGATATAGCAAATTTAAATGGAAATATCACTACACAACTTTGTTGAGAAATAATATGAAATAAACTAGCAGGAAATGTTCTCTTTCTCTCTCAATCTCTGTGCCTCTACTTTTATCCCTATCTTTTCTCTCTCCCTCTCTCTCTCTCTCTCTACCTCCGTCTCTTCCTCCTCTATATTTTTTTACATCTTTTTCTCTATCTCATCACCCTTTCTTTCTCTACCCCCTCTCGGTTTCTATCTGTTTTTTCCACTCTACCTCTCTCATTCTACCCTCTCTCTCTACCCCCTCTGTTTCTCATTTTCTCTCTTTCTATCTCTCTGTACCCCTCTTTATAACTCTTCCTCTGTCTTTATCTATATACATATTATTGATGCAACTAAATGTCCAGAACAGATCTTTGTTGGATCATTGGAAAGATGAAAATTTCAGCTGAACAATTAAGTTATTTACATTGCACCGAAATTCAGAACAAGAAATATCTCTCTGCCAATATAGGAAGCTAATGGCAATGCAGAAAGCTAACGCCATTTAAGAAATTGCACTAATTGGTTGTTGGCTGACAAAGCCCTTTTTGATAAAGTATTACTTACCTTGTTATTACAAGGTTGAAATGAGATTCCATGGTCAGAGGTGGGCAAATCTGAGACTGGTAGCTTCAACCAAACATCTGGCCAAGGGCACCAATTTGTCGATGATGCAGGTAGCAAAAGCTGTGATTGTGGATTCAATGTGACTGGTTCACAAATATCTAGTGGCTTCAGGAAGGGTGCATCATTTGAATATTGATTAATAAGATTTGTGTCGGGTGGTCCCATTGCCTCAAAACCTATTGGTAACGGTAGTGAATGCAGAGAATTGGAATCCATTTCAGCCACTCCTGTTTGCATAAACTGGTGTTCTGATTCTTTACTTGCATCCATTTTAAAGGTTGAATAAGAAGGACGAGGTGAATAGGAGCTTGAAGAAACGATATCCTGAAATTGCAGACTGGACACTTCTTGATAATCAGTTCCCAAGTATTCTGGGTCACTATTCAAGCACATCATATTAGGATTCAGATCTGGTGAGATTTGGCAAGACTCTGTTGCACTGGGTGTTATTGGTTGATTATAAAAAGACCACCCAATGTTAGTCAAGCTATTTCCCTTCTCAAAGGGAGCTGAAGTTGACATTTTAAGACATGAATCAAATGGATGTTCTTGAAGCATTTGTTCAGGATTGACTGGATATGGGATTGGATTGGTATGTGGTGCCTGGACTGCACTTGATTCTTGCAGAATTTCTGGTACAACCCCATTGGGATATTCCTCAGGATTTTGCTGAAAGCTAAATAAATCTTTGTCAAATGCCATTTGGTTTGAAGCAACATGCCAATCATAAGAGCTTTCCTCAGGGGGTTTTGAATATCTAACATTTTGTGCACCAACTGGTGCCCATGTTTCCTTTTTCAGTTGGTTAGGATGCCAACCCTTGTCTCTAGGACTGTCCATCGTGAATTCATTGTAATGTAGTTGACAATCGGGAAAGGTTTGTGGGTAAGTTAAACAAGGTATTTGGTAATTAGGCATTGAATTCATTGGATTAGCAGTAGCCCCTTGGAACTGCATAGAACTGGGCATCAGTTGTAGGTCATTAGTGGCACTGCCACTTCCTAGTTCTGTGCCATTTACTTGCCAGCCATACGGAGCTTGCATTGAGGGATCAGAAACAGGATACTGCTGATGAACTGGAGAAGATCCATCGACTGGTAATTCCATTTTCAACGTTTCAACTTTGCTGTTCCTTCCTTAGAAATATGAACATCCCAACCCAATCAGAATAACCTACAAAATAAGAATTTTTGTAAGTAAATTCTATTGAATAACATTTACACGTACAACTGACTAGCCATGCAATAGATAGCTCCAAAGGGTTTACTTGAGCCTATGCGTCATACTATAATGTGTAATTCTACTTCACAAAGTAGGTCAGCTGCATACTTAGCTACTTAGAATTTAGGAAGTCGTTTTGAACCTCAAACTAGCGTTATCATTCATAATCAGATATAAAAAGACCACATATTCAATGTACTGTACTTTATTTCTTATTTTCATAACATATTTTCAGAAGATAATTAATTCAAAATTAGCTCTGTCTCTTGGTTGCAATGTCGTTTGATGGGAATCTCAATTCATACTCCAGTTAATTTTTTCTACCAGTCTGAATCCTTATTCAGTTGTGGCCAATCTTTCAAACTGAAAAACCAGAAGAGTTCAGAGCCATCGATGTTCATTGATGACTTGGAAACTGTGCATTGATCGTCAACAACACTTCATTAAGGTAAAATCTCCCCAAATTGCCCACCTGGGACTTGGGTCTCGATTTTCACTCAGTGAGGGATCAATGCATGTGGAGTTGGTGGTGGGTGGGAGGGCTGGCTCCTGGGCCAGTGACACTCAGTGACCTGTTGGGATTTCACCCGCAAGTCGGGGTAAGGGGGCACAAATATCCCAGACGGAGCCTGGAGATGCACTCATGCAGCTAAGTTGCAGTTGGTTAGATCAGGGCAGGATAGGACTGGACAAGTCTCCTGCTCCATTTTAACTGCCTTCCTGCCCAATGTCTGCCAGGCGAGGGAATTAAAATCGAGGCTGTTGTGTCTCAGGACTGAGAAGCAGCGGAATAGTCCTCGGGGAGGTTTGAAGTTACATTCCTTATTACTATGGAGCTGTTTCAAGATACTCTGTGTAGTTCACATCAATGAAGTGGACCAGTGGGAAAGGAGAACCTATTTGAGGGTCCCTACCAGGAAAATAAATGATATGTGAAAAACAAGGTTTATTTACAATACTTGTGTGGTACGATCACAGACTGGGCCTTGCACTTGCACATTACAATAACGATCTTTCTATTTTCACTCTGCCCTTTTCATTTTTCCTTAGATTTGATCCTGCACTTCCAGTATATTAGTTACTTTAAAAATATGTCCCCTTTGCTGTTTTGGTTTTACCAGTTTATATTTTCCTCCCAGCTCATCCTTTGCTCCTCTCTACTCCTTACTCAATGATATTCACCAAATATTGATTCTCATTCTTTGCTGTGCACCATGCAGACTAAAGCTGGGGCTCTTTTCTGAGGCTCATGAATGACATAATAAAGGCCCTTAAGATCATGAAAAACTTTGATAAGGCAGACATAGAAAATATGTTTCCACTTGCGTTGTGTCTAAAACTAGGGGCATCTAAGTCCAAGAAGGAATTCAGGAGAAACGTCTTTATTTGGAGAATGGTTATAATGTGGAACTTTTACCATGAGGAGTGGTTGAGGTGAATAGCAAAGTTACATTTAAGGGGAAGCAATAAAATCATGAGGAAGAAAGGAATGGAGTGATTTGTTAATTGAGTAAAATGAAGTAGAGAGAGAAGTAGGCTCATGTGGAGCATAAACCTTATGACTTGTTTCTGTGGTGTATGTTGCTCAGTCCCATTTCCCTCCATTCTTCAGTACCATACATATTACTGCTGTGACCGCCCAAAACCAGCAACCTAGAGTAGAGCCCGCTCAGTTAATCACAGAGGAAGGGATGCACCAGAGGCAAATTCAACACAAGAGAATGAGCATTCCTTTGGGAATAGTATAGATGCTGGCAGCCCGTGGCTTTACTGCTATCAGGTGCGTGTCTGTCACCGACAGTGGGAGTCTTAAACTAAAACGACACAACCTCGCTGAGGCTTACTGCTGCATTGCTTCATCAGAATCAATTTTGTTTTGCAGCTCGGAGGCTTTATAAAGGTTGGTCACCCGCTGTGGTCAGGTTCGAATCAAGAGCATGACACTTGATCAGAAAACTAGCATGACTGGTTGGCCCCCAGGAAGAATGTCTCTTTCCTGAACAAGCCAGCAGCCTCAAGGAGAAGATGCAGAGCAACAGGCAAACAAAATACATCAATGCGGGTCTGCACCAAGCAACAGATCAAGGCTTAAATTAAACAGTTCTGCCTGCAGGATACAGCCGCATGCTTCATCACTGCCGGGAGACCAGAACTGCTTGTGCATGCACTTAAACTAAACACAGCCTTTATCTTTAGGCTGTGAGCATATCTTAAATGCCTTGCCATTTCCAACTATGCAGAATGTTTACAGTATGATTACACACATGATTGAGTCACTATCATAGAGTCATAGAGCCATTACAGCACAGGAGGACCATTCAGTCCATTGAGTCTATGCTGGCTCTTTGTGGAGCAATCTTTTCAGTCCCATTCTCTTCTTCTATCCCCATAGCCCTGCAAGTTTATTTTCGTCAAGTGCTCACCCAATTCTCTTTTGAAATCATTGACGTCTCTGCTTCCACCACCCTCATAGACCAAAAATTCCAGGTCATTAAACAGTTCTTCCTCACATTCCCCCGGACCTTTGGCCCAAAATCTTAAATTTGTGTCCCCTAGTCCTTGTATGACCAGCCAATGGGAACAGATTTTCCTTGTCTACCTGTCTAAACCTGTCATAATCTTGTACATCTCTCAAATCTCCTCTCAATTTCCTTTGTTCCCTGGCGAACAACCCCAGCTTTTCCAACCTTTCTCCACTTCTACAAAGAATTTGTCCGCTTCCATTCTCTTCCTCAGTAAACATTGATGCAAAGTACACATTATGTACTTTAGCCTTGCTCTGTGCCTCTAAACATTTATTACACTCTTTGTCCCTAATAGGACGTATCCCACCTCTCACTACCTGCTTACTATATACATACCGCCAGAGGATCTTTGGGCTCCTTTTTTCTGTTAACTGCCATTTTATTCTCTTTTTGCCAGTCTTACATTCCTCTTCACTTCCCCTCTGAACTTATTGAGTTTGGGTCTGCATCTCCCTTGAAGAATTCACATGACGTGAATCATACACCCTCTTTTTTTTGTTTTATCATATTGTCTATCTCCCTTGTCATCCAAGGCTTTGGCACCCCTACTTTTTGCCATTGTTCGAATGTACCTAGCCTGTACCTGAAACACCTCCTCCTTAAAGATAGCCCATTGCTCAGTTACCATTTTTCCTGTCAGTCTTTGGTCCCGTTTTACCCTCACTAGATCCTTCCACCTCATTCCACTGAAGTTAGCCCTCGCTTCCAATTTAGAAGTTCTACTTTAGATTGTTCCTTGCTTCTCTCCACTACTAATCCAAACCTTATGATACAGTGATCGCTATTATCCAAATGTTCCCCCACAGACACTTGGTCCACTTGGCCCACTTCATTCCCCTGCACCAGATCCAGCAATGCCTCCTTCCTGGTTGGATTGTGAGCATACTGGTCAAGGAAGTTCTCCTGAGCAGTTTTCTAAAATTCCTACCTCCTTTCTCTTTACTCTAACATTACCCTATGTGCAAAAATTGATATGTGTGTGTGTAGTGTGTGTGTGTGGTGCGTTTGTGTGTAGTGTGTGTGTGTGTGTAGTGTGCGTGTAGTGTATAATGTGTAGTGTGCATGTAGTGTGTTTATATAGTGTGTGTGTGTAGTGTGTGTATGTGTGTAGTGTGTGTGTGTGTGTGTGTGTGTAGTGTGTATAGTGTGTGTGTGTGTAGTGTGTGTGTGTTGTGTGTAGTGTGTGTGTGTGTGTGTAGTGTGTATAGTGTGTGTGTGTAGTGTGTGTGTGTTGTGTGTAGAGTGTGTGTGTGTTGTGTGTGTGTAGCGTGTATGTGTGTGTAGTGTGTGTGTGTGTGTAGTGTGTATAGTGTGTGTGTATAGTGTGTGTGTATTGTGTGTAGTGTGTGTGTGTGTAGTGTGTGTGTGTGTGTGTGTATGCATCTCTTTCGAAAGGACATAAATTGATTTGGACTTTACAAAATGAAGGAAACACATTCCAGAGTGTAAAGAATAACAAATAAAAGTATTTCCTTTTCGGTTATGATAATACTTTGGAGTCAAGGAGACAACTGTATTTTGTAAAATTTTGGCAGTTCCCCAATGGTTGTCTCTTGGGTTTTGAAGAGAAAGCTTTGGCAAATTTCAGGAGAAAACCTAAATAGAAAAAGGTTAGAAATACACAGTGACAGCACTTGTAAAGAGAAAAAGTTAAGTTAATGCCTTGAGGGAGAAATCTTTGTCTCAAACGAAAACTGAAAGATCAGCAACCACTTACTGGAGTTCCAAAATAAAAAGTGAAGAAAAATATACAGAAACAGACAGTCCTATCATAGGAAGTTAGTGGGCTGATTTAATCTTAAAACTATAGATTAGTAAATTATGGACCTATGCGACAGCATAAAAAATAATCTCAGGGATGGTGAAAATGCATGAGATCTGTATTGGGGGAAAACAGCGGTTAAATGAAAAATAAAATGAAGACTTTGGTTTTTTCGGTTGCAGCTAATTTCACGTGATTGGCCTGTTTTTTATTTTTCTCTCCAGTTTTGTATCCAACATGGTCAGCAAATTTGGTTTATATTTTCAATTTTTATTTCTGATGAAAGGCTGCACCCAAAAAGTCAACTCATTGCTGCCAAAAGCAAGCACAGGGATTGCAATATGTGATTAAAGCCACGGCCATTGATTGCGATGCAGGAAGCAAACCAACTTCATGCTGCCTGTTCATTTCAATGATTTCATCATCCAGCCAGTACTAATCACATTGTTCATTGCCAGGACTCATCAGCAGGGGGCCAATATCATAAGTGGCAAGGAACACTTAAAGCTAGCCTGCACTTATTAAAGGGGAGATGTATTGTAGCTGCAGCAGGTGCTGGGATTCTGGAAGTGAATCTGACCAGGTAAACATTAAAGATCACCACAATATGGAAGTCAGCAGGTTCCGAGGATTTCCGACTCTGCACTGGAGGCTTTGTTGGAGGAGGCGGAAAGAAGAAAAGATATCTTGTACCCACAGGGGGCCAGGAGACCCTCGAGACAGACTTTACAAACGCAGTGGGAGCAGATAGCTATGGAGGTTAATGGCAGGAGTCAAACCCCGAGGACATGGATGCAGTATCGCAAGAAGTTCAATGACCTCACACAAGTAGTCAGGGTCAGCGAACACAGCTTCAAATCCTATATTGCACCAACTGCTTCACTAGCCTCAGCCACTGATCAATTCACCCCCTCAGTCACTCAACTACCAATTATCAGGACTCATAGCTGTCATCCATGCGCTTCCCCTCACCCTCACAAGCTTAGCACAGCTGCAAATCTCACATCCACATCTCAAAGCTTGCACACACTGCCAGCTATTTAACCACGACAGTCACATCACCCAAACAGATTGCACTACACTCAATGTTACACCTCTCTCTCTCTCATAGCAAGGCTGGGTAAAACCAAAGGCTGCAGAAACTAACCAGGGAGAGGGGGAGAGGGGAGCATTGTGCCTGCATGTCCTAACCCCATGAAGGAGATGGTGCGGGCCATTACTGGGACAGACATTGCTGAGGCCATTGCCAATGGTAAGTTTGGAACCATTGAAGATGATGGTATCCTCATCCTTTTTCTCACACTCCCCAATACCTTCTGACTTTACAAACTGCAGGTGTTGTCAGCATGAACTCCAACCCCGCCCCAATCTTCCCCAACACAATGTTACACTTGTGCCTTTCTCCTTTCGGATACCCAAGAAGTGCAATCTGACCAGCCAGTGGAGGAACAGCAGGATGACAGTGATGATGGAGACACACTGTCATTTGATTTCACACTTGCTGCCACCAGCCCAGACGCTGACACTGAACATAATTTAGAGGGTAGCATAGAGGCTGGATCGCACATTGGGGTCAAGGCTAGCACAGGTGCCAGATCATCACAGAGGGTGAGTCACGTGTGGAACCTGTTGCTAGGGGACTCGAGTGAGCATGTTCATGGGGCGACATACAGAAGAAAGCGGATGGATTTGTACAATGAAATGCTTGACGCGTTGCAAAGCTGACCGGAAAGATTGCGGTCAATGTCACGGAGTATGGAAAGTTCAGGAGCAGCTTGGCACGGGGCTTTACACAGAGCTTAGAGCCCTTCCTCTGCAGAGTGGATCTGGTGGCCAACTCTGTTTGCAAACTAGTGGACCCAACCATTATGCCAACATTTCAGCTTTCATTGTAGCACAAGCAGTAGCTACCCAGCTTCTGATGGCTGAAGTCGAAGCTGAGACTGTTGTCATGCAGGATCAGCTTGTTGCCACTCAAGCTCAGACTGCTGCCATCATGACTGCAGATACCAGTATTCAAAGGGGCTTACAGGGTATCAAAGCAATCCAGCAATTTGTCCTCCAACTGGGATTGCTGAGGTGCTGCCCCAGATGAATGGCAGATGTTCGATAGAGAACAAAACTGCTATACTCTTCGGAATACAGCATGCATCTTCCCATTCTGCCAGGACCCTTGCTGTTTGTTGCCTGTCAGTCTTCCCGCCCGCACTATATGATGCAACCCAAAGCCGGGCCTTCTGGGGATAGAGCTCTCAAGATTGTCCTGCAAGGTCATCTGCAGCCCCACCCATTCCCCGCACCCAGCCAGCGAACGTCAGCTGCCTTCCATCATCCATGCTGTAGCCATTGGGTTAGTGTTACTGTATAGAAACACACTGTGCATCTTCACCTAGGATCGGTGAAGATACACAGAAGACAGGCACTAAGGATTGACTTTTGTATGTGTCATAGCATGGTTTCATTTCTAAATTTGATTTTGAATGTTTATCTTGTGGTTGTCTTTATTTTTGCACTGTGGCCAAATGGACATGTGATAGAGAGAAGGTAAGAAGTGGGTCTGTTGGTGAATGGGAAATTGGGGTACTGGTTACTGGTATCACATTCAGATGAGTCCTTCATGGACTGTATGGGCAGAAAGGGGCTGTCAAGATAACCTCCTCTGTTCCTCCCCCTTCTCCTGCTTCTCGGCTGCTCGCTGTATAGCCGGTGGCAAGGGCTCTTACCCCAAGATGGTGAGGTTATGCAACATGCAACAGACCACAGCAAATCTTGACAACTGTCCCGTCAAGTACTGCAGGGCTGCACCAGAGCGATCCAACAGTGGAAGAGTTGTTTCAGCATGCCAATCACCTGCTTGATTGCCTTTTGTGTAGTAGCATGGTTTTCATTGAATGCATGCTGCACACATGTGCATGTGTTGCTCAGCAGTCACCCGCTGCGATGTCAAAGGATAACCCTGAGCTCGTGGGCCAGGTAGCCACCCTTAGGCTTTTCATGGTGGCTCAAATGCAGATGGTACAACAGACTTGTGCAGAATGGAAGCATCATTAGTGCTGTCAGGTTACCAAATATTGACCTGCATGATCGCTGTGCATGGTTACTCACCTCATCTGAAGCTTGAGGGAGTGGGATCTTTTTCAGTTCCAGACTAGGGCTGAGTTAACATGCAGTGCCAGCAAAGTGATGTAAGTGTGTGCAGTCAATGGCACTCTGCACCATGGGGTGACCTGTAATTCTAGCGAAGTCACATGCTCATTTCACTTGTTTATCTCTGGCAAGGAAGGATGAAAAATACTTACTTCTCATTGACTAGAAATCATCAGTGATGTCCATATTTAACTGTGGACAGCAAACTGTGAGACCTTGCAAATGTCTCCAATTCCCGTCTGGAAGGAAGCAGATGGATTGGGGATATGGTGGCATGGCATAGTGGTAATGTCTCATAGACGTCTACAGCACAGGAGGCCATTCGGCCCATCATGTCCACACCGGTGAACAAAGATCTGACTACACTAATCCCATTTTCCAGTACTTGGCCCATAGCCCTGGAGGCTATGGCAACACAAGTAAATATCCAAATACCTCTTAAATGTTACAAGAGTTTCTGACTCAACTACCTTTTCAGGCAGTGTGTTGGGTGAAAAAATTTCTCCTCAATTCCCCTCTTAGCCTTTGACCTCTTATCTTAAAGCTATGCCCCCTGGCTATTGACCCTTCTACTATGTCACTGGACTAGTAATCCAGAGGTCTAGGCTAATGCTTTGAGGACCTGGGTTCTAATTCCATCATAACAACTGGTGGAATTTAAACTCAATCAATAAAATTTGGGATTGAAAGCTAGTCTCAGTAATCATAACCATGAAACTATCATTGACTTTTGTTGTAAAAACCCATCTGGTTCACTAATGTCCTTTAGGGAAGGAAATCTGCCATCCTTACCTGGTCTGGATTGGATGTCACTCCAGACCCACAGCCACAGGAATGACTCTTAACTCCCCTTTGAAATGGCCTAGAATGCCACTCAATTCAAGGGCAATTAGGGATGGGCGACAAATGCTGGACTTGGCAGTGACGCTCACATCCCATGAAAGAATAAGTTTAAAGAAAATATGCACCACCATGACTGCCTTGACTGGCAATGTTACCCTCAGTCTGTTCTGAGGTCCCAGTTCTAGTTCCAGCAGCTGGTGGATTTTGGTGAGGAGTTCTTTACTGAAGTGCAGACCTCTCTCACGTTGTTCCTCACCAAGATACAGGGAAGAGAATTGCTCCCTGAACACTCTGGGTGGATATAGTCTCCTTGAGAACCCTTCTCCCTGTCCTCCTCCTCCTCCGCTGTCTGCTCAGCAGCTTGCCCTTCTCTGAGTGGCACCTGTTCCTTTTTCCAGTCATGCTGTATTCCAAGAGGAATGCCTAAAGTGCTCCCCTGCCTGGAAGCAATTAGTTTGTGCAGCGACCTTGAAGTCAGCAAAAAATTACTCAGCATCTGTCACATCACTCACTGTAGACACTTGCAACATTAAATGACTATAAAAAGCAACAGACATGTGTATAATCAAAGCAACACCCAGAAGAAACCAGTAAATAACCCTAAGTTGTTGATGGTCCCTTTAACTAGCACTGGTGGGGGATTCCTTCCTGCTGCTCTACGTTTGTGCAGCTTTCTGAGGTTAAGAGAAGTTGTGAGCTGGAGCATTGAGCTCCAAAATGGCACCACTGGTATCAAATGAGTGTTGCACACTAACTGACATCATGATGTACCTGCTCTGCATACATTCAGCAGTCGTTCACTGCACACGTGCTGATGCCCTGAATCGCCCCAAATGTGTGCAGGCACCACAGCTGCCATTCTGGAACTCTAAGGGTGCTCGTAGCACCCAGAAAGCCCAATTTCTCGCCCAACCCGCCTTAACCTGTCCGTCTCGTTTACATACTTAACTTCCAGCATTTACAGCTTATGTTTTATCTCCATTAGAAAAAAGAACTCCTGGCTATATTCATCTGTAAAGAAGGCTGGACTTCATATCATAAAAATGACAACACAAAAGATCATTGTGCTCCTCAACTGGGATCATCAGCTCTAACCCTGCTTCCCTGTATCCTTCTATATTCCTCCTTTCCAAATACTTATTCAGCTGCTTTTTAAAAATGATCTTACATTCTCTGTCTCAATTGTCGTTTGCGGTAAAAATATCTGTGTTCTAATAATGCGCTGCAATTTCTTTTCCCAATGTATTGTTACTAGCTTTTTTCTCTCCTGACATGGTACACAAGAGATATGTTTACTTACGGAAAGCAGCCCAGTTGGACTGATACACAAAATAGGACCATGCTGAAATGAATTATAGTTCAAACAGGCCTCAGTACGAGAGTGTTTCTTGCTGCCATTGGGTCTCTCACTCATCGAAAATGCTTTGTGGATCAATTATTAAAACGCTTCCCAGAAAGTGCCACATCATTCATTGAATGAGAAGAAGTCTTCTGAGGGATATATTTTTAATTTCCTCGTTCTGATCGTTCTTCAAAGGGTTCTGAAAGTGTTTTTTTCTGCTTGATCTGTTCTAAGTCATTCTGTAGTCGTCAGGAGATAGCAGCAGGCCAGACAGTCCATGGTCAGGCACTAGGTGAGAATAATCAAATCAGAGGTCTTTAATCAGGAACTGTTTCAGGTCCAGTTCTATACCGAGTAGAAGTACAAGAGAAGCAACTTTCCTGTGTTCTGTAAGGGAATAGTTAGGTGCGCAGTTACAGTTTCCCTTTCAATTTATCTGCTTAGTACTTATAACTTAAACCTCAATCTATTAGAGTGTTTACTTTACTAAGGTCACAAAGACCACGTGACAGCCAGTAGTAACCTGGAATGCAATGACGATGGTTTTCTGTTTCAGTATTACTGCACCTGTTTTTGCCTGAAGCAAGCTCTGACACCGCACCCTTTTGTTGCTGGTGTAAATCAATATTTTAGGATTACACAATCGTTTTTGAAGGCACTTTTAAATATGTTCTTAAAGAAACAAAATATGTTCTTAGACAATTTCAGATTTTTCACCAGTTCTTTCACTGGGGCCATTGAGATGATTATTTGTTGCAATGTCAGCATTCAGCCCCGAGCTTTGCCTATAGCTTAAGAGTTGTGTGCGGTGAGGGTTTGCTGTAATTATCCCATTGGTGAGCAAGTGAGAGGAGGCGAAGATCATTCACAGCGGTATATGCGACACTGAATGTGAGTAAAATATCAAGTGCAAAAACTCCGAAAATATAACAACCTCAATGTGAAAAGTGTTCTTCTAAATCCTTCTAATTATTGCTCTGAGATTACAGCCCTGTTACTGACTCATCAGTTTGACTTATTCCCTGCCGTGAGAGGAATCCAAAATCAGAAGGAAAGACAAATCTAAATCTGATCTGAAGACATAGGAACAAGAGTCAGCCCCTTGGGCCTAATCTGCCATTCAATTAGATCATGGACAATCTGTGTCTTACCTCCATTTACCCGCAGCGACTCCATATGAAAGGAAAGAATTTGCAGGGCTGTGGGGAAAAGACGAGGAGTCTTTTCTAGATGAGTTGCTCTCACAGAGATCTGGCATTGACATGATGGGCACAATGGCCTCCTTCAGCGCTGTAACCATTCTATAGGCTGGATTTTCATGGGGCCAGGGAGACTCCGTGGTGCAGTGAAAATGGCGGCTGGGACCTGATGCTGGGATTCCTGCCCCCATTCCTGGGGTTTCCATTTTCAGGAGTGCCTTTTAAGGATGCACACTAGTTCCATTCACATACCCGCATCCTGCACTCCCATCTTAGCCGGCTCCATTGTGGGGATAGGCATGTCCTAGTCCTTGGCAATTTTCACGGAGTCGGGTTCGCTTTTCAAAGAATCGTGGTTCACGGCATCTTAGAGGTAATGTCAAACATACTCTGCATGAGGGAACCTTAAGTTCAAAGGGTCCTCCTCATATCCCTCCATGCCAAGATATGCCTCTCAACCACCCTCTATGGCCCCTCATGCCCCCATTCCAAGGTATGGTACTTGCATGCCAGTTCACCCATTATACTGCAAAGAACCAATGAACCCTATAGTGACAATAGGATGTCTAAAAAAACCTTTTAAAAAAACATTTTAAAAAAACAGTCATCCAGTGATAACTTTCCACTTTCTTGGGGGAGCTGGTGGCGTTAGTGGTATTGTCACTGGACTAGTAATCCAGAGACTCTGGGTAATGCCCTGGGGACCCAAGTTCAAATCCCATGACAGATGGTGGAATTTGAATTCAATCAATAAAAATTTGGAATTAAAAGCCTAATGATGACCATGAAACCACTGTCAATTGGCATAAATACCCATCTGGTTCACTAATGCCCTTTAGAGAAGGAAATCTGTTGTCCTTACATGGTCTGGCCATTCACCCATGTGACTCCAGACAAACAGTGATGTGGTTGACTCTTAACTGCCCTCTGAAATGGCTTAGTGAGCTACTCATTGTATCAAACCATTAGAAAATCTGTAAGGAATGAAACCGGATGGATCGCCCAGCATCGACTTAGGCACCAGAAACGACAATGGCAAACCCAGCCTTGTCGACGCTGCAAAGTCCTCCTTACTAACATCTGGGCACTGTGCCAAAATTTGGAGAGCTGTCTCACAGACTAGTCATGCAGCAGCCTGACATAGGCATAATCACGGAATGATACCTCACAGATAATGTCCCAGACACCACCATCACCATCCCTGGGTATGTGCTGTTCCACTGGCAGGACAGACCCAGCAAAGGTGGCGGCACAGTGCTACACAGTCGAGAGGGAGTCCTCAACATTGACTCTGGACCCCATGAAGTCTCAAGACGTCAGCTTAAACTTGGGCAAGGAAACCTCCTGCTGGTTATCAACTACCATACAGTCTTGGCTGATGAATCAGTGCTTCAGTTGAACACCACTTTGTCAAGGTTGCAGAATGTACTCTGGGTAGAGAACTTCAATGTCCATCACCAAGAGTGGCTTGGTAGCACCACTACCAACTGAGCTGGCCGAGTCCTAAAGGACATAACTGCTAGACTGGGTCTGCGGCAGGTGGTGAGGGAAAAGCACACTTGGACCTCATCCTCACCAATCTGCCTGCCGCAGATGCATCTGCGCATTTCAGTATTGGTGAGAGTGACCACTGCACTCACTCTGTTGTTGTGGAGACAAAGTCCCGTCTTCACATTGAGGATATCCTCCATCATGTTGTGTGGCACTACCACTATGCTAAATCTGTAACCTCATGTCCTGGTATATTCCCTCACTCTATTGTTGCCACTAAGGCAGGGGATCAACCCTGGTTCAATGAAGAGTGCAGGAGGGCATGCCAGGAGCAGCACCAGGCATACCTAAAAATGAGATGAAGCTACAACTCAGGGCTACTTGAGTGACAAACAGCGTAAGCAGCATGCAAAAGGCAGAGCTAAGCAATTCCACAACAAACGAATCAGATCTAAGCTCTGCAGTCCTGCCACATCCAGTCATGAATGGTGGTGGACAATAAAACAACTCACTGGAGGAGGAGGCTCCATGAACATCCTCATTGAGGGGGGAGCCCAGCACATCAGTGCAAAAGATAAGGCTGAAGCATTTGCAACAATCTTCAGCCAGAAGTGCCGAGCAGATGATCCATCTTGGCTTTCTCTGGAGGTTCCCAGCATCACAAATGCCAGTCTTCAGCCAATTCGATTCACTCCACACGATATCAAGAAACGGCTGTAGGCACTGGATACTACAAAGGCTATGGGCCCTGACTACATTCCGGCAATAGCACTGAAGACTTGTGCTCCAGAACTTGCTGGGCCCCTAGCCAAGCTGTTCCAGTACAGCTACAACACTGGCATCTACCTGGCAAAGTGGAAAGTTGCCCAGGTATGTCCTGTACACAAAAAGTAGGACAAATCCAACCCAGCTAATTACCGCCCCATCAGCCTACTCTCCATCATCAGTAAAGTAATGAAGGGGTCATCAACAGTGTTATCAAGCAGCACTTGCTTAACAATAACCTGCTACTGATGCCCAGTTTGGGTTCCGCCAAGCTCCTGACCTCATTACAGCCTTTGTTCAAACATGGACAAAAGAGCTGAACTCCCGAGGTGAGGTGAGAGTGACTGCCCTTGACAATGAAGCCGCGTTTGACCGAGTGTGGCATCAAGGAATCTGAGCAAAACTGGAGTCAATGGGAATCAGGGAAAACTCTCCGTTAGTTGGAGTCATACCTAGCACAAAGGAAGATGGTTGTGGTTGTTGGAGGTCAGTCACCGCGGCTACAGGGCACCACTGCAGGAATTCCTCAGGCTAGTGTCCTAGGCCCGACCATCTTTAGCTGCCTCATCAATGACCTTCCTTCCATCATAAAGTCGGAAGTGGGGATGTTCACTGATGATTGCACAATGTTCAGCGCCGTGTGTCACTCCTCAGATACTGAAGCAGTCCATGGTCAAATGCAGCAAGACCTGGACAATATCCAGGCTTGGGGTGACAAGTGGCAAGTAAAATTCAGACCACACAATTGCCAGGCAATGACCATCTCCAACAAAAGAGAATCTAACCATCGCCCCTTGACATTCAATGGCATTACCATGACTGAATCCCCCACTACCAACATCCTGGGAGTTACCATTGACCAGAAACTGAACTGAACTAGCCATATAAATACTATGGCTACAAGAGCAGGTCAGAGGCTTGGAATCCTGCAGCGAGTAACTCACCTCCTCAGTCCCCAAAGCCTGTCCACTATCTACAAGGCACAAGTTAGGAGTGTGATGGAATACTTTCCAATTGCCTGGATGACTGCAGCTCCAACAACACCCAAGAAGCTGGACACCATACAGGACAAAGCAGCCCGCTTGATTGGTACTACATCCACAACCATTCACTCCCTCCACCACCGTGGCAACAATGTGTACCATCTACAAGATGCACTGCAGAAACTCACCAAGGCTTCTTAGACAGCACCTTCCAAACCCATGACCGCTGCCATCTAGAAGGACAAGGACAGCAGATACATGGGAAAACCACCACCTGCAAGTCCCCCCTCAAGCCACACACCATCCTGACTTGGAAATATATCGTTGTTCCTTCGCTGTCACTGGGTCAAAATCCTGGAACTCCCTCCCTAACAGCACTCTGGGCGCACTTACACCACATGGACTGCAGCTGTTCAAGAAGGCCACCACCATCTCAAAGCCAAGTAGGGATGGGCAATAATACTGGCCTAGCTAGCAATGCCCACATACCATGGGCAAATAAAAATAAATAGATAAAACCTCCTTTTTACTACAAGTCAGAAAAAGTGTCAATCATCCAGTAAAGTATCAATAGCTGAAACTGCAAGCACTTGAAACTGCTTTATCTTATGTAAATAAACATTGTGCCATTGACAGAAGAAATCAGAGAGCCAGAGCTGTCAATCAAGCAATATTTTCCCTGGGGCTCAGGTATTTCAGCATTCTAATGGATATCTGGGCTCCCAGCTAAGCCTCATTATGCATTCTTGGGGTGTGGGAAAAACTGGATAGGCAAGATAGAACTAATGTCTTCCTTCTGTGCTGTGTGACTCTCTGATTTCTCAGATCTAAATCATTGCCAGACATTTGCAGCCTAAGTGCCCGGGTTTCATGAAAATCCCACCTCCAGTTCGGGACTCAACCACCTCCTGGACCAAGCAACTGTTCCACAGTCAGAACAGAGGAAATAGTGCATGCTGAATTTTCCAAGCCTATTTGAGATGGATTGGAAGGAGGGAAGGCTGGTAATATGGGAAGGGGAAGGCATCTGGATAGGCGCCCAATATCTTCCTGCTGTCATGGCATATTGCCAGTGGCAGGAACCTCAGCAGCATGGCAGTACACCAGTTGGCCAATTGAGCCACCTAAAGGGCCCAAGTAAAGGCCACTTCCCATCACTGCCTACTTTTTACCTGAATCGGAAGGCCTCCCTCCGTACGGGGAGACCACTATGTAAACCCCAGTGGCCTCCCAGAGGGTTCTGGGGTGTGGGGAGGGCATCCTTAATGGCCACTCCAGGGCTGACAGAAGGCCGCCAGAGGCAGTAGCCATCGCCACGATTAAGGCTCTGCCATTAGAATAGGACACCCAACCCAACCACTGAGCCCTGCCTGCCAGGATCCACCAACCTCAACAAAACGTACCTCATCCTTGAGTGTGCCTCACCATGGAGGCACCCTCTCCTTCATGCTGCAGCCTCAGTAGTGATGCTGCCATGATTGATAGGCTGCAGGCCCTCGGGGATTGCGTCAGCAGCTCTGGGCGGGGTGGGGTTCAGGGAATGCGGGGAGGGGTGGTGGGGATGGTGGTCCTGGCAGCCGTAGTCATAATGCCCCAGGTCCCGCCACCTGTCAGAAAAGGGTCAGTTCCTGCTTTCAATGGAACTTAGTTGAAGCAGGGCTTGATCTACTTTCGAAAAATTCAGCCCTGTGATTCCATTCTCAGAAGGTCCAAAAATAGCGCAAAGTCTCCTTCCTGGGCTACTGATCTATGGCTACTTGCTCTCTCTTCCTTTGTGAAGCGAATTACTTGCCCTTTCTCTTTCTCTCTCTAACGAAACCCAGCTCATGCACATTCTCTACCCTTGACGTCTTGAGGGTTGCCAAGCCTTCAGGATTGCCCTGGAGTTTCCCAGAATTAAAGATTAGTTTCCAGGCGCAACCCAGGAGAAAAATCACGGGGGTGTGGGGGCAGGACTGCTGGAGGCAGGAGGTCATGTGATAACACCTCCGGGGATATGTCCAACCAGAGTTGGCAACCCTAGATGCATCTGCTGTCACTACCCTGGCATTCTCAAAACACATTTTTTATTCCGAGCATAAAGGAGCACTTCCTTGAGCAAGACAGGTTTCCAGTCAGCAGAGATATGACCTTTTGCACGAAGTTAACCCCAGAGACAGCATGCCTGGTGCGAACAATAAATCAGATAAGCTCACAGAATCTAGCACAAACTGTTTCATGTTCTCAGATTCTTCCTAATTAATTCACAACCAGCTTTGCATATCTCAACTGCAAGCTGTGAATCAGATTTATTATAACAATTAGAGAAGAGCAGGAGTAAACGCCACAGATCTCACTAGCTTATTCAAATATTTAATTTCACATTAAACTGCTCTGAAAAGTAATTGGTCGAAGCTTCTAATATTACTCACAAACTTTGAACACTCATCTGTCAAGTAAAGCCTACGGATGAAATCAGACCTTCGTGGATGTTTTCCAGTGCCCACTGCACTCGACTGCCTGTGAGTGGAGATTAACTAGCAACTAGAGGGTGAGTTATACCTACTCATTCCCTCTGAAGCCTGACCTGAGATATAAGTAATGGAAAGATACCCTTCACAATAAAACAACATAGTGTGACACAGGGAGACAGTTTGATATTGTTTACCTTACAGTTAATCAAAGCTGACCCACTCTAAACCATTTGCAGTGACTGACCTGTCAGTCAAATTAAGTTTCATGAATATCAAGAAAATCTCAGGTGCCATGTACCTATCTCAAGCCATTTATCACCTTCAGGACAAAGCTGAGCTGACTCTCGGTATAAACAGCACCTCCTTCTCTCCTGCACTGTTTAGACAGCCTTCAAGCTCGTGGCCCTACAAAGGCCTGGTAATACAACACAGAATAAATTGTAAATCTGGGAACATCAGAATCTCTGATCCATGTTAATTGTTTCTAGCTCTTGGATAGCTCTGGGTCTAGCATTCGCGAGGTATCTGTCTAAACCAACTTATTCTGCTTTTATAGTGACTAATGCAAAGAAACACTGGTTTGTGCAAATGCACAAGCTGTTTCAAACAAGCAGCCATAGAATTAAACTAGTTGTAAAAACAATCTCATGGAGGGGAACAGTAAAAATAAATAACCTTCAAATAAAACAAAATAGATCAAGGTAGTTGCAGCTGCACCCCTCTGAATCTGCAGATCTATCCCCTTCCTTTCTGGTTCCATTGCCTTCTGTTTTCTACTTTTCTACAGTTCCATACTCCACCTTTCTCTAATCTCGTTCATTTGGTATCTAAACTGATGGCCCAATGGCTTCCAAGTCCCAGCTTTTCTTTATTATAAATGCTCCAGGTTTGTGTAAGGACTTAAAGTATACAGTAACTTTGCTGTGCCCAGGGTCCAATAAGGCCATAATGCATGTATGTGAAAACTCTTTATCATAGAAATATCAAATAGATTACACACTACACCCCTTATTGTTACATACCAAAGTCCAGAAGAGTCCACCTTTCACAATACTGATTTATGTCTCTGTTTTTTTTATTCCTAGCTACCTGATCCATTACAGCTGACAGGAACCTCTCTGATTAATGCTTAATCTGTGACTCAAGTACGTTAAATACATCTTTACTGATTTCACAAAAGCTTCCTTTAATCTGAATAAATTTACCTTTTTCAGTTGACAGGTGTTAGAAGCTTGTGAGTTTTCATTTCATCTCCAAGGTTTTAAAACAGAAAGTAAAGTGGAGCATACCTGCTTGAGCTGATTTATCAGTAACGTGTAGCCAGCCAGCCCAATGTGAGGTGAAAATGACTCTGTTCCAGTAAATGAGACCTGTTTGGGAAATAGACAAAACAAGTTCAGACACTGGAGCGGTAGTTTACAATGTGCTGTATAATTTGCTTAAAGTCTCACAGTTGGAATAGTGTTGACCAACAGAAGAGTGTGGAAACAAAGTAATGTAATGCGCAAAACCACTTCAACTAGGCTCCATTGAAAGGTAGTGCCTGGAGCCATGGAACAAAACAAGGGAAAACATAAAGAACATTCCTTCCAAATCACAGTCAAAATCAATTTGTCAACAAGTAAACTAGAAAGTCAGCTGAACCAGATTTAACCAGGCTGCTGTTCCTAACTTCAGGTTTCTTTTGAATTTGTAAAACAGAATATTGTTTCCCTCCCCACCTCTTTGGAATTTGAAACATGCTTCTGTTAACATGTTTCTGTTTCTGTATTGCACACAGTAGGTTATAAGATGACCATTTTAGCTAAACCCTTCCAAAAAAAGGAAAGCTAGTCACCTCCTTACTCCCACCCAGCTAATCACACCATCCAAAAGGCCCTGAGGGTTTAAAGTCTTCCGTTTCATTACAATACAATCAATTTCATCAGTCTTTGGCTGAAATGTGTGTTCTTGTCAATAGCCCTAAATTTACCCTTGATCAGTATGTTCCTAAGCCCTTTGCCCTACTGTTTGAATTTATCTCCAAAGATTATTCCAGGTATCTTTAATATCTCAAATATGATTCTTTTCTGTCCCCATAAGTTGCCATTATTTTTTGCCAAAGAGCTCCATTGTCCATATCATCACAGGTCAGCACCCAGTTGTTTGCGAATTAGTCTCCTGGATCTTCAATGATCTACCTCCAGGACTGCATTGTTTCCTTTGTGCCTTGTGACCAAACTGGGGACAGTTCTCAAGGTCACCCAGGCACTATAATAGAATACTGTGCTGAGCACTGTAGCACTGTACTGAGCACCATACAGAGCATTACACAAATCGCTCCACTAAACGATATAAAGAGCACTGAACAGAACACTATATAGAATATTCCAGCAAGAGGGAATCTAACCATCTCTTCCTGTCATAAAACAGCATTTCCATCACTGAATCCCCCACTATCAGCATCCTGGGATTACCATTGACCAGAAATTGAACTGGACCAGCCATATAAATACCAAAGCTACAAAAGCAGGTTAGAGGCTGGGAATTCTGAGGTGAGTAACTCACCTTCTGACTCCCCAAAGCCTGTCCACCATCTACAATCACAAGTCAAGAGTGTGATGGAATACTCTCCACTTGCCTGGATGAGTACAGCTCCAACAATACTCAAGAAGCTCAACACTATTCAGAGCAAAGTAGCCTGCTTGTTTTGCACCCAATCCACCATCTTAAACATTCACTCCCTCCACCACTAATGCACAAGCTGCACTGTAGCCACTTGCCAAGCCTCCTTCGAGAGAACCTTCCAAGTTCATGACCTCTACCGTCTAGAAGGACAAGGGCAGTAGATTCATGGAAACACCACCACTGCCAAGTTCCCCTCCAAGCCACACGCCATCCTGACTTGGAACTATATCGCCATTCCTTCATTCGATGGGTCAATTCCTCCCCGATAGCACTGTGGGTGGGCCTATACCAGATGGATTGCAGAAGTTCAAGAAGGCAGCTCACCACTACATTCTTCTCAAGGGCAATTAGGATGGGCAACAAATGCTGGCCTTGCCAGTGACATTCACATCCTATGAAAGAGTAAAAAATACAATGAATGTTCAAGGTGATGGATTAGTGCCGATCAAACAGGCTGCTCTGTTTTGGATTGTGTCAAACTTCCTGAGTGCTGTTGGAGGAATGTCCCAGAGCTGAGATGATTGACCTCCAACAACTACAACCATCTTCCTTTGTGCTAGGTATGACTCCAACCGGTGGAGGGTTTTCTCCCGATTCCCATTGGCTTCAAAGTTGCCAAGGCTCCTTGATTCCACACTTGGTCAAATGCTGCCATCATGTCAAGGGCAGTCACTCTCACCTCACCTCTGAAATTCAGCTTTTTTGTCCATGTTTGAGCTAAGGCTGGAATGAGATCTGAAACTGAATGCCCCTTTGGAACCTGAACTGTGTATTGGCAGGCAGGTTATTGGTGAGTAAGTGCCACTTGATACCATTGTCAATGACACCATTGTCAATGACACCTTCCATCATCTTGCTGATGATTGACAGTAGAAATGTACAAAACACTGCACAGAGCATTATAGAAAATACTGTGCAGAATACACACAGGGCACTGCACAACTCAATATTTTCCAGTTACTGTACAAAACATGGTACAATGCACTATACAAAACACTACTGAGCACTATCCAGGAGACAAAAGTGAACACTACATAGTACGCTGTACAGATTACTGTACAGAACATTAAACAGAATGCTATGCCTAGTAGTAGAAATCTCCATGTTACAGTTGATTGACCTGACTGTACAGTTTGGCATTTATTTTCTTTGTTATTTTCAGTTACATGGCACCTTGACCTGCTAAGTGCCTAATCTATTAACCTGTAAAATCTGTTTAAACCTCAACTCTAGTTATTTCAACCTCACTTTTCGGCAGCACTCTGACCACGTCAGAAGGCTGTACTTTCCATCACCCCTCCAGAGACTTGAACACATAGGCCAGAAATTTCCCACCATTGGGGGGGTTATGCGGGGATGGGGGTGGGCGCGAACCTGATTGGCGCCCCTGATCAGGTCTGCGCCGCCATTTTATGTAGGCGGGCCAATTAAGGCCCTCCTAGCGTGACGCGTGCCCAGAAGTGCTGAGCGGGCGGGGGTGGGGGGGCGGTTCCCTGCTCTCTTTCGCGCATGCGCATGAAAGAGCGCGGAGATCTCCCTGAGGCACGGAGATGCCTCAGGGAGATTTGTTTCAGTGTTAAACTTTCAAATAAAGGTTTTTAAAACTTTTAAAACATGTCCCCTCATGTGACATTATCATATGAGCTGGGACATGTCAAAGAATAAATGTATATATTATTAGATTTTAAAACACTTCATGAAACCTCATCCTGCCTGTGAATGAGGTTTCATGATAAGTGTGATGGCCGCCTGGGCTCTTTGCCTGCCCCCCCGCCAACCTTAAGGTTGGATGGGCAGCTCATTAAATTGAGTTAATTAGGTTTTAAATGGCCTTAATAGGCCTTTGACAGTTTGGCGGGCACGCAGCCAACTCGGCTGTGCGCCCATCGAACTGAAAATCTAAATGATGTTGGGACGCCCGCCCAATGTCACCACGCGTCATTTTACGCATCGGCAAGCGGGCCCTGCCGTCGCTCGCTGATGGGAAAATGCTGCCCATAAAGCAGACTGACATTTCATTGCAGTACTGAGTGAGTGCGCCATGGTTAGAGGTGCCAACTTTGGGTGAGATTTTAGAGCGAGGTCCCCTCTGCTTGTTCAGCTGGGTGTCAAAAATCCCATGATGCTATTTAAAGAAGCAAGGTGAAGTCCTCCTAGGGACTTGGCCAACATTCATTGCTCAACTAACACTACCAAAACAGGTTAGTTGGTCATTTATTGATTTGCTGTTTGTAAGGGACCTTACTGTATTGGCTGCCATGCATCCTACGTTACAAAAATGACTACATTTCAAAAGTACTTCTTTGGCTGTAAAGCGCTTTGAGACATCATTGATTGAGATGTACAAAATTGTGAGGGCCTGGATAGAATGGATGGGAAGGACCCATTTATTTTAGCAGAGAGATCAGTGACTAGGGGGCATAGATTTAAAGTGATTGGCAGAAAGATGACAGGGGCGATGATGAAAACATTTTTCACCCGGACGATTGTTGGGGTCTGGAACTCACTGTCTGAAAGAGTAGCAGAGGCAGGAACCCTCAACTCACTTAAAGGTGTCTGGTTATGCACCTGAAGTGCTATAACCTGCAGGGCTATGGACCAAATGCTGGAAAGTGGGATTAGGCTGGGTGGCTCGTTTTTCAGCTGGCGCATTCACAATGGGCCACAATGGCCACTTTCTGCGCTGTAAACTTTCTATTATTTTATGATTCTACATCCTGACGTCATGAAAGGATCTTCCTTTTTTCACTCGAGTATGTAATCCATGTTTCTTTTAATGTGCAATATCTTAGACTGACCATTTATTGAACCAGAGGTTCTCTTGTACATTTTCCATGGAAAATCAAGACAAGGTAAAATTCCCTAGCAGAAAGACGGAAGAGCAGTAAAAATTGCAAACCACTATTTACTCATCTCAGGTTGAGAGGAAGTTGGCTAACTGATAATGATGAGGCCATAAATAATTAAGCACAGTTTAACACTTCAGGTAAAAACCGTGCAGCCATTTATGAGGTTCCAAGAGGGTCCTCTGACTGTGGAGAGGGCCAATGGATAAATGGGAATCACTGGAATCCTTGCCTGGGAAAGTTTCAAGAAAATAATTTATATAGAAAGGGAAGGCATTACAGAAGCAAAGGAAGAAAACAACTGTGAGTGGTTGCTCCTAACTTACTGTTACTCAAGAGGAAGATTAGTCATGTTGCCAATGTCTTGGATCAGTGAGGCTGCCTGAACAAAGTTGTGGTGATCTGGAGCTGATGATGTTCAGCCTAGTGGCAGATGAGTGAAACTGCAAGTTTAGCGTCATCTGAGAATGTGAGCCGGATTTCCTTGTTGCAACCTTACCCATGACTCTCAGTCTCTACATGCCATTCTCCTTGGTTACACAATCACCATGGCCTGTATACATGGGTGGTGGGGTGAGATAGGGCTGTGTCCTTCCTGAGCACCTAAGCAGTGATTAACCTGCCCTGTTTGCTTCCTCTGATCTTTCTCCTGAACCAGGAAAGTGCAGTATCCCCAACCAATCACCCACAAATACCACTGATTCTCGGAACAGTTAGAGTGCTGTTATCAATGGAAGATGAGGGTTAATGTTAAGGAAATAATAATTGCTTTAGTGCTGAAACAATGTATAAGTGATAAATCGATGCATTGTTTTGTGACAGCTTAATTCTAACATGTGGAATTCTCTTTGGCAAAAAGAGGACACAGAATGGTTAAACCAGCCTATGGTCAACATTGATTTTCAATGGACACAGAATGGCAGGAACACATTTCAGATGCTCTATCGCATGTGACACCATTTAAATTATTTCTATTGTCTCAGTGTCTACGATTTCAGTGCTATATACACTTTGCAACCATAGGATGGTAAGTCAATCAAAACAGGGCAAATCAGCCACACCAACCAGAGTACTTGATAACCTGGAGCCAAATCTACATGAATGGCATCGACTCCTGCCTCTACATAGCCAGTCAGTTCTTAAATATACATACATATATATATATTTAAATAAATTTTATGGGATGTGGGCATCACTGGCTAGGCCAGCATTTATTGCCCATCTCTAGTTGCCCTTGAGAAGGTGGTGGTGAGCCGCCTTCTTGAACTGCTGCAGTCCATGTGGTGTAGGTACACCCACAGTGCTGTTAGGGAGGGAGTTCTAGGATTTTGATCCAGCAGCAGTGAAGGAACTGTGATATATTTCCAAGTCAGGACAGTGAGTGGCTTGGAGGGGAACTTGCAGGTGGTGGTGTTCCCATGGGTCTGCTGCCTTTGTCCTTCTAGATGGCAGCGGTCACGGGTTTGAAAGGTGCTATATAAGGAGCCTTGGTGACTTCCTGCAGTGCATCTCGTAGATGGTACACACTGCTGCTACTGTGCATTGGTGGTGGAGGAGGGAGTGAATGTTTGTGGATGGGATGCAAATCAAGCGGGCTGCTTTGACCTGGATGGTGTTGAGCTTCTTGAGTGTTTTTAGAGCTGCACTCATCCAGGCAAGTGGGGAGTATTCTATCACACTCCTAACTTGTGCCTTATAGATAGTGGACGGGCTTTGGGGAATCAGGAGGTGAGTTACTTGCCACAGAATTCGTCGCCTTTGACCTAGGAATATCAGTACCCAAATGCCATTGAATGTTGATCAACTGCTGTTAGGAAGTCTCTGGACAGACAGATTATTATCCTAGGAGAGAAAAAGAAAAAGAAAAAAGAGGCAACATCAGAGAAGAAAATTGTGTTGCCCTTTGCAATTTGTGATTTTATTGTTAGCCACATTTTGGCAACCTGTGATGCAAGAATTTAACAACAACTAGCATTTATATAACATTCTAGAGTAAAATGTTCCACTGCACTTCACAGGAGCATAATAAGATGAATATTGAGGCCAAACCAAAGAATGAGATATTAAAACACTTAAAGTGGGATTTTAAGGAACATTTTGAATGAGGAGAGATGGAAATGTGAAGGGATTTGGGAAAGGAATCCAGAGCTTACAGTCCAGATGGTTGAAGGCATGGCCACCAATGGTGGAGTGAAGGAAGCAGTGCCTGGGTGAGAGGACAGAGTTGGAGGAAGACAAATTTAATGTAGGATTGTAGGGTTAGAGGAAGTAACAGGGATTGTAGCATCATGTATCAGCAGGTTATAGAGCAAACCGGAAGGACAAAACAAGCTGTTTGTTGTTACCCAAGAAAAATCTTAGTCAGCAGATGCAGGTAATGTCACCTTGCTTGCAGAATATAAGTTTTTAATCTCCTTAGCAAGCACATTGCTAAAGTTCATGTAGAAACATTGCAAGGATCTAGAAGTTGTAAAGAAGTTGTTTAAATGTAACTATAACCAATTGAATTCCATAGGGTCCACAGGGTCAAAGGTGTGTTGACGTTATATTTTGAAGTCCGCTTCTTTATGTACCTGGATCATAGCACACCAATTGCAATGTGCAAGGTGATGCAAACCTGTTGATAAACTCAATGGGATATTTTAATCAGTTCTGAAAGAAAGTCAATCTCGGATATGTCAGAGTGTTCATGAGGCACAGTCTGGGTAATGCTTCACTGCTTGGGAACCCAAGAAAAAGTTTCAATATATTTTAAGAAAATCTTGGTGTAATTTCTTCTGACTATGGAACTTGAGAAGAATGATAGAGCATTGTCCAAAACATATAAACCTAAACGGTGTGTATCATATGTTATCTGCAGTAATTCAGGCACTAAACTCTTTCAATAACAATTGTAGAAATCATTTAAGATGCAATTTGACACACATTCTTCCCATTGACAAAGGAACAGCATCTAACAAAGGCTTTAACACTTAGTTTTGATGCAGAAACTCCATAAACAATAAAGCATGTTACCATATGTTGATTCAAGGCTTAGAAGGTGATAAACCCACAGTAGACAGGTATATGAGATGCACTGCAGTTATATGTCATTGCTAATTCAACCTTGAATGGCGGAGATCATCCGTGGCTACAAAATCACTAAGAACAAGTTTGCCTTTCTAAATTATGCACCGAAACCTGGGGAACTCAGGTGATGCCACTGCACAATATTACCGTGTTCTGTCCATTCATCAGTTTCTCTCAATCTAGTGCAAGGACCAGCTGCCCAACTGAAGTCAGTGGTTTCAGTAAAAATACTGAAGCATGAGAATTAAGCAACCTGAGAAATGTAATTCATGTAGGATTGTCTTGACGAACGTAAAGCAATCCATGGAACTAAACATAGGTGGAAAAGTTGTATTGCTCTATGACAACATATTCACCCTGCACATTTCTGTTTACAGCCTTAGGGAGTATCGTGCTTGTCAAGAGTAGGATATCTAGAAAGCAGCAGCTCTTCCAGGGTTGGTACTCCTAGTTCAAAGCAGCTCTGGATATTTTTTTCACTGCAAGGAACCTACCAAAAGCAGAAAACAGATTGCCCAGAACTTCCGTGGAGTGGCAAGCACGGTTGGATTGTCGCAACGCTCCTTTTTACTTACCCAAGTCGGAAGCCGCACATTTCTCACCCAATACCCCTAACTAGCAGTAATTTTTTGTTTTTAGTCTTGATGGGAAATGTGCATTGCAGCAATTCCGGTTCCTCCCAGTGTAGGGCAATAGCGTGAAGCCACGCCCCTTCTTATGACACTAGCTGCTGTAAAGTGGCAAGTTTAAAGGTCTGAGCGACTTTGATGGGAGAGAAGGTAAGTGTGTAAGGTAAGTGGGTGAGAGAGCAGGGTAGTCGGGGTTTGGATGGTTGGAGGGTGTTTGAGCTGTGGGGGGTTTGGGATGGTTTTGGGTAGTCGGGGTTGAGGGGTAGTCTGGGGTTGGGGGTTAGTCGGATGTTCAAGGGGTGTTTGGGGGCCGGGTGGTATTCGAGGGGTGGGAGGGTAGAGGGAGGCTGGGAGGCTAGTCGGGGTGGGGGTAGCCGGGGAGTAGTCAGGGGTGGGTGGATGGGGTTGATGGGGAAGTTGAATGGTCAGGGGTGTCGGATGGTTGGGTGTAGTTGAGATGGGGAGGGTTGGGGTGGTTTGGGACGGTGGTTGGGGGTTGGATGGGCGGTGGGGTGGGGTGTCAGGCGGTAGTCAGGGGGATGGGGGATAGTTCGGTGTGAGGGCTAGTCGTTGGGGAGGTCAGGATAGTTGACGAGGTGGGGTAGTCAGGTGATGGGGGCTAATCAGGCAGTCGGCAGGGTAGTTGGGGAGTGGGGTCAGTCTGGGGAGTTGGGAGGGTAGTCGGGGGCTGGGTGTGCATTCGGGGGTCAGGAGGGTAGTTGGAGAATGTGGGGGCTGTTGGGCAGTGGGAGTGTTCAGGGGTGAGGGTGCTGGTTTATTGGGGGCTGGTGTGGTTGTTAGGGGTTGGGGCGGCTGGTCTGGGGGATTGGGGGCCCAGTGATGGGTCACGGGTGTCAGTACTGTAGTTATCCAGGAGCTAGAGGTGGATTTAATCCTTCTAACTTTTCCTGGGTAACTATTCTGCTAAGACAGTTGGAACCACCCAAAGTTTCTGATTTAAATCAAAGTTTCAGAGGATTCTAGGTGCAGGGCAATTGCCCAACGGAAGTTTAAACTTTTAGTTTAAACAATTCCCGTGCAGTCCTTGCATGGGGACTTCTGCAGGGTACCTCAGTGCATCTTCTGGGGCACCTCAGGGGTACGATCCCCCAGGAAACGGAGTCTCTGTGCCATTATGTTTTCAGAACTGCTCCATTTAATTAAATCAGCTTGGATGTTGACCAGGAGAGGTGAAGATGAGATGTGTAGACATCACTAGAGCAGAAAGAGGAATGTGTGGCAAGTATGCAAGGGGTGGCAGATTGAGTTACCACTGTCTAGGAGCAAGGCATGAAAGTGCATGAAGAATGCCAGGTAAGTATGTCAGTTGTTGGCCAAATCTGATTAAATCTTTGGCCAGATGCATGCCACTAGCACTATGCTCTAAACATGGAGTGAAGGAGCATGAGAATCAGTGATACAGCCTATCAGATCTTTCACATCAGCAGTTCCATGTCCCTAATGCTGCAAGGGTAGTAGTTGTTGTAGGGTGTTGGATACCATTTGGTAAGTCTTAATAAATCTTCGTAATCTTCAGTAGGTTAACTGTATGTATCTATTAACTACAAGAACTATGTACATATATACAGTAAATGATTCAAGCTAGGAGCTGTCTCCATGCTTGCTTGTGCACACGGCTCTGTCTAACACCAGACAGACCCGTGGTGCGGGTCATATGTTCTCTTATATCACTGTGTGGGTGGTACAGTACTCAGTCCCACATTAACCCTATATGTGCTAGACCCTTATAGCAGATACTTAAATCATCCTAATTTCTTACATATAACATTTGCATATAATGCTATCAAATCAAACTTTGTCATTGCAATCTACTTGCATGTTGCGTTGTCATACATTGAAGCTGTGGCCTGTGTACTGGTCTTTAACTCACTGCTCTTCCAAACTCCAGCTATTTTGCCTGGCTTTAAAGGAGAAAGCTGACCAGGTAGGTATAAAGGGAGACAACTGGGACAGGGGTGGACAATAGCCAACTGGAGGAGATTTGCCTGACATGAGAAAGTAGCCCTTCAAATAGCTGGGAGTAAAAGTGATTGAAAATAACAGCAAGAGAGAGCTCAGTGGTTTCATGCCAAGGCAATTGTCCTCTTTTACTTCATTGTCTTATTCCTTTTTGACATTTACTCCCACTCAAAGTACTTTGCCTTAGAATTTTGTGCCCCACTGTTTCATACAGGCACCATGGTAAGATATGCTTTTGTTTTTCTTTTTATAATAAGTTTCTCCTAAATGGTATACCTGGCACAAGTACATATCTGGAGCTCCGTACATCAAAGGATTGCCTGTCTGCCCAAAACACTGCCAGCTCAGGTACATCCAGAATGGGGGAATCACTTATTCACGCTCAGTGATATAGCCAGTCATACAGTGGCGGCAGCAGAAGAACAGAAACCAACTGAACTGAGACCAAGCCCTCGTGGTCCTTTTGATGTGGGGACTCTGGATGCTTATCTGATGGAGGCTGGCTGTAGAGTGAGCTCCGTAATGAGCTGAAATATATCATGAAGAAGCACCACTCTGAAATCCCTGAAGTGATGTGTCAGTCAAACATAACCAAAAACAAATGATCTACTTTTTATTTCATTGCTGTATGCTGGGGGGAAGGAGGGGGAGGTAGGAGTGGGAGGGGGGGGAATGTGTGGGCGGGCACGGTGCACAAATTGTACTTGGAAGGACCATTATTCTAGGTAGCAGACATCACATTGTCACCTATGGAAGCATTTGGGACACAAACAGTGATAGCGAATACACTAGTCGATAGTAGAAGATAAATAAACTGGTTGCACTTTATTTCAATGTATTGCCTAGCCTTCTTTGGAGATGAATAGTAATTGGAAGTCATCAAGATCAGAAATTTGAAACCTCCGCTGCAGATAGAACTGTCCCTAGAAATTTTGATGAAAACCCTGTCATTAATGACTGAGACATTGCCCTAAGCAATTTTTTCTTCCTCTGTTACCCTTATCTTTTTTCTATATATTTGTTCATAGGATGGGGGTGTCACTGGCTAGGCCAGCATTTATTACCCATCCTTAATCACTCTTGAGAACTGAATGGCTTGCTAGGCCATTTCAGAGGGCAATTAAGAATCAACCACATTGCTATGGGTCTGGAGTTACATATAGGCCAGACCAGGTGAGGACAGCAGATTTCCTTCCCAAAAGGACATTAGTGAATCAGATGAGTTTTTATGACAATGGTTTTATGGTCATTATTAGACTTTTAATTCCAGATTTTTACTTGAATTCAAATTCACTACTCAGATTTGAACCTAGAGGTTTCCAGAGCATTATCCTGGATCACAAGTCCAGTGACAATACCACTATGCCGCCACCACCCCTATCTGGATGTGGTGGCCTGATTCCAATTTTAGGAGATAGTCAAGGGCTTTTAATTAATTTAAGGAAAAGCCAATATTTACATAGGCATTAATCTATGCCCAGAGACAACACCGAGATTCATTACCTTTAATCCTAGGTAGAATAAAATGAATACTTAATATTAATTACCTTTAAATATCCCGCTTATATTTAAAATTTATGCTGTTTGAGCTGAAAATATAAACTACTAATTGTGAAATAATATTTAATTCATTCCCTATCTTCCAATGAGTTTTGCCTTTTTAGTAATTTTATAATTTGTATGGCAGGCTGGTCTGCTTTAATGGTTGATATTCTTGTGACTCCACTCGTGTTCCCCGCACAAGATATCCTAATCCAATATGCACCTGCTTTGCATCGAAATGTACAGATAGCAATATCACCAAAAGTCCTGATTTTGGGCCCAGACCTGGCTCTGCACATGTAGCCCCAGTTGAGAGGCCCGTGCTGGTCCAAAAAGGGGGCTTCATTTACATTTCATGTCTGTTGCTTATTCACAAGCAGCTTGCGAAAGGGCAAATGTCCAGCAGAGGCCCAGAGCTAAGATCTGGGAGAGGCGTTGAAGAAGAGTCATACGGACTCAAAAAGTTAACTCTGTCTTTCTCTCCACGGATGCTGTTAGACCTGCTGAGTTTTTCCAGCACTTTTTGTTTTTGTTTCAGATTTCCAGCATCTGCAGTATTTTGCTTTTATCTTAATGCTTTGTCCAAATGGTTTAGTTCTGTCCTGTACATTCTAGGTATTAAATCAGCTTCTCTGCTCTAGGGAGAACAATCCTGGGTTCCCTGGTCTTCTCACAGGACCAATATCCATTTCCCTGTTTTAGTAACTCTCCTTTGCAACTTTAAACTTTTCTTTCAGATTTATGCTTTGTGTCATTTTGCAGTGTCCTCAATCTTAGACAAATTTAGGTTCTTGTCTCGAACTTTCTCCCAACTTTGGCAGTCGGGCAGTTTCCACAAGCAGACAGA
Organism: Cetorhinus maximus; assembly: GCF_964194155.1. Lineage (NCBI taxonomy): Eukaryota > Metazoa > Chordata > Chondrichthyes > Lamniformes > Cetorhinidae > Cetorhinus > Cetorhinus maximus. The sequence goes on along the minus strand of NC_135890.1, from coordinate 50,751,396 downwards.
ATATCCTCTGAACTTACATCCACTGTACATGTGAGGGATCCCACGATCAACATGGGATGCCACTCCGCACATCGTACATTTACCAGTGCTTTGAAAAAGCAATCCGATTTGGATCCATTCCCTTGCTCTGTCACCATATCATTTATTTTTTCTTTATCAAATACTTATTTATTTCCCTTTCAATGGTTTTTATGGATTCTGGTTTCACTCCACTAGCTGTGAAGTGGATCGTAGTTAGATGTTTTCATTTGCGTTTATGCCATCTAGATCTTTGCTATTTTTCCATTTCTTACTGTGGCAACAGCTTTTGATCATGTCTTTTGAAGAAAAACAGGTATTTTTCTGCTCACCCCTGTCTAGTGCAAGGGGTGTGACAATTGACCTCTCAATATCACCCAGACTCCTGTCACTTCACTACGACCTAGTAACTCTTTACTGGAAGTGTATTTATGTATCTGTTAAATGAGGCCAGGAACAAGTGGGGCTGTGATGCCTCATATGGTCAAATGACCTTCTGACAATCTCTCTCCTGGGTAGCCATATCATAAATCAAGGGCTAGAAAATGACCTGTGCTCAGCTTTGGGCGCAAACACAATGGTAACCACAAAACCGTTGCTTTAGAGGACTATGCCTAGCTGGTCCTCTTGAGTTATCAGAATGTGACCAGAGTGCCAGCCACAGAATAAGCAGCAGTGTACCAGCCGTGGAGGAGATGAAGACTGAAGTGAGCCCAGAAGGAAATCAAACACATGAAAAAATATTCTCAACATTTCCCATCGCAGCTTACAGTATCTTAAGACTAAATGGCTCCTCTCTGATCTGTTTTGAAGTTCAATGGTTTTGTTTTTATTTTAAAATCTCACTTCTCTGCTCTCGGCACCATTGCCATTCATTCTCCACTCCCCTGGTTCTATCAGTTCTGCTTTGCTTTTTTTTCCTATCGCACAATGTGCTGTTCACCCAATAGGCATATCTGTGTCTCTCCAGGAATTTTAATGTTAAGTTCTGTGCCTTGCGTCCCCCTGGTGCTCCTGTCAATGTGAGCAATTTCCCACCTTTTAATAAGGCAATGATAAGTATTGCAGCCAGACAACCCATGAGCAACACGACAGAGGTCAACTAGTCATCAAACTGCACTTGAAAAGAGTATGAATCAGATTCTCTGGCTTCTGTTCACATTGAGTGCCGCTCCCACTGGGGAAAGAATGGGAGTGATAAAACTGCTGTATAAAGGTTCCTTCCATTGCAATACATAATGCAAACCATGTGTACAAGAAAGAAAGACTTGATTTTTATCGTGCCTTTCGTAACCTCAGGACATTCCAAAGTGTGTCAAGGTAAATGAAGTACTCTTGAAGCTTAGTCACTGTTGTAATATAGGAAACAAAGTGGCCAATTTACACATAGCAATCTCCCACAAACAGCAATAAAATAAATAGCCAGATCAGCTGTTTTAGTGATGATGGTTGAGGGTTAAATGTTGGCCAGGACACTGGGGAAAACTCACCTGCTAGTCTTCAAATTGGTATGGTGCCTCTTTTGTAATACCACACCTCTGTCAGTGCATGGTATAAATCTATAATATTAAACGGAGATTGGCTTTGTCTTGAATTGTTGGTGAAAGCAGCATTCTTGGCATCTTATTGGCATCTTGAGGACCCATTGGGAGCTTGCTTTATCCAAACTTAATTTGAATCATCTCTGTCAGTAATTTCTATGCTCACAGTTTATTAGAAAAATAGTATGAATCAAAATTTGGCTCTACCTCTTTTTAAAATTCAATTCTAAATCTCCACATACCAGAGAATCATAGCAGTTGCAGTGGAGGATGAAGCCACTAAGCTTACCAAGCCTATGCTCGATCTGGAGTTAACTGTCTGTGCACAACAGAGGACCAGTGAATGAATGGGCTTTGGCTCAGAATGGAGATTGTGATAGAAATGTACTGTCTGTTCATAGATTGGAGGAACTGTTGACCAACCATATTGCATTATATGTGGCAGTGAAGGCTACCACTGCCCTAAACTAGTGTGCCCATATTGCTAACTCTGTTCCATTTGGCCCATTGCTGACACAATGCATGTTGTGAGTCCTATATCTCTTACACAATCGCCATTTGTAGGCGTCCCTCTTGTCCTCTTCCTGCTGTGCTGAAGTTACCTGAAAGTGGCTGCTTCAATCGTACTCAAAGAGAATACTCATTTGCACTATTCACTTCTGTCAGTCCTGCACTTAAAAGCCATCTCTCATTAAATTCACTAAACACAGATGCAACTTGAAGTTAAATAATCACTTTCCAAAGATCTTTCTGTATAATTATGCAAGACTGAGACCATTGTCTTTGATCCTCATCACAAACTTTGCTAGCAAGCTGCTGATGCCCTGTGGTGGCCGCAGTCTAAGGCTGAACTGGACTTTTTGCAGCCTTGATGTCCTATTTGACCCTAGGCTTCTGATTCCACATCCTCTCCACCACTAAGATTGTCTACTTCCACTTCCGTAACAATGCATGCCTCTGCCCCCGCCTCAATTCATCTGTTGCTGAAACTGTCATCCATACCTTCATTACCCCAAAAATCAATCATTTCAAAGCTCTCCAGACCAGACTCCCGTCTACATGTTCTTACCCATCCCTAAATCTGTAACCTTGTCCAGCCCTACAACCCTCTGAGAGCTATGTGTTGCTCCATTTCTGGCCCTTTGCGTATCCCTGATTTTCATCACCCAACTCTTAGCAGCTGTGCCTTCAGCTTCCTAGGCCCTAAACACTGGAAATCTCTCCCTAAACCTGTATGGCTCTCTACCTCTCCCTCGTCCTTTAAGATGCTCTGAAAACCTATCCTTTTGACCAAACATTAGGTCACCTGTCCTACTATCGCATATGTGACTCGGTGTCAAATTTTGCCTGACAACGCTCCCGTGAAACACCTTGGGATATTTTATTGGATTAAAGGGGCGATATAAATGCAAGTTGTTGTCGCTAGGTTTTCCAACATTGGTCTTCAACCAACAAAAAGCTCTTTTTCCCCCTCTTCATTTTCAAACTTTGGAGCTGCACTAAACATGGGTGAATAGCCCCTTAAAAATATGGACAGGTGGTGCCTAGTTACACTGGTGCAGTTATCCATTAATATTGTAGAACAGAGGACAATACGGTCCATGTTGAGTTAGGTTGAATTACCTTAACTTCTAATATTCCTTTTTTAATATTAAGCAATAGACAAATCTGAAGTGGAGCTTCAAAGGCTGAAACATAGCAAAGCGATGTAGCTTTGGAAGGGCTCCCTTTTCCACAATTTTACACACATGCCACACATTCTATGAACATTGTGATAAATGCGACTGATCTTCTTACCAGATGCCCCAAGTAAATTGAACCACTGGACTCTGACAAGCATATTATAAATGTAATTAATCTGAGGGAAACCATCTTGGCTCAGAGGAATAGGCAATTCCTGGTTGATGCATCTGAACCAGACAGTCCCTGATTCTTGTTAGAAGATGTCAGCTGCAAGCTGTCTCATCAAGCTGCTAAGCAAGAGCAATTACATAAAAGGCTAACAGTGGTCAGGTTTCTCTCTTCACTGCTTATTCCTACACTTCTATCTGAGGTTTAACAAACCGTAAAAAGGCCATCTGGACAAATGGAACTGTCAGTTTAACAGAGAGAAGTAATTCAATTTTCTCTCTGTTCTTTTCTTGATGATTATATCTTGGCTCTATCATGTCCACCACATTCCCCCCCTGGAGCTGAACCCCTTTTTTTCTAACAATTCAACACACTTATCCAATGCAAAATGTGCTACTTGTTAGCATGAGAGATTAGGATAATTTGGGGGTTATTTTGAAAGGTAGGGTTCCTGGTGTGGAGCTTTGATAGAGAAGAACATGGGTTTCAGTCTTAGCTCTATATTGTGACAGTTCTATTTATGCTCCATGCTACTGTCCAATGCATCTCTGAGGTTGGAGAAAAGCCTTGAAAAATTGACCCTTTTGTAGCTGTCATTGAGTTAGGGCAGGACTTTGAATTTTCTTCTGAGATCTTTCCCACGGGCTTTGGGACCCTGATGTAGGGATCAAATAGGGGTCCTGAGCCTGCACCTGCAGGTGGTGAAACTGCCTCGCAATCTTCTGGGAGGCAGCCTCCTAATTGGCTGCCTCCTAACTGGCTGCCTCTGAGCTCACTATTAAGGACAGTGGGTAGGCTCGCAATACTGCCGATCCAATCAGGGAACTGGCAGCTCTGCAGCCTTGGCAGCCCAACCAGGAGAGGCGGGCACTGCTGAGGCAGGGCGGAGACAAAAAGGATGCCTGAACACGGAGGCTCCTTTGCTGACCTGCCCAGCAGTAAAGAAATTAACAAGACCGAGGTTGGCAGGTCTCTTGGGATGGAGGGGAAACCTCACCACAGGAGCAGAATTGGCTGCATTTGTGCCCTTTCATGCTCAAGGCCTTACCATTGGGATATGGAGACTCTGGCTCTGATGACCTGCCTCAGGGTGGCTGCCTCCATTGAGTTGATGGCTTCCACACACAGGACCGTCTGCTCCGCCAGTGGCAAAGTGCTGGAGAGGCTGTAAAATCATCCCTAATTGGGGTCTCAATCACTTTAACTGGCTGCTGCATCCATGATGTGGGCTGGTGGTTCTCTCCCCAACCTGCCCTAGGAAACTTGCCTGGCAGTGGGAATGCATTGGGGAGCCATCCCAAGGTAGCTCTCCTCTCTTACAACCCCATCCCATGAGGCCAAGAAAATCCAACCCTTGGTTTCCTGGCCAACCCCTTGGAACTGTCCTCTCAGTGTGGATTATTGTCTGGCCTTGCAGGAAGTGAAAGGTAGAGGAAAATGGTTTTCTCACATAGAACATTTTCTGATGGATTTGAAAGAAGACTTTTGCAAAGCAACATGAAGCAAAATGCTGGAAATCTGAAATAAAAACAAAAAATGTTGGAGATGCTCAGCCGGCCAGGCAGTATCTGTGGCGAGAGACAGAGTTAACGTTTCAGGTTGAGATGATCTTTCATCAGAACTGAAGAAAGATAGAAATGTAAGAGTTTTTAACCCAGTGGAAGCGGGGGTGGCGGGCAGGAAGAACAAAAGGTAAGGCCTGTGATAAGGTGGGGGGCAGGAGAGATTAAAAAACAAGAGATTTCATGATTCAACAGCCAAAGAGAGTGGTGATGGGTGTAGTAAAGAAACAAAGGTTGTGTCCAGGTTACATGGTAACCATCTGAATGTAACATGGGGTAAAGAAAAACAAGAAACAATATATATAGAACAAGATGAAGGCAGAGGTTCTGATCTAAAGTTGTTGAACTCGATGTTGAGTCCAGAAGGTTGTAGTGCCAAGTCGTACAATGAGGTGCTGTTCTTCGGGTTTGTGTTGAGCTTCATTGGAACAGTGTAGCAGGCCAAGGACAGGAAGGTCAGAGTGGGAGCAAGGTGGAGAATTAAAATGACAAGCAACAGGAAGGTTGGGACCATACTTGCGGACTGAACGGATTTTGCATCATGAAATCTTTTGTTATTTAATCTCTACAGCCTATCACAGACATTTCCTTTTGTTCTTCCTACTCCCTCCCCCCTCTTGTACTGGCTTAAAAACAACTACATTTCTATCTCCTTTTTGTTTTGATGAAAGAACAGACTCTCCACCTTATCTCAGACTTTTCCATTTGTTCATCGACCTGATGCTGCCTGATCTGTTGAGCATTTCCAGAAATCTTTGTCTTTTGGATAGTAATTTGTATTACACCAGAACTAACACCTTCACATGTTGCACAAAGTCGTAGCTGGTAATGCTTTCCATCAATTGCGGCAGCCTTCTGTCTTGCAAGACAATGGTTTGCGCCATGATGGCCAACTCTGTTAAGCGTCGTTTGGTGTGGCTCAGGAGTCCCCCTCTGGCATGGCAATCTCTACTGCATATACTGCAGTGGAGGACAGTGGGCTGAGAACGTGCATAATTCGCTGGCCTCTGTTTTCTCTGGGCCCTCTTCTCGGCCAGCTAAGCTTTTCATTTCTGCTCGCCTCTTCCAATGTCCTTCCAAACAGTCAGCCTCCAGAGATCACGGCTGTCAGCAACTTTCTCCCAGTTATCATGTCCCCCACCTTCATATCTCGCTTGCAGGTGTCCTTGTGACAGAGGTATGGACACCCAGGAGGTTGTGGCCAAGTGGCCAATTCACTGTACAGAAGGACTTTGAGTATATGGGCTTCATCCATCTGTTGAAGGTAGCTGAGCCAGATCAGGCATCGTTGGCTTAGCAATGAATACATGCTGATGGAATTAGCACACTCCAGGATCTGTGAAATGATGACCTTGTCCTGCCAAGAGATGCCGAGGATACGTCTGAGACAGTGAAGATGGAAACTATTCAGCCTTTTCTTCTGCTTAGCATATGTTTTCCAGGTCTCCTCACTGTAGAGGAGTGTGCTGAGCACACAGGCTTGGTAGGCTCACAGTTTGGTGTTCTCAGTCATGTTGCTGTTGTTCCACACTCTCTTACTCAGCTACAACTTTTGTGAAGCGTGTGTTGATTTCAGCATCAAGTGACAGATTGCTGGTGATTGTGGAACCTAGATATGTGAAGCTATCAGCAACCTCCAGTGTCACATTTTCACTGCTGATAGATGGCAGTATGGCGACATCCTGAACCATAACATCTGTCTTCCTGATGCTGATGGTCAAACCAAACTCGTTACTGACGTGAGAGTGTCCATTTGCCACTAAAGGTGCTCATCTGTATGGAATGCTAGTGCAGCATCATGGTATATAGAAAATCTCTGATGTGGACTTACTGACCTTTGCCTTGGATCTCAGGCGAGCAAGGCTGAACAGCTCTCCATCAGTTCTGGTATGTAAGTAGACGCCCTCTGTAGATGACCAGAAGGTTACGGCAATTAAAAAGCAATTAAACCAATAGTGAAGAGCTGGAGGACTTGAAAGGTCTAGCTACTGTTTCCAATCATAGTTTTCAGACCTAAACTTAAATGTTTTTCAATCCTTTTTGAATAGAGAATATCTCTATTTCATTATTAAACTGGTCACAGTTGAATCTTTCATACAAGTTGAGCAGCGCTTATGAGAGCTGGGTTTTATTCATCTCTAAGGAATGATTGCAATTGACTCTCAGACAATGCCTGAGGTGGCATAAGATTCATAGACACAGCATATGATTCAATTAAACTTCCTTCAGTTCAAGAATACATCTCTGTAAAATATAAATTTGTCTTCAAAAGCACAGTGCCCAACATTTTCCGAGAGCAAGTGACATAAACTTTGATCACATCTAATAAAATAGCAGGCTGCTATGGTACTTATTTATCCTTTCTCATTTTTCACCCTTTTTTTTGCCCCCTTCCCTACATCTCTATGAAGGAGATCTTGTGGTGCAGTGGATAGTGTTCCTGCCTCTGAGCCAGAAGCTCTGGGTTCAAGTCCCACTCCTATATTTAATGGCTAAGGAAGGTGTGTTCATAATACAACTGAACAGGTTAATTATCAACCTGCAACTTTTTCCAAAATGCCAGTGGCAGGTGGTAAGAGAGGGAGAGTTTCCTGGTCGGCCATGCTGGATGCAGAGTGGTGCCCCTCAGCCTCTGGCGACAGGCTAGCAACCTGCTCCTGGAAGTATAAGCTACGGAAACCAGACGTAAGCATTTGCTTTGTCTGCCCCATGTGTCTCTAGATGCGAGAAGTCTTCTGAATCTATGTCTCTCCTGATGTCATTGACTCCTCAAAAAAGTATTGGCCTTTAGACAGCTTAACACACCATTAAGAAATTCTATGCATATATGTGATTTGCTGGGGTTCAGTTGGTAGGAACATAGGAGCAGGAGGAGGCCATTCAGCCCATCGAGCCTCTGAATCAGAAGGTGGTGGGTTCAAGGCTGCCTCTTTCACAGGGATCTGAGCACAATATCTTGGCTGATGCTCCTAATATAGTGCTGAGGGACTGCTGTACCATCAGAGACTCTGCCTTTTGGGTGAGACATTAAGCCAAGGTCCTGACTGCCCTCTCAGAGGGTTGTAAAAGATTCCCTAGCACGATATCGAAGAAGAGGATTTCTCTTTTTTGTCCTGATCAAACATTTATCTCTCCATACAATGTCACTAAAACACATCACGGTATCTCGGTTTTGTTTGTGGGACTTGCAGCGCACAAATAGCCTGCCATGTTTCTTCCATTACAACACTGTCCGTGCTATAAAAGTACTCCACTAGCTGGAAAGCTTCTTTGGGACATACTGAAAGCAAAAAAGATGGCCTGATGAATGCAAGACAAAAATCTTTGACAAAGAAGGTCTCTTTTTCAGCAATACTCAAGTTCTGTACTATCGAATCCAGCTTGACAACTTGGTTACTATGGGGACAATGAGGCCTGGATTGGTTTATTGGGAAGAAGGTGCAAGACATTCTCACCTGTAAAAAAATGACTAGAGCAGTTGTGATGATGGTGGATAGACTTTTAGTATCCAGATTTGACAGGGACATGTTAGGAATATCAGATTTTATAAACAGCTATATAATAAACTGGGGTTGGTTAGCTCTGTTGGCTAGATGACTAGCATGTGGTTCAGAGTAACACCAACAGCATAGGTTCAATTCCTGTTCTGGCTGAGGTAAACTTAGGACCTGCTTCCCTGCCCTATCCTTGAGAGTGGCAAACCACTACTAACAAAAACTGCTAAGAAAATGGTCCAGATGAAACATCAGCTGACAATGAGCAAAGGACCTGCCTTTGGGCAGAGCTCACATGAATAAATACTTTAAACTGTCTATTTATTTTCAGGATAGAATGGGGTTGTGGGTCTAAAGGATAGTTAATTAACATTTCTACCTGGATACAAGACCCACTTGATTCATGTTGCCATGGAGTTGGGCTTTGAGAGGGGAAGAGTCCATAGCAAACCATAGGAGTATTATCTTACATGGTTTTCTAAGGTGTCATTGAATCTGGCAAAAAGTCTGCAAGAATCTGAGAGACAGCAGAGAAATAGAGGCAGCCAGTCCCTATTGTTCACTGTGCATAATATAGGAGGGAGCTCGTGCTTGAACTAAAGAGACCAAGTTCATGAAGATTTAAGCAAGGCTGGAAGATTCATCCAGCTTTGGCTAGAGGGAGTAATCTGCAGGGGGATTAGAAGTCATTTGGCTGGAAAAGAAAAAAAGGAAGCAAGTCATCAGGAGCTGAGAATTGCTTTGGACTGTTTCCCAGAGAATGAAGTATCCAAGTGAGGGACAGAATTAAGTATAACCATTGAGGAGGATTGCCGGTTGTGTTAAAAATTAAATAGGGAAACATTTCTGTAGTGTTGAGTATAAGTTACCCACAGAATAGTGTTTAGACAATGTTGCTTTTTGTTTGTTTATTCCAGTAAAAGTCTTAAAACTTGAAATCTTGTGTGATTCTTCCAGTCAGACACTGGAAATCCAAATATCTTTTTAAAAGTTATCGATTTCTATGGAGTTCATAACGGGAGTCAGAATTCTGGCGTTGGTGTGGGAATGTAGAGTTAGAATCCAGGATTTGGTGTGGGTATGTGGAGCCATGATCCAGGAGTTGGTATGGGCATGTGGAGTTAGGATCTGGGAGTTGGTGTGGGCATGCGGAGTTAAGATCCAGGAGTTGGTGTGGACATGTGGAGTTAGGATCCAGGAGTTGGTGTAGGCATGTGGAGTTAGGGCCCAGGAGTTGATGTGGGCATGTCGAGTTAGGACCCAGGAGTTGGTGTGGGCATGCGGAGTTAAGATCCGGGAGTTGGTGTGGGCATGCGGAGTTAAGATCCGGGAGTTGGTGTGGGCATGTCGAGTTAGGATCCAGGAGTTGGTGTGGGCATGCGGAGTTAAGATCCAGGAGTTGGTGTGGGCTTGTCGAGTTAGGATCCGGGAGCTGGTGTGGACATGTCGAGCCATGATCTGGGAGTTGGTATGGGCATGTGGAGTCAGAATTCTGGAGTTGGTGTGTGAATGGTAGAGTTAGGATCCAGGATTTGGTGTGGGTATGTGGAGCTATGATCCTAACTCCACTTGCCCGCACCGACTCCCGGATCATGACTCCACATGTCCACACCAACTCCTGGATCCTAACTCCACATGCCCGCACCAACTCCTGGATCATGACTCCACATGTTCACATCAACTCCCGGATCCCAACTCCTCTGGTCCTTTGTGGACTGTGGCCAAATACCCAATTAACTTAATAGCATGATATCCTGTATCATGCGGGAACCTCATTAGAGTGTGCATTCTGATATGCATAGGACCTCAATGCCATGTTGAGGTAAAAGTGGAGCGAGTTTCCTGCTACCCTTCATCTAATTACAGAAGACGGTGAGTGCTTACAGGGACTGCTGGAACCACTCACAAAACAGCCCAGGAAAATCCTAATCTTTTTTGCTTTGGTTGTGTCAAAAGGAGTAGGAATGCTGCAACTTGGCCCACAAAAAAATCCATGCCACCGCTGGCCCATCCAAAACCCCTGTCACCTCCCCAAAACCCTACCCTCCAAGCCCAATGTCGACTGAATCATTTCCTGCAGTGCCAGAGCCAGCAAGCAGCAACTGAGCTACTCGGTGAGTGCCCTCCACCTGCCCGCTGTCCGGTAGTACTTTAAAATCAGCCCTACAATGTGTTTTTGTGGTAATTTGATGGTGCCCAGAGTACGAAGAGATTGAGGGCAGCACTGCATGTAAAGTTGGTGTGAAGTAAATGTAATTTTCTTGTGTACCGAGGGAATTTCTGACTTATCGATTGAATTGTCTGCTCTACCTTTGATTATTTTGAGAGCTAGATCTCTTGAAAATTCCTGAGCCATGGCATTCTTTGACATCAATGACTGTTGATTGCTTGGTTGGCATCTGATTCAATCTGTTCCCCTGGTGTCTTGTGTAATATTTGATAGCCGGAATCTTACTGAAACTCACTAATGAGTTATCACTGATCTGCAATGTCCCGTGAATTGCAATCAGTTTTTGCTGGGATTAACACTTTCATCATTTCCCGTTGACTGTGTTTTATTGGGGGCGCTGCAGTTGTCAATAAAAGTAGAAAATGCTGGAGATTCTCAGCAGGTCATGCAGCATCTGTGGGAAAAGAAACAAAGGTTAACATTTCAAGGGAGTATTTCCGGCATTTTCTGCTTTGATCTCAGATTTCCAGCATCTGCAATGCTCACCTCCTTTGGAAATGCTGCTTTGTTATGGCAGGACTTGCAGGTCCCCACTGATCAAGGTTCAGAATTATCCATTAAATTTGCTTTTTATTTGTGTTTACACCTCATGTCAAGGAACTGACCCTTGGCGATGGATATTAATGGGTATTTAATGTGTTAACGAATGTTGAGGCACTTGTTATGTTGAACAGCTACTTTGCCGATATAAAGCATAGAAACTCATCAAGATGTCTTTGAGGAGTAGAAACTTATTTCATGCTCACCATTAATGGGGGAATATGTCATTGAACACCAAGGAGTAAAATTGTAAATTGGTGCTGTAAGTCATTAAAAGAATCTGAACACTTCATGTGCAAGTCTGATATTGCCCTCCTTGCTATTTTAATGGAGCTGTGAAGCCACTTAAACTAAATGTGTTATCGTCACAGCAGAAACAGCTATTTTACAAATGTATTAGCATTCAGTAGTGGCATCACTATCATTGCTAGGTGGGAGCAGAAATTTGCAAAGGGACATTGGAAAATTGAGTGAGTGGGCACGGTAGATGGAGTTCGTTGTGGGAAAATGTGAGGTTATCTACTTTGGACCTAAGAAAGATAGATCAGAGCATTTTCGAAATGGTAAGGAGCTAGGAACTGTGAAGGAGCTGAGAGATTTATGGGTCCAAGTACAGAAATCACCCACATCTAGTGGACAGGTACAAAATTAATTTTAAGAAGACTAATTGGAATGTTGGCCTTTCTCTCATGAAGGCTGGAATACAAATGGATGGCTGTTTTGTTACAGCTGTATGGAGCTCTGGTTAGACCTCATCTGGAGAACTGCATTCCATTCCAGGCATGTCACAGGAAGGATATACTGACCTTGGAGTGGGTACAGTGCAGATTTACCACAATGATTCCAGGGCTAAAAGAGTTAAATTCTGACGACAAGTTTCATTGACTAGTATTCCTTTGGGTGTATGAAATTAAAGGGTGATCTAATTGCAATGTTTATGATGATTAAAGAAATTGATTGGGTTAGTGTGTGCAAATGAGATGTCCACGCGCTTGAATTCTTAAAAATGGCAGGGCAAGTCGATAAGGTGATTAAAAGGCATATGGGGACTTGGGATTATAAATAGAGGTGTAAAACATAAAAGCAAATAAATCATTGCTAGTACTTTATAAATCACTAGTTAGGCCTCAGCTGGAGTACAATGGACAAGTCTGTGCACCACACTTCATGTAAAGGCCTTAGGAAGGGTACAGAGGAGGTTTTCCAGGATGTTACCAGGGATGAGGGACTTCAGTTATGATGAAAGGTTGGAAAAGTTAGGACTGTTCTCCTGAAACGAGAGAGAGTCAAAGAAGTGGCCAACTGGAGGTATCAAGATGATGAGAGGTTTTGATAGAGTAGGTAGAGAAAAAACATTTACACTGGTGAGTGAGTCAACAGCCAGATGTCATCGATCTAAAATCATTGGCAAATGATTTAGAGGGGAGGTGAGGAGAAATGTTTCTACCCAGAGTTCTTGGTGTCTGGAACACCACCTGAAAAGGTGATAGAAGCTGACTCCTTTAATAATTTTAAATGGGAGTGTTACATTATTCAGAAAGAGCTAGCAATTAATTGTTATGTGAATATATATCCTGGGGTGTCATATTTACTGCTGCAGTGGAGTCATGTGCTGAGTAACAATGTATTAGTCCATCAGTCCACCAGCCACGTTGAGAGTGGAAAGAAATACACTCACTGAGGCTCCAGCATTTTGAGTTTAAAGTCTTCTGGTTCCCATAAATTATTTCTAACTTGTGGGAACCAGAATACATAACATGGTGGCAGTGGGTTGTCTGTGAGTAAGAATCCAAGCACTTTAAATGAATTTAATGCTGAATTAGATTGAAAAGTCAACCCAAGTTTGTGCCAGAGGGAGGGAGAGAAAAACTGAATGAATCGTGTGAAAATGATTCAGCAATAAATACACAGCTCCAGCCCATGATGAAATGGGAGGCTGATGATGTCGTAGAGGAATTTGAGAACTTTAAACAAAAGTGTGGACTGATGTTCAGTATCTTTCTAAAAGTCACTGGTGAAGAGACAAAGGCCAGCTACATCCTTCTGTGGGCCGGAGAGAATGGAAAATTTGTTCATTAGCTGGGAGATGTGTGAAAACAACAGCAAAAACCCAGACAATTTTTTTGAACAATTCAGCACACAGCTCCAGCCAAAATAAAATCATTGAATCTCCCGGTATAAATTTCAAGGCCTGAGGCAGCAACCAGGTGAACTTAAACAAAAATAGCTGGAAAAACTCAACAGGTCTGACAGCATCTGCGGAGAGGAACACAGTTAACGTTTCGAGTCCGAATGACTCTTCATCAGAACCAGGTGAACTTGTTGACAATTTCTTAACAAGATTGAAAAATGTAGCCATAAAGCATAAATTTAAGGATGCAGATCAAAGGCTGCTAGATTTGGGGCTCTGCACACCCTGAAGCGCAAAGCGATTTAATTATAATGGACAAACACAATAAGGCAGGCTGTAGCACATGAAGCCATGACTAGACAGATGAAGACTCTCACTACACAAACAGTTACCTTTCTCTTGACTTAAATAAAAGCTAACAGGGCTAATTTAGTGAAACAACAACAAAAGGATGCACACATGAGAGAGAAAGATGTGCAAGAGCTGTGGAGGACCACATGAGTTCACAGACATACAGAAATGTCCCACATATGGATCAAACTGTGGAGCTTATGGAAAGCCCAATCACTGGGAAAAGATTTGCAGAACAAAGAAAGAAGATGATAAACAAGTTATCAGAGCAAAAGAGAGCAACAGGGTGAATAAGAAATAAGAAGAAACAAAACATCAGTACCCTGGAAGATAATGATGAGTCTGAGGACACAATTGACACAGGAACAATTGTATAAAATGGCTGGATGTGACAGTTCCCAGGAAAAAGAAATTCACACAATCATTCAGATCAGGAAGAGGTGAGAATTACACCCAGAACCATAAGTCTGAAGTTGAAGCTTGATAGCAGAGCACAGAGTAACATCATCCCGCTGACTATACCAGAAAACCTTTCCTGAAAATTTGAAAGTAAATGGTTACCCAAGGAAAGGTGCTCTGAAACCTAGCAACATCATACCACTGGCATACGAGGGAACTGAGAGATGACAGCTAGGAACAATGCAAACACAGTGTCCAACATTAGATGTGACTCTGTGATTAGACAACATTTGCTAAATAATCCTCAATGTGCTAAGAATTACGCTGACAACCAATTTAAGATTGTCAGTCAGGCTCACAATATGGTGCATTTGTGTGAACTGGAAGCTACATATATTAATACACAGGGCCCTGTTCTTTGCAGACAGAAAGAACATACACTGCACCTGTTTCAGCTAAATAAAATAAGTGACAGACATTCGCTGAGTCATTCCTCAGAGCAATGCCTTGACCAATCAGGGTCAAGCTGCCTGGTTTAAATTTCAAACAACACTTGGCAGTTAACTGTCAGCAACTATCAATGGTGCATTCTCCATTGCAAAGCCACTTGCCAACCAATCAGCACTCTCTTCACAAACAGTATAAAGTGTTGTTTTCCCCTTATATTGGTATTCTTGTGAGTGGCCTGATGAGTGCAAGATGAAAAGCTTAGACATGTCTCTTTCTTCAGCAATATTCAAGCTCTGTACTGCCACACAACTATCCATCACCTAGTGAAAGTATCACCACCAACACTGAGTCAAATTAGAGATGAGACCAGCAAAGATGAAGAGTTACAGAAACTCTCTCAGCAAGTGATCCAGGGATGATCTGATAAGATACAGCAAATACAGGCAGCAATATAGCAGTACTGGTCTATCAGAGATGACATCTCACAAAAGATGGTGTTCTGCTAGCTGGATCCGTAATAATTGTACCCAAAACAATGCCAGGAGAACTTCTCCAGAAGATACATAAAGGTCACATGGCAATGGAGAAGTGTAAACTCAGAGCCAGATCAGACATCTACAAAGACATTGAAAGAATGGTGTCTACATGCAGTGTTTGCCAAAAGTACAGAAATACACAGCAAAAGGAGGTGATGATAGCTAATGAAGTACCATCCAGATCATGGCCTACTGATTTATTCACACACAATCAAGAATGGTATCTCATTGGGCAGACTACTATTCAAAATTCTCTTTATCTGAAAGGTGAAAGATTTAAGAGCTACATAATCATCTCAGCAGTACGAGTTTGCCGATCAAGAGATTCCTGAAAGAATAATATCTGAAAATGGAACCCAATTAAGGAATTCGCTGAACAGCATGGATTCAGCATCATCATCTCTTCACCACAAGGAGACACAGGTTTATAGAAAGACACGTTCAGACAGTCAAGAGCACGCTCACAAAAAGCCGAGAGATGAAGGAGACCCAAACTTTGTCTTATTGTCACTCCGATCCACAACTCTCAAAGCTGACATGAAATCACCCGCAGAGCTTTCAAATGGAAAAAAGTATAAGACAACTCTGCCAAGCAAGATACTCCCTCCAAGTGACCAGGAGGAAGTAAAATAACAACTCACTGAGGTACAGTTAGATGGAGGTCAATACTTCAACAAGCATGCTAAATCCCTGTCTTGGGCTGTTGAAAGGACAAACTGTACATCCACAGGATCCAATCGTGAAAACCTGGAACCCAGCAAAAGTTGATGGTGAAGCTGAGACTCCAAGTCACACATCGTTGAGACTGAAACCGGTAAACAAATAAGAAGGAACACAGTCCATATCCAACATACACCTGAGCTGGAAAAGCAGAAAAGATCATCAACAACACCAGCAACATCACTAACCAGCGAGACATCACCACCACCAACAAGCAGTACAACATCAACAATGTCACCAGCAAGTGACACAACATTAGCAACATCAAGCATCAACATCCTACAACACCAGGAGCAACACGCACATAATCGCGTGAGGCGTGCCAACTCACCATTGAGAGTGATGAATGGCAACTCCACAAAATGGCGGCACAAAATCCTACCATCTAAGCTATACTTTGAATGATGCTCTTGAGAAGAGAAAACAAAGCTATAAAGGACACTTAAAGTGTTCAGTTTATTTATAAAAGTCAATTGTTAATCTTCTGTAGTTTAAAGAAACAAGTTAATGATTGGAACATTTATATTGATGTAGAGGCACAATTTTTTTTTAAAAGAGGAATGTTATATAATTATATCATAATTGTATTTTATTCATAAAGAGCTAGGAACTAATTGTTATGTGAAGATATATCCCGGGGTGCTACATTTACAGCTGCATGTGCTGATTGGCACACTGTTATTTGAATACCCGAGAATGAAGAACTTACAGTGTTATGGACAAAAATAGGTGATGTAGGACTAAACACGATTGCTCTTTCAAAGAGCCTGTAAGGGACTATGGGCTGAATAGCCTCTTTCTGTGCTTTGCGTTTCTCTGATTCTTCTATGAAATGGTAATGGAAATCTGGACCCCTGCCCAGTAAACTGTTGAGGTTGGGGGCCGTAGAACCATGGAAAGGTTACAGCATAGAAGGAGGCCATTCGGCCCATCTTGCCCATGTCAGCCCGAGGACACCCAGGTGCCCTTTCTAATCCCACCTTCCTGCACCCAGCCCATAGCCCTACAGCTTACAGCACTTAAGGTGCAGATCAAGGTACTTTTTAAAAGAGTTTAGTTTCTGCCTCTACCACCAACTTGGGCAGCGGATTCCCGGCACCCGCTACCTTCTGCGTAAAAAGGTTCTTCCTCATGTCCCCTCTACACCTTCTGCCACTTATCTTGCATCTATGTCCCCTGGTTCTAGAATTCTCCACCAAGGGAAACAATTTTATCCTGTCCACTCCATCTATTCCCCTCATAATTTTATACACCTCAATCAGGTCACCTCTCAGCCTTCTTTGTTCTAAGGAAAATAACCCCATCCTATCCAATCTCTCCTCGTAGCTACACTTTTCTAACCCTGTCAACATTCTTGTAAACCTCCTCTGCGCTCTCCCCAGAGCTATTATGTCCTTCCTGTAATGTGGTGACCAGAACTACACACAATACTCCAGTTGTGGCCTCACCAGTGTTTAATACAATTCCAACATTATATCCTTACTTTTATATTCTATACCTCTGCCAATGAAGTAGGGCATTCCATATGCCTTCTTTACAACCTTGTCTACCTGAACTGCTGCCTTTGTACTTGTACGCCAAGATCTACCTCTCTTAGTATATTCCCATTTATTGTGTAATCCCTGTAACTGTTTGACCTCCCTAAATGTATGACCACACACTTCTCTATGTTAAAATCCATCTGCCACTTTACCGCCCACTCCATCAACCCATCTATATCATTTTCAAGATTATGGCTATCCTCTACACCATCCACTACTCGGCCAATCTTTGTGTCATCTGCAAATTTCCCAATCGTGCCCTCCACATTCACATCCAAAGCGTTAATATATAACACAAACAGCAAGGATCCCAACACCGAGCCCTGTGGAACACCACTTGAGACAACTTTCCATTCGCAAGAGCATCCATCGACCATTATCCTTTGTTTCCTGTTACAAAGCCAACCTTTTATCCAGTTTGCCACATTACCCTGAATCCCATGGGCTTTTACTTTCCTGACCAATCTGCCATATGGGACCTTGTCAAATGCCTTGCTAAAATCCAAGTACACAACATCCACTGCTCTACCTTCATCAACCCTTCTTGTCACTTCCTCAAAGAATTCAATCAAATTTGCGAGGCAAGACCTTCCTTTAACATATCCATGCTGACCATCCCTGACTAGTCCATGCCTTTCCACATGACCATTAATCCTATCTGTCAGGATTGATTCTACTAATTTGCTCACCACTGATGTAAGACTAACTGGCCTATAATTGTTTGGCATTTCCTTTGCTCCCTTTTTAAACAATGGAATTGCATTTCTCCAGTTCTCTGGTACCTCCCCTGTATTTAGTGAAGATTGGAAAATCATCCTCAGAGCATCTGCTATCTCCTCCCTGACTTCCTTCAGCAGCCTCGAAAACAATCCATCTGGCCCTGGTGACTTATCAACTTTCAAGGATTTCAACCCTTCGAGTACTTCCTCTCTCTTTATGACTATCCCATCCAATATCTCGCAGTGTTCCTCCTGGACTACTATATCTACATCCTCCCTTTCCTTTATAAACACGGAGACAAAATATTCATTCAAAACCCTTCCCACAGCCTCTGCATCTACACACAAGTTTCCATCTTCATCCTCTGATAGGTCCCACTTTTTCCTTAACTAACCTTTTAGCATTAATATATTGGTAAAATATCTTTGGGTTATCTTTAACTTTACTTGCTAATCTTTTTTCATGCCCTCTCTTTGATTTCCTTTTTTACTTCGTCCCTGCACTTCCTATATTCGTCTAGGCTATCTGCAGTGCTTAGTTCTTTGTGCCTATTGTACGCTTTCTTTTTCTGTTTGATCTTCCCCTGTATTCCTCTAGACAACCAAGGGCGTCTAGATTTTGCAGTACCACTCTTATTTTTGTAAGGGACATGTCTACTTTGTACAATTAGGATCTTGCTTTTTAGTGCTTCCCACTGGTTTTCCACTGTTTTATCCTCCAGCAGTGCTGTCCAGTCCACCTCAGCCAAGTCCCAATTGAAAATTTCAAAACTGAGATTGATAGATTTTTTTTTGTGAGCCAAGAGTGTGGGTTACAGAATTGAGGCAATCAGTGGAGTTAAGATACAGATCAGCTATGATCTAACCAAACAATGGAATAGACTGGAGGGGCTGAATGGCCTTCCTCTGTTCCTATTTATGTTCTATTGTACAAAATTATTAGAGAGCCACCGAGCAACATTTGAGTAGAAGACAAATTCAAATTACAGTTTGATTTGACACGCACCCAAAGATGAAGGAAAAATGAATTGAGAAAGATTAGCTGCCAAGCGGTTCATGTGTACGCCTGTGTCTATCAACTAAAGAATGATACTGTATGACTGTTTCCATGAAGGTTGCTATGGGCAGGATGGCCTGGTTTCCGAACTGGGGAGCAGGCAAATATTTTAAAGGAGAGAAACTATGGTATAATTGAAGACATAAAGAAAAAGTAAATAAAAAATACTGAAAATTTGCAACAAAGACAAAAAAATCTAGAAATACACAGCCCCTTTTTGTGAAAAATCATGTTTTAGATGTGAAAAAAAAGCTATAGCTGAAACTTTAACCTATTTTTTCTCTTCAAGGATGCTATTGGAACTGCATTGTATTTCCAGCATGTTCGCTTTTGTTTCCATGAGAACAAAATGGTTTATTTCTGCATCCCTGAAGATCTCAGTGATGACTCGGGAGATGAGCCCAGCTCAGTCCTGAAAAATTTTCTGAAGTGCCAATTTAACTGATAAACTTCATCGGCCAACACACGCTTGATATTGGTCATAAATGTTTAGTATACCACTAAGTTGTTGCTTGTGGGCAGGTACAAAACTGTAAAGAAAGGGGCTTCAATGCGTTGCTCTTTGGATTGGTAATGTCACAATGCTGCTGATGGTGGCAAGGGGCAGAGGCTAGTGCCTTCCCCCTAAAGGAGAATAATCAACAGATGAGGCAGCCTGGAGTACTCTTGCTGATGTCCTAACATGAGTTTGAATACAATGCTGAGACTGACATAGACTCAGCCGGTGGGCTGTGAAACGGTCATGTCAAGTCATATCTATAGATGTCAGCATATGCCACAAGGCAAGTTGTTACTGGGAAACTGTTGAATGTGTAGCTGCTTCATTGCCTCCATGTCTGTGTCTCTAATATAATGCATCAAGTTCAGTGTAATGAAGAAGCAAATATCTCCCTTCAAATGGCTAGAAACTTGAATATTTCAGCCATTTGGAAACAAAAGGTATGCAAAACACAAGTTGATTTTGGCTATTTTAGTTTATTCTCCACGGCTTGAAGTCAGTAGGTGCCACTTCTACCTCTGAATCAGAGGACTGCCTCACCAGGACCTGAGTGCATAATCTAGGTAGACACTCCTAAGCAAATACTGAGGCAATACTATATCGTCAGTCCGAATGTCTGCTCAGAATATTAAAGATATAAAAGATCAGACAACACTATTCAAAGGGAGCATGTGGGGCTTACACTGCCTTGGCCAACATTCCCCCTCAATCAACAACACTAAACACAGTGCCTGGCCACTCATACTGTTTCTGGGATTTTCCTGTGCATAAGTGATTGTTTTGTTTCGTATAACAGTGTCTAAACTTCAGAAGTAATTCATTGGTTGTGAAATGCTTTGGGACATCTTGAGGATGCTGTGAGGTTCTATGCAAACTTCTTTGTCCCTCCCTAACGATCAGAATGGAAAATCACTATGCAACATCTTTTCTTCATAATTTCCCCCCAAAGATCCCATTCATATTTAAACTGTACCTTCTAAATAATTTCAACTATTAAATCTTGCGTGTTTAAGTATATGCTTAAAGCATAGTTTGCAATATAATTCATAAAAAAAATTGCAAACCACTTTTAATGTTAATTTCTATTTACTAAATAAGCAATGAGCACTGATGGAATGTTTGATGGATTTGCCACGAGTTCATTTCTAACCATGTCAGGGAGCTAAATTAATGTTTACAAAGACACTCCTGGGCTGTTCAGTAATTCCACGATGCCATATCTATATATTAGTTCAGCTTCACAGCATTATTTGGCTCAAGAACTTCATGGAAGCAGGTTTCCAATAATGCCATTATCATTCAAAGGCCAAAATGGATAACTAAAATAGAGAAAAGTACAAAATACAAGAACATTAACATCACTGGTCAAAGATTTTGACTGATATTCAAAAGAGTCATAAGAATAAAATTAAGGAATGAAAGAATTATTGAGAGTTGGTGACAGGATTCAGTTAAGCATTAATGAAATCTTTTGTTGAATTCAGCATAGTGGGAAACATTAAGCTGAGCAGAAAAATTAGGTTTTGGTTCATCAACCACTCTAGGTTTAATTGGATGGATTTTTTCCTGAGAAGTGCCTGAATGATGTTGGCTTTCTGAACACAGCATTTTAACTCGCCCGTGATTTTCATTAAGTTTTTGCATTTGTACATTAATTACCCATTAAACTCACTGCAGAAAATGAAGTCCAGTAATTAATGGTATAAGTATTCTTAATAGCATAATTGCTGATGACTGCCAATCAACCTATGTGGCCCATAAGTGGACATTTGAAAGTATGGAGTCTTATTCAGTCTGGTTGTGAATTGTTTCAGAAGAATAATACTATTTTTTTTTGCCTTAGACCCAAGTTAGTAATAAATCTTTCACTGTTGATATATGCTCCATTCCTGGCAATGCAATAGTTCTAGAATAATAGGAAGCACTCCATAAAATGAAGCAATTTGGACCACTGCAGCTTCACTAGTGCTAGCTCTTCAGTTGGAGCCCAATGCTCCAATTTCACTCCTCTGTCCTTTTTTGACTTCTTTGAATTCTTAACTAATTCCCTTATTAACACAATAGAATAGTATTTTAGAATCAGATACTAAACCAAGGCCTTTTCTCACTATTCAGGTAGGTATAAACATTGCACTACTTCAAGAGTTTTTCCTCTATGGAAACAAAAGAAAAATCAAAAGCCAATTATCTCATTTGTCTTTTTTGTGGGATCCTTCTCTGCACAAATTGGCTGCCATGTTTGTGCAAATGAAAACAGCGAATGCTGTGATTTATTGGATGTGAAGTATTTAGGATATTCCACTATGTGAATTTAAGTTTTTTCTTCATTGATATAACAGTATTAACAAGATTTGCAATGCAAAGTTCTAGGAGGTATCAACGTAACCGAAGTGGTCTCAGTCTCATGGTTAAGCCTTATTATTGGCCTTGTCTCTCCGATGTCTGGAACATTCACCAAGCTCTGTAATCTCTCCTGAGCTTTCTATTTCTGGCTCTGACCATTGATGAATTCCCCTCCTTTCAATGCCCACTAGCAGCCTTGTCATCAGTCATTTAGGAATCAAACTCTAAAGTTTCCTCTGTATTCCTCTCCACCTCCATCTCTTCCTTCTGTACCCTTGTGAAAACCTACCGCTTTGATAAAACCCTTGGTTACTGTGATAATCATCTGGAATTGAGGAACAATATTGTAATACTAATAAAATCTTCTGGCATAGGGAAGTATAAAAGGAAGGTGGCAATTCTGACATCATCATGAATTTATGCATTTTTCATTTAGACAGTAAATTTCAGAAGTAACACTCCATTCAAAAAATTCAATTTCAAAGCCACTACGAGAACTGATGATTGATTTGAAGTTGAGGCCACATAGCCAAAAGAGCTTTTGATCCAAGAGGGATCAGATAGCTGTGTCTTCCATGAAGTTAGATGATGGGCTAGTGCAATATGAAATATTATCATTGGCTTCTTAAGAGTTGCAGATAACTCTCCAAAAATGACAACGCTTAGAGTCCTGCTAATGTTGTGACTCTAGTCATTAGTTAACATTCTGTCTTGAGTATTCGAGATTTAAAAAGATGCTGAGAGACCAAGGCTCACCATCCATTCTAATTTTTCTAACTTGTGCATATAACATCTGGTCCTATCCTGTGCTTCAGAAGATAGTAATGAAAATGTCCACTTCTATTTTACTTGACCTTGCCTCAGAGCTTCTTCCTTCAGTATGTCAGATAGGACCACATACTTTCAATTATAGTGCTAAAACCCATCCATTTAACTCACAATTTGATTGTAGTAAATTGTTGTGCCTTTGTTGATCTTCAGTGAGTCCATTGGTGATCATTCTTCTGTCAATGAATTTCAAAAAATTTATATTGAAACATTTCCAGGAAATCATAGCAATCTGCATTGTTTGCAGCTCCAGGTGCAATCTCTCTGTTGATGAATTTGAGAGCAACAGAGTGAAGGGGTCATGGAGTGAGGGGTTAACAGTGTGAGGGTTAACAGAGTGAAGGGGCAACAGAGTGAGAGGGTAACAGAGTGAGGGGGTACAGTGTGTAGAGGTAACAGAATGAGGGGGTCACAGAGTGAGGGTGTAACATTGAGGGGGTAATGCAATGAGGGGTAACAGAGTGAAGGGGTGATGAAGTAATAGGTGGTGGAGTAATGGGTGATGAAGTCAGTTGGGAGCAATTTATAAAATGAAGACTTGGCTAGAGGGGGAAGGAAAAGCAGTGAAATCCCATAACGCTAAAGAAACTGGGCTTGGTAACACCTATTTTCTGGGTATTATCAGTCACCTTAAAGCTTCAAAATAGCATCCAGGGCATATACTCCTGATGAGAAGTATATTGGACGTTATCTTAGTAAAGCTGTTGGTGCTCATGCACTTCATGGGTGGAATTTTCTGTGCTTGTTGGTGTCGGGCGTGTTTGGCAGCATGAGCGGACAATATGGCGAGAGGGCCAAAAATCAGTTTCACTATGTTTGCAATTGTCCGCTCTACCCGCCAATGGCGGGTCGTGTTTCCTGCTATCAGACTTCATAGCGGGCCTCCATCGCGTCCAAAAGGCGCTCGAGCGACGCCTCATTAAACCTGGGGGCTGCAGTCTTCTTGCCTTTTGGGGCCATGTCTTATTTGCAGCAGTCCTGGGCTGAAAGTACTGAGAGGTGTTCGCATGGCTGCATTTTAAATGTGGCACCCAATGTGATGAAATGGTGAGGTGACAGCATGGCGGGTGAATCAACAATGCATGATTAATGAGGCAGGATTGGGATCATAAGGGCGTGAGAAGCCGTCATTGTGGTCAACGGGTAAAACGTTCTATTTCCCGCCTGCTACCGCAATTAGTGCAAATCTGGGATTTCCACCCAAAGTCTGTGCTACCATTCTGGAGTTCCACCTCCCTCTCCTCCCCCTTAGACTCAGACAGCTGAATGTGTATTAAGCAGCAGAAAGGACCCCACATCCCCATCAACCGGTACCAGGGATTGTCGACAGCTTACAGGTTAGTTGCTGGTTTAAATCTGCTGAATGTTGATGCAAGTCTACAAGTTTTTGGTTTCAGAAGTTTGCAGGAAAAGGGGTGCTAGGTTTTGAACGACATTCTGCTGACTTCAAGACTTGTGCACAAAACAATTGCTTCCAAACATGGGTAGCCAAGGAGCCTTCCTTTGGAATTGAGCATAGCTGGAGGAATGAGCAGAGGCCACACAGATCACGACAAGCTGCTGGAAGGGGGGGTGTGCGGGTGGTGGGGAAGAGAGGGAGAAGGGCTCTCAGCCATTTTGCAATCACAAACTTCATAACTTAGCGGCTTGGCATCATTTCCGTTCATTCTTAAGGAAGAAACATCCCAGATTTGCACTAAGTGCTGTAGCGTCGGGTAAAATTACATTTTACCCACTGGCCACGATGGTGGGTTTCAAGCCGTATTGTCCCAAACCTGCCACGTTATTTATGCATTCCCAGGAAACACGCCATCACTGCCATCACGTGCTTCATCACGACAAGCGCCATATTTAAAGTCCAGCTGCGCGCACACATCTCAGTGCTCCCAGGCTACGACTGCTGCAGGGAAGATGTTCATGAACAGCAAAAAGGCTGTAGTCCCCAGGTTTAGCGACAGGTCACTGGAGTGCCTTTTGGATGCAGTGGAGGCCCACCGAGATGTCCTCTCTGGCCACAGGATGGGCAGCAGTGTGACCAACAGGCTTGGAAGGTGGTGACAGCGGTGCTCAGCACCAACTCCCTTCAGAAGAGGACAGCCACCAAGTGCCACAAGAGGATGAATGATCTCCTCCATTCTGCCAGGGTAAATTGCTCTTCTCATCACTCTCAACTCACACACTCACAAACCCATCACACATCCATAGGGATCTCACTCACTGCCAGTTAAAGGGACAACACCATTCACTCTCTCTCTCACGCCTTCATTGTCCTCATCCTGTCCACGGGTTCACTCACCACCAACATATACCAGGCTTATCTGACCTGGCAGACATCTTGCTTGCACTTTCTCCATCTCTATTCATGCAGGACAAACTGGCACACAACGCAGGGAGAGGTCACAGACTGGTGTAGAAATGCTTGCAATCAAGGTCCTCAGGGACTTTGAAAACAGAGCCATCCAGCTGTCCGGCAATGATCTGGACCAGTCCTGTGCTGATGGTGAGGTCAGTGGTGCTCTCCCAAGTGAGGGTCCAGCAGCGCAACATCCATCAAACAACCATGCAGTGAGTAGTGTGCCCTGTTTCACAGGCCACTGCCATGCCATGCACTAACTTTTTAAAAATTCATTTACGGGATGTGGGCTTCACTGGCTGGGCCAGTATTTATTGTCCATCCCTAGTTGCCCTCGAGAAGGTGGTGGTGAGCTGTCTTCTTGAACCTCTGCAGTCCATGTGGTGTAGGTACACGACAGTGCTGCTAGGAAGGGAGTTCCAGGATTTTGACCCAGCAACAGTGAAGGAACGGTGATATATTTCCAAGTCAGGATAGTGAGTGACGTGGAGGGGGATTTCCAGGTGGTGGTGTTCCCATCTATCTGCTGCCCTTGTCCTTCTAGATGGTAGTGATCATGGGCTTGGAAGGTGCTGTCGAAGAAGCCTTGGTGAATTCCTACAGTGCATCTTGTAGATGGTACACACTGCTGCTAATTTGTGTCGGTGGTGGAGGGAGTGAATGTTTGTGGATATGGTGCCAATCAAGCGGGCTGCTTTGTCCTGGATGGTGTCAAGCATTTTGAGTGTTGTGGGAGCTGCACTGATCCAGGCAAGTGTGGAGTATTCCATCGCACTCCTGACTTGTGCCTTGTGGACAGGCTTTGGGGAGCCAGGAGGTATGTTACTCATTGCAGAATTTCTAGCCTCTGACCTGCTCTTGTAGCCATAGTATTTATATGGCTAATCCAGTTCAGTTTCTGGTCAATGGTAATGCCCCAGAATGATAATAATGATTGATTCAGTGATGGTAATGCCATTGAACATCAAGGGGTGATGGTTAGATTCTCTCTTGTTTGAAGAAGTCATTGCCTGGCACTTGTGTGGTGCAAATGTTACTTGCCACTTGTCAGCCCAAGCCTGGATATTGTCCAGGTCTTGCTGCATTTGGACATGGACTGCTTCAGTGTCTGAGGAGTCACAACTGGTGCTGAACATTGTGCAATTATCAGCGAATACCCCCATTTCTGACCTTATGATGGAAGGAAGGTCATTGATGAAGCAGCTGAAGATGGTTAGGCTGAGGACACTACCCTGATGCACTCCTGCAGTGATGTCCTGGAGCTGAGCTGACTGACCTTCAACAACCACAACCATCTTCCTTTGTGCTAGGTATGACTCCAGCCAGTGGCGAGTTTCCCCCCTGATTCCAATTGACTCCAGTTTTGCTAGGGCTCCTTGATGCCACACTTGGTCAAACGCGGCCTTAATGTCAAGGGCAGTCACTGTCACCTCACCTTGGAGTTCAGCTTTTTTGTCCATGTTTGAAGCAAGGCTGTAATGAGGTCAGGAGTTGAGTGGCCCTGGCAGAACCCGAAATGGACATCAGTGAGCAGGTTATTGCTAAGCAAGTGCCGCTTTATCGCACTGTTGATGACCCCTTCCATTACTTTACTGATGATGGAGAGTAGACTGCTGGGGCGGTAATTAGCCAGTTTGGATTTGTCCTGTTTTTTGTGTAGAGGATACATCTGGGCAATTTTCCACATAGCCAGGTCAATGCCACTGTTGTAGCTGTACTGGAACAGTCTGGCTAGTGGTGGAGCAAGTTCTGGAGCAAAAGTCTTCAGTGATATTGCTGGCATAATGTCCATAGCCTTTTCAGTATCCAGTGCCTTCAGCCATTTTTTGATATCACATGGAGTGAATCGAATTGGCTGGAGACTAACATCTGACATGTTGGGGACCTCCGGAGGAGGCTGAGATGGATCAGCCACTTGGCATTTCTGGCTGAAGTTTGTAGCAAATGCTTCAGCCTTATCTTCTGTACCGACGTGTTGGGCTCCTCCATCATTGAGGATGGGGATATTTGTGGAGCCTCCTCCTCCTGTGAGTTGGTTAATTGTCCACCACCATTCATGACTGGATGTGGCAGGACTGCAGAGCTTATATCTGATTCATTGGTTGTGGGATTGCTTAGCTCAGTCTATCACATGCTGCTTACACTGTTTGGTCTGCCAGTAGTCCTATGTTGTAGCTTCACCAGGGTTGACACCTCATTTTTAGGTTTGCCTGGTGCTGCTCTTGGCATGCCCTCCTGCACTCTTCATTGAACCAGGGTTGATCCCCTGCTTGATGGTAACGGTAGAGTGGGGGATATGCTGGGCCCTGAGGTTACAGATTGCATTCAGGTACAATTCTGTTGCTGCTGATTGCCCACAGCGCCTCATGGATGCCCAGTCTTGAGTTGCTAGATCTGTTCGAAATTTAGCAGGGTGGTAGTGCCACACAACACAATGGAAGGTATCCTCAATGTGAAGCCAGGGCTTTATCTCCACAATGAATGTGCGGTGGTCACACCTACCAATACTGTCATGGACAGATGCATCTGTGGCAGGCAGGTTGAGGTCAGGTGTATTTTTCCCTCTTGTTGGTTCCCTGCCACAGACTCAGTCTAGCAGCTATGTCCTTTAGGACTCAGGCAGCTTGGTCAGTTGTTGTGCTTCCGAGCCACTCCTGATGAAGGACATTGAAGTCCCCCATTCAGAGTACATTCTGTGCCTTTGCCATCCTCAATGCTTCCTCCAAGTGGTGTTCAACATGGAAGAGCATTGATTCATCAGCTGAGGGAGGGCAGTACGTGGTAATCAGCAGGAGGTTTCCTTGCCCATGTTTGGCCTGATGCCATGAGACTTCATGGGGTCTGGAGTCGATGTTGAGGACTCCCAGGGCAATTCCCTCCCGACTGTATAGCACCTCTGCTGGGTCTGTTCTGTTGGTGGAACAGGACATACCCAAGGATGGTGATGGTGGTGTCTGGGACATTATCTGTAAGGTATGATTCTATGAGGATGACTATGTCAGGCTGTTGCTTGACTAGTCTGTGGGACACCTCTCCAAATTTTAACACTAGCCCCCAGATGTTAGTAAGGAGGACTTTGCAGGGTCGACAGGGCTGAGATTGCCATTGTCATTTCCGGTGCCTAGGTCAATGCTGGGTGGTCCGTCTGGTTTCATTTCTTTTTTGAGGCTTTGTAGCAGTTACATTACATGTAGGCCAGAACAGGTAAGGAAAGCAGATTTCCTTCCCTAAAGGGCATTAGTGAACCAGATGCGTTTTTAACAACAATCAACAATGGTTTCATGGTCATTATTAGACTTTTAATTCCAGATTTTTATTGAATTCAAATTCCACAATCTGTTGTGGCGGGATTCGAACTCAGGTCCCGAGAACATTACTCTGGATCGATGGAGTACTACTCCAGTGACAATACCACTACGCTATCGCCTCCCCCTAATTATCTCCCATTCCTTCTGCAGGCACACCTGGGAAACAGCTGATGGAGTCCATGACCCAGGGCTTCCAATCAAGTCCCGAAGAAACCTCTGAAGAGGAATCTGGAGGCACCCTCACTGAAGTCCTGGCACAGCGCTCACCCACACCCTCCACCAGCGCAGAGTCACACACCTCGGTGGGACCTAGCTTTAGAATAGCCTCGGGATCACAATCTGGTGAGCACATTGCACTTTCTGATCCACAGCAGGTGGCGGCAGAGATTTCCCTGGTGTCCGGCAGTCAGAGGACTGCTGGAGGCCAGAAACTTGCTGAGTCCGAGTCAGATGACGAGCCTCTGGACTCGGTCATGTCACAGTTGCTGGAGCTGCAAAGGCAAGCTCGGGAACATCAGGAAGGGATGTCCTCTGCACTCCTCAGATTGCAAGGCACGATGGAGGAGTCTGTTCACCTTCAGTCTGAGGCAATAGCACTGGCGTGCCAACACATTGAGGTCAACAACGTTAGGTTGGCAGCCGCCATGGACACCTTGGTCTAGGACGTCGCCCCTGCACTGCTGCGTGTGGTCAACTCCATCACTGATGCCATAGTTGGCCTCCAACAGTTTGTATGAGGGAGGGGTGCTGGGTAGCTCGATCTCACTCCAGCTACCCCTTCTCCTCAAGGAGTCAGACTGGGGTTCTTGGGCACCCATAGGGAGAAGGGTCAGCGGTGCACATCCCGGGCTGCTTCCTGTGACCTTAGCAGCTCCAGCTCCACAGGCTGAGGAGGGTGCCACTGCCACACAGCAGGACCCCGAAAGCAGGCCGGGGTTCTCCAGGTCTCGGCCCTCCAGAGGACACCTGCCAAGGTCATCACAGACAGGGCTTGGCAGTCAGCAGGCTGCCTCCAGCTCCGCTGTGGATGTCCAGGGAGCACCAAGTCGTAGCGGCAGGGTTAGGAAAGTTAGGAATTAGTTGCACAGCCTCGGCACGGGTGTCAATCTCATGTACATAATGTTCACTATTGTCAATAAACTCCCTTCAGGCCAAAGTGATGGTCCGGCCTCACACTCCCTGGAAACATTACTGATTCCTGCACCTCGACAGTGCTTGTAATTGCTGCCAGAATGTAGTGGGCAGGCACCACAGGAGCAACGAATGCAGTAGACTAAGTTCCAAATTCTCTCTGTGTGCTCTCAGCACCTTTAAGGTGGGGCTGGCCCCCATCTCTTCAGCATCTGTGACCAGTGACCAGTGACACTGTTCTCTTGAAGGGTTCAGGTGCTGAAAGCGGACAAAGGATCAGATGCTTTTAAAGTTTCATGTCTGTGTCTCTATGATATGACACTGATCACAGAGCACAAGCGAGCTGCCCCCCTCCAGACAGGAGTCAGACATTCTCAGAGGCTGTGTGAAGATCTATGGAGTGTCCTCACTGCATGTCATCATCATCCTCCTGCAATCGAGCAACTATTAGGGCCTCCATAGTGCCACCATGACAGGGGCCTTATCACAGATGGTATGTGTGTTACCATAAGCTGGACTGGAGTCCAACGTTCACAGATAGAATGTGAGGATCTATGGTGTCTCCTCACTGCATGTCGTCATTATCCTCCACAAATCTAGCAGTTATGAGGGCCTCCCGAGTGTGCCTGCCTCGCCTAGCCAGTGCAAGGGCCTGAACCCAGTCATCGTCACCTTTGAGGCCCTCCTCACCCTCATCCCTGTCGGCGTCCTCCTCATCGGAGGAGATCTCCAGCTCCTCCATCTCCTCCTCAGCTAGCTCATCCCCCTATTGCAGTGTCAGGTGTAAAGGGCACAGCAAATGACAATGATGCGTGACATCCTCTGTGGACTATATTGCAGGGCTCCACCATTCTGGTCCAGACACCGGAACCTCATCTTCAGCATCTTGATGGTTTGCTCCACAAGTTGTGAGCTGCAGCATGAGTCTCATTATCAGCCTGAGGCCACCGCATAGGTGTCATCAGCCACGGCCTCTGAAGGTAGCCCTTGTCCCTGCTAAGCCATGCTTGCAGCCTCTGTGGACCCTGGAAGACTTCAGGGATCTGTGACCGACTGAGGATGTAGGAGTTGTGCACACTCCCTGAAAACTGTGCACACACCTGCAGGATGCATTTGTGGTGGTTGTACATTCAACGAGTGGAACCCCTTGCAGTTGATGTAGTCCGCCAGGTGTTGCGACGGAGATCTGAGCGCCACATGAGTGCAGTTGATCGCACCCTGCACTTGTGGGAAACCCAAGATCTGGGTGAATCCAATTGCTCTTGCATCCTGTCTGTCCTGGTCCCGGGTGTAATGCACAAAGTTGTGTGCCCTCACAAAGATGGCATCTGTGACCTCATGGATGCATTTGTAGATGGAGGCTTGTGAGATTCCACAGAGGTCACCTGTGGAGCCCTGAAAGGAGCCACTGGCGTATAAATTGAGCGCCGCTGTCACTTTTGCAGCCACAGGCAGTGGATGCCCTCCATGTTCATGTGGTGCCAAATCCTGCAGTAGCTGGCAGATGTGACTAACCAATTCAAAAACAGAAATACCTGGAAAAGCTCAGCAGGTCTGGCAGCATCGGCGGAGAAGAGCAAAGTTGACGTTTCGAGTCCTCATGACCCTTCAACAGAACGAAGTAGAAATAGGAAAGGGTTGAAATATAAGCTAGTTTAAGTGGGGAGGGAGGGGGTGTTGTTGGGACAAGCAAGCAGTGGTTGGAGGAGATAACCAAAAGATGTCACGGACAAAAGAACAAAGAGGTGTTGAATGTGGTGATATTATCTAAAAGAATGTGCTAATTAAGAGTGGAGAGCAGGACAAGCAAGGTAGCTCTAGTGGGGGTGGGGTGAAATAAGCGATGGGTGGAATACATTTAAAAATAATGGAAATAGATGGGAAAAGAAAAATCTATATAAATTATTGGAAAAAAAAAAGGGAGGGGGAAGAAACAGAAAGGGGGTGGGGATGGGGGAGGGAGTTCAAGATCTAAAGTTGTTGAACTCAATATTCAGTCCGGAAGGCTGTAAAGTGCCTAGTCGGAAGATGAGGTGCTGTTCCTCCAGTTTACCTTGAGCTTCACTGGAACAATGCAGCAAGCCAAGGACAGACATGTGGGCAAGAGAGCAGGGTGGAGTGTTAAAATAGCAAGCGACAGGGAGGTCTGGGTAATGTTTGTGGACAGACCGAAGGTGTTCTGCAAAGCGGTCACCCAGTCTCCGTTTGGTCTCTCCAATGTAGAGGAAACCGCATTGGGAGCAACGAATGCAGTAGACTAAGTTTGGGGAAATGCAAGTGAAATGCTGCTTCACTTGAAAGGAGTGTTTGGGCCCTTGGACGGTGAGGAGAAAGGAAGTGAAGGGGCAGGTGTTGCATATTTTGCGTTTGCATGGAGAGGTGCCGTAGGTGGGGGTTGAGGAGTAGGGGGTGATGGAGGAGTGGACCAGGGTGTCACGGAGGGAATGATCCCTACGGAATGCCACCGGGGGGGTGAAGGGAAGATGTGTTTGGTGGTGGCATCATACTGGAGTTGGTGGAAATGGCGGAGGATGATCCTTTGAATGCGGAGGCTGTTGGGGTGATAAGTGAGGACAAGGGGGACCCTATCATGTTTCTGGGAGGGAGGAGAAGGCGTGAGGGCGGATGCGCGGGAGATGGGCCGGACACGGTTGAGGGCCCTGTCAACTACTGTGGGTGGAAAACCTCGGTTAAGGAAGAAGGAGGACATGTCAGAGGAACTGTTTTTGAAGGTAGCATCGTCAGAACAGATGCGACGGAGGTGAAGGAACTGATGGGATGGAGTCCTTACAGGAAGCGGGGTGTGAGGAGCTGTAGTCGAGGTAGCTGTGGGAGTCGGTAGGCTTGTAATGGATATTGGTGGACAGTCTATCACCAGAAATTGAGACATAGAGGTCAAGGAAGGGAAGGGAAGTGTCAGAGATGGACCATGTGAAAATGATGGAGGGATGGAGATTGGAAGCAAAATTAATAAATTTTTCCAGGTCCCGACGAGAGCATGAAGCAGCACTGAAGTAATCATCGATGTACCGGAGAAAGAGTTGTGGGAGGGGGCCGGAGTAGGCCTGGAACAAGGAATGTTCCACATACCCCATAAAGAGACAGGCATAGTTGGGGCCCATATGGGTACCCATAGCCACACCTTTTATTTGGAGGAAGTGAGAGGAGTTAAAGGAGAAATTGTTCAGTGTGAGAACAGGTTCAGCCAGACGGAGGAGAGTAGTGGTGGATGGGGATTGTTCGGGCCTCTGTTCGAGGAAGAAGCTGAGAGCCCTCAGACCATCCCGGTGGGGGATGGAGGTGTAGAGGGATTGGACGACCATGGTGAAGAGGAGGTGGTTGGGGCCAGGGAACTGGCAATTGTTGATATGACGTAAGGTGTCAGAGGAATCACGGATGTAGGTGGGAAGGGACTGGACAAGGGGAGAGAGAAGGGAGTCAAGATAGCGAGAAATGAGTTCCGTGGGGCAGGAACAGGCTGACACGATCGGTCTGCCGGGACAGTCCAGTTTGTGGATTTTGGGTAGTAGGTAGAAGCGGGCCGTCCAAGGTTGGGCGACTATCAGGTTGGAAGCTATGGAAGGAAGATCTCCAGAGGAGATGAGGTCAGTGACGGTCCTGGAAACAATGGCTTGATGTTCAGTGGTGGGGTCATGGTCCATGGAGAGGTAGGAGGAAGTGTCTGCGAGTTGACGCTCAGCCTCCGCGAGGTAGAGGTCAGTGCGCCAGACAACAATAGCACCACCCTTGTCAGCGGGTTTGATGACAATGTTAGGGTTGGACCTGAGAGAACGGAGTGCAGTAAGTTCAAAGAGAGACAGGTTAGAACGGGTGAGAGGAGCAGAGAAATTGAGACGACTAATGTCACACCGACAGTTCTCAATGAAAAGATCAAGAGAAGGTAAGAATCCAGAGGGAGGGGTCCAGATGGAGGGAGAATATTGGACGTGGGTAAAAGGATCCGTTGAACGGGGAGAGGACTCCTGCCCAAAGAAGTGAGCACGGAGACGAAGGCGGCGGAAGAAGAGTTCAGCATCGTGCCGAGCCCGAAATTCATTGAGATGAGGGCGTAAGGGTATGAAACTAAGTCCTTTGCTGAACACTGAACGTTCAGCATCGGAGAGGGGAAGGTCAGGGGGTATAGTGAATACGTGGCTGGGGCTGGGATTAGAAGATGGGGTGGGGACGGAGGGACAAGCAGGGGTGGAGGGTCCCAGATGGGTGTTGGTGTCGATGAGTTGTTGGAACTTGCGTTCCTTAGCACTTGAGAGAAAGAGAAAAAGTTTCTTGTTGAGGCGTCGGATGAGGCAAAGAATAAAATGAAACTGGGGGCACGCGCAGCTTTGAAAAAGGGTGCGGTGGTGCTGTTGGAGAGAGAGGTCGAGTGTGTTCATATGGCGGCGCATGGCACTGAGTGTGGATCTCAGAATGCGATGGGAACAGCAGTCCGAGAAACGTTTTATGTCCCGGAGATGCCTGTAATCCTGGGTAGGTTCGAAACACAAGGGATGGAATTTCAGTTGAAATCCATGTCGGGTAAGCCGGAGACGGAGACAGTCACCGAGAAAGGAAATATGGCTGTGAAAGTGGGTTTTAGTAACCGCCTTGTCAAACACCAGGAGAGAAATAGAAAGCAATGAAGGTGATCAAGGCAAAAGAGAGATTCGAAAATCCTGACGGAGAGTAAAACAAAACTTCTTCAAGGTAGGCATTTCTTGAAGAGGGGTGGCAGTCACTTCAACACAGAGATAAAAACAAAAAACTGCGGATGCTGGAAATCCAAAATAAAAATGGAATTACCTGGAAAAACTCAGCAGGTCTGGCAGCATCGGCGGAGAAGAGCAAAGTTGACGTTTCGATTTCTAATGACACTTCAGCAGAACTAAGTAGAAATAGGAAAGGGTTGAAATATAAGCTGGTTTAAGGGGGGGTGGGGGGGGAGGGGGCGTGGGGGAAGAAGGTGGGCGGGGGGGTTGTTGGGACAAGCAAGCAGTGATAGAAGGAGATAACCAAAAGATGTCACAGACAAAAGATCAAAGAGGTGTTGAAGGTGGTGATATTATCTAAAAGAATTTGCTAATTAAGAGTGGAGAGCAGGACAAGCAAGGTAGCTCTAGTGGGGGTGGGGTGAAATAAGCAATGGGTGCAATACATTTAAAAATAATGGAAATAGGTGGGAAAAGAAGAATCCTGCCCCACAGAACTCATTTCTCGCTATCTTGACTTCCTTCTCTCTCCCCTTGTCCAGTCCCTTCCCACCTACATCCGTGATTCCTCTGACACCTTACGTCACATCAACAATTGCCAGTTCCCTGGCCCCAACCGCCTCCTCTTTACCATGGGTGTCCAATCCCTCTACACCTCCATCCCCCACCGGGATGGTCTGAGGGCTCTCAACTTCTTCCTCGAACAGAGGCCCAAACAATCCCCATCCACCACTACTCTCCTCCGTCTGGCTGAACTTGTTCTCACACTGAACAATTTCTCCTTTAACTCCTCTCACTTCCTCCAAATAAAAGCTGTGGCTATAGGTACCCACATGGGCCCCAACTATGCCTGTCTCTTTGTGGGGTATATGGAACATTCCTTGTTCCAGGCCTACTCCGGCCCCCTCCCACAACTCTTTCTCCGTTACATCAATGATTACTTCGGTGCTGCTTCATGCTCTCGTCGGGACCTGGAAAAATTTATTAATTTTGCTCCCAATCTCCACCCCTCCATCATTTTCACATGTTCCATCTCTGACACTTCCCTTCTCTTCCTTGACCTCTATGTCTCAATTTCTGGTGATAGACTGTCCACCAATATCCATTACAAGCCTACCGACTCCCACAGCTACCTCGACTACAGCTCCTCACACCCCGCTTCCTGTAGGGACTCCATCCCATTCTCTCAGTTCCTTCACCTCCGTCGCATCTGTTCTGATGACGCTACCTTCAAAAACAGTTCCTCTGACATGTCCTCCTTCTTCCTTAACCGAGGTTTTCTACCCACGGTAGTTGACAGGGCCCTCAACCGTGTCCGGCCCATCTCCCGCGCATCCGCCCTCACGCCTTCTCCTCCCTCCCAGAAACATGATAGGGTCCCCCTTGTCCTCACTTATCACCCCACCAGCCTCCGCATTCAAAGGATCATCCTCCGCCATTTCCACCAACTCCAGCATGATGCCACCACCAAACACATCTTCCCTTCGCCCCCCGGCGGCATTCCGTAGGGATCGTTCCCTCCGTGACACCCTGGTCCACTCCTCCATCACCCCCTACTCCTCAACCCCCACCTACGGCACCTCCCCATGCAAACACAAAATATGCAACACCTGCTCCTTCACTTCCTTTCTCCTCACTGTCGAAGGGCCCAAACACTCCTTTCAAGTGAAGCAGCATTTCACTTGCATTTCCCCAAACTTAGTCTACTGCATTCGTTGCTCCCAATGCGGTTTCCTCTACATTGGAGAGACCAAACACAGACTGGGTGACCGCTTTGCAGAACACCTTCGGTCTGTCCGCAAGCATTACCCAGACCTCCCTGTCGCTTGCCATTTTAACATTCCACCCTGCTCTCTTGCCCACATGTCTATCCTTGGCTTGCTACGTTGTTCCAGTGAAGCTCAAGGTAAACTGGAAGAACAGCACCTCATCTTCCGACTGGGCACTTTACAGCCTTCCAGACTGAATATTGAGTTCAACAACTTTAGATCTTGAACTCTCTCCCCCATCCCCACCCCCTTTCCGTTTCTTCCCCCTCCCTTTTGTTTTTTCCAATAATTTATATAGATTTTTCTTTTCCCATCTATTTCCATTATTTTTAAATGTATTCCACCCATCGCTTATTTCACCCCACTCCCACTAGAGCTACCTTGCTTGTCCTGCTCTCCACTCTTAATTAGTGCATTCTTTTAGATAATATCACCACCTTCAACACCTCTTTGTTCTTTTGTCTGTGACATCTTTTAGTTATCTCCTCCTATCACTGCTTTCTTGTCCCAACAACCCCCCCCACCCCCAACCCTTCTTCACCCCACTCCCACCCCCCTTAAACCAGCTTATATTTCAACCCTTTCCTATTTCTACTTAGTTCTGTTGAAGGGTCATGAGGACTCGAAACGTCAACTTTGCTCTTCTCCGCCGATGCTGCCAGACCTGCTGAGTTTTTCCAGGTATTTCTGTTTTTGTTTTGGATTTCCAGCATCCGCAGTTTTTTGTTTTTATATTTTTGTGACTGACCAGTTCCCTAGACATACGCAGCCTTTGACGACACTAGTTCTTGGTCATCTGCAGGACTGAAAGGCAGTGTCTATAGACCCTGAGTGTTGCTAAGCGCCGACCAGCGATGCCGCGCTGTGGCTCTTCGGCGGTGTGTGCGGGAGCCCCAGCCGCCACTTCGTCCTGAGGGTGCTGCTCCTGCCTCTACACTGTATGGTGCTTCAGTCACTCTGTCCTCTGCCATCTTTGCTTTCTGTAGGCCATCAGGCATACAGTTAGTTCACCAGGCTCCATGATGCATTCCTCCTGCAGGGTGAAAGAGAGAGAGAGACATGTGGTTAGCATGGGTGTACTATGATCCTGTCCTGGTTAGTGTGAAGGCCCCTTAATGCTTCCTGGAGGGTGCTGGTCACCATTGGATGGCCAGAGATTAGTGCGCTGCATGGCTGCCTGAAACCCCACCCACCTCTGCCCCCACTCCACCCAACAGATTGGCAGCAGCTTTGCCCATTGGACTGCATGCTGTGCTCTCAGCTCAGGCGCCGGCATTCTCCTAACCCGCACTGCAAAGCTGCACTGTTAGCTTGAACCATGGGTGAGACTGGTCCAAACCAGGATGCTGACATTGTAAGGGGCTGTGAGCGCCTCCACCAGTGACTGCTCCATCACCAGCTTTAGCAAGGAGATTATACAACGTGTGCAGTTGTCCAACTGTTCTGCAGTCCACTAAAATGCCCATGACTTTGCAGTCTGTGTCGCTGGTGGTGAAAAGGTCTGGAACACTTGGTGGCACTTTGATGCCTCTGCATTGCTTGAGTGGGCAGATAAGCTAGAAGCCCAACTCCAATCATATCAATGTGGCTGTACCTGAACTGTCTGAGCTGCGGAGGAATCATCACTTTATATAGTGTTATGTGTGGCTGCTTCCCTTGCCCACTCTGCCCCCCCATCCCGAATGCTTGTGCGCTATATTCAACGGCAGGCAGCCCTTGCTCTCCCCTCCACCCCCCACAAGTCACCTGACCTGCAGGACTGCCCTTTCCCCCTCCCAACAAATCACCTCAATTGCAAGGCAGCCCTCATCTCTCATCCCCCCACAAGTTGCCTCAAAGGTAGGGCTGCTGTTGACCACCCCGCAACGCTCCTCAAGCTTGAAGTCCAACAGGCGACCCTGACGAACGCTAGCCAACATTACTATGAACTCACCTCCGAGTTCCCCTCAAAGTGCAGCCTGCCAAGTGCATGCCTTTTATATAGTGAAACCCTTCGGTGTGCTTTCCCGCCAACATGGACGGACAATCCAGCATGGGAGGCAGGGGAATGATTCCAGCAGGCTGGCCTAATAATGATATGCTGTATTATTACACTAAGGTTCCTGACGTCCGATGGTGGGAAATGTGGCTCGCCATCAGCGGGCTGAGCAGACAATTGCGAACTGGTTTCACACCATCGTGAAACCGATCACACCATATTGTCCGCTCGCGCCACTGAACACGCCTGACGCCGGCAGGCACGGAAAATCCCAGCCTTAGTCTAACATTAATGCAACATTAAGCGTATGCAGAATTTCCAGAAACTACTCCTACGCTAGTTGGTAGTAAATTAAAATGCGACTCAAGGTCAGATTTACATATGCTCGAGACTATTGTGTCTACTTGGTAATTAAAGGCTTGTGTAAGTTTGCAATTCAAATATTTTACAGATTACCTTAAATACTAAGTTAGTATCCTCTGTGAGCTTCTTTGTTTGATGTCATCTTATGAAAATGGCAGACAATGGTTTTTGAAATATTCTGTAAACCTGTGAACAGGGGAATAAACTGACTATGCGATATCACTGATTTCCAAAACTCATCGAAAGATATTATTCATTTCAGTCATGTACCACTTTTAATTTCATCTACAAGTAGCCATTTTGATTTCTCCTACAATGCAAATAGTGAGTAATGATAATTATTTAAATGAAGATTTGAGTCTTATCTGAGTGCTTATGTGAATTCAAATGTGAGAGAAACACAGTCCAATTAAAAAGTGCTGCAGTGATTATGTACCAAAGGGTAATGATTCATGTCAAGCACCAGTTCATTACTGAGTGCAAGAACCCTTGAGTCATGTGCTCAGCTGAATCCCCTTTCATCTGTTTTTTTGAGCATTACCTCTGAATAAATAAAAATGAAAAGGTCAGAAATCTATTACAGTGTGGGGAAGTTATCAGGAGATCTAGAACTGGTTTATTCTCACTTAAAAATCAGATGATAAACCTTTTCAGTCAGAAGCCATCTGTTCCCCCAGAGAAGTTTGTCTTGTTCGAAGCCAAGATTTTCCCCCCAGAGCTGAACATATTGATGCGGGAAACTTACAGTAAGAAATCAGACACCATCCACTAATTTACAAGTAATTGCACATCTACTGCTAGACAGTATAATTTAACTGAAAAAAAACACACGTTCCTGAATGTCAGGAACTTGCTCTATCCTCCCAGCTGCTGCCTGTGGTTAAGGGAATGTTCATTCTGAGTCAGTCCAGAGTGTCTGGGCTGAATACTAGAGGCAAAAACGTGTACATTCTTTTCCCTTACCTATGGAACTACCCCCAGACATCGTTGTCTAAAATTCAATACATTGTACACATTATGTTAATAGTGGAAATTACCATTGATTGCTGCAACAATATGGCACTGATCAGCTTTTACTTCCATTTGGACCATTTCAGTGATGTACTTTACATTGAGTTTAACAACAATGCTGGACCATCCTATTTTTACTGCTTCACAATGAACCAATTAAACTTAAGCACTCACTTCATACAAGAAATCTATCAGTATTAATTGTCATGTCCATAAAACATGAAAGAGATCAGAAACTGTTTAAAACAAACCTTACTTTCTGCTTATTTAAAAATGGATTTTGCAGGATCAAAAATATGGCTGCTACAGGTCACATGATTAACAAGTTGGCTACAATTCTGGAAACTTCCAACAGTAATTACAGGATAAGCTCAACCCTCACCCATGTGGAATCTCACACCTATCATTGCGTGGATCCATTATAATCAATGAAACAAGGGAGCAGCAGACAGCCTGTCTCCCCAGCCTGAATTTATAACAAAGAGAGCTATTGAAACTTGTTATACCTGTGAAGGCGCTAATAGCCACCATCTATCTCTTAAGGTGAACATGAATTTTGACTGGAGACATAGAAACTGATTGTTAATCATAAACTGACTCATCAATGGGCAATAAAACATGACCTAAGCTCCTTTTGTATTTGGAAAGTTTCAATGTTACATTCATGCTCTCAGGGCAGTCTGCTGTTAACATCGAGCCTGTCAACATCAAAGCAGGACTCCAGGCTGACAACAAAACCTACCTCAAGTCTTACCTCCTTGAAGCCTAGTTCTCTGGAAGATTCCTGCCATTGCCTGTAGAGTGGAGCAAGCCTCTGTATATCAATCTTATCTTGCTCTGTCATCACCAACTATGAAGGAATTCAGCATATTCTGCTTTCAGCTAGCTGAACCCACCAGGAATTAACTCCAAAATTCTAGCTCTGACATTCATATGAATTAATATTCACATCTTTGCTTTTTTGTTTTAAGTTATTTCTAGTTTTAAAATTATTTTCTTTTCTATCTCCATCTTGCATGCTTGTGTGTGTATGTAGTTGCAATGACCATCCCCTGGGTTTGAATGTATGAATAAACAATACTTCTGATTCAACCCTAAAGAGAGTTTGCTGCAAGTCACTTTAAAATTGACATAATTGCAGGAATTCACCAAGGCATCTTTGACAGCACCTTCCAAACCCACGACCACTACCATCTAGAAGGACAAGGGCAACAGATAGATGGGAACACCACCACCTGAAAGTTCCCCTCCAAGCCACTCACCATCCTGACTTTTTTTTTATTCATTCATGGGGTGTGGGCTTCACTAACTGGGCCAGCATTTATTGTCCATCCCGAGTTGCCCTTGAGCAGCTGGTGGTGAGCTGCCTTCTTGAACCGCTGCAGTACATGTGGTGTAAGTACACCCATGATGCTATTCGGAAGGGAGTTCCAGGATTTTGAACCAGTGTCAGTGAAGGAACGACAATATATTTTCAAGTCAGGGTGGTGAGTTACTTGAAGGGGAACCTCCAGGTGCTAGTGTTCCCATGTGTCTGTTGCCCTTGTCCTTCTGGATGGTAGTGGTGGTGGGTTTGGAAGGTGCTGTCTAAGGAACCTTGGTGAATTCTTGCAGTACATCTTGTAGATGATATACAGTGCTGCTACTGTGCGTTGGTGGTGGAGAGAGTGAATGTGGACGTGGTGCCAATCAAGCGGGCTGCTTTGTCCTGGGTGGTGTTCAGCTTTTTGAGTGTAGTGAGAGCTGCACTCATCCAGGCAAGCGGAGAGTATTCATCACACTCCGGACTTGTGCCTTGTAGATGGTGGACAGGCTTTGGGGAGTCAGGAGGTGAGTTAGTTGTCGCACGATTCTTAACCTCTGACCTGCTCTTGTATTCATAGTATTTATATGGCTAGTCCACTTCAGTTTCTGGTCAA
Organism: Cetorhinus maximus; assembly: GCF_964194155.1. Taxonomy (NCBI): domain Eukaryota; kingdom Metazoa; phylum Chordata; class Chondrichthyes; order Lamniformes; family Cetorhinidae; genus Cetorhinus; species Cetorhinus maximus. Next base: position 50,710,048 of record NC_135890.1, on the reverse strand, counting down.
TGGTAACCCCCCGGATATTGATAGTGGGGGATTCAGTGATGGTGATGCCATTGAACATCAAGGGGTGATGGTTGGATTCTCTCTTGTTGGAGATGGTCATTGCCTGGCACTTGTGTGGCGCGAATGTTACTTGCCTGGATATTGTGCAGGTCTTGCTGCATTTGGACATAGACTGCTTCAGTATCTGAGGAGTTCTGAACGGTGCTGAACATTGTGCAATTATCAGCGAATATCCCTACTTCTGACCTTATGATGGAAGGAAGGTCATTGATAAAGCAGCTGAAGGTAGTTGGGCCTAGGACACTACCCTGAGGAACTCCTGCAGTGATCTGCTGGAGCTGAGATGACTGACCTTCAACAGCCACATCTTCCTTTGTGCTAGGTATGACTCCAACCAGCGGAGAATATTCTCCCTGATTCCCATTGACTCCAGTCTTGCTAGGGCTCCTTGATGCCACACTCGGTCAAATGCTGCCTTGATGTCAAGGGCAGTCACTCTTACCTCGCGTCGGGAGTTCAGCTCTTTTGTCCATGTTTGAACAAAGGCTGTAATGAGGTCAGGAGCTGAGTGGCCCTGGTGGAACCCGAACTGGACATCAGTGAGCAGGTTATTGCTAAGCAGGTGCTGCTTGATAGCACTGTTGATGACCCTTTCCATTACTTTACTGATGATGGAGAGTAGACTGATGGGGCGGTAATTAGCCGGGTTGGATTTGTCCTGATTTTTGTGTGCAGGACATACCTGGGCAATTTTCCACATAGCCAGGTAGATGCTAGTGTTGTAGCTGTACTAGAACATCTTGGCTAGGGGTGCGGCAAGTTCTGGAGCACAAGTCTTCAGTGCTATTGCCGGAATATCATCAGGGCCCATAGCCTTTGCAGTATCCAGTGCCTTCAGCCGTTTCTTGATATGTGGAGTGAACTGAATTGGCTGAAGACCGGCATCTGTGATGCTGGGGATCTCTGGGGAAGGCTGAGATGGATCATCCACTCGGCACTTCTGGCTGAAGATTATTGCGAATGCTTCAGCCTTATCTTTTGCACTAATGTGCTGGGCTCCTCCATCATTGAGGATGGGAATATTTGTGGAGCCTCCTCCCCCAGTGAGTTGTTTAATTAGCCATTCGTGACTGGATGTGGCAAGACTGCAGAGCTCAGATCTGATCTGTTGGTTGTGGGATCGCTTAGCTCTGTCAATTACTTGCTGCTTATGCTGTTTGACATGCAAGTAGTCTTGCATTATAGCTTCACCAGGTTGACAAGTCATATTCAGGTATGACTGCTGTCGCTCCTGACATGCCCTCCTGCACTCTTCATTGAACCAGGGTTGATCCCCTGGCTTGGTGGTAATGGTAGAGTGGGGGATATGCCAGGCCATTTGGTTAAAGATTATGTTTGAGTACAATTCTGCTGCTGCTGATGGCTCACAGCGCCTCATGGGTGCCCAATCTTGAGTTGCTACATCTGTTCGAAATCTATCCCATTTCGCATGGTGGTAGTGCCACATAACATGATAGAGGGTATCCTCAATGTGAAGGCGGGACTTCGCCTCCACAACGACTGTGCGGTGGTCACTCCTATTGATACTGTCATGTGCAGATGCATCTGCAGCAGGCAGGTTGGTGAGGATGAGGTCAAGTATGTTTTTCCCTTTTGTTGGTTCCCTCACCACCTGCCGCAGACCCAGTCTAGCAGCTATGTCCTTTAAGACTCGGCCAGCTTGGTCAGTCATGGTGCTACTGAGCCACTCTTGGTGATGGACATTGAAGTCCCCCACCCAGAGTACATTCTGCGCCCTTGCCACCCTCAGTGCTTCCTCCAAGTGACATTCAATATGGAGGAGCACTGATTCATCAGCTGAGGGAAGGCGGTATGTGGTAATCAGCAGGAGGTAGCCTTGCTCATGTTTGACCTGATGCCATGAGACTTCATGGGGTCCAGAGTCCATGTTGAGGACTCCCAGGGCAAATCCTCCCCGACTGTAAACCACTGTGCCGGCACCTCTGCTGGGTCTGTCCTTGGAAATATATCGCCGTTCCTTCACTGTCGCTGTCAAAATCCTGGAACTCCCTCCCTAACAGCACTGTGGGTGTATCTACACCACATGGACTGCAGCAGTTCAAGAAGGCAGCTCACCACCATCTTCTCAAGGGCAACTAGGGATGGGCAATAAATGCTGGCCTAGCCAAAGAAGCCCACATCCCGTGAATGAATAAAAAAAACAAACAAAAAGAGGTTTTGGGGAAACATGCCACACCTAGTTCAAAAATTAAACACCTCTGCTAATGGACAGTTGGTGAGAAAATAAAGGAGTTCAGTTTTTATCTCTCTCCCCTGTCTGTAACATAATGCATGACACTAAAGGTGCAAACTGAAATCTGCCAGCACGCATAAAAGCCAGTCCAGCTGAGATTTATGGAACTATGCTTTGACATATTGAAATAGAAATACAAAATTAACAACTTTGCTTCTGAATAATTGACTAAATTGGGGTGTTTTATTCACCAGTAACACTATAAACCTGTAAATGGGAATCACAAATGGAACTTATATGTCTTAATTTAATGTTGTAGCTTAGCCTGCATTCATCTGTATGGCAATAATCATGTGGTAAAACCAGCTACCGTCTATACTGATATAAACCTAGCAGCCTGCAGAATTTGATTTAGTAACTTCTCACTTAAAGAGTCACATCATTATCTATTCAATTTCAAATATTTGAAATATTACCCCAATTAGCTGGAAATAATTACAAAGGGCGGAATTTTCCGTGCCCGCTGGCAGTGGGTGTGATCGATGGCGTGAGCGGACAATGTGGTGCGATCGGTTTCACGAAGGCGGGAAGGCAGGTTGCGATTGTCCACTCAGCCCGCTGACGGCAGGCTGTGTTCCGCCGCCATCGGTCGTCAGAAACTTCATTATAAAACATCAGCATATCATTATCAGGCCATCCTGCCAGGCTCTTGCACCCCCGCTGGATTGTCCGTCCATGTTGGCGTGCTTTCCCGCCGACGTGTTTCACAAACAGCACATAAGCAATGTGCACTTGGCGGCCTGCACTTTGGATGAACTGGGGGTGAGTGCACAGCAACGTTCTGCAGAGCTCGCCAGGGTCGCCTGTTGCTTTTCAGGTTTCAGGGGCGCTGGGGGGGTGGGGTCAGGGTTAAGTGCCACCCTCCCTCGGAGGTGACTTTTGAGAGTGAGGGGGAGCAGGGGGCAAGTGCAGCCTTGTTGTTGAGGCCACTGGTGGCGGGGTGGGGCTAGGGCAACCCTGCCATTGAATATAGCGCACAAGCATTCGGGGTGGATGGGCGTAGGGTGGGCGAGGGATGTGGCTACGCATTCGGGAAACCTGTAGGAAGTGACCATTCCTCTGCAGCTGAGACAGTTCAGGCACAGCCACATTAATATTATTGGGGTTGGGCTCCTGACTTATCTGCCCACTTAAGCAAAGCAGAGGCATTTAGGTGCCACCAAGTTCTTCAGAGGTCCCCCTCCCAGCCCTGGCACAGACCGAAAAATCATGAGCATTTTAGTAGAGTGCAGAGCAGTTAGACTGCACACGTTGTACAATCTCCTCGCTAAAGCTGGCCAAGTAGCAGTCGCTGCTGGAGATGCTCACAGCCCCTTGCAATGTCAGCATCCCGGTTTGGACCAGTCTCTCCCATGGTTCAAGCTAACAGGGCAGCCATGCAGCGCTCTAATCTCTGGCCATCCAAGTGGTGGCCAGCACTTTCCAGGAAGCATTAAGGGGCCATCCCACTTAACCAGGACAGGTTCTTAGTACACCCATGCTAATCACATGTCTCTCTTTCATCCTGCAGGAGGAGTACATCAGGTTCATGGAGCCTGGTGAACTAGCTGTATGCCTGATGGCCTACAGAGTGTGAAGACAACAAAGGACAAAGCTACTGAGGCTCCTGGCTGCGCAGAGGCAGGAGCAGCAACCTCAGGAAGAAAGGGTGGCTGGGGCTCCTGCACACACCGTCCAAGAGCCACAGTGAGCCGTCATTGTCGGCACCTAACGACACCCAGGGTCTATAGACACCGCCTTTCATTCCTGCAGATGACCGAGAACCAGTGTCGCTGAAGACTGCGAATGTCTAGGGAACTGGTCACTCACATCTACCACTTACTGCAGGATTTGGCACCACATGAACATGGAGGGCATCCACTGCCAGTGGCTGTGAAAGTGACAGCGACGCTCAATTTCTACACCAGTGGCTCCTTTCAGGGCTCCACATGTGACCTCTGTGGGATCTCTCAAGCCTCCACCCACAAATGCATCCATTAGGTCCTGGATGCCAACTTCTCGAGGGCACACAACATTGTGCATTTTGCCTGGACCAGGACAGCCAGGATGCAAGAGCGGTTGGATTTGCCCAGATCTTGGGTTTCCCACAGGTGCAGGGTGCAATCGACTGCACTCATGTGGTTCTCAGGTCTCTGTCACAACACATGATGGACTACATCAACCACAAGGGCTTCCATTTGCTGAATGTGCAGCTGGTGTGTGATCACCAAAAACATATCCTGCAGTAGTGCGCACGACACCTACATCCTCAGTCAGTCACAGATCCCTGATGTCTTTGAGGATCCACAGAAGCTGCAGGGATGGCTCCTTGGGGACAAGAGCTACCCGCAGAGGCCGTGGCTGATGACAACCATGTGGCGGCCTCAGATTGCAGCTGAGCGATGCTATAATGAGGCTCATGCAGCAGCTCACACCTTGGTGGAGCAGACCATCGGGATGCTGAAGATGAGGTTCCAATGCCTGGACCGGTCTGGTGGAGCCCTGCAATACAGTCCGCAGAGGGTGTCATGCAGAATTGTCATTTGCTGCGCCCTTTACAACCTGGTGCTCCGACGGGGAGTTGAGCTGGCTGAGGAGGAGATGGAGGAGCTGCACATCTCCTCCGATGAGGAGGATGCCGATAGGGATGAGGCTGAGGACATTATTGGAGGCGACGATGATTGCGATGAGGCCCTTGCTCTGGCTAGACAGGGCAGGCGTGCTTGGAGGCCCCCATAGCTGCTAGATTTGTGGAGGATGATGACGACATGCAGTGTAACCCCATAGTTTCTCACATCACAGTTGTGAGCTTTTGACTCCAGTCTGGCTTATGGCAGCGCAAATACCCTCTGAGAGAATTCTCCTGTTATGGAGATGTGGTGAAGGCCCTAATAGTTGCTCAATTGCAGAAGGATGATGACGACATGCATTGAGGACGCTCCATAAATCTTCACACAGCCTCTGAGAATGTCTGACTCCTGTCCGGCTGAGGGCAGCTTGCTTGCAAAACATGATCAGGATCATATCATAGAGGCACAGCCATGAAACTTTAGAAGCATCTGATGCTTTGTCCTGTGAAACAGGACACATCACTCACAGCATGGTTGTCTGATGGATGTTGCACTGCTGGACCCTCACTTGGTAGAGCACCACCGACCTCACCGTCAGCACAGGAATGATCTAGATCCTCACCGGCCAGCTGGATGGCTCTGTTTTGAAAGTCCGTGAGGACCTTGACTTTGGGCATTCTGCCACCAGTCTGTGACCTCTACCTCTTGTTGCGTGCCAGCTTGTCCTGCATGAACAGAGATGGGGAGAGTGTAAGCAGGACACCTGCCAGGCCAGATGATAAATATGCCTGGCCTGTGTGAGAGTTGAGTGGTCCCATGGATGGGATGAGGACAATGATGGTGTGCGTGAGAGAGTGAATGGGGATATCCCTTGAACTGGCAGTGAGTGAGGGCCCTGTGGATGTCTGATGGGTTTGTGAGTGTGTGAGTTGAGTGACTTCCCCGGGCGGAATGGAGGAGATCATTCATCCTCTTGTGGTACTGGGTTGCTGTCCTCTTGGCAGGGCATTGGCGCTGGCCACCGCTGCCACCACCTCCCAAGCCAGGTTAGTGCTGTTGCTGCCCATTCTGTGGCCAGAGTGGGGGTAGAGGACATCCCGGTGGGCCTCCACAGCATACAAAAATCACTCGAGAGACGTGCTGCTGAACCTGGAGGGCTGCAGTCTTCTTCAGTATCAGGGCCATGTCTTCCATGCAGCAGTGGTGAGCTGGAAGCACTGAGATGTGCGCTCGCGGCTGGACTTTAAACATGGCGCCCGGCGTGATGCAGCGGCGGAGTGATGGCGGTGGGGGGTGGGGTGAATGAGAGCCTGCCTGCCATGGAAACAGCGTGTTTCCTGGGAGTGCATAAATACTGAGGCAGATTCGGGACAATATGGTGTGAAAACCTGCAATCGTGGCTGGAGGGTAAAACGTTGTTTTACCCGCCTCATACCACACTTAGTGCAAATTTGGGAAAATTCTGCCCAAAGAGGCGTTGAATTTAATTCTCAATCTTTGTAACCACATTTTTTTCAAAAGGTCTTTGGTGACGATATCAATTTTTCTAATAGGGAGCTAAATTGATGCTGATTACTGGACTTATATCAGAAGGCACAGCACTTTTACACTATGAGCCATATATGTGCATTACATGGACACGCAAGGGCTTCATAGAAAGTTTAAAGTCATGTTTCTATTAAATTGCTTATCTCTTAAACTGCGATACTCATAGCCCTTGAAATTCTGATTAAGAAAAATGAGGCACCAACATTAAGAACAGGTCTTTCCCAATCTCCAAGATCACTAACCATGGAATAAGAAATACAAGCACAAATGGGACTGCATTACCTGGACTTTGAAACTGGAACCTTATGGGGCCATTGGTATCACAAGAGCCACAGTTCAGCTGTACATCGTGTGATGGTGATTGTGTTGCATTCACATAACATAGTCAGCTTCATAAGGCTCAACTATATCTAAAATCCTCCCCAGTCAGCTTTTTCTATTCCATGCCCCCTCCAAAAGCAAATTGATGCTGACCGCCAATATTATTTGCACTACAGGTGAATCCTGTCAGATGACAGAAAAATATTTTTGGAATAATTACAAATCGTGAGAAGAAGCAATAATTCCCAAATTTGGCTCTATAAATTTTGGTTGGTCCAGCTGAGAGCCAAATTGTGGCTTAAGTAAATTCTGTCACTTTATGAGGGAATAAAAGATCAAGTTTTGATATTTTTTCCACATCAATCTCATGAGGTTGCTGCCAAAACAAAATGGCAATTTCACTGTGTGTATGTGGTTGATAGACTTTGTGTTCAGTTGAGTATGTGGCCTAATAAGAACATCCACCTAGGAAACCTAGAGAGTCATTTGAGTGCAAGGCTGAACAGCATCTGCTGATCGAAGATTCCTGCAGAATGGCACTGGCTCGCTCTGCTGCTTCTGAGCAGCAGTCTTGGAGTATCTGATGGTAGGTAATGAAACTTTGTAGTTGGGGAAGTTAAAGACATCTCAGAGGGAGTCATTGCTAGAAATCTGTAGACTGTTCTTTGAAATCTCTGCATTGTTAATGCAGAAAGCTTACTGCATGTGTGAATGGAATTACAGTAGAAAGTCATTATAAATGTAAGCCTGGAGCTTTTAGCTATTATTAATGAACCCTGTGACTGGAAAATAATACAGAAAGCACACGTCTTTTGTTTAAGGGAGTTAGAAGGGGTTGATTTTTTTTGGGTATGTTTTTAGAAGTTGCATATCATCCGACCTCAATGGGTCAAAATCTAGGAATTCTGTTGTGAGTAACTCACCTCCTGACTCCCCAAAGCCTTTTTACCATCTATGAGGAGCAATTTAGGAGAGCGGTGGAATATGCTCCACTTACCTGGGTGAGTGCAGCTCCAATAAAACTCCAGAAGCCAGAAACCATCCAGGAGGAAGCAGGCTACCTGACTGGCATCATATCCATCACCCTAAACATTCACTCCCTCCACTAACAGCGTGCAGTGGCAGCAGTGTGTACCACATACAAGGTGCACTGCAGCAACTCACCAAGCCTCCTTCAATAGCACTTTCCAAATCCACAATCTCTACCACCTAGAAGAACAGTGGCAACAGACACAGTGGGACACCACCACCTTCAAATTCCCTTCCAAGTCACATCACTAGTGCTACATTGTAGCTGGGTCAAAAACCTGGAACTCCATTCCTAACAGCACTATTGGTGTACCTACACCATTTAAAAAACATTAGAACTAGGAGCAGGAGAAGACATGGCCTGTCGAGCCTGCTCTGCCATTCAATACGATCACGGCTGATCTTGGGCTTCAACTCCACTTTCCTACACATTCCCCATACCTCTTGATTCCCGGAGGGACTAAAAATCTGTCTATCTCATCCTTAAACATATACATTGATGGAGTATCCACAACCCTCTGGGGTAGAGAATTCCAAAGATTCACAACCCTTTGAGCTAAGTAATTTCTCCTTTTCTCAGTCCTAAATGATCAGCCCCTTATCCTGAAACTGTGTCTCCTTGTTCTAGATTCTGCAGCCCAGAGAAGCAACATCTCAGTGTCTACCCTGATAAGCCCCTTCATTCTTTTAAATTTCTCATCATAGGACAACTGTCTCATCCTGCGGGCCAAGCCAGTGAACATTCACTGTATTGCCTCCAATTAAGTATGTGTGTGTGTGTGTGTGTGTGTTACAATTCACCCAGGGAGTCTGAGTTGCTATGGTAACATATACTTTTTACATGCATGTTGTAGTCTGGACATATGGATGGTGATAGTAGAGGCTCCAATGTTCTTTCCATCACATAGCTGACCAGGAATCTCTCCCCCTGTTACCATCTGCCATTGACCTGTATGGCCGCATTATGAACAATCCTTCCTTGGCCATCAAGTCCTGGGGTGGAATCCCCCAGTCCTGTCAGCAGTGGGAAGCTTGGCAGGAGGGGGAACTTAATTTGGTAGGAGGCCAAAAATCAGATTTCTGACGGCGGGATGAACTTTAGCAATTAGGCTTTTGGAACTTTAAAGGCGGGTCGAGCTTTACTGACAAATAATGTGAGGAAACCCTTTTGCATGCATTAGCAAGTCATACATGCTCAGTAAAAGACCACCTCACAGGAATTAAGTTCCCCCTCCAAATTAAGTTCCCCGCCAGTGAGAAATTAGAGCAGTCACATTCACGACTGCACGTAAGTGGCGGGTTCCTAGCGAGGTTGATTTCTTCCATGATTAATGGTGAGTTGCCGCTGCATTGTCCTCTTCGGGGTGTGTCTGTAAATTCCAGCCTATGCTTGAGGCTGGGTGGTGGCAAGGTGTGTGAAGGATGACCAAGGAAGGGAGGAAGGGTTAGTGGGGAAGGGTGGAGCAGTGGCTGGGTGAGGGTGGAAGGGGTAGTGCACGCTGTCTTTAAATATGGCACATGGACCTTTGACCTAATGAAGTAATAGCAGGGACGCTGACTTCCTGCCCGCCTCACAGCGAGAATCGGCAAGTGCTTATGGGAGCATAAATAATGAGCTGAACAGTGCAAGATCGCATGGAGTCAGCCATCCTGTACCCCCCCCAACAAAAACACTCTCACTTCCGCACCCCCACTGATCTTAGAGTCCAGAACAAAAGATTCTGGCTGTGGAGAGGGACTCAAAGTGAGAGGTTCTGGCTCAGAGGCAGGGACATTACTCACTGTGCAACAAGACCTCCCTAATGCAAGTATAACCTTTCATGAATATGGAGACCAAACTTGCACACAGTATTCCAGGTGTTGTCTCACCAAAGTCCCATATAATTGTAGCAATACTTCTTTATTCTTGTACCCCTTGCAATAAAGGCCAATATGCCATTTGCTTTCCTAATTGCTTGGACTGTAGTGGTTCAAGAATGCTACTCACCATCACCTTCTCAAGGACAATTAGAGATGGGCATGTAAGGGATTCCGTTCCCTTCCTCTTTATAGTGGGCCTTGGATCCTGGAATTACGAGAACAAAATGCATGCAGCAAACAGGGTTCAGCTCACCCTCAGGTTCATTTATTTAGTGAACCCACAAAATCACAGTATGATTTGACTGAAACTTACAACCACCTATGCAGCTGGTCGCTACCAGTGTTGATTGTTGGTCTAGATCTGGAGATGACAGGTCCCCAACCTTCTCCTGACTGCAGCAACCACACTCATTTTTATAGTGTTCAAGTCACACTATCACACACCTGGGCCTCAGGCGTAGATTCCATTAACATTCCACTGGATTGTCCAGCTCTTCCCACTCTTTTACATTCTTTAGTTACCCCCGCAGAGACAACCAGGTCATCTCTCCCTCTGGGAACAAACCAGCAAGTGTCCCCAATAGACTGCAAAACTGCTAAAGTCAGCTCCAGAGTTCTACCGAAATCACCCAACTAACGTGCCACCATCTACACCTCACGGACAAGCCAAGGACTGATTCGTATATTTTTTTTCACTTTATTTGGACTCTTACCTTTCTTATTTCTGATCTGTGTGTGTCTTTCACGTCTTTTATTATTTTTCCTTGGGTTTTTTTAGTAACTAATAAACTTACTCTTCCTTTGACTAAAGAAAACCCGGTTGAATTGGTTCCTTAATAAAAAAATAAATACATTTGGATTGGGAAAAGGTATCCACAGGGAAAGAATTTTAAACAAACCTTTGTTGCGACCAACTGAGGGGGATGAAAAAGAGGGGAGCCAACTTATTCCCCCTCACCTGGCCATAACAACAGCACCCAGTTAAGTTGGCAGTATGGCTCAGGGGTGGAAACTTGTCTCTTGGTCAGAAGGTTCTGGGTTCAAGCCCCACTTCAAAACTTGAGCACAAAAATTTAGGATGACACTTCAGTGCAAACTGAGGGAGAGCTGCACTGTTGAAGGTGCTGTTTTGTGGATGAGGTTTTTTTTTAACTGAGATCTTGTCTTCCCTAGCTCTTAGGTAATGTAAAGGAACCCATGACACGAGTTTGAAGAAGAGAAGGAGAGTGCTTAGTAGTGTCCTGGTCAAAATTGATCCTCTCAGCCAATGTCAAGAAAACAGATTGGTTGATCATTATCACATTGCTGCTTGTGAGAACTTGATTTGTGCAAATAGGTTGCTGCATCACCTACGCTCATGGCATTGGTCTGAAATCAATTGAAGGAGTCGGGTTTGCTAATGAGCTAGGATGGGTCACACACTGCCCTTACATGATAAATGTTTAGTATCTTGGATGTGGTATTTAAATATACATCGTTACCTTTAAAAATCCAAACATATTGACATTTAATGTAGATCATGCCTGAAAAAAAATCCACTCTGTGTAGATTGTAAAGTGTTTTGAGAATAGGGAGCTCACCTCTCTAGCAAAACTGAAGTGACTTGTGTAAGTGCGAGTTGATGAATTTTATTCCAATTTAGGATCAGCTAGAACAGAGGTATCAAAGGTAATTTTTAACCACAAAAAACAAGTGGGTTGGGTGAGATGCTAAAAGTTTAAAATCTTGAACCCCACCACCAACACCTCCTCCCCATCACCCCCACCTACCTCAGATCTGCCACTTTTGGTTTTAATGGAGGCAGGGTGGGGTCGAGCGATCAACTTGCTCCCAGAAGTTGGGTTTAAATACATTTAAATAGTATAATGAGGCAGCATAGCTCACTTCTAAGGTTTAACCTTGGCCTCTTGGATTTCCCAGGCTTCAGGAGACCCGGCAACTGAATGGAGGCGAGGATTGCTTTATGGAAAAGGTGAGCGCCTTTACAGAATTGCTTGTAGAAAGGGAGGAGCAGGTGTGTTTCCCCACAGCTTTCCAAGCTTACCTTCCTCTCTGTGCCCCAACCCCACCCCCACCATCAGAAATCCCTCCCCAGCCAAAGACAGTCAGCATCAGACCCACCCCACGATTGTGGATTGCCTTTCCCTCCCCAGAATCAAACACCAATCCCCCAAAAATCCTGATCCCTCTTTTCCATGCTAACACCAACACAGCTGCAGGCTCCCTACCTGCTCCTGAAGCTGTGACCTCCTCCAGTGCATTCCTTGGCTGACAGGCAGCCAATCAGACTGGCTTCCAGGTGGGGAAACTTCTAGAAAAGAAAAGGCACAGAAGGAAGGGAATTCTCCACCCAGTTACAACTATAGATGCAACTTGAGATATTTCAAACCTGCTTCATTGTGGGGGGAATTGCCCCAGGTTTGCACTACTTGCAGTAGCGGGCGGGAAAAAGAACGTTTTACCTGCAGGCCGCAATGGCGGCTTTTTGTGCCGTATCATCCCAATCCCGCCTCATTAATCATGCATTCCAGGGAAACATGTCATTCCAAATGGAGTATAATATGGGGAAATGTGAAATCGTTCATTTTGGCAGGAAGAATAAAAAAGAAACTTATTATCTAAATGGTGAGAGATTGCAGAGCTCTGAGATTCAGAGGGATCTGGGTGTCCTAGTGCATGAATCACAGGGGGTTAGTATGCAGGTACAGCAAGTAATTAGGAAAGCTCATAGAATGTTATCATTTATTGTGAGGGGAATTGAATACAAAAGTAGGGAGGTTATGCTTCAATTGTACAGGGCATTGGTGAGACCACATCTGGAGTATTGTGTACAGTACTGGTCTCTTTATTTAAAGAAAGATGTAAATGTAGATGTAGAAGCAGTTCAGAGAAGGTTTGCTAGGCTAATGCCAGGAATGGGTGGGTTGTCTTATGAGGAAAGGCTGGACAGGGTAGGCTTGTATCTGCTGATGTTTAGAAGAGTAAGAGGTGACTTAATTGAAACCTTTAAGATCCTGAGGGGTCTTGACAGGATGGATGTGGAGAGGATATTTCCACTTGTGGGAGAATCTAGAACTAGGGATCACTGTTTAAAAATAAGGGGTACCTCATTTAAGACAGAGATGAGGAGAGATTATTTCTCTCAGAGGGTTGTGAGTCTTTGGAACTCTCTTCCTCAAAAGGCGGTGGAAGCAGAGTCTTTGAATATTTTTAAGGCAGAGCTAGGTAGATTTTATGATTAACAAGGGGGTGAAAGGTTATCGGGATAGGCAGGAATGTGGGATTGAGGTTACATTCGGATCAGCCATGATCTTATTGAATGGCAGAGCAGGCTCGAGGGGCCAAGTGGCCTACACCTGCTATGAATTCGTATGCTCATATGGTGGGCGGACTCTTATTTGCCCATCACACTGTCACCTTGCCGCATCCTCATGCCAAGTGCCATATTAAAAGTGCAGCCGCGCCCACCTCTCTGAGTACTTCCAGCCCAGGACTGCTGCACAGAAGACTTGGCCCTGATAGGCAAGAAGACTGCAGCCCCCTGATTCAGTGACGCGTCCCTGGAACACCTTTTGGACGCCGTGGAGGCCTATTGTGATGTCCTCTATCCCCGCTCTGGTTACAGGAGGTCCAGCAATCTCACCACTCTGGCTTGGTAGGCGATGGCAGTGATGATTAGTGCCAATGCTGCACAGAAGAAGTTGACCATCCAGTGCAGAAAGAGGATAAATGATCTTATCTGTGCCACAAGGGTAAGGCAACCATCTCATCACTCTAAACTCACACAATCACAAGCTCATCACACGTTCACTGGCATCTCACTCTCTGCCAGTTCAGAGAGATCGCCACTCACTCTCTCACATACCCTCACATCTCCATCTGGCCTCATCTCTGGAGACTGCATCCTCAGCCCTCACCATCTTGAGGCCACTTGCACTGAACAACTTGTGCCCTCCACACACACCTTGGGATACTCCCTTCTCCAGTACAGCCCTCACCCTGAAGCCTTTTCCCTTTCCTTTGGCCACCTCTCCCCCTTCTCCAAGCAAGCCCTAGCCCTGCAGCCATCGAAAAGCACCCCCCCCCACCCCCCCACCCCCCCAACCCCATCGCCTTATGGCTGGTCTGGTAGACAGAGACCTGCCTGTGAGCTCCCCTAAAAGCGATGTGGTGTGAAGCCTGGTGCTGATGACTGTGAGTGCTGCCCGAAACAAGGTAGGCAAACAAACCTCGGAGTCCCGAGTGAAGTGCAGCTCGCCAGATGCACATCGCTTATGTACAGTTGTGAAACATATTGGCATGATTGCTCAGATGATCCAGCATGGCGGGATGGTTCTGGTGAGCTGGGCTTATAATGATATGCAGATGTATTACAATGAAGTTCCCGATTTCCGACAGCAGGAAATGACGCCCGCCACTGACGGGCAGAGCAGGCGATTGCAAACTGATCTTATGACATGATGAAACAATTTTTGGCCTTCTTGCAATATTGTTCACCAACCAGCACCGAAAATTCCACCCCCTGAGATGACATTCCAAGTGATGGTGGGTTGAAACTTAATAATCTGATGTCAGAGCCAAACAGGGGTTTGCAGTGCTCCAGGGCATTGTTGACTGCCCAGCCATCTAGCTAACTACTGGAGAGATAGACCTGTCACTGGAGAGCTGGGGTTATTCCCACCAGGGTCCAGATCACATTGACTCTGAAATGAAGCAGAGTGAGACCTCTCCAGGGCATCTCACTGCTTCATTCTGGTATGAGTTAGAGTCCTTCATTTGAATTCTGGCTGCATTTACATGCTGGGGTTTATTCTGCATTTGGGTGCTCACACAGGACAGGTCTGGGAATCAATGCCATAAAAAGGGAGTGTTGGCTTCTGTAGCAATTCTCTAAGCTGCTCCCCACGAGATGTGCTGTGCTGAGTTGGTCATGAATCATTCTCCATCAGATTTACTCAGAAAAATCAGAGGAAGGCAGTTGTGCTTTTTTTTTGTCTGATCAGAATCAGAAATAGGGTTTCCAATACTGATCAGAAGACCTGGGCCATGGTCACAGAGTTGCACTAATATAGATGTAGAAGCCATTCACTCCACAAGATCCCGATTGACAATACATCTTGGTTTCCAAAGATTTGACCAGTCCCAAATCACACAGGGAAAAGACAGAAGCAGGACAGAAGGATAAGACTATTTACTTGAATGCTGAGATTTACTTTAGTGATGAGAAAGAAAACAAGAAAGACTTGTGTAGAATTCAACAAATTCTTAATAGCCTCAATAATTCATCGCTTCACATCATGAGACACAAGATCTTTACATCTTAAAAACTCCCAGAATTGGGCGGATGGTAATCCAAATGTTTTCACTCCCCCAAAACTTGCACATTCTCCCAATTAGATTAGTTAGTCTTTTTTTTTGGAACTGTATCTGTGAGTGTGGTAAAAGATTTTCTGTCTCACACCAAGGCATGAAAAACACACAATATAACTATTTGTATAACCACAAGGACATATCCTCTGCACATACGTACTAGTATTTTCCAAAGGGTAACATCTGACCTGCCTGCATTAACCCAGGTACTGATGTTAGTTTTGGAACTATAGATGCTATTACAGCTGTTTGATCTGTGTTGTAAGCACTATTTAAAAAAATACTATTTCCAGGGTTACTGCTGGAGTGCAATTTTCAAAGCTTCCTGAGTTTAAGACCTGAGGTGTAGCCACCATAGCATCTCATGAACGGAAACAGTTTTAAATCCTTCCTAGGCTACAAAGGATGTGCTATTTCATGTTTCATTGAACCTTGCAGTCCACAAGATTGTAGCCCCTAATTTACTATGTGAGAGAACTTTACCAGACTTAGCAGTTTTCCCTCGTTAACTGGAGGAAGCTGATTCCCATTTCAATGTTTTTCCTCCCTCCTCCTCACTGAGGGATGCTAACTTATGGAGTGTTTCAACTTTGTAGGGGGCAACAATTCCCCAACTTCATGCGGCAGGTCATTCTTCATTCAATGGTTAGACTGGAAGTTTCAAAGAAAAAATTGATGATAAAGAAGCATCGCAACTTAGTTCAGTCCTGCACACACCCAATGTTCCTTCCCAATGCAAAATGATTTAGCAGAGGGCAGCAGGTTCATCTGTAAACGTGAGTTAGTTGTAGGCTCCCTGTGCCCAAATTGGGGAGTTAATGATAAGTAAATCCCTTTACAGGGCTGAGCAAAGTGAAGAGGCATAGGAAGAAAGCATGACAGGATTTTATTATGCAGACTCAGCATATAATTCCAGGCCATTTTAATGAATTGCTGTCATCAGCACACAAGAAGCTCCCAGATAGTTTAGTTAGTGGGCATCATCCAATGGTTCAAGCAACGGGTACAAATTCAGAATCAGGAATGCTGACTACATAGTCTGCAGAAAGGGATTTGAAAAATTTAACAGGAGGTGAAAAACTGCTGGGTGATGTACAAAAAATTAATTCAAAGGTTGTAGATGAACAAAAGGGATGTGAAAATAGCTGAGTAAGACAGCGAAAAGGCATGGAATGACACGCAGCCTCCAACATGGGCTGTGATCAAATGGAAGCTTGGATGGAAGAAACAGGCAAGAAATTCAGACAGATAATTAAAGTCAATGTTCAGAGCTAGCAGGATGCCAACTTTCCAAGCATGCATTGCCAGTGGGAGGCTCTGCTGCAGTCTCTCACATCAGGATAGCACGGGAATACTCTCAACTATTTTCCATCTACGTAAATTGAGATGACATTCCAAGTGATGGTGGGTTGAAACTTAATAATCTGATGTCAGAGCCAAACAGGGATTTGCAGTGCTCCAGGGCATTGTTGACTGCCCAGCCATCTAGCTAATTACTGGAGAGATAGACCTGTCACTGGAGAGCTGGAGCTATTCCAACCAGGGTCCAGACAACATTGAAGTGAAGCAGAGTGAGACCTCTCCAGGGCATCTCACTGCTTCATTCTGGTATGAATTAGAGTCCTTAGTTTGAATTCTGGCAGCATTTGTATACTGTGGTTAATTCTGCATTTGGGTGCTTGCACAGGGCAGGTCAGATCAGTGGATGTGGGCTCATGATATTCTTACTTGCATTTCCGGGTCAGTATCGCTCCTAGGAATGCCCACAGAAACAGCTCTTAAAACTGCATCAGTGGTGGAAAGCAAAATCACTTTGTAACAGTGTTGCAGATATATTGCAAATAAATTAGAGAAATTAGTTTGAGCAGGAAGAATGGGAAATACAATTCTGCACCAGGGAGATGATTATATCCACACAACTGGTTGTGTTTCCCTAAACTTCTCCACCTTCCTCTCCTCCTTTACAATGTTCCTTCAAACCTATTGCTTTGACCAAGCATTTGGTCACCTGTCATAATATCTCCTTTTTCGGCTTGGTGTTAATTTTTGTCTGAATACCCTCCATGTTAAGTTCAGAGGAGTAAGAGGCAATCTTATTGAAGCATAGAAGGTCCTGAGGGGATTTGATAGGGTGGATACTTGGGAGGATGTTTCCACTTGGGGAAGATTAGAACTGGGAGACACAGTTTAAGAATCAGAGGTCTCCCTTTTAAGGTTGAGATGAGGAGAATTTTTATTCTCTGAGGGTCATTAATATGCAGACTTCTCTTCCTCATTGGGTCATTGAATATATTCAAGGCAGAGTTAGACAGATTTTTGATAGACAAGGGAGTCAAGGGTTATGGAGGCAGATTGCAAAGTGGAGTTGAGACCATAACTGGATCAGCCATGATCTTATTTAATGGTGGAGCAGGCTTGAAGGGCTGAATGGCCTACTTCTGCTCCCAAGTCCTATGTTCCTACGTTAAATGTGCTAGATAAATGCAAGTAATTGTAGTGGATATGTTATTCAATGTGTCCATAGGTTAAGCTAATAACAGGAAAATCAGATGCTAGCTACAGTGAGGCCAATTGTGTTGCAAAAATCAACATTTTGTTTGCCATGAATTTTTTCTCAGCACAAGCACATTATACCATTTTTCAGTAAATCACTGCCCACATCTTAGCACAAGGACATTTGGTTTCCAAAAAACTAACTTTGATGCAGCAATATTTTGTTTATTCACCCACACCCTTCAGCATAAACCAGTGAAGGAAATGACCATAGGGAAAATGTTAGATGCAGCATGAATCTTAAGCACAAAATACCAAAATAGAGGACTGAAAATAACCCTTAAATGATGTAAAGAAAGCACAATCCAGCCACCATCTATTTATTCCTATTATAAATATTTATTAGTGATTATTTTCCGAGTAATTATTTTCCACGTCCGTTTCAAATGAAGGATTGGACATTTTTTCACATCCACCTTTGGTCACTAAATGAGACAAGTGCACCCTCTCCTGGATATTGTGTGAACAGACAGTGGGAACATATTTACACTGACAAGGCTTGAATCTGGTGTCAAAATGGCACAACAACTATCCCTCTTTAAAGAGACAAGAATAATCATCAAATTGCACGGCTCTTTGGGTTGTCCTCAGTTTTTCCAATTTTGAGTGAAGTATGCGGTGCAGATGATTGACACTCATCACGACGCTCAAAGCACCTCTTCCTAAAATTGAATTATGTGCCTATTGCACTTGAAAGAGACACTTGGAAACCAATTCTCGAAATCTGACTTGCTGGAAAGGAAATTTTATTTCACAGTGACTGCCATGATACCAAGAACTGATTGTTGTGCCAGTTACAACAGTTGAAACCTCATGCCGAATATAGGATAATGAATCCAATCGCTATTAAGGAGCTAGCATTTGAACATCAGTAGTTTAATGTTAATTGCAAAAAAAAGCAGACTTTGCCTAAAAGCGTGTATTAATGCCAACTTGTAATTTTGAGTTTGGATTTACTGTAGAGGGAAATTTATTAGGGGACAGATCCAGTCTTCAGATATGTGCTAGCTTTGGATGTTGTAAACTTAGAACAAAGCACAAAGCACTTCACTCATAACCAGGTTTTAATTACATTCCCATCGATTTGTGTAATGTCAGTATATTAGCAAAAGGCTACCTACAGCCTTTTTGTTTACATACACACTAGGGGGAATTTTAATGTGTGGATTTAGATATGGTTAGGGAGTTAATTCACAGAACATGTCGGCAGGCTGACTTCTGGATTTAACTGAGGCAGGCTTAGCCGCATGTGTGTAACCTCTTAATCAATCAAGAGCATTTGTAAACTGCAAAGGATTTCATTCCATCAGTGTTCTGCTGGTGTGAAGCCTCAAGACCAGGTTTCTGCACAAATGTTCCAGATTCCTGGGGAACTGTCAAGATGTTTTCATCCTGTGGCAGTCAAAGCACCCCTGATCTCTTCAGAGCTGCATGCAGACCTAAGGAGTCGCTGCTAGGAGATAAAGGAAATTCACTTCAAGCTTGACTGATGATATCCATGCGAAACCTCATCAATGAAACCCCACAGTGGTACAAAGATAATCACATCACAACCAGATGTATCATTGAGCAAGTAATTGGCATGCTCATGGTGTGCTTCTGGTGTCTGGGCAGAATCGCCAGTATTCGTCAGAGTCTCTGGTATAATCGTGGTGTGCAGTGCCCTATACAACATTGTGCAGCTATGAGGATTGGAGCTGCAGGAGGAACAAGGCACAGAGCCCACGTCATCTATGGATGAATTCAATGAAGAGGAGCAGGAGGAGCGGAGGATTTTGGCAGCAGCATTAGCATTCACATTGCTGCCCAGATATTGAGCTGGTCATCTCCACTGGGTGTATGTAACAATTACATCCAGTCACTACCCTCATCTCACTCCCTTCCAATCTCACTGACATAATGCAGCCTTGTAATCAACCATCCACCCATTTCCTCATTGATCCCCATCAATTTATGGCTGTCTTTTCATTTCACAGAAAAGGCAAATTGCCACTTGGCAATCAACATGGAAAAATGGTGCGAAGTAATAAATTTAACATGATCATAATAAACAACTGGGCCTTAATAATGTGGTCTCTTATAGTCTGCTGTCACCATATATGTTCAGGGTCTCAATGTAAACCTCAAGGGATCTGTCCTTATGCTATCTATGCTAAGCAGGATATTGAGATTGATGAGAGTTCTGGTCAAACTAGCAACAACTATATACAGCTCTGCACAGGTCTTGATCTAGCCTGGGTCCTAACAGTTACATAGGCTGATTACTTGACTATATTGCCTAACTCATAAGGTATACATAGGGCAGAATTTTGCCCTCGGATGGCGTGCGGGCCCCACCGGCTCGGCGGCGGGCTTAAAGCCGACCCTCGCCACCGAAGCAGGGCATGCCGCCATTTTGAGTGGACGGGCCTAGCGGCCTGCCTGCCTATGCGTTTCCTGTGCAGGGGGGGGAGGGAATCCCCATCTGTCAAAGTGCACTCTTCTGCGCACTGCTCCCTGAGGCAAAGTGCTGTCTCAGGGAGTTTACTGACAGGTAAGAAAAGTCAAAAAATAGAGGAATATTAAAATTATTAACATGTCCCCCTCATGTGACAATGTCACACGAGATGGGACATGTTAATAAGAAACACATAAAGTTTATTAAATTTTTTAAAAACGGATATGAAACTTCATCCCGCCAGTGGATGAAGTTTCATGAATAATCTGGAGCCTGCTGGGGCTCCTGGCCTGCCCGCCAGCCTTAAAGTTGGCTGGGCAGGGGGTTTAATTATCTTAATGAGTCTCTCAATGGCCTCAATTGGCCACTGACAGGTCAGTTTGCAGACAGCTGATTTCGCTGTCCGCCTGCCTTCCTAAAAATTTAAAGGGACCGGGATGACATCGGGGGTTCCTCCCAACATCATTCCACGTCATTTTCCCCTCAGCGAGCGGACCCCACCCCCAAATCGCCGAGGGGAAAATCCTGGCCCATAAAGTCTCATTGATATAGATTCACAGACGTAGTGAACATGCGAGGTAGAGATCACAGGAATAGTCTAACATGGAGGCTGTACCTTTTATCCACCAGCCTTAAACACAGTGATTCATAGTGATGTCACTATGCAGCTTCTTAAAGGTACATGTCATTATCTGCATTGACATGCATACAATACCACAACAAGTAACTTAACATTTTCTCCAGCACGCATGTGTATACCTTTGAGCAGCTACAAAGCTTTACTAAAACACAAACAAGATACTATGGATGCTGATAATCCGAAAAAACCCCCAGAAAATGCAGGAAATGCTCAGCAGGTCTGGCAGAATCTGTGGAGAGAAAAACAGAGTTAATTTCAGGTCAATGACATTTCATCAGAAGTAGGCACAGAGTTTTATGGTGCCCCGCTGGTGGGTTTGAAGGCAGGGGCATTGCTTACCTGCCGCTCCTGACCTGTCTCCCATTTTCCAGGAGTGTGTTGGGTGGAGGCATTGGGTGGCCTTCCCCCACTTGGACCTATTAGGCCCTTAATTAATGACCCCAACTGCTAATTTACCTGTGGTAGAGGGAGGCCTGTGCCAAGCGGGTAGCTCAGCAGCTTTAACTGAGCGGGTTGATGTCAGGCAAGGGAGAACCTCATTTGCGGGTCCTCTGTGCCCATTGGAGGCACCCACCTCAGTGTCATACCCCCCCCTTTAACCTGCACCCCCCATTCCCCCCAACCCCAGCCTCTCAAACCGGGCTGCCCCAACTCCTTCACTCCCTTTGCTGGGGCCTGCCATCCAGGCCCTGCCAGACCTACCTTCAGTCCAGCCTCCATGACCAACTCTTCTTTTTTGGCTGTAGTTCCAACAGTGGCCACTGCTCGAACCTGGTGCTGCTGGGACTACAGAGTTGCTGGCCATCCGAGTGGACGGCAGCTCTCTAAGATGGGTCTTCCTCCCCTGATGAGGGCAGAAGTCTCTCTCTTAGCCAATGAATGTCCTGCTGAGTGTAAAATGGCTGTGGGAAGCTGGTATACCTGCTGACTCTTTGGGTGATGGGATGGGAAACACTGCCATCTTAAAAATCCTGCCCTAGGAAAAGTTAGAAATGTAATAGGCTTTAAGCGAGTTAAAGGGGGGAGGGTAGAATAAAGGGGAGGAGGCAGGGAGGAGTCATTCGGGATCCCTTCACTTCCAGGGGTGAGAGTCTGGTACCCTTCATTTCTTCATCCCTTTGCTCCACAGTTTCCCACCTTCCTACCCACCTGCAATCCCCCATCACTGTGTCCTCTTGGCCAAAATCTTGCAATTAAAAACCACCAACAAAACCCTTTCCATAAGGAGATAATTGAACAGCACATCCAATAATAAACACTGAACAAATCCCCCCTGTGCATCTCCAAGTTAGTGCCTGTGTTGTGTGTACCTTTGCATTTCCTAGTGCTCCTACATAGCACTATCCCAGTGGCGACAGTACAGATGGTGGAAAACATGGGCTACAGCAGGCTGGGCTGGCTGGCAGGCACGAGCACCAGTGGAGTGGCAGCGGTGGGGACACTAGTGCTGTTGTTCTGAGAGACAGAAAGTTCGAGCTGCCACTCCTCTGGGACAGTGCTTCAGCAATCTGGATAATCTGCTGCGGCACAGATTGCTGGACCTGCTGGGAGAGCCTGCAATCCCGTTGGGCACTGAGGTCTACAGCCACGATGGTAGCAGTCTGCATTGCAGCAAGCAAGGAGCTCACAATCTCTATCTGCAGCACTGAGAAGTTGTGTGGCTTCTGCTTCCTGTGCAATGGAAGCTGAGGCAGGGGCCATCATTATGCTGAGTCCATCAGTGCTGCCATGGAGATGGCCATCACTTGCACCCTGGAAAGGATGGCCTTTTCACAAGATCCTGTGCCGTGTTGGGGCTGGAATCTTCCTTCACATTGCTTGCCTGGTAGGCCTGCCAAAGCACCAAGCATCTCAGTGTGCATGCTCATTAGTGTATTCCTGTAGGGCTCCCCATCAAAGTCCTCATCTGAGTCCCCTGAAACAAAACTCGACTGTGGCCTTGGCCTCCTGGGAGTTGGCACACAAGCTGCCCTTTCCTGTGGCCTGACTGCAGGCCACTCATGTCCAGTGACTGACAGTGTACAGATCCCAACACTATACTTCCCTTTACAATACCGGCATCTGAGTTGGTGGCTGCGAGTGTCAGATCAAGTGACAATGTTTCTTTATCTGAGGGTCTGGTGCAGCTCTTGCCCTTCCTCCTGAGGCTGCCGAGGGTGGCTAGATGATTCTTGGGTATCTGCAAACAACAATCAGAAGGGACAATCAAAACAATCAAAAGCTTTTAGCTTTTTGTTTTTATCAGAAGGGACAGTTGGGGTGAGGAAGGGTGGGAAAGGGTCCCTGGTCACGCCATCTGCAGCTTTCATTTCATTGTCTGCGAGCAGGAGGAGGGTGAGGTGGGATTTAAGGAGGGCCATAAGGCAGGAACAATCCATCATTCTGAGTGGTCTTGTCCGTGTGGAATGCAATAGCCTCTGTCACAAGCGTCAGCGTATTACAGAGCAATAGCTCCTCCAGTGGTTACATAATGCAGGTGTACCTGGTCCCCTCTGGTTCTGCTCAGCTCCCCTGCAGTTATGGGTCTCATTGTCCTCCAAGAGAGAAGGAAGGATGTCAATGGTTGTGTTTTGTTATGTTTGGGCGATGTGCCTGCCATAGTTGAATGGCTGGAGGTACATGATGGCTGCAGGAGGCGAATGTGAGGTTGGCAGCATTGGAAGGTATGTGAGAGTGAGGTAGAGCATTTTAATGTGCCGTCACAGTCCTGGCTGCTAGGGACTGATGGTGGGAATAATAGGGGTTTGTGCATTGAGCAGCGGGAAAGGTTGGTGGTGCAATGGATATGAGGTGAACTTTAAAGATGCATTCACTGATCTTGACCACCTGCCTGAGGTCATTGTACTTCCTGTGGCATACCTACCAAGTGCTCTAGGCCAAAATCTGGGAATTGATTTCCCTGGCCACCTGCTCCCATTCCCTTCTGATGATGTACCTTGAGGGCCCCCTGGCCCCCACAGAAATATAGCCTTTCTCCCCCTGTCCAGCTCCTGGGCAATGGCAAATAGTGTCAAAACTACTGGCATGATGGAGCCAAATTTAGCAGCTCTAAGATACTTCTAATTCAGCTATCCCTACAACAACTATTGGATCCTGTCAGAGTTTCATGACAAACACTTGGCTGTGCTCATGTAGAAAATTGGTATCTCATTGAAACTACCTCTAGATAAAGGAACTGATTTTACAGCTACAGGCATCCAAAGCCAATTAAAAAAATTCCAACTGCTCTGAATTACTTAACGTCAGCTGGAGTATAATGCAGACATTTTCCTCATTAAAGGCTGAAATCTCTGCTTCCATCAAATCAAACATGGTAAATGTGAATGAAGCAATATAAGGCAGGTTGTTGGTCAAATTCCATGCTTGTCACATGTAATATACATGCATTGCTCTGAGTCTGAAAGTCATGGGTTCAAATCTCACCCAGAGACTGACAAACATTTAAGCTGACACTCTAGTGTTGCACTGAGGAAGTGCTGCAGAGTCAGAGGTGACATCTTTCAGTAAACTGAGGCTCCACTTGGCCTCTCAGGGGTGGGTGTAAATGATTCCATGGCACTATTTGAAGCAGAACAGGTGAATCCCTGATATTTATCCCTCAACCGACATCACTAAAAAAAATTATCTGGTTGTATCACTGTTGCTTCTGGGAACTTGCTGTGCACAAATTGGCTGCCATTTTTCTGACATTATAAGAGTGACTATATTTCTGAGAAAAAGCATCTCATTGGTTGTTAAGTGCTTTGGGATGTCTCGAGGATGTGAAAGCTGCTGTACAAATGGAAGTCTTTCATTTCTTTTATACATATTGTACATCTCATAAAATGAATGTTTCTGCTCTATTTTAAACAGATCTTAATATCATGATTACAACATTTTTTTCACCATCGACAATTATTTTTAGTTTCTTTCTGAAAGAACACAACGGCAAACAGTGGTAAAATAGATTTGAACTTGAGAGAAATTCAAGAGCAGCTTAAAAGGGTTAAAGGACCTGAGAAATCATAAAATTTAACGTATAAGATTAATCCTTGCTGTAACTATGCAACATAAATTTGAACATTCACATCTTTTGTAACATTATAAGCAAATTACATACAGATCACCAGAGCTTGTGATATTTAGTTCATTGGCCACATGCACTGGACTGAAGAGACATAACAATTCAAACCAATAACACCATATATTTAAAAGAGTCCCAAATGTCTGCAAAAGAATACTGGAAGAGTAAGAAAAAAATAGAAATAATAGTAAAAAAGTAAAACAGGACTTGGTTGAAATGTCTTTATGTGAATTCACAAACCATTAGCAATAAATCTGTGGAAGGAGGAACATTTTAGGGAGGTATTATACAATAGCAAGACAATATTTGACTTTGATTAGGATATGGTTGGCTACTAAACTTTCTTGGCTATAAACATTTGTAAAGGATTGTCATTTTTCCTAATATTACTGTGGGATACTGAAGTAGGCTTGTGGAGGCTGTGTGTGTGTGTGTGTGTGTGACTAATTTAATTAAACTGAAGACAGTCAGACTTCAAGGTTTAAATTAAAGGAGTTAGGTGTAAAAGCAAGAGTTTGAAGTGGATAAAAGCAAAAAACTGCGGATGCTGGAAATCCAAAACAAAAATAAAAATACTTGGAAAAACTCAGCAGGTCTGACAGCATCTGCAGAGAGGAACACAGATAACATTTCGAATCCGTATGACTCTTCAACAGAACTAAGGAAAAATAGAAAAGAGGTGAAATATAAGCTACTTGTCCCACCCCCCACCCCCCCACCCCCTTAAACCAGCTTATATTTCACCTCTTTTCTATTTTTCCTTATTTCTGTTGAAGAGTCATACGGACTCGAAATGTTAACTGTGTTCCTCTCTGCAGATGCTGTCAGACCTGCTGAGTTTTTCCAGTTATTTTTATTTTTATTTTGAAGTGGAAATGGATTAGCCGGCATTTGCATTCGTAGATAAGTTGAGAGGTTGTTTGGATTTCAAAAGATAATTAACAGGACATTTTACAACTGGCACAATCATAAATAAATAAGCCAAAGTTATTAAGTTTATCTTTCCCGCAAGTGCTGGCCATAATGACAACATGAGAGATTTTTATATTCTGGGAAAGGTGACTTCCAAAGAAAGTTTAGAACAATAGATTTAAAGATCAAAAGGGGAGAAAATATATTTAAGGAAAGATTGAAAACTGTATGGGGGGTGGCCATGTGAGACCTTGAAGGGTGTGCTGTGCAAAGACAGACTTGTGAGAAGCAGCCTCTAGCCACCCCAAAGAAGTGTTTGTTTGTTCCAGAAAGCAAGGATTTGTTAAAAGCCTTGGAATTCCATTGTCAAGTGAACGGAAGAGAGAAGCTGTGAAATGACTTCCTTGTAGCAACAGTGGGTGCCTTGCGGTAATATCCATGGATGTTTAGGCTAAGAATCTATTTGTACAGTTTCCTGGAAAAGGGTGTTTATTTTGGGAGTCTAGCTAAGTAGGAATCTTTTGGAAAATGTTGGAAGACTAAATTTAACTGTGTAACGGTAATCTTGTGTGTTTAAGTTTTCTTGTGTTAATAAATGTTTTATTTTAATATTTTAAATCTCCAAAAGTGGTAGAGGAACCTTTTATTTCTGACTTCAGTGCACATACATTCTTATAATAAAAATACAAATTCCAAATCGTTGTGATAGCTTGGCCAAGTTTCCCTTTGGGATTTGTTCAGCCTGGCAATTAACACCTGCCATATCATAAAACATTTTCAGATGTATTAAACAAAGAAAAGGGGATGGGGGAGGAAATGCATTACTAACTAAACATATGATTGAAATGTTAGAAAGAATGGATATTACCAGAGCTGACATTTCAGCTGAGTTTCTCTGGATTGAATGGAGAATTAGCAATGGTTCAGCAATAAGATTGGGTATCCATTACAAACTGGTGACAAAGAAATAAAAGGGGTTGGTAAACAATTTGGAGTGCTTCACAGAAATAGTAGGCCTGTAATAAAGGAGGATTAACTGTTTAAACATAGACAAAATTAACAACAGCTTGAATAATGAAAAATAGATTCTTGGCCAAAGGAAGGAGGGGTGACAAAAAAGCTTGACTAAAACAGTGTTTTCTTCAAGAAGGACCTTTAATGAGGTGAGGCAATTGGAAGCGTCTAGGGAATAAATTCGGACCAGGGGTTCTAGGAAGCTGAATGCACAGCCACCACTGATGGGGTTTGAGGATTCAAGGAAGTTACGCAAGTATGTATAAAGATAGTAGATGTGGAATTGTTAGCCTTCTGAAAAACAGGTGCAAAAATTAAGGTCCATTGTATTCATGCTAAAGTGGCTGCATCAATAGTGGGATGGCTGAAAGCAGAGGGTAGGAGGAATAGCAATTTCTCAGGTTCATGATGGAGTATTCAGCTTTTTGGTTTTTGATTATGTGTGTCCATTGACTCTTCTCTGTTCTGTATGCTGTTAGTCAAGCCTGGTGTGGTTACAGAGAAAGAGAAACTAAACTGAAAAAAGCAGCATGAAAGGTAACATTTTAAAAGCATTGTAGATGAACTCCTGTTCAGACATAGAATGTAGTGTGTCATCTCTGCATACCTCCGAGGCATAAAACACAACAATTGATATTGAGATGGAGAAAAGTTTAAATATACTGGCTCCAAGCCTTTCCCTTCTTTGCCAGAAGATTCAACCATGCCATGGGATTGATAGATTGAGGTGTTCAAGACTTTCTTGCTCATTACGAGATTAGACAGTCCAGATGTAACACTGATCGACAAGAAGATGATACTCGTACATTGTCTCAGAGCTGAAGGCCAGCAAGTATTCAAACAGCTCACAGAAGACACTTTTCACAGAATCACAGAATCGCACAGTGCAGAAGGGGCCCTTTGGCCCATCGAGTCTGCACCGACACGTGAGAAACACTTGACCTACCCTATTTAATCCCATTTACCAGCACTTGGCCCATAGCCTTGAATGTTATGACGTGCCAAGTGCTCATCCAGGTACTTTTTAAAGGATGTGAGGCAACCCGCCCCCACCACCCTCCTAGGCAGCGCATTCCAGACTGTCACCGCCCTCTGGATAAAAAAGTTTTTCCTCACATCCCCCCTAAACCCCCTGCCCCTCACCTTGAACTTATGTCCCCTCGTGACTGACCCTTCAACTAAGGGGAACAGCTGCTCCCTATACACCCAGTCCATGCCCCTCATAATCTTGTGCACCTCGATCAGGTCACCCCTCAGTCTTCTCTGCTCCAACAAAAACAACCCAAGCCTATCCAACCTCTCTTCATAACTTAAATGTTTCACCAAGGTTCTATACAACTCCAACATAACCTCCCTACTGCCTTGATTGATAAAGGCAAGTGTCCCATATGCCTTTTTCACCACCCCACTAACATGCCCCTCCACCTTCAGAGATCTATGGATACACACGCCAAAGTCCCTTTGTTCCTCAGACCTACCTAGTGTCATGCCGTTCATTGAATACTTCCTTGTCAAATTACTCCTTCCAAAGTGTATCACCTCTCACTTTTCAGGGTTAAATTCCATCTGCCACTTATCTGCCCATTTGACCTTCGCGTCTATATTTTCCTGTAGCCCAAGACACTCAACCTCACTGTTAACCACCCGGCCAATCTTTGTGTCATCCGCAAATTTACTAATCCTAATCCCCACATAGTCATCTATGTCGTTTATATAAATGACAAATAGTGGCGGACCCAGCACAGATCCCTGTGGTACACCACTGGACACTGGCTTCCAGTCACTAAAGTGTCCTTCTGTTATCGCCTTCTGTCTCCTACAACTAAGCCAATTTTGAATCCACCTCATCAAATTACCCTGTATCCCATGTGCATTTGCCTTCTTTATAAGTCTCCCATGTGGGACCTTGTCAAAGGCTTTGCTGAAATCCATATAAACTACATCAACTGCACTACCCTCATCTACACACCTGGTCACCTCCTCAAAAAATTCAATCAAATTTGTTAGGCATGACCTCCCTCTGACAAGGCCATGCTGACTATCCCTGATCAAACCTCGCCTCTCCAAGTGGAGATAGATTCTCTCCTTCAGAATTTTCTCCAATAGTTTCCCTACCACTGACGTGAGACTCACTGGCCTGTAGTTCCCTGGCTTATCTCTACAACCCTTCTTAAATAGCGTAACCACATTAGCTATTCTCCAGTCCTCTGGTACCTCCCCCATGGCCAGAGAGGAATTAAAAATTTGGGTCAGAGCCCCTGCGATGTCCTCCCTTTCCTCCCTCAGCAGTCTGGGACACAACTCATCAGGACCTGGAGATTTGTCCACTTTTAAGCCTGCCAAAGCCTCAAATACCTTGTCACTCCCTATATCAATTTGCTCAAGAATCTCACAGTCTCTCTCCCCGAGTTCCATACCTTCATCCTCATTCTCTTGGATGAAGACGGATGTGAAGTATTTGTTCAACACTCGGCCGATATCCTCTGGCTCCACCCATAGATTGCCCCCTTGGTCCCTAATGGGCCCTACTCTTTCCCTGGTTATCCTCTTCCCATTGATATACTTATAGAATATCTTGGGATTTTCCCTACTTTTACCAGCTAGAGCTTTCTCACATCCCCTTTTTGCTCTCCTAATTGTTTTCTTAAGTTCCACCCTGCACTTTCTGTACTCCACTAATGCCTTTTACATTTTACATTTGATACAACAGTAAGTGTGCTCAAAAAATACCTTGGGCCGAAGAAAAGTGTGATGATTGAATGATATACATTCTGCCAGAGAAATGGTGAGCCCATAAAACAATATGTGGCAGCGATCTGGCAGTTGGCTTCTACATGTAAATTTGGCTCACTAGCTAATGAACTGATTTATGACCAATTCATTGAAAAGACCTCAATTCAGCGTTTTAGGGAACACCTCCTCATGGCGGATGATGACTTAACCTTGGAAAAAACCACCACATTGGCAGTCCAAATCAAATCTGCCATTGAGATCCCTGTGAACCAAAGTAGAGATAATTAGTGCATGGCAGCAAAGCCAAAAGCAGGAAGGAGAACACTCACAGTTGCGTTGAGAGAGGGATGATGTGGTGCAGGATCCTCATGCGGGTGTTTGCCGCCAACCTCACCGACACCACAGGCAGGGTCCACATCCTCGCCAGTCAGCATGATGGCACACTTCTCAAAGTGAGTGAGAGGCCTAATGTGGGTGCCTTCACCCTCGGCCTGGGACCTCATCCTGTTGTTGTGAGCTAGCTTCTCTGGTATGAAACCAGATGGAGAGAGTGTGAGCAGGACACATGGCACTGAGTGGAATATTTGTGTGGTAAGTGGAGCCATGGACAGGATGAGGACGCGAGCTCGAGTGGATAGGAGCCTGATGGAGATGTGAGGGTGTGTGTGAGAGGGTGTGGTGTTGTCCCTTCAGGTGTGAGATCCCTGTGGATTTGAGTGTGTGAGTTGGAGGAACGGATGAGAGCATTTATCCTCTTCCTGCACTAGATGGCTGACCTTCCCTGTGCTCCAATGGCTCTGACTGCCCCTGCCACTGCCTCCCAGTCTGGATTGGTGACTCTGGTGGACTACCTGCAGGACCTCCAGGGTAGAGGACATCGCGGTGGCCTTTCACTGCATCCAGCAGGCGCCCCAGAAAGACGTAACTAAATTTGGGGGCTGCCCTCTTCCTGGTTTTCAGGGTCACCTGTCACCTGGAGCAGTACTGGCCTGTAGGCATGAGGTAGGCTGCGCTCTGGTGCGCTTTAAAATGGCACCTGGAACGAGGAAGTGCTGAGGTCTTGGTGTGGTGGGCAAATTGGAGACCACCCACCAGTGATCCAGCGTGTTTTCCGTGAATGCATTATTAATGAAATGGGATGTGCCAGGAAGGAGACGATATGGCGCAAAACCCACCATTGTGGCCAACAGGTAAAATGTCTTATTTCACACCCACTGCTGCACTTTGTGCAAACCTGGAACAAATCCACCCTTAGTGTATTAGTTACTAAAACCTGACAAAAATAACGAAAATGCAACAGACATATACACAGGTCAGAAATGAAAAGTTAAGAGTCCAAATAAAAGTTTAAAAGTATACAAATCAGTCTTGGCTTGGTAAATTGCAGCCATTAAGCTGGGTGATTCCAGTGGAGCTGAATTTGGCAGTTTTGCAGTTAGTTTAGAGATACCTGGTTCTGCAGAGTGGCTGAAAAGTTGTCCTATTTCCTTTTGATTGTGGCACCCGCTGAGCTTTGCCTCCAGCAACAGAGAGAAAGGGAGATCCTTTTGCCTGCAAGCTGCTAGGTGGTGGAGGGGAGGGAGGGGTAACTCCTGTTCTTTTTCTTGCAGCCACACATCGTCATACACCAGCACCTCAGCTTTTTAATTGATTTTTCCCTGTGTATTCTGCAAGGCAAAGAACTATGGTTCGCACCCAGGGTCCACGTTCTTTCATCTCAGACCATTTACATATTCAGAGATATAAATCTACAAGAGAGGGATTTCAGATGTCTGCTGAGACGTGCAATCAGTCTTTTGTCACCGCAACCACTGGAGGTTAAAGTTCAGTCTTTTGCATCTTTCCTACCTCTCTTTCAAATTGCTCTTTGAAGAAGTCCATGATGCCTTCCACGTGTGACATTCCATGTTCTCTTGGGACTAGTCGATCAACCATAATCCACAGGCCAGCTTTTGCTCATTGCTTTTACATGTATTTCTTTTTTTAAAAAAAACACGGGTCTTCCTTAAAAAGTTCAAAATGTTTGTGGGTCATTGGCACCATTAGTCCATTGTCGTAACAACTGAGATCGGGTGGTGGTAGCCAAAGGGGAACAGAGCAGGGCTGACCAAGGGAGCAAGGGAGCGAAGGTGGCAGCCCTACGAAGTCTTGTGGGGAACAGAGAGAGGAAGCTGGGCTATAAAGGGAAGGTCAAGCATGATGTTCGTTTTTCTTTCAAGAGATGTGGGTGTTGCTGGTAAGGCCAGCGTTTGTTGCCAATCCCTAATTGCCCTTGAACTTGCCCTTGGCTTACTAGGCCATTGTCGATGACAGTTAAGAATCAACCACATTGCTTTGGGTCTGGAGTCACAGGTAGGCCGGACCAGGTAAGGGTGGCAGATTTCATTCCCTAAAGGACATTAGTGAACCAGATGGGTTTATAATGCAGTGAAACAGGTCGAGTATCAACCTGCAAATCCTTCCAATACACGTCAATGGCAGGAGGTAAGAGCAGGAGACATTCCTGGTCAGCCTTGTGATGGAAAGAATGTTGGAGCCTATACTATCACTGTCCATAGTTACAGGCTACAACATGTGTGTAAAAAGTGCATATTACCACAGTAACTTGGACTCCCCGAGTGAACTGTAATGCACCACCACCATGCAATATGTAGCTACTGAACATTAAGCATATCAAGCACCAATTTATTAACATGGAATTTATGCAAATTAACTTATATTAAACCTCAGTCTTTGTCCACAATAAGGGATTTGAAAATGAATAAGATTACCTCCCACTGTTTGCACAATAGATAATAACCTGATCTGAACTTAATTTTCTCCTAGAAACTTTTAAAATGGTCATTTAAACTATGCCTGAGCCACATTGAAGAAAATTGCTTAATGTTTGCTATTCCAGCATTTCCCATTAATTGCAGCATGAGGGAGACAGTGTAACAGCAGAGAACTAAGAGCAGTGTGGCACATTAACTTTTAAGCAGATTATACAGACAGATGCTCATAAATATCAGTTCCAATCTATTAAATGTCGTTTCTCTTCACACTGTGCTTGGAGTATCAAACACATTACATTTGCTGTGAAAACCTTATTATCATCTGGGGAAGAAATTCTCATGTGTGTTTAATAATTTACCAGGTTGTTTATGTTTGCAGAAATTAAGTAGTTGTATTAATTTGATCATCTTTAACTATTGTAGCCCGGTGAAATGCTATTTTGTTTTCATTCGGGTTATGCAAGGGAACCAAGATACAGGGAAGTTGTCCCAGTGGTACATTGTCTGTGTGCCGTTGTTTACAACAACAACTTGCATTAAATTAGCACCTTCTAAAATAGTAGGACATTCCCAAGGCACATGTACTGGATGATCTTTGTGATTTATGCTGGGTTTAATCTATTTTCCACCATGACCAGATCTTGGCCCATCTCGCACTTAGAAGTATAACCCGTATCCCACTGAGGCTGCCAACAAGAGGCAACATCTGAAGTCCATGAGGGGTGTTAGTTGAACCTGTATCCTTCGTTCTTGCCAACAAATCATCAGCAAATGATCCACTGGAATCCGAAAGCATTGAGTTAATTTTGAGTCTGGAAATAGGGAGCTCCAGGTAATTTGCTCCATCTTCATTCTATTCACACATCAAGCACCAATAAGAAAAAAAGCTAATTTGGACTATCTTGTGTCTTTTTTTTATATATATATATAGATTATTTTAATTTATCTGAATCCTTAATTATGCAATTATCTGACTTCAGATTAACCCAATAAAATCAATTAAATGTTTAGGTTCGAACATGACATAACCAGAAGGCAAGATGGACTCTCAAGTAGTAATTAGAAGAGAAAGTTTAATTTAAAAAGGAAAAGTATACTTAACAACACAAAATAGAGTTATATCTTCAAACAAGTGATCAGGACACTGAAGAGTAATGTCGTCCTTCTGTTCCTTCGTTGATAGCAATTCTTTCAAATTCTGCCTCGGGTGCATCCAGCACGTGGCTAGCTAACAAGGATGTCATTCAAAGCCCTAAATTATCAATACCTCATCTCAGACCACATCTGTGTAATTTCATAATTGGTTAATGAAATGTTGGTTGTTTCAAATGGAGTTTGACTATCTATGTACATCACCTATTGAAAGGACAATGGCCGGAATTTTCCGCTCCTGTAGGCACGGGCGTCATGGCGGGCATGAGCGGACAATATGGTGAGAAAGCCAAAATTTGGTTTTACGCTGTCGGGAAACCAGTTTGCGATCATCTGCTCTGCCCGTCATTGGCTGGCTGCGTTTTCCACCGTTCCACATTGGTAACTTAATTTTACTGCATTTGCATCTCGTCATTGGGCCCACACGTTGGAATCATCCTCTCACGTCAAACTTACCGCCCACGTCGGCGTGACTTCAGAATGGCGGGATTTCCAACTGCCTTTGAAAGGCGTGTACCTGGTGAGCTGAACTTCAAGGGGAACCTGGAGGTAAGTGCACACAATCTTGCGCCTTGCTTGCGAGGATCGCCTGTAGGACATCAAGGAAGAGGCGTTGTGCATTCAGTGGGGAGTTGGGGGGGTGGGGAGGGGGGGGGTGGGGAGGCGGGGTGGGGGGGATGTGGGTGGGGTGGTGGGCACAGGCAAGCCACTTTTTCCCAGCTGGCTTTCAAGCACAGTGCTGGGGCAAGGCCTCCAGTGCTAGTGGTGGGGGTGCAAGGCAGCACAGACTGAAGGAAGTAGACAAGCACATACCAGGGTGGGGGGTGGGGAGGGGTTTGGAGGGTGAGGGAAGTGGCCATGCATTTGGAAAAGCTTTCCTAAAGTGAGCATTCTTCCGCAGCTGAGACCATTCAGCAGCAGCTCCATTGAGATGCTCGGAGTCGGGTCTCTGAAGCTTTTCTGCCCACTCAAGCAAAGCAAAAGCATGAAAGTGCCACCAAATGCTCCAGAACTTTTCACCCTTCAGGCGCAGACTGCAAATTAATGTGCATTTTAGGAGGAAACTGAACAATTCACCGACTGGGCAAGTTGTACAATCCCCTTGCGAGAGGCGGCCATGGTGCAGTCACTTGTGGAGGTGCTTAGAGCCCCTTGCTGTGCCTTTATTAAGGTTTGCACCAGTATCCCTCATGGTTCAAGCTAACAGCGCAGCCTTGCAGTGTAGGTTAGGAGAATGTCTGCGCCTGAGCTGAGAACACAGCATGCAGTCCAGTGGCTGAATCTACCGCCAATCGGTCAAGTGGAGTGGGGCGGAGGTGGGTGGGATTTCCGACAACCATGATGTGCACTGCACACTGAACATCCAAGTGGTGGCCAGCACTCTCCGGGATGCATGAAGGGGCTTTGAGACTTAACCAAGAGAGGTTCTTAGGGCACATATGCTAACCCATGTGTCTCTCTCTCTGATCCTGCAGGGGGAGAACATCAGGATCATGGAGCCTGGTGATTTAGCGGTATGCCTCATGGCTTACAGGGAGCAGAGAAGATGGAGAAGAGAGCGACGGAGGCACCTGGCTCAGCAAAAGGAGGAGCACCTCTTACAAGATGAAGGGGTGACAGAGCCTGCTGCACACGAAGCTGAAGATCCATAGAGAGCCGTCGCTCGTAGGCGCCTTGCTAAATCCAGGGTCTATAGATGGCGCCTGTCATTCCTGCAGATGACTGAGAACCACTGTTGCTGAAGACTGCGCATGTCTAGGGAACTGGTTGGTCTACCACCTGCCGCAGGATTTGGCGGCACGGGGGATATGGAGGATGTCCATTGCCAGTGGTCATGAAAGTGACTGCAGCGCTCAATTTTTATGCCAGTGGCTGATTCCAGGGCTCCACGGGTGACCTGTGCAGGATGTTGCAAGCCTCTACACACAAGTGCATCCAGGAGGTCATGGATGCCATCTTCACGAAGGCTCAAAACTTTGTGTATTTCGACCAAGATCAGGCTAGCCAGGAAGCAAGAGTGCTGGGGTATGTGCAGGTCTCAGGTTTTCCACAGGGTGCCACCAATTGCACTCACGTGGGACTTAGATCTCCATGGCATCAAGCAGTCAACTACGTCAACTGCAAGGCTTCCACTTGCTGAATGTTCAGCTGGTGTGTGACCACCACAAACACATCCTGCAGGTCTCCGCACGATTCCTGGGGACCGTCCACAACTCCTACATCCTTAGCAGGTCTCAGGTCCCTGACATCTTCCAGGGCAAACAGAGGCTGCACCGTTGGCTCCTCGGGGACAAGGGCCACCCACTGAGGACGTGGCTGATGATGCCTGTGAAGCGGCCTCAGTCTACAGCAGCGAGACTGTATAACAAGGCTCATGCCGCAACCTGGACTTTGGTGGATCAAACGATAGGCATTTTGGAAATGAGGTTCCGGTGCCTCGACGGGTCTGGTGGAGCACTGCAATACAGTCTCCAGAGAGTGTTGCGCATCATCGTAGCTTGCTGTGTGCTAAACCACCTGGCACTGTGTTGTAGTATGGCCGAGTTGCTTATTTGTAATAGATATGATCTGCAGACAACTTTCTAAGTGGAAACATTAGGTTTATTTACAATACAGCCAGCAGCAACTATATGTGTGCTTTCAACTCCATCTCTATCTCTACACTGACTGAGGAGGTAGCCTGCGTTGCTAACACATTGGTTTGCACAGATCATGTGGTCTTACATCACAGGACAGTTCTTAAAGGTACAGTCCAACATTTAACAAAACCATGATTAATACATTCCTCCCCCTTTAACTTTGCTGTACACATTGTATTTACAAGTATAATTATCTCATGACATTATAGCATTTATGCAGGTCATGAAATTTACAAGTTCAGTCTTTCAGGTGGTTTTCTGATTCGTGTGGAACGTCGCAGCTCCACCACCTCAGATTCTTTTTCAGGAACCACATTCTCTGAAACTACATGAACATCAGGTACCTCGGTGGGCACTTGCAGTTCAGTGTCTTCCACTATGATAGAGACAGACATGTCAGTCCTTGGCTGAGCAGGAAACACTGGTTCAGTAATGGTTATAGGTGGAACTATATCTTGTTGTGGTATCTCTCTTTGTCTTAAATAGCCCACATGCTTATGGGTGATTTGACCTTCCACTTCCATGTGGTATGATAATGGTCCGGTCACTGAACTTACTTTACCCGGTAACCACTTCGGTCCTCCATTGAAATTCTTCGCATATACTGCTTCTCCAACAGTAAATTGTCTCTCATGACTATGCAAGTCATGCGCAGCTTTTTGGTTTCCTTGACTCTTCTCCACCTTCCCCTCCAAATTTGGAAATATTAGGCTCAGTTTTGTCCTAAGATGATGGCTCATCAACAATTCTGCAGGTGTTGCTCCTGTTGTCGTGTGTGAAGTTGTTCTGTAGTGAAAAGGAAAGCGTGCAAGCTTGGTCTCCAACAAATAATTTGTTCACTTCTTCATGCCCGTCTTAAAAGTTTGAACTGCCCTTTCCGCCAGTCCATTTGCTGATGGATGGTACGGTGCAGTCGTCACATGGGTGATACCGCTGAGTCTGATAAATCATCGGAACTCAGCACTCGTGAATGCATAGCCGTTATCGGATATGACTATTTCTGGTAGTCCGTGGATGGTGAATCTCTGGCGTAACTTTTCTATTGTAGTACCCGATGTTGGTGACTTCATCTCATAAACATCTAACCACTTGGAATGAGCATCTATAATAAGTAGAAACATGGTTCCAAGGAAGGGTCCGACATAGTCGATGTGTAACCGCATCCAGGGTCTACCAGGCCACTCCCATGGGTGCAATGGGGCTGCCACCTGCAACTTTTGCAGCTGTTGACATTGCACACAGTGCTTTACCACACTTTCAATATCGCCATCCATCCCCAGCCACTGGGGTGCTTCCCAAGACCGACATTGGTTCTTTCTTAGGAATGAATGCAGAGGGGCCAGAACTGTAGATAAATTAGGTAAAAATTGCCCATAATAATTTATCGTTTCTGAAAACGATTTAAGTTCAGAGGCGTTCTTGGGTGTAGGTGCCTCTCTTATTGCTTTAACCTTCTCATCAACCGGGTGTAACCCCTGAAAATTTACCCGATGGCCCAAATAGATTAATTCCTTTGCTTGAAAAGTGCATTTTTCCTTTTTCAGTCGCACTCCTCCTTGTAAAAAGCATTTTAGGACTCCCTCTAGGTTAGCCAAATATCCCTTTTCAGTGAATCCAGTTATCAACACATCATCTAAGTAGACTACAACCTGGGGTAGTCCCTGCAGTAAGCTTTCCATTATTCTCTGAAAGATGGCACAGGCTGATTAAACACAGAAAGGCAAGCGTGTATATTGGTACCACATTCAGCAAGTGGAAGCCTTGCAGTTGACGTAGTTGACTGCTTGATGCCATGGAGATCTAAGTCCCACGTGAGTGCAATTGGTGGCACCCTGTGGAAAACCTGAGACCTGCACATACCCCAGCACTCTTGCTTCCTGGCTAGCCTGATCTTGGTCGAAATACACAAAGTTTTGAGCCTTCGTGAAGATGGCATCCATGACCTCCTGGATGCACTTGTGTGTAGAGGCTTGCAACATCCTGCACAGGTCACCCGTGGAGCCCTGGAATCAGCCACTGGCATAAAAATTGAGCGCTGCAGTCACTTTCATGACCACTGGCAATGGACATCCTCCATATCCCCCGTGCCGCCAAATCCTGCGGCAGGTGGTATTAATTGTGACGAATTCCCGGGAGGCATCATCCAACTCTAATTGTTGACATGCGTGACTCATGTCAAGCTTTGTATACGTTGTCCCTCCTGCAAGCTTGGCATATAGGTCTTCAATTTTTGTAATAGGGTGCCTGTCCAGTTTGGCTGCTCTGTTGACCATTAGTTTATAGTCCCCACAATTCGGAAGCTTTTGTCTGGTTTAAGGACAGGGACTATGGGTGCTGCCCACTCTGAGAACTGGACTGTTTTTATGATATCCAACCTCTTTTGCCAGTTCAGCTCAGCGTCAACCTTCTCTCTCAGGGTGTATGGCAGCGGCCTTGCTTTCATGAAGCGAGTGGTTGCTTCAGGATCCACGTAAGTTTTGGCCTGCAGGCCTTGGATTTTTCCCAGTTCGCCCTTGAAGACTGGGACATACTTTTTAAGCAGCTCTGGTAGCCCACTTGCTCTCAACTGGAAGATTTTGGCCCAGTTTTAGTTAATCTCCCTGAACCAATCTCGCCCAAGAAGGCTTGGCCCTTCACCTACTACCACCATCATGGGTAGCTATGCTGATTGGTTTCTAAAATGGACAGTTACTCTGCTGATAACTTTTACTTGGATTTCTTCACCTGTGTATGTTTTCAGCTTGGCAGATGGTTTGTTCCAAATTTAATTGATGTTCACCATTATTTAAATATCTGAAAGTGTGTTCTCCAATTACAGTAATGGAAGCTCCCGTGTCTATTTCCATTTTTACTGGTTTACCATTCACTTGTATTGTAACAAATATTGGCTCTGTCTTCCCAACTTTCATGTTAAACAATGAATAGATGTCAGAATTTGTTGTTTCAGGCTCTTCTGCACTGTAGATTTCATTGGGCTTCTTCTGTTGTTTGCAAGCCTGTTTAAATCTCTCTTTGCATTGTCTCATTATATGTCCACTTCTGTGACAAAAGTAACATTCTACTTTTTTAAACTGTCAATCGCTATAAGACTAATTGTTTCCACTTCGATTAAAGTTGTTCTTCAGTTTAGCTGCTAAATTATTTCTTCTTATTTTTCGGTTAGCAGGGGCTGTGTCCCGCTTCACCGCAGAGTCTGGCT
This sequence comes from Cetorhinus maximus, assembly GCF_964194155.1. Classification (NCBI taxonomy): domain Eukaryota; kingdom Metazoa; phylum Chordata; class Chondrichthyes; order Lamniformes; family Cetorhinidae; genus Cetorhinus; species Cetorhinus maximus. The sequence goes on along the minus strand of NC_135890.1, from coordinate 50,670,941 downwards.
TTCTCGTGCCACTTTCGGCTGACTGACTGATTGGAGTATGGTGCCATTTTGGGCCCCTTGTATTGCTTGTGAATCTCTTACAGCGCTTTCCTTGACCAGTGCTATTTCTAATGCCTTCTTAAAATCCAGATTCACCAGCCGGCAAGCTTCTCTGAATAGTGTCTTCTTTCACACCACACACTAAACAATCTCTGAGCATGTCATTCAGAGTCTCACTGAACTCGCAATATTCTGTTAGTTGCTTCAAATTCGCCACGTAGCTAGCAATTGTCTCATCCGGGGCCCTATTTCGCGAATTGAACTGGAACCTCTACATTGTGACTGAGGGCTTGGGATGAAAATGTTCCTTCACGAGGTCCACCAATTCTCTGAAATTCTTTAAATATGGGGCACTGGGGACTGTCAAACTTCGAAACAAACTGTAGGTTTTGCTACCACAAGTACACAAGAGGATCGCTCGCCTCTTCTCTTCCCCCATGATCTTGTTTGCTTGAAAGAAGAACGCAAGGTGTTCTACATGCTGAGACCAATCATCTGTGGCTGGCTCAAAGGGATCTATTCTACCAAATTGTCTCATTTTGGGTGAGTATATATTCTGTTATTTTAAACTGATATTGATACTCACAATCACTGGGTGAGGTTTGGTACTGATTCCAATTTATCTTGATTTATCCTGATTTACCCTTGTCGCCAGCTTGTTTTAGTGTAGCCGATTCACATATTTGTCATAGAGTTGATCTGCAGACAACTTTCTAACTGGAAACATTAGGTTTATTTCCAATACAGCCAGCAGCAACTATACATGTGCTTTCAACTCCATCTCTACACTGATTGAGGAGGTAGCCTGTGCTGCTAACATCATGTGATCTTATACCACAGGACTAATCTTAAAGGTACAGTCCAACATTTAATAAAACCATGATTACTACACGCTGCAATGGTGGGAGGGCCTGGCTGAGGAGGAGATAGAAGAGCTGGACGTCTCCTCCAATGAGGAGGACGTCGAAGGGGTTAGGGATGATGAGGTCCTCGAAGGCGAGGATGCCAGCAATGAGGCCATCACACTGGCCAGACGATGGAGGCATGCTCGTGAGGCCCAAATGGCCACAAGATTTGTGGAGGATGATGACAAGATGCAGTAAGGATAGTCCTGACATCCTTACCTTGCACCTGTGAACGTTTGACTCCTGTGTGGCTGACAGCAATGAACATACTCTCAGTGCTCAGGCTCTTGTCATAGAGACAAAATGGAGGCCCTAATTGTTGCTAGGTTCCAGGAGGATGATGACGACATGCAGTGAGGATGGGCCAGGGATCTTCACATTGCCTCTATGAACGTCAGACTCCTGTATGGCTGAGGGCAGCTTGCTTGTGCTCTGTGATCAGGGTCATATCATGGAGATGCAGCCGTGAAGCTTTAAATGCACCAGATCCTTTGGTAGCCTTCAGCACCTGCCCCCTCCAGGACCACACTGTCACTGTACACAGATACTGAAGAGATGGGGGCCAGCCCCACCTCAAAGGTGCTGAGAGCACACAGAGAGAATGATGGAACTCTGTGACACTTGCCCACGACATTCTGGCAGCAATGACCAGCACCATTGAGGTTCAGACATCACTGGTGTGTCCAGTGAGTGTGAAGCTAGACCATCACTTTGGTGCACGAACACTGCTCATCATAACAAGGGGCCATAGACAAGGAGACATTTTTGAGAGTTTACTTACAATCGTGAACACTATGTACAAGTGATTAGCACCTGTTCCAATGCTGTGCAACTACATCTTCATAACCTTCCTAACCCTGCCGCTATGTCTTGGTTCTCCCCTGACATCCACAGAGGAGGTGGAGGCATACGTCTGACTGCTACACCCTGTCTGTGATGACTTTGGTCGGCGTCCTCTGGAGGGCCGAGATCTGGAGGGCCCCGGCCTGCTTTGGGTCTCCTGCTATGGGCTAGGTGCACCCTCTTCAGCCTGTGGAGCTGGAGATGTGGGGCGTCACAGGAAAAGGGGATTTGGATCAGCTGGACATTCCCGGAGTCTTCTGGGTGGATGGCCCCAGGGTGTCGAGCTGCTGGGCCTCCTCCCTATGGGTGTCTGATGGCCCTGGCTAACTCCTTGAGAAGAAGGGGAATGAGATCGAGCTGCCCCGCATCCATCTTGCGTTGACAGTGTTGGAGGCCAACCATGGCATCAGCGATGGAGTTCAGCCCGTGCAGCAGTGCAGGACTGATATCCTGGACTGAGTTCTCTATGGAAGCCACCATCCTGCCAGTGTTGACCTTGGTGCATTGGCTATCACCTCAGACTGAAGGCGGACGTATTCCTCCTGCAATCTGAGGAGTGCACCAGACATCCCTTCCTGATGTTCCCGTGATTGTCTTTGCATCTCCAACAACTGATTGACGACCGAGTCCAGAGGCTCATCTTCTGACTCAGACTCAGCAGATTCCTTGCCTCCAGCAGTCCTTGAGTGCCGGCGACCTTGGATGTCCCTGCCGTGCTCACCAGATTGTGATCCCGAGGCTGCTCTACATCTAGGCCCCACCGAGCTGTGTGTTGCTGCGGTGGTGGAGGATGTGGGTGAGCGCCATGTCAGGTCTTCAATGGTGCTGCTATCAGGGTCATCATCTGAGGTGCTCTTGATGCTGGGGTCGGGGTCAAGGTTGCCTGAGGGTGACGTGGCAGATGTGCCTCAGAGAGAAAGCGGGGGTTATTGTTTTTTTTATTATTCGTTCATGGGATGTGGGCGTTGCTGCCCTTTTCCAGACGGCATTTAAGAGTCAACCACATTGTTGTGGTTCTGGAGTCACAACTAGGCCAGACCAGGTAAGGGTGGCAGATTTCATTCTCTAAAGGACGTTAGTGAACCAGATGGGTTTTTATGATAACCGGTAATGGTTTTGGGGTCATCATCAGACTTTTAATTACAGATTTTTATTGGATTTAAATTTCACCTTCTGCCGTGGTGGGATTCAAACCCGGCTCCCCAGGCCATTAAGATAAAAGCAAAAAACTGCGGATGCAGGAAATCCAAAACAAAAATAAAAATGCCTGGAGAAACTCAGCAGGTCTGGCAGCATCTGCGGAGAGGAGCACAGTTAACGTTTCGAGTCCGCATGACTCTTTACTTAGTTTTACTTAGTTCTGTTGAAGAGTCTTACGGACTCGAAACGTTAACTCAGGCAGCCCTGGCATGAGGCGGAAGCAGATCTTTGGCAGCCTAGCTGGAGGAGCATTGGATCAAGGCATCCCTGCTATCCCTGCCTCCCTGAAGAATACAGAGGTTTGCCTCCATGCCCTCAGCGTTCTCCTCACCGTGCTCCTTTTCTGACTCACGGCTGGATTCATCCTCTGTGGCCTGTGGAGCTGCATCAAGATCCTCTTCCTCCAGTGGGACCCCCTTGCCAGTGCCAAATTGTGGAGGGCGCAGCATGCAGCCACTCTCAGTGACACCCACTTGGGGGGGGTATTGCTGTGCTCCCCCTGAACGATCCAGGCATCAGAAGCTCATCTTCAGGAGGCCTCTAGTCCCCTCTATCAGCGCCCTTGTGGAGGCATGACTCCTATTATAATGCTGCTCTTATGATGACTATTCTTGAGTGGCGGAGAGGCATCATAAGCAAGCTCTTCAGCGGATAGCCCTTGTCACCCAACAGCCATCCATCTAGTCGGGCTGGAGCGCTGGATAGCCTCAACACCTTGGAGTGTCTCAGGATGTAAGCGTCATGGGAGTTGCCAGGGTACCATGCACAGACTTGAAGAATCTGCATCCTGTGGAAGCCCTTCCTGTTGACGAAGGCACCCGGCTGACCCGCTGGTGCCTTGATGGCCACATGTGTGCTGTCGATTGCACCCTGGACGCGGGGGAGCCCAGCAATCGTGACAAAGCCTCTGGCTCGCTCAGCCTGGCTGGCCTCAACCATGCAGGAATGAATAAATGTCTTTACCCACCTGAACAGAGCTTCTGTCATCAGCTTGATGCAACTGTGGACAGCTGGTTGGGACACTCCACAAAGATTACCTACTGACCCCTGGAAAGAGCCAGGGGCATAGACATTGAGGGCCACTGTGACCTTCAGAGCTACTGGTATGCGATGTCCACCCGCACAGTCGGAGCTGATCTCAGGCCCAATCATCTGGCAAATGGAGGTCACTGTCTCCTTTGAGAGGCGGAGCCTCCTCTAGCATTGCACCTCAGACATATTGAGGTAGCTGCATCGCCGCCTGTAAACCCTGGCAGCAGGAGAGTGGCATCTTCTGCGTCTGCTTCCGCCTTTGGCTACCTGCTGGCCCTGCACCTCTTGACCCTGCGCCTCTCCTCACACAGGTCCCTCCCCTGGAAGCTGCTTTGGGACACCTGCCTCCTCTCCCTTTTGCCCCTCTCTTCCACCTCAGGGGAGGTGCCTCCAGTGGAGGCCATAGTCCCCATTACCAGGACAACAGAAGGCTGTCTGAGACCTGGAAGGGTCCACACGGTCAAAATCCTCTGGGAGCCTTGGAAACACCAATGAGTCCTGAATTTAAGCCTGGAAATGCTAAGAATAAAGCTCAAAATGGAGATGAAGCTGTCAAGTTCAAATAAGCAACCAGCAGCAAACTATCTCCTAGGGGAGAATTTTCCCCTCGTTGGGCGGGTGTGGTGGGTGGCCCCAGGAGTGGCCATGCAATGGTCTACCAGCCGCGATCGGGCCCCGACCGCGATTTCATGCTGGCCAATTAATGGTCAGCCAGCATGATACGCACTTTGATAACCTCAGCACTGTCAGGTAGGGGTGGGAGGAGCGCGAGCGCTGAGGTGTGCGCATGTGCGCGGGTGCACTTAGTGAAAGTTCCCTGAAGGAACAGAGCTGCCTCAGGGAGCTGAAGATTTCTAACATTAAAAACAAAGATTTTAAAATTAAGGTAAGCATGCCCCTCATGTGACACTGTCACATGAGCAGGGATATGTTAAAAATGAGTTTTAAAAAATTTTAATTTTACTTTTAATTAACATCGGAAATCTCATCCCACCTGTGGATGAGGTTTCCTCAACAATCCAATGGCCTCTTGCCCTATTTGTCCGTCCGCCAACTGTAAGGTTGGATAGTCAGGGAAAAATTCTCTTCAATTAATTGATTAATGGGCTTAACAGCCCTCTTACCTGTCTGCGGGCGTGCTGTCAACTCTCGCACGCGTCCGCTGACCGAAATTTCACCCGAGTGCACAATGATGTCAGGACGCTTGCCCGACGCCATTGTGCATTATTTTATGCTCGTGAGTGCTGGGAGCGCGCCTGGACGCCGAACTGAAAATCCTGCCCCTAAAGTCCTCCCTACTCGCACTGGTAATGCTGCTGAACCTTCTTTTCCCACCCTTGGGTGAGGTTTTGCCAAATGTGGGCTGCCCGCCTGCCTGCTTTGCCCAACTGACCTGCGCGAAATCGCACAACGTAAAATCGGTTTCAATTGAGTTTTTAATGGCCTTAAGTAGCCTCTTATATGATGGCATGCACGGCTTTGACCTCGGCGCCCCCCCCCCCGCCAACCTGAAGATTGCGCGTGCGTGGGATGATGTCAGGACGCTTGCCTGACGTCTTCTCACGGTATTTTATGCCCGATCTGGTCGGGCATAAAATTCTACCCCTAGTGTCCTGGCCAATATCTATCCCTCAATCAACATCACAAAAACACATTGTACATAAACAATTATCACATTACTGTTTGTGGGAGTTTGCTGTGCGCAAATTGGCTGCCACATTTCCTACATTACAACAGTGACCATACATCAAAAAGTATCTGATTGGTTATTAAGTGTTTTGAGAGGTCTTGTAGTCATAAATAGGGCTATATAAATTCAAGTCTTTTTCACACAGGAACTGGCCTGTCCAGTTATGCTATTACGTTTTATCTTAGTGGTTTTATTTTCATATATTAACATATCAAATCGTAATGCCACGATAGCATGATGTTAAAATGTTTCAATTGTGTTTTGAAATTTGGGAAAAAAAATCTATTAACAAATTCCCCAAAGCATTGCATGCCTAAGTAAGTGTGAGAATTGCGAATGTAGAAGGTGCAATGAAAAATAGCAGCAGAATATGATAAACCTATAATAATCTTAACACCTCCAGAGCAGCTAATCAGTGAAATAACTGGTTGAGAAAATACAAAAAGCCATGCAAATTGAGATTTAAAAAAATTCATTTATGGGATGTGGGCGTCGCTGGCTAGATCAGCATCTCTAATTGCCCTTGAAAATGTGGTGATGAGCTGCCTTCTTGAACCGCTGCAGTTCATGTGGTGTAGGTACACCCACAGTGCTGTCAGGATGGGAGTTCCAGGATTTTGGCCCAGCAACAGTGAAGGAACGCTGATATATTTCCAAGTTAGGATGGTAAGTGGCTTGGAGGGGAACTTCCAGGTGGATGTGTTCCCATGTACATGCTGCCATTGTCCTTCTACATGGTAGCGTTGTGGGTTTGGCAGGTGCTGTCTAATGAGCTTTGATGAGTTTCTGCAGTGCATCTTGTAGATGTTATACACTTCCACCACTGTTCATCGGTGTTGGAGGGAGTGAATGTTTGTGGATGGTGTGCCAATCAAGCGGGCTGCTTTGACTTGGACGGTGTCAAGCTTCATGAGTGGACTCATTGTGGTCCGCATTAGCAGTAGAAAATGGTTCAATGTCAGCGGGGCAAAATAGATGGAACAGTGGCTTTTCAAGTGATCAAGAGAAACAATTAGCCACACAGCTGGCATCATTACAGTGCATGTGGAAAGCTAAGAGTTTTGGAGCAGTTGGTCACCTGACAACTACCGACAGTTCAGGACGAGAAGGAGTGTGTGATCACCAGGCAGAATAGGAGAAACAGGGCAGGCAATGTTGAAATGCCCTGGGAGTGTGGCATGCAGTGCTATATAGCATTGAAGGTGATGACACCCCAGGGTGATTCAGACAGAAGCAAATCCACAGCGTGGTGTCAGCTGCGAGGTGGGGTGGTTGCAGTGGGGAGAAAAAGAGAGAATAGAAATGCAGTTGTCAAAGGGATTTGTTGGTCAGGTGGATAGACAGTTGTATCTGCAACTGCAGATGATTCCCAAATGCTGTGTTGTCTCCACGGTGCCAGAGAAAATGATAATCCTGAACATTTTGTAGGACATTCTATGAGGGGAAGGTGAACAGCCAGAGGTTGTGGTCCATGTTGGAACAAATGACATAGATGGGAAAAAGGTTGAGGCCCTATAGGCAGAGTTTCAGGAGCTAGGAAAAAGATTTAAAGAACAGGATATCAAAGTTGCCCAATTTTACAACACCTTCCGACCATCCCAGGAGGCCATAAAATTCCAGCCTTTAGGTACAAGGCACCTTGCTTACTTGTATAAACTGCTCAGAATCTGAGATTGTGTAATTATTCTTCATGATTAATTGGGATTAATGAACCTTAACAATTTGATTGCCATGCTTGATAAATACTGTTTCAGAACCTTTCCATTCCTATGACTCTGTTTTTATGCTATGCCAAATCTCTTGAATTAAACTCTGCCTCAGATGGTCTTATATGATGCCTTAGAACTCTTCAAATTTTCTCCGAGACATCAGCCTTGATGAAAGCCTGTCTCCCTGCATGTTAATCATTCAAATGCACAGTAAAAATAGAACTAATTGTACCTTTCAGAGGAGGAGGACTATCCACAGAACAGAAGCCAATTTGGGTTTTCACCTATAGACAATAGGAACTCTATCATTTGCCCATCTGAAGTGAATTCTTTGCATGAACCACCCATGCCAAGATAGTTGGCAACCTGCAGTCTGGTTGATCATCTAAAATTTAATGCAGTATTTTGTTGATCACTGTGTAATTCCTTTCAAAGAATCCATTGCTGAGAGGACTTTCAGCTTCAGTATTTATGATGTTTATACACACATCTCTGAACTTGTCATTGGCAAATTTCCCGCCATTTATCAGTTAGAAACTTCACTGGCACTCCAAGCCTGGTCTCTCCCCATTTCTCCAAGGTTGTGTCTATAATTACCCTTTCGTCCTTACTATGTATTGTTGTAGAAAGACTAAATCTGGTAAGCAGGTCTATAAAATATAGAATGAAAATATTACTGTCTTTGTTCCATGCCTTTAGATCCATGGCAAGTACTTTGCTAAAATCACGTGCCAATGGAAGGTTTTGGATAGGACATGGTAGCATCCTCTGATACTTTTTACAGATTTCACACTTCTCAGTAATATCTTCCATTAACCTCACACACTCTTCATCAACTACTTCTGCATCTTTTAGCAGGGATTTTAATCTTTGGCAGATGGGGTAAGCAAATTGTGTATGTAATTTTAAGACAATTTGTTTGTTCTCTGATTTTTTACACGTGATGCCATTAGTATATATCTAATACTCTGACAAGAAATATCAGGTTTTGGGTAAGCTGCAGATCCAATGACTTTCCAAAAGTAATGCTTTATCATTCCCTATGTCAAGTTTCATTTGTACCTTTTTCATAGGATGTTTACTCAACAGCATTGATATCTTAATTAAAAAAGCAACTAGAGACCACTTCAGTGTTTATAAATTGGCTTACTCCAGCTATTTCACATGGAATTAGTGGCCTCAATGTATTGTCATTGCTAAACCCAATAGGACTTTTATATTCCGTACGCCTCTAGCACACTATGGCAGCAGTGTGTACCATCGACAAGATGCACTGCATTAACGCGCCAAAGCTCCTTCAACAACACCTTCCAAATCTACAACCTCTGCCATCCAGATAAACAAGGGCAAAAGATGCATGGGAACACCACCGCCTGCAACTTCCATCCAGACCACATAGCATCCAACTTGGGACTACATAGCCGTTCCTTCACTATCGCTGGGTCAAAATCCTAGAACTCCCTGCCTAACAGCACTATGAGTGTACTTACGCTATATAGGCTATATTGGTTCAAGAAGGTGGCTCACCACCACCTTTTTAAGGGCAATTAGGGATGCTGGTCTTGCCAGCAATGCTCAAATCCCATGACTGAATAAAAAAAGAATTGCCGTTTGGTAGTACAGAGCTTGAATATTACACCATCGCTTGCTGTATATCATGTAAACTTGTGAATGGGTCAAAGGCCACCACTTTTAATCCTGAAAAGTGCCCAGTCTACCTCAAATTACCCTGGAAGGGCAAGGTATCTCAAAAGATTTGAGCAACAGGTGCAGCTAGCTGTTTCACGCTGCTACTAAGCAGTAGCAACACGAGTGCTGTTCGCCACAAACAGGATGCTGTCAGCAAGCCAAAAAGATGTTCTGCCTATCACACAAATGAGTAACGTGCCCGTGTGCTGCCAGGTATGTAGGCTGTATGTCCCAAAGATTGTAGATCATATCAAACAGCATGTCCCAGCCGTTGTTCGCAACAGGCTGGGTACATACCGTACACAACCGGCCTGTGCTTGCAAAACTCAAAATGCATTGTCCAACATTAGATGTGATTCCGTGATTGGACAACATTTGATAAACAATCCTGAGTGTGCTAAGAATTACGCTGACAACCAATTGAAGATAATCAGTCAGGTTCGCAGTGTGGCACATTTATGTGTGTTTGAAGTACATATATTAACACACAGGGCCCTGTTCTATGCAGACAGAAAGAACATGTACACACATTGCGCCTAAACAAAATAGGTCACAACCATTCTCTGGTTCATTCCCTAGGTCAATGCATTGACCAATCAGAGTTAACAGGTAGCTCTCGAGGGCGGGACTTCCTCACACTGATGGGTGGCCTTGCAGCACGTTATGGCTGTTGGGGTTGGGGTGTGGTGAGGATGGCCTTGCTGAACATTGATCAATATGGCATCGACATTTCTGCTGGGATTTTAAAGTGACGTCCCATCACAGTATGATGCATTCACATATTTTATGGAACCTAGCCTAGCTTAGTGGGTCATTACGCTAAAGTTAAAGCTACTCTCCTGTGTTCCATCTATTTCAATATTCTTTCCTGTCTGATAGCTCTTCCAGCTGTAACAGTGCCTTCTATTTTAAAAGCCTGAGTCCAGTGTCAGCTTTTAGACAAACTGACTGCCTCTTCACAATCACCCTACCCCCCAACCCCAGAGCAGAATACAGAAGCTTAAATTGGTAATAAACCATACTGAGTTCAAATGAATAGATCTGATGCAGCAGCAGGTAAGAACAATCACTATTTCAAAGTATCTTTCGTTTTCTGAAGGATGCTGGTCCAAATGCCACATCTGAAGCCTAATCCACTTTTGCCAGTCCTGCAGTCTGTGAATTTAACTTCTTGAGACCTAACTTGAACACTTGGGAAACAGTTTTAACATGTTAACATAATCCCCATCTGAAATCATTAAATAAGCTGATATCTGAGACCTGAAATGTTCCCGTAGGTTCTTTGAAGATCCCTACAGCTTTGAAATGGAAGACATTGATGATTTACATTGACTCCTTGTGTGCTGATGATTTACGCAGTAACTACTGCATATTGATAAGTTACACTAATAACATTGTGCATTTATACTGTCACTGCTGTGTGCTGATGATTTACACTGTCACGGTTTTGGGTTGCTGCTACTGGTTTTCAAGGACCAGGTCACACATCTCAGACTCACCCGCATGAGGTTGAATCCCTTCAGGATCCTCCACGGCAGCCAGTTAGATGACTCTATTTAATAGGCCCACTGTCTGGAATAATGTGTGCTGTGACTCATTAACCTTCTATACTTCTTCTGGTCCTAGTCTTCTGTCTCCTTGTCACCAGGTCCAGGAAATGACCAGAATAATAATGGATACTCTGAAATTAAGCTTCACTGTCCTGTTTCTAATTGTTCTTTTTTTTTACAATCTTTGCTTATGCTTTCCTTTTGATGTTCCCCTATAATACAGGGGTGCTGCACCATTTGCTAATTCATCATCTACAATGAGGTCTTAGTTTCAACTAGACTTTCCACCAGCTTTTTACAATCCGTTTCTATCACTAACTCTTGTCAGGTAGAAATAATTAAAAGACAGATGAGTATTTAGTTTCCATTTTCTACTCCACCTTACCAATCTTTACATGAGACTGTTCTTTTGTAAAGTACTTCATAACATAGAACTGTCAATATCCTGATTTATTATAGTCATTGTGCAAAGTCTACCTTTAGGTGGCAGCATTACTGCTAGTTAATAAAATCCTGGTTAATAAGTTGGTTATGCAATCAATTGGTTCAGTATTGCAATGCACCAGTGATATATTGTGTGCAAAAACTGAGCCAGAACTTTTCGATCAACTGTTAGAAACAAATGCAAGGAATTCAAATTCATTTTTCTAAAAATTACAGGTCACAGTGTACAAAATGTTCCTTCAAATTCAGCAAGGTGTGAAGATTTTTGTAATTACTTTTGGGAATATGGTGCTATTCTGTAAAGAAGGCTGTGAATGTGTGTGTGTGTGTGTGTGTGTGTAATTAACTGAGGGAAGGTTAGTCAGGACAGCTTGTCTGTGGGGGTAGAGAAGTGAAAGGTAATGGTGCAAGATACATGCATTTGTAATGAGAGGCTATGGTGAAATTGAATGTATGTGTAAATAGGTTGGGTTTGAAAATTGCATTTTAAGATAAGTAGGATCTTGACTTTTCAGCTGTTAAATTTCAAAGGAAGTTTAGAAGTGACAAGGGACTTTTACAACTTACAAAGGTTTCATAGATAAACAAGAGAAGGTTGTTAAATTTTAATTTAACTGAAAGTGGAGGCAGTAGGAAGATTTTTATATTTTGGAAAAATTGAATTCAAAGAGGTGCTTGGAACAATGGAGTCTAAGGTCAAAGGGTGAAAAAAGGATATTTAAGGAAAGATGTTTAGTTGAGTTGGGTTGGCTGTGTGCGGGAGATGTCCTGAGGCCAGCTCTGTGATGAGAAAAATTGTGAATTTGAAGCAACCATCCAGTTTCAAGCCAGAGGAGTTTTTGTTTACAGAGAACAGTCTGTTCCTGAACTTCCTTCAGCTTTTTTCAACAGCAGCATGGAAGAGAATGAGAATTTGTGTGGTATACTTTATTAATGTAGCAGAAGTTTTTGCCTTGGGTAATATTACTGGATTTTTATGGTTAAAAATCTATGAGGGAGATGTTTACTTGTGTGTTTTAACCAAATGGATTTTTTGGGGGGAATATTTTGTAAGACCGTTTAACTGTGTAATTTTAATCTTGTGTGCTTAAGTTTTTTTTTGCTTGTTAATGAATCTTCTGATTTTAGAATCCTGAAAGTGTTATTGGGATTCTATGCTTCTAGGATTTGTAGTTTTCCCCTCATTTTCAAAATACAAAAATAAAGTTATGATCGGAAAGACAAGTTTCCCTCTGGGATTTGGCCTGCTCAATGAATAACATTGGCTGTGGTCATGACAAAGGCAATTGATCAACTGTTAGGGAAGTAGCCCAGTAGCCTCCACTTAAACCTAACTGTTACAGAAATAACCCAGTACCCTCCACTTAACCTAACTATTAGAGGAATAGCCCAGTATCCTCCACTTAAGCCTAACTGTTAAGGAAATAACCAAGTACCCTCCGCTTAAACCTAACTGTTAGGGAAGTAACCCTGTACCCTCCGCTTAAACTTAACTGTTAGAGGAATAACCCAGTATCCTCCGCTTAAACCTAACCTAACAAAAGGCTTAAAAAGAGAATCACAAATTTTGGAAATCTGAAATTTAAAAAAATGGTGGGAATACACAGCAACTCAATCACCATCTGAAATAAAGGTATTGGAAATAAGAAAGAACTTGCATTTATATGGCACCTTTCATAACCTCAGGATGTTCTAAAACACTTTACAGCCAATGAAGTACTTCTGACATCTAATGATTGTTGTAATGCAGGAAAGCAGAAAGACCCTGCAAACAGCAATGAGATTAATGATCTGACCAATAATCTATTTAACCTTGTTGGTTGAAGGATAATCATAGGCCAGGACCAGAAGAACTCTCCTGCTTTTTTTTTGAATAATGCCATCCAATCTTTTTAGTACAGCCAGGGCCACAGTTTAACATCTCATCTGAAAAACAGCACCTTTGCCACTATAGCTTTCCCTCGGTACTGTACAGTAGAGTTGGTTTATAGGCTTGAGTTTCAGCAGAGGGGCTTGAGAGTGCTATGACTGAGCCAAGACTGACATCCTAGAAAGATAGATGTGCAGTTATTATTGGTGCAGTTGTCCAGTCCCATTGGTGCCGGGTGTCATGGCGGGCGGCGCGGTGGGGAACAATTCGGCAGGATGGGGAACAATTCGGCAGGATGAGGAACAATTCTGCAGGATGGGGAACAATTTGGCAGGATGAGGAACAATTTTACGGGATGGGGAAAAATTCATCAGGGTGGGCAACAATTTGGCATGAGGGGCCGTGAAACGTGTTTGACGCTAACGTGAAAGCACAGCGGGATTATCTGAAGATGTCCGCCATGGTGGAACGTGAATCCTGCTAGAACCCAATTTGCAGCCTGGTAATAGTATGCAAAGTAAGGCCCGAAATGAATCATCCTTCCACGCCAGATTTAACGTTACGCCAGTGGGAAAACACACAAAACAACCTTACAACATGGTGGCAGCAAATGGATGAACCCATGACCTCAAAGAAGCTGGAGAAGGATCCCAGAGAATGAGAAGCAAAGGGACAGCATCCTGCCCTGACTGAAGTTCACCTGCACCAAAGACACAGCTGGAGATCACCTAAAAAAGCTCCATTGCCTGACCTGATCGAGTACAGAGTCAGAGGACCGAGCCAGATCACAAAAGGCTGAGCAAGATTCAAAACTGAGAAAAGTGGCAGAGGAAGAATCCACTGTGCAGATGAAAAGCCAGACCTAATCAAACACAGTCATAGGGCCTCGCCAGATCACAAAGAGCTGAGGGAAATTTAAAAAAGAGAAAAGGATGAAGGGCAAAGAAAAAAAGTGCACTGTGCAGCTAAGGACTCCACCAGAGTACATGAAGGTCCATTGTGAATTCCCATCAATTGCAGAGTCAAAGGACCTAGCAAGGGTGAACAAACATTGAGTAAAAACGTTGAGCTAACCTTTAAAGATAATCAGGGCACTAATCAGGTAGAGCATACTGATTGTTTAATCGGTGCAGCTTGAGGACAACACTGAGTCAGGGCCGGAACTTGGAGATGTATATAGTTATGAGTTGTTAATAAACACTTAATGTTCAAACACACAAGCCTCCAGACCTCTCCATGAGACACCAAACAACCTTAAATACTTCCTGGATCTCCTCTCTATTCCTGTGGTTGCTGAAGCCTCAAAAATCCATGTCCAGTTGATGCATTCTGACCCCACCGAGGTCACTTTACTTAAAAATCCTTCCAGACGCAATGTGTGATCCTGCCTGACTGATCAAGAACCCAGAAGCGAGATGCTATTGCTGCCGGTCAATTAAAGAGCCACAACAAAGCCCATTGGAGATTCCTGATCCGATCCACTCAAGCTAAAGATAGGGCAGCCATTTACCCAATTGCTATTTGTGTAACCTTGCTTTGTGCATAATAGCTTTAGAGTGGCTTGAGGTTGTGAAGGATGCTATAGAAATGTAACCATGTTCTTCCTTTACTGCAGGTTGTTAATTGCTGTCTTTCTCTGCTCTGGATGAGCAGTGGAACATCAATTCTGATGACCCTCCCTATTCCATTAATAAAGCATTGATTTTGCACTATTGTTTTAATGCACATGATTTACAGGGAGAGCTAGTGAGTGAGAGAGAAAACAATCTGCCCCCATCTCTCCTCGTGAATCATATACATTAAAACAATAGTGCAAAATCAATGCAAGCTGAATAGTATTGGCAATACTAGGATCATATCCTATCACCTCAAACAAAAGCCAATGAATGTGGCTTTTGTTACGGAAAAAAAAAATCTACAGGTTATTTCATAATTGCTTTGAATAAGAAATTATTCTAACTAATATCCCCTCAGGTTCCAAAAATGCAACTCTTTTTCTTACATATTTTGCCTTCTGGTGTGTTTTAAAGCTATTTCCATCATTATAAATATGGACAGAATCATTCCTCAAGATGTTATCAAACTGAAAGCATTGCAGATGGCTCAGGAAATCAGTTCCTGCTGCTGAAGGTACACTAACATTCATCAATAAGTTCCTTGAGAAATTTCCACTCTTTAATTCTGCATTAACATTTAGATGAAATAAAGCAAATGTGTCATCTCCTTCATATTATTAAGATATTGACGGGGCAAAACCTTTTAGAAAATCAAGTAATGCGCTCATCTTTGGCTATAGCTTTGTAATTATTTTGATAATAGATTATACGTACTGCACGCGGTTGATACAACTTGAAGGGCAATCGGTATGCCCGCAAAAATCAGATTTTGCAGAACTGTAAGGCAGTGGTACTTTTCCTGCTGTTTGTTTGTAATTTATAAAGTCATAGGATGTTACATCACAGAAGGAAGCCATTCAGCCAATCTTGCCTGTGTCAACTATTTGAAAGAGATATCCAATTAGTCCCACGCCCCTGCCCTTTCCCCATAGCCCTATGATTTTTTTCTTCACATATATATCCAATTCCATTTTGAAAGTTATTCTTGAATCTTCGACCACCAGCAGTTCATGCAATGGATTCCAGATCAGTCAAAATCAGTGTTTAAAGAAATTCTCTTAATCTCATCTGTTCTCTCCTTGCTAATTACCCTAAATCCGTGCTCTCTGATTACTGATACTCGTGCAACTGGAAACCATTTCTCCTTGCTCGCTTAAGATCCTTCATAATTTTTAACACTATTAAATCTCCCTGTAACCTTCTGTACTCCGAGGAAAACAATCTTGGCTTCTGCAATCTCTCCACTAAGTTGATATCCTGAATTCCTGGTGCCATTCTAGTAAATATTTTGTGCACTCTCCTTAAAGCTTTTCAACAGCATTCTCAACATTCTTAACAGCATTATCCAGCAACCTTCAAAGATTTGTGCACATACACACCTGACTGCCTCTGTTCCTGTACCCCTTTTAAAATTGCACCATTTAATTTATATTGTCTTGCCTCATTTGCCCTACCAAAATGCATCATTTCACATTTCTCTGTGTTAAATTACAGTTGACATGTGTTTGCCCATTTTACCAATCTGTCTACGTCCTCCTCATGTCAGATACTATCCACTTCATTGTTTACTACTTTTTGGACTTTCATGACACTTGCAGATTTTGAAATCATGCCCTGTATATCAAAAAGAGCAGTGGTCCTAATACGAGACCCTGGGAAGCATCACTGTTTACTTCCCTGCAGAATGAAAAACAATAATTTACTACTCTCTGCTTTCTGTTCCTTAACCACTTTCATATCCATGTTGCAACTGCCCCTTTAATAAGTAACAATAACTCAGTCATTGTTTTTGCTGAGTTATATTTAGTAATTTGTGTGCATTCAACAAAGTGGCTTGAAAAAGATTCGCAACCTGGTCTTGATCAAAACTTTCTAACCAACTGAACTTCGTAATGGTTACCCTTAGTTACTGCTGTTTATTTATTTTGCTCCAAGTTAGGTAGAGATATTTTATGGTTTGGATTTTTTGTGCTTCATTCTTTATTGTTTAATAAAGCCTCTCCAAAAATATAGAAATACCTATTGCTGAACCAACTTGTTCAGCCATGCAATGCATGGTACAAGAAGATGAGGGCTCATGAACTAGATAAATGTCAACATTGGGAAAACCAAAGCAACTGCCTTCATTTCCCTCCATCAACTCCATTCACTGGCTATTGTCTGAGGTTGAACCAAGTGTTCACAACCTCTGAATCCTATCTAACCCTGAGCTGACCTTCCTACTTATATCATCCCTATTGCCAAGATCACTTTCTTTCACTTCCATAATATCGCTCATCTCCACACCTGCCTCAGCCCAACAGCTGCTAAAATCAACAGCCTTTCTTTTGTTACTCCTAGTCTCAAATATTTTTATGCTGTCTTGCCTGGCCTCTCACTCTACACTTTATAAATATCAGTTCATTGAAAGCTTCCACTAAGTCCTGTTTATTCTGTGATTGTTGACTCATAGTCTGGCAATGCTCAAATTAAAATTTCTATTCATGTTTTCAAATCCCTCCAGGCCTTGCCCCCTCCCTATAACTTCCTCGAGCCCTACAACCATTGGAGATCCTTCCTCCAATTATGGTGTTTTTTGCATTCCCAGTTTCCAGTGCCCCATCACTGGTGATTACAGTGTTTTCAGCTGCCTAGCCTCTATGCTCTGTAATTCCATCTCTAAACCTTTCCACTCCTTTACCTCTCTCTCTCCTCCTTTAAAATGCTTCTTCACACCTATCCCTTTGACCAAACATTTGGTCACCTGTCCTAATACATCTTCAATAAAATGCAAAGAATGGACGTGAATATTAATCAGGTAGCTGATCTGGATAGTGGACAGCTTTGGCTCAAGCTGTTAATGCTCCTTCTATCTGAGATGTGAGGTTCTAATCTTATAAAACTCATTTGAACTTCTTCAAACTAATAATTTGTAAACACATTTTATATTCTATAATCAATTGTCTCTCTCTAATGAAGAGCGATGCCTCTGGTCCTTTATGGACAATGGCTAAACTATGGCTAATTAGCTTATTTCCAAAAAGAGTTTGGTGTGTTAATCCAAACACTGAACAGCACTGCTTCTCAGAGGCACAAAAACAGATGATTATAATGGTAAGGGCTCTATTTTATATGTTTATGTAATTTTTGGTAAAACTCATCAACAGAAAAATGACCTATAGACATGAATGCACTTCCTGAGTATGTGTTTGAGGCAGATTGAATCAAGGCTTTCAAAAGGGAATTGGGTAAACAGTTGAAGTGAAAACACTTGCAGGGCCAGGGGGAAAGGTGTCACCCTATGAAATAGATCACAGTATGTTGTGGTGGAAGCTGGTTCAAAAGTAACTTTCAAAAGGGTTTTGGACACATACTTCAAAAGGAAAAAGTTGCAGGGCTATTGGGGAAGGAGCAGCTAACTGCGACTAATTGGCTGATTCTTTCATAGGGCCGATACACAATGAGCTAAATGGCTTCCTTCTGTGCAGTAAGATCCTATGTTTCTATGACTCACCCATGGAAATGTTCACAACTTCAAAGTCTACCAGCTCAGTGCTCTGACTTAGTTACTACTTAACCAGATGCCCATCACTACAATGATGCTTTTCCTTATGAGCCCTTTATCCCATTTTAATGTTGGCAAAGTCAATATTCTGATCCATCCCTTTTCTTGTTGAGCCTTTCCGAACTGTTCTGTTTAACATTCCCAATGAAAGCTCATGGAATGTATCTCCTTATTTGTCATGAAGCTATTAATGTATATAATATTATTGGAAAATATTTTTCTTTTAAAATAGAGGTTTAGTCTGTGGGTGTGTCTTAATTGGTTTAAAGTCAGCTAGTCTGGGTGCTTTTATGTGTACTAGTTTTGAGATGTAAGCAGAGAGATAGAGTGCATTTGCATTTTTTGAATACAGTATTGAAGAAGTGGGGTGAAATCTGGCACCTAGCGAGCAGAGACCAAGCAATATGTTTATATTGCTAATAAAAGCTGGTACTATGAAAGGACTTTTATTGTTAGAAGTGGTTGGTGATACAATGAGGATTTACATCCAATGGGCTGTGCTAGGTATAACAAGACATTGGACAAGTGTGTGTAGTGCAGAGACAATGTAAGATCAAAAGCACCTGTAAGCCTCCAACTGTCTCCACAGGAACCAAAGTGAAAATAATCTAATTTTGAATTCCTAAGGTGAAAATGCTTTGCCTGGTGTCTGGTTAAGTCTGTGGGTTGCTGTTGCCTTAATGGAGATTAGTTTGGGAATTTGTTAAAAGTTATGATCGTAGTAATTTGTAGCCATGTGTATATATTTAACTTGTGTAAATTAATAAAATATTTCATTTAGCTTAATATAAAACCTCTCAAGAACTGGTGGTGTGATTCCTGAATTTAGAGTTGCATCTTAAACATACCACTTAAAATTATAGGTTATGACAGTTATTTAAAGTTTCCCTCTGGGATTTAAAAAAAAAACTCAATTTTACCAACTGCTCGGTCATAACATGATTTCATAGTGCTAGACATTTGAAAAAAATCCCACATAAATCTGTGTTCTTGGTGTCAAAACCTCTACTTCTGGCAGGTTTATATTTCTAGTTTCCTGGGAAAGGCAGTGATGTTCCTATTTTGAAATATAGCAGGAGGAAATTAAATATTTTGCACCCTTTCACATTGGACTTCAAGGTAAAGCCAGTGAGACCTTGGTCCAATTTTTCAGATGGGTTACAAACAAAAACAAAATCTCTTCTCTTCATTGGAATTCCATTTGCTCCATTTCTTCTTAACCTGATCTGATCCTGGTAAGCGATTCAGGGAAGATTGTATGAAATCAATTCTGGTAGGAAGCCTGACACACTGAATGAAAGTCAGGAATTCTGGGCTGACAATCTCCTGTCCCGTAGATATAAGCTCACAGCAGGGATGTGTCAAACTTGGAGTGAAATCTTCTAATATCAGCCCATATGTCTCTGTACCTACAGCACTGCTTCTTTGTGACACCAAAACAGGTGGGCCAGAATTTCTCACCTGTTGGGCGTGTGAGGTTGTCAGGGCTGGAAGCGGCCATGATTTCCACTGCCGCCCGTGAATGTCGAAACAACATGATTTCACGTTGGCCGACCAATTAAGGACGGCACCCTTGCCATGAGAGTGAAGCTGTGCCTTGGCAGCCTAGCTGAAGCCGCGTTGATTCAAGGCCTCCCTGGTGTCCCTGCCTCCCTGAAGGTTCCTTAAGTCTGCCTCCACATCCTCACCCTGTGCCTCCCTGGTCTCTTCATCAGATCCATCAATAAAGTCTTCCTCTGAGCCCTGTGGAGCTGCCTCCCTATCTTCATTCTCCAGTGAGTCCCCCCCTTGCCAGTGCCCGATTGTGCAGAGCTCAGCAAACAGTGACAATGAGCGACACACACTCTGGAAGATATTGCAGGGAACCCCTTGATTGGTCCAGGCAGTGAAACATCATCTTCAGCAGCCCAATAGCTCTCTCAAACAGCTCTGTTGAGGCATGACTCCTGTTGTACCACTCTTCTGTCTCTGTCCTTGGGGGTCGGAGTGGCGTCATGAGGCAATTTTTCAAGGGATACCCTTTGTCACCAACCATCCAGTTGGGCTCAAGCCACAAACAGTCTGGGCACCTGGGAGTATCGCAAGGTGTATGCATCATGGGAGCTCCCAGGGTACCTTGCACAGACTTGCAGAATGTGGGTCTTGTGGTCACATACTATCTGCACGTTCATGGAGGAGTAACCCTTTCGATTCACAAAGGCACCAGGCTGACCCGCTGGTACCTTGATGGCCACATGAGTGCAGTCAATGGCATCCTGGATGCAGGGGAACCCAGCAATTGCTGCAAAGCCTCTGGCTCGCTCAGCCTGGCTGTCCTTGTCCATACGGAAATGAATGAAGGTTATGGCCCGTCTGATGAGAGCGTCAGTGACTAGCATGATGCAACTGTGGGCAGCTGATTGAGACATTCCACACAGATCCCCCACTGACTCCTGGAAAGATCTGGATGCAAAAAAATTGAAGGCTTCTGTGACCTTCAGAGCCACTGGCATTGGGTGCCCACAGATGGAGGCAATCTCCGAGCCAATCATCTGGAATATTGATATCTTGGTGTCCCTAGAGAGGAGGAGCTCCCTGCAGCATTGGACCTCAGACATGTTGAGGTAGCTGGATCCCTGCCTTTAAACCCTTGCAGCAGGATAGTGGCATCTTCTGAAGATCCTTCCACCTTGCACTTCGTATTGCCCCTGCACCCCTTGTGCCTGCGCCTCTCCTCCCAAAAGTCTCTACCTGCAACGCTGCCTGCGGTTACCTGGCCTTCTCTCACTTCTGCCCCTCTCTTCCTCCTCAGAGGAGGTCCCCCCAGCGGAGTACACAATCCCCATCTGCTGAGATGCAGGTGCCTCATGCACTGGAGGCTGCACTCAGCAGAAATGCTCCAAGAGAGCTGACAGAGCAAAAGAGTCCTCAAAACAAACTAACAAAGCAAACACTTCAGAAGAAACCACAGGAAAAGGTCTGAACTCTCAGCAAACAAGCAGCAGCAAACTCTCACCTGAACTCCTAACAACCCACACAGCCAATGCTCAGCTCCCCTTTCATCCCGCCCTGAGACGAGAAAAGTGAATAAACGAGTTGGCCGCCTGCCCGTGTTGCCTGTGCGTCGATCACAAAAACGTACAGGCAATGTAAAATTGCCTTCAATTGCACTTTAAATTGCCTTAAGTGGCTGATTAATTGTCAGCAGGCACACTTCTGAGTCCCATGCACAGTTGCCGACTGTAATATCGTGCGAGTGCGCTATGACTTTGGGACGCGCGCCCAATGTCTGCTTGGGAGATTTTATGCTCTTTCGTGTTAAATCGTAAAATTCTTGCAATGATATAATGCTCAGAGCTCTATTTTGTATATTGTGATGTTAATGCAATTTTTGATAAAACCCATCAACAGGACAATGACCTGTAGACATGAATGAACTTCCTAAGTGTGTGTTGGAGGCAGGTGAGAGAGTGACTGAACTTGACATCAAGGCAGCATTTGACCGAATGTGGCATCAAGGAACCCTAGCAAAATTGGAGTCAGTGGGAATCAGGGGGAAAACTCTCTGCTGGTTGGAGCCATACCTAGCACAAAGGAAGATGGTTGTGGTTGTTGGAGGTCAATTATCCCAGTTCCAGGACATCACTGCAGGAGTTCCTCAGGGTAGTGTCCTCGGCCCAATCATCTTCAGCTGCTTCATCATTGACCTTTCTTCCATCATAAGGTCAGAGGTGGGGATGTTCACTGATGATTGCACAATGTTCAGCACCATTCGCGACTCCTCAGATACTGAAGCAGTCCATGTCCAAATGCAGCAAGACGTGGAAAATATCCAGGCTTGGACTGATAAGTGGCATGTAACATTTGTGTCATGCAAGTACTAGGCAATGACCATCTCCAACAAGAGACAACCTAACCATCGCCCCTTAACATTCAATGGCACTACTGTCACTGAATCCCCCCAGTATCAACATCCTGGGGATTACCATTGACCAGAAACTGAATGGGACTAGCTATATGAATACTGTGTATACAAGAGCAGGTCAGAGGCTAGGAATTCTGTGGAATGTAACTCATGTCCTGACTACCCAAAGCCTATCCATCATCTATAAGGCATAAGTCAGGAGTGTGATGGAATAATCTCCACTTGCCTAGTCGAGTGCAGCTCCAACAGCACTCAAGAAGCTCGACATTTTTTACTGGTACCATTTTAACCATTTGTACCATTTTAGGGTATACAAGACCAGTTTGGACCAGTATTCTTATTTCCCAGTTTTTACTATTTTTTTCGTTCTGGGTTATTATGCCCCAAGAAAAAAGTGCAATGACCAAAACATACCATTTCAGCTAAGTTCATTATGGATGACCATCAGCGAGACAATTTATATAATATTGTGCTATAGACCACTGACCACCAGGAACTGGACCATCTAATTCAATTCATGTGCAATGCTTCCAGTTATAGGGCACAGTTGTCCCATTAGTTTGGGTTGAATTTGAAAGGCTGCTCCATTTAATTCTCCAAAAGGGTTGGCTTCGATGCTTGTAAAGTTCTTCAGAAATGTTTACTGCATCACTCAGGAAAGAAGTCAGCAGCAAGTGACCCCAGATAAGAAAGACAGATCCTTTCATTGGAATTTTGCTGTTATAAAATGTTAGCAGCAAAATATATCAGATTATGTCTCCTGTACTATTGGTTGTCTGAGAAATAGTTGTTGGGGTAGATAACATACACCAGATACTACAAAGCATGTGGAGAAGTTTAAATCTGATAAGATATGCTTCCAAGATTTGATTCACGTAACTCAGCACGTCTTTTCGAAAACAAGGACAGAGCCAGGTTTCTAATATCTATAAAAATATGCCCATTTTATAAAAAGTGGACTGATTTGAAGTAAACGCGATAACTGGAAAACTTAATTATTACAAAACAATGATGAATGCAAAGATCCATTAAAGATAACGGGAGGAATTTTCCGCTCCAAAGACTAAGTGCGGTAGAAGGCGGGATTAGCGGCGAGTTTCCCGCTGATCGGCGGGTCGGGTTCTCACTCCCGATCTTCCGCATGAAACCTCATTAATTATGCACAGGTGAGCTGCTCGCTAAATCACATGGCAGGGTGCGCACTGATTCGTCCACCCGCCATCACCTCATGAAGTCAAAGTTCCTGGCACTGTACTTAAACTCCGCCTGAACACACACATTACTTTCTGCCTTTAATCTCTCACCCTGACTTTGAGGTCCACAGAGCCCCAAGACGGCCTTTAACTCTCACCCCAGCCTCTTGGTATCAGACCTGGGACTGTGACTGTCTTTCACGCAGCTCTCCGCCTCCCCTGTGCATTTTTAGTGAGTATTCATGACATCCTAATGCATGCAAATGGTGTTCCGATCATGGATCGGTGGAAAGGCCGACCCGCCATCATACCACCATGAAACTCTTGTAGAGTCAAAACAATTAACTAAATTAACAATAACAAGGGATAAATCAAGCACAGCCCCTAATTCAGGTCAGCTGTAAAACCAAGGACAAAGTTTAAAGGAAACTTACAAACATTAAACCAAAATGTGATTAAAGGGGTCAACAAAACATCCCAGTCCCCGCGGCGCCCACCGGGCATGGAAGGCCTCGATGGTGCCGGCAAACACCGCGTGCTCCCTCTCCAGGGTCACCCGGCCGTGAACGTAGCCGCGGAAGAGGGACAAACAATCGGGCGGGACCCCCCCCTCGATCGCCCGCTGCCTGGACTTGTTAATGGCCAACCTGGCCAGGCCCAGGAGCAGGTTCACCATGAAGGTGGACAGGGGAAAATTCCGACTCGTCTCTCCACCTGGGGGAATCTGACTTTTGGCCTCAGTCCGAAATTTCCACTCCCACCCACCATGAAACCCATAAAATATAACATTACAAGACCCTGTTCAGTTGAAATACTTTAGAGTACTAAATTGCTATAAATTTGAAATAACTTTCAAAATATAATATTTAAAAATATGGAAGTTGCTAAGACAGTTTGACTTATTTACCATCAATTCTACCTCTCATGCAGGCCAACTCTCTCCCACTCACTGCTTCCCTGTCTGACCATCCCTGCTCTTTGTTTCCCTATCTGGCCATCCCCGTTCGTTTTTTCCCTGTCTAACCATCCTCGGTCTTTGCTTCCCTGTCTGACTATCCCCGGTTTTCATTGCCCTGTCCAACCATCCCTGCTCTTCACTTCCCCGCCCGACTATCCCCACTATCTGTTTTCCTGCACGACTCTCTCCGCTCACCGTTTCCCTGTCCAACCGTCCCTGCTCTTCGCTAGACTGCCCGACCGTCCCTCTTCTTTGCTTCCCTGTCCGACCAACCCTGCTCTACACTTCCCTGCCTGACCATCCCTGCTTGCTGTTTCCCTGCCCGACTCTCTCTGCTTGCTGTTTCCCTGCCTGACGCACCCCACTCTTGGCTTTCCTGTCCGACTATCCCGGCTCGCTGCTTCCTTTCCCAAACCCTTGCTATGAGCGAGGGTTCAGGAGAGGGTCGGTGAGAGGGAGGAAGTGAGCGAGAGGAGCTATGAGCAGGAGAGTTGGGGAATGAAGTGGTGACCGGGGATGGTGGAGCAGGAATGTGAAGAGCGAGAGAGGGTCACCCACTCCAAAAGGGTGTGGATTTGATCTTGCAGGCTCTGTTGGCTGTGGCGGGAAATGATGGTGAAAGGAAAGGAAACTGAAAGTCCTGGCACTAAGTGCCTATACTGGTCCCTATCTTACGATGCTAAAGCAAATGACACTGAATGAGGCAACTTAAACAGGGAATAGCTTGTACCAACTGGCTCTCAGATTGTTCAGCTGCCGATTAGAAGCATCGATTACTAGGAGTTTGCAACATTTAGGCATGCACAGGCTACTTCTTGGCCCAACCCTCCAAATATATCATGTCCTCCCTCCCCCACTTACTGTTTGTCCAACCAGGATTCCTGTTGAGGCTGTGAGGCAGGAAATGTGCACCATGGGACCTCAGGGCTGGTCCCAAGATGCAATTTCCTCTCAGCGGCTGCCATTTCATCCATTGCGAACCCCCAAACTTTATCGACCCATGGTTTGGAAGCCCTGCTTTAACACATTTGCTAGAATGATAATATTTACCATGAGTGTCGGCATATAAATTGACATTTGAAGCCACAAAAAATTCCTCCATAAACAGGGGTCGACTTATGCGCCGAGTATAAAAGTGAACTGCCTGCGTGGTTGTGGCTGGTCACCATTTTGAAATGTCATCGGCATCTGACACAAAGAATGGGCATGTTTTAAACAACTGCGCATCTTTGCAACACAGCCTGTATCACCTGCTTAATCCCTTAGGCCCATTTATACGTTGCAGGTAAGTAAAACATCCATTAGTGGGATGAAAAATTGAGGCTGATTACTAATGTGAGTGAAGCATGTCGTGACTGGAGAGGGGAGTCAATTTATATGCTGAGTATGTGCAAAAATATGATTTTGGGGTTGGAAAAATGGGGCCGCCTTATACTCCACTCAACTTATGTTTACAGTATATTGTGCCTTTTGTCAGAATGTCTCTTTCCTTTCATTGATTTTCATTAGGATTTTAATCTAGTGTCTCTTACAAACCTCATGAAGGACCTAGAAGCTATGGGAGTACATGTCCAAATCTTATATATATTCCAGCTCCATCTGTGCTCTCAAAATAGGGGTGAGCTATCGGAGTCCACTATTGCCTAATGTATTTGGTGTCTTCATCAATGATCTGTTGAATAGTTTTGTAAGGGTCAATCTCTATGTGTGTTCTCAGCCTATCTGTAATCATAGTGCAGCCATTTTTGTAGATTTTTTTTTGCGAACACATCTAGAGATTTGATGCACCCTATTCATCATCTGAGCAAATGTCCAATTAGTGAGATAAATTGGTGTCTGCTCCAAATGCAGTATTATGCCTTTGCACATGGATCTTTTAAGCCATTGATTTGAAGTTATCAGGGACATCTATCTCAATTTATGTTTAACGTTAGTAAATGTGGCTGGATGCCAACTGAACCTAGCCAGTGAGAAGGAGCAAATAGCATTTTAGTTTCCCTCATCTACCTTCAATTACAGCTTAGTTCTACTGCAAGTTAATCTTGTGTCATGCAAGGCTTCTGTTCAAACAATTCCTCTTCCTCAGTTTGAAATCTTAAGCAATGCAATATGTGTAATACAGGACAAAATGGAAAGAAAGTTGAACAGTTACATGATTCTAGCTTGTCACTGTAGGTTCTGAAGAAGTACTCAGATAAGTCTCTATTCCAAAATTGCGCAAGTGTGGTTGGCTCACAAGCAGCAGGTGATGAGAAGGCCTGGTACAAGCCATCGAGCTTGGGCAGCTGAAACATCAAGTTGGTTGCAGATTGCAAGCTGCCATAGTTGTTACACCATGTTTCAAGCAGATTACAATTGATTACAATACAACTATGAAACAACTGATGATAAACAATAACTGGAGACAGGACATGAACACATGCTCCTGTATCAAGGGTTCAACATTGACTGGTTAGGTTGGAGAGAAAGAGAATTAGCTGTGGCTGAAGTTCTGCAAGGGCAACTAGTTGATCCGCTGGTCAATGGGTCCATGTCCATGGTATGGTTAGGAGGATGATGGCATTTTATCATTGCTGATCATGTCATTTGTGAGGAACTCCTGGTACCTTTGTCTTTCTAGTAAAGGTGCAACCAGCACTTGTCAGTAGCCCAATAACTAACCAGTGACTATTCTCTGGGGAGAAGGAATAAGTGGAATCACATTGGGCCAAGTTGTGTTTTTTTTAAATTTTTCATGGGATGTGAACATCATTGGCAAGGCCAGCATTTATTGCCCATCCCACAATTGGCCTTGAGAAGGTGGTGGCGAGCCGCTTTTTTGAGCCCCTGTGCCCCACGCAGTTTGGGCACACCCACAGTGCTGTTAGGGAGGGAGTTCCAGGTTTTTGACCAAGTGACAGTGTAGGAACGGCAAAATAATTCCGAGTAGGGATGGTGTGTGACTTGGAGGGAAACTTGCCCCTGTCCTTCTAGTAGGTAGGGGTTGTGAGTTTGGAAGGTGCTGTTGAAGGATGCTTGGCACTTGGAGGTGAGGAGGAATTTCTTCTCTCAGAGGCTCGTTAATGTTTGGAATTCTCTTCTCCGGAGAACAGTGGAGGTTGGATCATTAAATATATTCAATGCTGCGTTAGATAGATTGTTGATCTAAAAGGGAGTTGAGTGTTATGGAGGAATGGCAGGAAAGTGAACTTAAGGCCACAATCAGATCAGCCATAGGGCAGGAAATTCTGCAACTGCCCACTGCCGGAATCGTCCGGTCCCACTGAAAGTCAATGGACTTTTGGCTGGGCTGCCGAATCACCTGCGTGATGGGTCCCCCCACCACAGGGCCGGAAAATCCCAGCCATAATCTTATTAAATGGCAGAGCAGGCTTGAGGGGCCAAATTGTCTACTTTTGCTCCTATCTTATGATCATCTTGTACATGGTACACACTGCTGCCACTGTGCGCTGGTGTGGAGACTGGCAAGTGAACGTTCAAGGTGGTGGATGGGGTGCCAATCAAGCAGGCTGCAATTGTCCTGGGTGATTTTGAGTTTCTGAGTGCTGTGGGAGCTGCGCTCATCCAGGCAAGTGGGGAGTATTCCATCACACTCCTAAATTGTAGATGGTAGACAGGCTTTGGCGAGTCAGGAGGTGAGTTACTCGCCACAGAATTTCCAACATTTGACTTGCCCTTGTAGTCATTGTATTTATATGACTGGTCCAGTTCAGTTTCTGGTCAATGGTAACCCCCAGGATGTTGATAGCGGGGGATTCAGCAATGGTAATGCCATTGAATGTTAAAGAAAGATGGTTAGAATCCCTCTTGTTGGAGATGGTCATTGCCTGGCACTTGTGTGACATAGATATTACTTGCCACTTTTCTGCGCAAATCTGAATGTTATTCAGATCTTGCTGCATGTGGGAATGGACTACCTCAGCCTGAGAAGTCACAAATAGTATTGAACACTGCAATTGTTAGTAAACATCCCGACTTATGACTTCCATTGATGAAGCAGTTGAAGCCTTAATTCTAATATAGAATTAAAAGCTATTCCAGTAATGGTGACCATGAAACTACTGGATTGTCGTAAAACCCCATTTAGTTTATTAATGTCCTTTAGAGAAGGAAATCTGCCTTCCTTACCTGGACTGACCTCTGTGTGACTCCTGACCCATTGCAACGGGTTTTACTCTTAACCTTCCTCTGAAGTTTCTTGGCTAGCCACTCAGTCGCATCAAACTGCTGCAGAAAGGTCAAATAAGAATAAAACCCAGCATCGACCGAGACACCTGAAATGACAAAGGCACACGCTGCCCAGCCCACTTTCCAAATCCTCTTTACTAACATTTGGAGGCTTGGGCCAAAATTTGCAGGCGAATCAAGCAACACTCACTGAATCATACATTAAAACCAATGTTCCAGACTTTTCCACCACCGTTCACAGGTATGTCCTATCCCATCAGCAGGTCAGAACCACCAGTGTGGTGCCACAGTGGTTTACAGTGGGAAGGGAGTTGCGCTGGGAGTCATCAACATTGACTCCGGACGCCATGAAATCTCATGGTATCAGAGTAAGGGAAGGTCCTACTGCCCTCCCTAAACCGATGAATCAGCACTCCTCCAAGTTGAACACACCTTGGAAGAAGCATTGCATCTAGCAAGGGCACATAGTGCTCCCTTTTTGTGGGCTTCAATGCCCATCACCAACAGTAGCTCAGCAGTACCACGAGTGACCAAACTGGTTGAGTCCTGGTGGACATATCTGCCCGGCTGTGTCTGTGGCAGGTGATGAATGAAACTATAAGAGGGAGAAACCTACTTTGCCTCATTCTCACCAATCTACCTGTCACAGATGCATCTGCCCATGACAGTATTGCACAGTACTTGTGGAGATAAAATCCTAACTTCACACTTAGGGATACCCTCCACTGTGTTGTGTGGCACTACCACCATGTTAAATGGATAGACTCAGAACAGATCTAGCAGCTCGAAAGTGGGCACCAATGAGGGGATGTAGGCCAACAGCAGCAGCAGGATTGTATTCAACCACAATCTGTAAACTCACGGCCTGGGAAATTCCTCACTTGATCATTACCACCAGGGATCAACCCTGTTATGTGAGGTGTGCAGGAGAGCATGCCAGGAGTGAGACTAGGCATATGTAAAAATGAGGAACTAACCTGCTGAAGCTACAACGCAGGACACTGCTAAACAGCAGAAGTAGCATGCAATAGACAGAGCTAAGCAATCTTACAGGATCAGGTCAAAGCTTTGCATTCCTGGGACATCCAGTTGTGAATGGATGATTAAACAACAAATCAGAAGAGGCAGTTCCATAAACATCCCCACCTTCAGCGATAGGGGAAATAGGGGAGCCCAACACATCAATGCAAAAGAGGAGGCTAAAGCATTTAAGCACCTTCAGCCAGAAGTGCCGAGTGGATGATCCATCTTGGCCTCCTCCTGAGGTCCCCAGTATCACAGATGCCAGTCTTCAGCCAATTCAATTCACTTCGCATGATATCAAGAAACAGCTGAGGGCATTGGATACTTTGGACCATGATAACACCCACCCCAACCTCTCAGCTCCTGACCTTATTACAGCCCTGGTTCAAATATGTACAAAAAAGCTGTATTCCAGAGGTGAGGGGAGAGCGACTGCACATCAAGGCAGCATGCTTCCTGGATGGAAGCCCAGCGATTCCATCTTTGCATTTCTCGGGTGCATCTTTTGTGCGGTGGGTTTGCAGCCCACTACAAAAATGTGTCTCAGGCCTCAGATGGTGTTCTGATCTCAGAGGCATTCAAAACCTCTAGGTGGGCTCCCCAGGCTCTGATGGAGTGGGACAATGGTAGGCTTTAGAGGCTACTGCAGCGTAGCATTGCTGCCTAGCTCATTGCTAGTGATTTAAATCCACACAGTGAAAATGAGAGAGAGAGAGACACACACAAAAGAACGAGGAGCACACACACAGAGAAAGAGAACAGGGCACAAGAAAGAGAACAAAGGAGAGAAATTGGGACACGGGGAATGAGAAAGTGACACACAGAGAGGGGAGCAATTTAACCGCCAAGGGAAGGTGGGTCCAAGTGCAGGCAGGCTGGTTAAAGCCCTGGAAAGTGGACATGTCAGGCCAGGAACCCAATATAGTCCTGTCCATTTCTGGCTTTAACCTGGACAGGTTTGCAGGCAAGTGGGAACCCACTATCCAGCTGTCTAGTTACTAATTAAAATATTCAAACAGGCAATTATCTCAGGATTTAAGCCAACAGTCTAGTTTTAACAGTCAGACATGGCTTTCCCCAGCTGTATGGCATGTTCAGGCTGGTTACTTCAATGAAACTGACAGGCTGGGAAGCCTGTGCACCTGACTAGCTGTATCCATGTCTAGGTGACAGGCTGCTGGTCACAAACGCTTCTTCAGAGAGTTTGATCTCAATGACTGACAGCTGATTGCTGACTTCCTGGAAGTCACTTCACTCTCCTTGAGCTGCGTTCCCCTGATATCAGCCTTCACCACAAGCCTGGAAACAACTGGTGTAGCTCCACCTTGGGTGACTGATGAGGAACAAGAGGAGCAGCACACCACCAGCAGCAGCTGCTGCCTTCTCCACAGCCACGTGCTGCTCAACAGGGCAGAGGGATGGATACAGATTCAGCTCCTTTCATCCACCAGCAGCAGCAAGATTATTGACCAGTTATTCTGTCTTTTGGTGGTATTGGTTGAGGAAGGAATCTTGGCATGAACATTCGCATTCTACCTGCCTGTACCAGCAAAGCCAATCTTGACTCTGGATCATCAGAATCAGGTACATAGGTACACACTTAACCAGCTGGCCTACCTTGCAGACCCATCACCTTGTGCATTCATACAATCTTAAGACTACATTGAAGTAAAAATCTCCATCACTTCAATCCTAAACGGTGAGTTTATTCTGGATCTGATGCGACCTTTGTACCTTCTGTATTAGATTGCTTAAATTTGAAAGGCTAGCCTCATTAATATTAACGAAATCCGTTCTATGATCTTTTTAAGATGTTTAACCTTTATTTCTTGATACTTTAGGAGGCAAAGGTAATGAAAGTTCACTCAGGGAACTGTTTCTATTTGTATGCCCTTGTATTTTAAGGCCTTTTGGATTTTAAAGCAATATCTTATCCAAATATTTGTCTCTGATTAATACTCCAGCATGAGGAGGAGAACAGCACTTGCAGTAATGGGCACACTTCCACCGAGTCAGTAGTGTTCTCTCTTTGTACCACAGATGGTTTTTTGGTAACGTTGTATTCCAGCTGTTTTGGTATCATCATCACTTTTGGGAAGAATCTTCAGTAATGCAGTGGCTCGTTTGTATATTTCTTCCATTATTCCTTTCATCTCTTTTTGGCATCTTCTAATCAGGAGTGGGAGGTTTTAATGGGCTAAGTTTGCTGAGGTTCACTGTTTGCCCAATTGCACCACCTCCCCCCCCCCCATAGCTTATTCTGCACTCTGGAAGAACACATCAGCTAAGAGCTCTATACAGCCTCAGTTTTTGCTGCTTTCGAGCATCAAGCCCTTAATCTTTCCATGGGAAACCTTCTATTTCCTCCCCCCACCCCCCCACTTCCCAAACCACCCCCCCCACATCTCCACTGATATTAGGTTGAATTTGTATCTGAGGGCCAGGCAGTATGTTCACTACTGCAGTCAATTTTGATTGCTCAAACAACAAGAGATGGGGGCAGGACAGAGAAGAGGCACAAAATTGATTCCTTGTGTCAGATGATATACAAAGCAAACTGGTTGAAGATGCAAAGACGCATGACAAATAAAGCATCGAGAACTATTTATGAGAGCAGACCAGCTGCCACAAGACATAAATAATTTCAAATTATGAGAATGTTGCTTCATCACTCGATTTGAATATCAGTGAAACTTCGTATTGTAAAGGTAAATGTGTTAACTGACAATCTGTTTCACAACAGCGTTTTTAGAACGCTGGGTATGTAAGTGACTAGCTATGACTCAAGTAAGAAAGACTCCATTTGGATGAGACATTTTGCTTTGGCTGCCTTGTTCTTTATGGTTCCTTTGACGTGAACAATCCTTAAATATCAGTTTGCTGAAGCCAAATTTTATTCATACACATGTTAACGAAACTTGTTATTATGTTGCATCTCACTGCATCCTCTGGGAATGCCAGAACACCTCAGGAGGAATTTGAATTCCTTCTGACCAACAGAAGGTGAGTTAAAACTGTTCAGTACTCTGTGATGCTCAAAAGGTGACCCACTGCTGTTTAACACTGGCTGTTTCAGATGTCTGCCTGTCTGAGATGAATGCCTCATAAATTTATATAAATTGCTAATTTTAATGGCCTGTTGGTTGGAGGCACAGGTGCTCTGGCCAATAAAACTTGCTGGACCAAAAACAGCGATATCAACAAACAAATACATAACTTGTCCTTGCTGGGCCAAGAGGAACAGAAGTACTTCTCTGGTCCCCACAGGAAGGTTCCTCCCCACCAGCTGAAAAACTCTCCCAAAGTCCAACCTATGACTTACCCAGTGCCTTCAGGGTGGCCAGGCTGCCTCACCCTTGCCAGCTACCCATTGTTCAAGTTGACTGGACCTCCCATGACAACTCTCAGGGGGACATCCAATGCCTCTATCCTGTTTTCTGCCTGCAGATTCTTCCACAGGTCCAAGCCTCCTGGTTGCATCATGTTGTGCAAAGCACAGCAAACCATTACCCTGCTGGAGACCTTGGGTGGTGTGAACTAAAGGGTGCCTCAAGATCTGTCCAGGTACCTGAGGCATGTCTTCAGCATATTGATGCCCTGTTTGATCATACATCCCCTGGTGATATGGAATTCATTATAGCACTGCTGGGCTTCAGTGTTGGGGTTTCAGAGGGCTACCATGAATCAAGTTTGCAGTAGATATCCATTGTTACCGAGCCATCACCTCTTAAGACCACTTCCAGGTCGGAAGGATCAGGAAGCTTGGACTGCCACAGGTCAAAAGCATCATGGCAGCTGCCTGGGAATCAGCATGCCTCCCTAAATATCTTTTTGTGTTGCACACCAGTTGCATGTTGATGTAGTGGACGACCTTGCGGTTAGCGAATATTCCTGAGTGGTCTGGGGGTTTCCCAAACTGCCATGTGTGCGCAATCATGGAAACATAGAAATTAGGAGCAGGAGTAGGTCATTTGGCTCTTTGAGCCTGCTCCGCCATTCAATATGATCATGGCTGATCCTCTATCTCAAAGCCGTATTCCTGCTCTCTCTCCATACCCCTTGATGCCTTTAGAGTCCAGAAATCTATGTATTTTCTTCTTAGATATATTCAATGCCTTGGGCTCCACAGCCTTCTGTGGTAGAGAATTCCATAGGTTCACCATCTTCTCAGTCCTAAGTGGTCTACCGCATATCCTGAGACTGTGACCCCTTGTTCTAGATCCCCCCAGCCAGAGAAAATATCATCCCTGCATCCAGTTTGTTCAGCCCTGTCAGAATTTTATATGTTTCAATGAGATCTCCTCTCATTCTTCTAAACTCCAGTGAATACAGGCCTAGTGGACTCAATCTCTTCTCATGTGACAATCCTGCCATTCCAGGAAATAGTCTGGTGAACCTTTGCTGCACTCCCTCTATGGCAAGTATATCCTTTCTTAGCTAAGGAGACCAAAATTGCACACAATACTCCAGGTGTGGTCTTACCAAGGCCCTGGACAGCTGCAGTAAGACATATTTGCTCCTGTACTCAAGTCCTCTCGCAATGAAGGCTAACATACCATTTGCCTTCTTAACTGCTTGCTGCGCCTGCATGCTTGCTTTCAGCGAATGGTGTACAAGGATGCCCAGGTCCCTTTGTACATCAACATTTCCCAATCTATCAACCATTTAAATAATGCTCTGCCACTCTGTTTTTCCTACCAAAGTGGATAACTTCACACTTATTCACATTATACTGCATTTGCCAAGTATTTGCCCACTCACTCAACTTTTCTAAATCACCTTGAAGCCTCTTAACGTCCTCTTCATCACTCACATTCCCATCAAGTTTTGTGTCATCAGCAAACTTGGAAATATTACATTTGGTTCCCTCATCCAAATTATTGATATATATTGTGAATAGCTGGGGCCCAAGCACTTATCTCTGCGGTACCCCATTAGTCACCTCCTGCCACTCCAAAAAAGAGCCATTTATTCCTACTCTCTGTTTTCTGTCTGCTAACCAATTCTCAATCCATACCAACATATTACCCCCAATCCCATGTGCTTTAATTTTACACACTAACCTCTTATGTGGGACTTTATCAAAGCTTTCTGAAAATCCAAATACACCACATCCACTGGTTCTCCCTTATCTTTCCTGCTAGTTACATCCTCAAAGAACTCCAGTAGGTCTGTCAAACATGATTTCCCTTTCATAAATCCATGTAAACTTTTTCTAATCCCTTTGATATTTTCTAAGTTCACTGTTATCACATCCGTTATAATAGGCTCTAGCATTTTTCCTACTACTGAGGTTAGGCTAACCAGCCCCCCTCCCTCCTTTTTTAAATATTAGGGTTACATTTGCCACCCTCCAATCTGCCGGGACTGTTCTTGAATCTACAGAATTTTGGAAGATGACAACCAACACATCCACTATTTCCATGGCCACCTCATTTTAGTACCCTGGGATGTAGGTTATTGGGCCCTGGGGATTTGTTGGCAATGAGTTCCATTAATTCTCCAGAACTATTGTTTTAATAATATGAATTTCCTTCAATTCTTCTCACTGGACCCTTGGTTCCCTAATATTTCTGGGAAGTTATTTGTGTCTTCCTCCATGAAGACAGAATAAAATAGTTGTTTAATTGTCCTGCCATTTCCTTGTTTTCTATTATAAATTCTCTAATTTTCGACTGTAAGGGATCTACATTTGTCTTCACTAAGCTTTTTCTTTTTACATACTTATAGAAGATTTTAACAGTCTGCTTTTATGTATCTTGTAAGTTTACTCTCATACTCCATTTTCCCCCTCTTAACCAATCCCTTGGTTCTCATTTGCTGAATTCTAAACTTCTCCTAATCCTCAGGAATCTAAATCCCTCCCTCCTACACCATCTCTCCAGCCATTCATTCGTCCGGTCTATTCTCCTATTGCTGATCTCACCAGCACGTGGCACTGGGAGTAATCCTGAGATTACTGTGTTTGAGGTTCTGCTTTTTAATTTATTTCCTAGCTCCCCAAGTTCTGCTTTCAGGATCTCGACCCCATTTTTACCTATGTCGCTGGTACTGATATGAACAACAACCTATGGATGTTCACCCTACCCCTTCAGAATGTCCTGCAGCCACTCAGTGATATCCTTGAGCCTGGCACCAGGGAGATGACATACCATCCTGGTGTCACGCCTGTGGCTGCAGAAACGTCTGTCTGTGTCCCTTAAGATAGAATCTCCTATCACTATTGCTCTCCAGCTCTTTACCCCCCCCCACCTCCCCCCCGCCCCCCCCCCACACACATCCCCCATGCAGTTGAGCCACTTGTGGTGCCATGGACTTGGCTCTTGCTGCATTCCCCTGAGAAACCATCTCCCCCAGCAGTATCCAAAACAGAAAATCTGTTGAAGAGGGAGATGGACCCAGGGGACTCCTGCACTACCTGCCCAGTGCTTTTACTCTGTCTGGCAGTCAGCCATTTCCTTTCTGCCTGTGCACTCTTTACCTGTGGTGTGACCACCTCACTATACATACTATCGACGAAGATCTCACCCTTGAGGATGCTCCACAGTTTCTTTAGGCAGGGCTCCAGCTCTGAAACATGGATCTCAAGTGGCTGCAGCTGGAGTCACTTCTTGCGCACATGGTCGCCATGAACAATGGAAATGTCCCTGACTTCCCACATCGCACAGGAGGAGCATTCCACTTGGCTGAGTTGCCCTGCCATGACATACACTTAAATCACTCCCTTCACTTTTACTTCCTCTTGTTTATAGAATATTAAGGACAGAAGAAATACTTACCAGCTCCTGCTTACCAAGGCCACCACTCTTCTTACTGAGGAAAGGTAGAAAATGAAAAATCCTCTCCTTCCCTCTTCACTGAACTCCCTCTCTCATCAAATTCCAACTGAAGCACTCTAATGCAGCCCAAAGCAGCACTCCAGTGCAGACCTGCTTCTGTGGGAAGCCAACAAGAGCCACAAAGCTGAGCACCAGTTCAATCTGCCTGGCTACATTACAGGCAAAGTTGACCTAATTGTCAGCCCTTGCAAACAAGCAATGAGTGATCTACCTAATGCTATAGTTTGCAGATGACTGTGAATCTTGGATATGCAGTGGCAGAACCCTGCAGAATCAGGGGTAAAAAAGTTGAGAGCAGTGGCGATTTTCACAGCTACTGGTAATATATGGTGACCAGATCCAGGAGGCAGCAGGTCTTCTAAGAGGGTGTAAGTGTTTGCTAGCACCTGATCTGATATCCTGAGCCTCCTGAGACTTTAAAGTTACAAACATGTTCCTCTACCTCTGGACCCCATATCTTTTGTATTCATTCATGGGATGTGGGCATTGTTGGCTAGACCAGCATTTATTGTCCATCCCTACTTGCCCTTGAGGAGGTGGTGGTGAGCTGCCTTCTTGAACCACTGCAGCTCTTGTGGTATAGGTACACTCACAGTGCTGCTAGGGTGGGAGTCCAGGATTTTGACCCAGTGACAGAGAAGGAACAGCAATATATTTCCAAGTCAGGATGGTCAGTGCCTTTGAGGGGAACTTCCAGGTGGTGTTGTTCCCATCTATCTGCTGCCCTTGTCCTTCTAGATGGTAGTGGCCTGTGTTTGGAAGGTGCTGTCTAAAGAGCCTTGGTGAGTTCCTGCAGTGAATTGTATAGATGGTACACACTGCTACCACTGTGCTTCAGTGGCGGAAGGAATGAATGTTTGTGGATGTGGTGCTAATCAGGACTGCTTTGTCCTGGATGGTGTCAAGCTTCTTGAGTGTTGTAGGAGCTGCACCCATCCAGGCAAGTGGAGAGTATTTCATCACCCTCCTGACTTGTGCCTTGTAGATGGTAGACAGGCTTTGGGGAGTCAGCAGGTGGGTCACTCGCTGTAGGATTCCTAGCCTCTGACTTGCTCTTGTAACCACAGTATTTATATGGCTAGTCCAGTTCAGTTCCTGGTCAGTGGTAACGCCCAGGCTGTTGATAGTAGGGGAATTCAATGATGTTAATGCCACTGAATGTCAAGGGGTGATGGTTAGATTCTCTCTCGCTGGAGATGGTCATTGCTTGGCACTTGTGTGGCATGAATATTATTTGCCACTTGCTAGCCCATTCCTGGATATTGTCCAGGTCTTGCTGCTTTTGGACATGGACTGCTTCAGTATCTGAAGAGTTATAGATGGTGCTGAACATTGTGCAGTCATCAGCGGGCATCCCCACTTCTGACCTTATGATGGAAGGAAGCTCATTGATGAAACAGCTGAAGATGGTTGGGCCTAAGACATGACCCTGAGGAACTCCTGCATTGAGATGATTGACCTCCAACAACCACAGTCATCTTCCTTTGTGGTAGGTATGAATCCAATAAGTGGAGTGTTTTCCCCCTGATTCCCATTGACTCCAGCTTTGTTAGGGCTCCTTGATGTCACATTTGGACAAATGCTGCCTTGTTATCAAGGGCAGTCGCTCGCACCTCACCTCAGGAGTTCAGCTCTTTTTTCCATGTTTGAACCAAGGCTGTAATGAGGTCAGGAGCTGAGTGCTCCTAGCGTCAGTGAGAAGGTTATTGTTAAGCAAGTGTCGCTTGATGGCACTGTTGATGACTCCTTCCGTTACTTTACTGATGTTCGAGAGTAGACTGATGGAGGAGTAATTGGCTGGGTTGGGTTTGGCCTGCTTTTTGTGTACAGGACATACCTGGTCAATTTCCCACATTTCTGGGTAGATGCCAGTGTTCTAGCTGCACTGGAACAGCTTGGCTAGGGGCACAGCAAGTCTGGAGCACAAATCTTCAGTACTATTGCTGGAATATTGTCAGGGTCCTTAGCCTTTGCAGTATTAAGTGTCTTCAGCCATTTCTTGATATCACGTGGAGTGAATCGAATTGACTGAAGCCTGGCATCTGTCATGCTGGGGACCTCTGGAGGAGGCCAAGGTGGATCATCTACTCAGCATTTCTGACAGAAGGTTGTTGCAAATGCTTTAGCCTTATCTTTTGCACTGATGTGCTGGACTCCCCCATCATTGAGGATGGGGATATTTGTGAAGCTTCATCCTCCAGCGAGTTGTTTAATTGTCTACCAACCTTCATAACTGGATGTGGCAGGACTGCAGAGCTTAGATCTGATCCATTGGTTGTGGAATCACTTAGCTCTGTCTATCATTTGCTGCTTATGATGGTTGGCATGCAAACTCTGTTGTAGTTTCATCAGGTTGACACCTCATTTCTAGGTATGCCTGGTGCTGCTCCTGGATGCCCTCCTG
Organism: Cetorhinus maximus; assembly: GCF_964194155.1. Taxonomy (NCBI): domain Eukaryota; kingdom Metazoa; phylum Chordata; class Chondrichthyes; order Lamniformes; family Cetorhinidae; genus Cetorhinus; species Cetorhinus maximus. Next base: position 50,632,301 of record NC_135890.1, on the reverse strand, counting down.
CACTCTTCATTGAACCAGGGTTGATCCCCTGGCTTGATGGTAATGGTAGAGTGGGGGATATGTCGGGCCATGAGGTTGCAGATTGTGGTTGAGTACAATTCTGCTGCTGCTGATGGCCCACCGTGCCTCATGGTTGCCCAGTCTTGACTTGCTAGATCTGTTCAAAATCTATCCCATTTAGCATGATGTTAGTGCCTCACAACACAATGGAGGATATCCTCAATGTGAAGACAGGACTTGGCCTCCATAAGGACTGTGTAGTGATCACTCCTACTGATACTGTCATGGACCGATGCATCTGTGGCAGGCAGGCTGATGAGGATGAGGTCAAGTATATTTTCCCCCCTTGTTGGCTCCCTCATCACCTACCACAGACCCAGTCTAGCAGCTATGTCCTTTAGGACTCAGCCAGCTCATCTTTTGTGGTGCTACCGAGCCACTCTTGGTGATGGACATTGAAGTCTCCCATCCTGAGTACATTCTGTGCCCTTGCCACCCCCAGTGCTTCCTCCAAGTGGTATTCAACATGGGGGAGCACTGATTCATCAGATGATGGGGATAGTACGTGGTAATCAGCAGGAGGTTTCCTTGCCCATGTTTGTCCTGATGCCTTGAGACTCCATGGGGACTGGAATCGTTGTTGAAGACTCCCAGGGCAACTCCCTGCTGACGATATACCACTGTTCTGCCACCCCTGCTGGGTCTGTCCTGTCGGTGGGACAGGACATACCCAGGGATGGTGATGGTGGTGTCTGGGACATTATCTATAAGGTATGTGAGGACAACTATGTCAGGCTGTTGCTTGACTAGTCTGTGGGACAGCTTTCCCAATTTTGGCACTAGCCCCCAGATGTTAGCAAGGAAGACTTATACAAGGTTGGCAGGGCTGAGTTTGGCATTATTGTTTCTGGTGCCTAGGTCGATGCTGGGTGATCTTTCTGGTTTCATTTCTTATTGGCTTTGTAGCAGTTTGATACAACTGAGTGGCTTGCTGGGTCACTTCAGAGGGCATTTAAGAGTCAATGCCATTGCTGTGGCTGTGGATCTGGAGTCACATGTTGGCCAGACCAGGTAGGATTTCCTTCCCTAAAGAGCATTAGTGAACCGGATGGTTTTTACAACAACCGACAATGGCTTCATGGTCATTTTTTTTATTTGCTCATGGGATGTGGGCATTGCTGGCTAGCCCAGCATTTATCACTCACCCCTAATTGTCCTGGAGAAGGTGGTGATGAGCTGCCTTCATTGTTAGGCTTTTAATTCCAGGTTTGTTATTAAATTCTAATTCCACCATCTGCCATGGTAGGATTTGAACCCAGTCACTTTGCCAACACCTCCCCTTCTCCCCACCTCCTGCCCCCACTATATTGTGAGTAGTGTCACCTGTGAGCTGCACCTATCTGCTGTCACCCTCTCTGCTGCCCCCTCTCTCTCCTATTCAGCTGCAGATCTGTGACCAGCAGGCTGTTGTTGGTCATCTGGATATTCACCTGAGGTCCAATCTAAAGCAGAATAAGCGCCACCCATCCTGATGTGACACAGCGAACCTCTGAATTATAGAAAATAGCCTCTTAGCAAAAGTATGTGAACCAAGACTTTCCCAAAGGAGGTAAGAAAGTAGCTGTCAATGCTGAATACTTATTGGCATATTTCCCTCAGATTGTTTCGGCCCCCTCAGTTGCTGTTGCGTTCTCACCTGGCTATCACTTGCAGCTTTCAGGAAGCTTGTGAACCTAATGTTAAAATGAAAATATCACTCTGGCTGAGTAATTAACGAAATTGATAACCTGCTGGAATTAACTCCATAGTTCTTTCAAACAACTGACACAGGGACAAAGAGCCAATAGCCTCCTACTGTTCTCTGATTGTCTCTGATGTCCTTACGTTTAGTTGGGGTACCCTTCCAGTCCATAAAGAATATCTTGCAGTGCACTCAGGCCATTCATCATGATCTCTACCTTACTGGTGAGACAGGTTTGTTTGAATTTCCTCACTCTGCGATAACAATAAAGATTTTGTTCTGCAAAACTTCTCTTAGGGCTCATTAAACAATCTGCTCCTTGTAAAGGAGCTTCCAGAGACCTCCAGTTGGGAAACTACAATCAAAATGTGAGGTGGTTTGTTTTGAGTGGAAAACAAGGAGGCCGTTTATTCCTTTATTCGTTCATAGAGGAAGAGGCTACAAAAGCAGAGAGGTATTGTTAAGTTTATATAGCATCTTGGTTAGACCACACTGAGTGCAGTTCTAGTCAGCACCCTACAAAGAAGATACTGAAACATCAGAGAAAATGCAGAAAATATTTAGAAGGATTTTACCAGAATTACCAGATTACAACAATCAGGAAGGATAGAGCTCTTCGAAAAAGAGAAAACTAAAGGGAGACTTGATAGAGATCTTTAAAGTTATGAAGGAATTTGACAGGGTGGATGTGGAGAAACCATTTCCACCTATGGGTGGGTCTAGAACCTGGCATAGCCATTAACAGATCAAATAAAGAATTTAGGAGGAATTCATTGGTTACAATGTGGAACTAACTCTCACGTGGAGTGATTGGAGCAAATAGCATTGATAAATTTAAGGGGATGTTTGATGCACACAAGAGAGAAGAGAATGGAAGGGTATGGAGGAAGATAGAAAGAGGTAATTAGAGTGGGAGGAGGCTTGTGTGGAGACAAACTGGCATGGAACAGTTGGGCCAAATGGCTTTGCTGTAGATTCTATGGGCAGGATTTTACACGTCAGCGAGCGGGGGAAAGGCCCCATTGCCGATGTGTAAAATGATGTGCGGTGACGTCGGGGGGAACTCCCGACATCACTGCGCCCCTTTTAAATTTTCAGGAAGGCGGGGGTGCAGCAAAATCAGCGCATGCCCACTGACCTGTCAATGGCCAACTGAGGCCATTGACAGAGTCAATTATGTAATTAAAGGACTTGCCCGTCCAACGTTAAGGTTGGCGGGCAGGCCAGGAGCCCTGGCACGAACTAGAAAAAGCAGGAAACCTCATCCATGGGCGGGATGAGGTTTCATGTAGCTTTTAAAAAATTTTAATAAAGATTTTGTGAAAATTATGGGCATGTCCCAACTCATGTGATATTGTCAAATGAGGGGACATGTTAGGGAAATTTTACTTTTCTATTTTTAGGTTTTTTACATTTTGAGCCGATCTCCCTGAGGCTGCACTTGTGGGGGGGAAATTCAGCCCTATGTAATTCTGTGCAAAACAATGAATTACTGTCCATTAAGTTACTCCTTAATTAAACCCAACCATGCAATATTGCTGGTGTATTCCCTCTATAACTCAGTGGCATTACAGTTGCTTTCTTATCAGCCCCTCAGTCATGTTTATAAAGCATTTGAACTTCAGGAACATTCCATACGTATCTGCTTATGTTTCTGCAAGAGCACTAAACAAGAGAGAGAAGAGTGAACATACACAGTGCATTGAGAGCAAATTAAACCCCCAGTGTGGTTAATGACAACAGTGTTTATGATAGCTGATAAAATGGAGATCTCTTTGCTAAATTCAGTAGAGCTCATAATTAGTGTGAATTATTAATTTTAATGTAATTCATAAGGAAACTGTGTTTACTGCATGTTCTTTGACAGGATTGTTCAAAGTCTCACCAATGGGCTTATTCAGCTTGTTAAATTTCTTTTTCCCCTTATCATCAAGAACCTAATCTTAAAAATGTCTCCAAAGGATAGCAATGTCCTAGAGAATTCACAAACTTTAATCTGTGTCAATTATTATGGTGAGGTTCTGCCAAGGATGAAATGTAATGTGAGCGGTTAATGCATTCATTATGCAAATCATGATTAACTATACTTACTTTATTCTTAATGCAGTGCTTTGTAGTATTAAACATAGGCACATGAAATGATAAAAACCCACTTACCCTGTTAGTAAGGCCACACACCAATTCAGATTAATATAATTTCACTGATCCTTAGACAAATTAATTAAAATTCTCAAACAGCTACGCATATTAGACACGCATGGAGTTAAGTTCTTCTCTGGTACAAATAATATTCAGATAGATTTGAAAGCCTCAGGCGTCCATGGGCTCTTCCACATTTTGCATTTTCAGCATCAGTTTTTCCATGACATACCCATGTGTGGTCTCACAATCCACACTGAGAATGTGCCAGCTTCCCAAGGCAACAGCAAGACTGTGTATTCATTCTGTGCAGTTTTGACCTGGGGTGGGCTAGGTATTTAACTATGTAAACAAACCCGGTTTTATGAACTTACATTTTCTCATCTCTCAGGTTCATATGAAAGATCCCAGGGTAATTTAAAGAGCAGGAGCGTTCTCTCTAGTCTCCTGGCCAATATTTATGCCTCAACCAACATCATTAATACAGATTATCTAGTCATCGTCACATTACTGTTTGTGAGGCCTTGCTGTGTGCAGATTAGCTACTAGATTCCCTACATAACAATTGTGACTACACTTCACTATTGGCTGTAAGCCACTTTGGGACACTGAGTTTGTGAAAGGCGCCGTATTAATGCAAGCTGTTTTTTTCTTCTTGGGTAGAGATGAACAGAACAGACATAACTCTGCAGGCAAGGCTTGTCCTCAATGTTACAATGGTTATTTAGAAGATAACATTGAAACTAAATAACAAGCTTCTATCATTTTTAAAATTATAGATTAAATTTAAGTATGCTTAATAAATGATGGGTACAATCAGTTCGAACTATTGGCTGGTAAAATTCAACCCTTTCAAGGATTGAACTTGGAAGTCACCGGTTGGTTGCTCATTATACACCTCACCCAATTGTTCTTTCTCTTGGCTTTAGCAGTAAAGAAATTTGAGAGTATGATGGGCAGCTTATCTGCTATTGCCTGCTTTGCATCACTGACAATGTTAAGCTTGGCCTCCATTTGACTAGGCTCATTGAGGTATGCCTCATGCAGTTGTATACATTGAAATTACAAGACAAAGATCAAGGTCCATCCAAATCACCATCCACCATCTTGGTAATCACATGATACAACAATACTTGAGTTGTTGGCTAATCGTGGAAATCAATATGCATTAATTAATTATATATTTACCTGGCTAAGGAATTGCACATGAAAAACACTCATAGTGCAAAATATCTTTCTTCCTGAAATGTTAATGATGAGAAGATGGAAGAGTAATGTGGCCAACATGGAATGACAACTCAGTGGTTTATGATTCCACCACTTAGAATATTTTACTTTGATGCAAATTGTAATGTAAGCAGTCAGTTGGCAAAGTCAATGAGGTCAGTAAAATGCATCAATGGGGGAAATAACTGATTCCTCCTGAGATATTCACCACTACTACATCAATTGATGGATTAAATAGGGAACGTGTTAGGAATATTGGTGAAGTTTATATCAGGCAGCAATGAAACATTTTGCATTACGTGCCAGGTGATGACACACAGTGCATGTTTAATGCAGTCAACAATTGGTGCAGTGCGGACAATCCATTTGATTCTGTTAGCATTAATCAGATCTACCAAATCCGCCCTTCTGCATGTTTGCTAACACAGCGGTGCCCCTTTGATACCTCACCAAGTTGTCTATTCTTCATGAGCAAGTCTCGACAAGTTACACACATTTAAATGAGCTTTCATCACAATCTCGTTCCAAAGATCATAGGAGGAGCCCATGTTGAATATTTCTGCATGGGTTCAGCCTCACCATTCATTGACAAAGTTGATCTAAGCCCAAAATAGCTGATAGCAGTGAATCATTCTAGGTAAATCTATAATGTAGCTTTGAGACTATTGTGACTCTGTCACACTCCCATGTTTCACTTAACTATTGAAGTCATAATTTATCTCTTCCAATGATTATGCAATAACCTCCTTAAATCAAAAGATTAAAAGCTGCATTCACACCACCAGATTGTGCAACCTTTACCTTTTGCCAGACTCTGGAGACAAAGATTTATGAGGAACAATTAAAAAACAGTGATAGCGAATGAAGCAGGTTGAGAACAGATAATGCACTAAATTCCTAATAATAAACATTGAATAATGGTTGAGAACTGTTACAAGATTCTCTTGATTTTCTCTTCCTAAAGGCACCACAAGCTGTGGAACTAAGCAAAGCTGATGAGCTGGGCTCCATTAGATTTTCACTCTGTGTTAAGTTTGCCAATTTCAACCTGGGATATGAAAGTTGGCCAAAGCATCCTTGAGCTAGCAAAATCAGACATGATTCATATGTCTGACTACATTCCTGGTGTAAGTGTGTGCATGTATGGATATCCAGTGAGAACAGGTTTGGGCTTGGCTGTCATACCTCCATCATTAAATTATCCTATTAAGACTCACTGTCAATACTTACAAATGAAAAGTGGATGCATGGAAAAGTAGCAAGGCTGACCAGGTCTGTGAAACCAGCAAAAAGAGAATTGTAAAATAAGAGGTAATTTATTTACTAATACGCCAAATAAAAATTTAATCACATGAAATGTCTGTCTGCTAGTATTTTCATCATTCAACTTTTTTAGATGTTGTGCCTTTTTTGTATCGCATCAAATACATTGTAACCTGAATATTACTCAAAACACAATGACATGTGAATGGCACGTGGTGTTATTAGAACATAATAATTGTTGATGCTCTGCCAATTAACCACCCTGCCCAAAAATTGCATAATTTAAATTGTGGAGTCTTATTCCTTTAGGTGGTAAATTGTTGGTAGCGATTTTTAAAATGTCAAGCTATTCTCTTTTATATTTTTTCCTTACTTTTCTTTTCCGTCTCTTTTCTCGTGCTCTCTTAAATTAATCTTTCTTTTCCTTTATTTCTCTTTTTGCACATGAATTGACTCTAATTCACTCTCCTTCTCAGTCCTTCCTTTGTTTCTTTCTCAAGTCATAATTCTCATTTGTTAAGGAGATACACTGTCGGTCCCACCATTCATGGAGGTTCCAGATATCCCTTTGCCATCGCCATGCTGTTATCAACTCACTTCCAGCAAGTTAGGGTTCAAAACATATGTGAGCTGAAGCAGAAAAATGTGTTACTAACATAAAAATGCCTCATTACACTAAAATCCACCCTATTAGTTTTATTTCTTGTATTTTATTGAATACTAGAGATTTGCCAATGTAAGTATTATGTCTTGTTAATCTCTGGAAATTTCTTCGACTGTCCAAAATATTGTGGTGATTAGAACATATTAGATAAATTGTTGCAGAGAATTCAGATGCAGGTGCAACTGTAATGGCTGATCTTTGTTACGAATGTAAGGTTTTAAAAGATGGTTATACTTTGGACTGTCTCCTTTAATTTAAGGTAAAATGGAGTAATGAAGGGAGACATGTGATCTGTTACAAGTTTTGCCCAACCAACAGCCTGTGTGGCCTGGTTGCCATGGAGACCGGGCACCCAGGTCTAGTGCTATTGAAATGCTCGTGCCAGGTTTAACATGTGAAAACAAAGGCAGTAGCTGGTGTTCTTGTTATTGAAGATTTTCTGTCTCAGAGACTTTGAACAGGAATAGAGAGAGAGAGGGAGAGTCCCGGGGGGAGAGAGAGAGAGAGAGAGAGAGACAGACAGACAACAACGTCTATGAGCAGGGAAAAGGCTGTTCTGCGTCAGCTATGAGGTTGAATGGGTGTTGACAGCTGGTCCACTGGTCGAGGAGAGGGAACTGGGAAAAAATTAAGAACTCTGAGAGATTCATCCTGGCTTGGCTGGGGAAGGAATCATCAGGGTGAGCCATGCTGCTGGAGGTCGGCTTGGGATTTCTTGGAAGACTGAGCGAACGGACCTTCAATGTTGCTGGACATTATGAATCAGTGAAACAGGGAGACTCAAGCCTATTGGAAGCTTTGGACTCAGTCCTGCAAAGACTATAAACCATGAGAGAGTGCAGTGGTGTATAAATACGCTGTGAAGTTATTGGCGGAGCTAAGAAACTAATAAACTGGGATATCTTTTCAGTAATTTAATATATTAATTGCCAACTAAATGGAGAAAGGTTATTTAACCATTTAGGTTAAAGTCGGAAGTTGATGGGCCCATCCTGGCTTCCAAACCTGTTGGCAGCTTCAGCTGTTTTATCCTCCCAGCTGCATGGAAACCCATCCACCTTGACAGGTTAAAAGCCCCCCCACCTAGAGTACAAAAGCAAGGAAGTTATGCTAAAGCTTTATAAATCACTGGTTAGGCCTCATCTGCAGTATTGTGAGCAATTCTAGGAGCAGCAAGAAGGCCCTGGATTGGGTGCAGAAGAGAATAACTAGAATGGTATGAGGGATGAAAGACCAACTACGTGGAGAGAATGGAGAAGCTGGGGTTGTTGTACTTGGAGTACTGAAAAGTATGGGGAGATTTGATAAAAGTGTTCAATATTATGATGGGGTTTGATGGAATCAATGGGCGGAATTTTACGGCCCCGTTTCGGTGGGGATGGGATTGTAAAATGCGGCGAGACATTCTAAACCTCATTGGCGACAACGGGAACGTAAAATCCCACTGTCGTAAAATTCCACCCAATAAGTAGAAATTGTTCCCACTGGCAGAAGGCTTGGTAACCCAAGGATACAGATTTACAATAATTGGAAAAAGAACCAAAGAGGAGATGAGGGGTTTATTTTTATGCAACGAGCTGGTATGATCTGGAATGCACTGCCAGAATGGTTGATAGAAGCAGATTCAGTGATAACGTTCATGAGGGAATTGGAGATACACTTGAAAAGGAAAAAAAATTGCAGGATGATGGGGAAAGAGCAGGGGAGAGAGATTAATTGGATAGTTGTTTCAAAGAGTTGGCACAGTCACAATGGGGTGAATGGCCTCCTACTGTGTTGTATGATTCAATGTTTCAAGTTGATGGTACAGTTCATTCCTTTTTTATTCGAGGTACAGAGCTCCTATAATCAAGCCTCTTTCTCACTTTTTGATAACATTACGTTTGTCAGTTCCAAGCTGCATTATGTTCCATATTCCAATCCATCTGTATAATCAAATTGTTGAAAAAAACGTGAAAATATTACCAAAGCTGCAAATCACAAATGAACCACTGTTCATAAAGCTGAACATTTTGGAAACGTCATTTAGAAGGATCACAAACTAGAGCCCCTGAAACGTCTGTGCATCTATTGCCAGCCATGTTACAGATTGAATCAGCACCGACAATTATAAAGAAGAAAGGATTTAATTTGTCATTTACTGCAGAGCATTCCAAAGTGCTCTGCATCTATTAGTGTGAAATGCACTTTTAATTATGCAGCAGACATTTTGCACCTAGCAGCACCCTAGAAACAGCAAGGAGATCAATGACCAATTCAATCATTACCTTGGAATCAGTCAAGAGACTAATGTCAGCGAAGATGATGGGAGACAAAAACAGAATTACCTGGAAAAACTCAGCAGGTCTGGCAGCATCGGTGGAGAAGAAAAGAGTTGACGTTTCGAGTCCTCATGACCCTTCGGCAGAACTGAAGTATAGTTAGGAGAGAGGTGAAATATAAGCTGGTCTAAGGTGGGGGGCGGGGGGAGAGAGAAGTTGAGGGTGGGGTGGTTGTGGGGACAAGCAAGCAGTGATAGGAGCAGATAATCAAAAGATGTCACAGACAAAAGGATCAAAGAGGTATTGAAGGTGGTGATGGGAGAACTCTGTTTTCCTCAGCAACCTTGCATTGATATAAAGTTGTCTTTATACTGATCTTTTTCCCATTTTGTCAGCATCAGTTAACACATAGGCGTCTGGTGTAATAAAACCTTTGGACAATCGGAATGACAATAAAACTTTGAATGCCAACCCCCACTCCCCCCCAACACCGCCCCCACCACCACCGAGTTATGAGCACTGGCCCCGACTTTCCCTCCTCCCCCTGCCCGCGCTAAGTGCTACCACTTGTGTCTTAATTGGCCTGCCTGTGTAAAATGGCACCGCAACTGTCCCCTCCCGCTCCCGCCGAGCCCGCCTGACGTGGGAAAATTTCATGCCAATAGGAAGGACGTAGTTGCACTGGAGAGGGTGCAGAGGAGGTTCACCAGGATGTTACCTGGGCTGGAGTGTTTCAGCCAAGAAGAGAGACTGGATAGGCTAGGGTTGTTTTCCTTAGAGCAGAGAAGGCTGAGGGGGGCCTGACAGAGATATACAAAATTATGAGGGACATAGATAGAGTAGATAGGAAGAAACTTTTCCCCTTAGCAGAGGTGTCAATAACTAGGGGGCATAGTTTTAAAGTAAGGGGAAGGAGGCTTAGAGCGGATTTGAGGACAATTTCTTTCACCCAGAGGGTGGCTGGAATCTGGAACACTGCCTGAGGGCGTGGTAGAGGCAGGAACCCTCACAACATTTAAGAAGTAATTAGATGGGCACTTGAAACACTATAGCACACAGGACTATGGGCCAAGTAAAGAAAATGGGATTAGAATAGATAGGTGCTTGACGGCCAGCAAGGACACGATGGGCCGAAGGGTCTGTTTCCGTGCTTTATAACTCTGACTCTATGACTAAGAAATTCCTCCTCATCTCTGACCATCTCTGGGATTTTCATTGCCTGCCAGCGTCGGGTGTGTTCGGTGGTGTGAGGGGATGATATGGTGCGCTCGGTTTCACGATGGCTGAAACCAGTTCACGATCATCCACTCAGCATGTTGATGGGGGGGCCGCGTTTCCCACCATCGGACATCGGGAACCCCATTGTAACACATCAGCATGTCATTACTAGGCTTGCCTGCCGGAATCATTCCCCCCACCCTGCCGCTGGATCATCTGCCCACATCGGCAGGAAAGCACGCCAGTGTAGAACACAACTTGACATGTGTGACGTGGGGAAGTTGGGACTTACGCGGCAGGGCTTTGCTCACATCGTGAACATCCGAGGAGCAGAAAATGCTGGTGCCCGACGCCAACGGCACACTGGAGGAACGCCCATGGCACACTGGGTGGATTCTCATAGCTACGGCTCCGCTGCAATGCAGTGCGCGGAAGTTGGAAAGTCACCACTGGTGCTCACAACGGACGATGGTCAAGGGGGTGGAAGAGGGTGGGTAATGGGGGAGAAGACCACAACTGGTGAGGTAGGTGTAAGGCGGGTGGAAGGTTCAAGGGATGGAGCATGGAGAGGGGAGAGGGTGTCCGGGGGGAGGAAGGGGTGTGGAAGGGGGAAGGAGTAAGGGTTGAGGAAGAAGTAAGAGTGGAGGAAGGAGTCAGGAAAGGAGTGCTGGGGGAAGGGGTCGGGATGGGGGAGGGACTAAGTGGGGGGGGTGGAGGAGTACAGAGGGGTTGGAAGACTAAGACTAAGGGGGAAGAGGGGGGAAGGAGTGCAGAAGGGGGAAGGGGTGTGGAGGGGGGAAGGGGTGCGGAGGAGGGGAAGGGGTTCCAAGGGGGGAAGGGGTTCCAGGGCAAAGGGGTTCCGGGTGGAAGGGGTTTTGGCAGGGAAGGGGGGCAGAGGGGAAAGGGGTTTTGGGGGGAAGAGATGCGGAGGGAGGAAGGGGTATGGAGGGAGGAGGGGTGCGGAAAGGAGGATGTGCAGATGAATGTGCACAGGAGGGGTCAGATGAGTCCATGTCTTCGTCCTGGGGAGCGAACTGAGGGTGGGCGTGGTATGGAGGAATGGTGAGACTGGCCGAGGACAGGTTGAGGCTGTAGGATGGGAGAGCGGGGGTTCGATGGTAGCAGTAGAAGGAACGGCGAAGGTGGTTGGTGGGGACCCAGAAGCAGACATGGACCCTGGGGGTGGGAAGGACGAGGTTGGGGGCGGGGAATGTGGATGGGGCTGGGATTTTCAGGAAGGAAGGGAACGTGTACGTTCACCTGGACATCCCCAATGGAAAAGGGTTGTGGCTGGTAGGTAATGGAGGGGAGGTGGAAGGTGACGCCAGGGGAAAGTGAGGACAGTGATGAGGGAAAGAATGGCTGACTGGGGGAGAGTAAAGGATGGGGGATTGAAAGTAAAACCAAATTAGTACCATGCTGTCCAAATTGAAAGTGAAACAAGAGTTGTGGTGGGCGAGATCATGTGCTGTATGGGAGTGTGATCAGTGGGTGGGCAGAGATGCAGGTCGGCTCAGATGGACAACTGAAAGTGAACCCCAGCAGGCAGCATTGAAAATGCTCAGGACAGTGAGATAAGTGTGAAATGTGGAGGGCCGCGTGTGTGGGAGAGTGCTTGCACGAGGCAGGCCCTGCTACACATACACTTTTCCCTCCAGACTCACTCGTGGGCCGGCTGCTCCCTCTGCGGTGACAGGTCTTCAGGGCTATTTATTTCCACCTCTTCACTGGAGGAGGTGTCCTCTTGGCTGGAGGTGAGGACGTGGATGGAGCTAAGGGACTGTCTGGCTGAGGATCAGTCCTTTGGCAGAGCTCCCCGTGAACCGAAGTAGAGATAATTAGTGCATGGCAGCAGAGTCAAAAGCAGGAGAGAGAGCACTCACAGTTGCATTGAGGGAGGGATGATATGGTGCAGGATCCTCAGGTAGCTGTAAACTGCTGACCTCACTGTCCCCGTAGGCAGGATCCACATTTTCACCAGTCAGCACGATGCCATGCTCCTCAAAGTGAGTGAGAGGCCTAATGTGGGCCACTCCACCCCCGGTCTGGGACCTCTCCCTGCTGATGTGAGCCAGCTTCTCCTGCATGAAAACAGATGGAGAGAGTGTGAGCAGGACACATGGCACTGAGTGGAATGTTTGTGTGGTGAGAGGAGTCATGGGCAGGAAGAGGGTGTGAGCTCCAGAGGCTATGAGCCTGATGGAGATGTGAGGGTGTGTGTGAGAGTTAGTGGTGGTGTGCCTTGAGGTGTGAGATCCCTGTGGATGTGTGATGTGTTTATGAGTGTCTGAGTTGAGAGTGATGAGAAGAGTGACTTACCCTGGCTGAACAGATGAGACCATTCATCCTGTAGCGGCACTGGGTGGCTGACCTTTTTTGCAGGGCATTGGCGCTGACAACCACTGACCACTGCCTCCCAAGCCTGGTTGGTCACACGGCTGCCCATTCTGCGGCCAGAGCGGGGGTAGAGGACACCGTGGCAGCCTCCACTGTGTCCAAAAGGTGTTCCAGTGACATGTCCCTAAACCTGGGGGCTGCAGTCTTTTTGCCTTTCGTGGGCATCTTCCCTACAGCAGTCCTGCGCTGGAAGCACTGAGATGTTTGCGCGCAGCTGGACTTTAAATATGGCGCCAGGTGTGGTGAAGCGGTGGGGTGATGGTGGGCAGATAAATTGGAGCCCAACCACCATGGAAGCGGCGTGTTTCCTGAGGATGCATAAATAATGTGGTGGGTTTGGGACAATACGGCGTGAAAACCCGCCATCGCAGCTGACGGGAAAAATGTCATTTTACCTGCCTGCTACCGCACTTAGTGCACATCTGGGACAATTCTTACATAGGAGACTATGCCCCCTAGTTCTATATTCTCCCATGAGGGGAAACATCTTCCCAGCATCTATCCTGTCAAACTTCCCCCCCTACCCCTCAGCACCTTATATGTTTCAATAAGTCATTCTTCTAAACCCCAATGAGAAATCTGCTCAACCTTTCCTCATTAGTCAACACTTTCATTCCTGGAAAATGTCTAGGAAAGCTTCTTTGAATTGCTTCCAATACAAGTGTATCCTTCATAAAGTAAGAAGACCAAAACTGTACACAGTACGCTAGGTTGCTGCGCTCTTTGGAGCTTGAGCAAAAGAGTGCAGGTCCCAAATCTCCCTCCTCCCCCCTCCCTCTGCCTGCACAGTTAGCGCTGAGCGCTACCGGCTGCGTGTTACGCTGGGCGGGCCTTAACTGGCCCGCCCGTGTAAAATGGCGATGTGCAGCCAATCGCGAGCGGCAATCGGCTCTGCCCCCGGCCACTCCCGCCCAGCCCACCCACCATAGGAAAACTCCAGGCCTATCTTTTGCACTGATGTGCTGGGCTCCTCCATCATTGAGGATGGGGATATTTATGAAGCCTCCTCCTCCACTGAATTGTTTAATGGTCCACCACCATTCACGACTGGATGTGGCAGGACTGCAGAGCTTAGATTTGATCCGTTGGTTGTGGGATCACTTAGCCCTGTCTATCACTTGCTGCTTATGCTGTTTGGCATGCAAGTAGTCCTGTGTTATAGCTTCACCAGGTTGACACCACATTTTTAGGTATGCCTGGTGCTGCTCCTGGCATGCCCTCCTGCACTCTTCATTGAACCAGGGATTGATCCCCTGATGGTAATGGTAGAGTGGGGGATATACCAGGCCATGAGTTTGAGTACAATTCTGCTGCTGCTGATGGCCCACAGCGCCTCATGGATGCCCAGTCTTGAGTTGCGTGATTTGTTCGAAATCTATCCCATTTAGCACAGTGGTAGTGCCACTTAACATGATGGAGGGTATCCCCAATGTGAAGACAGGACTTCGTCTCCATGACTTGCGGTGGTCACTCCTACTGATACTGTCATGGACAGATGCATCTGCGGCAGGCAGGTTAGTGAGTATGTTTTTCCTTCTTGTTGGTTCCCTCATCACCTACTGCAGACCTAGTCCATCAGCTATGCCCTTTAGCACTCGGCCAGCTTGGTCAGTAGTGGTGCTACTGACCCACCCTTGGTGATGGGCATTAAAGTTACCCACCCAGAGTACATTCTTGCCACCTTCAGTGCTTCCTCCATGTGGTGTTCAACATGGAGGAGCACTGATTCATCAGCTGAGGGAAGGTGGTACATGGTAATCAGCAGGAGGTTTCCATGCCCATGTTTGATCTGATGCCATGAGACTTCATGGGGTCCTGAGTCGATGTTGAGGACTCCCAGGGCAACTCCCTCCCGACTGTATAGCACTGTGCTGCCACCTCTGCTGGGTCTGTCCTGCCGGTGGGACAGGATATACCCAGGGATGGTGATGGTGGTGTCTGGTACATTATCTGTAAGATATCATTCCATGAGGATGACTATGTCAGGCTGCTGCCCAGATGTTAGTAAGGAGGACTTTGCAGGGTTGACAGGACTGAGTTTGCCGTTGTCGTTTCTGGTGCCTAGGTCGCTGCCGGGTGGTCCGTCTGGTTTCATTCCTTTTTTGTGTCTTTGTAATGGTTTGTTACCACTGCATGGCTTGCTAGGCCATTTGAGAGGGCATTTAAGAGTCAACCACACTGCTGTGAGTCTGGAGTCACATGTAGTCCACACCAGGTGAGGACGACAGATTTCCTTCCCTAAAGGACATTAGTGAATCAGAGGGGTTTTTACAACAATCGACAGTGGTTTCATGGTCATCATTAGACTTTTAATTCCAGATTTTTATTGAAGTCAAATTAGACCATCTACCGTGGCGGGATTCGAACCAGGGTTACCAGGGCATTTTCCTGGGTCTCTGGATTACTAGTCCAGCTATAATACCACTAACGAGGGCCACTCAGCTGCTGACCTCATTACAGCCTTGGTCCAAACATAGACAAAGGAGCTAAGCTCAAGAGCTGAGGTGAGAGTTACTGCCTTTGACATCAAGGCAGCATTTGGCTGAGTGTGGCATCAAGGAGCCCCAGCAAAACTGGAGCCAATGGGAATCAGGGGGAAAACTCTCCACTTATTGGAGTCATACCTAGCACAAAGGAAGATAGATTTGGTTGTTCGAGGTCAATCATTTAAGTCCTGGAACCTCACTGTAGGAGGTAGTGTTCTAGGCCCAACCATCTTCAGCTGCTTCATCACTGACCTTCCATCCATCACAAGGTCAGAACTGGGGATGTTCGCTGATGATTGCACAATGTTCAGTGCCATTCATGACTCCTCAGTTACTGAAGTTGTCTGTATCCATTTGCAGCAAGACCTGGACAATGTTCAGGTTTGGGCTGACAAGTGGCAAGTAACATTCACGCCACACAAGTGCCAGGCAATGACCATCTCCAACAAGAGAGAATCTAACCTTATCCCCTTGACATTCAATGCCATTACCATCATTGAATTCCCCGCTGTCAACATCCTGGAGATGGCCATTGGCCAGATACTAAACTAAACCAGTGTTATGTCAGTAAGACATAAAAATAAATCAAAATTGTGTATATCAAACCTTAATTCTTTTTTGCTATTTTCAAATGGACTTTTGCAGAACCACAAGATGGCTGCTACAAGCCACATGGCTCACAAGATTGGCCATCTGTTCTAGAAGCTTCTAACTGAGATTACAAAAGCAGAAAAGTTCCACTCTCATTTTTGTGGAAACTCACACCCCCTTGTAAGGCCACATTACAATCACAAAACTAAACAACTAACAGACAAACTGATTTCCCCCAGCCAGGACAATAACAAAGACAGAGACATCGAAACTCATTATACTTGAAGGGGTTAACAGCCACCATTTTGTTCCTAAGGGAAACAATGGATTTTGGCTAGAAGCACAGAAACTGCTTGGGAGGCTGCAATGAACTCATTAATGGGCCACGTCACATGACCCCATGCTTCTAGCAGTTTGGACCATTTTACTATTACATTTCTAGGCTTACAGCTTAGCCTGCTGATTTAACACCAACTGGATAGAACTCTTACAGGTCTCTTGGCTGACCAATCAGCCAGCCATCATCTCGCAACTCCTCAAAACCTATTTGATTTTAAAGGCTCTGCTCACCAGCTGTCGAGTGGCCTAAGCACAGAACTCACATCATGCTGCATCGTCATTTACTTTCAGGTGCTGCCATCTCCAACCAGGGAGCCAACGACACTGAACTCTGCCACAAAGGAAACACCTTCTGGACTTTAACTTTCTGGACTCTGGAAATCATGTGAACTAATGTTCATGGTGTCAAACTTCTTGAGTGTTGCTGGAGCTGCACTCACCCAGGCAAGTGAAGAGTATTCCATCACACCTCTGACTTGTGCCTTGTAGATGGTGGACAGGAGGTGAGTTACTTGCCACAGAATTCCCAGTCTCTGCCCTGCTGTTTTAGCCAAAGTATTTATATGGCTGTAGTTATCCATAGTTTCTAAAAACTCACTTTTTCGGCTCCCTTACCGTATATATGTGTGCGTGTGCTGTGTGTGTCCATGTGCATGTGTGTATGTGTGTGTGCATGCGTGTGTGTGTGCGTGTATGTGTGCATGCCTGTGTGTGTGTTGTGTGTGTCCGTGTGCGTGTATGTGTGTGCATGTATGTGTGCGCGTGTGTGTGTGTGTGTGTGCATGTGTGCGTGTACGCATGTGTGTGTGTGTGTGCGTGTGCGTGTGTGTGTGCGTGAGGTTGCAAACATCCACCTGCCCCGGGTTTGAACGTGAAATAAACTAACTATCTGAGTTAACCATAAAGAGATTTTGCTGTGTCCTACTTATGAAATTGGTCCACACAAACTGAAGGTTTGGGAAAACACGCCACAGCCTATTTTAAAAATAATTCAAAAACACCTCTGCTTATGGACAGATAGAGAGAGAATAAAGAAGTTCAATTTGTCTCTCTCCTGTCCATAACACCAGCCACGTAAATACTATGGCTAAAAGAGCAGGGCAAAGGCTGGGGATTCTGTGACAAGTAACTCACCTCCTGGCTCCCTAAAGCTTGTCCATCATCTACAAGGCACATGTCAGGAGTGTGATAGAAAACTCCCCACTTCCCTGATGACTGCAACTCCAACAACACTCGAGAATTTTGATACTAACCAGGACAAAGCAGCTTGCTTAATTGGCACGCCATCCACAAACATTCACTCCCTCCACCACCAACGCACAGCGGCAGCAGTGTTTACCATCTACAAGACTGACTGTAGTAACTCAGCAAGTCTCCTTTGACAGTACCTGCCAAACCCATGACCTCTACCATCCAGAAGGACAAGGACAGCAGATGAATGGAAACACCACCACCTGCAAGTTCTCCTCCAAACCACTCACCATCCTGACTTGGAAATATATCGCCGTTCCTTCACTGTCGCTGGGTCAAAATCCTGGAACTCCCTCCCTAACAGCACCGTGGATGTACCTACACCACATGGTCCGTGGAAATTCAAGAGAGTGACTCACCACCACCTTCTCAAGAGCAATTAGGAATGGATAATAAATGCTGGCCTAGCCAGTGACACTCACATCTCATGAAAGAATAAATTTTTAAAAAATCTCCTCACAACTTGCTTTCCTTCCTGTCTTTGTATCACCAGTAAATTTGGCTACAATACAGTTGGTCCCTTCTTCCATGTCATTAATATAAATCATAAATAGTTGAGGCCCCAGCACTGATCCCTGTGGCACTCCATCAGTTACAGTTTGCCAACTTGAAAATGACCCATTTATCCCAAATGTTTCCTGTTAGTTAGAAAATCCTCGATCTAATATATCACCCCAACACCATGGGCTCTTATCTTCAGCAGTAACCTTTTATGTGGCTCCTTATTGAGTGCCTTTTGGAAATCCAAATATGTTATACCCACTGGTTCCCCTTTATCCACCCTGCTTGTTACATCCTCACAGAACTCTATTAATTTTGTCAAAAACTATTTCCCTTTCATAAAACCATGTTGACTCTGCCCGATTGTATCATGATGTTCTAAATGTCCTGTTTCTACCTCCTTAATAATGTCTTCTGGCATTTTTCCAATGACAGATGTTAGACTAACTGGTCTATAGTTTCCTGCTTTCTGTCTTCCCCCTTTCTTAAATAGCGGTGTTACATTTGTGTTTTTTTTCAGTCTGCTGGGACCTTTCCAGAATCTAGAGAAATTTAGAAGATTACTACCAATGCATTCACTATCTCTGTAGCTATTTCCTTTAAGACCCTATGGTGCAGGCCATCAGGTCCAGGGGACTTGTCGGCCTTTAGTTCCATTAGTTTTCCTAGAACTTTGACTCTAGTGATTGAGGATGTTTTAAGTCCCTCCCTTCCTTTTGTCCCCTGCTTTCCTACTATCCTCGGGGTGCTTTTTGTATCTTCAACTGTGAAAACAGGTGCAAAATACTTGTTCAAAGCCTCTGTCATTTCCTTATTTCCCATCATTAATTCCCCATTTTCACCCTGTAAGAGGCCACACTTTCTCATCCTCCTACTCTTTTCCATTTTATATACTTGTAGAAGCTTTTTCTGTCTGTTTTTGTATTTCTTCATAGCTTTCTCTCAGACTCCAATTTATTTTCCCTTTTTTTGAGCCACTCTTTGTTGGTTTCTAAAATGTTCCCATTCTTCTGGTCTGCCACTAATCTTTGCAGCATTACACACCTTTTCTTTCAATTTGCTACCATCCATAACTTCCTTAGTTAAACACAGATGGTGCATCTTTCTCATAGCATCATTCTTTCCCAATTGAACATATCCTTGCTGTAAGTTATGAAATATCTCCTTAAATGTCTGTTACTGCTTCTCTACCATGTTACCTTTTAACCTATTTTCCATTCCACTTTAGCCAACTCTATCTTCACACCCTTGTAATTGCCTTTATTCAAGTTTAAGACACTATTTTCAGGCCCAAAATTCTCACCCTCAAACTGAATGTGAAATTTTAACGTTATGATCGCTCTTACCTTGGGGATCCTTTACTATGAGGTCATTAATTAATCCTGTCTCATTACACATTACCAGGTCTAAAGCAGCCCATTCCCTGGTTGGCTCTAGAATGCATTGGTCTAAGAAATTGTTCCAAATACATTCTATGATCTCATCCTCCATGCTATCTTTGCCAATTTGATTCATCCCATCTATATGAAGATTAAAATCTGCCATGATTATTGCAGTACCTTTCTAACAAGCCTCCATTATTTATTGATTTATATTCTGCCCTACAATGTAGCTACTCTCATGGGGCCTATAAACCACTGCCACAGGTGACTTCTTTCTTTGGATATTTCTTATCTCCACCTAAACTGATGCTACATCTTGATGCTCCAGACCAAGATCATTTCTCACTACTGTACGGATCTCATCCCTTATTAGCAGAACCAGCCCACCCCCTTTTCCTTTCTCCCTGTCCTTCCA
The DNA here is from genome assembly GCF_964194155.1 of Cetorhinus maximus. Classification (NCBI taxonomy): domain Eukaryota; kingdom Metazoa; phylum Chordata; class Chondrichthyes; order Lamniformes; family Cetorhinidae; genus Cetorhinus; species Cetorhinus maximus. Next base: position 50,612,426 of record NC_135890.1, on the reverse strand, counting down.
AAATGTCAAATAACCTTGAATATTCACTTTGCAAACATGGGCGGAATTTTAAGTGCCCGCTAGTGTCGGACATGTTTGTTGGCATGAGCAGACAATATGGCAAGAAGGCTAAAAATCGGTTTCAAGAAGTCTTGAAACCAGTTTGCAATTGTCCACTCTGCCCATCAATGGACCTCAATGTAATACATCTGCATATCATTATCACCCAGCCTGCCAGAATCACCCCCCCATGCTGGGTCATCCGAGCATGTTGGCGTGATTGCACACCGACATGTTTCACAACAGCATATATAAGGCATGCACTTGGTGAGCTGCACTTCACTTGGCACTTCAAGGTTTGTTTACCTACCTTGCTTCAAGGAGCAGTCACAGTCATTAGCGCCAGGCTTCACAGACAGCACCGCATCACCTTTAGGGGTGCTTACAGGCAGCTCTACCTACCAGACCAGCCATAAGACAAGGGTGGCTTTTCAATGGCTGCAGGGCTAAGGCTTGCCTGGGGAAGGGGGAGAAGTGGCCTCAGGCAAAGGAAGAGGCTGCAGGGTGAGGGCTGTACTGGGGAAGGAGGGTATCCCAGGGTGTGTGTGGGGGGCACATGTTGATCTGTGCAAGTGGCCTCAAGATGATGAGGACTGAGGAGACAGTCTCCAGATGAAATAAGGCCAGGTGGACATGTGAGTGTATGTGTGTGAGAATGGGTGGTGATGTCCCTTGAGCTGGCAGTGAGCGAGGTGCCAGTTGAATGTGCGATGGACTTGAGTGTGTGAGTTTAGAGTGATGAGATGGTTGCCGTACCCTGGTGGCACAAATGAGATCATTCATCCTCTGTCTGCATTGAACGGCCAACCTCTTCTGTGCAGCATTGGCACTGATCACCACTGCCATCGCCTACCAAGCTGGAGTGGTAATGTGCCCCTCCTGCGGCCAGAGTGGGAGTAGAGGACATCACAGTGGGCTTCCACAGCATCCAAAAGGCCTCAAGGGATATGTCACTAAACCTGAGGGCTGCAATTTTCTAGTCTTTCAGGATCATGTCTTCTTTGCAGCAGTCCTGGCCTAGAAGAACTGAGAGGTGTGCACATGGCTCTACTTCAAATATGGTGCCCAGCGTGATGAAACAGCAAGATGGTGGTGTGACGGGTGAATTGGAGCATGCCCACCATCGAAACAGCATGTTTCCTGGAATGCATAATTAATGTGGCAGAATTGGGGCAATACAATGTGAGAAGCCACCATTGCGGCCAGTGGGTAAAACATAGTTTTTGCCACCCGCTACCGCACTTAGTGCAAATTTGGGATGATTCTGCCCCATGTCTCTGCAACGGCTGTCATATAATTCTCATGTATTTCTATTTGTCTTATCAATTCATCCATCTTATTACAAATGCTGCATGCATTCAGATAAGCAGCATTGAATTCTGTCTTTTTTCCATTTTTTCCTACTCTGATCTTATTCTTAAGTTTGTACACGCTGTTCCTCCCTGTCATGTTCTGGTTATCATTATCCACATCGCCACCCTGCACTATTGCCTTCTCTTTTCTCTTTAACTTTCCAAATTTCCCCTCACGTGAATCCCCTCCCCCTAACTATTTAGTTTAAAGACCTCTCTTCAGCCCTAGCTATACAATTCGTCAGGACACTGATCCCAGCACAATTCAGGTGAAGGCCATCCCAAAAGTACAGCTCCCTCTTTCCCCGGTACTGGTGCCAGTGCCCCATGAAGCGGAACTCATTTTTTCCACATTAATCTTTAAGCCACATATTCAACTCTCTGATCTTATTTACACTAAACCAATTTGCTTGTGGCTCCGTTAGTAATCCAGAGATAATTACCTTTGTGGTTCTGCTTTTTAATTTAGTCCCTAGCTGCTCATACTTCCTCAGCAGAACCTCTTTCCTAGTCCTGTCTATGTTGCTGGCACTCACGTGAACCATGGCAACTGGATCCTTCCCCTCCCTCTCCATATTCCTCTCCAACCAGAGATGTCCTTGATCCTGAAGGCAACATAGTTTTCAGGACTCATTCTATCAACCGCAGAGAACAGGTCAATGCCCCTAGCAATGCTGCCCCCTACTACAACTACTTTCCTTTTTTGTTCCCCCAACTTGAATGGTCCCCTGCACCACGGTGCTATGGTCAGTTTCCTCATCTTCTCTGCAGTCCCTGCTCTTGTCCACACAAGCTGCAAGAACATCAAACATGTCGGACAAGTGTAGGGGTGGAATGTCCTTCATTGCTATGATCTGGATTCCCATACCTGCCTCACTTACATGTCACGCTATCCTGTCCCTGACCACAGGCCAAAGTTGAAGTACCTAGCCTAAGGGGTGTGACTGCCACCTGGAACAAAGTGTCCAGGTAACTGTCCCCCTTCCTGATGCATCACAGTATCCAAAGCTCAGACTCCAGCTCATCAACTCTGAGCCAAAGTTCCTCGAGCTGCAGACACTTGCACTAGATGTGGTTGCTGTGGATCACAAACGTAGCCACCATCCCACAAACTACAGCTGCAACACATCACCTGCTCTGCTATTTTATTATGTTTTATTTAACTAATTAACTTTCAAGTTTAGAACGTTATTTAGTGATTACCCATAGTTATATTATGGAGTTTAAATAGTTATGCTATAGGTTTAATATATTATTTATATCTCCCAAGTACCGGTTTAAACCACTGCCCCAGTTTAGAGAGGATAAAAAAGTTAAAACTCACCTGCTCACTTAATTAATATATCCAGGCTTCAACTCTCGGGTCTCACTATCTCTGGCTCCCTCTTTTGGACCACTCATTTATTGTAAAAGGCCAGAACAGCACTTGCTTCCTCACTGCACTGAATTCCCTCACTTATCAAATTCCTAAATTTAAGCATTCAGTCTCACTGCACTCAGTCTTCTGCTGTGTCTTTTGTACAGCTTACTTCGTGCATGTGCTAACCCTCCAGTATTTACACTAGTTCAGTGTAAAGTGACACATGCCGACGTATGTCAGCCATTGCTGGCTAGGGAACCTGCTCTAACTAGCTACTTAATTAACTACCCGGCAGTCTAGGCACAGAGCTTGTTTATCACTGCCTAAAACTGGAAGAAATTACAAAAAATGTGATTTCAAAGTTCTGACCTTCATATCCAACTTATAAAGCTGTGTAATGACATGGAACATGACATCCGCCCGTGGATGAGGTTTCATGATGAATGTGAAGGCCGCCTGGGCTATTCGCCTGTCCACCAACTTTAAGGTTGGACGGGCAGCTCCGTTAATTATTTTAATTAGTTTTTAAATGGCCTTTGACAGTTCAGCGGTGCTTAAACACCTCGTGCTTAAAACCCAAAAGGTCAGAAGGATCGTGAGGCCCCGCTTTCACGGTCTGTATTCGTACTGAAAATCAAGATCAAGCGAGCTTTTGCCCTTCTGCTCCACCCGCTGAACTGAAGATCGGAATAACGCGCAGTAACATCAGAGCTCTGAAGAAGTGTCATACGATCTCAAAATGTTAATTCTGTTTCTCTCTCCACAGATGCTGTTAGACCTGCTGAGCTTTGCCAGCATTTTCTGTTTTTGTTTCAGATTTCCACAATATTCTGCAGTATTTTGCTTTTATCTTAGGAAAGGCAAGAGGTTACTAGTGGGAATAGCTTATAGGCCCCCTAACAGCAATTACACAGTAGGACAGAGCACACAGGAAGAAATAAATGGGGTGTGTAAGAAAGGTACTTCAACAATCATAGATGACTTTAATCTACATGTAGATTGAACGTATCAATTTGGCAAAGGTAGCCTGGAAAATGAGTTTTTTGAGTGTATCCAGAACAATTTCTTAGAACAGTACATTCTAGCCACCCAGGGAGCAGGCTACAAAAATAGTTAAAATATGGCCTGACACAGAAGTTGTTCTGTTAGAACTTAGCCACCCAAAATATATTATTGTTGCAATTATTTATGCTTTCTTTTGCATTTATGAAATGTTGTAGTTAAACTTGAAACAAGTTCTTGTGAGCTATTTTGTCGCCTCCTAAACCCAAGGTCTCTCCCACAGAGGCTAAGAATAGAACCAGTAGTTAAGATAATCATTAAAAAAGCTGTTCCTGATTTGTTTCCCAGGATTGTTGTTGACTTCCCCTAGATATTAGGGCAAGGGAAAATACTCCTTGATGTGTTACAGTGGAGATAATGTGTAAAAGAAACAAAGGAAGAACTTTCGGTGGTTTACTACCTTTTATAACCTAACAATGTCCCAAAGTTTTTCACAGATAATAAAGTATTTTGCAGGAGCTACTTTACATGCAGCAAGGTGCCACAATTGGCGGTATGATAATGATCCAATAATCTGTTTTAGTACAATGTTGGTTGAGTGATAAATATCGGCCAGGACACTGGGGAGAACATCCCTGCTCCTGCCATGGGATCTTTTATGTCCACCTGAGATTATAGGTCCTCAGTTTAATGTCTCATCTGGAAGAAGGCAACTCTGACAGTGCAGCTCTCCCTTAGTATTGTACTGGATTGCCAGCCTAGAATTTGTGCTTCTAGTCTCTTGAGAGGGGTTTGAACCTGCAACTTTCTGACAGGCAACAGCTTACCCACATAACAGCTTAAATGCACAACTACTCTGGAACACAAAAGGTAAAAATATCTAGCAGAAAAAAGAACCTAAAAGAAGCCCTCATTATCCATTATGCTTGAAGTAATAAGCTTAACTACCCTCACATACTTTCCTCTAATAGTGCATGGAGGACAAGTCCCTTTGAATAACAAGTTAACAACAGATAAGGTACAGGAAAGAATTGTATTCCAGATTACACTCTCGGGAATACTGAGCCAATAATCAGCCCGACTAATTAACATCAATAGTAAATTCCAGGTTATATGCAATCTTTCTTTTAAGCTGAGCAGTCATGTGACCATGTAGCAACCTGATTGGCCCCATGTAGGCCACGCACAAGTTGGCCCCTTGCAATTATTGAGCAGAAATTTAAAGGGACCATGCACTTAAAGAAATTGTCCACACTTTCGAAAAGTAACTGACAGGGAGAATTGGTTATGTGAATAAAAGACTTCAGTTAAAGAAAAGAAAGAAATTGCATTTCCATAATACCTTTCAAGGCCTCAGGACATCCCAAAAATGTTTTACAGTAAATGGTATATTTAAGAAGCGTACTCATTGTTGTAATGTAAGAAAGATTGCAGGCATTTTGTGAACAGCTAGTTCACACAAACACTAATGAGATAAATGACCAGGTAGTCTGTATCTTTGTGACAGGAAGACAGGAATCCAGGAAAAGGTGATGGGGTAGCTCTGTTAATTAAGGCTATCATTAGTATAGTAGTGAAAGGTGGCCTTAGGTCAAAAGAGCAAGATGTAGGATCTGAAGAAGAGTCATATGGACTTATAGAAACATAGAAACATAGAAACTAGGAGCAGGAGTAGGCCATTCGGCTCTTCGAGCCTGCTCCACCATTCATTATGATCATGGCTGATCATTCAACTCAATAGCCTGCTTCCATTTTCTCCCCATATCCTTTGACCCCTTTTGCCCCAAGAGCTATATCTAACTCCTTCTTGAAAGCATATGATGTTTTGGTCTCAACTATTTTCTGTGGTAATGAATTCCACAGGCTCACCACTCTCTGGGTGAAGAAATTTCTCCTCATCTCAGTCCTAAATGGTCTACCCCGTATCCTCAAACTGTGACCTCTGGTTCTGGACTCCCCCACCTTCGGGAACATCCTTCCTGCATCTACCCTGTCTAGTCCTGTTAGAATTTTATAGGTTTCTATGAGATCCCCCTCATTCTTCTGAACTCCAGCGAATATAATCCTAACCGATTCAATCTCTCCTCATATGTCAGTCCCGCCATTCCAGGAATCAGTCGGGTAAGCCTTCGCTGCACTCCCTCTATAGCAAGTATATCCTCCCTCAGATAAGGAGACCAAAACTGCACACAATATTCCAGGTGTGGTCTCACCAAGGCGCTGTACAATTGCAGCAAGACATCCCTGTTCCTGTACTCGAATCATCTGGCTATGAAGGACAAAATACCATTTGCCTTATTTACCGCCTGCTGCACCTGCATGCTTACCTTCAGCAACTGGTGTACGAGGACACCCAGGTCTCGTTGCATATTCCCCTCTCTCAATTTATAGCCATTCAGATAATAATCTGCCTTCCTGTTTTTGTTACCAAAATGGATAACCTCACATTTATCCACATTATCCTGCATCTGCCATGCATTTGCCCACTCACTCAGCTTGTCTAAATCATACTGAAGCATCTCTGCATCCTCCTCACAGCTCACCCTCCCACCCAGCTTTGTGTCATCTGCAAATTTGGAGTTATTACATTTAATTCCCTCATCTAAATCATTAATATATATTGTGAATAACTGGGGTTCCAGCACCGACCCCTGCGGTACCCCACTAGTCACTGCCTGCCATTCGGAAAAAGACCCATTTATTCCTACTCTTTGTTTCCTGTCTACCAACCAGTTTTCTATCCACCTCAATACACTACCCCCAATCCCATGCATTTTAATTTTACAATTTGACTTTGTCAAAAGCCTTCTGAAAGTCCAAATAAACCACATCCACTGGCTCCCCCTCATCAACTCTACTAGTTACATCCTTGAAAAATCCCAGTAGATTTGTCAAGCATGATTTCCCTTTTGTAAATCCATGCTGACTCTGTCTGATTCTGCAACAGTTTTCCACGTGCTCAGCTGTTAAATCTTTTATAATGGACTCTAGAATTTTCCGCATTACCAACGTCGGGCTGAATGGTCTATAATTCCCTGTTTTCTCCCTGCCTCCCTTTTTAAATAGAGGGGTTACATTAGCTACCCTCCAATCTGTAGGAACTGTTCCAGAGTGTATAGAATCTCGGAAGATGACCACCAATGCATCCACCATTCCTAGGGCCACTTCCTCAAGTACTCTGGGATGTATATTATCAGGCCCCGGGGATTTATCGGCCTTCAATCCCATCAATTTCCCCAACACCATTTCCCTACTAATACTGATTACTTTCAGTTCCTCCCTCTCACTAAACCCTGTATTCCCCAACATTTCTGGTATGTTATTTGTGTCCTCCTTTGTCAAGACAGAACCAAAGTATGTATTTAGTTGGTCAGCCATTTCTTTGTTCCCCATTATAAATTCCCCTGTTTCTGACTGTAAGGGACCTGCATTTGTCTTCACCAATCTTTTTCTCTTCACATACCTATAGAAACTTTTACAGTCAATTTTTATGTTCCCTGCAAGCTTACTCTCGTACTCTATTTTCCCCTTCTTAATGAATCCCTTGGTCCTCCTTTGCTGAATTCTAAACTTCTCCCATTCCTCAGGTCTGTTGTTTTTTCTGGCCAATTTTAATGCCTCTTCCTTGCATCTAATACTATTTCTAATTTCCCTCGTAAGCCATGAATTGGCCAGCTTTCCTGTTTTACTTTTTCGCCAGACAGGAATAAACAATTGTTGCAGTTGACCCATACACTGTTTGAATGTTTGGCATTGCCTATCCACCGTCACCCCTTTAAGTAATGTTTCCCAATCCATCATAGCCAACTCGCGCCGCATACCATCGTAGTTTCCTTTATTAAGATTCAGGACCCAAGTCTCAGAATCAACTACATCACTCTCCATCTTGATGAAGAATTCTATCATATTATGGTCGCTCATCCCCAAGGGGCCTCGCACAACTAGGTTGCCAATTATTCCTTTCTCACTACACAATACCCAGTCGAGGCTGGCCTGTTCTCGCGTTGGTTCCTCAATGTATTGGTCCAGAAAAACATCCCGTATACACTCCAGGAATTCCTCCTCTACGATATTGTTACTAATTTGATTTTCCCAATCCATATGCATATTAAAGTCACCCATATTTACAGATGTTCCTTTATTACATGCGTCGCTAATTTCCTGTTTAATGCCATTCCCAACATCACCACTACAGTTTGGGGATCTATATACAACCCCCACTAACATTTTTTGCCGCTAGGTGTTTCTCAGCCCCACCCATAAAGATTCCACATCGTCGGAGCCAATATCTTTCCTCATTATTGCATTAATTTCCTCTTTAACCAGCAATCCAACTCCACCGCCTTTTCTTTTTGTCTTTCCTTCCTAAATACTGAATACCCCTGGATGTCCAGTTCCCATCCTTGGTCACCCTGCAGCCATGTCTCCGTAATCCCGACTATATCATACCTGTTTGCATCTATTTGCGCAGTTAATTCATCCACTTTATTGCAAGTGCTCCTCGCGTTAAGGCACAAAGCCTTAAGGCTTGTCTTTTTAACATTACTTGTCCCGTTCCCACTATTTTTCACTGAGGCCCTGTTTGATTCTTGCCCTTGATTTCTCTGACTATCACTTTTCTTATTCCGCTTTCTGTCTTTTGTTCTTGTCCTTGATTCCCCTTCCTCTGACTCCTCTGACTCCTTGCATAGGTTCCCATCCCCCTGCCGTTTTAGTTTAAACCCTCCCGAAGTACTCTAGCAAATGCTCCCCCTAGGACACCAGTCCCGGTCCTGCCCAGGTTTAACCCGTCCAGTTGGTACTGGTCCCACCTCCCCCAGAACTGGTCCCAATGCCCCAGGAATCTGAAACCCTCCCCTTCACACCATCTCTTTAGCCACATATTCATCTGATATATCCTGCTATTTCTACTCTGACTGGCACGTGACACTAGTAGTAATCCTGAGATCACTACCTTTGAGGTCCTACTTTTCAACTTACTTCCTAACTCCCTATATTTTGCTTTTAGGACCTCATCCCTTTTTTTTACCTATGTCGTTTATACCAATGTGTACCACAACCACTGGCTGTTCACCCTCCCCCTTCAGAATGTCCTCTAGCCACTCTGAGACATCCTTGATCCTAGCACCAGGGAGGCAACATACCTTCCTGGAGTCTCATTTGCAGCCACAGAAATGCCTATCTATTCCCCTTACAATTGAATCCCCTATAACAATTGCAATCCCACACTTTTTACTCCTCCCCTGTGCAGCAGAGCCAACAGCGGTGCAACGAATTTGGCTGTTGCTGCTTTGGCTGAGAAGCCATTCCCTCCAACAGTATCCAAAGCGGTATATCTGTTTTGCAGGGGAATAGCCACAGGAGATTCCTGCACTGCCTGCCTAGTCCTCTTGCTTTGCCTGGTGGTCACCCATTCCCTTCCTGCCTGTGGACTCTTAGCCTGCGGTATGACCACCTCTTTATATGTGCTATCCACGATACTCTCCACCTCAAAGATGCTTCACAGTGTCCCCAGCCACTGCTCCAGCTCCAAAACCCGGGCTTCCAGGAGCTGCAGCTGGAGACACTTCCCACACACATGCTGGCCCCGGACACTGGAAGTGTGCCCGGCCTCCCACATAGAGCAGGAGGAGCACACCATGGCTTTGAGCTCTCCTGCCATGACTTATCCCTTTAAATTAAATTAAACTTTTTGGAAGATACTTAATATCAATTACTCTCGGGCCCTTCTTCCCTGCTCCTCCTTGTTACAGAATATAGCCCCTACAAATAATGATCCACAAAATAAGACCTTAAAAACTATAAGCAATAAAAGTAGTAAATGCTTACCCGGCCGTACTCACGGTACTCAAAGGATCACTTTGTTCCCTCCTCATCGAACTCTCTCAGTCACCCCTGCTCTCCCAGCTTCTCTTCAACTCCTGACTCCGCTCGCACTTCTCTTCAACTCCCAACTCCTCTCGCACATCTCTTCAACTCCTGACTCCTCTCGCATTTATCTTCAACTCCTGACTCCTGTCGTGCTCCTTTTCAACTCTCGGCTCCTTTCGCGCTCCTTTTCAATTCCCAACTCCTCTAGGTGCTGCTGACTGCCTGTCCCAGAGTCCTCCTCTCACACTCTCCTCTCTGTTTCTCTCTCCACAGATGCTGCCACTCCTGCTGAGTTTTTCCAGCATTTCTTGTTTTTATTTCAGATTTCCAGCATCTTCAGTTTTCTTTCTTTTGCTTTCACCAAGATGTAGAATCTGTTTGGGTAGGGATAAGAAATAGGAAAGGCAAGAGGTCACTTGTAGGAGTAGTATATTGGCCCCCTGAAAGTAGTTGCACTGTAGGACAGAGTATACAGGACGAAATAAATGTGGTATGTAAGAAAGACACTGCAATAATCATGGGTGACTTTAATCTACATGTAGATTTGGTGAATCAGATTGACAAAGGTAGCCTGGAAAATGACTTTGTTGAGTGTATCCAGGACAATTTCTTATAGCATTACATTTTAATAAACCAGGGAGCAAGGTATTCTAGACCTAGTAATGTGCAATGAAACAAGGTTAATCAATAACCTCATGGTAAAGGAGTCTCTTGGTGACAGTGATCATAACATGATAGGATTTCATGTTCAGTTTGACGGGGAGAAGTGTCGGCCTAAGACTACTATTTTAAAACTAAATATAGGTAGTTACGAGGGTATGAAGGCAGAGCTAGCTAAAGTGAACTGGGAAACTAGGTTAAGTGGTAGGACAGTAGACTTTAATGGCAGACTTTTATGGAGATATTTCATAACTCAGAAAAGATTTATTCCAATGAGAAAGAAAGACACTTTGAGAATGGTGCATCATCTGTGGCTTATTAAGGAAGTTAAGGATAGTATAAAATTGAAAGAAACACTGTACAAATCTGCAAAGATTAGTGGTAGGTCAGAAAATTAGACAGATTTTAAGAACCAGCAAAGAGTGACTAAAAAAAATAAAAAGGGAGAAAGAAGAGTATGAGCGAAAGCTAGCTAATAATATAGAAACAGAAAGTAAGAGTTTCTATGAGTATTTAAATAGGAAAAGAGTAACTAAAGCTAGTGTTGGTCCTCGAGAGAGTGAGCCTGGGGAATTGATAATGGCAAACAAGAAAAAGGCAGAGGCATTGAACAGGAATTTTGTGTCTGTCGTCACTGTAGAAGACTTAGAAAACTTCCCAAAGATACTTGAAAATCAAGAGCTGAAAGAGAGGGAGAAACTTAAAACAATCACCATCATCTGGGTGCCCTGATACATGAATCACAATAAGTTAGTATGCAGGTACAGCAAATGATTAGGAAAGCAAATGTGTTATGACCAGCTGGTGTTAACTGCTGTGCAAACCAAATTCCAGAGGGAAACTTGGCTTACTTGCCACAACCTTTTTTTTTGTATTTTGATAAGAAAGAGACGTACTGATCTCAGCAGTAAGAAGTCCAGTAAGATTTCATTTTAAAATTACAAGCAAAAGTTTAATTAACAAAAGACAAAAGAAAACTTAAGCACACAAGATTACAGTTACACAATTAAGGTTAGTCTCACAAAACATTCCCCCCAAAACTCTCTACTTGGTAAAACTCACAAGTAACTACTTTCCAGGCAACACTCCCTTATAGATATTTAAATATGAAATCCAGTAATATTACACAAGGCAAACTGCTGTGGCTTCAATAAAGGTGTGCCACATGACCTTTACCCTCTTGCATTCTGCAATAGAATTCACTTCAGGATAAGCCTGTTTGCTGTTGCCCAAGACCTTTCTGGCTTGACTGGATGGGTGATTCAAGCTGCATCCTCCTCCAGCCCAGCACTCCAGCTAGCTCAAGAGCTCAAACAGCTCCATAATCTCCAGCCATCTTTAGCTTAACAGCTATCCAGCTCAACAGCTTTACAGCCATCTCCATCCAGCTCAACATCTAAAAACCAGCTATCCACAGTAACTCTAGTATACCTTTTTCCCCTTGCATCTCACTTCCATTGTTCTCACAACCCTTTGAAACTCAAACACTTCCAAATATAAGATCTTTCATGTTTCCATCTTGTCTTTGCTTTTAGGTCAATAAAATATCATATCCCCACTACTTGTTTACCTATGAACTACGCAAACATTTTTCTTTCTACCTCTGAATCCCCTTTGACATTCAAACAAACTCTCAACTTATCTAAAAATGCAAATGTAAGGTCTAACTAATTTACTTGTACCTCAAACTTAACACCTCTATCCTTTTCATGTTTCCAATCCCCCAGATAACCTGACTCCGATCAAACTCTTGCCCAGCTTAATTAAATCACACACACAGACATAGACATCCAGCCTTCTTTACAGAATAGCACAATACACCACAAAATATTAAAATAAAATAACATCCATTCTCACAAATAGAATGTTGGCATTTATTGCATGAGGAATGGCATATAGAAGTAGGGAGGTTTTACTGAACCTGTACGGGGCCTTGGTGAGACCGCACCTGGAGTACTGTGTACAGTTTTGGCCTCCTTATTTGAGAAGGATAAAATCACTTTAGAAGCAGCTCAGAGAAGGTTCACATGACTCATTCCTGGGATGAAGGGCTTATCCCTGAAGGTTGAATAGGTTGGGCCTGTACCTATTGGAGATTAGTAGAAACAGGGGTGATCTTATTTAACATGTAAGATCCTGAGGGGATTTGACAGGGTGAATGCTGAGAGGATGTTTCCGCTTATGGGGGAGACTAGAACTAGGGGACACAGTTTAAGAATAAGAGGTCTCCCATTTAAGATGGAGATGAAAATTTTTTTCTCTCAGAGGGTCATTAGTCTGTGGAATTCTGTTCCCCATAGAGAACTGAAGGCTGGGTCATTGAATATTTTCAAGGCTAATTTGGATAGATTTTTGATAGGCAAGGGAGTCAAGGGTTATGGGGAGCAGACAGGAAAGTGGAGTTGAGGCCACAAACAGATCAGCCATGATCATATCGAATGGTGGAGCAGGCTCAAAGGGCTGAATGGCCTACTTCTGCTCCTAAATCCTATGCTCCTGTGTCATAGTCCTATGTAGAAAGAGGCACGCCCATAAATCTGCCAATTTAAAATTATTTAGATGAGTGACAAAAGCAATCTTCTGCACAAAAGTGAATATCTTAGATGCCAGTCATAGAGCTAGCTTAGAGAAGGCTGAGGGTTGGAATTGTAAAGGGCTCAAGTAGTTAACAACTCTACTGGAAAATGACCGAGTTTAAATAGGAAGGCTTTTCAATTATCCAGGAGTAAGATTTCGTACATCATGCAGTTCACTTACTGACAAAAACTACATTCCAATCTAACGGAGTTCATTGTTCCCAAGGCAAGTTGCTCACACAACTGCATAACTGGTAATGAATCAGACTCCATAATAAAACACTTGAACTATACAGTGTCCTAGAAGCTGGATACAATCCAGTGCTAAAATATTACCACAGCAACTGCTAATGTTTTTGCCCTTAGATGTTTCTGTGGTGTATAAAGAAAAGTTACATGTTAACAGTGTCATTTTATTGCTATATAAACAACGAGATCGTGATCTTCCACACGATTATAAAGTACAGATAAGTTAGTAAATTTGATCAACATTTTATATGCTTCAGTGATAATGATTAGAACATAAATCTGTTTGGAGTTCCTGGAACTAACTTTGTAGTTTCATTTGGATTAAATTAATGGCTCCAATTGTGATATTTTTCCCTGATAAGTGATCTGAAATGCAAAATCTGCTGTTTGTGTAGTTTGAGCTTCTCTTCATTATTTTGAGAGAGGAAAACTAAATAGTCCTTGAAATGGAAAGATGAAATCTGTGCAAGATTTGAAATGAATGTCCAGCCCTGGTAAAATGTCACGTGGAACTTCGCACTCTTTCTGTTGCCTTTTATTTTTCTTAGACGTTATGTAAGTGATAAATTCTGGAAATGTGAAAAAAACAACCTGCCGGAAAAAGACTTTCTTTGATTCATATATTTGTTCCTTTGAAAACTGAGAAGTTATAAGCCAGGGCTTTCCAGCTGCATTGTGGCAGGACCCCCAGTGGGAGATTCGGCAACTCAGCCAAAAGTCTATTCTCTTTTGGCGGGAATGGACGATCCCGGCGGCAGGCGAGGCCGGCAACTCCCGTTCATTGTGTTCAATGTATGACATTGAAAACATTACACAATAGAATTCCAATTTGACAAAAGGCACACTTTTTAAAATTCTTTTACGGGATGTGGGCATTGCTAACATTTGTTGCACATCACTAAATGCCCTTGAACTGAATGACTTGTCAGGCTATTTCAGGGGGGCAATTAAGAATCAACCATATTGCTGTGGGACTGGAGTTACATGTGGACCAAACCAGATAAGGATGGCAGATTTCCTTCTCCAAAGGACATTAGCGAACCAAATGTGTTTTTAGGACAATCGATGATAGTTTCATTATCACCATTACTGAGACTAGCTTTCAATTCTAGATTTTATCAATTGAATTTAAATTCCACAAACTGTTATGGTGGGATCTGAACCCCTATGTGCAGGGCCGGGAGAGGGGGTGCAGACGGAGCCAAACGCCGGGGCCCAGGGACTAGGGTGCTTGGTGTTTTAAATGGAGTTCTCAACTCGTCTGCAGTGAGCAGCCAGGACTGCAGACCTGAAAGACCAGCTTGGAAAAAAAAATCAAAACTGTCAGCCGGAGAGTTTTGGTTTTTTTTACGCCGTCTGTCAAGTCACTTTCACTAGTCGCTGTGCTGCTGCTTCCGACTTTGAAAAGCCTGCCAGAAAACCACGAAACTGCCAGAGTATCAGCAGCAGCAGCAACTGTCAGGAGAGTGCTCTTGGCTGAATAATGGTAAGTGAAGTCCCTGTAACTTTAGAACCAATTGCATGCTGCGCATGGGGAGGAGGTTGGGGGGTGGGGGAGAGGTTGGCTAGGGGTTGTGGGTTGTGGGGAGGTTGGGGGGTTAGGGTGGTGAGGGGGAGGTTGTGGTGTGGGAGAAGGTTTGGGGCGGGCAGGTTGGGTGGTTGGGGGGTGACATGGAGTTTGGGGGGTTGGAAGGAGTTGGGTGGTGGGAGGTAGGTCGGGGTGGAGGGGTTGGAGGGCTTAGAGTGGGGGGAGTTGTGAGTTGGGAGTGGGAGGGAGGCTTGGGGGTGAGGTGTTGGGCGGCTTTGACTACTTGTGTGGGGTTATTAAACTTGCAGCACTGCATTCAGGTCTTTGGGACTACGCTGCTGGCATTGACTGTGCGGACTACCTGCTCTCATTGCCTTCTCAGAGTTTGACTTGAGGGTCTTGTGTACCCCTGTGCATAGAGGGCATAGCGGGGGTGGGGGTAGGATGGGGGGAGGTTGGGGGTGGGTAGCGGGAGAGTGAGGGAAGGTTGGAGAAGGGTGGAGGGGAGATGGCCATGGGTGGGGGTTGGGGGGGTGAGCTGGAGCTTGTGAGGTTGGGGGAAGGTTGAAGCTGCCTACCCTACCAGGTAGATTGGGGGTGGATGAGGTTGTAGGGGGAGGTTTGAGGGGTGGGGGGGGTTAGGTTGAGGGGATTGGTGGGAGGCTAGAGAGGGGGTGCTGTGGGGAAGTTGGATGGGGCTGGGAGGGGAAGTTGAGGATGGTAGGGGTCATTGTTGGAGTTTCTTATTTATTAATTACATGTTTCCACTTAATTTAGACCATAAGACCATAAGACATAGGAGCAGAAATTAGGCCATTCGGCCCCTCGAGTCTGCTCCGCCATTCAATCATGGCTGATAAGTTTCTCAACCCCATTCTCCCGCCTTCTCCCCATAACCTTTGATCCCCTTACCAATCAAGATAAGACCATAAGACAGATAATTTATCTGTTTCCCTCACACCTCAAACAACAATTAGAATTTCTAAAATACTATTTGCACATTTATTTAGTGCAAATGTAATGCAAAATCATATGGAACCTGTGGATAGGTTGTAAATTCACAGTGTACAACATAATTATATGGCAATGGGTTGGCACTAGAGAAGTCAGAATGGGAAGGTTGTATTAGCTACAGAGTTGAATTGTTTTGTAGATGTGATTTCTTTGTAGCCATTTTGCTTACATTAGTTGATTGTTCTGTGATTAATTATCATTAGAGAATCAGTATTGGGCCTCCAATTTCGCCAATACTATAGTCATTCTGCCTACTGCATGCAGCTGTAATGAAAGAATGTCAAAACCTACCTTTATATAGCACCTTTCATGATGTCCCATATCGCTCTACAGCTAATTAAGTACTTTGAATTGTAGTCACTGGTATAACGTAGGCAATGTTATTAAATGGTGCAGCAGGCTTGAGGGCCTGAATGGCCGACTCCTGCTTCTAATACTGATGTTCGTATGTCATTCTAGAGGGATGAGATGAGCTGGGCTAGATGGCCTTTGTCATCCATAATTATCTTGTGAACATAGGGTGGAATCATGGCTGGAATTCTGTTAATTTTGTTGCTAATGGAAGTTTACTGAACTGGCTTTGTGGGATAAAATAGCTGGGACAGGAATATGTAATGGTGAATCAGTGAATCATTGTGAATCAGTAACCTGTTTTGCATTGCACACGATTCTCAAGTACCTTTTCCATTGAATTAAATCTTGTTTTTTTGTCTACTTACGTATTATCCTACTCTATCTTGGTACTTCATATGAGTTTTTTGAGATATTGAAATATTGTAATAAAGTGGTGTTGCACAGTAGATGTTGAAAATATATTACAGTGAGAATCAACAATCAGCAGAGTATTCTGACTTGCTAATCAAAAAGACATAGATACAATTGTGAGCAATTCAGCTTTGTTCCTCTGGCCTCTTGAAGGTTCTGTTGCACAGAGACACCTTAGGGCTCCAACGCTTCTTACTAACATGTTGTTCAATCACTCCACTTTATTGTTCAGGAGTCATTTAATCTTTCTACCCTGTGAGGTTGCTGATAAAATAGAAGCCATTTACACCCCTTGTATGAAATAATTATATTGAATAATATCATACACCAAGGCAGAAGAAATCCTACTTCTACTTCTACAGAATGGAAGCAGTTTATCTGGGTTGCAAACATTGAACCTTTCCCCAAATATGAATTTACTGTCGTCGTTTGCAAATAGTGCAATGTGCAGAATGTGTTAATGAGGACTGAGGTAGCTACTGAAATCAATGTTATTATCTGCACAGTGCACAGTGTTAGAAATAACTAATGCGATATTTTCCTGTCAAACTAACAATATTGCATGATGCTGCTAAAGTCAAACTTGTAATCTCTGGTTTGTCTAATATTCACAGTGGCATCATCTATAGTGTGTGCACAAACTAACACTACATATGTTGTTGTTGTTCTTAATATATTTGACCCATGTTGCATATATATTGGACAATATTTATAGCCAGGTGCCACTAATGGGTCTTTTCGTTTTACTAGGTTCTTTCTGTGATTGTTTGGTGCATTGATTGGAGAACTTTGAAAGGGGAAAAGATATCATGCATGATTGAGGGGGGAGGGTTAAAATGAGGGGGTTTGGGGGTGGGTGTAGGAATAAGGAGCCTGGACACAGGGGATTCACCAGGGCCCGTGATTTCTCTCCCTGGCCCAGAGCATGAGCCTGGACCCCTGGGCTGCTAGTCTAGTGACATTATCACTACACTACAGGTATTAGGTTTCTTCCTCCTAATAGATGAAATATTTATTGGGTTTTACGGCATAATGTGTATCAAGAATGCTTAAATAAATTTGAAAGCTGGGAAACAATGACGTGTCATTTTAATGATTTTTAAACATATGACAAAACCCACAACATAAAGTGACCATAAGATTAATGTTACAAACAAATACTTAGGGGAGGACTTATCAGGAAACAGTTGTAAATGTGTAGTTGTGACCTGTTTACAATGATCAAACACTTAAAACAAACCTCCAAGACATCATGATGACTACACCTAGAATTGCAGCTTGCAAAATAGAAGCCCAGTGTTAATTGCCACTTGGATAAATCTTAGGAGTAGAATCCGCATTCACAGCACCAGAATTGCTGTGCTCCCTTTGATTGGAATCTTCTTTGCCATGCAGAGGAGGCTTTGGAGATGGCGGTGGGGCAAGGAGTTGGGGGTGATGATGGAGGTGATTGGAAAGATGTGTATCAGCTCTTCTTTCAGGCATGTTTCTCCCTCCAAGCGATCTTGTTGGAGGTGGAGTCTGAACAACACTGGTTCCCCAGCCGACAGTGCAGCTAACTAACTGTCAACAATTAAGGCCCCAGTAAGGTGCAAAATTAGTGATGCCACCGTGATCCCTTACTGAGGCTGAAGCCCAGCAGAAGGCTGGAGACGGCCTCCCGGCTGCAGGCCGGGGGGGGGGGTGGTGGGCAGTGAGGACTCCTTTAATTCGCATCCCTCTTCCCAGAGCTCCTCAGAGCATCAAGTGGCTGCGGGAAAGCCTGCCAGAGCGGGGGCGAGTTTTACAGCAACATTTTCGGCAACAGAGTGGGAACCCCTGCCACCATAAAATCCTGCCTGTGATGTCCTGCACTTGCAATCACTTCAGCCCTCTCTATCTTCTTCTCTAGCTGAAACTCTTTCATTGCCTTTTTCTTCTCATCTTGCCTTTCATTCCTGAGGTGACCTTAGCTGCACAAAACACCACTGGCAGTACTGCAACTTCATCAATTCCCCTCTTTGGGGCTTCAAAAAGTTGCTTTGAAGGATATGAACTAATTCACTTAAAGATATTGTTGGTAGGTGAAAGATGGGGATATTGTTAGTTGAGCAGTATGTGAGGCTAGTGATGTAGTTGGTAGGATTTACATCTGAAGATGCATTCATTGACCTTGACCAGTCATGTGAGGCCATTGAACTTCTTGTGGCACTGCATTCAGGTCCTCAAGGATTGACTCCTGGTATTGATTCCTGTGGCTATCTGCTCCCATTGTTTTCTCACCGTGTGTCTGGAGGGCCTTCTTGTTCCCAATAGAAATGGGGCATCTCAGCTCCTCTCCACTTTCTTCGCCAAGGCCTCGAGTGCAGCATCAAGTAACTTTGGAGCCCATGTTGTGCCAATGTTTTCCAGGTCAGGAGATTTGGGGGTTGGACATCAGGGTGTGGGGAGGGACGGATATCGGAGGGGGTCGGACATCGGGATGGGGAGGGACAGACAAAAGAGGGGTCAGACGTCAGGTGGGGGCTGTCGACACCAGGGGGCACAGACTTTGGGAGGGGATCATACATCACTGGGGGGTGGGGTTTTTGACATCAGCAGGTTTGGACATCGAGGGTGTGGGGGGGGGGTCAGACATTGGGGGATTGGGAGGGTCAGCCATCGAGTGGGGATCAGACGTCGGACTTTGAGGGGGAGGGTTGTACATCGGAGAGGGGTTTGGGGTGTGTCGGAGGTCAGAAGTGAGAGGCCTGTTTGGCTGAGGATGGAGATAGGGCATACTGGGCGTGAGGGAGAGGCGGATGTCCGCTCCAGTGTGGGGGGAGGTGTCGGGACGGTTGGGGGTACTCATTGGTACAGATTGGTACTGCGGTCCAGGGAGGGGGGGTGTTGGGTCGGTTTGATGGAGAGTTGGGCCTGTGGGGAGTGGGGGTCAGATTGTTGGACGGGATGGTTGAGTCGGGTCAGGTCGAGGGGGAATCTCATGGAGAGTCGGTGGGGGGATGGTGAATACTGTGTGAGGTGGGGTAGTTGGTGGATGTGGAGAGACCCCTGGAGGGTCAGGGGTGTGGGGCGAGTCCCGTTGGGGGCGGGGGTGGGGACCGTCCTGTGTCTTTACTTCTGTGTTTTAATTCTTCTAACCTTTTCTGAGTAACTATTTGTGTAACACAGGCAAAACCATCTAATGTTTGTGATTTAAATCACTTTTTCGGATGGTTCCCAGCACAGGGCAATTGCCCAGAGGAAGTTTGCACTTCTGGGCAATTGCTGTGCAAACCCTTACCTTTGAATCTCCAATTGGGTTTGCCCAGTGCATCTTTGAGGTACCCCCCCACCCCACCCCCCCACCTCCCCACCCCTCCCCACCCCAAATCCGACGCTGAGGAGCTTGGAAGTTAGGGCCCAATGTTTCAGGTCATTTCAGGGTTCTGATGAAAGGTCCTGAACTGATTGTCTCTCTGATCTGTTTATCTGATGTGTAATATACCTTTAAGAAGAATGTTATAAAGGAAGATCACATTATCCTAGTATCCAATAGTAGAGTAGCATGGGCTACCTCAGTAGTCAGTAGTTGTTAGTAGTGTAGAGATAGAGTTTGAAGCGTAAGCACATGTTTAGTTGTTGCTGAGTACCTTTGTAAATAAACTAAAAGTTTCCACCTATGAAGTCTGTGCTGATCAACTCTGTCAATAGTACCAACTCAGCCTCCACTCACAACAGGCGTATTATGAAGATCCACAGGATCCAACAAACTGGCAACAAGAATTAAACAAGTTAAACAGAAAAAACCAAGTGAAACGAAATCTGCACTGTACCTCGCACAGTAACTGTAAGTAGAAGTTCTGTTCAAATTGTTGAATTAACTCCCTCACAGAAGTACGCAATTCGGAAGAGCTGATCCTTTCGTTCCAGCAACAGGCGACTGGTCTCACTGCATTGAATGTCTCACATTCTTTTTCCAAGCGACCGAGATTATGGGGGAAGAGAAGAGGCAGGCGATCTGCATAAGTACATGTGGGAATGAAACCTATGGCTTCATTCGAAGTGCCCCAGACTTGAGAAATTTTGATAAATTAGTGGACATAGTGAAGGGCCTTTATCAACCAAAGCCCTCAATAATGATGCAAAGTTCAAGTTTCATCCAAGAGTTAGAGCCCCGGGGGAGACAATCGCATGCTATGTGGCAAGCTTGAAGCAATTAACAGAACATTGTGCGTTTGGTACATCCCTAAATGATATGCTCAGAGATCGTTTAGTGTGCGGTGTGAATGAGGACACGATTCAGAAGAGATTGCTGTCTGAAACAAATTTGAATTTCAAGAAGGTACTAGAGAAAGCACTGACCATGCAAAGTGCAGTAAGAGATTCAAAAGCCATACAGGGAGTGTAAAATGGCGCCGTCCTCCACATGGGGCGGGTAGCCCCAGCCAAAAAGCGCGTGAAAATGCTAGACTCTCCTGAGAAGCAGTAAACAGCCCCTAATAGCAGGAAAATGAGAAGAAATGACTTAGCAACGAAAAGAAGAAATAATTTCAATAGAGGTGGAAACAAGCTGTCTTTTAACGATTGGCAGTTAAAAAAAATAGAATGTTTTTATTGTCATAGAAACGGACACATAATGAGACAGTGCAAGGAAAGAAACAAGCAGACTTTTGAACAAAAGGAAAAAAAGCAGTGAGATCCACAATGTAGAATAGCCTGAAGCAGCAAATTCAGATATTTACTCGTTATTTAATTTGAAGGTTGGAAAAACAGAACCAACATATGTGACAGTGAAAGTGAATGATAGACCTATTCGAACTGAAGTGGACACAGGAGCTTCCACTACAGTAAATGGGGAACAAACCTTCAGATATCTGAATAATGGGGAACATCAATTAAATTTAGAAGAAACTACTGCCCAATTAAAATCATACACTGGTGAAGACATCCAAGTCAAAGGCATAAGTAGAGTAACTATCCATCATAGAAGTCAATCGGCCACCACTCACAACAAGTGTGCTACGAGGATCCATAGGATCCAACACTGGTCCTGATGTAAGGTCCCGAATTGATCCTGATGAAAGATTCTGAACTGGTTCTGATGAATGGTTCTGAACTGGTTTTGATGGAAGGCTCTGAACTGGTTCTGATGAAACAACTTGAAACGTTAACTCTGTTTATCTCCACAGATGCTGCCTGACCCATTGAGCTTTTCCAACTTTTTTTGTTCTTATTTCAGATTTCCAGCATCTGCAGTAATTCTGTTTTAATTTCTTAAAGTGGTGGAAGCCACTCCTGATATTAATGCCTTGCTGCTGCTTTCAGCTAATTAACCTGGTGGTTAGTCCTGGCTAGATGCTGAAATAATTGCAGTGAACAGGTGGCTTGAAGTCGGCTTGCTGCTTGCATCACAATCAATGTGTCCTGGTTAAAATCTCTTTGCGATCCCCACATCTGTGTTCCAGGGGCTGTCGAATTCAGCTTCGAAAAGGCATTTGATAAGGTGTCGCACAACTGACTTGTGAGCAAAGTTATAGCTCATGGAATAAAATGGACAGTAGCAACATGGATAGGAATTGGCTGAGTGACAGGAAACAGCGAGTAGTGGTTAACATTTATTTTGGACTGGAGGAAGGTTTGTAGTGGAGTTCACCATGGGTGAGTGTTGGGACCCTTGCTCTTTCTAATATATATAGACAGGGCACAATTTCAAAACTTTTGGATAACATGAAACTTGGAAGCATTGCAAACTGTGAAGAGGACAGTGTAGAAATACAAAAGGAAATTGACAATTTAGTGGAATGGGCAGACAGGTGGCAGATGAAGTTCAATGCAGGGAAATGTGAAGTGATTCATTTTGGTAGGAAGAACATGGAGAAACAATATAAAATAAAGGGTACAACTCTAAAGTGGTGCAGGAGTAGACGGACCTGGATGTAAAAGTGCATACGTCATTGAAGGTGGCAGGACAGGTTGAGAGAGAGGTTAATAAAGCATACTGTATCCTAGTCTCTATTAATGGGGGCATAGCGTACAAGAGCAAGGAGGTTATGTTGAACTTGTATAAGACACAAATTCCATCTCAGCTGGAGTATTGCACCCAGTTCTGGATGAAACACTCCAGGAAAGATGCAAAGGCATTGGAGAGAATGCAGACAAGATTCAGGAGAATGGTTACAGGGCTGAGGGACTTTAGTTATGAAGATAGATTGGATAAGTTGGGGTTGTTTTCCTTGGAGAAGGGAAGGCTGAGAGGACATTTGATAGAGGTATTCAAAATCATGAGGGTCCTGGACAGGGTAGGTAGGGAGAACATTTCTCACTCATGAAAGCATCCAGAACGAGAGGGCACAGATTTAAAGTAATTGGAAAAAGAAGCAAAGGTGACATGAGGAAAATCATTTTTTAACACAGTGAGTGGTTAAGGTCTGGAATACACTGCTGAGAGTCTGGTGGAGGCACGTTCAAATGAGGCATTGGGAATGGCACTAGGTGAATTGTTCATTCAGAGAGCAGGTGCAGACAGGATGGACCCAAATGGCCTTCTTCTGTGTTGTAACAATCCTGTGATTCTCAAGGTATTGACAATTGAAGGTAGCTTACCAAATGTGACAGGCATCTTTTGTACTACTCTTGCATTGGAGTCAATGATAGCAGTTACGATGTGAGCCACCAGGTATCAGTCTGCGGGGCTCCTGCCTCCAAGAAATTGAGGTAAGCCTGTGTAGCACCACTAGAATCAATGCTACATGACTGAATTTCTCCTCCCAGTGCATTAGACTTATTACTCACATTCTAGCATGAAGATTGCATTTAGCCTCAGCCTCCATGCCCGAATTAGAGCCTTGATGTGCAAAGCACTGTAGGTGTCTGGTATTGGATTATCAAACCCAATGTTACCACAATAAAGGAACCTTCATTAGTGACATTTCTCCTCCATATCATTTTGTGAATCCAAATTTTGAAACATTCACTAAACATCTTAAACTGTAAATCAGAACCTCGTTTGTTTGAGGTAAATGGTCTTGTGTGATTTGTGAGGAACTAAGACCTCACACTGCATAATTTAATAAAATATCTAAAGATATGCCCATTGCTATTTCTAAAATTTTAAAACTGAACAAAGACCTTTTAAATGGTTGAACCTATGTCTGTCTGTAACCTCAGAATGAAAGAAGCTACTTGGCAGTTTCAGGAAAACTCGCACCTCATTATCTTTGAGGAGCCACTAACAACCACCAGTGGACTGCACAGCCCAAATTCAAAGTGAACTATACAAAGGCCATCTGCATTTAATAACCCAGGTTGTCCAACAGGAGATGGATCATCTGCTAAGGCAAAGGCCCTCCAACCTTCCTTTCAATTCCTAATGGCAGAGACATTTAATGGTCTTTGGAATCCAGATAATGGATAGACATACTTTGTCAAAAACCTGGAGGAGAGGTTGGAATCATGTGACATTGGTCTCTGGCTTGGGGAACAAGTAATATTGCCTTGCTAAACTGCATAACTCAGTCTGCTGTTTAACATCTGACTAGCAGGCCACACTGAAGGTGCTCTGGCCCAGGTTGGGCACCTAGTCCTATCTACACTGCTTCTGCTGAAAATTTTGTACCATCGCCTGCAGGACTGATTCATCCCTGTGTGCCTATCTCATCTTGTGAAGTCAACACCACCAGAAAAGGAAATCCTACGATATTTATTTTCAACCTTCCTACCTCCATGAAGGAATACCTCATTGGACTTTGGTTCTGGACTCTGGCACCCACGTGAAACAATGGGCTGAATTTTGCAATCAGCGAGCAGGGAGTGGGGCCTGCCCGCCAACATGTAAAATGACACGGGATGACATCGGGCGGAACCTCCAATGTCATCCCACCCCATTTAAATTTTCAGGAAGGCGGGGACACAGCAAAATCAGCTGCGGGCCCGCCGACCTGTCAATGGCCAATTGAGGCCACTGACAGAGTCATTTAAACAATTAAAGGACCTGCCCGTCCAACCTTAAGGTTGACGGGCAGGCCAGGAGCCCTGGCGGCAAATAGATAAAACACGAAACCTCATCCAGTAGTGGGATGAGGTTTCATGAAGGGTTCTAAAATGTTTAATAAAGTTTTACTGTAATTTATGAACATGTCCCATCTCACGTGACATTGTCATATGAAGGGGACATGTTAGGGAATTTTTTTTTCTATTTTTATTCTTTTTAAAAGTGTAAGCGATCTCCCTGAGGCAGCACTTAGCCTCAGGGAGATGTGCGCTCTTTTGTGCGCATACACGAAAGAGCGCACTCTTGCTTTCGGGGAATCCCTCCCTGCCCGCACAGGAAGCGCATAGCGCTTCCCGCCAGACTTCACGCTGGGCGGGCCTTAATTGGCCTGCCCACGTAAAATGGCGGCAGGACCCACTTCTCCGGCGGGGATCGTCTTCCTGCCTGCCAGAGATTGGGTCGGGCCCGCCCGCCCGGCAGGCAGAAAATTCCCCCCAATATTTCTTTTCTCTATCCCTCTCTTTACAGGATGAGTGGATGCAATGTTGTGACCCTTGCTTTGCATTTTGAGCGCACATAAATAAACTAACCCTTTGAATTCATCCTATCTCGAATTTGCTGTGGGGTTATTAATAGAAAATTGGATCCCACCAAAACCAAGGGTTTGGGAAATATGCTACCACTTATAAAGAGGAAAACAAACCAAAACACCTTTCTGTTTATGTACAGGTGATGGGAGGAGAAATTAGCGCTATTTAAATGAACCCCCCTCCTGCCCACAACAGATTAATCTTTTGGTCAAGAAAACTTTAATAGGCAATGCACTGCTTCATATGTTGAAGATAATAGTTATGTGTGACCTAGCAATCTGCAGGATCTGCAACAGATTCTTGGAATTAATACAAATACATGCCTTGATGGTAAACTGGATTTGTAACAAGTACTGGAATGCTTTCAGTATATTTATTTTCTACAGATGTATAAAATTTTCAAGATAAAGATATGTTCTATAAAAAAAATGTTTTGCAATATTTGGACTGATTTTGGAATGATTGTAATGTTAGAATTGATGTTGTTTTGAAGTGCAATTTAGGTCAATTAATGAAAGGAATGTTATTTATGAAAAAGCCAACTGCAATCTGATAGGTTAAGGATGTTAAATCTTGGCCCCAGAAACTCTGATAAAATTCTAATCCAAATAATTACAAAATCAAAATGCAAAGCAATGTTCTAGATATTTATACTCTAAATTGAGGCATATCTTATTAAGCTTCGATGGTGTCATAAGTTACATACAAAGAGGGGGAGAAATTGGAGAAATTTTCTGAATGCTGCAAGGCCATTAATTCTGGTTGATCCTTGACCAATTCTATAAAATTGAACTCATCTTGGTATTCTTCTGATATAAATAGAAAAGGTACAATTATGACAGTCTCAGGCTCAGCAACAGATCTTCAAATGGATGTTATTCTGCACAGCAATTCATTGTAAGAATAATCATTAAGACAGCAGCCAATTTAGCTCTTCTGATGTTAATCTGTAAACCTAGCAGCTTATATTCAACTATATATAGGACTATATATTTGAGGTAATCTTACAAGGACAGGTGGATCTAGTCTCTATTCTTCTCAGTGTAACTATTTCTTGATTTTCATTCTATAAAATTTCAACTTTTTGACTTTCTACAGGAACTCCTCTTTAGGCTGGAGTTGACAAAACACAATTGTTCAGATTCAGTTTTATGCCTTTGGGCCAGCATAGATGTGATGGGCTGAATAGCCTCCTTCTATGATTCCATGAGCTGGTTTGAATTTATAGCTTCTATAAAGTGCTTTGGAACATTCTGATGGCTAAAGGCACAGCTATTTCTTTTCATAGCATTAACTCATAAGCGGATACATCCTAAAGCAGAACATCTTCAAGAGTCCATGATATGCTCCTACATAGCCCACAAAGCCAAAAGCTTGGACATTACAAAGTTAAAATAGCAAAATTCAAAATGGACACAATGATGACCAAACTGATCCAAGTTGTGAAAATCTTGATCTGATTGTTTGACTTCAAGATAACTATCTAAGATAATAATATCTGTCAATAAAAATGTGGTTTCAAATACTCATTATTGAGCTCAAAGCGTCAAAAGACAGGGAAAGACTTTAGCTTGAATGTTCAAATCTCATTCATTCCACACAGCAATAGCAATGCCTTTTATAACCTAATTGGTTTCATCTACAGAGTAGCCCAATCCATTTAAAAAGTGACTTTGCTAATTATGACCTGTTTTTATAACATTGTGGCACTGGATCAGGCAATCCATTGGCATACAGGTTGATATTTTGCATAATTTGTAGAACAATAATTTACAAGATCTCTGTTGTGAAAGCACCTGGACAAGGGCGGCTCCATAGATGGATCTGGTTTATAGCTGCAGCTGAAACACAGATGTGTGTCCATAGGTCTGTTCCCTTTATCAAGGGCGTGATTTTGACCTTTAGTTTCGACCCCTGACACCTGGGTCAAATGGGAGACAAAACCCGGCACTTTGTGGGAAACAGTCACCCAGTAGTGATTTTCCGCGAATTAGCCAATTAGTGGCCAGAGGTTGGGTCCGTTGTCCAATTGTGGAGCAGCAGCCTGCAGTTTAGGTAAGAGAGAGAGGGCACTTCCATTTTTAGGCACCCTCTCTCCAACCTTTACACTTTAAATTTAAAATATGTCTTGAATGCCTGGACCATCACTGTGGAAGGGGACACCCTCCATAGGGCGGTCTATGGCTACAGCAGAGGCTAGGCAGGCAAGGAGGGAAGGTGTCAAAGTCTGCCTGGAGTGCTGAACCCTAGTCTGTCGCTTGGAGGCCCCCTCTAGGCAGCTGGCCTAGTCCCCAATCGATGCGCTTTCAAAATAAATAAATATCTTCCTGTTGCCAGGAATTAATACAAATTCCAAAAAACAGCAAGTGAGACCAGCTGGCCAGAAGTGAAACTTATTTAAATCAACATATTCAACACACTTTATCTAAACTAATGCAAGAGCACATATGCTAATCGATAGTAAAGCATGACAATTTATTGAGTGCATAGCAGGTTTGTTTGCTGAAAGGGCTGTTATTTCAATAAAGAAGAACTTGCATTTATATAATGTCTTATACATCCTCCGGATATCCCAATGCATTTTGCAGTCAATTATTTTTGAAGTGCAGTCTCTTCAGTTTTGTAGGCAAATGTATCCACCAATTTGTTCACATTAAGGAGTGAGATAAATACCTGGTTCAGATGTTTTTGATAATGTTGATTAAGGGGTTGGCTAGGACCCATCCCCACATCCCAAAGTCACCTCTGACAGCGCAGCTCCCTCACTATTGCACTGAAGTGTCAACCTAGATTATGTGCTCAAGTTCCAGGAGTGGAGTTTGAATCTACAACCTTCTGACCTCTGAGATGGGAATCTCAACAACTGAGTCAAGCCAACTCAAAGTGAGACTTTTGACAACAGCAGTTTTGCCATGAAGAGGGTTTTTTTTCTTTAATTCTTCTATGGGATGTGAGCATCACTGGCAAGGCCAGCATTTTGTTGCCCATCCCTTATTGCCCTTGAGAAGGTGGCAATTGGCAGCACAAGTAAAATGGATTTTGGTGGACAACAGCATGAAGCAAATAAAAACTCTTAAGCAGCTGAAATACTAATGATTTAGGCAGCATGTGATCATAAAATTGTACAAATTATTCCAAGTGGTCTGAGGTCTGAATCTATAAATGTGCCAGGTTTTTTTTTGTAAACAATAGCCTCAAAGTAAAGGTACA
The DNA here is from genome assembly GCF_964194155.1 of Cetorhinus maximus. NCBI lineage: Eukaryota > Metazoa > Chordata > Chondrichthyes > Lamniformes > Cetorhinidae > Cetorhinus > Cetorhinus maximus. Next base: position 50,584,259 of record NC_135890.1, on the reverse strand, counting down.
TAGGAACTGGAATAGGCTATTCAGCCCCTCAACACTGTTCAGGGAGAATTGGAAAAAGTTACTAAGCTAATGCCAATTGATAGAGATTCTACATTGTGCAGTAAAACCTTAGGAGGATCTCCTTAAGCCACATTTTCTGGGGGCATATTGAGGATTCTGAAACAGCATGCAAAGGCATGTCTAACAACAAGGCTAATTCTGGTTCCACAACCCAACCATGCCTCATTATCTGCGCAAGTGGGCAAGTGACAAGCTTTATGCACATTCAATAAACAATGAAAAAGTGTGTCCATTGTGCAGAATGCCCTGGGCACCAACATGTGTGGCACTCAACAATAGGGATGCCTAAATGATCTACATGATGATGGAATGTCCTACCATCTGACTGACATGTTTTATAAATCAACAACTTCTATTGCATTGCCTAACATTGCATGGCTAATTTTACAAATTTGCATTCGTATTACACTCCTCACCTGCCAGGTGTGCAGTCCCCACTTTGGGGAGTGCACACACAATTTCCTGGTGTATGCTCCCAGTGGCTAAGGCTTGGAGTCAGAAGCACACATTCTTCAAATTGCCCCATCTGTATGTAGAACTGAAGCCTTTTTTGATTGACCAATATTGACATCTCTGTACATCCTGTAAATAAAATAAGGCTAGTTAACAGTTGGTTAAAGTGGGATTTTTGGAGCAGCAATGCCACAGTTTAAGGCTTGTGTTGCATAGCCCTCAGCATAATCAGATAATCATTCCAAATCCTTGACAAATAATGACTTTCTCTATGGTTAATGCAATATTTTTGTTCTCACTTCATCAGCGTGGAAATTTTAATTATTGAAAATACTTTGTTTTAAATTCTGACTGTTTTACCAAGATGGCTGCCAGCTATTTTGCAGTATCAGCTGACCAGTTATATGTATCTTCTGGACTAACAGAGACCAGTCAAGTGTAACAGTTCAATTATTTTTTGGTAAACAGGAACATTAGCAGTAATTGAAATGTGAATGCTAGATTTAGTTTTTCATGAAAGCAATGCTATTACTGTAATCACTTGACATTTACTGCCAACAGCTTACCTTTAAAATGTTGAAAGAAATAGTGCTTGATTTTCCTTGTGGTTATCTGCAGATGTAATTCCCTGGAGAATTACTTTCAGTCTAAAAATACATAAGCACTTGAGGTTGTATTACACGATTCAAGTCAAGCACGGTACACAAACACAATCCTTTATACTGCAAGTATAAAAATAGAAGTTTAATTCAAGAGCTCAAGAAATTAAAAATTAAGTTTATGCTACATGGCTTCAAAGAACAAAGTAATCTTATTGCACAACTGGGAGTTCAGATCCCGCCTCAACTGCTGGCGTTCTACCATTATTCGACTTGAATTATGTGGAGGGATTGGGTCTCCTGGGATTGTTCTCCTTACAACATAGGAGATTAAGGGGGAGATTTAATGGAGATGCACAAAATTATGAAGGGTTTTTACACTGTAAATAAGAAGAAGCTGTTTCACTGGTAGGATAGTCAGTAAGCAGATGACACAGATTTAAGATAATCAGCAAAAGAACCAGAGGGCAGATCAGGAGATTTTGTTTTCTATGCACCAAGTTGATATAAACTGGAGTGAATGCCTGTAAGGGTGGTGGAAACAGATTAAATTGTGACTTTCAAAAGGGATTTGGATGTATACTTTTTTTTTAAATGCAGGACTGTGGAGAAAGAGCAAGGGTGTGGGGCTAATAGGATAGCTTTTTCAAAGAGTTAACACAGGCACCATGGGTTGAATTTGTCCCTTGTGGGGGCTGCGTGCTTCTGTGATTGTAAGAGCTAACTAGATTCAAGCACAATGGCTTGGATTGTTTGGTTGTCATGATGGCAAAACTGTCACCATCTGCCATCATTCGCTCTGTGAAACTGACAGCAATTTCTGGCATCTGTAAGTATATAATTAAACCCGGATACTCAGAAGTTGCTTCCAATGATTCCCTGCCTTTTCACAGGGTGCACAGTTGAAGTGGTCGCAGATGGAAATCTTTAGAAACCACTTGAATCGACATGAATCTTCCCTTTTTTATTATTAGTCTTGCTGTAGAACCCATGAAAAAACTATGCCTTGTTGAATAAGGTGTAACTGGGTTTTTAACCACATACTAAATTCATAATTACTGCTGAATAACCTCTCTGGCCCTGAAAAGCTAATCTTATATTCATGGAATATCCAATTTCTCCACTCTGATAAAAAAAATCCACAGATTTCTAAAATAATAAAATAATAATTATCTTAAGTTGTTTGTGATAATTCATCTTTTACCTTAATCCCACGTGTATGTCCCAATCTTTACTTCGGCCTCTGCAAAATGATTAAAAAGGAAGTGGTTTCTACTTCCTAGTTTGTTGCCTGCGAGAATTCTGCAATGTGATTGGCTGCTTAGACTGCTTGATGGCATCACTGTTGCTGGACACTGGAGATCCACTTGAGTTGATGCCAGAATCAAAGTAATGTTGGGAAAAGGAAAGTCCATACCACAGACATTGCTAGATATTTTTGGGCAGCTTTCTTCAGGCGGACGAATAATGCTATTGCTTCATCACCAATTGTGAAACACAGTCCAATAATACACTTGATTACACTAAAAAATACACTCACAACGTTTGATGCAATACTTCAATATGTACTAAACATTTATTTGAAAATGGCCCTCAGCCTTAACACAAAGTTTAAGATTATATTATGAGAATATTAGTTCAGGTATTTTGAATGGGGTACCATCCATATTTGAAAATTTCTAGATTAAAGAGGGAGCACAAGATGGATGGAGAGAAAACAAGGAAGATTACAATATATTAGAGGAAGAATTAGTACAATCCACATCCACAGACATTTCACAACAAATGAATTATCTTTGAACTGAATTCTCTGTCATTATGTAGGCAAATTCAGCAGCTGATTTGTGCATAGCAGAATCCACAAACAGCAAATCTGTCCCTCAAAAAAACAGACGGTTGAGAGAGGAATTTTATCATGGAAATCACCCTGCCCTTCTTCAAATAGTAGGAAATCCTTAAATAGTGCTATGGATATTTGTGTGTCAACTGAGCATCTCGTTCAAGAGGTAAGATCTCCAGGAATGTAACAATCACTCAGTGCTGCACTGGAGTATCAGCCTAGCTTACATGCTCAAGTCAATGAGGCTTTGCCATCATTACTCAGAGAATAGATTGCTCCCACTGAAACAAACTGACTCCAATAAAGGTGAAAGTTAAATGATTAAATATTCACTCATGTATTTTGAAGCAAATAAGTTTAGCTGAAGCCATGTTGAAGCAATTTTAAATAGTTGACTATTTCTTGTAGCATGGAGTTTGTAGTGCGGTAACAATATTATTTCTTATCCCCAGGGTACAAGTAACACCATTGCCATAATATATTGATGTGTGTTTCAACTGTAAAGTGGAAGTTGAAAAAAACTGTCAACCTGCAATTCCTTGGAGTTGCCAAAAGTCTTAGGTTTAAGATGACCATAAACTGTCAAAGTAAACCAAAACTGCTGGTGAACACAGGATTCAAATGTGTATTTCAACAATGAAAGTCTTGAAAAATGAAGATACTCTAGTTATTATACTGAACAAAGGGTAAAGCATGCTCAACATTGAATGAAATGTATTTGTGTGATTTCACTTAACCAACAGCCTGACTTAAGTCCCTTGTTCCTTTGGTGTACATCCTTTTTACTTGTTACAATTTGCTTGGTCTAGTCCCTGGTATTTAACTATGAGCCTTTTACCACAGTGAAGTGATTTTGTGTTTTGTATCTTATAACAACTTAGTAAGGCTCAGGGCTTATCCCATAATCCCACATTCCCAGCAAGGGGGTGGGGGGTGTGATGGTGGAGAAAAATCAGACTCAGGCTACAATATACAATATGGCAAAATCAGGCTACAATATAGCCCCTCATCAACCCCAGCTCCCAAAGCTGCTTCCACTGCTAGGCATGCTGGATTGTAAAATTAGCAATATTAATCATGCACTTTATACACCTGAAACTGCACATAAATGATATACTAACCATAGTCAGAGCTTCTGTCTTTCAGATGAAACATTAAACCAAGGTCCAACCCTACCAGGTTAGTGGATATTAAATAACCCATGACACTCTTTGAAGAAGAGCAGAGAGTTCTCAATGTGACCTACAAAATACCGCAGACTCAAGCACCACCAAAAACACTTATTCATCTCACTTGCAGTGTGAGAGACCTGTGTGCACAGATTAACTGCCACATTTATCTACCTAAGAGAGAGCTATACTTCTGAAATGATTTCCTGGCTTTAACGTGCCTTATGAGGTCACGAAGATATGATATGATGCTACTTAAATTCAAATCCATTCTTTCTTAATCTAGTCAGTATTTGAAAATCACATTTATACCAAACATTTGGAATGTGATTATTTTAAGCATTCACCAAATTGGTGTCAAATTAATGGATCTTATCTCTTTAGAGTTTTTTAAAATCTCGATTCTTAAAAAGCAGGAAAATGCACATGGCATGTGTGAGATCACAATCTAATATATGGTTGATGTTATCATCATGCAGATAGATGCTGGGCATTAAAGTGCACTCCTAAGTGTAGGGAAAACAAGGTCCGTTTATGTGAGGAGCAGACGTTGAACACAAGAGCATGTAGACCCATGAAATACCTAACACGGATTAAATTGCTAATTTAGTTCCATTGGCATCAAATTATGAATGAAAGGCTTTGCTCAAAATAATTGTATGTAGAAATCTCTCAGCTACAAACAGACATGCTTTCATTCAAGCAGTCTAAGATTTAAACCTAGCTGCCAGAGATGAAAGGTTAGTTTTCAGCCTACCAGAAGACATAATCCTCACAGAAAAATCGTACAAAGTAAAAAATTTAAAGTGCACAGAACCAAAGAATATTTCTGAGTACACAATTCTCTTGTCTGACTTGTGATAAAAATATGGATATAAAGTTGCAATAGAATTATAATTGAAGTGCAAAGAGCTGGAAGAAGCTCCTCTGGCAATTTAAGGAGCCTGTTCATTTGAGATAGGTTCCTGTTAGTTCAAAGGGTGCCTTTACACATATAACCCAAAGAGAAACACACATCACAAGCTGCTAAGGAAGCTAGCAAAGTCTAAAATACCACCAATGCTGGAAATCTAAAATAGAAACTGAAAATGCTGGAACTACTCAGCAAGTGTGGCAACAAGAGAGAATCAAAGTTAACTTTTCAGGGTGAAGTAAAGGAAGCAGACACATTAGATATACACCACTAAAGTGATTCCTACCAGACGTATGGAAACATCAAAATTTTACGGCACAGAATGAGGCCATTCAGTCCATTGTGTCTGTGCCACCAAGAAAAGGTTATCCAGCCTCATGCCACGTTCCAGCTCTTGGTCCATTGCCTTGTAGGTTACAGTACTTCAGCACATACAAGTATTGTTTGTGAAATGTGATGGGTGTTTCTGCCTTTACCACCCTTCCAGGCAGTGAGTTCCAGACCACTACCAACCTCTAGAGGAAAAGATTTCTCATCAACTTCCCTCTAATCTTCTGCCAATCACTTTAAATCAGCCCCCTGATTATTGACCTCTCTACTAAGAAACATAGGTCCAACTTATCCAGTCTATCTCATTCTATTTCTTCCTTCCTTTAAAACAATGGCACAACATTAGCAGTCCTCCTGTCCTCTGGGCCCACACCTGTGGTCAGAGAGAATTTTATAATGTTCAGAGTCTCCATTAATTCCTTCCTTGCTTCTTTTGGCAGCCTGAGATACCTTTTGTCCGGGCCTGCTGAATTAACACTTTCAAAGATAGAGCCCGCTTAATATTTCCTCTCTTATTATTGGCTGGAGTCATGGAGACACCACGGACCTTTAAAAATGGTGGGCAGACCTGATTCCAGGATTCCTGGCTCCACTCCCAGTGCCCCAATTTTACCTGACGCAAGATAAGCATGCAGGCAGCGAGCCCACACCCTGAACTCCTGACTTGGCTGGCTCCATTGTGGGGGTAGGCATCTCCTAGCTCATGTCCCCCCCGCCCTCCCCCAATGGCCCCTCATACCCACCATGCCAATTCATGCCTCCCACCAACACCCCTTCTAGCTCCTCATACCCTTCATTCCAAATCATGGCACTTCTATGCTGATTGATCCAATATACACTCTGTATGAAACCAATGCACCTTATAGTAACAATGTCATGTGTGCAGCTGCTTAAAAAAAACCCCACACATAGGGCAAAATTTTGACCTCGTCGGGCGGGTGTGGCAGGCGGGCCCGGGAGCAGTCACAAAGCCGATTGCCGCCCGCGATCAGGCCCCGATATGGATTTCATGCTGGTTGGCCAATTAATGGCCAGCCAGTGTGAAACGCGCACTGCAGCACTCAGTGTTGCTGGGTGGGGGCGGGAGGAGCACGGGCAGGGAAGTTCGCGCATGCGCGGGGATATGCTCAGTAAAACCTTCCTGAGGCACAGAGCTGCCTCAGGGAGCTGAAGATTTTTAACAATAAAAACAAAGATATTAAAAACAATGAAAACATGTCCCCTCATGTGACTCTGTCACATGAGCAGGGATATGTTAAATATGAGTGTTAAAAGTTTTTAATATTTTTAAAATCATTGGTTGAAACCTCATCCTGCCCATAGATGAGGTTTTGCCAAAAATACAAAGGCCTCTTAGCCTTTTCACCCGCCTGCCAGCCGAATGGTTGGACAGGCAGCAAAAAGTTCGAGCTAATTGTGTTCTTAAGGGCCTTAAGAGGCCACTTAATTAATGGCGGGCGTGGCTCCGACTTCCAATCACGCCTTCCGAGCGAAATATCGCGTGAGTGCGCAATGACATTGGGGCACTCGCCTGATGTCATCGCGCGTCATTTTACACTCGTCCGGGTCAGGCACACGCCAATCCAACGGGAGTAAAATTCTGCACATAATATTCTTAAAATAACTGCTGCTATTAGAGTTGCTGAAGTGTCAATTAACGAGACCTTTAAAGTATCAATAACAGATGATATATGCATTTCAGACCTCCTTACCTTGTGTGAATAAACATTAAGCCATTGACAAAAGAGATCACAGAGAAAAAGCTTATTAACACGTCATAAATTTATCAATCAGCTTCCAAACTATGTCAACAGAAGAAGTCAATTTTTTAATGGGAGTCTGGGTTCTCAACCTGCAGATGCTAGTGCCACAAGAGACTATGACTTCCAGGCATATTGTCACAGACATCTGTGCCCTTGTCGCCAAAGACCTCACACTTCACAGTACTGGTCGTCATGCCCTGCCAGCGGCAGTCAAAGTTACTCTGGCCTTGAACTTCTTCACATCTGGATCATTCTAAGGATCAGCTGTGGGCCTTATTGGCATCTCATAAATGACTGCAACCCACTACATCTCACTTGTCACTGATATCCTCTTTGCCAGAGCTGGACAGCACATTCATTTAACGAAGAACATTGCCTCGCAAGAACAGATTAGATTTGCCTGCATTGCTGGATTCCAGCAGGTGGAGGGCATCATTGGCTGCAGCCATGTGGCCATTAAAGTGCCCAGTGACTGGTCAGTGAGATACATCAACAGGGAAAACAACAACATCCCTCAACATCCAGCTGGTCTGCCATCACAACAAGAGCTTGACCGTGTGTGTGCTCATTTTCCTGGCAGTTGCTGTGAGTCCTTCATCCTCTGCCAGTCCAGGCTGCCTCAGATTTTCACTCAACTCCCTTTGAATGTGGATGGATCTGAGGGGACAAGGATAAACCCTTGAAGAGATGGCTACTGACCCCTCCAATGGAGCCCTACATGCAGGCATGGAGGTAATATAGCCAATGCCACCTGATCAGCAGGACAACCACTGAGCAGGCCGTTGGGCTTCTGAAGATGTGACTCCAGTGCCTGGACCGGTTGGATGCTGCCCTCCAATACCCTCCTGCAAGGGTCCCAGTCATTGTGGCTTTCTGCTGTGCTCTCCATAACATGGTCCACCTGAGATGTGTGGATCCTGAGGATACTGAGGCCCTGAAAGGAGGCAGCTCATCAGGGTAGGAACAGGGTAAGAGGGGAGGAGGAATTGGAAACAGAGAGCACTCTGAACAGACAGGTGCCCTTGTTGTGTGACAATGTGGCCTCTTCCTGCCACCCTACTCCCCCTCACACCCTCCAGCATTAGATTCAAGTTGCATTGATGAAGCAAGGGGCTGCCCTGCCCCGAGTGCCAGGCCTTCAGCTCCCCTGTGACACCTCGCTTCCCTCTGGTGAAGTGGAAGGCTTTGGGACAAAATCAGCAGATCCCACCCTCAGGATAACCAGCAGCCTCAGTGCTGGTTGCCATGGGGCATCTAAATGAGGCCCACACTTCATCTGACCCACCTCTGTTCCTGCCTCCACTGGGTCTAATGGACAGGAAATCGGTCTCTATGCCACTTGATGGCTCTTCCCCCATGAAAACCTGAACCAGTTCCCCACTGGAGGCGAGTTTCTGACCCAAAATAAAACCTGTCCCTGTTTCCCATCTGCACGGTGAAAATTCAGCCAGGATGTCAGTTTAACAACTCATCTGAATGGCCTTCTTCAGTTCCACAATAAAAGCTCAGTGTTCCTTAATGTTTTCAATTCCCTGGAGTAGGGGTTTAAACCCCAGGCACCCTGACTTAAAGACGAGAGTACTACTACTGGGCTTTAACATCAAACTAGGACCTTAAATGCAGCCAAGGCAAAAAGCAGCACAAGCACTTGCAGACACAAAATGCATCAGGACCGCAAGAGTGTAGTCCTGTAGGAAATGGATGAAGACTTTTCCCAGTTCTACCCTCCCTCTCCCATGGCACACCTATGCACAGCACCAAAGGATCTCCCCCTCTGTTGAAGCATGTTCCACAGCTCTGCATAAATTATAACCAATATCACTTATGACATTTTGGGTGCTTGAATATGCGTGTCTTTGCTACGAAAGCACTTTTATCCCATGGAGCTACTAAAATAAAACTCAGGCGAATAAATACCTTGAGGTGTTTATTTCTTTCTTGTGAAGCCTTCAGAGCTCTTTATGTTTTTTCACATTATGCTTTGAATCCATAAAAATCACTAGGCTGTACTCGATCAATGCCCTTGACATTGTATTAAATATGCAACTGAACCTACATCAATGATTGATGTAAATGATAGAGTCCTAAAGCAAACTCTGTACACAAAGCATACCCTACATCCAAAGTACTCAAAGTGTAAAAATGCAACATTCATAAATTTTGAGCATGATTATGTATAAAAATAAATGAGAATGTTCTTCAAATATTGACAGATGTTTATTTGCATGATACTAATGTTCAAAATAAAACCATGACAAAAACGATAGACAGGACTTTTAGGTTGGCATTTGGGCATGACCGGTGGGCCCATGAGCGACCGGGCAATGGCCAGTCAGCGTGAAGCCCACGTGATCAGCGCTGCCTGGGGTAGGGGTGGGAGGAGGGCGAGCACTGAAGTCAGTGCGGGCATGGGGGCGAGCGCTCACAGAAAGCTCCCTGAAGGCAGAGAGCTGCAACAGAAGCAGTCACCTAAGCATAGACATTACGGGGAGAATTTTCTCCCTGTCGGGAGGTTTGGATGGGAGCGGGCGCGAGCGAGCACATAGCCTATTTCTGCTTGCGAGTGGCTGTGCGCCGCCATTTTACATGGGCAGGCCAATTAAGGCCTGCCCAGCGTGATGCTCACCCGCAAGCGCTGAGCGCTCCCTGTGTGGGTGGGGGTGGGGTGTGGGGAGTAGGCTGAGTTGGGAATTCAGTCTTTTGTGCATGTGTGCGAAAAAGCGCAGGAATCTCCCTGAGGCACAGAGCTGCCCCAGGGAGATTAGTTTGATATTTGAAAATTTTAATAAAGAAAAACATTTTTAAGACATGTCTCGTCATGTGACGGTGTCACATGAGCTGGAACACGTCAATGAATTTTATTAAAAATTTTTATTAAACTTTAAAAACCTTCATGAAGCCTCATCCTGCCGACCCGAAGATTCTGGCCTATAAAAATCCTGTGCATAGATTTTTATATTTTCATATTTTTAAATTTAATAATGGAAACCTCATCCCACCTTTGGATGAGGTTTCCTGAAAAACCCAAAGGCTGCCTGGCCAATTCACCCGCCCGCCAACTGTAATGTTGGAAGGGCAGTGAAAAATCCCAGTTAATTGCACTGTTAATGGGTTTAATAGCCCTCTTAGTTGACAGTGGGCATGCTTCCGAGTTTAGTGCCTGCCCACCAGCCGAAATATCGCGGGAGTGCGCGATGGCATCAGGATGTTTGCCTGGCGTCTTCACGTGCTATTTCATGCTCGAGCGGGTCAGGCACGTGCCGTTCTGCTCAGTGAAAATTTCTGGCCTATAGGTAGAATGCTAAATCACAGCCAGTTTTATTATGTTCAACTGTAATAGTCAGATGTGTGGGTATGTGCCTGGCTATCTGATGAATTAAGGCCTTGAACATATGTTATGGAATTATTGCCATGTCATATATGACTATGTACAACTGGGATTGGGGCTTACAGAGGGAGAGAGGTGAATGGGTCTAGCAACAGTGAAGGGAGGATCCAAGGGCTTAACTGCATTATTAAGGTCAAGTTAAGATACAGTGGCTGTAAATATTCAACTTTCTATCCCCTCTTCTGTCTTTGCCTCTTTATCAATGTTCGATGTGCTGGAGTGGGCGCGGGTGGGCGTGCCTCCGATCGGAGCCAATTAAGGCCCGCCCAGTGTGAGGTGTGCCAGGAAGTGCTGTGCGCTCCCTGTGCGGGCGGGGAGTGGGATTCCCTCAGCTGGGAGTGCACTCTTTCACGCATGCGCATGAAAGAGCACACAGGTCTCCCTGAGGTTAAGTGCTGCCTCAAGGAGATCGGCTCGGAATTAAAATCTTAGATAGAAATGATAAAAAAATTTCCCTGACATGTCCCCTCATGTGACACTGTCCATAACTTCCATTGAAAGATCTAATAAAAATTTAAATACCCTCATGAAACCTCATCCCGCCCGTGGATGAGGTTTCATGCTTTTTCTGAAGCCCGCCAGGGCTCCTGGCCTGCCCGCCAACCTTAAGGTTGGACATGCAGGTCCATTAATGACCTTAATTAGTTTTCAATGGCCTCAATAGGCCGTTGACAGGTCAGTGGGTGCACAGCTGACTCGGCTGCGCTCCCGCTGACCTGAAAATGGAAATGGCGCGGGGTGATGTTGGGAGTTCCACCCGATGTCATCCTGTGTCATTTTACACGTCGGCGAGTGGGCCCCACCCCACTGGAAGATCCTGCCCAGTGTCTTTTAAGAGACAAATTCTTCCAGAATCTTCTTAGTCCTTCAAGATGAGCAATTTTCTGTAATTGAAGTGTTCATCATAATGGTCACACACCAGCTGCATGTTGAAGGAGTAGAACCCTTTGTGGTTGCAATGCATCTCTGAATCTAGACTGCAAAGTGGTTTGAGAAGGTTCTAAAAGAGAGAAGCAAATGTATCCTCTCGCTTTGCATACAGTGTGTTAGTCAACTCAGTTATACAGCAGTGTACACTGATTTGGGAGACGTTGAAGATGTCTCCTGCTCCAGATTGGAAGGAGCCCAATGCTGAGAGGTTCATGGCTGCGTACACTTTCACAGTCACTGGATGTGCTGTCCTCTGGGGATACAGGTCTGCTTGTAAAAGGTGACAGGTTTTAGTGAGCATTCCTTAGTGAAACAGAAGCATCCAGCCCACTGTTCCTCACTGTGGTTGAGATAGGTGATAATGTGTCAACCTTGGCTCAGTTCAGAACACTCTCACCCCTGAGTCAGAAGGTTGTGAGCACAAATAATCAAGGCTAACACCCCAATGCCCTACTGAGGGAGGTGGAGGTGCTGTCTTTCAGAGGCCCTGCCCGCCTCTCAGGTGGGTGTAAAAGATTCCACAGCACTAACTTGGAGAACAGCAGGGAAGTTATTCCAGGTGTCTTGGCCAATATTTATCCATCAATCAACATCACTAAAACAGATTATCTGGTCATTATCACATTGCTGTTTGTGGGAACTTGCTGCGCACACATTGCCTGCACATTTTTCATATTGTAACTTCTCTGCCTGTAAAGTGTTTTTGAAAGTGCTGTGGTTGTGGAAGTATTGCACAATCTTTCTTCTTTTAAGAAGAAAGCTCCCTGAAGACCATGGTCAGATATGGCATCCTGTTTACAGCCTTTCTCCCCCTCCTCCTCCCTCTTTGAGCAGCTAGTCCTGCTCTGTGTTGCTTCTGCTCTTTCTCCCTGTCATGCTGCAGGCCAAGGTGAAAATAGATCTATGTTCTCTCTCTGCATGAAAATTGAAGTGGTTGACAAAAATGTGCTATTTCTTTTTAAACCATTTGGAAAAACACAGGGATCATTTTACACTGAGTAGTATATTTTTCCATTTGCAAGAATCCTGCTGATGTGTGCTGGGAAATCATGGAAGTTGCACATGTTTCATTTGATGCAACAAATATCATTCAGCTGATATTCTCTGAGTTGGGGTTGATGAGGAAACTATCAAATGCAAACATTACATTTTAGTAAAAACATCAAAAACTACTGAAGAGACAAATGTCAATATCATAGCTAATAGTTGTTTGATAGTACAAAACTTGAGTACAGCTGAAAAAAGAGACCTGTCGAAGCTTATTAGCTAAACAAAATCAATGACAGACATTTGCTGACTCATTCCTCAGGGCAATGCCTTGACCAATCAGGGTCAAACTGCCTGGTTTAAATTTCAAACAATGCTTGGCAGTTCATTGTCATTCACCACCAATTGGTGCATTCTCCATGGCAACACCTCTACCTATAAGAATCCACTTTCCAACAAATCAACACTCTCTTCTCATACAGTATAAATTATTGTTTTCCCCTTGTATTGGTCTTCTTGTGCACTGTCCTGATAAGTGCAAGACGAAAAGCTTCGACAGGTCTCTTTTTTGAACAATATTATAGCTAAGTTTAATGGAAGTTTTGCAAAATATATTTCAAATGTTTTTGTTAGGTTAAAATCTTTATTTTGGTCATTAGAAATTTCAGATACTGAATGCAAGTGCAGCTGAAAGTTTTGAGAATTACAATTTGATTGTAATTTTTGGCTTGGTATAATAGTTACAGGCAAACCAGGATAACTACAAGTGACTCTAATAAAATTATCAAGTCACAATCCAAAAATGTGTGGCCAAAATTCAACCATAGCTCTGTCTCTCTGCCACGGAATTTGATACCCTCTGCACATTCTTGTGAATGATCCAATACATCTGATTTATGCTTAGTTCATCATTTTTGATGATCTCTGGACCCCATTCTATGAGGGCAGAATATTCTGTGTGCCTCACTTGCAAAACAGAATTAAAAAAGTTTGTGTGCTAAAGTTCAATCGAAGAATCCAGCTGGCCTGATTTGAAGTATATCAAATATGCAGTGAGAATAGACTTGGCAGTTCCGTCTGAGTTAAAAAGAAACACTAAGAAAGGACCAACAGGGAAGAGGTCTGTCACGGTCTCTTTAACTTATTTGCATTTTATAATGCCAAAACATTGAAAAATTAATGCTGTGGACAAGCACGCACGTATTCACAGGGAGTCAACACGCATAAAAACAAGTAAAGCATTTAAAAATAGTTTGGTGATAGGGGTTAGAGAAAGCTGGAGCACATATGACGAGAAGTTGGGATTATTTGCATCTATTGTTTGGGCTCTAGGAGTAGCCTTGAAGCCCCAAAATGGCATCCATAAGAAGTGTGAGTGTGCACATTTTCAGGGCAAATCGTGCTGAACACCATATTGGTGAAGGCATTAGCATGCATGAAGTAAAAGGTTGCTGTAAGCTCGCAGAACAGGCAAATTACAACCTCATATCAATGGTGCCATTTTGGAGTACAATGTTCCAGCTCATGCCTCAATGTCCTTGATCTCCTACACTGTTCCAATGAAGGTTAACATAAGCATCAGAAACAGCAGCTCACCTGTTGATGAGGCACTTTACAGCCTTCTGGGCTTAACATTGAGTTCAACAATTTCAGATCATAACCACTGCTCCCGTATTTTTCAGGTAGCAGCTGTTGGTGATGACTCTGCTATCTTCCATCTCCTGTTTCTCCACTTGTCCTATTTGCCATTTAGTATCCCATTCCTTCCACCCTTCCCCTCTTGTTTTCCCCCAAACCTTTTCTTCAGGAGTATTTCCTTATCTTTTCCTACCCTGCCTCACGCTGCCTGTCTTGTTACCCAGGCGCAAAAATTTCTTACAGTGACTGACTTCCCACCATTGCTATCACTTCACTCCATCCCATACCTTCCACTGTGTCCCATAGCTCATTGGATTTCCATTATTGCCTCCCCCTCCAAACTGCTCCCCGTCAGCATCACATCCTCAAAATGAGAGGCCATTAATGACATACGAACAGACAAATTAGGAGCAGAAGTAGGCCACTTAGCCCCTCTATTCTCTGCTATGCTATTCAATAAGATCATGGCTGATCTGAATGTAACCTCAACCCCACATTCCTGCCTCTCCCGATAACCTTTCACCCCCTTGTTAATCAAGAATCTATCTAGCTCTGCCTTAAAAATATTCAAAGACTCTCCTTCCACCGCCTTTTGAGGAAGTGAATTTCAAAGACTCACAACCCTCTGAGAGAAAAAATTTCTCCTCATCTCTGTCTTAAATGAGCGACCCCTTATTTTTAAACAATCATAATTACTCAATCACAAACAGAATAACTAGGACCATGCAGTCACTGGAACCTGTTTTTTTTATTTTGTTTATGACAGTACAATAGCTCAGTACAAATGACTATGTGGCTCTTTCAATTAGCTGTTTCTCTGCTCGTGGGTAAATTAGTTGTGCTTCATTACACTGCATATAAATGTGAAGAAATCTATCAACCAACTTTGATTAATGCCTTGCAGAATAATATTGCAGAATAGATAAGAAAAATTGATTTCCGAAACATGCTTTCTAAATTACAGATCATTTTCCTAACATCCCTGAGCAAATTTTGACGATGAATGTTTCTAATTCGTACATTTTTCTAGACAAATTAGTCAATCGCACCCATTGTAAATGCTGTACCTGTTTCACAGCAGTTGGTTATGTAGAATGTGAATTCTTCCTGACGGTAGACATTTTGTATATCTAAATCTTGGTTAGTCTGCTGCAAGTAAATGTGTTTTTGCACATGTAAATCTGCTACAATAAGCATGATGCTGTTTCCAGCAGTGAGGAGTACTATCTGTCTTTGAGAGTTGCAAATCTCAAAAAGCAGAACCATGAATTAAGTAGACAGCTTTAGTGAGAGGAATAAGTAAATTCCATAAATAGTGATGAACAGGATGGATAAGAATATACCGGTTGAAATAAGTTTTCTCAATTTTAATGGTTCTTGGATCGATAGACATGGTGAGGGAAAGGATTTCCATATTGCACTCCTGAAACATTTATTCTAAGGATGCATTTGCACACCAACTGTAGTGGTCACATTGAAACGATAGTAGCAGGATCAATGCCAGTGAACTTGAGCTGGAAATTCCAACCTCAGTCACCTAATGATCTGATACCCAAAATGCAACTCAGAGGCAACAATGCAATGGTGATCTAAAACAGTTCAGGAAGTAAAGGGGGCATATTACTGGCTGCAATGCAATATCATTACTGAAGTGTCCTTGTAATATCTGGTGCTTCCTAACCACTAAATCCAATAAACTCAGATCAGCTTTTGGAAATACCAGTACAAACTGGCTTTGTATTGAAGCAAACCCAGCAGTGATTGCCTTCTGTTTGCTTCCTACAGCCTGAAGTATTGCTGATAGAAGGGGCATGCTGTTGAAGCTTTTCTTCTTGCAATCATCAGGACAGATGCAAGAATACCAAATTTCAAAGGGAACAACAATTTATAATGCGAAAAGGGGTGCTGATTGGTTGGCAAGTTGGCTCTGATTGGTCAAGATGTACTTACCAACATATGAATTAGAAGCAGGAGCAGGCCTTTGGCCCCTTGAGCATGCTTTGCCATTCAATAAGATCATGGCTGATCTGATTCTGACCTCAACTCCACTTTCTGCCTATCCCTGATAACCTTTGACTCCCTTGATGTCCTTAACATGCTAAGGAGGTTAAGAAAGGGCATGACCTGGAACATTGTACTCCAAACTGGCACCATTGTTGTGATTTGCCTGCTCTCGAGTCAATGGCAACCTTTTACTTCACGCATGCTAATGTTGCCATGGCAAATGTGCCAGGGAGCTATTGATCCCATGCTGCTGTTTATTCAGAAATGATGCAACGTCTGGACATATTCCTTGTGCGTGCAGAGCAAGTGTCACGGCATATGTAGCTTCTAGCAAACATAAGTGAGCTACATTGAGAACCCGACAGATAATCTTAAATTGGTTGCCAGTGTAATTCTTAGCACAATTGTGTCTGTTCAGCAAATGCTGCCCAATCACAGAATCACATCTAATGTTAGTTAATATGTTCTGAGTTTTGTGAATCTGGGTTGATTGAATACGGTCAGTACTCTGCCTATTGCAAACAAACACAAGGGTATGATGTTTGATACGATCCGCCAGTTGCTGAGACATACGGCCTACATACCTGGCATTGTATTGACATTGAAATTCATATACTACATAGCTCATTTGTATGGTAGACAGAACTTATTTTTGGCTTGAAGCCAGCATCCTGTTAGTGGAAAACACCACTCAGGTTGCTACTGCTTAGTAACAGCATGAAATGGCTACATTCACCTCTTGCTCAAATTTTTGAGATACCTTACTCTTCCAGGGTAATTTGAGATAGACTGGGCACTTTTCAGGTGTGAAAATGGTGGCCTTTGGCCCATTCATGCATATGTACAATACACAGTGAGCAATGATCTGATTGGGGTAGCCATTATCCTGCAGGATAGCTTTGATGTGCCCTATTTCTGGGTCAAGTTTGCAAGGTGAGCAAATGGCCTGGATCCTTTTTATGAGATTACCGATAAGACCAATCTGGTCATGTGTGGAGCTGGAGGAACCCCTACACGTTTATTGACCAATGAAGGTAGGCTTGCAGTCCACAGTTGTAGAGAACCCATTAGCAGTTTTCTCAACTAGCGTATCGAGGAAAGGGAGCGCATTAGACTGCTCCATTTCAAAGATGAATTTGAGTGCAGGATGGAGCGCATTAAGGTGTGTGTCAGGAAATTCTTACATGCAACTGCAGATTCAAATATAGCATACGTATCAAACAGCACATTCCATCGGCTGTTTGCAATAGTTAAGGTCCTGACCGTACTCAACCAACCCACGCTTGTAAAACTCAGAACATAATGCCTAATATTAAATGTAATTTTGCAATTGGGCAGCACTTGCTGAACAATCTTGAGAGTGCTAAGAATTACACTAAAAACCAAATTAAGATTACCAGTCAGGCTCGCAATGTAGCTCACTTATGCTTGCTAGAAGCTAAATATATTCAAATGCAGGGACCTGTCCTCTGCAGGCAAAAGGAATATGACCAGGCATTACACCTGTTTTTGAACAAGCTAAAGCTTGGGGGCAATACCTCCCCGGTGCATTCACCTTGGCAATGTCTCGACCAATCAGCATTGACTTGCCAACCAATCAGCACCCCCTTTCTCATTCAGTATAAATTGTTCACTTGAAATCTGTCATTCTTGTATCTGTCCTGATGAGTGCAAGATGAAAAACTTCAACAGCATATCTCTTTTTTCAACAATATTCAAGTTCTGTACTACCAAGCGACAGCCTGAAGTATTAACTCAAGACTGCAAAGACAAAATATCAAAACTATGCACAGAAGCAGCATATGGAGAATCACTTCCAAAACCCTGGTCTAGCAGAAGAGATTTTACTACTTACACAGTAGGTTTAGCATCGCTGCAAATCTGTTTGTTTATTGTAAATCTATGTTACATCCCACATGCAAAGAAACAAATAGCCAGATAACATGTTTTTGTGGTTATAATTGAAGGAGGAATGTTGGCTCAGGTCACGGAGAGCTCCATGTTCTTTTTTGAATTGAGCCATAGGATCATTCAAGTCCATTTAAATAAGCAGGCAAGCCCTAAGTATAATGTCTCATTCAAAACACAACATCTGAGACAATGGTGGCACCCTCCTCCACTACCCATTATTGCAATGGAGCATCAACATCAGTTACCTGTTCAAGCCCATAGGGGGGCATGGACTCACCTCAAGGGAGTGTCACTTGCTTCACTACTGTGTCAGGTTGGGTGTTTACTCTGGAATCAGGCTGCATTTACACTATAACTGGAGTGCTAGTTCATAGCAATGCTACAGTCATAGTATTAATGCACCTTAATCTCATAGGTAAGATAAGACATCACCCAAGCAGCAGAATAACACTTTCTGCACTTTTGTAGTACTTCCACTGATGGGCAAATTTGTTTTGAGGTCATTGCCCTCCTTGATTCTAAATTTCAACCCAGGCATTGCAGCATCTGAAAGCTTGATACTGGTCAGACTATGAAAAGCAAATCATCAACTTTGATTATTTTTTTCTGCATTCTTGGGATTTGGTATAGTTGACAAGGCTTCCATACATTATTCATCCCTAGATGTCCTCGAGAAGGCGGTTGGTGTTTTGGACTGTCATCATGGTTTGTGCTTGCTGCCCTTTACTTGTTTGGCCTTCTGTCTCATTGAGGCTTATCGTACTCTATGAGTGAATTGAAGATAGTTAGCATTTAGTTTTCTTGAAACTATTTATTTGGAACTATTTACATCCAAGACCTTGTGGTAAGTACATTGTTCTCTGGACACAGACTGTTCTGTGTCTTGCTCCCTTGGAGTCTCTTTGTCATCTAACCCTGATGTCATGCTTACTTTCAGGAAGATATAATAATTTCCATAATGTTATTGGGGTTTATTGTAAAATAGAGTAATAGTGGGATGTGTCTATATGTGTGTTTATGTGTGGGAGACTTGATTGAATTAGAGGCAGCTAGTCTGGGTGCTTTGATGTAAGAAGAGAAGTTAGGTTTGAAATGTTAATTAGGTAAACATGGGGGAGAATTTTCCCCCCATCGGACAGAGTGGGCACAGGTGGGAGCGGAGCCCATGATTGGCTCCATGCCGTCATTTTATGTGGGCAGACCAATTAAGGCCCACCCAGCATGAAAAGCAGCTTCCGAGGACAGCACGAGTGGGTGGGTGGCGACGGAATTGCTATGACCGCCGGGTCCAATGGTGACCTGGCGGCCTATTTAAAGATCGCTCCTGCAGCCTTGCAAAGACTGTGAACCATGACCAGCAGAAGGGCTACCCAGACCGCTGCTGGTGAGCAGGCAAGGCAGGAGGGCAGGTCAGTGGGGCACTATGCCCCTTGCTTTTCGGCCGAGTGCATTGCTGCCCTCCTCGAGGAGGTGACAGTACGGTGGGAGTTCCTCACCCCCAGGGATGGGAGGAAGAGGCCCCCCGACATGAACAAACGTGCCTGGAGGAGGTGGCAGAGATAGTGAGTTCCCAAGACGTGTTGCGACTCACCTGGGTCCAGTGCCGCAAGCGTTTCAATTACCCCTTGCGCTCAGTAAGGTGTGTACCGTGTTGGCATAAGTAACTTAACCCAGCAGGTAGGCTTCCCCCAAGCCCGGCTCCTGGCCTCCCCCAACTCTGAGTGTAGTTACAGCATTGAATCATTGACGGCATGTGCCCCTTGCTGGGTGGGCCAGCAGATATTGCTCATGCCTAGTTCACCCTGAGAGGGTTGTGCTGAGATGGGTTCTGCACCCGCAGCATGTGGTAGACTGACACCCAGAGTACTGTTTTTGGGGCTACCTTAAGGTTCTGCCCCTATGCGCAGTGCTGGAACTGCAAAACATGTCAAAGTCAGGCTGCTGACATGCTGGGAGGGGAACTTCCAGGTGGCAGGGCACCCCTCCATCTGCTGCCCTTGGCGTTCCACGTGCTTGTGCATCCTTGCTTTACAAGGTGAAACCGTGTGGTGGCAAATGTGATGGAGGCAGCATGTGGGCAAGGGGGGTCAGCCTTTGGCTGCTTGGTGTGAGTGTGCGGCAGCTGAAGGGTCATGATTCACTGGAGCCCTGCAATGCCCCTCTCAGGTGGGGGTGGCAGGGATACAATGGCAATCCAGGTATAGGGTGGACTAATCAATGCTCCTTTCTCCTTTTCAGGAGAAGACCACAAACAACACTGCAGAGCAGATACAGACTGGTGGAGGCCAGGCCCAGTTGACTATTATAACCAGGTGCGAGCAGGAGGCAATGGAGCTGGAGAGGCGCCATGCTCCCAGGTCCACCATTGGCGGTGAGGCTGGAGTGCCTGGGGGAGGTATGAATGGTGTTCACTGAGGTCACCATGTGTGTCCCAGCAGCCATTCCACTGTTGAATGTTTAGTGATTTAAGCTTTCAACATGGCTTGACCATTGATGATGGAACGATGAGCATATACTGATCCGGGGGACAGGCATGCACATTGACATTGTCTCAACTTGAACTAATCAAATATCTTTATTCTTCCTTTCAGCATCTCCAGAGCAGGGCCGGGAGGAGGAGGCAGAGGGGCTGCCTCTAACACCTGAGGGCCCAGAACAAATAGAGTCACCAGCGTCACACCATCTCTGTCAGGCAGGCACCTGTGCAGATACTAGCACCTTGGTGAGAATTAGATCATCGGCTAGTGTCCCGGGGCACAGCGGTGAGGGCACTTCACACTCGCTTGAGTGCCCATGGCACCGGCAGTAGGAGGACTGCAGGGTACCAGGCACATGCTCGGTTAGTGGCTGATGATGTGCCTCTGAAGTCGTCCATGAGGCAGCAAATGCCGGAAGTGCAGCAGGGTATGTGGAAGGACCTGGCAGAGATACATGAGGCTATGTGTGGCTTGGTCTCCATGCTGGAGGAGTCCACACGGAGCATCACCAATGCAATGACCCTCATGGCCGAGCGCCATGCTTCCTCCATGGAGACAGTAGCAACTCTTGTGGACAGTCTCCTCCAGGAGAACAATCAGGGCTTCCTGGGGTTGCGCTCGGACCTGCAAGCCCTCACAGCGACATTGACCTCAGCTGGTCAGTGCCAGTGTGGGAGATGGATTGGGCACCAAGTATCCCAGCCCATCCATCCACGGTGAGCAGGGAAGTCTGAAGTAACCTCATGTTGGCACGCAAGCTGCCTGTCGTCTCTGTGGGCTCCTCTCAGGGTACTCTGGATGAGGGTAGCAGCTCCTCTGCCCCTCTGCCAGTGACCATGGAATCCAATGAGGCTGCAGTGACTGGGGAGATGCCAGCCAAGGAACTGGCCACTCCATCCCAGGTGGGGCCATCAAAGGCTCCGCGGGCCAGAGGACGCCCATCAAGGTCATCAATGCCAACGAGACAGCAGAGTGAGCCGGCTGTCTCCAATGCCAGTGCCAACGAGGGGGGAGCACCCAGACGTAGCGCCCAGAAATTTAAACTTAAGGCACCTTCGGCACACATGGGCTTCTCACTGGTGGTTTTATGTTGCCCCGCTATTAGTTGATTATAATTTGGCATGATGTTGAACACCTTTGAATTCAGTTTTTTTTCCGTTTTATTTTGTGAATTCATTAAATGTTTATATATGAACATGGCTCAGGGTGTTTCTTTACTTCTGCAGGTGGACGGGAACCCATGATGTTATAAGTAACTTGTATGTCGTTGAGCTTTATTGACAAGGCACATAGTTAATGTTCCTAACCAGGCAGATGTTGCTGTCAGGTATCAAGTGTGGAGCCTGCAGCCCTGGTGTGTGTTGGAGGTCCATCTGTGGGGGACTAGCTGAAGCTGGATTAAAGCCTCCCGGGTGTCCCTGCCTCCCTGGAGGTTGTCCGGGTCAGCGTCTACCCCCTCAACGTTCTCCTGAGCGTGCTCGTCCTCGGACTCACTACTGGACTCATCGTGTACAGTTGGAGCATCTGCGTCTACATCTTCTTCCCCCACTGCACCCCCCCCTTTCCAGCACCAGATTGTGGAGAGTTCAGCATGCAGCCACTATCAGTGACACATGATCTGGGGGGTATTGGAGTGCGCCCCCTGAATGGTCCAGGCATCAGAAGCGCATCTTGAGAAGACCAATGGCTCGCTCCACCACAGCCCTAGTGGAAGCATTTATCACTGCTCGGCCTCTGTTCTTGGATGTTGGAGAGGTGTCATGAGCCACCTTCTGAGGGGATAGCCCTTGTCACCCAGCAGCCATCAATCCAGCCGAGCCGGAGCACTGAAGAGCCCCGGCACCTGGGAGTGTCTCAGGATGTAAGTGTCGTGGGAGTTGCCTGGGTATCTTGCACAGACTTGCAGAATCAGCATCCTGTGATCACACACTATCTGCACGTTCATGGAGTGGAAGCCCTTCCTGTTGACGAAGGCTCCCTGCTCACCCGCTGGCGCCTTGATGGCCACATGTGTGCAGTCTATTGCACCCTGAATGTGGGGGAACCCAGCAATCACTGCAAAGCCTCTGGCTCGCTCAGCCTGGTTGGCCTCGTCCCAGCGGTAGTGGATGAAAGTCAATGCACGCCTGAACAGAGTGTCTGTCACCTGCTTGACATTAGTGTGGACAGCTGACTGGGAGACTCCGCAAAGGTCACCCACCGACCCCTAGAAAGATCCAGAGACACAGAAGTTGACGGCAGCCATGACCTTCAGAGCCTCTGGCATGGGGTGTCCACCCACACAGTTGGAGCTGATCTCAGGGCCTATCATCTGACAGATGGAGGTCACTGTCTCTCTTGAGAGGCGGAGCCTCCTTCAGCATTGCATCTCAGACATATTGAGGTAGCTGCATCGCCGCCTGTAAACCCTGGCAGCGGAATAGTGGCGTCTTCTGCGGCCCTTTCTGCCTTGCACATCCTGTTGGCCCTGCGCCCCTTGTGCTTGTCCTCCCAAAGGTGGCTCCCCTGGAGGCTGAAAAGGGACACCTGGCCTCCTCCCCCTCTGGCCCTCCCTTCCTCCTCAGAGGAGGTGCCTCCAGTGGAGAGCACAACTAGCATTCCCAGGCTAAGGGAAAGCTTCCTGAAACCAGCAATGCCCCAAAAATGATGTTTACTCCAGAGTCCTGACCTGAAGCCTGTTATTCCTGTCCAAGCAGCTGTGAAGAGATTTGATGTATTCCTGCTCACACAGGTAAATAGCAGTAAGTTTAAACATTAAATGCCTACCAAAGACCACTCTCGACCCCACTCATCCGTCTTATCCCACCTGTGGATAAGGTTTATAAAAATGTGGCCTACGTGCCTGCCCGTTGTGCCCGTGCGATGATCTGAAGATCACATGGGTGCTGAAAAATCAACGTCAATTACTGGCTCAAGGTCCATAAGTGGCCCGTGAATTAATGGCGGGTGTGCATCGGAGATCATCGCGTGCCCGCCCACCGAAATATTGCGATGGCGCACGGTGGCTTCGGGCACACGCCCAACGTCACCGCGCGTTATTTTACGTGTTTGCATGCGTGGGCTGGCCCCCACACGCCACTGAGAAAATCCTGCCCATGGGGAAGTTTAGAATGTAAGTTAAAAGGACATTTGTATTTCTAAATAAACCAGACTAGATTGTTTTCAAAGGAGGGGGAAATGTGTTACCCAGCCAGGAGAAGTTTAGAAACAGTGGGCAGAATCTTGCCCTTGTCGGGCGGGCTCTGTGGGGGCAGGCGGGGGCGGTCAGGAAGCCAACCGTCACCCACGATCGAGGCCTAAAGGCAATTTCACATTGGCAGGCCAATTAAGGCCCGCCCAGTGTGAAATGTGAGTGGCAGCGGTCAGCGCTGCCTGTGTGGGTGGGGGGAGGAGGACGAGCAGAACAAGCTTGACCTTCACGCGTGCACACGGGTGCGCACTCCATAATCTCCCTGAGGCACAGAGCTGCCTCAGGGAGATGAAGGGTTATAAAAAAGAATAAAGAACTTAAAAATGTAATAAAACATGTCCCCTCATGTGACTCTGCCACACGAGCAGGAACATGTTATAAATTAAGTTTTAAGATTTTTATTTTATTTTGCTTTGCTTTAGGAAACCTCATCCCACCTATAGATGAGGTTTCCTAAAAAGTGCAAAGGCCGCTTGGTCTTTTCACCTGCCCATCAACCGTAAGGTTGGACGGGCAGCGAAAAATGTGACTTAATTGACAATTTAATGGCCTTAACAGGCCTTTCAGTTGTTGGTGGGTGCGCTGCTGGCTCAGGTGCGTGCCTGCTGACTGAAATATCGAGTGACTGCGCATTGACATCGGGACGCTGGCCAGACATCAATGCGTGTCATTTCACGCTCCAGCGGGTCAGGCGAGCGCCCGCCCGCTGAGCTAAAAATTTTGCCCAGTGTGTTTGTTTTTCCCTAAGATTTCCGGTAAAACTTAGTGCTATGATAGGTTTTTATTATCAGGGAGATAAAATCCAAAGATATAGTGAAACAATGGAATTTGCATTCAAAGGGGAAAATATGCATACAGGAGTGAAGGCTGTGTGTAAGGGTAGGCATTCTAAGATCTTACAAGTGTGAAAAGCCTTTAGCAACTATGCCTCAAGCTGATGTCTTCAAAGGACTGAAGTTAAGAAAATTCACTTTGAATTCGACTTGTTCAGGGTATCATGTAACTTTCCCTGGGTCTTTTACAATCCATGTGTTTTACTGTTGCCTTAACGAAACTGTAATTGGGAGTTAGATTGATTCGGGGAGTTAGAAGTTATCATAGTAGTAATTTGTAGATCTATGTATATATTTAAAGTCATTTCTTCTATTAATAAATGTTTAATCTAGTTTTGTAAAAGCCTATAAGACTTGGTGGTCTTATTACTACTGAATTCAAGATATGCATCTCAAAATTTATACAAACTGCAAAACAAGTTGCGGCAGTTGTTTCAAGTTTCCCTTTGGGATTTGAACAATTTAGCATTTACCATCGGCTGTGCCATAACGCTTACATAATCATTAATATCATTGTCTAATTAACATGAGCATTAATCCTTTATTCTACAGTTGTGAGTTTTCATTCTGAACTTCTGCTGCTCAGGTGGTGAAAGTATGTATTCCCACAGTGCAGTTAGGTAGAGAATTCTAGGATTTTGAAGCAACAGCAATGAAGGAGCAGTGATACATTTTCAAGTCAGGATAATGTATGACTTGAAGTTGCAAAGGGAACTTGGTGGTGATGATGTTCCCATGCACTTGCTGCAATTGTGCCCCTAGGTGCTGGAGGTCATAGGTTTGGGAAGTGCTGCTAAAACACTCTTGGCGAGTTGCTGCTGTGCAGATAGTACACGTTGCAGCCATGTTCCATCAGTGGTGGATGGGCTGCCGATCAAGCAGGCTGCATTGTCATAGATGGTGACAAACTTCTTGAGTGGTGCTGCAGCTGCATCCATTCGGGTTAATGAAGAATATCCCATCACAGTCCTGCCTTGTGTCTTGTAAGTGGTGTGAGAAAAACAGAAGCGCTAAAAGAGCAAGAAAAAAGGAAAGCTTCATTAAAATTCATTAAAGATTCATTAAACAGAGTGGGGCATTTGGAACATTTACTGTGGCTCACTGGCATTTGCCCTACAGGATGATTTTGTGCAACCATATTATTTTCATAAAGTTTGCACTGTGATTCCAGTTATATGATAATCAGAACCCTTGAAAAATTAAAACAACATCCAGTACCCCCAACAGCTTTAACAAACTATGGGAGGGGTCATCAAAAGTGCTATCAAGCGACACTTGCTTAGTAATAACCTGCTCGCCGACACTCAGTTTGGGTTCTGCCAGGGTCACTCAACTCCTGACCTCATTATAGTCTTGGGGCAGAATTTTCTGCCTGTCAGGTGGGCGGGCCCGACCCAATCTTAGGCAGGCAGGGAGCCGATCCCCACCTGAGAAGTGGGCCCCTCCGCCATTTTACATGGGTGGGCCAATTAAAGCCCAACCAGTGTGACGTCCGGCGGGAAGCGCTATGCGCTCCCTGTGCGGGCAGGGGGGGATTCCCCAAAAGCGAGAGTGCGCTCTTTCACGCATGTGCACGAAAGAACGCACATCTCCCTGAGGCTAAGTGCTGCCTCAGGGAGATCGCTGACACTTATAAAAATATTAAAAATAGAAAAAAAAAATTCCCTAACATGTCCCCCTCATGTCACAATGTCACATGAGATGGGACATGGTCATAATTTATATAATAACTTTATTAAAATATTTAAAACCCTACATGAAACCTCATCCTGCCGGTGGATGAGGTTTCATGTTTTATCTATTTGCCGCCGGGGCTCCTGGCCTGCCCACCAGCCTTAAGGTTGGACGGGCAGGTCCTTTAATTGTTTAATTGATCCTGTCAATGGCCTCAATTGGCCATTGACAGATTAGCAGGCCCGCAGCTGATTTTGCTGTGCCCCCGCCTTCCTGAAAATTTAAATGGGGCGGGGTGACGTTGGAGGTTCCGCCCGACATTATCCCGCGTCATTTTCCGCGTCGGCAAGCGGGCCCCGCCCCCTGCTCGCCGACGGCAAAATTCTGCCCTTGGTTCAAACATGGACAAAAGAACTGAACTCTAGAGGTGAGGTGAGAGTGACTGCCTTTGACATCAAGGCAGCATCTGATCGAGTGTGGCATCAAGGAGCCCTAGCAAAACTGAGTCAATGGGTATCAAGGGGGAAACTCTCCACTGGTTGGAGTTATATCTAGCACAAAGGAAGATGGATGTGGTTGTTGGAGGCCAATCATCTCAGTTCGAGGGCATCACTGCTGGAGTTCCTCAGGGTAGTGTCCTCAGCCCAACCATCTTCAGCTGCTTCATCAATGACCGTCTTTCCATCATAAAGTCAGAAGTGGGGATGTTCACTGATGATTGCACAATGTTCAGTACCATTTGCGACTCCTCAGATACTGAAACAGTCCATGTCCAAATGCAGCAAGACCTGGACAATACCCAGGCTTGGGCTGACAAGCGGCAAGTAATATTCATGCCACACAAGTGCCAGTTAATTTCCTTTCCCAACAAGAGATAATCTAACCATCTCCCCTTGACATTCAATGACATTACTATTGCTGAATCCCCCACTATCAACATCCTGGGGGGATACCATTGACCAGAAACTGCATGGGGCCAGCCATATAAATACTGTGGCTACAAGAGCAAGAATGAGGCTAGGAATCCTGCAGCAAGTTATCACCTCCTGACTCTCCAAAGCCTGTCCGCCATCTACAATGTACAAGTCGGGAGTGTGTGGAATGTTCTCCACTTGCCTGGATGAGTGCAGCTCCAACAACATGCAAGAAGCTTGACATCACCCAGGACACAGCAGCCCGCTTGATTGGCACCCCTTCCACAAATATTCACTCCCTCCACTACTGATGCACTGTGGCAGCAGTGTGTACCATCTACAAGATGCACTGCAGGAGTTCACCATGCCTCCATAGCCAGCACCTTCCAAATCCATGACCACTTCCGTTTAAAAGGCCAGGGGCAACAGGTACATGGGAACATCACCACCTGGAAATTCCCCTCCAAGCCACTCACCACCATGACTTGGAGATATATTGCCATTCCTTCACTGTTGCTGGGTCAAAATCCTGGAACTTTCTCCCTAACAGCACTGTGGGTGTACCTACACCACATGGACTGCAGCAGTTCAAGAAGGCAGCTCACCACCACCTTCTCAAGGCCAATTAGGAATGGGCAATAAATGCCAGCCTAGCCACTCTGGTGGCCAAGAGTAAAGAAAATAATTTTACTGGAAATGATAACAGAAAAGGCAGGAAACTCAGCCAGCCCAGCACCATCCATGGAGAGAGAAACAGAATCAATACCCTAGTTCAACGACCCTTCGCTTCCTTCTCTGTGGGTACTGTTGGATCTACTGTGTGTTTCCATATGTCAGATTTCTAGCATCCACAGTACTTTGCTCTTTAATTCTGGAAATTGTTATTACTTAACTTATAAATTTTAATTTGGCAATACTAGTCACTATATTGCTTTGTTGCACTTTTCAACAGCAATGCCTTGGACTGGGCTTCACAACAACATTGATGAAAGCCAAACAGGGAAGAACATCATCTTCATTGTGAGTGATGTTTAGAGGATGCTTGGAGGTGGGATTGAGTTACTGCCAATCACTGAATCAGGAAGTAGCTCAAAGTGGAGATGAGCATCTTTATAAACAGAGCACATGGCTGCAGACTTCAATGAGGCTCATTAACACAGTAACAGACTGAACTGCATAATGCATGTTAAGCAACATGAGACTTTACAGAAATGCTCTTCAAATTTTGACCTCACTTTAGCTGACATGATGAAAAGTTCTCCACTTTGAATTTGATTTAATGTTTCTTAAAGCTTTATTTCCACAACTGTAAACTGCATTAAAAAAAAAGCAAGAAAAACTTCTATCTCTTAGAATAATTTATTGATGTTTGTGGTTTTAACATGCTCCAGTTCAAATCTGAATTCAATTTAAAACAGAAATTTTGATAATATAAATGCCATCCCCATTTTAAAGCTCCAAGTCATAGTTCTACCTTAAAATAACATGACATTTTGACTCGCTTTTAAATTATATTTTATGCTATCTGGTGCAAAACAGTTAACGTTGTCACATAAAATATGCTTGGTTCATTCCTCATTTTTTTAGTAACGAGATAAGCATTATTAACATTAGTTGCTGAGGAAGACATGGAACAACAAAGGGAATGCACTTCTGGGGAGCATTAAGAGTCACTGAAATTTCATTTTCTGTTCTGTTTTACTGGTTTTGGCTGAATGGCCCTGCTAAATTTACTGATTTAAAATGGTGTCACAGAGGTACATTGCCACTGCCAACTCCATTTTGCAGTCAGGTTTTGTCGCAAATGTACTGTTTCCTTTGGCACATGATGCACTTTGTCCACAAATCCTGCAGTATACGGCTGGAATAGCACAGCATCATTCTCAGTTAGGGTCTGATGATAATCTTGATAGAACACAACAGGTTAAAAAAAACATGACAAGTATATGAATCATCAATAACATTGACTAAGTGCCCCCCCAACACATTACACTTACCTCCATTTTACTCATCTTTTGTTAAAAGTGGCCTGACATGATCACTAATATCGATGCTAAACACGATTAAAAATCATAACCAGCATGTTTTCAACCAAATGAAATGGTAAAACAAAGGACCTTCTAGTTGAATCTGATGCGGTTTTCATATAAGGTACTAGAGTTTACAGGGAGCTGCAGCCCCACCCCTCTGGCTAAAAGGACTGTGGGGAGCCCACCCACGATCCTAACAGCTGCCCTGTACCGATTTAGCTGGAAACAGTGTGAATTGTTTAAGGTGAGACTTCTGCCTCTTTCTCAGGAGGAAGCTCCATCTTAGAAAGCTGCCAGCCAATTGGATTGGGAGGTGAGTGTGATTGCCGCTGACATCAAGGCAGCATTTAACCAAGCGTGAATCAAGGAGCCCTGGCAAAACTGAGGTCAATAGAAATCAGGGGGCACACCCTCCACCAGTTGGAGTCACACTTAGCACAAAGGGAGATGGTCGCGGTTGGTGGAGGTCAATCATCTCAGTCCTGAAGAATCGCTGCGGAAGCTCCTCAGGGTAGTGTCCTTAGGCCCAATCATCTTCACTGCTTCATCAATGACCTTCCCTCCATCATACTGGCAGAAGTGGGGATGTTTGCTGATGTTTGCACAATGTTCAGTATCATTCGCAACTCCTCAAATACTGAAGTAATCCATGCCCATATGCAGCCAAGATCTGAACAACATTCAGGCTTGGGCTGCTGAGTAGCAATTCATGCTACGCAAGTGCCAGTTAATGACCATCCCCAACAAAAGAGAATCTAACCATCTCTCCTGGGAATTCCATGCATCACCATTGCTGAACCCCCCACTAACAGTGTCATGGAGGATATCATTGATCAGAAACTGAACTGGACCAGCCATATAAAAACTGTGGCTACATGAACAGATCAGAGTCTGAGAATTCTGCAGTGAGTAGCTCATCTCCTGATTCTCCATGTCTGCCCACCACCTACAAGGCACAAGTCAGGGGTGTGATGGAACACTTGCCTGGATGAGTGCAGCTCTAACAACACTCAAGAAGCTCAACACCATCCAGGACAAAGCAGCCCGCTTGATTGGCACCACATCCGCCACCTTCAACTCTCACTCCCTCCACCACTGATGCACAGTAGCAGCAGTCCGTACGAGCTACAAGATGCACTGCAGCAACTCACCAGGGCCCCTTAGACAGCACCTTCAAAACCTGTGACCGCTAGAAGGACAAGGAAAAGGATAGCAGACGCATGGGACCACCACCTGCAAATTCCAAGCCATGGGCCATCCTGACTTGGAACTATATTGCTGTTCCTTCACTGTCGCTGCATCAAAATCCTGGAACTCCCAACAGCACTGTGGGAGCACCCCCACCATATTGACTGCAGCAGTTCAAGAAGGCAACTCACTGCTACCTACTCAAGGGCGATTAGAGATGATCAACAAATGCTAACCTTGCCAGCAATGCCCTCAGCTCATCAAAGAATAAGAAAAGTCCCAGCTGTGCCAGCTGGGAGCGGTGGCCACAGCTGGGACTACAGGCACCACACTGAGGAGCCCCGTTAAGCCCAGGATTGGGGGTCTCAGCAAGGCCAGTGAGGGACCGTGCGCGGGGTGTGGGTCAAGAGGCCATGGGAGAGCTAAAGGATGAGGGTGGGGGGGGGGGGGGGGGGGGGTGCAATGACCTGAAGGAGGTACCTCCAATGGGCCCAGGGCTCCACAAAGGAGGTCCACCCTCCCTTTGCCAGACACCAGCCCATGCAACTAAAGCTTCCTGGGCTTCCTGCATGGCATGGCATGGCATGGGCCCCCACCCCCCATCCCCACCAACCCTCCCTCACCCCTGCTGTGGGTAAAATACCAGTGGGTGCAGGATGAGGCCATTAAGTGCCAATAATTGGCCACGTAAGGCCCTCTATATGTCCAAGGGTGGGCGGGCCGCCTAATACCTCCTCCAGCCTCTGTAAAATTTCAGAGAGGTTGGGGGGATGAGTGGGTAGGCAGCAAGAAAGCCATTCAATGGATTTTAATAGCCCTGCTTCAAGCCAGCCAGCAGGGATTGTAAAATCCAGCCCCTGAAGTGCGTAATTACTAAGACCAATTATAAACTTACCACTAATTGTTAATACTTGCCTGTTTTTAAATTCTTCAAACTCTGTAATGTTGAATCTAACCTCTTAATTATTCACTCAAGGAACACCAGTATGCCTCTTGATTGCAGTAATGATTGTGTTGCATCAAAGGCTTCTAACTTGATTCCTCCAGTGGCGTAGTTGGCAATGGCACTGACTGGTGAATCAATAAACCATACTGACCAGAGCTGTGCAAAGTGACAGCAGTTGGGCAACTAAAGTTGGCTTCAGCATACCTGAGCTGGGGAAGCAGAAAAAAAAATCAGTGTTCTTGCTTTGAAGTGGTCTCCAGTGACACATGCTAGAAAAGGGGAAAGAACTGCTCCAATCACTACACTAGCTCAATAAAAAAAAATGTTTCCCATGCCATGACCTATAGTGAAACGGGTCTGTTGTGAAAGTAGAATTGGGCTCAGTTGCATATATGCCAACTGATAAAGCTAGAAAAAGCTAACCAACGGCTTCAAAGAGGCTGACAAAGACACTTTACCCACTTGTACCTTCCACTCCAGTTAGTGGTGTCACATTCCCTCCACACTCCCTCTCAGTAAATAGGGTACTCTCCTATCCCCCCAAACCCTCCAACTCTCCTTTCTCCCCAAACCCCCAAACATACTCTCCTTTCCCCCTAACTCCTCAGTCTCCTTTCTCTCCAACCCCTCCATTCTCCATTCCCCCCATCCACTCTACTAACTCAAAATGCCGCGCCCCTCATCTCCCAAGTTCTCAGATATCCTTATCTCTCCCTTTCATTACCATTCATTTCTCCCTTCTCTCTATCGATATTCATTTTCCCCTTCTTTACCACTCACATTACCCTTTCACCTTACATAGAAATTACACCAACATGTTGGTCTTTATGCACAACATGAACAGTAGTCCTCATTCCATGTGCCCACTCAGTTCCCATGTGTTATGTCTTCTGGTTCGTATATTTAGAAATGATCACATTTTAGACTCAAAATGCTTGAGCTTCATTGAATGTATTTCTTTCAGTTCTCCATGTGGCTGGTAGATTGATACATTGCTACTTGGCACATGACTGGAGTGCAGTGACACTCAGAGATATATGTAACTGTTCCAATCATTACCTTTTTTTTCTAAACTAAAGAAGATTAACAATCGACTTTTATAAATAAACAGAATCCTTTAAGAGTCTTTTATAGTCTGTTTTCTTTTCTAAAAATATTTTTCACGGTACCTCTTAGGTGTCGGATTTTGTGCCTCCAAGATGTAGATTTGGCATTCATCGCTCCCAGTGATGAGTTGGCATGCTGCACAAGTGAGGTTGTGCGTGTTCCTTCTGGTGCAGGAATCATGATTGATGTTGCTGATATTGTGTCACTTGTTGGTGACATTGTTGATGTTGCACTGCTTGTTGCTGATGCTGTTGATGTTGTCTCACTAGTTGGTGATGTTGCTGGTGATGTTGACGATCTTATCTGCTTTTCCAGCTCAGGTGTAGGTTGAATATGGATCCTGTTCCTTCTCTTTTGTTTACCGGTCTCAACCCCAATGACTCGGAGTCTCAACTTCACCATCAACTTTTGCTGGGTTCTGGGTTTTCACCAATGGATCCTGTACATGTACAGTTTGTCCTTTCAACAGCTGAAGGCAGGGATTTAGCATGCTTGACCTCAATCTGACTGTACCTCAGTGAGTTGTTGTGCTACTTCCTCCTGGTCATGTGGAAGAAGCACCTTGCTTGGCAGAGTTGGCTTATACTTTTTTCCACTCAATAGCTCTGCAGGTGATTTCATGTCCGCCTTGAGAGGTGTACATTGGAGTGACAATAAGCAAGGTTTGGACACCCTTTGGCTCTCTTTGTCCACCATCTGGACATGTCTTTCTATAAACCTGTGTCCCCTTGGGTAATGTGGTGATGAGGTGATGATGTTGAACCCAAAATGTTTAGTGAACTTCTTAAATGCACTGGAGGTGAATTGGGTTCCATTGTCACATATGATTCTTTCAGAAGTCCCTGGCTCAGCAAATAGAATTTGTACTGTTGAGCTGATTGTTGCAGCTCTCAAATCCTTCACCTTTTGGTTAAAAGGAAACTTGAGTGGTAGTCTGTAACTATGGAAAAAATTTTCCCCCCACTGGGGGGGAAGTGTGGAAGCGGACGTGGATAGGCCCGCCTCCGATCGACGCCCCCAGTCGGGGGCACGCCGCCATTTTAAGTGGGCTGGCCAATTAAGGCCCACCCAGCATGACGTCTGCCAGGGAGCGCTATGCGCTCCTGTGCAGGTAGCGGGGGGGGGGATCCTCTCAGCCGGGAGTGCGCGAAAGAGCTCACTGATCTCCCTGAGGTTAAGTGCTGTCTCAGGGAGATCGGTGCCAAATTTAAAAATGTTAAAGAGATGAAAACAAAATTTCCCTGACATGTCCCCTCATGTGACACTGTCACATGAGTTGGGACATATTCATCACTTTCAGTGAAACCTTTATTAAATATTTTAAAACCCTCATGAAACCTCATCCCGCCTGTGGATGAGGTTTCACGCTTTTTCTTAAGCCCGCCAGGGCTCCCAGCCTGCCTGCCAACTTTAAAGTTGGACGGGTAGGTCCATTAATCATGTTAGGTACTTTTTAAATGGCCTCAGTAGGCCGTTGACAGGTTGGCGGGCACACAGCTGATTCAGTTGCGTCCCCACCAACCTGAAAATGGAAATGACGTGGGATGATGCCGGGCGTTCTGCCCAATGTCATCCCGCGTCATTTTATGCGTCGGCGAGCGGGCCCTGGAATTTTCCATTAGTAGCCGGCGTGTTTGGCGGTATGAGCGGACATTATGGTGAGAATGCCAAAAATCGGTTTTATGCCAGCATGAAACCAGTTTGTGATTGTCCGCTCCACCCGTCAATGGCGAGTCACGTTTCCCAGTGCTGCATGTCAGGAACCTAATTTCAATACTTTAGCATCTAATTATAAGGCTGCTCACCGGAATCATTCCCCTCAAGCTGGATCAAATGGGTACATCAGTGTGATTCCACACCAACCTGTTTCACAACTGCACATAAGTGCCATGCACCTGGCGGGCTGCACTTCAATCGGGACTTCGAGGTTTGTTTGCCTACGTTGCTTCGGGCAGCACTCACAGTCATCAGCGCCAGGCTTCACAGGAAATACACCACATCGCAGGCAGGTGTCTACCTACCAGACCAGCCACAAGACAGAGGTCTTTTCAATGGCTGCAGGGCTGGGGCTTGCTTGGGGAAGGGGAAGAAGTGACCTCAGGCAAGGGAAGACGCTGCAGGGTGAGGGCTGTACTGGGGAAGGAGGTATCCCAGGGTGTGTGTGGGGGCACAAGTTCATCTGTGCAAGTGGCCTTAAGATGGTGAGGGCTGAGGAAGCAGTCTCCAGAGGAGATGAGGCCAGACAAAGATGTGAGGTTTTGTGTGAGAGAGTGAGTGGTAATGTCCCTTGAGCTGGCAGTGAGTGAGATGCCAGTGAATGTGTGATGGCCTTGAGAGTGTGTGAGATTAGAGTGATGAGATGGTTGCCTTACCCTGGCGGCATGGATGAGATCATTTATCCTCTTTCTGCACTGATGGCTAACCTCTTCTGTGCAGCGTTGGCACTGACCACCACTGCCATCGCCTCCCAAGCCGGAGTGGTGAGATTGCTGAACCTCCTGCAGCCAGAGAGGGGTGGAGGACATCATGACAGGCTCCAAAAGGCATTCCAATGATGGGTCACTGAACCCTTCTTGGCTTTCAGAGACATGTCTTTACTGGAGTAGTCCTGGGCTGCAAACATCGAGAACTGTGCGCGCAACTGCAGTTTAGATATGGCACCCAGAGTGAGGAAACTTCTCATTGCCCTGTTACTCTCTCTCCGATAACTTGTTTATCATCTTTCTTTGTTCTTCATATCTTTTCCCAGGGCTTTCTACAACCTCTGCAGTTTGATCCAAATGGGAGACGTTTCTGTATGTCTGTGAACTTGCATGGTCATCCGTAGCTCTTGCACATCTTTCTCTCTCTCTCTGGTGTGCACCCTTTCGTTGTTGTTTCACTGCATCAACCCTGCTGCCTTTCTCGTGACTTAACTGAAAGCTAGTTGTTTTGGTAGTCAGTGTCTTCATCTGTCTACTTGTGGCTTCATGTGCTCTGGTAGTGTCTACAGCCTGCCTATTGTGAGCTTGTACTTTCCAGTTAAGTCTTTTTGCATTTCAGAGCGTGCAGAACCTCAGATGAGCTGATCTAGCAGCCTTTGGTCTGTTTTGATGATATTATCTATTGAGGTGCTGCAGTTAATGTCTTGATATCCTGAAAGCCCTGCTTTTCTGCATAGACCTAGCCACCCCCATCCCAAATATCATTACCTTACTTTTCCAAAATGTACTACCTCACATTTACTAACATTGACTTCCATCTGCCATTATCTTTCTGATCCTACCATCTCATGTATATCCCCTTGCATTTTCCTTAGGTCCTCAGAAACATTTACTATTCCTCCCACTTCAGTATTATCTTCAAATTTGAATCCTCTCCTGCTCCCTCTTTTAACACTATATGTATCTCCTTCATTTAGCCCCCGTAATGTTTTCCTTGACTCTGCGGTAGCACTCTCATCTGCAGTCAGGAGGCTACAAGCCTCACGTGTGGGTGCAAGTCCCACTCCAGGACATGAGCACATATCTAGGGTGACAGTAGCACTGAGAGAGTGTTACGCTGTGGAAGGTCTTTCAGAGAGGACATTGTTCACCTCAGGTGGATCAAAAAGTTACAGTGGCACTATTCCAGCAACTCATGGTATTTCTTAGTGTCTTGGATGAGATTTATCCCTCAACCAACATCAATAAAACAGATTGTCTGGCAATTATCACGTTGCTTTTTGTGGGGCCTTGCTGCCACATATTGGCTGCTGGGTTTTGTACATTACAACGATGACTGTCACAGACTCACAGAATTGCTATAGCGCAGAAGGGGGCCATTTGGCCCATCGACTGAGACTTTCTGTGCCTGCAGGTGTTGGGTGTGTTCGGTGGCGTAAGCGGACAATATGGCCTGATCGGTTTCACGACGACGTGAAACCAGTTTGCAATCGTCCACTCAGCCCGTCGACAGTGGGCCACACGCTCTGCCATCAGATGGTGACAACCTCATTGTAAAACATCAGCATATCGTTATTAGGCCTGCCCACTGGAATCGACCCCCCACCACTGGATCATCCGCCCACGTCGGTGGGAAAACGCGCCAGTCTAGAACATGTCTTGACAAGTGTGATGTGCAGAAGTTAGGACTTATCCGCCAGGGCCTTGCTCACATTGCGAACATCCGAGGAGCAGAAGATGCTGGAGCCTGACAGCAACGGGACCTGGAGGAACATCCATGGCATGCTGGGTGGATTCTCATGGACATGGTTCTGCTGCGAAGCAGCTCATGAAATTTGGAAAGTCACCGTTGATGCTCACAATGGGTGACGGCCGAGGGGGCGGGAGAGGAAGGGCTAGGATCAGCTGGGAGAGGAAAAGGTGTTGGGACGATGTGGTTGGGGAGCAGGGAATGAAGGTGTTGAGGGGAGGTTGGGAGGGGGGAGGGAGAATGGGGAGGGGGCTATTGGGGGAGTAGATGGCAACTGGGGAGGTAGGTGTAAAGGAGGGTTGGAAGGTATAAGAGGAGTGCAGGGAGGGGAAGGAGTGCGGAGAGGGGAAGATACCCAGGGGGAGGAAGGGGTGCAAAGAGGGGAGGAAGTAGGGGTGGAGGAAGTAAGAGTGGAGGAAGAAGTCAGGAAAGGGGAGGGACTAAAGTTGGCGGAAGAGGTAAGGGTGTCTGAGGGAGTAAGGAAAGGGTGGGACTAAGTGCAGGGAGATCCGGGAGTTGGGAGGACTGGGGGTAGAAAGGTTCCGGGGGGGAGGAATTGGGTTTTGTTGGGGAAGGGGTGAGAAGTGGGGAAGGAATGCGGAGGAGAGGATGTGCAGGTGAACATGCATGGGAGGGGTCAGATAGGTCCATGTCTGCCTCCAACAGAGCAAACTGAGGGTGGGCGTGGTATGAAGGAATGGTGAGAATGGCCAAGGGCAGAGTGAGGGGGTAGGGTGGGAGGGCGAGGTTTTGACTGTAGCGATAGAAGGGACAGTGGGGGTGCTTGGTGGGGACCCGGAGGCAGACACAGACCTTGGGGGTGGAAGGAGGAGGTCAGGGAGGTGAATGTGGGTGTGGGTGGGATTTTCGGGAAGGAAGGGAACACACATATTCACCTGGACATCCCCAAAGGAAAAGGGTTGTGGCTGGTAGGTGGGAGGGGAGGGGAGGTTGAAGATGATGCCAGGCGGGTCAACTGTGAAGGGGGAGAGGAAATGGGTGACTGGGGGAAGGGAAAAGAAGGGGGAGCTGACATAAAAGCAAATCCAGACCATGCTGTCCAAATCGCAAGTGAAACAACAGTTGTGGTGGTGAGATCAGGTGCTACATGGGAGTGTGATCAGTGGAGATGCAGATCGGCTCAGATGGACAACTGAAAGCAAACCCCAGCAGGCAGCATTGAAAATGTTCAGGACATTGAGGTGAGTGTGAAACGGGAAGGATTCATCTACATGGGAGAGTGCTTGCACGAGGCTCTGAGAGACCCTGCCACACACACATTTCTCCCTCCAGAATCACTCACTGGCCAACTGCTCCCTCTGCAGTGACAGAGGATGAGGTTGAGGGGGTCACAGGCAAAGAGGACTCAGAGGGAGAGGACAGCCCCTGAGATTCCTGAGTGGATGACCCAGGGGCATCCAGCTGCTGCTCCTCGTCTCTTCGGGTGCCCAAGGGGCCCGGCCTGGCTCCTTGAGGGGAAGGAGCACATGGAGGGACATCGAGGTGCCCTGTTTCCCTCTCGCTTTGTCAATGCAGGAATTCACAATGGCTCCTGAGATAGAGTACAGGTCTGCTTGCATCTCTGCACTCTGCGGGACCAGGGTCTCCATGGCACCCGCCATCCTACCCATGAAGACCTCCATGCGCTCATATGTTGGCACTACTCCATCAGGATGAAGGCAGACGTACTCCTCCGGCTCGCATCCCACTCTGTTGAGGGCTTCCAACAGCTCTGCGTGATGTTCCCCCGCCTTCTGCTGACTCTCCATGGTGAGTTGGAAGGCCAAATCCAGGAGTTCATCATCTGACTTGGACCTCACAGATGCCTGTTCCCCAGCAGTCCTCCAAGTGCTGGGGAGCTCGGCTGAACCTGCCTCCTCCTGCTGTGGACATGTATCTATGTGATGGCCACCAGATTGTGAACCCGAGCCTGCTCTAGATCTAGGTCCCACTGAGGTGTGTGTCTCTGCGCTGGTGGAGGGTGTGGGAAAGCGCTGTGACAGATCTTCCAGGCTGCTTATTTCCAGCTCTTCACTGAAGGAGGAGTCTTCTTGGCTGCAGATGAGGACGTGGATGGAGCTGAAGCACTGGCTGGCTGAGGGTGACAGAGCTCTCTGTGAACCAAAGTAGAGATCATTAGTGCATGGCAGCAGAGTCAAAAGCAGGAGAGAGAGCACTCACAGTTGCATTGAGAGGGGATGATGTGGTGCAGGATCCTCACAAGGGTGATCATCGCCGACCTCACTGTCACCGTAGGCATGGTCCATATCCTCATCAGTCAGCGCAATGCCACTCTCCTCAAAGTGAGTGAGGGGCCTAATGTGGGCCACTCCACCCCCAGTCTGGGACCTCTCCCTACTGATGTGAGCAGGCTTGGAAACAGATGGGGAGAGTGTGAGCAGGATGAATGGCACAGCGTGGAATGTTTGTGTGGTGAGTGGCGTCAAGGATAGGATGAGGATGCGAGCTCCAGAGGGTATGAGCCTGATGGAGATGTGAGGGTGTGTGAGAGTTAGTGGTGTTGTCCCTTGAGGTGTGAGATCCCTGTGGATGTGTGACGGGTTTGTGAGTGCGTGAGTTGAGAGTGATGAGAAAAGTGAGTTACCCTGGCTGAACGGAAGAGACCATTCATCCTGTAGTGGCACTGGGTGGCTGTCGTCTTTTGCTGGGCGTTGGTGCTGATCACCACTACCACCGCCTGCCATGCTGGGTTGGTGATGCTGCTGCCCATCCTGCGGCCAGAGTGGGGATAGAGGACCACAGTGGGCCTCCAATGCATCTAACTGGCATTCCAGTGATGCATTATTAAACCTGGGGGCTGCAGTCTTTTTGCCTTTCAGGGACATCTTCCCTCCAATAGTCATGGGCTGGAAGCACTGAGATGTGTGCACGCGGCTGGACTTTAAATATGGCGCCCGGTGTGATTAAGCGGTGAGATGATGGCGTGGCAGCCAAATGAGAGCCCACCCGCCTGCCATTGAAATGGTGTGTTTCAATAAGCAATGCGGCGAGTTTCGGATGATACAGCATAAAAAGCTGTCATCACGGCCAGCAGGTAAAGCGCTGGTTTACCCGCCCAGCACCACACTTAATGCAAATCTGGGACGATTCTGCCTATCATGTCAGCTTTCTGAATGAGCAATTCACCCAGTGCCACTCTCCTGCCTTCGCCCCAAAACCCTGCACATTCTTCCTTTTCAGATAACCATCTAATTCCCTTTGAATGCTTCAATTGAACACTGCCTCCATCACAGTCTCAGGCAGTGCATTCCAAACCCTAACTACCCGCTGGGTTAGAAAGTTTTTTATCTTATCATTTTTGCTTCTTTTGCTAGTGACTTTAAATCTGTGCGTTCTCATTCTTGATCCGTTCATGGAGGTGGGTGGGGGAGCAGGTTCTCTCTATCTACTCTGTCCACACCCCGCATGATGTTAAATACCTCTTTCGGATCTACTCTCAGCCTTTGCTTCTCCAAAGAAAACAGTTCCAACTTCTCCAATCTCTATTCATAATTGAAGTTCAATTCTCGGTAATCTCTTCTACACTCTCTTTAATGCCTTTACATTCTTCCTAAAATGAGGCGTCCAGAACTTAAGCTGAGACTGAACTAGTGTCTTATACAGGTTCATACCTACTTTCTCTTATACTCTATGCCCCTATTAATGAAGCCTAGGATTTATTAACCACTCTCTCAACCTGTCCTGCCACCGTCAATGACTTATGCACATATACACCCAGGTCCCTCTGCTCCTGCACCCCCTTTAGAATTGTACTCTTTAGTTTATATCGTCTCGCCACGTTCTTCCTAACAAAGTAAATCACTTCACATTTCTCCACATTGAACTTCATCTGCCACCTGTCTGCCCACTTCACCAACCTGTCAATATCCTTTCAAAGTTCTACACTATCCCCCTCACAGTTCATAATGCTTCCAAGTTTCATATTGTCTAAATTTCAAAAGTACGTCATTGGCTCTGATGCACTTCGGAATGTCCCAAGGATATGAAAATTCTTGCATAAAGTATAATTTTTCTTTATTTCATTTTCCTTCTTTCCTCTCCCATTCATTGGCATCAATGCCCCCTTCTCCACCTCACTTTCCACCCCTTCCTCATCCATTTATATCCCCTGACCCTCTATTATGTCTTCTTCTACAACAATTCTAGGGCATCCCCTTCACATCTATTTTTCCCCCTTCACTGCTCACCAAGAATTTTTGTGGAGATTAGTATTGGAATTTGTTGTTATGATTGTAATAATTTGTAGCCATGTGTGTGTGTTTAATGTATTGTAACTTAATAAAATGTTTCATTTATTGTAATATAAAAGCCTCTCGAGAACTGGTGGTCTGATTCCTGAATTTAGAGCTGCATCTCAAACATACAAAAATAAATACATAGGTTATGACAGTCGCTTAAAGTTTCCATCTGGGATTTTAAAATAACTCAGCTTTACCATTACTCAGCTGGGCCATAGCAATCATATTGCTGGTTGTTAGAGCTTGCTGTATATCAAT
This sequence comes from Cetorhinus maximus, assembly GCF_964194155.1. Lineage (NCBI taxonomy): Eukaryota > Metazoa > Chordata > Chondrichthyes > Lamniformes > Cetorhinidae > Cetorhinus > Cetorhinus maximus. Next base: position 50,543,225 of record NC_135890.1, on the reverse strand, counting down.
TGGCTGCCACGTTTCCCTACATTATAGCAGAGACCACACTTCAAAAATTACTTAATTGGCTGTGAAGAACTTTGGACATCCTGAGGTCATGAAAGGCGATATATAAATGCAAGCCTTTCTTTATTTTATTTCTAGCATCTTCTGAGAGGAAAATCAGCAATTAACGTGCAAGCTCAGGAACATATGGTTCGCCTACAAGTGTAATTCAAGAAGCAGGAAGGATGGGTTGGAAAGCAATCATTTTGTTTTTCAAAGAAACCACTTGGAGATGGTTGAGGCATCATTAATTACATTTGTCAACACAGTAAAGCCACAGATAAAAATCACAGAGCAGATTGGCAGTAACCAGTATGAACCAGTCTCACTAGATAAGAGATGACAAAAAAACTGCTCACACCTGACTTACAAGATGAAAATCTCTTGATCGTCTAGGTGATAGGTGCTTCATCAGTCCCAAAGCCATATGCTCATACCACAATCAACTTAAACAATATTATTCAACAGCTCATCAGGGTACAGTACCCTGATGAACTGGGCTGTCAAAACAAAATCCTGATATGCCATTTACTAGTTTTGTTATTCATATTCTGAAATAGAAAAGGGAGTTATTTATAGGTCCACCCTAATAGAATGACAAGCTTTATTTGGCATTGGTACAGCTGTGCTGTGCTTGGAGAGCAGGGTCAATTACTTGAGTTCATTTTGAGCTGAACTGTCTTAGTATAGAGGAAAAGATAAAGTTAACCTCACCCATTCATCCAGGTCTTCTAGGTATGTTGCACATCCAAATATTGCTATAATCAATTATGATTTCAATATAACCCAGACAAAAAGCTGAGAGAGGGAATGGGATTCTTACTTATGGAATCCTAAGTAACTGTGACTTTCAGACATTTTTCTCATAAGTGTTTCCAGAAATTGAAAGAATGGCTAGGTCAACTCCTATCTGTCTATCCTTCCTTTGTATTTTGATATATTGAGGAGGTTTGTGCACGTCTGTGATCCAAAGAGCAATTCTGGCACTAGTATAACTCCTGTTCAAGCCACCTGTCAGACAAGTTAAAGGGAGTCAGATTAAAGGCAGTTGATCAGTCAACAAAGTAGAGGGTTGTGAATCAGGTTAATGACCTGGCGATATAAAATTGTGGTACAAGCACAATGCAGAGGTAAGACAAGTTTCATTAGCCAATGAATCAGTTGTGGTGGCTCTATTCCTGATTCTGCATGAGTACCTCTGGGGTCGCCCAGGGGTCTATATTAAGATCATTTTAACAGAATATCAGGTCCCACTGATGAAATGAAGCTAGACCTGAACACCACCTCTCTTAGCCTCTCCACTGCCTCAGATCTGTCAGTATTGGATGAGCAGGAGATCCCTCCAATGAAATATTGGGAAGATGGAAAGCATTGTCTTCATTACCTGCCACAAACTCCATTTCCGAACCATGGACTTATTCCCTTTTACTGGGCACTATGTGAGGCTAAACCAGACTGTTCGCAGCCTTGGTGTTTATATTTGATCCTGAGATTTGACCCTGAAGCTGCCCTTCCATCTTCATTTCCTCCCTATCAGGAAGACTGCCTAATTCTACCTATGTAACATCACCTGGCTTCACTCTTAGCTTAGCTCATTGGTTGCTGAAATGCTCATTTATGCCTTTGTAGACTCGACTATTCCGATGCTGTCCTGGGTGGCCTCCCACCTGACACCCTTTGTAAACTTGAACTCATCCAGGACTTTGCTGCCCATCAATGGGAGGGTGTTGGATACCATTCGGTGGGTCTTAATGAAGTCCTCGTAGTCTTAAGTAGGCTAACTGTATGTATTTATTAACTGCAAGAACTTTGTACATATATAGAGTAAAGGGTTCAAGCTAGGAGCTGTCTCCATGCTTGCTTGTGCACACGGCTCTGTCTAACACTAGACAGACCCTGGGTTTGGGTCAAGTGCCTTCTTAAATCACTGTGTGGGTGGTACTGTACTCAGTCCCACATTAACCCTACACGTGCCAGACCCTTATACTATACCTATGTACCTTTAGCCAGCAAATCCTGTTCACTCATCAGACCTGTGCTCCCTGATCCACATTGGCTTCTGGTCCAGCAACACACTTGATTTTAAAATTTTCATTTTTTTTCCATCAAATCCCTCCTTTGCCTCACTCTCCTTCCTATCTCTGTAATCTCCTCCAGCTTAATACCTTCTGAGATCTCTGTTCTCCATCAATTCTGGCAACTTGAACATCCCCGATTTTAATCGCTCCACAATTGGCAGTCACACCTTCAGCTATCTAAACCTTAAACTTGGAATTTTCTCCCTAAAATTCTCTGCCTCCTTACCTCTCTCTCGCTCCTTAAAACCTATCTGTTTAACAAAGCTTTTGGTCAGTAGTCATAATATCTCCTTTTGTGGTTGGGTGTCAGATTTTGTTTGATAATGTTCCTCTGAAACACCTTAAGATAATTATGTTAAAGGTACTATATAAATACAACTAGTTGCTGTTTTTTTTTATTCATTCATGGGATGTGGGCTTCATTAACTGGATCAGCATTTTTATTGCCCATCCCTAGTTGCCCTTGAGAAGGTGATGGTGAGCTGCCTTCTTGAACCGCTGCAGTCTATGTGGTGTAGGTACACTCACAGTGCTGTTAGGAAGGGAGTTCCAGGATTTTGACCCAGTGACAGTGAAGGAACGGCGATATATTTCCAAGTCAGGATGGTGATTTACTTGGAGGGGAACTTCCAGGCGGTGGTGTTCCCATCTGTCTGCTGCTCTTGTCCTTCTAGGTGGTAGGGGTCGTGGGTTTGGAAGGTGCTGTGTAAGGATTCTTGATGAATTCCTGCAGTGCATCTTGTAGATGGTGAACACTGCTACCACTGTACATCGGTGGTGGAGGGAGTGAATGTTTGTGGATGTGGTGCCAATAAAGTGGGCTGCTTTGTCCTGGATGGTGTCCAGCTTCTTGAGTGTTGTGGGAGCTGCACTCATCCAAGCAAGTGGGGAGTATTCCATCACACTCCTGACTTGTGCCTTATAGATGGTGGACAGGCTTTGGGGAGTCAAAGGGAGTTAGCGTTGCAATTTGGGTATATAAACATTAACTGTCGAAAACCTTGATCTGCTTTATATAAGGCAAGATAATATACTGACTGGAGACAAGTATCCTGATCTAGACAGGCAGCAGTGGAAGAAATGAAGTGCTTGATATGCCACTAGGCACTGGATATTAACTTGCTAACACATTAGTTATCTATTGACAATGAGCAGCAAAAGAAATCTTGGATCCAAAATTGTAAGACTGAAAGAGGCAACAGTGACACGGAGCAGTGAGGCCACAGAGGCTTTTAGACACAGGATGGGAATTGTAAGTTGATGGCATCGGGGAAACTAGGAGCCAACATAGGTCAGCAAAGACAGCAGTGATAGGTAAGCAGGAACTGGTGCTCAATAGGATAGGGATAGCAGTGCTTTGGATGAGCATGAAGGGAGGAAGGTTAGCCAAGGGAAGCCATGGAATTGTCAAGTCTGGTGTTACGGACAGGAGGGGGTTTAATTTAAACAGTTCTGATTTCCCCTCTCACCACTCATCTGTAAACAGAAAGCTGTTTTCGATTTTTCATTTCCCCCTTTATAAGTGGTGGTGTATTTTCCCAACCCCTCAGTTTTGGTGTGATCCAGTTCTCTATTAATAACCCCACAGCAAACTCAAGATAGGATGATTTAAAAGGATTAATTCATTTGCACACACTCAAACACGAGAGGAGGGTTGCAACGTGACCTCCTTTTCATTCATATAACAAAGGTGGGATAGAGAATAGAAAGAGATGTAGGGTAAAAACCACAGACAAAATAAGAATTATTGTTTCACATGAGCCCAGAATCAAAGTTCAATGGCATATTCTTTCAGAGTCGATAGTCTCGAAGACTGATGCTGGATAATTCACCTTTCCAGTAGCGGTGATGTCCACAATGAAATGGGCCCATAGGGATGAATTAGTCTTGTAGGCGCTGGTATAGAAGTTCAAAAGATCCAGTAGAAAACAGTGTAGGAGGGGAACCAAGTATTCAAAAACTTGGACAAAGCCCTTTTCCTGCTGCTGCCTGCGAGATGGAAAATGACAGTCTTGCCTTTTTTTTAGCTCCTCAAGGCAATATTACAGGTTCTAACAGTTTGGGTGGGGGCGGGGGTTGTGGGGGGTGGAGGTGTGTCACGTGACATGACTTCCACTTCTCCACTTTGGTTTCAACAGAGGATGGATATTCCTCGTCTGAATTCTTGAGAGAATTAATGTTTCGCCTATTAATAAGTTCAACAGAGGTTTTGGGGTCCTTTTGTCTTTGCAGACTGCTCATTTTCATTGGCCAGGACCTGGCCTTATAAATGTAAAGGGCCTTTGTACAATTCCGGTGGATTTGACCTCTGCAGGTCACAGGGGCATTAGTGCCTCTTTAGAGATAACAAGGTTGCTGCTGTTCTGAAGGCCAAAACTTCCTTTCATGTGAGTCATAGCCAATTATGGCTTCAGTTAGTTTAAAGCCTTTGTCCAGTTTTATGAACAATAATTTTATAGATTAACCAGAATGATATATGTGTATAATATACATAAAAAAATAATTATATATATATATGGAGATGACAAAGGCGTGGATGGGTGTTTCAGCATCAGATGGGCTGAGACAGGGCAGTGGTCTTTGGGGTGAAGGAAATAAGCCATTGTAAGCTCAGCTCAGGGCCAACAAATAGTACACCAAGGCTACAAATTGTCTGGTTTAACCTGTGACAGTGGCAAAGGAGGTGGGTGGAATCAGTAGCAAACGTATGGGCTTTATGGTGGGGCTGGAGGTGGGATTTTAGTTTACCCAGTATGTAACTGCACAAAATTGTGGCTCGTTGAAGGTTGGATGTTGGACAAAGAATTTAACAACACATATGGTTTGGCTGTCAACATAGATGTGGAGGCTGACCCCGTGTCTTTGGATGATGTTTCCAAGGTTCAACATTAGATGAGGAAGTGGAACAATCCTTGAAGGAATCCAGAGGCAATGGGGAGGGTTTTCCTAGCTCAGCAGAGACTGGTTTGAAGGCAGTGGGGATGGGATGTCGGTGGCTAGGAAAAATCCGTTTGGGAGAGCTCCCTGGTGTAGTTCCATCTCTGGCGTGTTTCTCATGGCAGGCTGCCACTGGAATCAGGTCTTAGGCCATCAGAGATTCCTATAAATGTCAGTAACAGGGAGATCCAAGGCTGAAAGGGATGTAATCGCAGCCAAACACATTTTTGAGGGCCCTCACAGTTCTGGTCCTTTATTACTCCCTTTGGACCCTTCTGTGAGTCTGTCCATTTTGAGGTGCCCCCTATGTGTCCCTCCTCCTCAGCAGTGTTCACCTCTCCCTGTGGAGCCACCTGCCGGCCATTCATTTTGACCTCTCATTGGTCCTCCTGTCTCCCTGGTCCATCCGCATCCTTAATTGGACAGCAAAAGCAGAGGCGGCCAACCCTGCCTTGTACCATCATCCCTTCCCTCAATTAATCAATCACAGAGCTTCTGAAGTTTGTTCTTTCCCTGCTCCCTTTGCCCCCTTCCCCTGATTCTCTACGTGCTTAAAATCTGTTACATTTCTAACATTTTCCCGTTCTGATGAAAGGCTATCGAGCTGAGATGTTAACTTCTTCACTCTCCACAGATGTTGCTAAACATGCTGAGCATTGCCAACATTTTGAGTTTTTACTTCAGATTTCCAGCCACCCGCTTTTGAATAAGTCGCTTATATATTGGCGTGAGGAACCCAACTCTTCGGTGTAAGGGATCTATGTGAATTAACTTCAAAACTTACTGTAAAAAGACATTTATTTTAATGTTCAAACTGACAACACATCAGCTGTCTGGACTGGAATTTCAGGAAAGTTTAAACTTGACAGCTGTACTATTCTGAATTGGGTCCTTAGTAAAAACGCAAAAGTATTTCTCTAATTGCACTGTTGGCGTCAGCAGAATATTGACAAATGCGTGACAAGTATGGAAGATCAGAAAGAGAATGGAGTAGAAAACTCTGTATGTGCAGTCAGCCTGATCATGGTATGAAAGGGAGACAACATAGATCACTCAAAGCAATCCTATACCTGCAGCACGATAGTGAATTTCCTTATGAATATTGAGCTTTTCTCTAACTGTCAATACAACATCTAGCCAGCACCATTCAAGGTGCATCCTGAATTTGAAGTGACCCCAAATTTGTTCAAAATCTTACAGCTAAAGTAGCAGCTACATTTCCATTATTTGCTATTTAGAATGAAATCAGAAACCCATATGTAAGGAACATATTCATAATTTTACTGTAATCAGGAACAGTTGATACCTTCTCTCATATTATTCAGAAACAATGATGCTTTGATGAAGCTCGTTTGGAAAGTTTTTGTGCAATTAACCAGTCCACAACCCTTTCGCTTTACAATAATATTTTTTTTTAAATTCTCCCTAATTTGAAATGTTTCACTTTATGAATGTAGCAAAACCCAATCAAATACTGTTCAAAGACAATGGATTTGACTCTTGTGGTGGTGTAGAATGGATTCAGCCGCCTGTTATACGCAACATTTGATGTTCCGTTCCATTGCACTCAACAGAATTAAATATCATATGCTGTGCACATGGGCAGCTGATCTGATGCCATCCATTTTATGCCACTGCCTGAGATGCATTTCTGCTCCAATGTCCGTACAATGATCTGAGTGTATTATATTAAGCAAGATTATTTTATAAGCATTATCATTTGTGGTAGCTGTGGCTCATTTGGTAGCACTTTTATTTCTGAGTCAGAAGGTTCTGGGTTCAAGCCCCACTCTAGGAGCTGAGCACAAAAATCAAGGCTGATACCCTAGTACAGTACTGAGGGAGTGCTGCACTGTCAGAGGTGCCACCTTTCAGATGACACGTTAAATCCGAGGCCGAGTCTGCCCTTGCGGGTGGATGCAAACGATGCCGCTATTTTGAAGTAGAGCAGGAGAATTATCCCCAGTGTCATGGTCAATATTTATCCCTGAATCAACATCGCAAAAAAACAGATTGATTGATCTTTATCACATTGCTGTTTGTGGGAGTTTGTTGTGTGCAAATCAGTTGCCCAGTTTCCTACATTATTACAGTGACTACACTTCAAAAATATTTCATTGGCTTTAGGATGCCCTGTAGTCATGAAAGATGATATATAAATGCAAGTCTTGCTTTCTTCCATTATGAAAGCACTCATGCGAAAGGCCAGTTAAGGATTTTCTTCAGCTATATTTAATCATTCAGTTTATTATTTTAAACTATTGAAAAATATAGTCATGATCAATAAAACCTAAGTGTAACAAAAGTATTGCTGATTATCAAAAAAGGTAAATTCAATTGGAATTCATCAGGGAGTGAAATGTATATTGGGCTATAATGCAAAACAGGTGATAGCGAATTGGCAGACGTTTCACACACTGCCAGATATTTAAATCCATTGATTTTATCCCCACGAATTCAATGTGAAATAAACAGCCTAAATGAGCCTTTGATGGAGTGCTCGTTAGTAAACCACATCAAACGAGACTATGTTTAATAGGTTATATCAACAGAAAGATAAATACAGCAGATGGATGGTGTTCACTAAGACACTGAGCTTTCAAATCTAATTGTTCAAACCACAATAGCTTTGGATCATGAAAATAAAGCGGGCACTAATATATATCCTTGAGGATCTGGGAATAGCTCAACACAAGTTTCAAGAGAAGCCTGCCACACAACTTTGGCACTTTGACAGGAACCAGAATTGGATCTCAAAGTGAATGTGCTAGCGTCAGCAGCATTTGGAGAGATGAAAGAAGATTTCAGCATAAAACATACGGCTCCAGCAGAGGTGATAATGGCACAGTTCAGCCATATAATATTACAATCTGGTTTCTGTTAGTTCAGAGCCTATTCTGGTGAAGGAGACAGGTAGTGAGCTTGAGCAGAATGCCTCCCAAGCTCAGTTAACAATCAAGAATGGTTATGAGGATTCTATCACTGTGCCACATCCAACATTTGATAAAATTTTAAAATTGATGCATTGGCTGCTTGATCAGCTTAACATAACAGGTCCCATTGCCATGAAGAGAAGTGAGGTGCCCTGGCCAATATTCCTTCCTCAACTAATTGTTTGTTCATCTCCTTCACTGTAAGTGGGATCTGTCTGCAAATTGACTGCTGCATTTGACCACAAGTAGTCACATGTGCTGTCAAGTATTTAAGATGTGATAGGGTGCTGTCGTCAAAAATATGAAATTGACTTAATATTCTGCTGTCTAAACAGTTCAAGGCAGAAATTTTAAAAAGTTGCTACAAACCTAACCTAGTTTATTGTGAAGTCCTTCGCTAAATTTATAGAGCGGAATTTTACAGCCCATCCCGCTGGATTTTCTGGTTCCGCCAAAGTCAATGGACTTTTGAATGGCTCACCGCATTTTACAGGCCCGCCCCCGCCACAACGGGACCGTAAAATTCTGCCCATAGAATCAGACCTGACCCTTTTGATGACATAACCACCTGGAGATTAATATGATCAAAGTTCAAACTGAATATTAAATTGAATGTGACTCTCCCTCAGAATCCGTTCTGAAGAGTCATACTGGCTCGAAACATTAACTCGGTTTCTCTCTCCACAAATGCTGCCAGACCTGCTGAGTTTTTCCGGCATTTTCTGTTTTTTATTTGTTTCCAGCATTTGCAGTATTTTGCTTTTATTTGAACTAAGTATTGTTTGAATATATTGAAAGGCACATTTATTGTATGATTAGAGTAGAAATTTGGTTTAATAGTGATTCACTGACTAATGAAGAGTATGTTACAAGTTTTTGAAAAGTCAACAAACAACATTTTAAAGGTTTGAATACACTCGGCATGAAATTGGTCTGTGACATTAGTGAATCAGCAACCTGTTCTACATCCTGCCAGATTGTCTTTCCCGTTGAAGTCCCTATCCCTATTTTATGCAATGACCAAAGACCAATTTTGCCCCCATTATATTGAGTCGCCTCCTTGGATCACCAAGTTCACTATATCTATTACCAACGTCAACTAGAGTAAAATATACATGACAAATGTATTTATGTAATGGCGCAACAACAATAACTTGCATTAATATAGCACCTTTAATGTAATCAAATGTCCCAAGGACATTCATAACAATGCAAACAGGCAAAAACTGGCCCTGAGCCACATAGGGAGATATTTGAAATAAAAACAGAAAATGCTGGAAAAATTCAGCAGGTCTGGCAGCATCTTTGGAGAAAGGAACAGGGTTAACATTTCAAGTCCATATGATTCTTTTTCAGAGCTAAAGAGAAGAAGAGCCATACGGACTCGAAATGTTAACTCTGTTTCTCTCTCCACCGACGCTGCCAGGCCTTCTGAGCTTTTCCAGCATTTTCTGTTTTTATTTCAGATTTCCAGCATACACTGTATTGCACTTATATCTAAGGAGATATTTGGATAGGCAACCCAAAGCTGATAGGTTTTAAGGAACAACTTAAGGAGGACAGGGAGGTGGCAAAGTGGGAAAGTTTAAGGAGGGAGATCCAGAGCTTAGAGCCTATAGACAGCTGACGGCACCATTGCCAATGAGAGAAATTGCGTTGCACAAAGGCCTCACCCAGAACAAGTACCTGGTCTGACACTGGAGTGGTGGAGTGATACCAGCACAGCATTCCCACTGAGATAAATGTAAAAGATCCCATAGCATTATTCAGGGGTGAGCAGGGAAGTAATTTCTTTCTTACCCAAACAGTCTCATTAATGTGGCACTTTCTCACTGCTACCAAAATTCAGCCTAGATTATATGCTCAACTCCTGCAGTGGAGCTCAAACTGATAAGCTCCTGAGCCAGAGATGAGAGTGCTACCACCAAGCCATATAAGTGGAAACATCATCCCAGTACCGACCCTATCAAGTCCCCTCAGGATATTATATGTTTCAGTTAGATCACCTCTCATTCTTCTAAACTCCAATGAGTATAGGCCCAACCTGTTCAACCTTTCTTCATAAAATAAGCCATTCATGCCAGGGATGAGTCACGTGAATCTCCTCTGGACTGCTTCTAAAGCAAATATTCCTTTTTATCAAAGAAGGAGGCCAAAACTATACACAGTACTCCAGATGTAGTCTCACTGATGCCCTGTACAGCTGCAGTGTGACATCCCCACTTTCGTATTCCATTCCTTGAGCAATAAATGCCAATATTCCATTTGCCTTCCTAATCAATTGCTGTACCTGCATACTAACTTTATGTGATTCATATACCAGGATACCTAGATCCCTCTGTACCATTGAGTTCTGCAATCTCTCTCCATTTAAATAGTATACTGCTTTTCTATTCTTCCTGCAAAAGTGAAGTAGTTCACATTTACCCATGGTATACTCCACCTGCCAAATTTTTGCCAACTCACTTAACCTGTCTATATCCCTTTGCAGACTTTCTATCTCCTCTTGACAACTTACTTTCCTACCTATCTTGATGTCATCGGCAAATTTAGTTACCATACATTGGATCGCTTCGTCCAAGCCATTGATATAGACTGCAAAAAGATGAGGACTCAGCACTGATCCCTGTGGCAGTCCACTAGTTACAGCTTGCCAATCCAAAAAAAGACCCATTTATCTCTACTCTCCGCTTCCTGTTAGCTAACCAATCTTTTATCCATGTTAATATGTTACCCCCTCCAACGTGTACTCTTATCTTGCGTCATAACCTTTGATGTGGCATCTTATTAAATGCCTTTTAGAAATCCAAGTACACCACATCTACCAGTTCTCCTTTATCCACCTTGAATGTTGCTTTGTCAAAAAATCTAATGGGTTAGTTAAACACGATTTCCTTCACATAAAGCCATGTTGACTCTATCTGATCACATTCTGATTTTCTAAGTATCCTGTTATAACCTCCTTAATAATGGATTCTAGCACTTTCCCTATGACAGACGTTAAGTTAACTGGCCTATAGTTTCCTGCTTTCTGCCTCCCTCCTTTCTTAAATAAAAGAGTTACATTAGCTATTTTCCAATCTGCTGGAACTGTTCCAGGATCTAAGGAATTTTGGAAGATTATAACTAATGCATCTACTATCTGTGCCACAACTTCATTTAAGACCCTAGGATGCAGGTCAGCTGGTCCTGGGGACTTGTCAGCCTTTATGTCTAATAGTTTTCCTAGCACCTTTTCCCTGGCGATCGTGATTGTTTTAAGTTCATCCTTCCCTATATCTTTTGGGAGTTTTCTACCATGAAGACAGACACACAATGCCTGTTCAACGCCCCCGCCATTTCCTTGTTTTCCATCATCAATTCTCCAGCCTCACTCTCTTGAGAACCAACACCAGCTTTAGTTACTCTTTTCCTATTCAAATACTTGTGGAAATTCTTACCATCTTTTTATATTACTAGCTGGCTTTCTCTCATATGCTTCTTTCTCCCTCCTTTTAGTCTTTTTTTAGTCACCCTTTGCTGGTTCTTAAAATCTGCCCAATCCTCTGACCCACTGCAAATCTTTGCAGTTTTGTACTGTGTTTCTTTCAATTTTATACTATCATTAACTTCCTTATTCCGCCATGGATGATGCATCCTTTTCAAAGAGCCTTTTTTCTCATTGGGATAAATCTTTGCTGAGAGATATGAAATACCCCCTTAAAAGTCTGCCACTGCAACTCTACTGTGCTACCTTTTAACCTAGTTTCCAAGTCCACCTTAGCCAGCTCTGCCTTCATACCCTCATAGTTACCTTTATTTGGGTTTAAAACACGAGCCGTGGACTCACACTTCTCCATTTCAAACTGAACACAAAATTCTATCATGTTGTGATCACTATTACCTAGAGGCTCCTTTACCATCAGGTGATTGATTAATCCTGACTCATTGCACATTACCAGGTCTGGGATAGCGTGCTCCCTGTTTGACTCTAGAATGTACTGCTCTACGAAATTGTCCCAAAAATACTCAAAGACATACTGGCAACATGCATGATCGAAGCACTGGCACCTAATAGTTAGGACCAGGGTGGAAAAGATGTGCACATTACACATGCTATGATTACGGCTGATGATTGTTGGACTCATTCTCTCATTGTGGGTGCTTGAGGCAACCCCCAAAATGAACTGATGATTGGTTCATTCCAAGATGATTGGCAATCATTGAAATCCATCATCTCTCATACATGCCAAGAAATCCTCAGACACATCAATAAAAGGCACCAAGTCTGGTTGGATGACAGTGATACAGAAATATGCAAATTCATTGATTGTAAACAATCAGCATTCCAAATTTGGTAAAACTGAAGTTCAAAGAAGAACTCATGATTCAAAGAAAAAGTAGTGGACAGAGAAGGCTGAGGAAATTCTACTCCTCGCTGACATGCATAACATGCATGCCTTCTTCAAGGCAACTAAATAGATATATGGACATATATATAAAATAATTACACTCAACATCCGGATCCAGATCACACTCAGTGTCCATGCTCCTCATGAAATCACTTTGCCTCCACAAGAATAAACAAAGATCACCAAATAAAAGAATGGAACCAAGTCATGAATAGCCTTCGACCTCACTACAAAGACAAATCATAGCACACTTTCACATCAGCGAGCACATGGTGTTGAATCATGTATTTGCTTCCATTATTGTACTTGTTTCTGTCACAGCTCCCAATCTCCAAAGATTTGATATATGAAAGGCAACAGAAATGACTCATCCAGATGGTGCTGTGACCAGCTCCTGACATGAAAGGCAGGTAGAAACATGAAAAAAATTCAAAAAAATTCTCAACGCACGTGCCAATGCTGGTAAGATCCAAAGATGGCAAGACTCTCCTCAAAGACATGGACGATATCAATACCCACTAAAGAGAGCACTTTGTAGAACCGCTCAATTAAAACTCCACATTGCACATACACCTCAGGGACAGGAAGTCCTGCCTAAGAGAGCTGCCGGCAAATCTGATTGGTCAGCAGCTCTGTAGTCCCAGCAGTGCCAGAATCCAGTAGTGGCCACTGCTGGGACTACAAGCAATCTCCGAAGGTGCAGTGTTATGGATCCTGCAGCTCAGGTGAACCTCAGGATTTTGGATGGTCCTGCCTGGCAGACCCCAGCGAGGAGAGGGGTGGGCTGTGGGGGTCAGGTTTTAGAGTTGGGGGGGAGGGTAGTGATAAAGTGGGTGGTATGATCTCGGGAGGGGCACACCCAAGGGGCAAAAGGACCTCCCAAAGGTAGTAACCCCCTTCCTGCCTGCCAGCACCTATGCAGTGAAAATTGCTGGGCTGCTCGCCATTCCACACCCCCACCCCCAGTTCCTCAGCTGGATGAAAATTGTGGCAGAGGTGGATTGAGGCCCTTAAGTTAATTGTCCAAGGGTGGACTGCCTGCCTGATGTTTTACCCCTGCCTGCACCGCCACCACTCCCCACCCTGCCAATAATGTGGAGGACAGGGTGGGGGTGAGGGTCGAGGTGGGGGTGGGTGGGAAGGTGGCAGATTGGCCGCTCATTTTATTTTACATGCCCCCTTGTCTTCAAATACACTGGTGGGGTGGGGAGTGGGGGGGCTGCTGTAAAATTCACCCATGTTTCAGAGAATGCTTTCTATACAAAGCACATTCACAGGAATTAGAAAAGAAAGCAAGTGGTGTTTCTCATTCCATGTTATCAGTTCTCACAGAGATTTACTAACTTGGGTCTTTATCCATGAATTATATATGAAGGCACGTGGTTACACAAAAGTCAGAGTGTTGGACCAGTCCAAATACAGGTGGCATGCGAGCTGTTAACTTTTCCCAACTAAAGCATCTCAGCATTTTCATCTAATCGGGATTACAAACTTCCAAGCAAGATCAATCCAGAATGTATATTCAGCTAGCCTATGGTCTTTGTAAGTAAAAAAAACAAATGATAATCATAATATCCAGAGATGCCATTGTGAACTACATCATTAAATTGGCTCCAGATATAGACGGTCACCTTGAATAAGAAAGATCAGTGCTGAAATAATAGTTGCCATTTTAGAAAATATACAGCTGGGGATCTGCTTTATATCAAAGCACCCTCCTTCGCTGTTCCTTGTTCTTCAATCGCAGAGACGAAGGTTCATTCACCAACTGCACCACTCTCACAGTTCCATTTCCTATACCAATTGCCCTGTAGCCTCTGAATGAAACTGGCAAGTTAGGGTCTATTTTCTCCCTCCATGCACAAAGTTAACAAAGTAATCTTTGTTGCAGTCAGAATAAATGATGGTTTAATAAAATAATTTCCATTTAGCTTCCTACTCAGAGGAAAGTATGCCGCCTGGTGCCAGTTAGTTTAAATTGGAATCTGAAAGAATATTTGCATTTCATAATGTGGAGTTAGATTTGAGTTTGGATCCCATCATGTAACAGGATTGTGATTAACCAACTGTGCTAATCAAACCTCAACAGAGGTAAAGGTGGAAGTAATAATGCATCAGATATGAGTATTGACTGGAGATAGGAGTACACAGTGGCCCCAATTCTGTATGTTTTTCATATGCCTAGCAAGACTCCACATCTGAGCATTGTAGTTTTGCCCTATGTCATTTCATAAGACAAAAAGAGAAACCTGATGCATTTTTAAGTTTATATATGCTTGTAAAATGTGATTTCTGCCAGGATTTCATGCCGGTTATTGCAGGTCAAATTCTAACATGACCTCTTCAAATGGTACAGTTTGATATAAGATTCTTAACTATTCGCTCCGGAATACCATTGATATGCAAGAGAGCTTCAGCCCAATTTCCCTAAAACAGAGGCTGGTGGTTCAGTGTTCCTGCAATGCTGCTTCATTTTTTAAAATGGATTATCCAATTTCTCTGCCTAATGTTGCAATTCAATTAATTTTTAGACCTAGATTGCAGACACCCACCGTATTAAAACAAGTTCTGAAAGCTGTCATTTCTGGTGACCCTAAGGATCTATCCTTGGCTCCCTTCTATTCCTCATTTACGTGCTGCCCCAGTGATATCATCTGAAAACTCAGCTCCATTTTCACATGCATGCTGATGTGCCCTTACTCCGCACCAAGCCTGGTTCATCAATCTGCTGCGCTCGACGATCTATATTGGTTCCCGTTTAATCAACACATCGATTTTAAAATTCCCATGTTTGCTTTCAAATCTTTTCATGTCCTCAGCCCTCCCGATCTCTGAAATCTCCTCCAGGCCTTCAGCCCCCACCTCACCTCCCACTCCCTGACCCCAGAATCTCTCCATTCCATCAATTCTTCACTCTTTAGCATCTCTGATTTTAATCGTTTCATCACTGGCAGCTGTGCTTTCAGCTGCCAATGTCTAAGCTCCGAAATTCCCTCTCTAAGTCTCTCTATCTCTCTACTCTCCTTAAAGATGCCCTTTAAAACCTCCCTCTTTGACCAAACTTTTGCTCATCTGGCCTAATATCTCCTTAGCTACCTCAGTGTCAAATTTTGTTTAATAATGCTCCTCTGGAGCTCTTTGAGACATCTTGCTACATTAAAGATGATACATAAATGCAAGTTGTTGTTGCATTATGGAAATTAAATTTCAAGTAACTCAGAATTGCCCTTTAATTTCCAATTCTTTCTGAATAACATACGGTAAAAGTATAAAGAAATAGGGATTGTTGAACTACAAAGTACAGATTAACAATGTGAGCTACGTGCTCAAGTTGGCTGCCATGTTATTTACATTACAACATTAATTACTATGCACTGCTGATGCCTTCAGTGCTGTAGTTACTGATAATTCATCATGGTATGTCCTCTACAATTTGGTTATTTCACTTATATTCACACTCTTTATTCTTCATCCTCCAATTTCATGACTTTTCATCCATATTAAATGGCAAACAGCACGTCTCAGGCTAGCTCCTGGATCTATGCAGCTTCTGCTGTAACCTGTTGTTCCCTATCCTTGCAGTCTTTCGCATTGTGATATCATCTGCGGAGGAAGCGAGGGGTGGCTTGTTGCAAGTGGGGGTGGAAGTTATAAGAGTCTTGGATCCTGAGTGAAAGACTTATGATGGTGAGAAAAGAGCTTGATTGTTTTAAAGAAGGAATAGAAGTCCATACATAGGAAATAATAATGATAGTCAATCGACGATTTGATGACATGCTTAAAGACCAATTCATATTCCAGCTATTGCGTCAGTGTACTGATGATGTAGCATACCTGGTATCAAAGCCTGGCCTTGCAGAATCTTGCCATCATGAGGTGACAGCACTTGTCACCAGCTATACTATGACCGGCTGAGGCAGGAAAAGAGGAGAAATATTCAGGGGAGGAGCAACTGGATGGGAACAGAAAACAATACAGGCCCTTTCTGGCTGTATCTGTTCATGATCGACTCATCTAACTGAGGTAACGGAAAACACAACCCTAATGCTTCATTCACCATCAGTCTCACACCTTACATTCCCTCTGTTGCTGGCTGTCACAGTGTTTACTTGGTCACAATATTAAAATAACAGCCAATGCAATATAAAATTCAGGCCACATTTATAGGTCAAGCCATGCCATATTGCACACAAATGTTGACCACTCACCCTTGCACATCCTTTTAGTACCTGTCTTCCATGTGCCTTGGCCTGTCCTACATAGTGCAACCCCAGTGGCTGCAGCATGGCACCTTTCAGTGGGAGAGACTGCAAATGGCCTTCCAAAACGACCTCACACAGCTCTAACCCTAGATGGCCTGGCTTTGGACAGGATATTCTTGACATGGTTGGCAGCAGCCTAGGCTGGCTACCTTACAGGCAATAACAAGGGCATTGGCAATGTGGCAATGATGGTAAAATGTCTGCTGACAGCCTGAGAAAGGTCTGCACATTCCTGCATGCTGAAGTCACTGCCACTCCCCTGGGGCAATGCCTCAACAATGCGAGTAATGTGTTGGAGGACAGGTTGCTGAACTGAGGGAACAGCCTGCAAGTCCCCTTGAACACTGATATTCACATAATGGCAAGGTTCTGAGTTTTGCAGCAACTAGCTGAGCTTGCATTACAGAATTCTGAACTTTGACTGCAGCACCCAGACGTTGGGTGTTTTTTGTTTGAGCGCAATGAAAGCTGAGGCATCGTCATCACACAGCATTGTGGTCAGGTTCACAAGTGTGCAAATAGATTTGGCTACCACTTCCATGCTGGAAAGAATGGGCTTCCAGCTGTGTGCAAAGCCTTGCGCCAAGTTGGTGTTGACTCCTCTGTGCTCCTTGACTTTACATGTAGACTTTCTGTTGGGCCTGCCAATGCACCAACCATTTCATTGTGCATACCCACCAACCTTATACAGGCTGCCCCATCAAAATGCTGATCTGAGACTTCTGCAGCAGGATTCATGTGCGACCTCACCCTCCAATTACCTGGCAACAGAGTTCTCTTTGTCCTATGCCCCTTCTCAGCACATGCAGATCCTGGAGCTATGCTATCCTCTAAACTATACGCAGTGTCAGTATCCGAGCTGGTGAGTGTGACAGCAAGATTTTTTATTCATTGAAGGGATGTGGGCTTCGCTGGCTAGGCCAGCATTTATTGCCAATCTTTAATTGGCCTTGAGAAGGTGGTGGTGAGCTGCCTTCTGCAACTGCTACAGTCCATGTGGTGTAGGTACCCCCGCAGTGCTGTTAGGAAGGGAGTTCCAGGATTATGACCCAGTGACAGTGAAGGAACTGTGATATATTTCCAAGTCAGGATGGTGAGTGGCTTGGAGAGGAACTTCCACGTGGTGGTGTTCCCATGTGACTGCTCCCATTGTCCTTCTAGGTGGTAATGGTCATGGATTTCAAAGGTGCTGTTTAAGGAGCCTTGGTGAATTCCTGCAGTGCATCTTGTAGATGGTACACACTGCTGCCACTGTGTGTCGGTGGGGGAGGGAGTGAATGTTTGTGGATAGGGTTCTAATCAATTGGGCTGCTTTGTCATGGATGGTGCAAGGATGGTGTTGTGCTGAGAAGAGAGGGGTGGGGAAAACAAGAGGTTTATGCATAGATCATCTGCTGCTTGTAAATCAGCAGAGATTGGCGGATGAGGGTGAAGCGGGGTGTGAGGTATGAGGATACCATCATTTTCACCGATTTCAATCTTGTCACTGACTAGGGCCTCAGTCATGGCCTCTCCCATTATGGTGACCATCAGCTCCTCCATAAGGGTAAGGACATGTGGCTGTGCCTACCCTCAGCTACGTGCTGCTCCCTCCAGTTAGGCACTAACTTGTCCTGCAAGACAAAGTGAAGTGAGTCAGTGAATGTGGTGAAATGTGTTTGGGTGATGTGACTGTCATGGGTGATCAGCTGGCAGTGTGTGCAAGCTGTGGTTTGTAGGTTTGAGGTTCACAGCGATACTAAGGCCTGAATTTTACACTCCCCTGCCCGGCGGGTTTTTAGGTCTGTGGGGTGGGGAGTGGCTCAGGTGTTGGTGGAGTGTGAAATTGAAAGAACAGGATTCCCTCTGGATTCCTGCCCACCCCGACCATGCAGCAATTTTACACAGGAAGGGTTAAGGCCTCAGACGGGAAGCTTGCCCCAGCCAATGCCAATAAGTGGCGAATTATGGCCGCTTATAGGATGTGTTCCCTGCCAACTCTTCAGATGGTGGGAAGGGAGACCACGCCATCTGAAAAATTCAGGCCTAAGTGTGTGACGGTGAGGGGAAGCAGATGTTTTGTGATTATGAGTCACAACTGATAGAGATTTTTGGTAGTTGAGTGATGGGGTATGATGCATAGAGCAGTATGTGAGGCTAATGGTGTAGTTGGTGGGATACAACATTTGAAGATACGTTCACTGACTTTGACAGCTCTTGTGAGTCATTGTGAGCCATTTTGTGTCATTGAACTTTGTGCACCCCCAGGGCCTGAGGGCTAGACTCTTGGTTTTGGCTGCCAGGACTGTCTGTTCTCACTACCTTTACAAAGTTTTGCCTGGTAGGCTTCCTGTCCCTCTGTTGATAAATGACATCTTTCTTCCTCTCCACCTCCTGCAGTAAGGCTCCAGTTCAGCCTCAGAAAATCTTCAAGCCTGCTCTACCACATTGTGCCATTATCGAATGTTCCTCAGAACAAAATTACTTTAGGATGGCTTAAAGCACCTGCTAGAGTCACAATCTCCCCTTTAAGAGGTGCAATCTCGATTCAAATACCATTTGCTTGTGCTAGCCTTTCACAAAGTGTCCCCTGTTCAAGCATGCAGACACTCAACATCTCCCTTAGTGCTGACTGTATGCTACAATCATTTAAATTAGCAGGCAGCACAAAGTTTGCGTGCTCTCTGCATCAGAAGCAGATGCACGGGGGTTATCCTGCAGCATGATGCCAATGCTCATTTTCGAGCCCTGTTCAATTTTGCAGTCTTTAAGTCTTATACATTTTCCCCACGTTGTAAAAGTGCAATTATTCCACAGAGAAGCTTACAGTGTTGAGGTACGAGATTAGTAAAGAGTGTCCAAAACGATAGTCGAGGAGTCTGATTGTAATCTCACACACCAGCTGAATTATTTTATTTACACCAACAGTATCTTTCTGAGCTCATGAACAGCATTTTGAAATATGCATTGTATAAAATTTCTAACTAAATACACCTTATTCCTGCCAACTTTTATGAAGTGTATCAGAAAATCAAGACTTGCATCATGACTGGAATAGAACCCATGATTTACGTGGCTGCCAAGAAATGCTGATTAGAATAGAAAACACAATAAGCATTTCTTTTTTTATTGCAAGGTCTATGACAACATTCCATAAATAAATCATCGTGAATTTCTAAGTATATCGGTGATGAAAGGCTATGAGCAGTGACCAGATTTACAACAAATCGCATTGTTGTGAATGTGTAATTTCATGATTCATATGTTTTAGGAATACAACTTTTAGTTTGGGGATTGAATTTTTAAATTGTAATATAAATGAAAACATCTGGTGAGAAGTTGGTTAAAAAAAACTTAAAGTAATTGCCATTCAAAAGGTGGCCTATGATTATTTAATACGGTCAGAGTTGGAAGTGGGAAAACGCAAAAAGAGGATGACCCCTATCTGGGCTCCGTTCTGGAGAAGGGATGTCTACAGATGTCTCAATAAAGAGTTTAAATTATTCATATGGTTTCCCAGAACTAAGGATAGGTTTGGGAATTGCAGATAATTAGTTTAAAATCTTTATCTGGGTTGTACCAGATGTGCCACATTGCCGTGGGGATAGATTGCAGGAATGTTTTTTTTTTAGGTTTTGGACAAAATTAGTTGAAGTCAGTTGAAAATGAAGTCAGCCTGGAAGCTGCTTTGAGACAAGCAGAGAGAGAATCTGCTGGAAGCTGTGGAGCAGTAGCAGAGGGCTATCAGAAACCAAGGGTGCTTTCTGATTTGGAGTCACTAAACCAGAAAGCAGGGAGGCCCATGCTTGAGCTTGAGGGTGGGGATGGGGGGCGTGGGGTGGTGAGGGTGAAGGTGGGGGTGGGCGGTGGGACGGGAGGTGAGTGGGGGTAGCGGAGAATGAGGGCGCAGGGCTGGAAACAAAAGTAGAATGAAGAGTGTACCATTGAGATTTTTGGGTGTAAAGTATGTGTTTACGAAATATACTGTCAAGTTAGCAGTACTTATCTTGTTTAGCTCTTTTACAGTAAAAGCTTTTGTTTAAAATTTGAAACCTTTTGGTGTAATTCTTTTTTTTAAAGTTACTGATCACCTCTGAGATCATAACAACACTAAGATAGAATAGAATCAGGTAGCACCAAAAGAGATCACTCGGTTCATCACGTCTGTACTGGCTCTTTCAAAGAGCTGTTTAATTATTCCCATACTCCTTCTCTTTCCCCATAGCTTAACAATTTTCAAGTATATATCCAATTTCCTTTTGAAAGTTGCTATTAAATTCCCATGACTAGGAACCTAGAACATGGGATCACAGTCTCAGAACAAGGAATCGGCCATTTAGAATTGAGATGAAGAGAAATTTTTTCACTAAAAGGGTTGCAAATCCTTGGAATTCTCCACTTCTGGGAGCTGCAGATATTCAGTCATTGAGCATATTCAAGACAGAGGCCAATAGATTTTTGGGTACTAAGGGAATTGAGGTATATGAGAATATTGTGTGAAGATCAAGTTGAGGTTGATGATTAGCCATGATCTTATTGAATTGCAGACCAGGCTTGAAGGGCCAAATGGCCTACTACAGCTCCTATTTCTTATGTCTTTATGATCTACTTCCAATAGCCCTTCAAGCAGCATGTTCCAGATCTTAACCTCTAAAATAATAATTTAAAAATTGTAATCTCTTCGACCACCTATGTAAAATTCCTTTTTAACATTGCAATTAAGAATTCATTTTTTGGATGCTTCAGGTATATTTATGCCAGAAAGCCATATTGATGTAAAGGTGCTGTCACTTTGTACTGACATTGATTAGTCAGAATTTACAAATTCATAGCAAGTTCAACTGCGCTCGTCATTATTAGTGGTAAGACAGAGAATACCCTGTGAGATGCAAATTGATACAAATTGCTGGACAATTTGCACTGCTCCACTGTTAACTTCACAAGAACAGTAGATCGCTGTCAAGCTGCCTATGGATTTCATTAAATAAATAGATATAACTTGCCGCAAAGTCAAGTCTGGTAATTCACAATGTAAGGAATCTTTTAATGATGGGATTGAATTTTCTTGCAATGCCACTCAACCTTGGAGATGCAGATAGGTTACATTTTTTCTTACTTTCTTTTCAGACTCTTTTTCTCTTCCTCTCAATCCCATCTTTCTTTCCTTCTTTTTATTTCTCTTTCTGGTCTAATTTGACTCTACGTCACCTTAATTCCTTCTCCATCATTCACTCAGTTTCTTCCTCTATTCTTAAATCTCATTGATTAAGAAACTGGACTATGAGTCCAGTTGGTCACCAAGGGCCCAGATGCCCCATTGCCCTTGCCATGCCATTATCCGTTCACATTTCCAGCATTTTGCTGGCGTAAAATTAATTGGAACTGATGGGCAAGGAAAGAAATCCAACTCACAGTGTTCTCCAGAAATGTCCCACTCTGGCGAATTCTGGGCCACACTGTAAATCTGGCCTGAATTCCGGTTGAGGTCTATCCTCAGCCTCAGAGCAATGTGCAGCAAGATTTCCCAATGGTGGGGGTCTCAATTCATTCCAGTTGAGGTCTATCCTCAGCCTCAGAGCAATGTGCAGCAAGATTTCCCAATGGTGGGGGTCTCAATTCATTCCAGTTGAGGTCTATCCTCAGCCTCAGAGCAATGTGCAGCAAGATTTCCCAATGGTGGGGGTCTCAATTCATTCCACAATGAATCAGTTCACAATTTAACACCAGGTTTATATGGTAAATGCAAAGCTGATGACATTTTGTATAAGACTAAAAGTAGTGAACCTTTAAGGGAATAATTAATCCAAAAGACTTCTGAATAGAAACTAGCTGTGCACTAGCCGAGATTAAGAGCCATTTCTGAAATTGAAACTCAAGGGCAGCTATTGGGGTATAAACCAGGTCTGGATGTGTGCTGGTCATTTTAAAATCTAGACGTTATTTAAAAGAACTTTGGGTACACAGGGATACATTTGATAATCTATAGTATAATGTTATAAACCTTTCATATCCTGTTTTGTACTCACAAACTCTAACAACATTGTATTCAATTCTACAGACAAAACCATCAAAGCAAATTAAAAAGGTGAGGCCATATCTCAGCTAAAAACAAAAAGCTAAAAGCTACTGCGGATGCTGGAAATCCAAAACAAAAACAGAATTACCTGGAAAAACTCAGCAAGTCTGGCAGCATCGGCGGAGAAGAAATCAGTTAACGTTTCGAGCCTTCATGGCCCTTCGGCAGAACTGGAGCATAGTTAGAAGAAGGGAGAAATATAAATTGGTTTAAGGTGGGTGGGGGGACACATTGAGGGTGTGGTGTGGTGATTGTGGAGATGAGCAGATAATCAAAAGATGTCACAGACAAAAGTGTCAAAGAGGTGTTGAAGGTGGTGGTATTTGTCTGAGAAGAGTGCTAATTAAGAATGGAAGACAGGATATTCAAAGTACAGCTCTAGTGGGGGTGGGGTGGAAAGACTAAAGGTTTTAGTTTTAGATTTAAAAATAATGGAAATAGGTGGGGAAAGAAGAATCTATATAAATTATTGAAAAAAAAAGCGGGGGGTGGGGTGGAAAGAAACGGGGTGGGGATGGGGGGAGGGGGAGTTTAAGATCTAAAGTTGTTGAATTCAATATTCAGCCCGGAGGGCTGTAAAGTGCCTAGTCGGAAGATGAGGTGCTGTTCCTCCAGTTTGCGTTGGGCTTCACTGGAACAATGCAGCAAGCCAAGGACAGACATGTTGGCAAGAGAACAGGGTGGAGTGTTAAAATGGCAAGCGACAGGGAGGTTTGGGTCTTTCTTGCGGACAGACCGCAGGTGTTCCGCAAAACGGTCGCCCAGTTTGCGTTTGGTCTCTCCAATGTAGAGGAGACCGCATTGGGAGCAACGAATGCAGTAGACTAAGTTAGGGGAAATGCAAGTGAAATGCTGCTTCACTTGAAAGGAGTGTTTGGGCCCTTGGACGGTGAGGAGAGAGGAAGTGAAGGGGCAGGTGTTGCATCTTTTCCGTATGCATGGGGAGGTGCCGTAGGTGAGGGTTGAGGAGTAGGGGGTGATGGAGGAGTGGACCAGGGTGTCCCGGAGGGAACGATCCCTACGGAATGCCGTCAGGGGGGGTGAAGGGAAGATGTGTTTGGTGGTGGCATCATGCTGGAGTTGGCGGAAATGGCGGAGGATGATCCTTTGAATGCGGAGGCTGGTGGGGTGATAAGTGAGGACAAGGGGGACCCTATCATGTTTCTGGGAAGGAGGAGAAGGCGTGAGGGAGGATGCGCGGGATATGGGCCGGACACGGTTGAGGGCCCTGTCAACGACCGTGGATGGAAAACCTCGGTTAAGGAAGAAGGAGGACATGTCAGAGGAGCTGTTTTTGAAGGTAGCGTCATCAGAACAGATGCGATGGAGGCGAAGGAACTGGGAGAATGGGATGGAGTCTTTACAGGAAGCGGGGTGTGAGGAGCTGTAGTCGAGGTAGCTGTGGGAGTCGGTAGGCTTGTAATGGATATTGGTGGACAGTCTATCATCAGAAATTGAGACAGAGAGGTCAAGGAAGGGAAGAGAAGTGTCAGAGATGGACCATGTGAAGATGATGGAGGGGTGGAGATTGGAAGCAAAATTAATAAATTTTTCCAGGTCCCGACGAGAGCATGAAGCAGCACCGAAGTAATCATCGATGTACCGGAGAAAGAGTTGTGGGAGGGGGCCGGAGTAGGACTGGAACAAGGAATGTTCCACATACCCCATAAAGAGACAGGCATAGCTGGGGCCCATGCGGGTACCCATAGCCACACCTTTTATTTGGAGGAAGTGAGAGGAGTTAAAGGAGAAATTGTTCAGTGTGAGAACAAGTTCAGCCAGACGGAGAGTAGTGGTGGATGGGGATTGTTGGGGCCTCTGTTCAAGGAAGAAGCTAAGGGCCCTCAGACCATCCTGGTGGGGGATGGAGGTGTAGAGGGATCCCTCTACACCTCCATCCCCCACCAGGATGGTCTGAGGGCCCTTAGCTTCTTCCTTGAACAGAGGCCCCAACAATCCCCATCCACCACTACTCTCCGTCTGGCTGAACTTGTTCTCACACTGAACAATTTCTCCTTTAACTCCTCTCACTTCCTCCAAATAAAAGGTGTGGCTATGGGTACCCGCATGGGCCCCAGCTATGCCTGTCTCTTTATGGGGTATGTGGAACATTCCTTGTTCCAGTCCTACTCCGGCCCCCTCCCACAACTCTTTCTCCGGTACATCGATGATTACTTCGGTGCTGCTTCATGCTCTCGTCGGGACCTGGAAAAATTTATTAATTTTGCTTCCAATCTCCACCCCTCCATCATCTTCACATGGTCCATCTCTGACACTTCTCTTCCCTTCCTTGACCTCTCTGTCTCAATTTCTGATGATAGACTGTCCACCAATATCCATTACAAGCCTACCGACTCCCACAGCTACCTCGACTACAGCTCCTCACACCCCGCTTCCTGTAAAGACTCCATCCCATTCTCCCAGTTCCTTCGCCTCCATCGCATCTGTTCTGATGACGCTACCTTCAAAAACAGCTCCTCTGACATGTCCTCCTTCTTCCTTAACCGAGGTTTTCCATCCACGGTCGTTGACAGGGCCCTCAACCGTGTCCGGCCCATATCCCGCGCATCCTCCCTCACGCCTTCTCCTCCTTCCCAGAAACATGATAGGGTCCCCCTTGTCCTCACTTATCACCCCACCAGCCTCCGCATTCAAAGGATCATCCTCCGCCATTTCCGCCAACTCCAGCATGATGCCACCACCAAACACATCTTCCCTTCACCCCCCCTGACGGCATTCCGTAGGGATCGTTCCCTCCGGGACACCCTGGTCCACTCCTCCATCACCCCCTACTCCTCAACCCTCACCTACGGCACCTCCCCATGCATACGGAAAAGATGCAACACCTGCCCCTTCACTTCCTCTCTCCTCACCGTCCAAGGGCCCAAACACTCCTTTCAAGTGAAGCAGCATTTCACTTGCATTTCCCCTAACTTAGTCTACTGCATTCGTTGCTCCCAATGCGGTCTCCTCTACATTGGAGAGACCAAACGCAAACTGGGCGACCGTTTTGCGGAACACCTGCGGTCTGTCCGCAAGAAAGACCCAAACCTCCCTGTCGCTTGCCATTTTAACACTCCACCCTGTTCTCTTGCCAACATGTCTGTCCTTGGCTTGCTGCATTGTTCCAGTGAAGCCCAACGCAAACTGGAGGAACAGCACCTCATCTTCCGACTAGGCACTTTACAGCCCTCCGGGCTGAATATTGAATTCAACAACTTTAGATCTTAAACTCCCCCTCCCCCCATCCCCACCCCGTTTCTTTCCACCACCCCCCCCCGCTTTTTTTTTCAATAATTTATATAGATTCTTCTTTCCCCACCTATTTCCATTATTTTTAAATCTAAAACTAAAACCTTTAGTCTTTCCACCCCACCCCCACTAGAGCTGTACTTTGAATATCCTGTCTTCCATTCTTAATTAGCACTCTTCTCAGACAAATACCACCACCTTCAACACCTCTTTGACACTTTTGTCTGTGACATCTTTTGATTATCTGCTCATCTCCACAATCACCACACCACACCCTCAATGTGTCCCCC
Source organism: Cetorhinus maximus (assembly GCF_964194155.1). NCBI lineage: Eukaryota > Metazoa > Chordata > Chondrichthyes > Lamniformes > Cetorhinidae > Cetorhinus > Cetorhinus maximus. The sequence continues at coordinate 50,516,991 of NC_135890.1, read as the reverse complement.
CACCCACCTTAAACCAATTTATATTTCTCCCTTCTTCTAACTATGCTCCAGTTCTGCCGAAGGGCCATGAAGGCTCGAAACGTTAACTGATTTCTTCTCCGCCGATGCTGCCAGACTTGCTGAGTTTTTCCAGGTAATTCTGTTTTTGTTTTTTCATATCTCAGCTACCTTGACCTCTTAAAATAAAGTTGGTCAGGTGTGTCTTTTACATGGACAGCAATACAACTGAGACCATTCATTATCCTGAGATAGCTGTAAACCATGAACAAACTTGTAATTGTGTAGCACCATGTTCCATTTTAAGGACACCCCAAAGTAGGAACTAGGAACACAGGAAGTAATTCATTACCAAGAGATTCCTTTTGAAGTGCAAACGCTTACCTTTATGCATTCTGCTAGATTTTGCAAATAATGAAGATGAAGCTTTTTTCTCATTCCTACATTCTGAACTACTAAGTGTCCAAGTTTTTAAAGTGTAGTCAAATACAATAAGCAAGATTTTGTTTTTCTTCTCATTCCTTCAAAGTTTTGCTCCGGTAATTGAAGGCCTGAAGGGAGCACAGATTCAATATAGGCCTCTAACACTGTAGTGCCAATTCTCTGATCGCCACATTTCCTCCATGGCTCCCCATTGAGACAAGAGAACCAGTGAATCGATTGAGCTACTCACATTTCAGTAAGTTTCCTAAAGTAAAGCTTTAATTGGCAGATAGGATGTGTTATGATCATGGATGGGACCTACAATTTTTTTACAATCCCATTAGGGACTGCTGGCTTTTTTGTTTAAAGTAGATAAAATTTGAAATCCTAGGTATTTACTAAGAGAATAAAGCCACAAGGTTTTAAACAAACAGAAGAAGTTTTACCATCTAAGAGTCAACATGGCAAATATTAACATTATCTATTTTATACTCTATCACCCAGAATTCACATGAGATAAACATGAATTAACAGGCAAACTGTGGTCGAACACACCACAAAATGCATGTTAAATGGCAGGTGTAACAAAGACAGATTCCATGAATTTTCTCGACAACCCACCCAGACATTTGTGATCCCTTTAAGTCACAAAAAGTCTTAAAAATTCTGGCTTTCTCATAACTTTCTTTTGAGGATCTAACCTCTGTTTTCCCTCAACAGCAGCTCTAATTCAGAATGTTCTAATGGCTGATCGTCTCCCAGCTGCTCAATCTCTTCCCCTGACACTGCATCCTACTAGATTCGATAAGGCTGCACCCCAGCCCCTAGTCTCCAGCATGACCCCAGCTCTCTAGCTGCTCTGACCAGCACTGCTCCTGGGCTTCTCTGAGTACCAACTCTCAACCAGCGTGGAGATATCAACTGCTGCTGGGCTTTTCTGAGCCCCAGCTTCCCACAGCACTCGCAAACTTCTGCCACCTCTTCAACTCCTTAAGGCCTCCTCTGAGCTCCAGTTGTGCACGTAGCTATGTCAGCACTTCAGCTGTTGCCTCTTCAGCTCGCAAGTAACCTTGGCATGGGGGCTGACTTTTGAATCGCACCCAGGTCCTGTCGTTGTTGTTTTGTGCCACACCACACTCAGGTGTACTGCCCAATCCCTGCAGCTGTCAAAAGAACACCAGAGACCAAGCCTGCACGGTCTGTCCCCCTGCTGCACCCTGTGATTGCATTGGAGCCCTACGCATTCCAGGAGTTGTAGTCCTTCAACCAGAACACAGCCCCCGCCCCAAAAGCACATGGGACAAAATTTTCCGTTTGGCAGGCAGGCAGAGCAGAAGCAGACGCGAGTAGGTGCGGCCCCGATCGGCGCCCGTAATTGGGTCTGCGATGCCATTTTGCACGGGCTGGCCAATTAAGGCCCGCCCAGCGCATTTCCAACGCCTGTGGATAGCGGGAATGTGGCGGGCTGTGGCGGGCGTGCACAGACCGCTGGGTCCAATGGCGACCCGCCAGTCTGTTTAAAGGAAGGCCTGGCAGCCTCCTGTAGGCTGGTGACAATGGCCACCTGGAGATCTAACCGCAGGGGGTCTGCTCAGCAGGGCACGCTGGAGGGAAGGGCAGAGGAGCAGGGCAGGCTGCAGGGTCTGCCACAGGAGCAGGGCAGGCTGCAGGGTCTGCCAATGGGGGGCCAATGTGCCCCTCGCTTTTCTGATGATTGCCTTGCTGCCCTTCTTGAGGAGGTGGCAGCACGGTGGGAGGTGTTGGTCCCCCAGGATGGGAGGAGGAGGCCCCCTCACATGACTAAATGTGCCTGGGAGGAGGTGGCGGAGGTGGTGAGCTCCCGCGATGTGGTGCGGTGCATCTGGATCCAGTGCCGTAAGCGCTTCAACGATTTTTTGCGCTCCGGAAAAGTGAGCACCATGTTGACATTGGGCACTTAACCCAGCAGGTAGCCTTAGCCTTTGAGGGCCCCCCCTCAAGTCTTACTGTCGTGATTGCATTGAATCATGTTGGGCATTTCTCGTACGCTGGGTGGGCAAGCAGATAGTGTCCATGCTTACATAGGCCTGAGTGGTTCATGAGGAGGTGAGTTCTCCCCTGCACCATGTGTTGCTCTTAGTCGCACATGACTAGTCTGGGTGCAACCTGCAGGAGATGCAGCTAGGCGCTTACTCAGAACTACAACACACGTCCTTTTCAGGGTGATGCGATTGTGGAAGGGGGGCCTCAAGGTCTCGTGGCCAAGAGCCATCTGCTGCCCTCAAAACTGCACCTAGTTTGCCTCCTTGCTATGGGAGCAAAGACCGTGTGTTTCCTAAAGTGATAGACGCAGAATGTGTCCAAGGTGGCCATTGTGGGGAGTTGGGAGCAGGCGTACTATCTTTGTGTGACTGATCAGCAGTAGCGGGGAGAGGAGACACTGGAGGCCTGATATGGGCCACTATGGTTGGGGTGCAGCGTGCGTGTGCAGAGTCCATATGCGATTAGCTGCAATGAATGGTCTTCTCTGTTTTTCAGGAGAATAATGCTCACAATGCCTGTGAGTGTCTGCGGACTGAAGGTGGTCAGGCCTAGCTGATGATTTTAAGCCAATTGGAGCAGGAGGCCCTGGAGCTTGAGTGATGCCATGTGCCCAGGTCCACTGGTATCGGTGAGGCTGGGGTGGAGTAGCCAGTTATTTGAGGTCCACAGTGACACCATCCATAGCACTGATGATTGTTTGAATCATTATTGTTGCAATATTGCTCATTCACAGACTGATAGAGTCAGAGGTGTGAGTCATAGACAAAGATCCCTCGGCCCTTCGAAGATGCGTGTGTCCAGCACCTTCCAAAGTCGTCTTATCCCATTTCCGACCACTATGCCCATGGCCTTGTATGCCATGGCATCACAACTGCACATCCAAATGCTTACATTACAATACTATGTTAGGACGTTTTCTGTGTCCACTACCCTTTCAGCCAGTGCGTCCCACATTACTGTGTGCAAAAGTTGCTCATCACCTCACCTGTCAACCTCATGCCCCTAACCTTAAATCAATGCCACCAGGTTACTCACCCCTCTGCCAAGGGGAAAAGTTCCTTTCTGTCGACCCTATCTATAAGAACATAAGAACATAAGAACTAAGAGCAGGAGTAGACAATTCAGCCCCTCGAGCCTGCCCCACCATTCAATACGATCATGGCTGATCTAATTTCGGCCTCAACTCCAATTTCCCGCCCTCTCCACAGAATCTTTCAACCCATTACTAATTAAAAATCTGTCTATTTCCTCCTTAAATTTATTCAGTGTTGTGGCATCCACTGCACTCTGAGGTAGTGAATTCCACAGATTCATGACCCTTTGAGAAAAGTAATTCCTCCTCATCTCTGATTTAAATCTACCACTCCTTAGCCTAAAACTAGGCCTCTCATTCTAGAATGCCCCACAAGGGGAAACATCCGCTCCATGTCTACTTTGTCTATACCCTTTAGCATCTTTTATACCTCAATTAGATCTCCTCTCATCCTTCTAAACTCTAGCAAGTATAGACCTAAACTGCTCAATCTCTCCTCATAAGACAAGCCTCACATCTCTGGTTCAATCTAGTGAACCTCCTCTGAACCGCCTCAAGTGCAACTACATCCTTCCTCAAGTAAGGGGACCAAAACTGTGCACAGTACTCCAGGTGCGGTCTCACCAGTGCCTTGTACAGTTGCAACAACACTTCCCTATTTTTATACTCTATTCCTTTAGCAATAAATGCAAAAATTCCATTTGCCTTCCTTATTACCTGCTGTACCTGCATACTAGCTTTCAGCGATTCATGCACAAGGACACCCAGATCCCTCTGCACTAAAGCATTCTGAAGGTTCTCTCCATTTAACTAACAAGTCGCCTTTTCATTCTTCCAACCAAAATGGATAACCTCACACTTATCCACGTTAAACTCCATCTGCCAAATTTTGGCCCATTCACCTAACCATCCATATCTATTTTTAAATTTCTTATTTCTTCATTGCAACCTATTTTCCCACCTATTTTGGTATCATCTGCAAATTTAGCTATAGTACCTTCTATCCCTGAATCCAAGTCATTAATATAGATTGTAAATAGTTGGGGCCCAAGGACCGAACCCTGTGGCACCCCACTAGTTACAGCTCTCCATCCAGAAAAAAATCCATTTAACCTGACTCTCTGCTTTCTGTTGGTTAGCCAATCCTCTATCCAAGCTAGTATATTACCCCTAACTCCGTGTGATCTTATCTTTTGTATTATGCCTCTCATAATGTTATAAAGCTCAATAATGTCGCCCCTCAATCTCCTCTGCTCCAGGGGAAATATCCCCAGTCTATGCTATGTCTCCTACAAACTCCAATTCTCCAGCCCAGCATGCATCCTGGTCAACGACCTCTGCACTCTCTCCACTCCAGTCACATCCCTCCCGTGAAGCGCATTTCACAAGTGCACGCAGAACTATAGTTGTGGCCTAGGCAGCGTTTTCTGCACTTACAACATGACCTCCCTGTTCCTATATTCTATTCCTCAGCTAATAAAGGCAAGTATGGCATTTATCTTCTTAAATGCCTTATGGGCCTGTCCCGATACCTTAACGGGCCTATCGACATGTCCAGCAAGGTCCCCCTGATCCTCCTTACTTTTCACGGTCCTACTATTCCTCATGTATTTCCATACCTTATTTCTCCTGCCCAAGTGCTTCACCTCACACTTATCCACATAACATTCCATTTGGCGTTCCTTAGGCCATCTGACTAGCCCGTCTGTATCCGCCTGTAATGTTTGGGTCTGCTCCTGACTATTTGCCACTCCACCAATATTCGTCTCCTTAGGTTCTGGAAGGTTGAGCGCATAGTGAGCCTGGGGGGAAAGGGATGAAGTTTGTCACTCTGTGCATGCTAACTGATCCATTGTCCTTGTTGTTCATTTCAGCATCATCAGAGCCTGTCCACCAGGAGGAAGTGCAGATGCCCCCTCTCACACCTGAGGGCCCTCAACTGTCACCTGCGTCACACCATTTCTGTGAGGCAGGCACCAGCGCAGAGACTAGCACCTCGGTGGGAATTGCAACATCGGCCAGTGTCCTGGGGCACAGTGGAGAGGGCACTTCACAATCGCTGGAGGAGCTGGCAGAGACAGAGAGTGCTGAGTCAGAGGACTGCAGGGGACCAGGCACATGCTGAGTCGAGCCGTGGTGATGTGCCTCAGGATTTGTTCGTAACGCAGCAGCTGCAGGAAATGCAGCCAGGTGTGCAGGAGCATTTGGGAGTGTGCATGAGGCTTTGCTTCGCTTGGTGTCCGTGGTGGAGGAATCCACGTGGAGCATCACTGATGCAATGAGCCTCATGGTAGAGCGTCATGCTTCCTCCATGGAGAGAGTGGCGACTCTCGTGGAGAGGGGCTTCCAGGAGAACAAACAGCTTCTCCTGGGGTTAGGCTCGGACCCGCAAACCCTTACAGCACCAGTGGCCACAGCTGGTCAGTGCCAATTTGGGAGATGGTGTGGGCTTCAAGCTTCCCAGCTCGTTGCCCATCCATCGATGTTGAGCAGGGAGGTCCGGGACGACCTCACGTCGGCGGAGCAGCTGCCTGTCGTATCTGCGGGTTCCTCTCACGACGTTCGAAATGAGGGCACCAGCTGCTCCGCCCCTCTCCCAGTGACCGCTTCATCCGGTGAGGCTGCGACGACTGGGGAGATGCCAGCTGTGGACCTGGCAGATCCCTCCCAGGCGGGGCCAGCACAGGCTTCACGGGCCAGAGGACGCCCGCCAAGGTCATCGAGGCCAACAGAACAGCAGAGTCAGCAGGCTGTCTCAGAAGCCACTCTGAGCGATGGGGCAGCACAAAGACATAGCACCCTAACGTAATGTAACGTAATGTAAACGTAAGGCACCTTAAGCACACCACGGGTTCCTCCCTGGTGCTTTTGTGTTGAATCTAGATTAGGGAATCATTATTTGTTTATGGTTAAAAAACATTTTGGTTTAATTTTGTGTGACCTTATGATGGTGAAAATTAAAACCAGATGTGTTACCATGGCTGAGGGGGGCTCCTTTGTTCTGCTTCACATTTTATGTTTCACATACATGTCATGAGTGTTTGAATGGACATTGAGGTTTATGTCCAAAGCCCTTAGTTGCAGCTGATGAAGTGGCAGATTTAGCACTTAAGTGCTGACTATGGAAGCGCCAGGCAAGGCTGGTCCTGCTGATCCATTTGTGTGGAGCTAGCTGAAGGTTCATTGGCTTAAAGTGTCCAGGGTGTCCCTGCCTCCTTGGTGTAGTCCCGGGTCAGCGTTTAGCCCTCATCATTCTTCATCCTCAGAATCAATGCTGGACTCATCATGTGCAGCCGCATCCATTGTGCCGATGTCTTCATCATCCACTGTGTACCCCCTTTCCAGTGCAAGATTGTGGAGAGCGCACCATACAACCACTATCACCGACACATGATCTGGGAGGTATTGGAGTGCACCCCCGGACCGGTCCAGGCATCGGAAGTGCATCTTAAGATGACCGATGGCTCTCTTCACCACATCCCTTGTGGAGGCGTGGCTCCTATTGTAGTGCTGCTCAGCTTCTGATATTGGATGGTGGAGAGGCGTCATGAGCCACCTTCTGAGGGATAGCCCTTGTCACCCTGCAGCCATCCATCCAGCCGAGCCAGAGCACTGAAGAGCCCCGGCACCTGGGGGTGTCTGAGGATGTAGGTATCGTGGGATCTACCTGGGTACCTGGCACAGACTTGTAGAATCTGCATCCTGTGATCACACACTATCTGCACATTCATGGAATGGAAGCCCTTCCTGTTGACGAAGGCACCGGGCTCACCTTGATGGCCACATGTGTACAGTCTATAGCACCCTGGACACGGGGGAAGCCAGCAATGGTCGCGAAGCCTCTGGCTCGCTGTGCCTGACTTGCCTGGTCGCAGCGGAAGTGGGTGAAGGTCAATGCCCGCCTGAACAAAGCGTCTGTGACCTGCTTGATACAAGTGTGTACAGCTGATTGGGAGACACCGCAAAGATCACCCACCGAGCCCTGGAAGGAGCCAGAAGCATAGAAGTTGAGGGCAGCTGTGACCTTCAGAGCCGCTGGCATGGGGTGTCTGCCCACACAGTTAGGAGAGATCTCAGGGTGAATCACCTGACAGGTGTAGTTGACTGTCTCTCTTGACAGTCGGAACCTCCTTCGGCACTGCATCTCAATTGTCTTGAGGTAGCTGCTTCGCCGCCTGTATACCCTGGCATAAGGATAGTGGCATCTTCTGCGGCCCCTTCTGCCTTGGACTACCTCTTGGCCCTGCGCCCCTTGTGCCTGTACTCCCAAAGGTGGCTCCCCTGGAAGCTGATTGTGCACTCCTGGCCTCCTCCTTATTCTAGCCCTCCCTTCCTCCTCAGAGAAGCTGCCTCCAGTGGACATGTCAGAACCTATACCCAGGCTAAAGGAAGGCCTCCGGAAAGCTGCAGGCCTGATAAAGATCACTGACTGCAGAGTGCTGAGCTGAAGGTTATAAGTACACAGAAAGCTGCTGGAATTCGTTCTGAACTGCTACAGACCACACAGGCAAGTTTAAAACACTTCCTGCAATAAATACTCACAGATCAGATTGACAACCCCACTGAGCCCGTGGATGAGTTTTATTAAAAAATCTCTTACCCATTGCACCTGTGCGCCGAGCCGTAGATCGCACGGTCGCCTCAAAATCGGCGTCGATTGACGATTTAAGGGCCTTAAGTGGGAAATATCGCGATGACACGCGGTGACATTGGGACACTTGCCCGACGTCACCACGCATCATTTTACGGCCCCCCCACATCAAGCAGAAAATTCTACCCCATGGGGTGGGATTTTATGTCCCTGTCATGGCGAGGACAGAGCCAAAAAATGCAGCGGGCCATTCAAAACCCCATTGACTTCAATGGGACCAGAAGATCCCACCAGCAGGAGTGGCCGTAAGATTCCCCCCACCAACAGAATACAAATCCCCTCACAGGTGTCAATGTTCTGCATCAGTGATTGTAACCACCCCACTCACCCACGCTGCTTTCCGAAAGGTCAAAGAATTTCCCCTACTATTTTCCGCCTGCCCTAGAAAAGATTTTTCCCTTTTGAGGAACAGCTTCGTCCCTTCGGATGTTAGCACGGTGCCAAAAACCCCAGCTTCCACATTCAGAGAACTCTCAGCACCGGGTCAAACCCAGGTGAGGTGTTGGTCATGAAAAAAAATATCAGGACTGACAATGCAAGATTGACCTTTTCCAAAACAAGCAAGCACGAGGCTGGTAATGCACATCAAAAAAACCACCCACTGTGTATTGGTTTAAAAATATACCTTCTGACAAAAATGACCTTTTGAGTAACTGAAACAATACAAAGTGGTTTAATTTTCTATGGTAGCACATTGCTTAACATGTTTGTGAAAACAGTATGCAAAAAGAATTTTAGTCATTAATCTAATAGCAAGTACGGTCAAATGAAACAAAAAATAATTTTACTTTAACATGTTACCCGGTGAATTCTTGCAAGATTGCATAGTTTCTACATCACAGAAATTTGCAATAGGCACAACTGTTCTATACTCCACAAAAGCCTCCTCCCACTCTTAATATATCTTCCCACCAAATCTGTCAATCTCACTATTCCCTTCTCCATCATGTATGCATTGAAGTTCTGTTTAACTGCATCAGATCCACCTGTTTCAACAATTCCATGAGGCAGCAAGTTCCATATCCTTACTATTTTTCCTACACTCCATCTAATTCTTTATTTGATCTGTAATCACCATCTTATATTTACATTCTGGACCCACAAGTAAAGGAGTTTCTCCACACCTACCCTATCAAACTCTTCATAATTTGACAGGTCTCCTCTTTTCCCTTAAAAAGAGCTCAATCAGTCTTTGTTGATTGAGAGTTGGCCATTATCAACATCCTTCATCTAGTCTAGGGCATCAAAATCATTCTCAGGTTTCATTCAAACCTTTTCTGTGCTTATCTAATTGCTTTTAATGAATTACATTAGTTCTATAAACCCACAACATCTCCACCTATAGCTAGCTGTTAAGCATTTTTCTTAGAAACGTACTTCTTTTTGTTCAGTGCATTTGGGTGACTCTGGTGAGACTGATATTTATTGTTCATCCCTAGTTGCCCTGAAAAGGTGCTGTTAGGCCTTCCCCTTGGAGTGCTGTAGTTCTTGTGGTGATAGTGATGTCAGGTAGAAATTGCAAAATTCTGGTACAGTGACAATGAAGGAACTCCACAGCAAATGTTGCCTTCGTTGCAGGCAATATGTGATCCAACCATTACTACCACCCTATTTTGACATAACTCATCTATAATCAAGTTGTTCAATTTAGTGGCTTTGTTCTTTTTTTAATTTATCAACAGCTATATCCTAACACCTAAAATCCACTTTTCATTTTCCTTACTAGCCATGAAATACTGCTATAAGCGAGATTGTTTGAGGTTTGGGCCTATCACACTTATCATTGGACATTGCTTTTTGAGGATTATATTTAAATTCGCTATTTAGTTGGTAATGAAGTGTGCCTTATTCCGAAAGTTCAATTAACAATGTTTTTTATTTTCAGAGAGGGTCTACAGAAGAAAAAAGTTAACAGGAATAAAGTTGGGCTCATAATTCACTTCATTGGCTCTTTCTCAAATGTAGTATTATGCAATTGAGCATTTTTGAGGCTGCTACATGATGGAAGCCATGCAAACTCTGAATGAATTTCAGTTGAGAAACACTTCACATTATTAATCCCATCCATTATACTGTTCCAGTTTATTTAACCCCAGCACACATTTTCACATTACCACATGTGGAGATCAGCACAAGGAATCCAGGCAGGCCCTCAGCCTGCAGGAGTGGGAGTTTTTGAATCACATCTTGGCATCTGGGATTGGAGTCTCTGGTGCAAGTAGATCAACAGATTTGAATCACACTAGCGACAAATGGGTGGCTACTGCAACAGGCACTGACTTGAAGAATTGCTAAACAAAAACATTCAGCCAAGGTTATGGCACACCCAGCTTAAATCAATCGAGTCCAAGTGCTGCTCTGGAATGAATTATATCGTGGAAAAGGAACAAAAAGATCAACTGATATTTTCTCCATATTTTATTGTGATTGGAAGACAAACTCGAAATGCAGTGCTCCCATCTCGTAGAAATGTTTTCTTTAAAAGCCTGAAAGTCAAGACCTATTTTCTTTTCCCATCCTTATTGAAACTGGAAATCTAACAGTCTTGAAAATATTCACACCATTGTACATTATCCCACTGTTCAGCCTTAGGAATATTGGGAATTGGAGCAGACCATTCAGCCCCTTGAGCCGGAGTGGGCCATTAAGCTTCTTGAGCCTGCTTTGCCATTCAGTTAAATCATAGGTGATTTTTTTAAAATCTCAAATCCATTCATCTGTCTTAATTTTGATTATTTAAGCTCAAAAGGAGGTGGCAGAATCTAAGCCAGCTGAATGGCCTCAACTTCAAACTGAAGTACATTTGGTTCCAAAGGGGGCACTGTACTTGCCCATTGTTAAATTACTAAAATGACAAATAATTTAACCAAGATTGGAATTGCTCTTACTGGAAATTGGAGTTATTTCAGCTTTATTAATTTAGTAAACTCCCTCATTTGCACATAACTTCTCCAGAGGAAATAATATTCCCTTAAGTAGCAAGGTTGTTATGTAATGTCTGGCAGATAAGATGCATGGCTTTCTCATACCTAACAAATCAAAGTTAAAAGTCTCATTATTGGAAACAGCAGCATCAGGTAGAAACTTTGCCCTGTCTTGTCAGATCAACAAGATTATTGCTGAAAGCTTATAGATAACACGAGCGGTGGTTCTTCAGCCTCCTCTCATATTATCTACTTATAGTCTTAGTACACTTGACTAAAGAAAGTATTTTCTGTGTTAAGCTCCACTCTGCCACTTGAGTGCGTGATTGGTACATGTGCACACTTAACCCCATTTCCACAATCAGTCCCTCACTCCTGAAGCAGTATAACCCATAGGAAACATGCTAGTTTATGTATGAAAATATTATGTCTAACCTGCAGCTATCCAGTACAACTTAGAATTGTGGGGCAGAATTTTCTGGTCCTGCCAGAGGTGGGTTTCACGGCGGGCGGGAGTGGAAAATTCAGAGAGAGGTCAAATATCGGAATCCCGCCGGCAATTTCCCCCTCACCACTTTCATGGCAGATTGGGTTTCCCGCTGATTCATGTCGGAACACCATTTGCATTCATTACCATGTCGTGGATGCTCATTAAAAACGCTGCTCACCTGAATCACGATCCCCCTCCCAATTATGTGCCATGACAGCGGGAAATGAGACCGGTCTGAATCATGTTCAGGTAGAGGTGGCGTGCAGCTGTCCGCCTTCACTTCGCTCATGACCGCGAGGTGAGTGCAACATTCAAAACCTACCTGCAGCAGCGCTGCTCTGGGCTCTCACCAATACCAATGAGACGTCACACTGGTGGGGGTGTAGGGTTCATCTGCTCTCTGGGTGCCCAGAGGGTATGTTCTGTGGGTCTCAGGCATGGCTGCACTCCGAAATAGAGATTAGCATTGCGACGAGGTGGGTTGATGGGTGGGGGAGGGAGGATGATGGGGCACAGTGGGCTAGAGCGGGATTGGAGTTGGAGGGAAGGATGACAGAGACGTGTGGTGCAAGGGGTTGGGGGAGGGGGAGTGGGGGCTGATAGCAGGCAGAGGGGCGACCGAGGGTGGGGAAACTGAAGTCCCACATGGAAGAGTAGAACACAGACACTGAAGTGGGTGGATGGGAATCGAACTGTATGAATGGGAGAAGATGCACACAGACTCTGATATAGGAGGTGGGAGGAGGATGGGGGGATTGTGTTAGTGTGGCAGAAAAGGAATGGGTTACTCAGAGACTCATGGAGGGGGGTGGGAGAGGGGGATTGTGTTGTGATCAGTCAGGAAGGAACAGGAGAGCTCATTGAAAGACAGTCATAGTCTCTGGTCTGGGGCCAAGAGTTCAGGGTGAGAGGTTAAAGCCAGGCCTGGAGCTTTGTGGGCCATTCTACAGGCCGATGCATGGCACACACGTCATAGTCCCACTCCAGGGAGGGGCAAGAGCTGTGTGCTCAATTGAGATAAGGCATAGCTTGATGTGCAGGGCATGGTCATGGTCTTACAGTTGGTGGCGATGGAGTTGTTTGGCTCAGTACTAGGCTGCAGATGGGATGGTCATGGTTAAGGGAGGCATCTGCAGCCTACAAAGAGGGAAAACATAATGCAGAGGGAGGTATTTAAAACTCTCCTGACGGGAGGTGGGTGGTGGGTTTCCTCTGATATGGCATGGCTGACCATACACACAGCCTCGAGATGGGGAGGGCTGAGGCCCACGTGGGGCTTGGGGATATCAACAGTGATGGGTTTGGGGAGAGGCTGGAGAATGTCCACCACAACGACAGTGAGATCCAGGGTTACAGGAGAGATTGGAGAATAACCAGAGGGAGCGCTACCTGCACATTGTGAGGTTCCAGGAAGATTGGAGGGACCCAAACACTGACAGGGGGAGGGTCGAAGCTGGTCTCAAAATAAAAATGCATCACCACCATCTTAAAAGCCTAAAGTTGTTGCGCAGTTTGATCGGAGGAGTCTGAGGCAGTGTGGGAGGAGCCCAGGGCTGCACTCAGGGGGCATCTTCAAGTCCTTAGAGTCTCTGCTTAGAGTCTCAACATTGAAATAGAGTCAGAGCTGAAAGAAATGAGGAAGGCTTCCTTGAGGAGGTGCAATTGGAGCCATTGCCTTTTGGTGCACATTAACGAGAGACTGCAGGAGTTATTGGCTTCACAATACAGTCATTCCATTTAAGGTTTAACAGAGAGATATGTACCTGCCAGATCATCAATGAAAGCCTCTAATGTGCTTTCTCTAATTGGCATGGATAATGAGCCAAAGGGCATCCAGTCATTGCTGAAGTGCAAGTTGAGCTTGATCAGTAAACCAGATCAGAGATCTCAGGGCTGCCTTTGGTAAGGTGGCACATTTCATCAATGTGTCCAAACCTCTTCCAGCCTCTGTGGGATTGAGGTGTCAAGTATTAGGGTTGGCTCCTTGGTCACCTAGATCTGTGAGTGTGCGCCTCAGCTGCACGGCTGTATCAGTGAAAAGCTAGTAGCACAAATGCAGCTCTAGGGTATGACATTAACTTTCTGTTTGTAAGTGGGAGGTCCATTATATTTGCCAAGTATTCATTAATCTGTTGCATCTATTAGTCCACAGGGAGAAGGAGGATTGAATAATGGAGCCTGTGCTCAATGTTGCCTTCTTGATGGCAGTGATCTGATTGAGGAGGAGAAGAAAGGCCCAGTGCCACCTAGCGCAGCTTCGAGAGGAGGCCCAGCCTGGGGTCCATGGTCCAGGGGTACCCCACCAAGACCCAGAGGATGAGGGGGTCAGACCCATCCAACACAGGGGTCTCGCATGGCCAAGGATCTACGGAAGAAAACTTTCCTATCTGGAGATGAGTGACAGACAATGCTGCGCATGTCTGCACTTGTCAAGGGATGTGGTGGATCATATCTGCCATATTCTGTGGGAGGATCTAATGCCCCATGGACTGAGAGGACATCCCCTGCCAGTGGCCATGAAGGTCATCACCGCACTCAGTTTTTTTGCCTGCGGATCGTTCCAGGGATCCACAGGAGATCCATAGGAGACCTATGTGGCATCTCACAGTCCTGAACACATAAACGTATCAAGGAGGTGACAGATGCCCTCTACAATAAGGCTCATCACTATGTGAAGTTCACACTCAATGAAGCTAGCCAGGCTGCTAGATTTCTGGGGCTTGCAGCTATATCAGGCTTCCCTAGAGTACAGGGAGCGATCGATTGCACACATGTAGCATTGAGAGTTCCATGGCAGCAGCCCCTGATGTTCATTAACAGGAAAGGTCTCCACTCCCTGAACATTAAACCGGTGTGCGATCATCAGAAGCACATCACCACATTTGTGCCAGGTACCCGGGGAGTTCCCATGACTCACACATCCTGAGTCATTCCCAGGTGCCTCACATATTTGAAGGGCCTCAACAATTACAGGGCTGGCTGCTTGGGGATAAGGGGTACCCGCTCAAACGATGGCTCATGACACCAGTGCATTGTCCTCAGAGTGCCTCGAAGGAGAGGTACCACGCGGTGCAAATCTCCACATGATCCATCATCAACCAGACCGTTGGCATCCTGAAGATCTGCTTCCGATGTTTGGACCGCTCAGGTGGGTCTCTGCAGTATTCTCCAGAGAGGGATTCCCCCATCATCGTGATCTGTTCCACCCTTCACAACCTGACACTTCTAAGGGGGATCCCTTGCCAGAGGGAGACATGAAGGAGGTTGAGAGCTCCTCAGACTATGAAGAGCAGGAAGGGCAGGAACCTGAATTGGGAGATGAGGGTCTTCTTCCACATGATGATGCCATCGAGGAGGCATGGTGTGGAAGACGTTCCCGTGTGACACTGAGAGCCACAAGATTCCAGGAGGAGTAAGGTACAGGCAACAGGACACAGCCACATTCCTTCTGTCCCTTAGTGCCATGCCAGTGCACTGAAAGGCCTTTACAACCAGTGACACCGAGAACAAGTTCAGCATTCGGTCTTGCACCTTCAAACGGCATGATTCACCAGGCCCTAATCTCTGGAAAGGCCAGCAGTGAGCCCTGTATCTGCACACCCTGGGAAGTGAAAGTCGCCACAACAGTGCAGATGCTGCATTAAATGACTTGATGCAGTGGTGGTCACCTTAACAAGAAACTTTTAGCGGACACTGAGATGCGCGCATGGTTGGAGAGACTGACATGGCTGCAGGTCTTGTGCTTTGGCACCACCAATGAAGGCAACCTTCTCAATCGGAGAGACAATTACAGCAATTATTCCTCCAAAGCGAGTGAGCTCACCTAACTCCATGCTGTCTTGTAAAGAGCATGGTTATTAACGCATTTTGCAAACGCTTCCAGTAGACACATCTCCCTGACATAACACAAAGAGTAACTATCATGAGTCAGCTACACATCACATGATGTGAGGCTCAAAAGGGAGATGAACCCTAAGTGGGAGCATGGCTCACCCTCACAATAAGAGGGCACATAGATACACATACACGACGCATTCAAATGATGAGGCATTTGAGCAGCAAATGTATTTACAAAGGTGCATGATATTAACAGTGATTAAACACCCATGACACATAAGTGATGTCAAAGTTTCTTAGTTTTTCTAACCTTACCGCTACATTTAGGTGCATCCCCGACATCCACAGCAGAGGTGGAGGCAGCCTGCTGACTGGTATGTCCTGTTGTCTTTGGTGGGCGTCCTGTTGTCTTTGGCGGGCGTCCTCTAGAGGGCCGAGACCTGGGGAGTCCCAGCCTGCTTTGTGTCTCCTGCTGTAGGGCAGGTGCACCCTCCTTGGCCTGTACAGCTGGAGGTAATGAGGTCACAGGAAGAGGGAATTGGGATCGGCTGGACACTCTCGGAGTTACCTGGGTGGAAAGCCTTGGGGTCTCCAGCTGCTCGTCCTCCTCTCTGTAGGTGCCCAAGGGCCCCTGCCTGACTCCCTGAGGAGAAAGGGTTCCTGGAGGTAGGCCAAGGTACCCCGCCCCCCTCTTGCCCAGTCACCAATGGATCCCACAAATGCCTATAGCGATGGAGAGCAGGTCTAAGTGTAAAACCGGCAGGGTTTGCTGGACCAAGGTCTCCAATGGCAGCCGGCACCTTTCCCATGGAGACCTCAAGGCTCTCACATGTCGGAGCCATGATATCAGACAGAATGCGGGTGGACTCCTCCGTCCTTCGCTCTAGTCTGCTGACTGCTTCTCGCAATTCTACCTGATTTTCTGCTGCCTGTCGTTGCATCTCCAGCATGTTAGAGCTGGCTGTTTGCAAAGGTTCATCACCTGACTCAGACTCAGTGGGTGGCTGATCTCCACCAGTCCTGCAAGTGCCAGACACCTGGGCTGTCACTGCCTCCGACTGCAGCAGTGACGTGTCAATGAGGTGTTCCCCAGAATGTGACCCTGAGCCTAACCTAGATCCATGGCCCAGTGGGGTGTGTGTCTCTGCACTGGTGGAGGGTGCAGGTGAATGCAGTGATGCTTCTTCACCTGATGCATCCTCAGCACCCTCCTCTGACGTGACCTGGGGGCTGAGGTTTATGGTAGCTCTGGTGGTCTGTCTGGACTTGCTGCTGCCTGTAAGAGAGAGAGAAGATAGATTTAGTTCATAAGCAGACAGAATACAACATTGCATATCCCTCACTGTGATTATCAGGGTGTGGTCAACTCATGGAGGGGTCATCCGTACTGGCTTTCTGGGAGAGGTCAACCTCACCTTCTCCACAGCAGCGATCTCTGTCCTCCTCCGCCAACACAGCTGCACCCTCCTCAAACTGGGACAGCTCCTGGATGTCTGCCATCCCTCCTCTCATCTGGGATATGACCCTGCATTTATGGGTGAGCTTAGTCTGCATGAAGATAAATGGATGGACTGTGATGAGAACAGATGGAGGAGAGGTCGGGAAGCATGCATGTTTACTGTGTGTGCTAAGCCCTCTCCAGTAAGGGCTGAGGATGGAGTTTATGCAGCATGAGATACTGATAATGTTAAAGTGCCTGTGAGACAATCAGTGCTGATGTCTCTCCCACTAATATTGTATGAGATCCCTGAGCAGTGTAACCCTTTGAGTGCACGATGCCATTATGAGAGTGAGATTGGAGAGAGCTGAAGGTTGACTTACCCTGGCGGAGCGGATGAGATCATTCATCCTCTTCCTGCACTGGGTTGCGTTTCTCGGGCTGACCTTCTTTGCAACTGCCTCCCAGGCCAGTGAGGTGAGGCTGATGGGCCTCCTGGAGCCATCCTTCTAATACAGGACATCCCAGTGCTGGCAGACTGCATGGATGAGGGCCTCGAGGAAGTCATTGCTGAACCGCGATGCAGCTTTCTTCCTCGGTGCAGACATTCCAAGAGGTTTCCTGACAACCAGCTGACCTGCTGAGAGTAATGTGTGTGTTTGGGTGGCATTTAAATATGACACCCGGACCTTCGACCCCATTAGGTAACAGCGGGGCAGAGGAGTCAGCGCCCACCCTGCCATGTGATCCGAAGAGCTACTCGCTGATGTATAATTAATGAGCTTCCAAGCATGAAATCGGGTACGATTTCCCACCACACCACCCAGCGGGAAACATGCCACGAAACCCGCCCATCACCGCACTTAGTCTGTGGAAGGGAAAATTCCCCTGTGATGTCTATAACCTTGAGTCATAGTTGTATCCGATTATCTCAAATTTTGTACTCACGCGTTGACTGTGATGTCTGGGATGAAGTAAGTGGGAATATTTGTGGGACAGTGATGCGTCCTCAGCTTTTGTGACAGGAATATAATCATTGGTCAGGTCAGATGCTAGTCTATGGAGGCTGAGCAATGGGAAGGGTGACACTTGGCAGTGCTTTTCCAATGATAACCTCAACAGGAGCTACATGTGGAATATGGGAGAAACTTAGAGGCTTCATGTTCGTAGGAATAACTCAGGAAAAAAAAGCTTTTGGGGAGGGGCTGTGGGGGGAATAAACAAATAAAGCATCTTAATCACATACTGATTATCCACCATGCCAATTAGTACACAAATAAATAACTGAAAATAAGAACGAAGTTACTTGATTCTTTAGCAGCTTTAGTAAATTGGTAGACAATTAAAAAAAATGATTCTCAGTTTGTGGGTGTCTCTGGAAAAGCTTTGATTTATTGCCCACCTCTTGGTGCCCCCAGAAAGTGGTGGTGGGTCTCCTTATTGAATTACTGCAGTACAGAGCATTTAGACAACTTTGGAGGGCAGTTGAGAGTCAAGCACATGGGTGTGGGGCAGGTATCACAATTAGGTCTGATCAGGTAAGGACAGAACATTTTCTACACATTAGTGTAGCAGTTGCATTTTTTACATTGATCCAACAGCTTCACTGTCACTTTTACTTTTATTTTTAGAACTATTTTTCAACTGATTCAAATTCTCAAACTTCACTGGTGGGATTTGAACTCGTTTAGATTTTAAGTCCAAGCCTCTGGATTACTGGTTCACTAACATAACCAATACACTATGATTCTATGAATAGCATTATAAATATATCAGTGAGATCTGTACCCTTCAGGTTGAGGCTGTAGTTGGTGTAATACTGCCAAGGGAAGATCTTTCCTTTGCTCAGCCTTCATAGAGCAGCATCTGGTTTGCTGTAATTTTTTAAATCTTCTCTCAGCCATGTGATATATTCCATCAAATCAATTTACTGTATTAATATTGTGGGAACACTGCCCTGTTCAGACTGCAACATTACCGTGCCAAACTTAAAGTGAAAAAATCAGACTACGTATAAGCAATGTTATGCCGGACCTTTTAGCTCATATGTTTAAATCCCTTCATGGCACTTGCTCCTTTCCTATCTGTCACCTCCCCAGTTCTACAACCCTTCCATAATTCTCTGTTTCTCCAATTCTGGCTTTCTGTATACTCCTTCTTCCCTCTGCTCCACAACTGATGATCACTCCAATCATCTAGGTGCCACAAACTGGATTAACTTCCTTAAGCCCTCTGCCTCTACACTTCACTGTCCTCCAAAGCCTTTTTTAAAAAACACATTGCCAAGTTTCTGGCTATTCCTCTTATTTCTTCACCCTTGGTCTCATTGTCCATTTTTGTCTGAATAAACTGTGAAGTGCCTTGAGATGGTTTTACAAAATAGCTACATAAATGCAGGTGATAGGTATTGTTGAACTGTTAAGAAATGTAATGCTGGAAATAAGATTTGTGACATAAACACAAAGGTGACAGAACACAAGTAGTCAGACAATGTACCTAAACGGCAGGCCAGATTACCATCTGAACATCACAATTGTATTCCAGGTCTCACACCTCTCTCAAGAAAATTGCAGAAGGTAAATGAATACTCAGACTGACTTTTCACCCAACCAAAATCTGTGTGGGAGGTAAGACCTGCAACAGGCCATATAGGAATTAGTGCAGCAAAGCAGAAGGATAAAAGAGAGGGAGCAATAGGAGGGCAGTGTTACAATGGAAAACAAAAACAGAATTACCTGGAAAAACTCAGCAGGTCTGGCAGCATCAGCGGAGAAGAAAAGAGTTGACGTTTCGAGTCCTCATGACCCTTCAACAGAGGCGTGCTTCTGATGCAGAACTTTGCTTGCCAGGAATACTTACCAAAGAGTCAGCACACGCGACCACAATTATTAATCCATTAATTTTAATGGACAGGAAATGATGAAAGCACATTTCTAGTGTGTCTCCATGCTGGGATGCACATCCTTCAATTCCAAACTACTGTAATTAGAAATTCACCCCAGCTGGCTGTTTAGAGGAATTTAAAAATAACTACTTGCACGCATTGATAATGTAAAGGTTTTAATCGCATGACACTGAAACGATAGAAATATAAAAAGAAATATAAATCAACCAACAGATCATGGGATTGACAAAGTGCTTCATTTACATAAACTTGTACAATAAGATCCTAGTATTATTTGTGATTTACAAAACTTTCACATATTTACATCTGTTGTGACATAAATTCAGGTTTTATATTTGTACCTTTACTGTGTACCAAACGCATGCTGCTGACATAAACTCTCAAGTGTGACAGAACAGTGGAATTTCATCTCGGAAAAGCAATTTATAAGTTGTAACTTGCATATAAACTGTAAGATTTATCGATGGTCTCCCCCAAATGATGCACCCTTAAATAGTAATCAAAATATAATACAATTTCATATTTCACTGCACTCTTATAGTGTGCATGACATAATGTACCAATATGTCTTACAGAGTCACTGACAATAGATCACATAA
This sequence comes from Cetorhinus maximus, assembly GCF_964194155.1. Lineage (NCBI taxonomy): Eukaryota > Metazoa > Chordata > Chondrichthyes > Lamniformes > Cetorhinidae > Cetorhinus > Cetorhinus maximus. The sequence continues at coordinate 50,496,672 of NC_135890.1, read as the reverse complement.
GGAATGTTTACAAATTAGCACCTCTAGCAAAAAGCTTTACATGATGGGAGTGAAAGGCAGGTCTTTGAGCAGAGATTGTCAGTATGTTCCATTTGCAACACCCATGATTCTCTACACACAATTTATGCCAAGAATGCTCAGTCAGAACAACCCCTCCCCACCACAACTGCCACTACATTCCATCTTTTTCAATTGGAAATGTAACGTTCATCCAGAAAGAAAGCACCTGGTTGTGGTTTTATGGGTTTTTATTCTCTGTCGATCCAAAACGGTTAACTTAAATGTCCATTTACAGATTGTGATTAGGGAAAACTGAAACAACAGGTATTATTGGGGGGCTTGCATACATTACAGTACATCGGTGTGAAGAAAATAGTATCAAGCTACACAGATTTCCTTCTTTTACCAAATACATTATTAATTAACTTAGCCATTGATTTTGAACCACTGGGTCTTCTTCTGCGGCTCCCGCTTACACTCCTGATGGCCTTTAAAAACATCACTGCCACCTCTTGGTAGTGCTCAGCTGCCGACAGTTCGCAAAACTGGCATTTGTTTTCTCCAGCTAGAAGCAGTCCTTCCTCCTCTCTCACTTCTCTCACGTGGCATAGGTCTTGCTTATTGCCGACCAAAAATATTACCGATGTAACCTCTCTATACAAGTGAAGATAAATTCAATGGATTAGGACAGTCAGTAAATTCCTAAACTCTTCAACACTTTACAGTAAATGTGAAACCAAAAGGCAACTTCAGGTACAGCTTTGTAATCACCAATTTACCGTCCCATATCCACAAGCTGCTGAAAAAATACATATTTGTTTCTACAACCTAGCTCCTTTGTTTCATGCAGATTGACTTTCTAGCACTATCATATATTGCTATTGCTCCCATTTCCATTGCAATTCAAGTTCATGTTTATTCTGCATACATAGAATCACAGAATGGTTACAGCACAGAAAGAGGCTAATGGGCTTTTCATGTAAGTGCCAGCTCTGTGTAAGACTAGTCATGCTCCACTACCTTTTCCCTGTGGCCCTGTAAATTTTTCTCTTCAGAACAGATAAAGTCTAGCTTTATAGAGATGCCAGGGACTGACCCAGGTCCTAAAGTGCTGAGCTACATCTCCAAGCCCACATATTGGTGCTAGAGGTTGAAAGCTAATTCCACATTTGAGAAGAACCATGTGAGATTCAGCAACTGTTGTATGCTGCATTATGGACACTAAAATCCTGGTCTTCCATCACTCTGACTATGCATATTAGCAAGTCATGAACACCGCCCTGTGGCTTCAGGTGAGGCTCCCTGGGCCACTCAAAACATTGGCTCTTAAACCTCTAATGTGAATCTTCTGTACCATTTTTACCCCATCTCCAAAATGCAATGGAATTAGAATGTAAATAGGGGCGTCTACAGTGAGTGTTACATTATTGCCATGCTATAGGAACACAGAAGCAGAAGTAGGCCATTCGGCCCTTCGAGCCTGCTCCGCCATTCAATGAGATCATTGCTTATCTAGTTGTTGTCTCGACTCCACTTTCCTGACTTCTCTAATGTATATATATTATATATATAACATGTATAATACATAACTATAAAAGTAACATTTTTAAATTAAACGCACAGAAACTGTTTTTTCAGTAAATGTAAACTTTACAAATAAACTTGGAAAACTGATTTTGTTTTGCATTTCTCATCCTTTCGAACACAAACTATTTTTCAAATCATTGTAAGTTATTACTATTGGATGCCAAATAGTTCACAAAAAATGTTGTGAAATACTTTCCTGGCCAATACAAATCAAACATATACGAAATGTTGAAAGAATTTTTTTGACTGAAAGGAAAGCAAAAAATATTCAAAAGCCTAAACATTGGTTTCAACAAAGTCCAGAGTAATAAGCAAGTGTTTAAGCTGAGACTTGCTCACTCTAGACTTTCTATGGAAAAAAAAAGTAACCTTTTTGTAATCAACCTTTATGACCAGTAAACACAATGGTAGATGGGTGCATTTTTTAAATGGATAACTTTGGGTATGATGTCACTGGCAAGACCTAAAAACCAACCAATCACTGGGGACTGATGACTAAAATTGGTCGATCACAAGGCACCTATAACAGTGATCCTTCATCACTTCTCAAGAAACAAACAAGTTACTCAAGTGGGTCAAATGATACAAAGCTGCAGTGCATGTAATGATATAATGGTTCAATAGAAATTGAGAAAATCCCTGATTACCCACAAGATCCAATGTACAATAAAAAATCTTGTTGAAACAAAAATGAGATGACTAACATTACTATTTTTGGATAGGTAAGCTGAATCTGATTTAAATATTTACTAAGAAAGGGAACATGCAATGGCTTTTGTTTAAAAAGACAATTATCATTTTGGTTCTTCACAGGTCATGCTATCGTATATAATCCGATATACATATCCTAATAGTTACAACATTCAGAACACTGAGTCATAAAAGTAAACTCAACCAGGCTCCAGGATATAATGATTTTGTCAAAGTTGATACTTGTGAAAACACAAATGTATGATTACATCAGTTGTCTAGATTATGGCCATGCAAGCTATAGTCCGTACATTGGGTACGGAGCATAAACTCCTGGCATATTGTCTTATTTATTTCCAGAATTGGAAGTTTTATAGTTTTTAAAAAATGGCAATATTACACAAAATTCCAGATAAGACTCCATAGCCAATGAACTGAAGATACAAGCCTAGATTTTCCAATCAGTGTAGTTTTAGCCATTGGGTTAATGCCAGGATTAAAACAACACTGATCAGGAAATCAAGGCAAGAATGTTTCCCCCTTTTCTACCATTGTCCTGTGTAAGCCATGTGTCCAAACCAACCTGCAATGGGTTTTTACAAATTTGAACAAAAATGTCATAGTTTGTGTCCAAACAGGCTCCTTCCTCCAAATAGATCAGGAAGATCATCTTTGTGTGTTCCATCAACATGATTGGACTTTTGTACACTATTGACACTGAGAAAGTCAATATGATAATCTATTGTACAATAAATTATATAGCACTGCACATAACTAAATTCAGTCTGTAAATTTATTTCTGGACAATCAATATAATTTATTTTGCAATAAACGTGAACTAATTAAAGAGTTGCGTAGTTAAATGACAATAAGTGAACAACAGGTATCTTTTATTCTTCATCCTACACTTGCTTTTCTGTCCTCTGCCTCCTCCACTGTTCCAATGAAGCTCATTGCAAGCTCAAGGAACAGCATGACATCTTTCAGCTAGGTGCTTTACAGCCTTTTGGTTTTAACATTTTTAACAACTTCAGATTTGAATCACCACTCCTATATTCTCTAGGACATTCTGTAGCCATTTACACCTCTGCTGGACCTATCTTTTGTTTCCATGTTTGTCCCCTTATGTTTCTTTGGTATTTAATCGCTCCTGTCTTCCACTCTTCTCACAGACAATTCCCTTTGCTCTTTTTCTGCTCCAACATTTCCCTGGCTCTACGCTTCTTTAGAAACAGTTAATCACTAACATCTTCCAGTTCTGATGAAAAGTCATCAAACTGTCTCTCTCTCTTTCCAGAGATGCTGCCTGAACTGTTGAGGGATTCCAGCATTTTCTGTTTTTTAACACAAATGTTTTATTGCAGAAGGCCACATTGCTGATAAAATATTAGGCACAGTGACATAATAATTTTTCAGTGGGAGACTGCTCTGAGCTTCATTTGGGTTTGAGCTCAAAAACTAGTAAGGAAAAGCTAACTTCTTTTAAATTTCAGTTGTGGCCCAGTCTAATTAAACTGACCACAGTTACATATGCCAAAGCATCTAGGCAGTGTTTATCTAACATTCTGATCCTGTATTTCACTTTCCCTGTACTTCTTGGTACAGCTGGAAAGGTACTAGCCATATCAGTAGTCCCCCATTGTTATTACATGTGCAAATATGAGATACAATGATCCAAGCTTAATATAATTATTCTTTGCTGCTTCCTTCCACCGGGCCCAAATATTTGCCCACCCAATCTTCAGTTTCATGCTGGATTATTCTTTCAAAGATCAGAGCACTGTTTCTGGCATCAATTCCATCCTTGACAATGAACTGGGAGTATCACGCATTCCCAGATCAGGTGTACCACAGGCTAAGTGAGCAACAGCACAACCTATCTAACTAGAACAAAAGGACTTAGATAAAGATAAAGATTGTTGGACTTATCTTTGCACCCTTATTTGAGCAAGGGTGTGGGATTTGCAATTCTCCAGCCCTCTTATTGAAACGTAAAAGATCCTGAGCTGGCTTGACAAGGTAGATGCTGAAAGGATGTTTCCCCTCGTGGGGGGATCTAGAGCTAGGGAGCACAGTTTAAAAATAATGCCCCCCCGCCCCTCCACTTAAGATGGGGATGAAGAGGAATTAGGGCCATTAGTCTTTGGAGTTCTCTTCCATGGGGAGCACTGGAGGCTGGATCATTGAACGTGTTCAGGACTGAGTTAAACAGATTTTTGATCGACAAGGGAACCAAGGGTTATGGGGGACAGGCAAGAAAGTGGAGTTAAGGACACAATCAGATCAGCCATGATCTTATTCAATGGTGCAGCAGGCCTGGGGAGCCGAATGGCTTACTCCTTCTCCTATTTCATATGATCTTAGGAGCCCACTGCAAGTTTTACTCTATTAGAAGTTTTGACTGAATGAGACTGAGACTGACCAGCTACTGCCAAATATAGGACTGCATGTTTCCTGTGGTAACTATAGGATTTTGCGCCTACTTCCTGTATGAAAGGAGATACAAGTATGAGCGTCTGATAAATGTAACATGATAAGAATGATACAGCATAACTATTAAAAAATCACCAGTCAACAAGAGTTATTAAAGTTTAAGAATAACACAATGCAGAAAAAGTTGCTGTAAATTAGATGGGCAGCCAGCTATTGAGTAGATTTAAACAGCCCAAATCAAAGAGGTAACAGGATTTGTGAGTAACAGAGTTCTTACCGTTTGCAAATTTCACTACTTAGTTCTCGGATTCGCCGAATGAGTGCTTTTGCAAACACAAAGGAGGATCGATCACCAATATCGTACACCACAACAAACCCATCAGCCCAGTTCACTTGATCAATCAACGAGGACTTACTCTCAGAATGCTGGAAGAGAAAAGGTGTTAGAAAAACACTGGGAAATCTGAAGTGTGCTTGATTTAACTTATTAATCATCAATTCTAATTTATGAATTAGTTACATTTATTGTAATCTATTCATATTCTTGGCATTGTGTTATAAAGCAGTTACAACTTTCAAAGAGAAACAAAAAGGCTAAACCTTAGTGATTTCCCACAGGCATAATTAGTAAGTGAGATAAGACAGGCTCTAAATTCCATTGACAACATTCATGAAAGAAAAGGAACTCACTTTGCTCATTACTCCTGTTTGATGTTATCAGCTTGAATTCCCTAACCTTTGTCCATATTCTTTTCTATTGTTCCTTTTCAAATACTTATCCAATTGTTTTTTAAATGAACTTCATAGTCTTTCAAGGTAGAACACTCCCAGTCTGAAAAATCCCTGCTTGAAAATATCTTTCAACCCTTCATTTAGTTTCCACACAGATGATCAAGTTATGGTGGAAACTTCATTATTCACCAGCGCAATGCCTTTAATAATTTCGAAGAACAGATTTCCTTTCAAACTTCTTTACGGTTATAGCACCTGTTGCTTGGGACATCTTCACATTAAAGGGATTACTGTAAAAGTTTTGTTACTGGTGGTACAGGTTTTTAAGTTTCTCTTAGTAACCCTTCATGCCAACAATATATGGAACTGACTAGCAGTTATTACTGAACAACTTACACATTTTCTAAAAGCTGCCATATACTCCTGTGTGACATGAGATCAACAGACTTGACTTTGTCAGTCTTCAGAACAGAATGCCTTTCCTGCTACCAGCACAAGAGACCTACTCTGATGAAATACTTACTTGGGGACAAGGGTCAAATATTTCTAAATTTGTTTGCCTCCCGTCTATGGATAAGCGTTTTTTGTAGATACACTCTGCAAAAACAAAAATAATTGGAACAGTGATCAGAATATTTCACGGCACTATTGCAGCATCCTTCTTTGAAGATATGTTTTGAAATAACTCCATTTCAGTACATATGAACATACCTATGTTTGTTAGAATTTAGTAATTAGATACATTATTGCAACTGTAAGAACACAAGAAGTCAAGCCATTTATTTTGTTGTAAACTTGTACATAAATTAAGTAAAAATTGGATTTTATTACAATTAAAAAAATAACACTTTTAAATATTTCAGACAAGTTCAGTTCCTGGAGTAACTGTTTTCAGAAGAAATGAAGGGATTTATGTTGAGCCGAATCACAGGATTTCTAAAATAACTCTGGTTAATCACAGGCTGGGTAACATGGCAGCTTTCTACTGAAAGGTTTCAATGTAGTTTTCACGAGTTTTACAAGTTTGAATTGAGATTAAAACTGAGATTAAAGGCAATTCGTGGCATCGTAAAATAGTGGACAAAACATCACCAGCCATATTCCTTGCTAGACAGGTTACTTTGAGATATTAAGCCTTCAAAAAGGGGTTTGCCAGCAATTTACAATGACTAACACAACAACACTGCAACAAAACGTTACTCCTGCAGAGGTATTTCTTGAAGTGAATACAACAAATGCTGGAACTACTCAGCAGGTCAGTCAGCATCTCCCAATTTTCAATCTGATCGCACATCGACCCTTTAATTATACAGATTCACAGGTAACATTGTAGTTTCTCCTTCCAAAACTGACAGAGCTGTGGCAAGTACGGACTGTAGCGAGAAAAGTACATTTCGAAATAAATGTATCAACATCTTACAAAAAAAAACAGAGAAGTTTCGTCGGCGGGGACGCGAGTTTTTAAGAACTTCTCTTCTAAATCCAGGACAGAGTGAGATCTCCTGCACTTACCGGAATTGGACGCATACTCGCCGATGAAACGTTTGGTTAGAAAACGCACGACGAGGGCTGCAAACAAACATAAGGAAAATCAGCATGTTGCACTGGGCAATTGTATATGGGAGGCTCTTTAAAATTTCACACACACAAAAAAACCATGGAAAATAAGTTGAACATTCCTATTTAGAATTACACACGTGAAATGACCTAAACAATGTCCACTCACCGGATTTCCCAACTCCATCGGTTCCTAGCACAGCGAGTTTGAGTTCATTCATATTCTTGATCCCTGCTGTTTGTGAGCTGGAGACGCGCTGAAACCTTCCTCTAATTCGAATCTAGACTATATGAGGCTGTTTATGTCGCGCTCGCTCGACTTCTTGAGGCTAAAGGCACATCCTAATTTAGAACCTGCCGCCGGGGGCGAACTGCTTCCTGAAACTGCGTCTCGGCTTGCGTCACTTTGGCGCAATAAATTGTCAATATCTCTCCTGGCCTCCAGGAGACGTGGCAGATCCGTATTTGGGGGCTCTCGCACACAGACAGCCCACCTGGGGGGAACAGTGGGGAGTGAGAGACGAGATCACTAACCCCTTATCGATTCATCTATCCCACTGCAATGGGGAGGGGGAGGACGAAGCAAAGAACATCCCTGAAAGTTCAGAGTTAAGTTTTTTTTTTGACATACATACGTCAAGAAAGGACAAGTCATTTAAAGCTATCACAGAATAAAGGAGTCGAGAGCTGGATAAAGGAAATAATCCTTTTCAACATAAGAGTGTGGGAAAATAAAATAAAATCATAAATAGTTTAGGATGACTAATTATTGAGAATACCTCAGAAAATACGATAATTAAGGAAAGCATGAAAACTGAAATATTTACTGAATGCAATAGGGAATAAAGTTATAAGATAACATTCTAAGCTTTTTGTTTAAATGAATAATATATTCTACACATAGAAACATGCTGTAATTGCATCGGACATGAATCACAGCAGACAAGATATGTTTGAATTATGAAAGTGGAGCCCACCTTTAAATGTTTCACTCTTGGAAGGGACGCTGATATACTATCGCTCTCACAATGCACGGGCTGTTTAGAATTGCAATGACGGGACAGGGATTAATATTTCAACAAAAATGTTCCAGCATTAAAGACATTTATGTTCGGACATTGATGTGCTGAGTTTTTTGACCGCATATTATTGCCACCTTATGGATGGAATGGATATTGTAAACACTCACCTGATGCACAGGGAGATGAATATCATTGGAGGAGAATGGCTTGTGCTCCGTTTTTTTTTCAAAAACAAGTCATGTGACTGAGAATCTCCTCAAAGCTACAACTATAACACATTTTAGTATCAAATTGGTCATATTTTAACATACAAATGCCAAACTAAACCAGTAAAATATGTACGTATGATAAAATATAACCCTGTGCTATCTGATTCCTGTAGGGTGATCCTAATGTTCATGAACTATTTAAGGAAGGGCATGTGGCTCATGGAAAAAGCTGAATAATCTTCTGATCAGCTCCATGTTATAAACTTCCTTTTGGGTTTGTGCCTGGGAGTGTCGATCTTAAATTGCCCACAACCGTTCATGTCGGCCCAGGCAAGTTTGATGTTGCCCTGAGGTGCTGATTTCGTGCCAATCAGTTATGTAAAGTCCCAATGCAAAAAATAAACAAATCCGAAATGTGACATCAGTAACCAGGCAGACGTGAAGAACAACCTGCAAAAAATGTGGAGGGCCAGGCAAGGGAATCATTTAAGCCAAAGCCATTGACGTCTTTCTTGTATAAATAATCAGAAATCATTCAGAGGGAAATGATCATGGTTTAAGATAAATATCCATGATTAACAAATTAAATACATTACTTTTTGATGTAGCTTCAAGTATATGGCTGTTTCATATTTAAACATTGAGCTCTCTGCCCAGAGGCAGATCCTTGGGGATTATTTGCTGAACAAGAGCAAAGGCCTGTGATTTTGTTTACCACAGTGAGTAGGCCCTGAGCCTGTCCAAGGATTGAACCCTGTGCTGTCTTTGATTAATCTGATCTACACACTAGCTGTCTAGCCAACTGAGCCATGGTATTCAAAGAAGTAAGAACATAAGAAACACAAGAAATAGAAGCAGGAGTAAGCCATACGTCCCATCGAGCTTGCTCCAGAGTTCAATGTGATCATAGCTGACCTTTAGCTTCAACTCCACTTTCCCACCCTCTCCCCCTACCCCTTCATTCTCTGAGAGACCAAATATCTATCTCAACTTCAAATAATCAACAAAAGAGCATCCACAACCCTCTGGGGTAGGGAATTCAAAAGATCCACAACCCTTTGAAGAAATGTCACCGAGTCTCAGTCCTAAAAAGGCCCCTTACCCTGAGACTATACACATCCCCACCCCCACCCAGCCTGTGTTTTAGATTCCCCAGTTAGGGGAAACAGCCTCTCAGTGTCTACCCTGTCAAGCCCCTTCAGAATCTTGTATTTTGCAATGAGATCACCTCTCATTCTTCTAAACTCCAGAGAATATAGACATAATTTACTCAGCCTCTCATCATAGGATAATCTTCTCATCCCAAGGACAAATTCTCCACTGTACCACCTCCAATGCAAGCATATCCTTCATTAAATATGGAGGCCCAAACTCTACACAGCATTCCAGCTGTGATCTTGCCAAAGCCCCGTACAATTGTAGTAAGACTTCTTTATTCCAGTGCTCCAATCCCTTGCCATAAAAGTTCAACATGCCATTTGCCTTCCTAATTGCTTGCTGTACCTGCATACTAAATTCCTGTCTTCCCTATACGAGTATATCCAGGTCTCTCTGAACATCATCTTCTATTTTCCCAAAAATATACTTTATTCATAAAGTTTGTAGAAGTACATTACAAGATATTTCTATTTGAAAATGACAGAAAGTGCAACAAAATTCTACTTGACTCCATACAGTATGTTCCACTCCTAGGTATGTTTCTACAATTGTAATTCTCTTGATATTTACAATATACATTTGCTGTCAGGCACACAGCCTGGAGGCAAAACATTTCAAATCAAAAAATTACAGAAAGTGCAATAGAATTCAACTTTCTACAGCCTGCTGTAGTTGACTATTTTTGTTGGTGGTTTCATGCCAGCAGCTGTCATGGGACAAACTCCTGCAACCATGAGGCCACCTGTGAGCTGATGAAGAGGGGAAACAGGGGGCAATGAAGGGAGGAAACCAAGGGTAGTGAAGAGGGGGAACTGAGGGAGGTGATGGGGGAAATGGAAGAAGCTCTCTCCACACTTCAAACCCTCAATATTTCAGAGACTCTCCCATTGCTGGGACCTTCAGATTCCAGACTTACCGGGGCCTTCCTGGCCGCTCTCCACAGAATTGTGGCTTTCTGTGGCATCTGGTCAGCTCAGGATACTGAGCCAGAAACTTGACCAAAAGCATCTGGTCAAATTACAAAGCAGGCATGGGTGCAATATGGTGGGAATTGTAAATCACTGACCCCCTGGGCTGCTGCTTGGGAGGAAGTTTGCTGATTCCAGGAAACCTGAGATTGAGAACCTTTGATTATAGGGCAGGGGTGACCAATATTTCCATTATCTGGAGCAGAAAAAAGAAAGTTGTATTTGCTGAAGGATTGCAGGTCCTTTAATGTTGAGAGAGTGACACCAAAGAGCTCCAACCGCTGATGGCCAGGAGTGCTGCAAACAGCACCAAATTCCTATAGGTACAGCAGATGGCATTCCATTGCATTATGGTAGCAGTATCTTGCTCTTCAATTCTCTGCCCACAGACATGTCCAATTGGTACTATGAAAGGGGTTTTATTGTTAGAAGAGGTGGCGTTCAAAGAGGCTGGCAAGACATTGAGAATTTACATTCAATGAGCTGTGCTAGGTATAATAGACAGCAGTTTTGTGAGTGCAGGGCAGAGGCAATGTAAGATCAAAGCAGCAGTAAGCCTCTAACTGTCTCCACAGGAACCAAAGTGAAAGGGACCTCATTTTGGATTCGTAATGTGAAAATGTTTGTCTGGTGTGTGGTTAAGTCTATGGGTTGCTGTTGCCTTAATGGAGATGTTTGGGAATTTGTTAAAAGTTATGATCGTAGTAATTTGTAGCCATGTCTATATATTTAACTTGTGTAAATTAATAAAATGTTTCATTTAGTTTAATATAAAGCCTCTCGAGTACTGGTGGTCTGATTGCTGAATTTAGAGTTGTACCTTAAACACACCACTTAAAAATATAGGTTATTACAGTTGTTTAAAGTTTCCCTCTGGGATTTTTAAATAACTCAGCTTTACCATTGGCTGGGTCATAACAGTAGTCTACTGTTTTAATGTGGGAATCACAGCAGTCAATTTACACACAGCAAGCTCCTTCAAACAGTAATATGGCTGATGACCGCAGAATTTGTTTTAGTGATTTTGGTTAAGAATACCTATTGACCAGGGCACCAACACATGATCCAGGGCTAGAGGTAATTCTATGGTCAGTGATAGTCTCACTGTGATTACAATAAAAATGCACCTGCATTGCTCAAGTTTACAGTTAACACATGCCATTGTCTGCTTCTGATTATTTTTTAGAACCCAATTCCTGTCAGGTTGTTTGTGAAGTAACAGTCCTAAAATGAGAGAGTCAGCCAGAGCTGTAGTTTCACATGTTGAAGGGTGAACAAGAATCGAGATCCACCACAGAAATCAAAAGGCGGTCTTGATATTTGGATACTTCTGACGTGGCACAATCTCCAGAATTCAGCATCGACATCTTTAAAGCATTTGTGGCACATTTCCCCTTAAAGCGTAGGCTCCAGCCATTAAAGCACTCATGTGGCACATTCTCTGTGCTTTCAACATCTTTATGAATTGATTACTGCATTTGCTTATAAAACAAAAATGATTGCCCTTTAAAAGTGATACATTGTAAAGTACTTTCTGAGGATGTGATAAGGTCCGTCATTAATGCTTATTCTTTTCCCCTCATTACTCTTCCAAGCAGAACTCAGTTTACCACACTGGCACAGAGGAATAGCAGTTCAAATCTTGAAAAGGTTTTTTTTTCATTTTTAAAGATATTCTACAGGAAGAACACTTCAAAACTTACAATGAACCCATTTAAACAGCACCACATCAAAGTTCAGCACTTCAGCACTCTTAAACCTAAAATCTCAAAATGACCCTTCTGAACTTTGGTTGGCATTTTCCTACAGGTAGAGGAAGAGGGCCAGGCTTGTCCAGGCTCATCCCTCTTGGTGCATGTCTCTTGGCTGGCACTTTATGGGGAGTGGCTGAATGCTGGCAGAGTCTGAAAGTTAGCTCCTGGAAGGACATGTACTCCTTTGTGTACTATCGACAATCTATGATCTGCTATGCTACAATCAATAAGAACAGCAAATGGTATGTCCGCCTTCATTGCAAGGGAATTTGAGTACAGAAGTAAAGATGTCTTGATGCAATTGTATAGAGTCTTGGTGAGACTGCACCTGGAGTATTGTGTACAGTTTTGGTCTCCTTATCTAAAGAAGGGTATACTTGCCATAGAGGGAGTGCACTAGACTAATCCCTGGGATGGCGGGATTGTCTTATGAGGAGGAATTGAGGAAACTGGGCCTGTATTCTCTGGCGTTTTGAAGAATGAGAGGTGATCTCATTGAAACTTACAAATTTCTTACAGGGCTTGACAGAGTGGATATAGATAGGATGTTCCCCCGGCTGGTGAGTCTAGAACTAAGGGACATAATCTCAGAATAAGGTGCAGGCCATTTAAGACTGAGATGAAGATGAATGTCTTCACTCAGAGGGTGGTGAATCTTTGGAATTTTCTACCCCAGAGGGGTTTGCAAGCTCAATCACTGAGCATGTTCATGACAGGAATTGATTGATTTTTGGAGACTAATGACATCAAGAGATATGGGGATAGCGTGGGAAAGTGACGTTGAGACAGATAATCAGCCATGCTCTCATTGAATGGCAGAGCAGGCTCGATGGGCTGAATGTCCTAATCCTGCTCCAATGTTCTTTTGCTGATTCATTTTGTGTGCTATCTCATGGAAAAGAGAAGCTTGGTTAGAATGGGTTTCATGATATAGTTTGCTTACAGGTTCCACACAGCCCAGTACATAAGAAGGAAAAGACACAAAATGTTGTGACATGCCTGCATGTTATGACTACAGCTGGTGTTAATTGCTGTGCAAATCAAATCCCAGAGGGAAATTTGGCTTATAGGCAATACCTTTTTTTGCATTCTGAAAACAAGAAGAAGATGTACTGATGTCAGCAGTAAGAGGTCCAGTAACACTTCTGGGATTTAAAAAAAATTAAAAGTATAAGTTTTATTAACAAGAATAAAATAAAACTTAAGCAACACAAGATTACAGTTGCACAATTAAGGTTAGTCTTATAAACATTCCCCAAAAATCTCCCCACTTGATCAGACCCAGAAGTAAACGCCTTCCAGGCAACACTCCCTTATTGATGTTTAACTATAAAATCAGGTAACATTACCCAAGACAAACTGCTGTAGCTTCAGTAAAGACATATCACATGACCTGCAACTCGCTTCCACTCTGCTGTGGAAAATGAAACTTCAGAAGAAAACTGCTTTTTGTAGCCCAAGACTTTTCTGGCTTGTCTGGATGGTTGATTCAAACTGCATCTCCTCCCAGCCCAGAGTTAACAGCTCCCAATTCAACAGCTCAAACAGCTCCAGCTGCTACCTCAGCAGCTCACACAGCTGTGTCTAAAATACCTTAATTCCCTTTTCATCTCAGGTTCCATTGTCCTCATACCTCTTTGAACTCTAATCCTCCCAAACATAAAATATTTCATGTCTCTATTTTGTCTTTGCTTTTGGGTCAATAAAATATAATATCCCCACTACTGTTTGCCTATGGAACTCTTGCAATATGCAAACATGTTTCTTTACACCTTTGACTCCACTTTGATATTCAAACAAACTCTCAACTTATTTAAAAATATTAATGCTAGATCTAACCTATTTACTTGCACCTCAAACCTAACACCTCTCTCTCCTCTTTTCATGATGCAGGTCAGACAGCATCCGTGGAGAGAGAAACAGAGTCAATGTTTCACATCAATAATCCTTCTTTAGGACTGATGAAAGTTAGAGATGTAACAGATTTGAAGCCAGTACAGGGGCAGGGAAAAGGGAAGAGAGAAGAAAGAATGAAAGGGAAGGCCTCTATTTGGGTGACTGATGGAGCAGTAATTGGCTGGTGACAGGCAGATGAGATCAAATGACAAAAGAGATGATGTTGCAAGGCTAAAGGTGATGGGAATGGGACAAGTAAAGAAAAAAATGATGGGTCTAGAGGTGTAAATGAAAAGTAGCAGAATCCTCACCAGACAAATCAGTGATATTCCGCAAAGCAATCACCTAATCTGCATTTGGTTCCCCACACCCCCGCCCAGTGTACAGAAGACCAAACAGAATACTGCACACTAATATCCAATAAACCAAGAGAAGTAAAAGTGAATCATTGTTTCACTTGGAGGGAATGCTTGGAATCCTGGGTAGTGAGAAGGGAGGAGGTAAAAAGGCAGATGTCCCGTCTCCTGTGCTTGGATGGAGGTAATGGGGAATATGTGGATAATCTGTAGGCTTGACTCTGAGCTTCCAATTGCCTGTCATTTTAATTCTCTGCCCCGGCCACACGTTGACTTCCCTGTCCTTGGTCCTCTAAGCTCAAGGAGCAGCGCCTCATCTTTTGATTTGGTATTTTAAGGCCTTCTGGACTCAACATTGAGTTCAACACTTTCAGGTAATAATTCCTGACCCCAATCTTTTGAAAGGCAGTTGTTTTTTTTATTTATTCAAGGGATGTGGGCTTTGCTGGCTATTTTTGCCCATCCCTAAATGCCCTTGAGAAGTGGTGATGAGCCGCCTTCTTGAACCGCTGCAGTCCATGTGGGGTAGATACACCCACGGTGCTGTTAGGGAGGGAGTTCTAGGATTTTGACCCAGCGACAGTGAAGGAACAGCGATATATTTCCAAGTCAGGATGGTGAGTGGCTTGGAGGGGAACTTCCAGGTGGTGGTGTTCCCATGTGTCTGCTGCCCTTGTCCTTCTAAATATTAGTGGTTGTGGGTTTGGAATGTGCTGCTGAAGGAGCCTTGGTGAGTTTCTGCAGTGCATCTTGTAGATGGTACACACTGCGGCTATTGTGCAATGGGGGTGGGGGGAGTGAATGTTTGTGGATGTGGTTTCAGTCAAGTGGGCTGCTTTGTCCTGGATGGTGTTAAGCTTCTTCAGTGTTGCTGGAGCTGCACTCATCCAGGCAAGTGGAGAATTTTCCATCAGACTTCTGACTTGTGCCTTGTGGATGGTGGACAGGCTTTGGGAGTCAGGAAGTGAGTGGCTCACTGCAGGATCCCTAGACTCTGACCTGTATTTGTAACCACAGTAGTTATATGGCTAGTCCAGTTCAGTTTCTGGTTAATGGTAATCCCCAGGATGTTGATAGTGGAGGATTCGGTGATGGTAATGCCATTGAATGTCATGGGGCAATGGTTAAATCGTCTCTTGTTGGAAATGGTCATTGCCTGGCACTTGTGTGGTGCGAATGTTACTTGTCACTTGTCAGCCCAAGCCTGGATATTGTCCAGGTCTTGCTGCATTTGGACAAGGGCTGCTTCAGTATCTGAGGAGTTATGAATGGTGTTGAACATTGTGCAATCATCAGCGAATGTCCCCACTTCTGACCTTATGATGGAAGTAAGATCATTGATGAAGCAGCTGAAGATGGTTGGGCCTAGGACACTACCCTGAGGAATTCCTGTAGTGATGTCCTGGAGCTGAGATGACTGACCTCCAGCAGCCACAACCATCTTCCTTTGTGCTAGGTATGACTCCAACCAGCGGAGAGATTTCCCCCTGATTCCCATTGACTCCAGTTTTGCTAGGGCTCCTGGATGCCACACTCGGTCAAATGCAGCCTTGATGTCAAGCACAGGCTCTGTCACCTCACCTCTGGAGTTCAGCTCCTGTCCATGTTTGAACCAAGGCTGTAATGCGGTCAGGAGTTTAGTGGCCCTGGCGGAACCCAAACTGTGTGTCAGTGAGCAGGTTATTGCTAAGCAAGTGCCGCTTGATAGCACTGTTGATGACCCCTTCCACCACTTTTCTGATGGTCAAGAGTATACTGATGGAGTGGTCATTGGCCGGGCTGGGCTTGTGTACAGCACATACCTGGGCAATTTTCCACATAGCTGGTAGATGCCAGCATTGTAGCTGTACTGGAACAGCTTGGCTAGGGGCGCGGCAAGTTCCGGAGCACAAGTCTTCAGTACTATTGCCGCAATATTGTCAGGGCCCATAGCCTTTGCAGTATCTTGCACCTTCAGCTGTTTCTTGACATCACGTGGAGTGAATCAAATTGGCTGAAGGCTGGCATGTGTGATGCTAGGAACCTCTGGAGGAGGCCGAGATGGATCATCCATTCAGCATTTCTGGCTGAAGATTGTAGCAAGTGCATCGGCCTTTTCTTTTGCACTAATATGCTGGGCTCCCCCATCATTGAGGATGGGAATATTTGTGGAGTCTGCTCCTCCAGTGAGTTGTTTAATTGTCCACCACCATTCACAGCTGGATGTGACAGGACTGCAGAGCTTAGCTCTGATCCATTGGTTGTGGAATCGCTTAGCTCTATCTATCAATTGCTGCTTATGCTGTTTGGCATGCAAGTAGTCCTGTGTTGTAGCTTTACCAGGTTGACACTTCATTTTTAGGTATGCCTGGTGCTGCTCCTGGCATGCCCTCCTGCACTCTTCATTGAATCAGGGATGATCCCCTGGCTTGGTGGTAATGGTAGAGTTGGGGATATGCCGGTCCATGAGGTTACAGATTGTGGTTGAGTACAATTCTGCTGCTGATGGCCCACAATGTCTCATGGATGCCCAGTCTTGAGTTGCTAGATCTGTTCAAAATCCATCCCATTTAGCACACTGGTAGTGCCACACAAAACAATGGAGGACATCCTCAATGTGAAGACTGGACTTCGTCTCCACAAGGAATGTGCAGTGGTCACTCCTACCGATACCGTCAAGGACAGATGCATCTGTGGCAGACAGGTTGGTGGGGATGAGGTCAAGTATGTTTTTCCCTCTTGTTGGCTCCCTCACCACCTGCCGCAGAGCCAGTCTAGCGGCTATGTCCTTTAGGGCTTGATCATCTCGGTCAGTAGTGGTGCTACCGAGCCACTCTTGATGGTGGACATTGAAGTCTTCCACCCAGAGTACATTCTGTGCCCTTTTCACCCTCAGTGCTTCCTCCAAGTAGTGTTCAACATGGATGAGCACTGATTCATCAGCTGAGGGAGGGCAGTACGTGGTAATCAGCAAGAAGTTTCCTAGCACATGTTTAGCCTGATGCCATGAAACTTCATGGGGGCTGGAGTCAATATTGAGGACTCCCAGAGCAATTCCCTCCCAACTGTATACCACTGTGCCACCACCTCTGCTGGGTCTGTCCTGCTGGTGGGTCAGGACATACCCAGACATGGTGACGTCTGGGACATTATCTGTAAGACATGTTTCCATGGGTATGACTATGTCAGGCTGTTGCTTGACTAGTCTATGAGACAGCTCTCCCAATTTTGGCACAAGCCCCCAGATGTTAGTAAGGAGGACTTTGCAGGCTCAACAGGGCTGAGTTTGCCGTTGTCGTTTCCGGTGCCTAGATCGATGCCAAGTGGTCCATCCAGTTTCATTCTTTTGAGACTTTTTAGCAATTTGATACAACTGAATGGCTTGCCAAGCCATTTCAGCGAGCGCTTAGGAATCAACCACATTACTGTGGGTTTGGAGTCACATGTAGGCCAGGTAAGGGCAGCAGATTTCCTTTCCCTAAAAGGATATTAGTGAACCAGATAGGTTTTTACGACAATCAACAATGGTTATAATTAGACTTTTAACTTTTAATTCCAGAGTTTAATTGAATTCAAATTTCACTATCTGCCATGGTGGGATTTGAACCCAGGTCCACAAAACATTACTCTGGGTGTCTGGATTACTAGTCTAGTGACTATACCACTACACCTCCCCATCATGTCATCTCCTCCCCATTGGTAATGTGTCTACTACTTCCCATTTACACCTCCTCTAGTCCCATCTTCTGTTTCTCTACTTGTTCTGTTAGCATCTCATTTTGCTTGTTCCTATTATCCTTATCGTCCTTTAATTTCTCCTGCCTTCCACCCTATCACAGACCTTCTCTTTTGTTCTTTGTTCCCTTCCCAGTCCCCTGCTTCTGTACTTGCTTACAACCTGTAACATCTCTAACTTCTTCCAGTTCCAAGAAGACGTCGCCGACTTAAAATGTTATCTCTGTTTCTCTTTCCATGGATGCTGCCTGACCTGCTGAGTATAGTTTTTATTTATGAACATAGGAATTGTGAGATAAAAGACAACCAAGATCCACTTCGCTCCCCTGCTATGTCCAGGCAGTCGCGAGATATAACAACAATGGAGTTGTTTGACACAAGGAAAATCCCAGCGGTGGAGATTGTCTGTACTTTGATATAGAGAGTGTGATGATTATCTGAAACTTCAATAATGTGGCTGTAGTAATGTAGCTTTAAGGAAGATTGGACGGGCAGCAAAAAAATTCTTTCAATTACCTTCCTAATGGCCTTAATAAGCCTATAATTGTCGGCGGACGCGCTGCCGACTCCTCCAAGTGTCCGCTGACCAAAATATCACGCGAGTGTGCGATGACATCGGGACGCTCGCCCAATGTCATCACGGATTATTTTATGTTTGGTCGGGTTGGGCGCATGCCTGCCCAACAAGCTAAAAATTCCGGCCAATGTAAAAGTAGGGAAGACAGAGCCAATAACTGTTACTCTGCAGATAAATGGAAAACCTTTAATGATGGAAGTAGACACTGGTGCTTCAGCCTCTGTACTGGGATAGCACAGCTTCAAATACCTAAACAAGGGTACTTAACAATTTAATTTGGAGCAGACTTCAGCCAAATTGAAAACTTATACTGGCGAAGCTATCTAAGTGAAGGGTATTACTACTGTTCCTGTTTATCATAAGCACCAAACAGCACAACTCCCAGTGATGGTAGTAGAAGGCAAAGGACCAAGCCTTCTAGGTTGTGATTGGTTAAAAGAAATTAAACTAAATTGGTCTAAAATTTTTCAGCGATGAGTAGGAGAGCTGCCACAGCTGCTAAAGAAATGTGACAAGGTTTTTCAAGACAAACTGGGGAGAACCAAAGGTCTACAGGCTAAGATCTGTGTTGACTTGGAAGCAACTCCTTGTTTCTTTAAAGCAAGGCCACTACTATATGCTCTGAGAGAGAAGATTGACACCAAATTAAACTGTTTAGAGAGGCTGGGGGTAATACAGTAAACAAAGCTGCCAAGTTGGACAAGCAGACTATCCCCAAGATTGAGGATCTCTATGGTAAATTAACAGGAGGGACAACTTATACTAAGAAGGATCACACAGATTTGAAACGTTAACTCTGTTTCTCTCTCCACGGATGCTGCCGGACCTGCTGAGTTTTTCCTGCATTTCCTGTTTTTGTTTCAGATTTCCAGCATCCACAGTAGTTTGCTTTTATACTAAACTAGATATGAGTCACGCATATCAGCAGCTGGAACTGGACAATGCCTCCAGAGAGTTGGTGACCATAAACACCCACAAAGGGTTATATCATTACATGCGTCTGCCCTTCGGTGTTTCTTTGGCTTGCGTGATTTTCCAGAGGACAATAGAGAGCTTGCTACAAGGACTACCTCAAGTCGTGGTCTGCCTGGACGATGTCCAATTTACGGAAGCTGAACACTTGACTAAATTGGAGGAAGTCTTGAAATAATTTTTGGAAGCAAGGGTGCACTTAAAAAAAAATTACCTTTCAGGAAAGCAAAGTCGCTTATTTGGGCCATCGAGTGGATGCCCAAGGGGTAGAAGGAAAAGTTAAAGCTATTAAGGAAGCACCGCCTAAAAATATCTCTGAACTCAAGTCATTCTTAGGTATGGTTAATTATTATGGTCGATTCCTACCCAACTTATCAACGGTCCTAGCCCCTCTACACTCATTATTAAAGAAAAGCCAGCGCTAAGTTTGGAAGTTACCCCACGAAGAAGCTTTCATGAAATTTAAATAACTCTTGCACTTTTCAAACTTGTTAGCGCACTACGACCCAACAAAGGAACTGGTACTAACCTGTGACCCGTCCCCCATGGCGTGGGAGCGGTACTATCGCACAAGATGGACGACGGTTCAGAAAGGCCGATAGACTATGTGTCTATGACCCTTTCCAAGGCCACAAAGAGTATTTGCAAATCAAGAAAGAAGGATTATCGATTATTTTCGGAGTTAAAAAAGTCCATCAATACATTGCTGACACTTTATGATAATGTCTGGCCACAAACCGCTCCTGGGTCTATTCAGTGAAGAAAAAGCTATCTCTCCCATAGCTTCTACACAAATTCCAAGATGGGCTCTAATTTTATCAACATACGAATACACTTTTGTGCACAGACCAGGGATGCACACAACCAATTTTGATGCTCAAAGTCACCTTCCTTTGCAGGAGAGCAATGAACATGCCCCAATTCCCCAAGAGATTGTATTAGCGATGAATTTCCTGGATTCCTCGCCTGTCTGTGCCAGGCAAATCAAAAAAACTGGATGAATCGTGATCCAGTCCTGTCTAGAGTGAGAGACCAACTGTTGAAAGGATGGTTCTAGGAATCAGTCCCTGACGAATTGAAGACATTCTTCACTCGAAGGAATGAATTGAGCAGACAAGATGGTATCCTGTTATGGGGTGTGTGAGTAGTTGTTCCGTCACAAGGAAGGGAACCACTCTTAGCAGAGTTGCACTGTGCACATCTGGGAAACTCAAGAATGAAGATGATCACGCAAAGTTACATTTGATGGCCAGGCATGGATGGTGATACCAAGAAGGTAGTTAAACACTGTATACAATGCCAACAACTACAGAAGTTACCTGTTGCAGCCCCATAACACCAGTGGGAATGGCCTGGTAGGCCCTGGGTGAGACTGCACATAGATTACGTTGATCCTTTTCTAGGCAGCCAGCATGTTCCCACTAATCATTTACGCACTTTCCAAATGGCTAGGCGTTCATGAGGCTAGGTCGCTAACGTAAAGTGCGTATAGAAAAGTTACGCCAAAGCTTTTCCACACATGGATTGCCAAAGTAATCATTACAGACAATGGGCAGAGTTTTACCCTTGGTATGCAGGCGTGCGCCTGACACGCCCCTGTGTGAAATAAAGCGCATTGACATTGGACAAGTGTCCCGACGTCAATGTGCACTCTCATGATATTTCACCAGGCGGGCGCGCAGTGATGATGGAGGCACACCCGCCATTAATTAAGTGGCCAGTTAAGACCCTTGAGAGGCCAATTGACTCTGAGTTTATGTAGCCTGTGTGATTTTCAGGCCATCGCATGAGCAAAACAGGCAGGCGGGCAGGCCACAAATTGCAAAATCTCATCCACGGGCTGGATAAGAGGGGTCAGTGGGCTTCACAAAGCGAATAGTGAGTAGTTTTGGACATCACTTGCTGCTGCTTGCTTCTGTGAACAGGACAGCTTCATTTCACTTCAGCGCAGCACTCAGAGCATTTAGAGGCTTCAGTTCAGGACCCAGTGTTGCCTTCCAGGCCTCCGGAAGATTCACGCCACGTGGGACTTTCCAGGTATCAGACGGCCTTCCCTTACCTTGGTAATGGGGATTGTGGTCTCCAGTGGAGGAACCTCCTCTGAGGAGGAAGAGAGGGCCAGAGGGGGGAGGAGGCCAGGAGTCCTTATTCAGCTTCTAGGGGAGTGATCTATGGGAGGGGAGGCGCAGGCACAAGGGCGCAGGGCCAGCAGGAAGGCCAAGGCGGAAGAGGCCGCAGAAGACGCCACTACCCTGCTGCCAGGGTTTACAGGCAGCAATGCAGCTACCTCAATATGTCTGAGGTGCAATGCCAAATGAGGCTCCACTTCTCAAGGGAGACAGTGACCTCCATCTGTCAGAGGATCGGCCCTGAGATCAGCTCTGACTGTGTGGGTGGACACCCCATGCCAGTGGCTCTGAAGGTCACAGTGGCCCTCACCTTCTATGCCTCCGGTTCTTTCCAGCAGTCAATGGGGGATCTTTGTGGAGTCTCCCAATCACCTGTCCACAGTTGCAACAAACTGGTGACAGATGCTCTGTTCAGGCGTGCATTGACTTTCATTCATTACTGTATGAATAAGGCCAGCCAGGCAGAGTGACCCAGAGGCTTCGCAGCCATAGCTGGCTTTCCCGTATCCAGGGTGCAATAAACTGCACACATGTGGCCATCAAGGCGCCAGCAGGTGAGCCCGGTGCCTTCATTAACAGGAAGGGCTTCCACTCCATGAATGTGCAGATAGTGTGTGATCACAGGATGCTGATTCTACAAGTCTGTGCAAGGTACCCAGGCAGCTCCCACGATGCCTACATCCTCAGACACTCCCAGGTGCCAAAGTTCTTCAGTGCTCCAGCCTGGCTGGATGGGTGGCTGCTGGGTGACAAGGGCTATCCCCTCAGAAGGTGGCTTATGACACCTCTCCGCCACCCAAGGA
The DNA here is from genome assembly GCF_964194155.1 of Cetorhinus maximus. Classification (NCBI taxonomy): domain Eukaryota; kingdom Metazoa; phylum Chordata; class Chondrichthyes; order Lamniformes; family Cetorhinidae; genus Cetorhinus; species Cetorhinus maximus. Next base: position 50,474,115 of record NC_135890.1, on the reverse strand, counting down.
CAGGGGCCGAGCAATGGTACAATAGGAGCCACACCTCCCCAAGGATGGTTATAGAGAGAACCATCAGTCCTCTCAAGGTGCGTTTCTGATGCCTGGACTGTTCAGGGGCACACTGTAATACCCCCCCAGATCGTGTGTCACTGATAGTGGTTGCATGCTGCGCTCTACACAAACTGGCACTGGAAAGGGGCGATGCAGTGGAGGAAGAAGATGTTGACGCAGCTGCACAGGCAACAGATGATGAGTCCAGCAGTGAGTCCGAAGATGAGCACGCTCAGGAGAACACTGAGGGCATAGACGCTGACCTGAGTAACCTCCAGGGAGGCAGGGACACCCAAGACGCTTTGACCCAACGCTCCTTCAGCTAGCCTACCAAATAAGAATCACCACCACATGCCAGGGCTGCAGGCTCCTTATTCGACCCCTGACAGGACCAGTTCGTTGGTCAACAACATACACACTATGTGCCAGTGCAATAAAGTTTAAGGAGTCACACATCCATCATAACATTATGACTTATCCCACATACACAGAGAAAATGAAGCATCCAGAGGCCAGTTGCAAAAAAAAATTCCAAACACCTCCAAGTGACAAACATAGCAGAAATTAACATTCACCGGTGTTTTACATTACACCATTAAAAAAACCAGAAAAACGGGGGGAACATATCACCCGTGATCAGGCTGTGTTGTGTTTAAGGTGCTTTAAGTTTTCATTTGCGGGCGCTACGTCTAGGTGCTCCCCCCTCGCTGGCACCGGCATTGGAGACAGCCTGTTCACTCTGCTGTCTTGTTGGCCTTGGTGACCTTGGCGGGCGTCCTCTGGCCAGTGGAGCCTGTGCTGGCTCCACCTGGGTGAAGCGGCCCGTGCCTCGGCTGGCATCTCCCCAGTCGCCGCAGCCTCATCTGCTGCCGCGGTCACTGGCAGAGGGGTGGAGGAGCTGCTGCCATCATCCAGAGCGCCCTGAGAGGAGCCCGCAGAGACCACAGGCAGCTTGTGTGCCAATGTCAGGTCGCTCTGGACCTCCCTGTTCACCATTGATGGACGGGCACCGAGCTGGGATACTGGGTGCCCAATCCATCTCCCAAACTGACACTGACCAGCTGAGGTCATTGCTGGTGTGAGGGCTTGCAGGTCCAAGCGCTTCCCCAGGAACCCCTGATTCAGCTCCTGGTGGAGCCTCTCCATGCGAGTCGCCACTCTCCAGGGAGGAGGCATTGCGCTCGGCCATGAGGGTCAATGCAGCGCTTATGCTCCACATGGGGTCCTCCACAACGGAGACCAGTGCACGCATTCCCTCATGTTTCTCCGCCAGATCCTCCCGCACACCCATCTGGACATCCAGCATCTGCTGCCTCAGGGACGACTCCAGAGGCCCATCATCAGCCACCAACTGAGCATTGTGCTGGTCCCCAGTAATCCTCCGACTGCCGGCGCCCTGGGCACTCTCTGCCTCTGCCTGCAGCTCAAGCGAGTGTGAAGTGCCCTCACCAATGTGCACCGAGATACTAGACGCAAGCTTATGCCCACCGAGGTGCTGGTATCTGCGCTGGTGCCTGGTTGACAGACAGGGTGTGACTCTGGTGTGTTCTCAGCGTGCTGGTCCTCAGGGGTCAGGGGTGGGCCTTCAGGCTCCTCACAACGAGGGGCTGCTGGTGAGCCTAAAAGGGAGAAGAAGTATGTGTCATTAGTTTAAGCCATTATACTGTCAGTGTGCATGCCTGGCACCCTGATGGGACAGAGATCTGCATCATGGTGCCCTCGTCTTTCCATTATCAATGGGCATTCCAGGTTCGAGGCTCACATCAATGTATAGACTACACTGCAATAGTAGCAATAACTGACATTCTCACCTCAGTGCACTGCACTCTTACCTCCCTCTGGCACCCTAACCTCACCACGGCCTCTTGACCGAGGTGCATGACGCCTCTCCAGCTCCAGGGCCTCTTGTTCGTATCGCAAGAGGATGAGGAGGTTTGGGGGTCCCCCGCCAGTCCATGACCTCTCTGCATTATTATGGGATGTTTTCTCCTGGAAGGATAGAGGAGCATTGATCAGTGTATCCTCCACCTGCAGCGCCAGTGCAGCCTGGCCAATCCCACCTGAGGAACACCTCGCAGGGCTCAGCACATTCGTGACCCTGGAGCCACAAGACACTCAGTCCAAGCAGCCAGGGCTCACCCCCTTGGTCAGATCCTGCCTCATTGACATTTGCCACTCACACTCTTAACACCTCTGAGGTCCATGGGGGGATGGGCATCTCTTCTTCTGCAAAGTGACCCATGCCAACACGCTGCTCACCCTTCCTGGTCACAGCAGATAGTTAAAACGCTTCTGGCACTGCACCCTTGTGCGCCTCACCACGTCGTGGCTGCTGACCTTGGATACCACCTCCTCCCAGGCCTTTTGGGGACAAGTGTTTCTCTCCTGGCTACCACCTCCTCCAGGGGGGCAGTGAGGCACTCGTCCAAAAAATGTGGGGCCGAGCTGCCCTCCCGCCTGCCGTGTCCACCCGCTGCAGCATCCATGCACACGACTTCCGCTTCCTTCAGTGGCAGCCTCCCAGGGGCTGCTGAGGACACATTTGAATCAGCCACCGGGTCGCCATTGGACTCAGCGACATTAAGCCCCCACCCGCCCCTTCGTGCTCATTCAAAGACTGTGCCTCATGCTCGGCTGGCCATAATTGGCCGGCCTGTGTAAAATCACAGTGCGCTGTCAATCACGGGCAGTGGTCGGCTTCCCAGACATCCCCGCCCCTGCCGAGCCCACACACCAAGGGTAAAATTCTGCCCAATGGTACTTCATTTACTATCACTGAATCATAAAGATTTGTGAGCCAAATGGTATCAAACATGTAAAGATGGTACCGCAATATCCATGTTTAACAGATTAGCTGAGAGAGCAGTACAAACTTTTAAGGTTGGGACGATAAAATTATCAGGAGGATCATTGGAAACTAAACTTTCACATTTCCTGTTTCACTAAAGAACAACCCTCCCCCACACTACTACAGGTTCAATACCAGTAGAGTTATTTATGAAGCGACACCTTTGAACGAGATTAAGTCTGATACTTCCCAATTTGGAGCGGAAGGTGGAGAAAAGTCAAGGGAATCAAAAAGTGACTCATGATTTGCATAGTTGTGAGCAAGAATTTACTGTTGATGAAGCAGTATACGTACGAAACATCGGTGGTGGATCGAGTAGGTTACCTGGTGTAATAGTTTCTGTGAACAGACTGCTGTGTACCACATAAAGGAGGGCCAGATCACCCACAAACACGTGGGTCACTTGAGAAGAAGGGAGATATCCCAACAAAATGATTTTCCACTTATAACCATTGTAGAACCTGCGGCCCCTGTTGAAATTGTTCAACCAAGGGTAGACATACCAGATGTCTCTGTTGGAGTGGATAACACTGAATTGCCTGTGCCTAAAGAGGCACCTGATGTTGCTGCGGCTCCAGATAATGTGGATCCTGTAAGAGATTCTAAAGTCATCGAGCTATGACGTTCCACCCGGATCAGGGAGCCATCTGAGGGACTGAACTTAGAATTCAATGACCTATGTATATATTTGTAATGTCATGAATGTAGGTGTTCTTGTAAATACAAACTGTACAAAAAATTTAAAGTCTGAGGATTGTAGTAATTGTAGCTTTAAGGAATGTAGTGACTGTAGCTTTAAGGCTTATTGTGTTGTATAGTATCACATGACAGTGCGAACAAATCAGCTCTAAGCATGGGGAGGTTTCGAGTGGGAGTTCTTCTAAGTGTGGAGCTTGATGGAAGCATGTAACTGCTGCAGCAGCCTGTAAATAAAGTTCAATGTTTCTAATGAGAAGCCTGTCTGGAAAATCAAGTCCCTAACAGTGGTGTGATTAATCCAGTTTGTACTTGACTGAAAGGATCTTTCAATTGCCTCAAATTGTAAAGAGGGGCAGAATTTTGCCCTTGGTAGGCGAGCATAGAGCTGCCATAGGGAGATGAAGAGATATATAAAAAAAAAATTAAATGATAATGTAATAAAACATGTCCCACCATGTGACTCTGTCACATGAGCAGGGACATGTTATTAATGAAAAATTAAAGTTTTTATTTTATTTTTGTTTGCTTTTGGAAACCTTATCCTGCCTGTGGATGAGGTTTCCAAAAAACCCTGCCCGCCAACCGTTAGGTTGGATGGGCAGTGAAAAATTTAATTTAATTGACAGCTGAATGGTCCTAACAGGCCTTTTAATTGTTGGCAGGCGCGCTGTCAGCTCTGGCACGTGCCCACTGACCGAACTATCACGCGACTGCGCATTGATGTTGGCATTCCCGGCCGATGTCATCGTGTGTCATTTCACGCTCGAGCAGGTTGGACACGCGCCCACCGAGCAAAGATTTCTGCCCCAGATTTTTTTGATATCCTGAGCAAAAGTTGCAAGGACCCCATGGGTATTAATACCTGACCCCTCAATCAACTAGAGTTCCCCAATCATAATAAGCACTGTATCTTGGGTATATGATATCAGCGAATACCTTCCAATATTTGTAATCCTTACATTTAAGAATTCCCTCATCAGCAGTATGAAAGATTTGAGTGACAGAAGAAACTAAATAGGACAGCCTGTGACAGCCGTTTCCAGAGTGACTTTTCTTTTGTTTGTTGATACATCCATGTTATTTCCACCTTAAATAGCCACTGAAACGGACCTTCTCAAACAAGAGATAGATCACATAAGGCATCTTAAACCCGTGGTAAAGGTATTGATGTCAGACATTTATTTATTTTTCTTTATTGTTTCCTGGGATGTGGACATTGCTGGCAAGACCAACATTTGTCGCCCATCCCTAATTGCCCTCAAACTGAACATTTTAGAGGGCAGTTAAGAGTCAACCACATTGCTGTGGGTCTGGAGCCACATGTAGGCCAGACTAGGTAAGGACAGCAGATTTCCTTCCTTGAAGGGACATTAATGAACTCAATGGGTCTTTATGACAGTCAATGATAGTTTCATGGTCACCATTACTGAGATTAGCTTTATAATTCCAGGTTTATAATTTAATTTAAATCCCAATAGCTACCATGGTGGGATTTGAACCTGTGTTCCCCACAGCATTAGCCTTGGTGATCAACTGAGGGTAAGTTTGTTTGAAGAAAGCATTTGGACCTATTTCATGTCATCCTTCTAGAGTACCAACCATTACAGTCTCCTGACATTTCTTAAACGAGTCCAGTGTCCTGGCAGGATGTTATCCAGCCATGTTGATACAATAAGGAAATCACAGGTTACTTTGTTATACAAAATTGAAAGTAATCTTCAGGATCATAATTCATAGTCCCTTATGCGGAGTTACACCAATTTCATTTTATAATGCAGGAATTTTACAGGGATGGTTTCAAATATCATAAATAATTTTATTTCCTGTCAGACAGGGTTTTATGAAAGCCATTTTCATGGTTCTGTAATTCCGTGATAAGATTACATTTTCTTTCATCTCTTTCACTGATAAAATATATTTTATAAAGCATGATTTTACTGTTCCTTATTTAAAAAATAAATCACAGCATGATGTGCAATAAGTGACATCATTCAGGACACACTCTCTGTTGTCGTAGCAAATACTCCTTTGCCTTAAATGGAGCTTTCATAAAAATGAATATTCCAGAAAAGATAATCTGAATATTCTTCTCATGACCTAAATATAACCAATGCTATAGGACAGCATTAAGTCTGATGTTTTTGATTTACTCCGATACCATTCAATTTGTCAGTCTAGTTTGGAAAAAAACATAGGCCCTTCTTCATTCAAGTCTACCTGCAATTCATCATCCTTCATAATCCTAGGGCAGGACTTTTAGCTCGGCGGGTGGGCACGTGCCCGACCCGACTGAACGTGAAATTACGTGCAATAACGCCAGCCAAGTGTGCCAACGTCAACACGCAGTAGCACGATAGTTCAGTCGGCAGGCGCGCTGCTGGAGCCAACAACGCACCCGCCAACAATCATTAAGATATCAATTGTGCTGAATTTTTCACTGCCTGTTCAACCTAACGGTTGACGGGCAGGCGAAAAAGCCAAGCGGCCTTTGTATTTTTTTTGGAAACCTCATTCACGGGCGGGATGAGGTTTCCAAAATTAAATACAAATGAAATAAAAACTTTAATTTTTAATTAAAAACATGTCACTGCTCATTTTTTCTGCTCTTTAACAATTTTTTGAATACATTCTTCATCTCCCTGAGGTCACTCCGTGCCTCAGCGAGATTATTCGGTGCTCTTTGGCGCGCTTGCGTGAAGTTTGCACTAGGCCTGCTCACCCTCCTCCCGCCACCTGTGCGGCAGCGCTCAGCACTGCCGCTCGCGTATCACGCTGGGCAGGCCTTCATTGGCCCGCCCACGTAAAATCACGGAGCGCTGTCGATCGTGGGCGACGGGCGAAGGGCGCCCCTGCCCAACCCTACCTATCCCACATGCCAAGGGCAAAATTCTGCCCCTAACATACCAAAGTGTCACATATGGCTCTGTTACTGGTTAGATGGCAGCAGTAGTCATTGAGAACCTCCGCAGTGTTACAGTCCTGACTCTAATATGTACTCCCATACACTGAGGCTCCACACAACGAACCAAGTTTTACCATCTGATCCTATTGGCAATCCACTAAATAATATTGCACGCAGTTTAAGATAAAGCATGGGATTCATGAGATTAATTGAAAGGAAAGGATGTAAGTGACAGTAATTTATATTGATTCATTCAGGAATATGCTTTTATGAATGGTGATAAAATTAAAAATTTGCAGTGCAGAGGGAGCAGATTGTGCCCATGCCCAAAGTTTTCTGAAGGAGCACACTTTTTTTGTTACAATGGAACCAATCAAGCTATTATCTTGTTAGACTGTTCTGCATCATGAAGAAGTGAATCAAAATAATTACAAAGTTGAACCACTTGTGAAGGGCAACATTCTGACTTTGTGTTTCCTGTGGGAAGCTTTCTCCACTGGCAACGCGCTTTGGAAACATGGGCATGCATGCACTAGATTTTCTGAACGCTTAACCTAACTTGTGAGCCCAAATTTCCTGTGTACTCCCAGTGGGAGAGGCTCCTTGCTGGTAGCACAAAGTCAGACGATTACTGCCACAGAATTTGCTGAAAAGGAAGAGTAGCAAATAATGTTTTCAAATTGCAAGTGTTATAAAGCTCAGCGACCCTACTCAAAAGTATTAGAGTAATTTGGTTTTATCATAAAACCTGGTTAATGTAACTGATCTGTGCTTACGTATTCATATGAAAAATAAAATTGGAACATATTAAACGTCATTTCTCATTTTTAAAATAGGGAATGCATAAGAACTTTTGACGCATTTTTATCAATGTGAGATACCTTCTGAAGGGAACTTAGTTCAAATCCAGATCACGTAATAGTGATAAGAATTGGAGATTGCTAAACACGCCTAAACTTTTGCAATTTAATTTGTTATTCAGGCAGAAATGACAAGTTCACAACATCCACTTAAGGGTGAAAATCCCTGTAATAGCATTTGTGTACTTCAAATACATGGCCTGGATTTGTTTTATTTGACTGAGAAATCTAGGAAAAGGCCTAAAGCTCATAATGCAACACATCGAGTTTGAAACAAGTAGGAGGGAAGAGGTGACCATAACGCAGTTAGATTTAGGATAGTTATGGAAAAGGACAAGGTTGGGCCGGGAATAAAAGCTCTAAACTGGGGAAAGGCTAATTTTACTAAGATGAGATACAATTTGGCCCAAGGGGACTGGGAGCAGCTACTTGCAGATAAAACTGTATCAGAGCAGTGGGAGGCATTCAATGAGGAAATAGTGAGAGTACAGGTCAAATATGTTCCTGTAAAGACAAGGGGTGGGGGGGGGGGGCTGTTACGACACAGTAGTTTGTAAAGGCTGAGTTATTTAAAATCCCTGAGGGAAACTTTAAACAACTGTCATGACCTATATTTTCAATTGGCATGTTTTGAGTTGCAGCTCTAAGTTCAGGAATAAGACCACCAAGCCTTGAGAGGTTTTTTATATCAAACTAAATGAGACATTTATTAATTTACAACAAATTAAACACTTACACATGTGCACAAATTACTACTGTGAGAACTTTTTAACAAATTCCAAAATTAATCTCCACCAAGGCAACAATAACCAATAGGCTTAAACAGACACCAGGTAAAGCATTTTTCACCTTACCAATTCAAAATGAGGTTCCTTTCAATTTGTTCCTTCACAGACACAGTGGTAGGCTTACAGGCTTAGATCTTACATGCCCCTGACCTGCATACACAAACGCCTTTCTGTTATACCCAGTCTTCCCCTTTGAATGTAAATTTTCATTGTATCACCAGGCCCTTTGAACCCCTTTCATAGCACCAATTTTATTAGTAATATAAACATTGCTTGGTGTCTCCTAGCTAGGTTCAAGATTTCACTCCCACTCTTGAATGCTCTATTCCACAAAATGCAAATGTACCCTCTACCTACTGTTTACATCTCAAAACTACTATACATCAAAAGCACCCAGACTGGCTTTAATCCAATTAACACACATGCAGACTAAACCTCTATTTAAAAAAAAAATTCCAATAACATTATATGCATTAATATCTCTTCCTGCCAGGGACCAAATCCGGAGAACCCTAGATGTCAAGGGATATAAAGGTTAGGATTAAGAGAAAAAGAGAAGCTTATGGCAGATACCGAGGGCTCAATACGGCAGAGTCCCTAGAGGAGTATAAAAAGTGCAGGGGGATCTTAAAAAGGAAATTAGGAAAGCTAAGAGAGTGCATGAGAAAGCATTGGTGGATAGAATAAAGGAAAATGATTTTTTTAATATATAAAGGGCAAGAGAATAACTAGGGAAAGAGTAGGGCCAATTAAGGACCTTGGAGATAATATGTGTATGTACCCGAAAGGTGTGGGCACAGTCCTCAAAGAATACTTTGCGTTGGTCTTCACAATGGAAAAGGACAACACAGGTATAGACATCAGGGTGGAAGACTGTGAAATATTAGAGGAAATTAACATAGAGACAGAGGAGGTCCTAGTGGGTTTAGCGGCCTTAAAAGTGGATAAGCGCAGACTGGATGAGATGCATCCCATGTACTGAGGGAGGCAAGGGAAGAGATATCAGGGGCCCTGGCAGTAATTTTCAGATCCTCTCTGGCCACAGGTGAGGTGCCAGAGGACTGGAGGATTGCTAACATTGTTCCATTATTAAGAAAGGGAGGAAGGGATAGACCAGGAAATTATAGGCCAGTCAGTCTGACCTTGGTAATGGGGAAGTTACTGGAAAGAATTCTGACGGACAGAACATATCTGCACTTGGAGAGACAGCGATTAATCAGGGATAGTCCACATGGATTTGTTAAGGGAAGGTCGTGTTTGACAAATTTGATTGAATTTTTTGAGGAGGTAAGCAGGAGTGTTGATGAGGGCAATGCATTTGACGTGGTCTACAGGAAGCAGAGGGTGATGGTAGAGGGATGCTTCTGTGACTGGAAGTCTGTTTCCAGTGAGGTTCCACAGGATAAGGTGGTTAAGAAGACAATACGGGATACTTGCCTTTATTAGCTGAGGCATAGAATACAAGAGCAGGGAGGTTAAGCTGGAACTGTATAAAATGCTGGTTAGGCCACAACTGGAGTACTGTGTGCAGTTCTGGTCACCACACTATAGGAAGGATGTGATTGCACTGGGGAGGTTGCAGAGGAGATTTACCAAGATGCTGCCTGGGCTAGAGGGTCTGAGCTATGAGGAAAGACTGGATGGGCTAGGGTTGTTTTCCTTGGAGCAGTGAAGGTTGAGAGGAAACCTGATAGAGGTGTATAAGGTTCATAGATAGGATGGATTGGAAGGCACTTTCTCCATTAGTAGAGGGGTCAATAACCAGGAGGCATAGATTTAAGGTAAGAGGTAGAAGACTAAGAAGGGAGTTGAGGAGAAATGTTTTCACCCAGAGGGTGGTGGGAATCTGGAACTCACCGTCTGAAAGGGTGGTTGAGTCAGAAACTCAGGTAACATTTAAAAAATATTTAGATATTCACATGCATTGCATTGCCTCCAGGGCTATGGGCCAAGCGCTGAAAAATAGGATTAGTGTAATCAGATCTTTGTTGACTTGCGTGTACATGATGGGCTGAATGGCCTCCTTCTGTGCTGTAAACGTCCATGAGTCTATGAGTCTTTGACATAAGTCAAAAAGTAATGGTTGGATGATACAAGACCTGTAGCAGGAAGAAAAGAAGAGACAATAAAAGTTTTGAAGAAAATGGGATGGATTTTGGTTTTCACGGCCTGGCCGGTAATGTCACATGAGCAGATCACACATTTTTTATAGAGCATTCTGATTGTATCCTGATTTCAGTGGAGTGAAAATCAAGCAAGATCCATAAAACAGTTAGGCCACTAGATTACCGCACAGGGGATGAAGACAAAAGCTTACCCCAATGTCGATGGATATTCTTTTAAGCACATTTCAGACCTAGGGAAAGGGAAAAATGGTTAACCTGATTTACCTTAGGTGGGAAAAGAGAGTACTGAAGTACCATATTACAGATAGACGACAAAGATTTCAATGGAGAGCGATTAAGGAGGGAGTAGAAAGAGAAAGAGAGAGAGAAGGAGAATGAGGAGAAAAAGAGAGAATGGAGATGAGAATAGGATCATGGGCAGGGTCTTCCGGTCAGCGAGCGGGGTGGGGTCTTCTCGCCAACAAATAAAATGACACAGGATGACGTTGGGTGGAACTCCTGATGTCACCCCGCGTCATTTCCATTTTCAGGTCGGCGGGGGCACAGCCGAGTCAGCTGCTCACCCATCGACCTGTCAACAGTCTATTGAGGCCATTGAGAAAATAATTAAAATCATTAATGGGCTTGCCCATCCAACCTTAAGGTTGGCGGGCAGGCCGCGAGCCCTGGTGGGCTTCGGAAAAAGCATGAAACCTCATTTACAGACGGGATGAGGTTTCATGAGGGTATTTAAATTTTTAATAAAAGTTTCAACAAAAGTTATGGACATGTCCCAACTCATGTGACAGTGTCACATGAGGGGACATGTCAGGGGAATTTTTCTATCATTTGTATAACAATTTTTAATTCAGAGCTGATCTCCCTGAGACAGCACTTAGCCTCAGGGAGATCAGTGTGCGCATGCGCAAAAGAGCGCACTCCCAGCTGAGGGAATCCCCCCCGACCACACAGGGAGCGCATAGCACTTCCTGGCGGACATCAATTGGCCCGCCCACATAAAATGGTGGTGCGCCCTCCGGCACCCGCGCCTCCCCCCCCGATGGTGGGAATATTTTTCCCTATCTATCAGATGAAATACTCCTCATATAACCCACCTAGCCACTAAATTGCAGAGAAGATTAGTCAGAAGAATATTTAGCGGGATTTTACAGTCAGTGTTGAAGCAATGGTGCTCACTGTTGACCTCAACAAACGTTTCCCACAAAGATCTAGTGATCCGTGGAGAGAGAAAAGTTAACGTTCCAGGTCTGTGGCCTTTCATCAGAACTGCAACTGTGATGAAAGGTCACAGAACTGAAGTGTTGGGTGGAATTTTACGGCCCTGGTTTGGCAGGAATGGGGCCATAAAATGCGGCGAGCCATTCAAAAGTCCATTGAGCAGAATCGAGCGTTAAGTGAAGCGTGCCGACGTCAACGCGCACTCTCGCAATATTTCGCTAGATGGACGCGCGATGGAGATGGAGACGCGCCCGCCATTAATTAAGTGGCCAGTTAAGGTCCTTGAGACACCAATTGTCTCGGAGTTTACGTAGCCCGTGTGATTTTTAGGCAAAACAGGCAGGTGGGCAGGCCATAATTAGCAAAACCTCATCCACGGGCGGGATAAGAGGTGTCAGTGGCCTTGTCAATGTGATTAGTGAGGAGTGCAGGTTATCACTTGCTGCTGGTTGCTTCTGTGAACAGGACAGCTTCATCTCGCTTCACAGCTGCATTCAGAGAATTTTAGAGGCTTCATTTCAGGAATCACCTGTTGTTTTCCAGGCCCCCGGAGGATTCACATCGCATGGGGCTTTCCAGGTATCAGACAGCCTTCCCTTACCCTGGTAATGGGGATTGTGGTCTCCGCTGGAGGCACCTGCTCTGAGGAGGAAGAGAGGGCCAGAAGGGGGAGGAGGCCAGGTGTCCCTATTCAGCTTCCAGGGGGAGCGACCTGTGTGAGGAGAGGTGCAGGAACAAGGGGTGCAGGGCCAGCAGGTAATCTAAGGCGGAAGGGGCTGCAGAAGGCGCCACTATCCTGCTGCCAGGGTTTACAGGCAGTGATGCTGTCTGAGGTGCAATGCTGAAGAAGGCTCCGATCCTCTCAAGGGAGACAGTGACCTCCATCTGTCAGAGGATCGGCCCTGAAATCAGCTCTGTCTGTGTGGGTGGACACCCCATGCCAGTGGCGCTGATGGTCACAGTGGCCCTAAACTTCTATGCCTCTGGCATAGTGACCCACTCCAACACGGTACTCACCCTTCCTGATCGCAGGAGAATGTTGAAGCGCTTCCGGCACTGCACCCATGTGCGCCTCACCACATTGTGGCTGCTGACCCTGGGCCTCCTCCTCCCAGTCCTTTTTGTTGAGATGGGGGGCCCTCCTCCTCCTGTCCTGGGGCTATGGGTTTATCCCCTTGCTACCACCTCCTCCAGGCGTGCACTCCCTCCTGCCGTGTCCACCCGCTAAGGTCTCCATTGGCAACACTTCCACTTCTTTCGGTGGCAGCCTCCCAGGGGCTAGCGAGGCCGCATTTGAATTGGCTGCTGGGTCACCATTGGACCTGGCGGATGTCATGCCCACACCCGCCCCTTTGCGCCCATTCCAGGCTGCGTATCATGCTGGGCGGGACTTAATTGGCCTGCCCACGTAGAATCGCGGAGCGCTGCCAATGGCGGGCAACAGTTGGATTCCTGGCCGCCCCCGCCAAGCCCACATGCCAAGGGTAAAATTCTGCCCATTGACTTCGACAGGACCGTAAAATCTCGTCGGCGTAAAACTCCGCCCATTAATTCTGTTTCCCTTTCCACGAATGCTGCCTGATCTGCTGAATATTCCCAACATTTTCTGTTTTTATTTCAGCTTTCCAGCATCTGCAGTATCTTGCTTTTAGACCTAGTGATCTCTGCGGTGTGAATTTCACCTTCCCTGAAATTAGGTTGAGTCTGAGGCCAAGTCAAGGGCATTCCCAGGCATCCACCCACAAAAACATCATCAAGCAGGGCAAGGAGCCAATTGCATTGTAGGATCTTACAGACAGCAAACCATTGATTATCCTTCACTTTTCAATGACAATTTTAAAGAGGGTGAAATAAGGATTGAGACATACACATGGGATTTAGGTAGCAGATAAAATGTTATGAACAAGCATTGTTAACAAAGATATTTGTAAAATGTCATACCACAGACAGGAAGGTGGAGTTGAGACCACAGCCAGATCAGGTGGAGCAGGATCGAAGGGCCAAATGGCCTACTACTGCTCCTAAGTCACTATGTACTTGGCAGATGGCATTTCTAACAAACTGTTGTCAAATGGATTTCCACAGGCAACTCAAACAAAGTGTTTTGTGAGATTGTGTGAAGCATTCATGCTCCTGCCTGGCCTCAGAAAAAAATCCAGCTTCCATCTTCCCCTTACAACCTCCCTGAACTGGGGTGTGTGGAGGAGCCACCAAATTTCCCAGCACTCCCAATCCAAAGGACTAAACAACTTGTCTGTAGAAATCAAACGAGACCCAACCACGGAAATAGTTCAGTCTTCTGACCACTTCAACAGGGGAGTTGGTGTGAATGCTCTATGCACTCCCTGCCTGAGGTAAGCAATCACATCAAAATCAATGAGAGTGTGAGAGAATGAGATGCAAGATGAGAGGATGCCCATTTCACTGGTGGTTGTTCAGCATGACATGTAGGGAGGAAAATTGGTTAAGGCCTGAAAATGGGCACCATGATCACAATGTGCTATTGTCCGATGCCCATTTGTTCTAACGTGAGCAGCGCACAAACTTTGTGCTGCCTATTCATTTAGATGATTACAGCATCAGCCAGCAGCAAGTGTGCTGTTGCATGTCTGATTGCCTGTGTAGGGAGGCACAGCATTATGACAGGCTAACACCAGTTCAAACTAGCTGGCGCTACTTAACACGAACCTGCATATCTTAAAGGGGAGGTGCATTTTGCATTGGGAATGGCTCAACATGTCAGAGATCTAGTTCCAAGGTTTTCTGATGCAGCACTGGAGATGTTGGTGTGGGAGTTCGACAGAGGAGAGAGTTCTTTTATCCATAGGAAGCCAGAAGGCCCTTGAGAGCTCTGAGAAGGTAATGGAAGCAGATAGCTGTGCAGGTTGTTGTATTTTAGGCATTGGAGATATGCAGAGATGACACCAGTTTCTATATTTGAACAGGAGTTTTATTCACAGTGTTTTGAAAATGTCTGCAGTAGTCACAAGCTTCCAGCTTTCTTTTAGTTTCTGTTTCTCTGTAGCCACACTCAGGCTTGACTGATAGCACATAGTACAGGGAATAGAGTGCAGATACACACAATTGTTATGATCTCAGCTACTGTTAATACAGGACAAGTCAAATCCCAGAGTGAAATCTCGGTTGATAGGTCCTAACTTTTTTTTTAGAAATCATGGAGGAAAGTTACTGAACAAATTCACGGGAGTCTGCTGATGAATTTTTGATAAGTATAAAACATTTATTGTAACTATATCATAGCAGACAAAAAGGTTGGAAAGATCTCAATATAATACAAACACAAGAAGACAATTCAAATTCCCACTATTCTTTTACTCCAGCAAACTCTTTACAGACACATAAGCCATTGAAGGGTCACCACTAGCTTGACACAAAGCTTCTCACTTGGGACTGGTACAGTTGCAAATGGTTTTCTTCCAGTGAATTCCTGAGTATTCACTTGATGTTTCTCACCCAACTCATATCTCTCCCCGAGACACCCAAAAAACTGCACTCTAAACTCACCGTTTCTTCAACTGCAGAGCAAACAAATGAGTTCCCTAAACTCAGTCTTCCAGTAGCCCTCCGCTAAACTGATCACTTTACTGAGTCCTGTAACTGATTATTCAGCCAACTACTGTCCCACGAGGCTTGCAGATGTTCTTCTCACAGAGTTTCAAATCCCTGTCTTCTCTTTCTGACACAAACTGAACCCACTCTCTCAACTCCTTTCTTTCCTGTGCCTGTGTCACTGGATCACTGTTGCTAGGCAACAGTAAATCTTTTCTACTTAGTGATTTTTTTTTCCAGAAACATTGAACTTTCAACCTCTTTTAACCCATCTCTTTAACCTCAGGAGTTGTAAGGCCTCATGAAAAATGTATTTATACAAACAAACCCAAAAGGCCTGAAGCATTTTAGTCACAAGGCTATCTCGAATCCCAGGTACCAACGTTCATAAACAAAACCTAAGTGAAACTGAAACCATTTCTACCTCTCGTAACACACAAATATATAAAATTTCAACTTAAAATGATACATTGTTCATGATACAATCAAACACAACAATTAAACAATTGACTACTTCGGAGGTCAATATCAGCAGTGTGGCACTGATGACCTAGATGCAGTGCCAAAAGAAGTTCGATTACCTTACTCGAGTTATTAAGGTTAGTGAGTGGTTCTTTAAATACTACATTTTACCAAAGGAACTGATGGCAGCAGCACCTGACTGGCAGAGGACAAGCATAGTTACATGTTCCTAACCCAGTAGAAGACAGTGAGATTATGCATGAGATCTGTTGCAGGAGACTCAGAAGAAGACATTGATGGGATAGAGTACAGTAAAAGGCTGAAGGTTATACACACAAAAAATGCTTGGTGCATTGGCAAACCTGCCAGAAAGCCTATGGTCACTGTCAAGGAACTTAGCGGAGCCCAACACCATGTTATCCCAGGTGAGATGAGAGTGAGTGCCCTTCTTTAACACCCTTATTCAAAAAGGGGGGGAGGCAGAAAGTAGGAAACCATAGACCAGTTAGTTTAACGTCTGTCATTGGGAAATTGTTGGAATCCATTATTAAGGAAGTAATAATGGTGCATTTGGAAAGTCAAAATGCAATCCATCAGAGTCAGCATTGTTTTATGAAGAGTAAATTGTGTTTGACTAATTTGTTAGAGTTCTTTGAAGATGTGACAAGCAAAGTGGATAATGGGGATCCTATAGATGTAGTATATCTGGACTTCCAGAAGGCCTTTGATAAGGTGCCGCACAAAAGATTAATACACAAGATAAGAGCACACAGAGTTAGGGGTAATATATTAGCTTGGATAGAGGATTGGCTAACCAACAGAAAGCAGAGAGTCAGGATAAGCGGGTCTTTTTCTGGATGGCAAGCTGTAACTAGTGGGGTGCCACAGGGTTCAGTCCTTGGCCCCAACTAATTACAATATATTAATGACTTGGATTCAGGGATAGAAGGTACTATAGCTAAATTTACAGATGACACCAAAATAGGTGGGAAAGTAAGTTGCAAGGAAGAAATAAGAAATTTACAAATGGATATGGACAGGTTAGGTGAATGGGCCAAAATTTGGCAGATGGAGTTTAACGTGGATAAGTGTGAGGTTATCCATTTTGGTCGGAAGAATAAAAAGGTGACTTGTTATTTAAATGGAGAGAAACTTCAGAATGCTTCAGTGCAGAGGGTTCTGGGTGTCATCGTGCATGATCGCTGAAAGCTAGTATGTAGGTACAGCAGGTAATAAGGAAGGCAAATGGAATTTTGGCATTTATTGCTAAAGGAATAGAGTTTAAAAATAGGGAAGTGTTGTTGCAACTGTACATGGCATTGGTGAGACCGCACCTGGAGTACTGTGTACAGTTTTGGTCCCCTCACTTGAGGAAGGATGTAGTTACACTGGAGGCAGTTCAGAGGAGGTTCACTAGATTGATTCCAGAGATGTGGGGCTTGTCTTATGAGGAGAGATTGAGCAGTTTAGGCATATACTCGCTCGAGTTTAGAAGGATGAGAGGAGATCTAATTGAGGTATATAAGATGCTAAAGGGGATAGACAAAGTAGATGTGGAGCGAATGTTTCCCCTTGTGGGGCATTCTAGAATGAGAGGCCATAGTTTTAGGCTAAGGGATGGTAGATTTAAATCAGAGATGAGGAGGAATTACTTTTCTCAAAGGGTCATGAATCTGTGGAATTCGCTACTTCAGAATGCATTGGATGCCGGGACACTGAATAAATTTTAGGAGGAGATAGACAGATTTTTAATTAGTAATGGGTTGATAGTTTATGGGGAGAGGGCGGGAAATTGGAGTGGAGGCCAAAATGACATCAGCCATGATCGTAATGAATGGCGGGGCAGGCTCGAGGGGCTGAATTGCCTACTCCTGCTCCTAGTTCTTATGTTCTTATGCTGCATTTCATGTGGTGTAGGTACACCTACAGTGCCTTTAAGGAGGGAGTTCCAGGACTTTGACCCTGTCATGAAGCTTTTAATATATATAATATTATTGGAAAATATTTTTTCTTTTAAAATAGAGGTTTAGTCTGGGGGTGTGTCTTAATTGGATTAAAGCCAGCTAGCCTGGGTGCTTTGATGTGTACTAGTTTTGAGGTGTCAAAGAGGTAGAGGTGCATTTGCATTTTGTTAAATAGAGCATTCAATAAATGAAATCTGACACCTAGCTAGCAGAGACCAAGCAATGTTTATATTACTAATAAAATTGGCACTATGAAAGGGGTTTTATTATTAGAAGAGGCTGGTAATACAATGAGAATTTACATTCAATGAGCTGTGCTAGGTATAAAGATAGCAGTTTTGTGTGTGCGGAGCAGAGACAATATAAGATCAAAGTAGCTGTAAGCCTACAACTGTCTCCACAGGAACCAAAGTGAGAGAAACCTCATTTTGAATTCATAAGGCGAAAATGCTTTGCCTGGTGACTGGTTAAGTCTATAGGTTGCTGTTACCTTATTGGAGATTAGTTTGGGAATTTGTTAAAAGTTATGATCGTAATAATTTGTAGCCATGCGTATTTATTTAATGTGCGTAAATTAATAAAATGTTTCATTTAGTTTAATATAAAACCTCTCAAGGTCTGGTGGTCTGATTCCTGAATTTGGAGTTGCATCTCAAACATACCACTTAAAAATATAGGTTATGACAGTTGTTTAAAGTTTCCCTCTGGGACTTTTAAATAACTCAACTTTACTGAAAGGCTGTCTCATAACAACCCAGCGACAGTGAACGAATGGCAATATCTTTTCAAGTCAGGATGATGAGTAGCTTGGAGGGGAATTTACAGGTGGTGGTGTTCCTAACTGCCTGTTGCCCTTGTCCTTCTAGATGGTAGTGGCCGTGAGCTTGGAAGGTGCTGTCTAAGGAAGCTTGGTGAATTCCTGCAGAGCATCTTGTAGATGGTACACACTGCTGCTACTGTGCGTCGGAGGCGGAGGGAGTGAATGTTTGTGGAAGGAGTACCAAACAAAGGGGCTGCTTTGTCTTGGATAATGGTAAGCTTCTTAAGTGTTGTTGGAGCTGCACTCATCCAGTCAAGTGGAGAGTATTGCATCACACTCCTGACTTGCACCTTGTAGATGGTGCTCAGGCTTTGGGGAGTCAGGAGATGAGTTACTCGTCACAGGATTCCTAGCCACCAATCTTCTCTTGTAGCCATAGTATTTATAAGGCTGGTTCAGTTAAGTTTCCGTTCAATGGTAACCCCCCCCAGATGTTGATAGTGGGGGATTCAGTGATGGTAATGCAATTGAATGTCAAAGGGAGATGGTTAGATACTCTTTTGTTGAGGATGGACATTGCCTGGCACTTGTGTGGCGTGAATGTTACTTGCCACTTATGAGCCCAAGCCTTAATGTTGTCTTGTTGCATTTGGACATGGGCTGCTTCAGTATCTGTGGAGTCATGAATGGTGCTGAACATTGTGCAATCATCAGTCAACATCCCCACTTCTGACCTTAAGATGGAAGGAAGGTCATTGATGAAACAGCTGAAGATGGTTGCGCCTAGGACACAACCCAGAGGAACTCCTGCAGCGACGTCTCAGGACTGAGATGGTTGACTTCCGACAACCACAACCATCTCCCTTTGTGCTAGATATGACTCCAACCAGCGGAGAGTTTTGCCTCTGATTCCCATTTACTCCAGTTTTGCTAGGGTTCTTTGATGCCACACTCGGTCAAGTGCTGCCTTGATGTCAAGGGCAGTTATTCTCACCTCACCTCTGGAGTTCAGCTCTTTTGTCTATGTTTGAACCAAGGCTGTAATGAGATCAGGAGCTGAGTGGCCCTGGCAGAACCCAAACTGAGCATCAATGAGCAGGTTATTGCTGAGTAAGTGCTGCTTGATAGCACTGTCGATAGCCCCTTCCATCACTTTACGGATGATGAAGAGTAGACTAATGGGGCGGTAATTGGTTGGGTTCCATCTGTCCTGCTTTTTATGTACAGGACATACCTGAGCAATTTTCCACATTGTTGGGTATTGCCAATGTTGTAGCTGTACTGGAACAGCTTGGCTAGGGGTGAAGCTCGTTCTGGAGCACAAGTCTTCAGCACTATTCCCGGAATATTGTCGGGGCCCATAGCCTTTGCCATATCCAGTGCCTTCAGCCATTTCTTGATATCACGTGGAGTGAATTGAATTGCCTGAAGAGTCTTGGTGATGGACATTGAAATCTCCCACCCAGAGTATATTCTTGCACTTTCCACACTCAGTGCTTCCTCCAAGTGATATTCAACATGGAGGAGTGCTGATTCATCAGCTGAGAGGGGGCAATAGGTGGTAACCAATCGGAGGTTTCCTTGCCCAAGTTTAACCTGATGCCATGAGACTTCATGGGGTCCAGAGTTAATTTTGATGACTTCCAGGGCAATTCCCTCTCAACTGTATACCCTGTGCTGTCACCTCTGCTGGGCCTGTCCTGCTGGTGGGAGAGGACATACCCAGGAATGGTGATTGTGGTGTCTGGGACATTATCTGTAAGGTATGATTCTGAGTGTGACTATGCCAGGCTATTGACTAGTCTGTGAGACAGCTCTCCCAATTTTGGCACAAGCCCCCAGATGTTGGTAAGGAGGACTTAGCAGGGTTGGGTGTACCATTGTCATTTCTGGTGCCTAGGTCAATGCTGGGTGGTTCATCCGGTTTCACTATTCCTTTTAGACTTCATGGTGATTTGATACAACTGAATGGCTTGCTAGGCCATTTCAGAGGGCATTTAAGCATCAATCACATTGCTGTGGGTCTGGAGTCACTGGCAAGGCAGACTAGGTAAGAACAGCAGATTTCCTCCCTAAAGGGCATTAGTGAACTAGATGGGCTTTTATGACAATGGTTTTATGGTCACTATTAGACTAACTTTTAATTGTAGATTTATTAATTGAATTTAAATTCCAACAGCTGCCTTGATGGGATTCGAACCCCGGTCTCCAGAGGATTAGCCTGGGTCCCTGGATTACTAGTCCAGTGACAATACCACTACACCACTGCGTCAGTGATCTCCTTTGTAAAACAATGGATTGTGAACTGTGAGATGTTAGAGATGTCGCCTTCTTCAGTCTAGAAGGATCCCGACACAAAGAAGTTCATGGCTTTGATATTCAATGAGAGCACTGTCCTCACTCTGCTGTGAGGCTCCAGGCGTCCTGTGAGAGATGGCAGATTTCAGTTAGCATCTGCTTCGTAAAACAGAAACATCACACGCACTGCTCTTCATTGAGGCTGAAGTAAGAGAATTGTTCCCAGAAGACCCTGGGTGGATATGGCTCATGCTACAGGCCAAGGGGATGATAGCTCCAACACCCATGACGGGGAGCAAGTGACTTGAGCAGAACCCTTAAAGTCAGAACCAAGTGTTTCAACTTCACCTTTCCGAAGAACAGTCATATCGGACTTGAAATGTTAACTCTGTTTCTCTCTCCACAGGTGCTGCCAGGCCTGCTGAGTTTTTCCAGCACTTTCTGTTTTTATTTCAGATCTCCAACATCCACTTTATTATTTCTAACTTCTTCAATATGTGTCACATCACTCCCTCTCAATTCCCACCAGCTTTATGCAGCAGTGAAGCAGTCAATAGAAATCAATCAGAAACCAACCTGTAAGTAGTTATAATTTCTTTAAATAGCACTAGTGAGGGTCCTTCCTTCTGCTGAACACATGTTCAGCTGTACAAGGTTAAGAGAGTGCATTAGCTGAAGTACTCAGGTTGAAAATGGCCTTGTTAGAGTCAAATCAGCGTCACAATCTACCTATCCTGCATATTTCCAGTGCACGCTCTTAATGCCCGTTCGCGCCCTCAACAAAATGGTATCTGGCGCGGTCCATACCAGAAGTGTGCACATGCGGCACAGAAGCCTTTTTTCACCAAAATCGGCACCAGTAATACTGAGAAAACTGATGGTACAGGGCTGCATTGTGTGGCCTTGTCCTTTCCTTCATAGTAACACCCTCTGGCCAAAGAAAGAAGACATAGTTATGAGAAAGACTTGATGCAGAAGAGTAATGCTTGTTTGAATTAAATAATAACTGTAGGTTTGCAATAACCTGATGTGTATTGCTTTTAGATGATGCTCCTAAGGCTGTTTGTGTGGTTTGATCTTTTACAAATTTGACAGTGTACTTTCTTTCATTTCAGTTGCAATATGAAAAAGAAAACCTATGGTTTATCATATGTCATAACTAATTCATCATATGGGTTCCACAATATCTAATATAAACCCACATTGAGAACCTGGTCTATCTTTGATACTATTGTGATGAAAATTGTGACTGCACTCTGCCCATCTGCCATTGTTTCATTTTGATGTTATTTAAATTGAATCAATTTAGCATCATATTACAAGATTCTATATAATCATGACTGCAAAATGAAAGCAAACAGTTGAAGCAAGAGTTAAATATAAGATGTACAGCTTCTCTGCGAGAAATATGAGCTCGGGTGCATCACTGTATCACTTTACTTCAGTTCTGTGTCAAAGTAACTTTGTTAATTAACTTTTCTGGATTGGCGGAATTGTTCATTAAGCAAAGCATTCCCACTTTTTTCTTTACTGTGTTCAATTGTGATAACAGTGAATTAACAAATTAAATAAGGGCCAGGATTTTCTGGGACCCAGCAGGAATGCGGAGGCAGAACCGAAAGTGGGTGACAAAGGCCCTCCCTCTCTGATGCCCTTTCATCGTGTGATCAAGCACTGGTTGACCAATTGCTCACTGGGAGGTCAACCACTCAGGGGCTGGAGGCAGCCATTAAGACAGTGGCCGCGGCATCACATGATGTGGAAGGAAGTGCTGGTGCCACATTGAAATGGCCGCTGGCACCCGAGCCCTGATACAAACAGTCTTTGCCTCAGCTACCCTTCCTGCGGCCATCTTGGGAAGATTGAGGCCTGCAAGATTCCAGCAGCCAGCAACTCCACTCTACCAACATCCAGCAGCCAGCAACACCCTCCCAGGATCCTTGCAAGAAAACCACAGCGGAAACCCGCTTGTTGACATTGTAGAAGGAAGATCCCGGGTGGCCCCATGGTTCAGTGATGACCCCCTGATGTTCTCCTCCAGGCTACTAAGGCAAGTGGGAGGTCCTCTTTCCCAGGTGACCTCCCCGCCTAACCAAACAAGTTAGGATGGAGATCACTGAGGAGGTCAGCAGCCGTCAGGTCATCTGGAGAAGCTGGTCGGAATGGTGCAAATGCATCACTGGCCTTCTCGGTTTCATAAGGGTGAGTACCCCACACCTCTGTTCCCTCAGCGATCAGCAACTGGATAAGAGTGAGGGTGCAGCTGCTGGGGAGGGAGAGCCCATCATGCCAGTGGCAATGGGTGGAGACTGCAGCACCTCCTGGGAAAAGAAAGGCTGCAGCTCTGTCAATGGGCACAAGTCTGCCACTGTCGATCCTCGCAAGGTGGTTTGTGGTTCTAGAATGGCCCAATGGCAGTGCTTTCCATAGGCCACTGGCATGGCAGCAAGAGTGAGGTGTTGTTTGGTTTGGCTCCAGCTTAACTTTCCAAAAAGCAAATACAAATTTAACACCAGGAATGGAGTTACATCAGCGATTGTTAGTTTAACTCTGCATGACAATCATCTTTGGGAAATGCAGCTTTCACACAAGAATATAACAGCATAAGAAGGAGCAGAAGTAGACCATACTGCCCCTCAAGCCTGCTCTGCCATTCAGTATGATCATGGCTGATCTTTTGCCTCAACTCCTCTTTCTTGCCCATTCCCCCCTGTCCCTGAATTCCCTGAGAGACTAAAAATCTGTCTATTTCAGCCTTGAATATACTCAATGATGGAGCAACCATCTGGCATCGAGAATTTCTAAGATTCATAATCCACTAAGTGGAAGAAATTTCTCCTCATCAATGACCGTCCTTTTATCCCGAGACTGTGCCCCTGTGCTCTAGATTCTCCAGCCACCAATAATGGAGGTGGATAGGGGTGCCTCAACTACAGTGGTGGGAGAGCACACATTCAAATACCTTACTGAAGGTAGACAGCCAATAAACCTGGAGTGGACAACTGCTAAATTAAAGGCATGCACTGGAAAATCTATTCAGTTAAAGGGCATTACCATAGTACCAGTGTCTTATAGGCAGCAGACAGTCCAGCTGCCTGTGATGATAGTGAAAGGAGGAAGGACTCAGTCTTTTAGGTCAAGACTGGCTACTGGAGATCAAGCTCGACTGGTCTGAGATGTTTCATCTGAAAACAGGAGGAGTCACTGAACTGCTAAGGAAATGCAGCATAGTATTTTGGGATGAGTTAGAGAAGTTAAAAGGCGTGAAGGCCAAGATATATGTGGATCCTCAGGCGACACTACGTTTCTTTAAGGCCAGACCTATGCCTTATGTGTTGAAAGAAAAGGTGGATGCAGAACTGTGCCAGTTAGAAAGGCTAGGCATCATTCAGCCTGTCCAATTCTCAGAATGGGCAGCACCCAGTCCCAGTGCTTCAGCCTAACCAATCAATTCGCATTTGTGGGGACTATAAATTGACCATAAATAAAGCATCAAAACAAGACAAGTATCCCATTCCAAGGTTAGAAGCTGGCAGGAGGCAAATTCTATATGAAATTGGATATGAGCCATGCCTACCAACAATTGGAACTGGATAGCATGTTGAGAGAATATGTGGCTGTTAACACACACAAGGCTCTTTATCAATACAATCACCTACACTTTGGAGTGTCATCTGCACGCGTTATCTTCCAGAGAATAATGGAGAGTCTTTTGCAAGGACTTCCCTGAGTGGTAGTTTACATAGATGATGTTCTGATCACAGGGTCAATCAAGACTGAACACTTGGCCAACCTGGAGGAGGTGCTAAGTTGGTTCATGGAAGCCAGTGTACGGTTAAAGAAGGAAAAATGCACATTTCAAGCCCCAGAAATTACTGCGCCAAAGAGCGCACTCTGGCATTTGGGGAATCCCCCCCGCCCGCACAAGAAGCACATGGCGCAGTGCATTCTGTCGGGCGGCCCGCTGGACGGGCCTTAATTGGTCCAGCGGGCCGCCCGACAGAATGCACTGCGCCATGTGCTTCTTAAAATGACAGCAGGGCCTGTTTCGGCAGTGGTGATCGGCTGCCTGCCTGCCGCCGAGCCGGTGGGGCCCACCCACCCATCAAGGGCAAAATTCTGCCCCTGCTTTCTATCAGGGCTCATGTGATGTTCTGTTAAAGCTCTGATCAATGAGCTCTAAGCGTGGGAAACCCAGGGTTGGGCTTGCTGAGAGTCCTGATCGAGCATGTAGCACCTGAAAAGCTCTCTGTAATAAAGTTTATCTGTTTCTTGTTGAAACCTGTCTGCTCCATTGAGTCATCACAGGACTCAAGTAAGTCACTCGCAAACTTAATATGCAATTCAATTGTATTATGATCACTTTTTCCCAGAGTATTTTTTACTCTGAGATTACTAATTAACCCTGCCTCATTACACAATAATAGATGTCAAATAGCTTTATACCTCATTCGTACACAAAGTATTGTTCCAGGAAACTGTTGAATTACATAAATAATATTATATACTATCATACAATATTATAATACCTTTCACAATGATACAATTGCCTCAACTTTTAAACTAAAAATTTGACTTCAGCAACCTTGTAATCCAATCCTTAGAAACTTGAAGTTTTTGTGTTGGCCAATAACCAAATGGGCTTGCAGTATGTTGCTTTTGAAACAAAAATAATTCCTAATTTTCTTTCTATTATATTGAAGGGTTCTTTGATTGTCAAACATTGTTGTATTTTGTTTTCATTGTCCTCTATATCTGGTACAAAATATGATTTTGATTCTGATTGGCAGTGAGCTTCAAATTGTTTTGTGGAAGGTTTTGGCTTTCGCGACAGGCCACATTGTTGCTTGTTTCAAAAAAGGGAATTGGGTCCAGTGTTTTTCTTCCCCTTTTTTGGTTATTTTTGCAGAAAGTACTTCTTCATCCACAGATTTATACCTATAACAGTAATAGCTGCCAGCTAGTAATCTATGTTTGTACTTCAATTTGCTTTTCTGCTCGCTTTTGTTGGCTTCAATATTCTCCAACTATCTACAAATGTGCATGCCAACCCAAAGATTTAGTAGAGGACAGTTTACAGCAAAAAAAAATCCTGTTTCATACTGAAAATTGTAACCATTACTCAAAACTAATGAACAAACAGGACAAAGAGAATTTCTAATATAAATGAGTGTTACATCTTCCTTTGAAAGTGTTATGTCCCATCATTTTGCACTTCTACTGTAGCAAAATAGCATGCAAAATTTAACAGTGAACAATAATGCACGAAACATCTTCTGCCTAGCACACCATTGCCATTGTACATTTTCTTCTTGTTATATCATATTTTTGTATCACCCATCATGCCACTTTCCCTGTCACATTTCATTGACTGGCTCAAAATAAACCACCAGCAAATAAGAACTGTAGGGATGTGGAACATGGAAATCAAAAATAGAGAAAGCAGCTGGAACAAAGGCTATGAAAAACAAAACTCCTGAATGATCTGAAAAATCTACGAATCAAAAAAAAATGCTGAGAGCCAATTGAAGTACTCAAAATGGACCATTTCTTTTCTCATTGATTATGATTTAAAAAATGCCTAAAATAAGGTTTCAAACAGAATGAAAATATAATCAAAAAGTGCTTGTTTCATAAAAATAACGATGATATTTATGCTTTGAATTATCGTTCTTGTTTTTAAATCGCTTAATTACAGTTTTTAATTAAAAGCATTAGCTTTTTTCAGAAGCTTAGCCTTGGATCTAATGGGGCAGGGAAGGGGGTGGAATTTCATCTGCTCAAGAACGATAGGTTTGAAGCAAGTGGAGGGTGAAAACTTGTGACTTTTAAAGCAAGATCGCAACCTGACTTCAATGCACTCGCTTTATAGTTTAACGGAGGAGTGTTTGGATGCTGGTGAAAAATCTACAAAGTCAACAATTTCATAATTGGGTGCGGGAGGGTACGTGTTGGCTTAATTCATGTCTTTAGGAGACGTTAATGAGCTCTTTTGAAATGGTTTTTAATTTGGTTCCAAGTGCAACTTGAACAGCATTGGGGTTTCTGGGGCTGAAAAGGACTCAGGCTCTGTCAAAGACAACCCCATCTCGACCTGTGGGAAGACAGACTCGGCCATCAGTTGGTGAGCCAACATATGGAGTACTGACTAGGGAAGGTAATGGTTGAGAAGTGGGAGCACTTTGAGTGAAACTCCTGCTTCCATGTCTCTTTAACCATCACCTCTTGCTGAGCCTATGCCACATCATTCTGATTGCTCTTCTGCAGTCCATATTGGTCAGAGACGTGTTGTAAGACCACGGATGTGGTATCTGCAATTCTTTTTAAGGCAGCAGACATCTTCTGTTTGGTGTGGTCATGGTCTTCAGGGATTCATTTCAGAGCCATGCTTTATGTTCCAGGGCAGACATTCCTGCAACTACCTGTGCCACCAATGCATTAGATTCATGTTGAACTCCTTCATCCTCTCTGCTATTGTGGAGAGTGTGTGTGGCACATCTGTCAGTAACTGGCAAAGCTGCTGGCATATGCCTAGCATTCTCCTTCTCAATCACAGGCCCCAGGGTTCAGCATCTGTGTCCAGCTTAGCAAGGTTTGGAGAGGATAGCACCCCACAACATGGCACAGCTGTTCCTGAATGCTTGTGTTCACTGGGAGATGTGAATCACCAGGTGAAAGACCAACTAACTCTCCAATTGGGCCCACCAAAGTGACAGTATTTTCACTGGTACATGGCCATACTTCCTGTGACAGTACATCCTCAGAAGGAATGAGGTACCCTGAGTAATTATCCTCATCATTTACTCCCAAACACATTTTCTTGGTGACAGCAGCAGGTTTCCTCCCTTCACCACTGGAGTAAAATATGCCCCTCCTCCTCCAGACCGTATCCAGCAATAATTCAAGTGAGATATCATTAAATCTGGGTGCTGTTTTTGCTCTATGTCCATCATCTACCCTGAACACCTCCCATTTCCATTTGTGCACCGTTCTTTTAAGCGCAGCTGAGATGTGCAGCATAATGCAAGTGTTCATTATGCTGGTTCTGCAGCTTGGAGAGGGAAAACCTGGACGTCAAAATGAATTGCTACTAGCGAGCTGCAATCACAAATTCTTACCTGTTTCATGGGTTCTGGATTCTCCCCAACCCCCTCAGAAATCACCTTCAGGTTAAGAGTGTCTTATCTTCCCCTTGGAGTGTGTTCTCCAATTAAATTATTCAGCAGCAAGTTTTCATGCGTTTTAAAGTAAAGAAGGTTATTTATTCTCACACATTTACCATTAATTAATGTAACGTCATTCACTTGGTCTCACACATGCATACACAAACACACATAAAGATTGGATACAGGTAAAGATAGTGCATTTTTACAGATTACTGTTACTTCAGTCTCTGATTTATGATTTCCGGTCTCTCACGTGGCAGGCCTGTGGTTTCTTGAATGAGATTCAATAATTTAAAGTTAAAGTGAGGGTCTTATAAAGCAAAGCGTCCACAGCAGGCTGTGAGGTTTCTTGTGCTTGAATATCTAGGAGGTGAACTTTGAAACTGGAACAGTTTAAGCATTTGACTGCTTGATGACTTGCAGCTAGTTTCAGAACCTGGTTCTCAGCCAGGCTGATGGCTAATGGTTCTGATGGACCTCTGGGACCTAGGGTAATAAAGATGCAATCCCTGAACTCAGTTTTGATCATATGGCCACTGGGTTAACACCTCTGGGTCCTACTCAGTCTGGTTGGGATGGGGAGGCCATCATGATACAATGGGAAATTGACAGGTGGGCATTGAGTTTTGATCCCCCCTTTTGTCCTGTATGAAACATGGAGGCAGACAGTCTGGAAACTCCATGGTCTTTAGGTCTTAGCCCATCCTTAAACAATGAGATGTGTTAATTTCACAAATGGCTGTGAGGTACCCTCACCTATTTCCATATTTAATTAGGCATTCACCAGAGCCTTGATATGGACTGTAGTCCAAATTCCAAAAGTTACATGATTTGCGGCAGCCATCTTAATAGCTTGTTTGCGTCCAAATTTTAAAAGTATTGGCTGAAAGTTCATAATATGACATGCCTGACATGGGCTTGGCAATGTGCAATGTGTATTCTTTTTTCAGGATTTATCAGTGGTAATTAGTTTTAATGAAAGAGTGCTGCTCTGCAGTCTTCAACATAATCTATTTGGTTGCTTTCCAAAATCATTTGAAAAAGCCAGATGACAAATGTCAAAAGCTTCATTCAGATAAATATTATCCTAAGTGTTTTGTTACTTTTAAGACAGAGAGATTGTTTTTGTATGAGAGGGACAAAGAAAGCAAGAAAGAAACAGAATATACAAATTGAAATGCTAAATATTTCATAAGCTGCAGACAGCATACCAAGCTGAGACATTGTCAGAGACATTGTTGTTGTCATCGATATCCTTCCAAATAGGTAAAATGATGAACATGCAGCAAATTCTTTAGGGATGAGATAATTTCATTCGATGCAATTTTGCTGAGGGTTAAAGAGACCAATTTGTGGAGGTTCTGCCACAAGTGCTTCGTATGAGATTGTTATCAGGTGTTGTGCGTTGTAGTTTTCGGTGTTGGTGCCTGGTACCAAACCAGTGTAGCCACTGCTGTGGTGCATGTTGACCCACAGGTGATGTTGCCATTTCTCTCTGTCGTCAGCTCGTGTCTCCCAGGTGTGAAAATTGATGTTTATGGCCTGCATTTCACACTTGCACACATCCTTGAAGTGGAGCTTTGTGTGTCCTGCTGAACTTCGGGCTCTGGCTCGCTTGTTATACAGAAAATTCTTGGGAATGTGTCCATCTTCCATCTTGCAAATGTGCCAGATCCAGCCAAGTCGTCTGAGCTTGATGAATGCTAGAATACTTTGAATGCTTTGCCTTTGAGAGGACTTTCACGATCGTGATTTTGTCCTTTCCTGAGAGGCTGAGAATGTGTGGCGTAGATAAAAATGGTTGAGATTCCTTTCTTGATAACTGTAAATCATCCATGTTTCACAGCCACACAGCAGGGTGCTGAGAACACAGGCCTCATAAACCAGCATCTTGGTCCTAAGAGTGGGTTTGATGTTGTTCCATGCACATTTCAGGAGTCAGCCAAAGGTGAAAGCTACTTTCCCTATGCGTGGATCGAGTTTTGCATCAAGGGTCAGATTGTCTGTCACCATTGAGCCAAGATAGCAGAATTTGCAAACCACTTCCAGAGTGGTGATCAAGGGTGGAGATGTGATCTGTCGCATAATCACTGTTTTCCTTGACACTTCATGTAAGACAGAACAAGCTACAGGCACGGGAGAGACAATCCACGAGCCTTTGCAGCTGAGTTTCGGTATGAGTGACTAGCATGGCAACATCACCGTAGAGCAATTCTCTGCTCAAGATATGCTGCATTTTTGTCTTTGCTTTCAGTTGGGATTGTAGGGCTTGCCATTTGACCTAGTTAGTAAACTCCTTCTACATCTGCAGGGAAGGCAAGGATCAGGAGTATGGTGGAGAAAATACTAAACAGATTGGGGGTTAGGATACAGCCTAGTTTCACTCCATTTTTCACTCTGAGGGCTGAATCATCCCAGATTTGCAGTAAGTGCGGTAGTGGGTGGGAAAAAGGACGGTTTACCTGCCGGCCGGGATGTTGGCTTTTCACGCCGTATCAGTGCATCCTGCCTCATTAATCATGCACTCCCAGGAAACACACCATGTCTCTGGTGGGGTGGCCTCTGTTTCACCTGCTCCGCCATCACCTCAGGCCTTCAGTAAACCGGGTGCCATATTTAAAGGCTGCCAATGCACAGAGCTAGCACTCTTCAAGGGATAGGAAACTACTGGGAACTGATGGCTGCTAAAGGGAGGAAACATGCTGCATCCAAATTTAGTGATGCCTCCCTCGAGTGCCTACTGGACGTAGTGGAGGCCCACCACCAAGTCCTCTACCCCCATTCTGGGTGAAGACCAGCAAGCAAAGTCACCAATCTGGCATGGGAGACAGTGGCAGTGGTGGTCAGCACCAACGCCCTGCAAAGGAGGACAGCCACCCAGTGCCGAAAGAGGATGAATGATCTCCTCCGTTCCACCAGGGTAAGTCACTCTTCTCATCACTCTCAACTGGCACACTCACAAACCCATCACACATCCACAGGGATCTCACTCACTGCCAGTTCAAGGGACATCACCATTCACTCTCTCACATGCACCTTCATCTTCCTTGCGGATTATGTCCTCATCACATCCATGGCACCACTCACCACCCACACATGTCAGGCATCTTTATTATCTGGCTTGGCAGGCATCCTGCTCACACTCTCTCCATCTGTATTCATGCAGGACAAGCTGGCACACAACAAAAGGGAGAGGTCGCAGACTGGTGAAGGAATGTCTGACATCAAGGTTCTCACAGGCTTTGAAAATAGTCATTCAGCTGGCTGGCAACAACCTGGACCACTCCTGTGCTGGGCGGTGCTCAACCAAGTGAAGATCCAGGAATGCAACATCCATCAGACAACCACGCTGTGAGTCATTCCCCTGTTCCGCAGTCCCCTGCCATGCACTAATTATCTCTCCTTGTTTTCACAGGCACACCTGGGATGAAGCTGAAGGGGATCCAAGAGACAGGTCCTTGGGTCAAACCCTGAAGACACCTTGGAAGAAGAACCTGAAGACACCCTAATTGAAGACCCGTTGCAGTGCTCACCCACACCCTCCACCAGCGCAGAGACACACGGCTCAGTGGGCCTTGGGGGTCACAATCTGGTGAGCACACCGCACTGTCTGATCCACAGCAGGTGGGCGCATGGACTCCCCAGGTTTCCGGCACTTGGAGGACTGCTGGAGATCAGAAATCTGCTGAGTCCGAGTCAGGTGAAGAGCCTCTGGACTCGGTTATACTTCAGTTGCTGGAACTGCAAAAGCAAGCTCGGGAACATCAGGGAGGGATGTATGATGGAGGAGTCTATGTGAGGTGATAGCGCCAGTATGTCAATGCACTGAGGTCAACACTGGTAGGATGGTGACTGCCATGGAGACCTTGGTCCAGGACATTGGTTCTGTACTGCTGTGTGGGCTGAACTCCATCACTGACGCCATAGTTGGTCTCCTAACAGTGTCAACGCGAGAGGAGTGTGGGGCAGCTCGATCACACTCCAGCTTCCCCTTCTCCTCAAGGAGTCAGCCAGGGGTCCTCGGGCACCCATAGGGAGGAGGATCAGCAGGTGCACACGCCGGGGTCATCCACCCAGGTGACTCCGGGAGTGTCCGGCCCATCCAAATCCCCTCTTCCTGTGACCCCAGCAGCTCCAGCTCCACAGGCCGAGGAGAGTGCCACTACCTCATAGCAGGACCCCAAAAGCAGGCCGGGACCTTTCGGGTTTTGACCCTCCAGAGGACGCCCATCAAGGTCATCACAGACAAGGTGTCACAGTCAGCAAGTTGCCTCCATCTCCGTTGTGGATGTCGGGGGAGCACCAAGACATAGCGGCAGGGTTAGGAAAGTTAAGAAGATGTAGTTACACAGCCTGGGCAAGGGTGTTAATCGCTTGTACATACTACTCACTATTGTCAATAAACTCCCAAGAATGTCTCCCTGCCTATGACTCCTTGTTCTGACTCAGGTGTGAAATCTTTCTGCACAAGATAAAGGCAGGTGTCTCAGCCCTGGGCCTCTTCCCTGTGCTTTGTGCAACCTTCCCAGCACACTGATGGTGTACCTTCACAGTCACTGGGCACATCAGTCATTCCTGTACCTCTATGGGGCTTGTCATTGCTGCCAGAATGTCCTGGGCCAGCGGCACAGAGTTTCATCATTTTCTCATTGTGCTCCCAGCACCTTTGAGGTGCGACTGGCCGCTGTCTCATCAGCATCTGTGTCCAGTGAAAGTGCGGTCCTGAAGAGCTCAGGAGAAGTTAAAGTTTCCCTGCTGCATCTCCGTGGTATGACCCTGTTCACAGAGCACAAGGGAGCTGCCATCAGCCAGACATGGGTCAGATATCCACATAAGCTATGCTGAGGATCTATGGAGTGTCTCCACTGCATGTCGTCATCACCCTCCTGGAATGTTGGGATGATGGGCATCCGCTGCGTCTCCGTGACAGGAGCCTTATCACAGAGGGTATGTGCGCTGCCATCAGCCAGACAGGAGTCAAATGCGCACAGGTGCAATGTGAAAATTTATGCTGTCGCCTCACTGCATGTCATCATCATCCTCCATGAATCTAGCAGCTATGAGGGCCTCCCGAGCGCGCCTGCCTCGTCTGGACAACGCGAGGGTCTCATCGTTGTCATCTGCGCTTTCGGGAACCTCATCACCCTCGTCCCTGTCAAAGTCCTCCTCATCGGAGGAGACCGCCAGATCCTCCATCTCCTCATCAGCCAGCTTCTCCCCCCATTGCAGTGCTAGGTTGTAAAGGGCACAGTGGGCAATGAAAATGCGTGACACCCTCTGTGGACTGTATTGCAGAGCTCCACCAGACCGGTCCAGGCACTGGAACCTTATCTTCAGCAACCCGATGGATTGCTCCACCAAGTTGTGCATTGCAGCATGAGCCTTATTATACCGTCGCTCTGCTGCAGTCTGAGGCCGCCACACGGGTGTCATCAGTCACGTCCTCTGCAGGTAGCCCTTGTCCCTGAGGAGCCAACCCTGCAGTCTCTGTGGGCCCTGGAAGATGTCAGGGATCTGAGACCTACTGAGAATGTAAGAGTTGTGGACATTCCCTGGGAATCATGCTGTTCTGCACAGTTTGACAGAACCACTTCAGACAGTTTCAGGCCAGAATTCTCCATCCCCATTGGCCTCGGGCGTGAGCGGACAATATGGCGAGAAGGCCAAAAATCGGTTCCATGCCATCGTGAAACCAGGTTGTGATCGTCCCCTCCAGCCGCCAATGGCAGGCCACGTTTCCCGCTGCCGGATGTCAGGAATGTCATTTTAATACGTTTACATCTAATCATCAGCCCTGCTCGCCAGAATCATACCCCCACGCTGGATCATCCTGGCACATTGGCGTGATTGGACGCTGACGTGTTTCACAATAGCATTTAAAAGGCGAGCTGAACTTTGAGGGGAATTCAGAGATAAGTGCATACTAACGTTGCGCAGCGCTTGTGAAGGTCGCCCGTTTGACTTCAAGGTTGAGGCACTGCGCATTCAGGCAAGGGCACGGGCAAGTAACTTTTTCCCAGCTGGCTGAGGCAGCCAGATGTTCCTGATGCTGGGGCAAGGGCTGCACAGCGGGTGAGGTGAGTTGAGGGGGTAGGGTGCAAGGCAGCACGGTCTGATGGTAGTGCACAAACACATGCAGAGTGGGGGTGCTGGGGAGACGGTTATGCATTAGGGAAACCTTGTATAAAGTGAACATTCTTCCACAGCTGAGACAGTTCAGGTGCAGCCACAGTGACATGCTTGGAGTTGGGCCTCCAGTTTATCTGCCCACTCAAGCAATGCAGAGGCATGAAAGTGCCACCAAATGCTCCTGAACTTTGCATGCCTCAGGCACAGACTGCAAACTAATGAGCGTTTTAGTGGACTGTGAAACAATTGGACGACTGGGCAAGTTGCACAATTGTACAATCTCCTTGCTAAAGCTGATCATCAAACTGTCACTGGTTGGAGGTGCTCACAGCCCCTTACAATGTCAGCATCCCGGTTTGGACCAGTCTCCCCCATGGTTCAAGCTAACAGGGCAGACTTGCAGTGCAGGTTAGGAGAATGCCTGTACCTGAGCTGAGAGCACAGCATGCAGTCCAGTGGGCAAAGCTGCTGCCAGTCAGTCAGGTGGAGTGGGGCGGAGGTGGGTCGGGTTTCAGGCAGCTATGCAGCGCAGTATTCAGGCCATTCAAGTGGTGGCCAGCACTCTCCAGCATACGTTAAGGGGTCTTGAGATGGAGCTGGAGCTGCACCCACACACGTAACCTTGAGATGTCCCGAGGATTCCAGTGCTAACCCACATGTCCCTCACTTTCGCCCTCAAAGACTCATACATGTTTACAGCACAGAAGGAGGCCATTCGGCCCATCGTGTCTGCACCAGTCAACAAAAATCTGATGACACTAATCCCATTTTCCAGCACTTTGCACATAGCCCTGGAGGTTATGGCAACGCAAGTGAATATCTAAATACTTCTTAAATGTTACCAGAGATTCTGACTCAACCACATTTTCAGACAGTGAGTTCCAGACTCCCACCAGCCTCTGGGTGAAAAACATTTCTCCTCAACTCCCTCTTAACCTTCTACCTCTTACCTTAAATCTATGCCCCCTGGTTATTGACCCCTCTACTAATGGAAAATGTGCCTTCCTATTTATGCCCCTCATAATCTTATACACCTCTATCAGGTTTCCTCTCAACCTTCGCTGCTCCAAGGAAAACAACCCCAGCCCATCCAATCTTTCCTCATAGCTCAGACCCTCCAGCCCAGGCAGCATCCTGGTAAATCTCCTCTGCACCCTCTCCAGTGCAATCACATCCTTCCTATAATGTGGTGATTAGAAATGCACGCAGAACTCCAGTTGTGGCCTAACCAGCGTTTTTTGAAGTTCCATCATAACCTCCCTGCTCTTGTATTCTTGCCTCGGCTAATAAAGGCAAGTACCCCATATGCTTTCTTAACCACCTTATCTACCTGCCCTGCTACCTTCAGGGATCTGTGGATATGCACACCAAGGTCCCTCTGATCTTCAGTACTTTTCAGGGTCCTACCATCCGTAGTGTAATCCCCTGCCTTTTTCACCCTTCCCAAATGCATTACCTCACACGTTTCCGGGTTGAATTCCATTTGCCACTGCTCTGCCCACCTGACCAGTCCATTGATATCCTCCTGCAGTTTACGGCTATCCTCCTCACTATTTACCACCCTACCAATTTTCGTGCCACCCGCGAACATCTTGATCATAGCCCATACATTTAAGTCCAAATCATTTATGTACACCACAAACAGCAAGGGCCCTAGCACTGAGCCCCGCTGAACCCCACTGGAAACAGACTTCCGGTCACAGGAACATCCCTCTACCATCACCCCCTGCTTCCTGCCTCTCAGCCAATTTTGGATCCAATGTACCACTTTGCCTTGGATCCCATTGGCTCTTACTTTCTTGACCAGTCTGTCATGAGGGACCTTATCAAAAGCCTTGCTAAAGTCTATATAGACCACATGAAATGCATTACGCTCATCAATATTCTTGGTTACCTCCTCAAAAAATTCGATCAAATTTGTCAAACACGGCCTTCCCTTAACAAATCCATGCTGGCTATCCCTGATTAATCGGTGTCTCTCTAAGTGCAGATATATCCTGTCCCTCAGAATTCTTTCTAGTAGCTTCCCCACCACCGAGGTCAGACTGACTGGCCTGTAATTTCCTGGCCTATCCCTTCCTCCACTTTTTAATAATGGGACAATGTTAGCAGTCCTCCAGTCCTCTGGCACCTCCCCTGTGGCCAGAGAGGATTTGAAAAATACTGCCAGGGCCCCTCATATCTCTTCACTTGTTTTCCTCAACAGCCTGGGGTACATCTCATCCAGGCCTGCGAATTTATCCACTTTTAAGACCACTAAAGCTGCTAGTACCTCCTCTGTTGTATGTTAATTTCCTCCAATATTTCACAGTCCTCCACCCTGATGTCTATACCTATGTCACCCTTTTCCATTGTGAAGACTGACGCAAAGTATTGATTGAGGACTGTGCCCACGTCTTCCGGGTCCACACACAGATTACCTATACGTCCCTAATTGGCCGTACTCTTTCCCGAGTTATTCTCTAGCTCTTTATATATTTTTAAAAACGCTTTGGGTTTTCCTATATTCTACCCACCAATGCTTTCTCATGCACTTTCTTAGCTTTCCTAATTTCCTTTTTAAGTTCCCCTCTGCACTTTTTATACTCCTCTAGGGATTCTGGTGTATTGAGCCCTTGGTATCTGCCATAAGCTTCTCTTTTTTTCTTAATCCTGACCTTTATGGCCCTTGACGTCCAGGGTTCTCCGGACTTGGTCCCCCCTTTGTCTTTATGGGAACATATTTGCCCTGTACTCTCGTTGTTCCCTCCTTGAATGCCTCCCACTGCTCTGACACAGTTTTATCTGCAAGTAGCTGCTCCCAGTCCAAATCGCATCTCATCTTAGTAAAATTAGCATATCCCCAGTTTAGAACTTTGATTCCCGGCCCAACCTTATCCTTTTCCATAATTATCCTAAATCTAACTGAGTTATGGTCACTATCTCTAAAATGCTTCCCAACTGATACGCCTTCCACCTGCCTGGGCTCATTTGCAAATATTTGGTCCAGAACTGCCCCCTCCCTTGTTGGGCTCTCTACATACTGGCTAAAAAAGTTCTCCTGAATGCAATTTGCTCCCTCACTACTTTGCACACTAAAACTAGTTAATATTTGGGTAGTTAAAATCCCCTACTATTACTGCCCTATTATTCTTCCGCTTCTCTGAAATTTGATTACATATTTGATCCTCTATCTCTCCCTGACTGTTTGGGGGCTTATAGTACACACCCAACAGTGTGTTTGCTCCTTTTGTGTTTTTTCTTCTATCCATATGGCATCATTTGATAATCCTTCCAAGATATCATCCCTCCTCACTGCTTTAATTGCTTCCTTGATCAATATTGCAACCCCCTCCTCCTTTTCTATCCCCCTCTCTATAAAGCTGAGCTGCCAATCCTGCCCTCCTTTCAGCCAAGTCTCTGTCATAGCTATGATGTCATACTCCTCCTTCCCAACTGTGCCCTCAGCTCTTCTGTCTTATTCCTCAGGCTCCTTGTATTACCAGATCATGTGTTCTTACAACACAGCTTTACTCTTAAAGCTACAGTCCTACGTTTATCAAAACTATAACTACTACAGATGTGCTAAAGGCTTTGCTGTGGAAGCACACCTTCCCTTCCTGGCCCACAAGGAGTGTTACAAGAATGGATCTTTAGGATCCATTTACCTTTAGGAACTACTATCTTGAATTAGTTAAGCCCGTAGCTTCCCTTTGCAGCAGCCTCATCAATAGCCTGATTTCAGTACGTTAAAATTTAAAGGGGCAGGAATGGGAGCAGGTT
Organism: Cetorhinus maximus; assembly: GCF_964194155.1. NCBI lineage: Eukaryota > Metazoa > Chordata > Chondrichthyes > Lamniformes > Cetorhinidae > Cetorhinus > Cetorhinus maximus. Next base: position 50,436,521 of record NC_135890.1, on the reverse strand, counting down.
GGGCGGGATCCTGACTCTCTCTTACCCTTGGGGGGCATGTGAAGTAAATGAAGTAAAATGGGGGGAAATTTACGGAAGTGTCGGAGGTCTCAGCCACTGGCTGGAGGACCAGTGAGCCACCCGTGCTGTCTCCTCTGGGAAGGTCCGGTGGTATTACATGCCAAACAGGCAGTTGAGAGGACACTGGTGGACCTTCCATGGGATCAGGATCCCAAGGGCGGGAAGTCCTGCCTGCTGAGACCAGTCGGTCAATCTGAGCTGGCAGCTCTATTGAACAGCAGTGCCACTGGGGAGGCGGTGGTTGCTGCCGGAATGACACCCACTGGAGGCCCAGTGTCGTGGTGACCCATGCCAGAGGTAAGTGGTAAGAGGGAGGGGATTCATGGGGTGGAGGCCATGGGGGAAGGGGGGTCAGCAGCAAGAGCAGGAGGACCCCCTTCCTATTCCCTCAATCAAGCACTGAGTCCTTTTTAATGAGGGTCTATGCATCCCCCACCCCACCCCCACCTCCTGGAGACCACCAGCATCCACACAGGCTTATATGTTGTGATCCCCAGTAGCAACAGGCCTGCCCGTTGTTGGGTTAATGCCAGTGGCAAAAGGAAGAGGCCCTCATTAGGGCATTAATTTCCCTTTAACAGCGTCAAGTAGCGGTTCAGATGGAAACTTTCCACGGGCCTTCCAGCTAAGGACTTAATCAGGGGGTGGAGATGGGAAGATGGCGAGGTCCCCGCCTGCCACCATCCCGCCCAATTAAATGCCCCCGCCACCAAACACGCCACAGGGGAGGGCATAAAATACTGTCCACTGTGTATCCTTCCTCTTTGTGATTTCTTTCCTTCCTAAATATGAAAAAAAGATGTTCATGGCAAACAGGAACCTCTGATTAATCACCTATGTTATGCTGACGATCAAATATTCTAATTGGCAAAAGTTGTGAGACAAAAGAAAGAGGGACTGAGACAACAAGAACATGGACAGCAAGACAGAGAGAAAAGGACACAGGGCGGGATTTTCTGCGCCTGCTGGCATCAGGCGTCTTGGTGGGCATGAGAGGACAATTTGGCAGGAAGGCCAAAAATCGGTTGCACAACATCATGAGACCAGTTTGCAATTGTCTGCTCCATATGTCAATAGCATTTCCTGCTGCTGCATGTCGGGAACTTCATTGTAATGCATCTGCATATCTTTATAAGCCTTGCCCATCAGGGTCATCCCTCCCTCCATGCTGGATCATCCTAGCACATTGATATGCTTGCACACTGATGTGTTTCACAACTGTATTTAAGCGACATGAACCTGGGGAGCTGCACTTCGCTCAGGACTTTGGGACTTTACCTACCTTGCTTCGGGCAGCACTCGCAGTCATCAGCGCCAGGCTTCACAGGCAACACCACATCATTTTTAGGGGGAGCTCACGGGTAGCTCTCTACCTACCAGACCAGCCGTAAGGCAGGGGTGGCTTTTCAATGGCTGCAGGGATAAGGCTTGCTTAGGGAAGGGAGAGAAGTGGCCTCAGGCAAGAGAAGAGGCTGCAGGGCGAGGGTTGTACTTGAGAAGGGGGTATCCCAGGGTGTGTGTGGGGGTACATGTTGATCTGCACAAGTGGCCTCAACACGGTGAGGGCTGAGGAGGCAGTCTCCAGAGGAGATGAGGCCAGATGGAGATGTGAGGGTATGTGTGAGAGAGTGAGTGGTAATGTCCCTTGAGCTGGCAGTGAGTGAGATGCCAGTGAATGTGTGATGGGCTTGTGAGTGTGTGAATTTAGAGTGATGAGATGGTTGCCTTACCCTGGCGGCATGGATGAGATCATTCATCCTCTTTCTGCACTGGATGACCAAACACTTCTGTGCAGCATTGGCACTGATCACCACTGCCATCGCCTACAAAGCTGGAGTGTTGAGATTTCTGTATCTCCTGCAGCCAGAGCGAGGGTAGAGGACATCATGGCGGCCTCTACAGTGTCCAAAAGATGTCCCAGGGACATGTCATTGAATCGGGAGTCTGCAGTCTTCTTGCCTTTCGAGGCCATGTCTCCTGAATAGCAGCCCTGGGCTGGGAGCACTGAGAGGTGTGCAGGCGGCTGCACTTTAAATGTGGCACCTGGCGTGAGGAAGTGGTGAGGTGGTGGGGTGGCGGGTGAATGAGAGCCCACCTGCCATTGAAATGGCGTGTTTTCCAGGAACGCATGATTAATGAGGCGGGTTTGGGGTGATACAGCGTGAAACGCCACCATTGCGGCCGTCGGGTAAAATGTTCTTTTTCACACCTGCTACTGCACTTAGTGCAAATCTGGAACGATTCCGCCCATAGAGGTGCATATCCAGGAACCAATCACAAAATGCCAAATTCACCATTTGCAGAGAACTCTTGGAACCTTCTAAACCAATATTATTGGACCTGGGACTAGAGCTGTGAGGTCCAAGTCCACTGCCTTGAGTGTTGTTAAAGCCCAGAGCTGCCCTCAGTTTAAGCTAACCCTATTAACCCTTTGCCATTATCAGGTGCCTAAAGCAAGTGTAATACAGCGGGTGTTCCTACCTACCCTACCTCTGGGCGGAAGATTCCATCTAATATTCCAGGGACAAGATTCTTTTTATGGCCAGTCCTGACCAACTGCATTTGTGAAGGTGCATTAGTAGAGCCAACCCTAAGCTGTTTACAGACTGTCATAGTGGTATAACTCCATTCTGATAGAGAGGAGGGGCAGTGAGACTCTAAAGAAGACCTCCAAATGAAGCAAACAGGACTCTTTTGGCACAGCTACTTCTTTCCTGTCCTTCATTTTCTTATGCCTCATGTGATCCCCCCAGGATCAATTAGCTTTTCCCTACTAAAGATTCAGGGCCTTTTTGCAGGCCTCAACAAGACTCATGCCAGCTCTTAGCTGCCCTGAGTTCTACTGAGGCCTACAGAGGCAGTAAAGGGTTGAATTCCTGGGGTTAGCCCAGGAACTTTCCAGAAATCCTTCCTTTTGTGCTTCCTTTCCCTTTTCCAGTCAATTTGGACTCAGAGCAGAACATCGAGTTCCAGCTCCCTGACCCCCAACTGACACACCTTGCATACGTGCCATTTTTATCTATTTTCTCAACATTAAAAATGGGAATGGATGAAAATCAAATTCATACATAAAGCAATAAATATAAAACATATAAGCCATTGAACATTTTTGAAAAATGAGATAATGTTGTGACATTTAGGGCAGAATTTTTGGGTTGGCAAACAGGGGCTGTGCTCGCCGACACGCAAAATGACACGCGGTGGCATCGGGTGTGCGTCCTGACATCACTGCGCGTCATTTAGATTTTCAGTTTGGCGGGCTGCGCACCTGCCAAACTGTCAAAGGCCCATTAAGGCCATTTAAAAACGAATTAAAGCAATAACCTGAGCTGCCCACCCAATCTTAAGGTTGGCGGGCAGGCGAAGAGCCCAGGTGGCCTTCACATTTTTCATGGAACCTCATCCATGAGCAGCATGAGGTTTCATGAAGTGTTTATAAATTGAATTAAAAAATTTTTTAAAAAAATTCATTGACATGTCCCAGCTCATGTGACACTGTCACATGAGGGGACATGTCTTAAAATTGTTTCTTTTCTTTATTCAGCTTTTTAAAACTTAAACAAATCTTCCCGCAGCACCTCTGTGCCTCAGGGAGATTCCTGCGCTCTTTCGCATGGGAAGTGGATGGTGCCCTTGCTCCCTCATCACGTTGGGCGGGCCAATTAAGGCACGTAAAATGGCGGCGTGGACTGGATCGGGGGGGCCCGATCGGGTTTGCACCCGCCCCTGCCGGCCCCCGCACAACCACCACCCCCCCCCGACGGGGGGGAAACTCTCTCCTTAATTTCCAAATCACTATAAATTTAATTTAAGTGTAAATCAGTGGCTCTCATATTATACCCAAATGTCAAAAACATCCCTGTTTTTATGAAATCAACTGTCTCAGTGAACAATGCCTCTGGGAATCTGCTAGGAAATTTAACTGAGTTAAAATTACAGATTTTCTTGCTAAAATAAATTGATATATTGGATCTTTGAAACTTAAATATAAATTGCACTCACTGCATTCCACTATTTCATTAAAATCAGTAACAACATTTTTGGCCTTTTCTAACTTGCTGCATTTTCCCTTAGAGACCAGTTAAGAGATATCAAAATATTTATGTAAATTGAACAAAATGTGATTGTTGTTCAATGGAACATATCCCAGATACATCTCAATTCTCCCCTAAATGATCAGAGAAAGTGTCACACTCCGTGGGCTGGATTTTATGGTTTTGAGCAGAGTGAAGGAGGCAGAACGGAAAGTGGATGGTGCCCTCGCTCCAGCGCCACCCCCCCCCACCCTGGCATTTCAGCATGGCAAATCAATTAGCCAATCAGCAGCCACCCAGTGGGAAAGTAACCAATTGGCGTTGCAAAGCGGGGGTCTTCGTGCGCAATTGGGAGTCTAGGCAGGGACGTCATCCAGCAGAGAGGCTATACCATGAACAGGAACTCAGACATGGTTGCAAATTTAAAAGCTCCCTCCCCTCTTGACCTCTCCTTACTTCATTTGTCAGGCTCAAAACACTGAATAAGTGCAGTCAAAAAACATACAGACACTGCCACCTTCACCAGCAGACTCTGCTGATAGATGCAGCCATGGTCCCATAGGAAGGCCTTTTATGTTTGCCCTTGTGCTGCCTCCTTATAAAAGTGCTCCCGAACCTTTTCCAGTCTACGCCTGAAAAATGGAGCCGGCAATGGAAAATTGCACACAATTGGATCTTTTACAAGCTCAATAGCTTGTTAATTAGTTATTTAAAAATGACAGGCAGGCTTCATATTTCTATGCCTGCTCACCTTCTATAATATTGTAGACTGGCGTGATGCCAACCTGATGTCAGCGAGCTATATTTTGTGGCGATGGTGGGGGGTTGGGTGATCACCCATCCGATATGCGGCCATAAAATCCAGCCCAAATGCATTTGAAGTATCAAAGAGGAGCTGTTCCAAGTGACATGGCTAAAAAAATACCACAAGGTCTCTTTTGCACAGTGTTCAAACTTATTAAAGATGTATGGTGTAATGGCTGCACTGCTTCAGTCACATTGTCATCTCTGAGGCTTTTCTACATTGCACAACACAGGTTGGGCAGCATCGGATTCTCAGTGTTTGAAATAAAGTTGCTTTGATGTTTTTTTCAGTGAGAACAAAACACTATGGTCTGCATTTCACGTTTGGTGTGTGCACCAATTCGGTGGGAGTGGAAGCGGATGTGAAATCCGCTCCCAGCCGCAGTCACGTTGCAAATGCGATTTCATGCTGGATGGCTAATTAAGGACCACCCAGTGTGAAACGGGCCCTCTCAATGGGCGGGAAGGACTGGGCGGGAACTTGTCGGGCGCCGGGTCCAATGGCAGGTGCTTTGAAACCAGCAAAGATAGCACCCTGAAGGCTGCCAGGAGAGAATCTTCGGAGTCTGTCCAGGGGACTGGAACAATGACCTTGCCAGTGGCTGGAAATGTCAGCTGATCTTCTCTGGGTAACTACGCCAGTAACATAACAAAATGCTACTGTACCCTTGGGGAATCCCAAAGATCAAGAATTTTCTCAGTGCAGTTCTCACACTGCTCCATGCCTCTTGCTGGAAGTGTGGCAAAAATCTTGTTTAATCTCTTCGAATAATTCCTCCTTCATGTCTTTTCTTTAGTTGCCATATTCTCCATTTTACCACCGAAACATTACAAATCACTTTTGTGCAGGGTTGCTCCTATTTGTTAGAACAGAAAATGTGTAGAATTTCTCAGTTAACTTATTGTGGTAAGTTAAACTCTGGTGAAATTAAATCTTTGGTCGAATCATTCAGCCATTGGTTAATGAAGCAAAGCTAACTTAAGTGCCTTTACTCTCCAGGTATTTTCCCCATTAAGTTTAAGGATGAATAAAATGTTGAGTTTGGTTCCATCTGTTTATGTTAGGTATGTTCTGCCATATTTTGTTTATCTGTTTACTGGTGTGACCATTAACATCACATATTGTTATGTTCATTTGATGTGAGTGCCAGCATGATATAAATTTTTCTCTTTTCTTAATGGCCTGAATATGCCTCATTTGTTTTGTAGGTGCAGGATATGCCTGAATCTGATGCTGGACATGAGTGGCTCTAAACTTTATTGCACAGGCACTGAGTGGACTTTGGGGTCAAAGGAAAGGGTCATTTCAGACACCCGGGATGGAGGCGGCAGCCCTGGCATGAGGTGGAAGCAGATCTTTGGCAGCCTAGCTGAAGGAGCGTTGGATCAAGTCATCTCTAGTGTCCCTGCCACCATGAGGTCTGCCTCCATGCCCTCAGCATTCTCCTCATTGGGCTCCTCTTCTGACTCACTACTGGATTCATCCTCTGTGGCCTGTGGAGCTGCCTCAAGATCCTCTTCCTCCAGTGGGTCCCCCCTTGCCAGTGCCAGATTATGCAGCGCACAGCATGCAACTACTATCAGTGACACCCACTCTGGGGGGTATTGTAGTGCTCCCCCTGAACAGTCCAGGCATCGGAAGTGCATCTTCAGAAGACCTATGGTCCTCTCTATCACCGCCCTTATGGAGACATGACTCCTATTATAACGCTGCTCTGACTCTGTTCTTGGGTGGTGGAGAGGTGTCATGAGCCACCTCTTCAACGGATAGCCCTTGTCACCCAGCAGCCATCCATCCAGTTGGGCTGGAGCAGTGAACAGCCTCGGCACCTGTGAGTGTCTGAGGGTATAAGCGCCATGGGAGCTGCCAGGGTACCTTGCACAGGCTTGCAGAGTCTTGTGGTTCAAACTATCTGGATGTTCATGGAGTGGAAGCCCTTCCTGTTGACAAAGGCACCTGGCTGACCCGCTGGCGCCTTGATGGCCACATATGTGCAGTCGATTGCACCCTGGATGCGGGGGAACCCAGCAATCGCTGAAAAGCCTCTGGTTCGCTCTGCCTGACTGGCCTCGTCTTTACAGAAATGATTAAATGTCATTACCCACCTGAACAGAGCATCAGTCACCAGCTTGGCGCAACTGTGGACAGCTGATTGGGAGACTCCACAAAGATCCCCCTCTGACCCCTGGAAAGAGCCAGATGCATAGAAGTTGAGGGCCACTGTGACCTTCAGAGCCACCAGCATGGGGTATCCACCACACAATTGGAGGTGATCTCAGGCCCAATCATCTGACAAGTAGAGGTCACAGTCTTCCAGGAGAGGTGGAGCCTTCCTCGGCATTGCACCTCGGACATGTTGAGGTAGCTGCATCAATGCCTGTAAACCCTGGCAGCAGGATAGTGGCATCTTCTGCGGCTCCTTCCACCTTGGTCTACCTGCTGGCCCTGCGCCCCTTGTGCCTGCGCCTCTCCTCCCACAGGTCTCTCCCCTGGAAGCTGCATTGGGACACCTGGCCTCCTCTCCCTTCTTCCCTTCTCTTCCTCCTCAGGGGAGGTGCAGCCAACGGAGGCCACAATCCCCATTGCCAGGGTAACAGGTGCCTGGATTGGTCCACATGGTCAAAACCCTTCGGGACCCTTGGAAACACCAATGAGTCCTGAAATGAAGCCTAGAAATGCAAAGACTGAAGCTCAGAATGGAGATGAAGCTGTCACGTTCAAATAAGCAACCAGCAACAAACTATCTCCTAAACTCCTCACTACTCACACTGGCAATGCTGCTGACCCTTTTTATCCTGCACTTGGATGAGGTTTCATTAAAAGCGGGCCTGTCCATTTTGCCCGTGTGACTAGTGTGAAATTGCGCAGACAACGTAAAATCGTGTACAATTGGCTGTTTAATGGCCTAAAGTGAAGTAGCACTTTAATTGTTGGCAGGCGCAGCTCTGACACCCATGTGCGCCTGTCGACCTGAAGATTGCTCACATGCGGGAAGACGTCGGGACGCTTGCCTGACGATATCTCGCGCTATTTCATGTCCGTTCAGGTTGGGTGCGCCGGCCTCAAGACCTAAAATTCTGGCCTCTCTTACAAAACAGGCTTGCAGTGCAAACCATAAAATAGACAGCACCTTCCAAACCCATGACCACTACCATCTAGAAGGACAAGGACAACAGATAGATGGGATTACCACCACCTGGAAGTTCCACTCCAAGTCATTCACCATCCTGACTTGGAAATATATCGCCGTTCCTTCACTGTTGCTGGGTCAAAATCCTGGTAACTCCCTCCCTAACAGCATTGTGGGTGTACCTACTCCACATGGACTACAGCGGTTCAAGAAGGCAGCTCACCACCACCTTCTCAAGGGCAACTAGGGATGGGCAATAAATGCTGGCCCAGCCAGCGATGGCCACATCCTATGAACGAAACTGTTTATTTTTGTTACCTTAATTCTGAAGTTGAAAACTTAACTAAGGATGAAGAAAGCCCATCTTTGTTCATCCATCTGGAATAAGCCTGAAGTTCTGATTTTGCAGCTTCCAAATGTTTCTTAGGGCAACATTTTCCACCCCCCCCCCCGCCGTGAGGGAAGTGCAGGAGCGGGCGCGGGCGGGCAGCCTTCTGGGGGCGCCGCTATTTTACGTGGGTGGGCCAATTAAGGCCCGCCCAACATGATGTCCACCAGGAAGTGCTATGCGCTCCCTGTGTGGGCGGGGGGGTGGGGGATTCCCTCAGCCGGGAGTGCGTTCTTTCGCGCGTGCTTGTGAAGGAGTGCACCAATCTCCCTGAGGCTGAGTGCTGCCTCAGTGAGATGGGCTCCGATTGAAAACTTCAAATAAAGGTGATAAAAAAATTTCCCTGCCATGTCCCCTCATATGACACTGTGGCATGAGTTGGGAAGTGTCCATAACTTTTATGAAACAGTTCATAAAAATTTAAATACCCTCATGAAACCTCACCCCGCCCGTTTCATGTTTTTTCTGAAGCTTGTCAGGGCTCCCGGCCTGCCCGCCAACCTTAAGGTTGGATGGGCAGGTCCATTAATCATGTTAATTAGTTTTTTAGTGGCCTCAATAGGCCGAACTGCAAATCTAAATGATGCGGGGTGACGTCGGGACACGCGCCCGACGTATCCCCATGTCATTTTATGTGTCGGCGAATGAGCCCCGCTCCTGCTCACTGACCGGAAGATGCTGCCCTTAATGTTTCTAGGGGCAGAATTTTCTGCCTGGCGGGCGGGCGGGCCAGACCCAATCTCCGGCAGGCGGGGAGCTGATCCCTGCCAGAGAAGCGGCCCCACCGCCATTTAAGGCCCGCCCAGCGTGACGTCTGGCAGGAATCGCTTGTGCTTCCTGTGCGGGCAGGGGGAATTCCCCAAAAGTGAGAGTGCACTCTTTCGCGCATGTGCACAAAAGAACGCACATCTCCCTGAGGCTAAGTGCTGCCTCAGGGAGATTGCTGACACTTTGAAAAATATGAAAAATAGAAAAAAAACATTCCCTAACATGAGATGGGACATGTTCATAATTTACATAATAACTTTATTAAATTTTTAAAAATCCTACATGAAACCTCATCCCGCCGGTGGATGAGGCTTCATGTTTTACTATTTGCCACCAGGGCTCCTGGCCTGCTCACCAACCTTAAGGTTGGACGGGCAGGTCCTTTAATTGTTTTAATGATCCTGTCAATAGCCTCAATTGGCCATTGACAGGTCGGCAGGCGGACAGCTGAATTTGCTGCGGGCCCGCCTTCCCGAAAATTTAAATGGGGCGGGATGACATCAGGGGTTCCGCCCGACATCATCCCGCGTCATTTTAAGCGTCAGTGAGCGGGCCCCGCCCCCTGCTCACCGACGGCAAAATTCTGCCCTCAAAGTTTCATTTCCACTGCTTGATCTGGATCCTGATCCAAAATCTACGTTTTAGTCGTTTGAACCAGCTTCTCCCTATCCTCCCCTCACAATTTAATTTAGATTTAGATTTAAATTTATCTAAATTGATTACTACTATGCATCTTAATTTTAAATCTAAGATCAATAGATTTTTGCTAGCCAAGGGTATTAAAGGAGTTGGAACCAAGGTAGGCAAATGGAGTTAGGGTGTTAGGGTTCTCATCAGTCATGATCAAGCTGAAGTGCAGAACTGGCTCAAGGGGCTGAATGGCTTACTCTTGCTCCTAAGTATATATCTCTTACTTTTTGGAGGCCTTCTTTTCCGGCTGAAAAAGCCAAGTTTTCCTCGGCTTCCCTCATAATTCAGACCTTTGACATTATAGGAATGAAGTCTTGTGGTTCTGACAGTTAAACTTTATTGAACTTTGTTCAGACGATGGAGTTTATACGCAGCTATGCTCCATAGTGGCAAGGATGATAAATTCATCAAATCATACATATTTACCACTGTGTGTCTCAGTGACAATTGACTGGGATGATTTTTACAAAATGTGAGAAAACCTTGCTCTTCAGCTGCACAGATTAGAAAATCAGTCTGCGTACAATTTCTCAATATGTGTGGCTGTTGGGCCATCCTCCTGGTCTACAATGAGCATTAGTAAAATTCTCTCATATACCGCTGATGTAAAAGCAGGATACATTTTGTGGTTAATATTGTTGAGATGGTGTTCGTTACAGATGTGTCTCTTAAATAAGTCTTCGTAGTCTTCTATATGTTAACAGCAAGCCTTTATTAACTACTTGTAACTATATACAAATATACAATAAAGGGTACAGGCACAGAGCTATCTCCATCCTTGGTCTTAACACATCTCTGGCCAACACCACACTGACTCTAGGATTAGGTCATGTGCCTTCTTACATCACTGTGTTGGCAGTACTGTACTCAGTCCCTGTATTTGCCAGAGCCTTGTATTACAAATATGGCAGAACAATTGTTATTCAAGACTCAGACAGAGAGTATTTGTGTTGGAGGAGCCAGTGCTTCAAAGCAGAGCAAGCTATTTTGGATTCAAATTGCATCTCCGGTGGATACAATGTACATAAAAATTAAAAATGATACAAATATGGGTGCCATACTTTCTATCGGCTATTTTTACCTTTTACAATGACTGGCGGAGACCATGTTTGCCTAGATATTAGAACATATTTTTGTCTGGTGGCCGCACTGTTCCCTACACACCAAGTTATCGACCTTGTTTGACACATTAGGGAAAAGCAAAGTAGAGATCTGACACTCCCCCACACGTCACCAAAATACTGTCACATAACTCCTGATGGTTACAGAGGCCACTCAAAGTCTAGGAATAGTGAAATAAAATTGAAAATTAATTTTTATTGAAAAACTTACAATTTATTAAGTTGATTTTTACTTCCCTTTGCTTCACCATTCACCTGGCACTTGCTGTTGTCAGCATGGATTTGGCTTTGTAAATCAGGAAATACAATTAAGTATATTATCAAATCTGACAGCAAAATGATGCATAGTTTATAATGAAAGCTCTCAGCCCAAGATGCAGGAAATCTTTAACGCACTGCCAATTATTTTGAAATTTCTAATTACGACTCAGTCAGTGTAATTAAAGTGATAAAGTTCAAGGCAACAGAAGAGTTATTAAAGACTGCACCACTTCCAACAGCCATATATTTCAGAGTGAGCAGAGCAGTCCTATTAGTGGAGACTTTCCACATTGTTTATGTTGTCATCTACTAAACTTGATGGATGCATACACTTTAATGTTGATGTTACAGATTATTTTAATCCTACAGTACCCTTTAAATATTGTGATATAGCATTAATGTCAAGTGTAAACATTTATACATTTATATAAATTCAGTGCTGGAAAATTTTCAGAATAAGTATAAATATTTGCCATTTAGAGGAGTGATGCTCTCCAGGTAGTTGAGCCAGTTTCTATAGATCGTTAATCCTTACATGACAGCCAATCAGCAAGGTAACCATGTAAACATGACATGCAGACTCCAGGGGTTTATGGATTAGTCTGCACTCCTTGGAATATTGTGTTTTGAAAGTACATAATTAATTAAACCATTCCAATTAAAAGGAGAAGCACTGTGGTGTTCTGCCATCATTTTGAAAACAAAACCTTTCACAGGAGCAGAGAATTGTTACAGCACAGAGGGAGGCCATTTGGCCTGTGTGCCTGCACCAGTTCCATGAATGAGCAATTCACTGAGTGCCACTCTCCTGCCTTCTCCCCATAGCCCTGCACATTCTTCCTTTTCAGATCGTAATCCAATTCCCTCTTGAATGCTTCGATTGAACCTGCCTCCCCAACAGTCTCAGCCAGCGCATTCCAAACCTTAACCACTCGTCGGGTGAAAAAGCTTCTCCTCGTGTCGCCATTGCTTTTTTTTGCCAATTACCTTAAATCTGTAAAATAATAGCAAAATACAGCGAATGTTGGAGATCTGAAATAAAAATAGAAAGTGCTGGCAAAGCTCAGCAGGTCTGGCAGAATCTGTAGCGAGACAAGTGGTTAAGGCCTGGAATGCGTTGCCTGAGAGTGTGGAGGAGGCAGGTTCAACCGAGTTAACGTTTTGAGTCAGGTATTGGGAATGGAGTTGAGGCCACAATCAGATCAGCCATGATCTTATTAAATGGCGGAGCAGGCTTGAGGGGCTGAATGGCCTACTGCCCCTGATTTGTATGCATGAGCCCAATATGACGTTAACTCTATTTCTTTCTCCATAGGTGCTGCCAGACCTGCTGAGATTTTCCAGCATTTTCTGTTTTCATATTACCATGAATCTGTGCCCTCTCATTCTCAATCCTACCACCAATGGGGACACTTTCTCCCTACTCTGTCCAGACCCCTCATGATTTTGAATGCCTCTATCAATTCTCCTCTCAACCTTCTCTCCTCCACGGAAAACAGCTCCAACTGCTCCAATCTATCTGCATAATTAAAATTCCTCATTCCTGGAACCATTCTCATGAATCTCACAAGGGCTAACATGTCATAACTTGCAGATTACTCACTTCAGCTGGGCCTGCATGATCTTTGCAATTGGCAGCATCAGTCCTGGGTTAAAGCAGGAAGAGCCTGCCAAGATTCCACCTCTCGATCCCCATTCTGTGGGAGATGGAGCAGAGGAAGGTTTTTTTTTTCGCAAAATAGGGAAAGGAAAATAAGTTTTGGAGAAGATAGAACAAAGGAAGTTACTTGTACCTTAAGCACATCTTAGGTAAAGGGTATTGCAAATATTTCATGTGTGGGACTCTTTAGCCATTTTAATTGATAGATTGTTTCAATAAATTTGCTATATTACAGTAAAGGACAAACTGCCAATGTGTTTAAATTGCAAGGCTGTGGGAAACATCTGGAAATGTAATCCAGATCCTGGACAAGTAGTCACCCACATTATGGAGAAGCTAATGTGTTAAACTAATGGAGCCGTGCTTTCATTTCTGATAAGTATTTCCCAATTAAGATAATGCTTCAAATGTTGCATGAATGCGCACAGACATAACCTCTCTATCATTGGAGACGGACCAAAGTTGCATAAGATACTAACTTTATGCCAAACAAATCACCAGTTTCTAAAGAAAAATTAGCTTCTAGTACAACGTGCCTCTTGCAGAGGCAGTGCTATTACCTTGTGACTGCTTCATGACTAAAATGCATAAGGAAAGCTACAAGATGCATTGCTCTTTGTGCCTTATTATAGATGCAGATAATGCACAGACAATATAAACTGCAGCACTCTTGAGGGTCAGTGACCAGAGCAAGGATGAAATTCAATATGATCTGTAAATTCTGAAATTCCAAAGAGATAAGTATACAACTTAAAAGAGTTAATTTCAATTAAATGGTGAAAAAAAAATTCAAGTACATTATCGAGTCAGGTTGGTCAATTTTTTAGTAGAGGCCAAATGGAATACCTTTAAAGGAATAGCGTTGAGCACGCAGGATAAGTATATACTTAGAATCAGCAAGTACAGACTAAACAAACATGATTCAAACTTGATCAATGAACAAATCGATGTGAAATAAATGGCAGGTGTATCTTCTAGGAATCCTGCTGCAAGGGAAAGGAAAGGGCTGACTGAGACCAAAGTTAGCTCAGATATAATGAAAATCTCCTATTATAATGCCTTAGTTAAATACCTCAAACAATAGGACCCCCATCACAATTGTGAAACTTTCTATTTCTCACACCAACTACTCTTATGCTTTCTCCAGCAGTGCATTTACACTAGAAGGCCAGGAATGGATTTGCATTCACATAGAGGCTTTCACAAACTAAGGATGTCCAAAAGTGATTTACAGCCAATTAACTACTTATTAAAATATCAAAAATAGCAATGAGATACACGCCTGGATATTTTGTTTCAGTTGTTGGTTGAGGGATAAATATTGGCCAGAATGCTGGAGGATTCCCCTGCTTTCTTTGAATTGCATCATGGCATCTTATATGCCCAACTGAGCAGACACACGGAACTTTGATTTAGCATTTAGTCTGATAGACGACACCTCCATAAGTGCAGCTAGAGGGATCAGAAACGAGGCCTATTTTAATATCCTTGATCGGTTCTCCGATCAGCAGGGATTCTGGAGCAGACCAACAGAATTTTCCAGGCACACCTGCACTTGGATGGCGAACATAAATTGCACTTGGATGGCGAACATAAATTGCAAATGGAAATAGAGGCAGTCCCCTCCTATCTCATTTTTATAGCTCCAATTGACCCATGTTTTCTGCCTCTCCCCTCCTGAAAAGTTCTGGGAATCCCATGGTAGCAATAAAAGTACTGGGACCCAATGCTCTGGAACTTCACTCCTATATTCTGGCCTTAGCACTATAGGATGAGGAACATAGGCCCTCTGTATTGTGAGTTAGTTGTAAAGGCCCAACGGATTCTGAAGCAAAGAGGAATAAGACTTCCTCCTTAGGTTGGGCCCTGAGCCTCGATTCAATCTTCATATACCCCATAACTGCAATATTAGTGTGAAGTCAAGCCACTTTACAGTCACACGACAGGTATAGTGTAAATATGGCATCTGTGAAAATGCTTTGGTGTTTTATTTTGGTGTTTAGTTGGTCAACTCACAAGCACTATGAAGATTAAAGGCTGATATTATCCTCATTTCACTCAGTAGCTTTACAACCAACTGAAAGAGACTGTCATCAGGTCAGTCTGCTCCAAATACACAGTCAGATTCCAGAGAAGGCGGAATGGTGTTCTGAGTTATGTGCCACACAATCTGTATTGGAACACTTGCACTGAGAGAAATATTGGCAACGTTTTGTGTTATGGAAAAAATTGCATGGAGTCCTTATTTTCCCTCCAATGTCATGAGAAGGAAACATTCCTGCAACAGAACTTAATGCCCTGTGTAAATTCAAGAAAGGGCTATCTGTTAGGTACTCTAAATATGTCTGTCCAAAATAATAAACCTCACTGCAATATCTGCAGTCGTTTCCTGAAGTCTCTATTTACATAGAAACCAACCTGCAAGAAATGAAACGTAACATAAACATTGATTCTTTGGTCTGTGTTTGTCCCAGGTTATACTTGGCAAGATACTGCAGTGGTTTGCCATTGCCTTCTGCAAATTGCAGTGCTCAACTAACCAGAGGTTATACTAAAGGTTATACTAACCAGAGGTGACTCTGCTGCCATCATGCTGACTGAGCCAGGTTTCTCGCCAGCTGAGAGGGTCCACAGCCCTGCTTCCACAATGGCTTCACCTTAACCCTGGCACAGGAACCCTCCAGCGACTGTCAGCTGCATCAGCTGAACCTGGGGCTCCTTAGGTGGACATATGTAGCACCAACAAAGGTGATCCACACCTATAGAGCAAGGTTAGCATGGGCGCCAACACCCTCTCAGGGCATGGTACCTGATGGACAGAGAAAGAAAGAAACAGTTATTTGATGGCTGTTTGCAGAAGTTAGAGAAGAAGGGCTTCCTGGCTTCAAGTTAACAAGAGGGAGTGTGAAAGTGCAGTTTAATTGTAATTTGCACAAAATTTTGTGAATGTATGGAATGAGCTTTTGGGATAATGGAGGAGAGGGGGTTTGGGCAGGGAAGGGGTAGTATTGTACAGTTCAACAGGAAATTAGATAAGTACCTGATGAAAAATTTAATAGAAGGTCATGAGTGAAATTGTGGGATATGATATTCCCTAGGACTGATCCAATAATCAGCAATGAGCTTTTTCAGTCTTGTACATTCATCTTATAGAGGAGAATATTTTACAGAAAGTGTTTATGTGTTTTCTTTGTTAATGGGAATCTACATTCCATTAAATTGCTCCATATTTATAAGCTGTATAAACAATAGCACCAGCTATTGTAATATATAATGCCCTTAAAGTAGTAAGCCATCTCAAGACACTTACCCGCAGTATTACCAAACAAAATTTAACACTAACCCACATAAGGTGATATGAGGGCAGGTGACCAAAAGCCTGGTCAAAGAGGTAGGTTTTTTGGAGTGTCTTGGTGGAGTAGAGAGAGGTAGAAAAACAAAAGGCTTAGGGAGGAAGTTCCAGAACATAGGGTTTCAGCAGCTGAATGCATACTTAATTTTCATCACTCCACCGCAGTGCAGAAATTGAGGAGTGCAGAGATCTCTATTATGATCAGCAAACTTACTAGAGTATCTCCCAGTTTCCTATTGTTAATATACGTCATTGCTTGGACCTCTGGATCAGACACAATTTGGACAAGGACTTTTTAGTATAAAACTCAGCTTGCAAGATGAGAATTTCCACCCTTGTGCTGAAATCACACCATGTGATATAAGAAACATTTTAGTGCATCAATTCAAAATTCCTGAGTCCTCTATTTTACAATAACTGGGTTGCATCTTCATTACATTAAGCAATAAGTGAATATCATACAATTACATGGGCACATTTATCACAGCGCTTCACCAACTGGTAGAATTGCAGTGGGTGGGACAACAAAACAATAGCCAAATCCAGAAATTTACAAGTGTGAGTGCAATGGTTTTATTGAAAAGTTCTGCTCTACTAAAACTGCTACGAAACTTCACACTTACTCAGTATGAGAAAAGTATACGTAAAATTGTTACGTACAACTTACTTGATCTGCCTGACGCCGTGCATTTAATAAGATGGAACTGTGTTAGTCGATAGCGGAAGTAGCAGACTGAAGTGGGTGACTAACTCTTATTTTACAATATAAATAGTATTAAGCATATGCTGTGTGGAAATGCACTGGCATCCCAGGGGCAGTATTTATATAGAATCAGGTGTTTTGGTTGGTTTGTGTGGTCCAATTTTCTAAGTAACACACAGCAAACTCTCTTTATGATTAACTCAGGAGGTTAGTTTATTTCACATTCAAACCCAGGAGGGGGGGTGGGTGGGGGGCATGTATATTCACAACCTCACACACACACACTTACAGTAAGGGGGATAGAAAAGAGGGAGTTTTTACAACTATAGATAACAACTGTAAAAGAATCACAAAACTGAATTTTGGTTCACATGATCTCCAGCGTCCAGGAAGTCAAAGTGCAAAGGGTATTCCTTTGTGGCAGATTTCAGTTCATAGAAGTTCCTGGTTAGAGACAGCAGCATGAGAATGAAAGCAAATGAGAATGCAGCACTATGAGGTATCTGTATCTAGACTGCTTGGGTGGAAATAGCTGGATGCTTTTAAAATACAACAGACTTCAAGGAGTTGAGAGATGGTGGCTGGCTGCTTGGTCAGCCGAGAGCGCTGCTGTTGTTCCTTTCAAATTGGAGGCAATGAATAGACTGATCTCTGAGGCTAGAAATGTAATATTAAAACTGTCCAAGAAACTAGAAGCATGGGGTCATGTGATGTGGCCCATTAATGAGTTAATTGCAGCTTCACAAGCAGCTTCTGTGCTTCTGGCCAAAATCCATTTTTCACTTAGGAGTGAAATGATGGCTGTTAACACCTCTTCAGGTATAATGAGTTTCGATGTCTCAATCATTGATATCTCCCTAGCTGGGGAGCCAATTCAACTGTTAGCAAGCTAGTTTTGTGATTATAATGTGGTTTTACAATGGTGTGTGAGATTCCACAATGATGAGAGTGGAAATCTTATGTTCTTATAATCCCTGTTAGAAGCTTCCAGGACAGATGGCTTTAGGAGTCATGGGACCAGTAGCAGCCATCAGTTTTTTTCAACAAAAGTCCATTTTAAAATAGCCAGAAAAGAATAAAGTTTTGATGTGCACAGTTTTGATTTATTTTCATGTCTTATTGACATGACAGTCCTTTCACCCTCAGGTGGAAAAATGAGTTCTATTTCTTTTTTTTTGTGTGGTGTTACAAAGGAAAACAGAAAAGTGAAAAGGTATACATTCATTATCTCATTCACTGCAGCGATTCAAGAGGGCAGCTCACCACCACCTTCTCAAGGGCAACTAGGGATAGGCAATAAATGCTGGTGCAGCCAGCGAAACCCACATCCCATGAACGATTTTTTTTAAAATCACACTGGTAAGTCAAACACACAGCTAGCAGGTGCACTGTTAGTTCTCTGCTGAATTTCTGAAGTTTAAACTCAGGATAACGCCTCAGCAATGGCATTGTCCTTTCCCACATCCACAGTGGTGCAGCCGGGCTGGTCAATACAGGCGCTTTTAAATGCAGTGAGCATGCCTGCCAGGTCTACTTACAGTTCTGCATTTAGTTGGGTGAATATGGAGTCCAATTTCACTATAAATTCGTTGTTTGTTAGCTGGATAGTGGAGGGGTTCAATGTGGGCCTCACCCACATCTCCCTGAAATTCATCCTCACTGTTCCTCTTATCCTCTTTTGTTTTGGGAATGGGTTTTCCCTTAAACTGTCCCATGTCCCCTGGAACACTGCTGCCCTCAGGTGGATATTCAGCTCTTGCTGTGCTCCTCTGTTGCTCTTCAAATAAGTGGGACATCACCCTTACTCTTTCTTGGTCTATTTAAGCTATCTGCTAAACAGGCCATTGGCTCATTAGCTCGCCCCTTTGTCTTGGGAATGGGCATTGCTCTAATTTGTTCCATGTCCCCTGGAACATTCTGCCCCCAAGTGGGTGCACAACTCCTGTTGTACTCCTTTGTGGCTCTTTAGCTAGGTGAGGCGTGTTAGGGAACTCCCTTTGTCCCTATTTAAATCTGAAAAGAAGGTTTCCACAAGCCATACTTCAGGCAAATCTTCAACTTTTACCTTTCCTGTTTTAACAATTTGCCTTCCCTCAGGCTCTTCAACTAAGCGGGGCATTTCCCTCACTGTCTCTTTTTCCCCTCTGGGGCATCCCTGGTCCCCGTCTAATTCTAAGAAAAACATAGCTGCCAACCCAATTTCTGGTTCATTCTTTTGGTCTGTTTTACATTCCACTAGTCTTTCCTTGGCCTCCTTTCAGTCTACCAACCTACCCTTGGCCCATTTTAAATCCAAGCAACTCTTTCCGAGCTACTTCGACCATCACAGGTTCTATTGCTCTCTGTAGAGCCTCTGAACATTCTCCAGCTCTCTGCACTCGTGCAGAATTCTACCGTTTGTTTCTGGCCTCTTTAAATTCAAGTAACCCTTCACTAGCTACTCAAACCCTCATGGGTTCTATTGTCCACCGTGGGCAAACCTCTCGTGGTTCCCTGTACTTCTACAGATTCCTGCTGGCTTTCTCCAGCCTTTTAGCCTCCTTTTGCCTATTGGCGACCACCTTACTGCCAAGCCAGATCATTTCTGAGGAGGCAGTCGATCTGTGCCACCGACAGCTCGGGGGACAATTCCTACTGTCAACTGGGGCTGGGGCTAGGTCACGCTGCTGGTGAACCCGTTGGAGGGGGACAGTACATCTATCCTTCTCCCGCTCCACTGATCACTGCCTTGGCTTTCAGGGATGATGCGGTGGGGTAGGCTTATGCTTTCCTCCAACATTAAGGACTGAGTGGCCCCTGTATCCCGGAGCAGTACAACAGACTTGCTCACATACTAAGGCAGGTAAGGGGAGGCTCTTCCTGGAAGGACAAAACTCCAAATGCTTTCTGGGAGTTTGTCCAGCTCGGCCACATGTAGGGCCATGGCCTCAGGGGGGCTAGTTTCTGCAGTGAGCGTCCCTGCCTGTCCTGCTGCACTACCTACTGGGGCATCCTTCTGGGGCCAACTCTGCTGGAGCCTAAAAAGACCCATGGGCTTCCCTTTTAACCTCCAGCATTCAGGAATGGAGAGTCCTTTCTTGTTAAAGTGCGAACACACCGGTCCCCATGTGTTCTCCTTTCAGGCTTGGGGAGGACATCTCGCATCCTCATTTGTAGCTTCTTCTCTGGGTGTAGCCCCGTCCCCTATCCATGTGACACTTCTTACCTTTCCAATGGTTTGGGGGGTGGTTTGGGAAGGGTCTACCTGAGTTGCCTATGGGTGAGGTCAGGGAGTAGGGTCGGTTGGCCAGGGGTGTCAGATGGTCAGTGCGGGGGTGGGGGTCAGGTGGTCGGGGGTGTGGCCAGTGGGGGGATGGTGCGGTCAGGGGTTCAGTCAGGGGATGTTGGTTGGTTGAGGGGTTGGGTGGCCGGGTGTGAGGCGGGAGGGGGTGGTCAGTGGGGGTGGTCTGTCGGGGGAGGTCAATCAGGGGGGTTTGGGTGGTCGGGGGGGGTTGGGGGGGTCGGGTGGTTGGGGGGTTTGATCTGTGGGTGGGGGGCTGGGTTGGTCAGGGCAGCGGTCGGCCGTAGGTAGGTTGGTTGGTCGGGGGGTGGGTTTTGGCTGGTCAGTGCGGTTTGGGGGTTGGTTGGTCGGGGATGGAGGTCAGTGGGGGAGGGGTGGCCAGGAGCTGGTTCAGGAGGTCAGTGGATGCCATGGGGGTGTCGGGTGAGCGGAGGGGCTCTGTTTTGGAGGGGGAGTGGCGGGGGTTCAGTATTATTGTTACCCAGGAGTTAGGGCGTGGTTTAAATTCTCCTAACTTTTCCTGGTTAACTATTCTGTTCAAACAGTCGGAACCATCTGAAGTTTATCATTTAAATCGTCCTTTTGGATGGTTCCCAGCGCCAGTTTGAACTTCCCAGGCAATTGCTGTGCAATCCTTATCTGGGAACTTTAGGAGCGGAGCGGCAATCAGAAAGAAAAAGTTAGAAGATTTCTAACTTCTGGGTAACAAGAGTACTGACCCACTCCAACCGCCCCCCCACGGATTTCCCCCACACCCCCGACTGCAACTGGACCCCCCAACTACCCTCCCACACCCCCAAATATGCCCTGAACCCCCACGGGACCCCCCGACTACAACCCCCACCCCGCGACTACCCCACAATGCCTCACAGAACTCACCCCACAACTCCAACTGCCCTCTCCACCCCGAATACAACCCCACCCCCTCAAATACCCCCCAAATACCCTCCCACCCCAGACTATCCTCCCCACACCCCGACTGTCCTCCCCACCCCATGACTACACTCCCACGCCCCCAAACGCCCTCCCCACCCATGACTACATCCCCCTGCTCCCAACTACCCTCCTCACCCCCGACGCAACCACTGTCTACCATCCCCACCCACCCTACTGATCACCCGAACACACCCACTAACTCCCGTACTGATCACCGCACTGATGACCACCCGATCTCCCCTACTGACCATCCCCCCCACCACTGACCAACACCCCATTGACCCTCCTCTCATTAACAACAACCCCCCACTTATCACCCCCCTTGACCAGTTGAACCCCCCCACTGACCACCCAACACCAACCACTGATCATTTCCTACTGACCACCCAACCCCGTGCACTTACCACCACCTCACTGACCACCCGACCGCTCCCCACCACTGATGGCCCCCCTCACTGACCACCTGCCCCTCCCCCCCCAACTGATCAACCAACCCCCCACTGACCACTCTGATCCTCATGCCCTCAACCTACTCTACCTGCCTGACCCAAACTATCCCCTCCCCGCACCTTTCCAATTCTGCTCACTTACCTCATACACTTACCTTCTCCCTGGCTTCTCAAAGTGACTGGACCTTTAAACTTACCTGTTTAATGGCAACTAGTACTGTAAAAAAGGGGGCATGTCTTCATTATCTCCGACTCAGCTCACAAGGCCTTGGGAACCCACTGCACTGCATCTTTCTCACTCGGTGCAAGTTGGAGGGTTGGGCAAGAAAGGTGTAGCTGCATTTCAGGGTAAATAACTAGGAGCAGAGTGGCAATCCGACTGTGATTGCCATCCACAGAAGTTACAGCCCTATTTGACTCTGCCTAATCCCATTATGATTTTCTAAGTATCCTGCTATAAACCCCTTAATAATAGATTCTAGCAATTTGATGTTAGGCTAACTGGCCTATAGTTCTGTCCCCCTTTTTCTTGAATAAAAATGAGCTTTTTTCCAATCCATTGGGACCCTCCTAGAATCTAAGGAATTTTGGAAGATTATAACCAATGCCTCCACTATTTCTGCAGCCATTTCTTTTAAGACCCTGGGATGCAGGCCACCTGATCCTGAGGACTTGTCAGCCTTTGTCTAATAGTTTTTCTAGTGCCTTTTCTCTGATGATGTTGATTGTTTTGAGTTTCTGCCTTCCTTTCACCTCTTGCTTTTCAAGTATCTTTGGGAAGTTTTCCAAGCCTCATACAGTGAAGACAGACAAAGAGTACCTGTTTAACACCTCTGCCATTTCCTTGTCTTCCATTATCAATTCCCCAGACTCACTCGCGAGAGGCCCACACTAGTTTTAGTTAATCTTTTCCTATTTAATTACTTATAAAAACTCTTACTATCTGTGTTTATATTACTGGCTAGCTTTCCCTCATACTTTCTCCCTCTTTTAAAAATCACTCTTTGCTAATTCTTAAAACCTTGCATATTTAGAGTTTAACACCTGCGTTTTATGACCTACCGCTAATTTTTGCGGGTTTTTTTACGTCACAAAGACTGACTCGTATCTCCTGTTATGGCTGAGTCGTGAAGGGCATACCTGCCAGACTGAGACTGAGGCAGGTGGTGAGAGAGCCAACAAGAGAGAAAAAAAGCGTTTGATCTTCTCTTTGCCAATCGATCTGCTGCAGATGCATCTGCTCATCTGCACAGGCCTTGTGGAGAGAAGCTGCCATCTTCACACTGAGCATACCCTCTATTCTGTTGTTTGACATTACCACTTTGCTAAATTGGATAGAGTCACAACAGATCAAGCAACTCAAAACTGGTCATCCATAAAGCACTATGGGCTATCAGCAGCAGCAGAATTGTATTCAACCACAATCTGTAACCTCATAGCTTGACATATCACTCACTTTACCATTATCATCAAGCTGGGGGTTCAACCCTGGTTCATTAAGGAGTGCAGGAGAGTATGCCATGAAAAGCACCTAAAAATAAAGTGCCAACCTGGCAGAGCTACAACACAGGGCTACACGCATGTTAAAGAGTGGAAGCAGCATGCTGTAGACAGAGCTAAACGATCCCAAAACCATTGAATCGGATGGCGTAGCCCAGCATGTGAGTGCAAAATACAACACTGAAGCATTTATTCAGCCTGAGCTGCTAAGTGAATGATCTGGGCCCTGAAGACTCATGCTCCAGAACCAGCAGCACCTCTAGCCAATCTGTTTCAGTGCATCACTGGTATTTACCGAAAAGGTGAAAAATTGCCCAGGTATGTCCTGACCACAAAAAGCAGGATGAATCCAATCTGGCCAATTACTGGTTCTTGTGCTATGGGGACTGTTAGAATTGTTATCTGTGAAATGCAGCTGGTCAAATTGGAATCGTTTAGGTTGAACAATTCTATTCCGCTTCATTTCTTACCTGCTCTTATTGTGATTCAGCACCTTCAGTGAGAGATGGCTTTAGCTCTTAGCAAGACGTAGAATCAGTTTGGATAAGAAATAGTAAAGTTAAGAGGTCACTTGCGGGAGTAGTTTATATACTCTAAAACAGTATTTACACTGTAGGACATCGCATACAGGAAGAAATAAATAGGGTGTGTAAGAAACAATCATGGGTGACTTTAATCTACATGTAGATTGAGCAAATCAGATTGGCAACGGTAGCCTGGAAAATGAGTTCATAGAGTGTATTTGAAACAATTTCTTAGAGCAATTCGTTCTCGAGCCAACCAGGGAGCGGGCTAATCTAGGCCTGGTACTGTGCAATGAGACAGGATTCATCAGCTGATGGAGGGCAATTGGTGGTAATCAGCAGGAGGTTTCCTTGCCTGTGTTTGATGCCATGATACTTCATGGGGTCTGCAGTCAATGTTGAGGACCCTCAAGGCCATTCCTTCCTGATTGCTTTTCCAATTTTGGCACAGGTACCCTGATATCAGTGAGGAGAACTTTGCAGAATTGACCAGCAGTGTGTGCCTTTGTCATATCTGAATCTGGTGCATAGATCAATGTTAAGTGGTCCATTAGATTTTATGCAACTGAGTGGCTTACTCGGCCATTTCAGAGGACAGTTAAGGGTCAACCCCAATGCTCTGGAGTCACATGCAGGTCAGACCATTTTAGGACAACAGATTTCCTTCCTAAAGGACACAAATAAACTCAATCCCACAACCAAATCTAAGCTCTGCAGTCCTGCCACATCCAATCGTGAATGATGGTAGATAATTAAACAACTCACTGGAGGAGGTGGCTCCACAAATATCCCCATCCTCAGTGATGGAAGAGCCCAGCACAGCAGTGCAAAAGGTAAGGCTGAAGCATTCGCTACAATCTTCAGCCAGAAGTGCTGGGTGGGTGATCCATCTCGGCCTCCTCCGGATGTCCCCAGCATCACAGATGTCAATCTTCTGCCAGTTCGATTCACTCCACATGATATCAAGAAGTGACTGAAGGCACTGGATACTGCAAAGTTTATGGACCCTGACAACATTCTGGCAATAGTACTGAAGACTTGTGCTCCAGAACTTGCCGCAATCCTAGCCAAGCTATTCCAGTACAGCTACAACACTGGCATCTACCTGGCTACGTGGAAAATTGCCCAGGTATGTCTTATACACAAAAAGCAGGACAAATCCAACCCGGCCAATTACCACTCCTTCAGTCTACTTTCGACCATCTGTAAAGTAATGGAAGGGGTCATCAACAGTGCTATCAAGTGGCACTTGCTTAGTAATAACCTGCTCACTGATGCCCAGTTTGGGTTCTGCCAGGGCCACTCAGCTCCTGACCTCATTACAGCCTTGGTTCAAACATGGACAAAAGAGCTGAACTCCCGAGGTGAGGTGAGAGTGACTGTCCTTGACATCAAGGTAGCATTTGATCGAGTGTGTCATCAAGGAGCCCTAGCAAAACTGGAGTCAATGGGAATCAGGGGGAAAACTCTCCACTGGTTGGACTCATACCTAGCACAAAGGAAGGTGGCTGTGGTTGTTGGAGGTCAGTCACCTCAGCTCCAAGACATCACTGCAGGAGTTCTTCAAGGTAGTGTCATTGGCCCAACCACCTTCAGTTGTTTCATCTATGACATAAAAATAAAAACAAAAAACTGCGGATGCTGGAAATCCAAAACAAAAACAGAAATACCTGGAAAAACTCAGCAGGTCTGGCAGCATCGGCGGAGAACAAAGTTGACGTTTCGAGTCCTCATGACCCTTCAACAGTTCTACCATCTACAAGATGCACCGCAGGAATTCACCAAGGCTGCTTAGACAGCACCTTCCAAACCCACGACCACTGCCATCTAGAAGGACAAGGGCAGCAGATAGATGGGAACACCACCAACTGCAAGTTCCCCTCCAAGTCACTCACCATCCTGACTTGGAAATATATCGCCGTTCCTTCACTGTTGCTGAGTCAAAACCCTGGAACTCCCTTCCTAACAGCACTGTGGGTGTACCTACATCACATGGACTGCAGCGGTTCAAGAAGGCAGCTCACCACCACCTTCTCAAGGGCAACTAGAGATGGGCAATAAATGCTGGCCCAGCCAGCGAAGCCCACATCCCGTGAATGAATAAAAGAAAAGTTGAATTTTTATGAGAACCTTGTAGTTTCATGGTCACTATTACTGATACTATTTAAATCCAATATTGATAATATTTTATTCCAGATTTATTTAGTTAACTGAACTTAAATTCCCCACTAGCACAGTGGAATTTGACCTCACATTTCTGAATTACTAGTTCAGTAATATAACCAGTATGCTATCATGTCCCTTAAAAATTCTTTCGAGTTATCAACAGTCACAAATTGCAACTCTTTCGAGTACAATCACAGTTCTTGGTTTCCGGGAGTGGGACATGAACCCACAACCCTCTGATTCAAAGGCGAGGGTGCTATGAACTGAGCCACAGCTGACACCTCTACCATGTCCCTTAACGGGAACTAGAGCAGGAGACCAGCTAATGAAAAAGTTGATTAGTTTTATTATTACTAGAGGAATAGTGGCTTTGAAGTGTGGTTTTTAGAGATTCTGCCACATTTCCCAAACACACTCTCTTATCAAATACATTCCCCATAATTTGTTACCTGATGTATTAAATGATTAGATGATTGGAAGTGATTTGATAAAGAGCCCACATTCAGGTGATAATAGTACCAATAATAGAGGGAAGGAGTTCAACTCATGGCCACCTAATATTCTGGTGTAAAGTCAGCATTTGACCTCACAATTTCACGTGGTGATTTGTTGCACTCAAATTCTAGCGAAAGTTTGCTGGACGCCATATTGACTTGGGTGACTATTAATCATCCAGAGTGTCAGCCTGACACAGGTGTTAAACTCTTTAACTATGTAAATCAGGATATAACACTGGTCATGGGACCCTGAATGGGAAATTCAAGTACATGCTCCTTACCAACCTGAATGACCTCCTACCCTCCCCACGCAGCAAGCCACAGAAGGCCATCTGTTTGACGCCATATTCACTGGTGATAATTAAAGAGGCGCAAGGCTGAATTGGACTCCAGTCATAGGCTGGCATGGGGCGACACTGATATACTGACTTTAGCCCAGTTTTGGGCATATGTTGAAATCCTTGTCATTAACATTCATTCAGGAGCTTAAACCTGCATGGCTAAAACATGTGCTGCAAAACTGACAGGGTCGCAGTGAAAGTTGTGAAGATGCTTTAAATATATTGGCTGTCTACTTTCAGAAGAGGGTCAACATGCCTTTAGAATGGGTCAGTCACTGTCTGTTAGCTCTTAGACAAATTCTAACAAAAGAAAGGCAGTGAATCACGAGAACACAGAGTTATAAACCTTTCTGAAGTCAATGTGGTGAGTACAATTGAGCTAAAATTTTGGCACCTAGCCATCAGAAGGACAGCCCAACTGAATTCATGAAGATCAGATCGAGTTCAGCAAAAACTGTCATAATAAGTGGCAGGTTTATAGTGGGGCATATTGTCCCCTGTGTATAAAGTTAGTAATGGTAGTTTAGTGGAAAGCATTTTATTTTCTTAGGCACTGAGATAAATGTAAACCAATGTATTCCGAGGGGAGTCCAACATAATGAGAATAATCCAAGAAAGTAATAACAATGAAGGCCATTCAAGCTACCCATGTGCAGGAACTATTCAAACCATTTTCATCTCCATTCTGGACATGGTCTGTGTTATTCTGCTCTCTGGCCTACGGAGAATATCCAATTCCCTTGAATATTCCAAACAAGCCTTTTCCATAAAATCACTCAGCTATAATTGACTCCACTTTGCTTAGTATAATTATGTTCCCAGTTATCATCTCCAGGCTTCATTACCATTTCACTAAATCTTTTCAAGTCTAAAAACTCAGGTCACATTCCCCACACACTTATTACCATAACTTCATAGCTCCAGATTTAAGACCTGATTTTGCGTTGCTTTCATTTTTGAACAGTACCAAAATTTGTTCTTTCATAATCATATGACCAAAATCAGACAGAAGTTTTCAATCCATTTTCCCCAATGCTGAAAAAGCCATTAAACAGATACAGAATAATGTGCCCTTCCACACAAACCGTGAAGGGGTGCACCCTACTTGTATTCCAGTGTTACAGTCCAACAAGGATGTGAATTTATCTCACACCTTTAATGTGTGACCAAACTGTCCAAAAGAGCTTGAGAGGCAAAATCAGACAAAAATGGATGCTACGCCAAAGTAGGAGTTATTAGGGGAGGTGACCAAAGAAGCAGGTTTTAAGGAGAGGCTTAACGGAAGAGAAGGCAATGGATAGACAAAGGGGTTGAGGGAATAGAAAGAAAGTAGGGCCTATCAGCTGATGGCATGGCGGTCAGCAGCACTCAGAGGTGCATGAGGGTTACAGCTGGAGCAACTGGGAGTTTCAGAATGGTGGGGGATTCTCGGTCTGGGGCAGGACAGAAAAACGCAGCCAGTCCATGAAGGGATTTAAACACAAGGATGAGAAGATATTTTGAATTGCCGGTATTGAGGGACTGAAACCTAATGCAAGTGATACAGGGGTCATAGGTGTGCAGGATTTATTGCAGGATAGGGTACATGGAACAGAGTTTGGGATGAGCTGAAGCTCACAGAGGGTGAAGGATGAGAGGCCAATCAGGACAGCATTAAAATAGCCAAGCCTTGAGGTGACAAGTAGGGATAAGGTTAAGTGGAAGATGGGTTGCTGTAGGAGCAGAGGTAGGCAATGTTACAAAGGTGGAACTAGGTACGCTTTAGAATGGAGAGATTATGCTGTCAGGAGCTCAATTTAGGGTCGATATAGATGCCTAAGCTGAGCTCATGGCTGGAAAGTGTTGTAATATGCCTTTAAGGAATAGCAGCATGCCATCACTTCAAGGGAAGTGTGTCATGTCACCCAGTCTTAGTTTCACTTTGGCCTGCACAGTGCACACAGCTCTGTTGCTGATGCCCCCAAGCCTTCTATCCATGTATATATGTTCTCATGTGCCTAGTTTAAATAAATGAACCCACAATGTGTTTACACGATCCTTAATGACTGATTGGTGCCTTCATCTCATTATAAAAACATGGCAGAAGGGGGAGATGGAGTTGGTACCAAGAGTGTGGAGTTTTTCATGAGGGCTGAGGCCAAAGGCTTCTGTCTTCCCAATGTTTAACTGGAGAAACTGACAGCTCATTCAAGGCAGGATGTCAGACGAACAATCTGACAGATACATTGGAGCAGTTGAGACAGGTGTTGGAAAGGTAGAGCTGGGTGTCATCTCCATTCATACTGAAACTAATCCAGTGTCTTCTGATACACTGGCTGTTACCAGATAAGTAAAAGCTGGGAGGTCAGACATGGTGCAGCATCTTGCAATGACTGATACATTGAGGATGGGGTTTTTGAGGAGGAGGGACTGATGACTTTGAAAGGGAGGGAGATAGTACTTGAGGAGAGGGAATAATGTCAGCTAGAATGGGGGCCAGAAGAGAAGATGGATGGATCAACAGTCACGTGCAAATAAAGTCAAAGGAATAAGATGTGGATTTCTGGATATGCACAGATTGAAAATGGCATGAGAGGGAATGGGAGCGAAACTAGTCAAATTATGGGTTCGAGGCCTTAGCAAGATTTCGAGAGGAAGAGGGAAGCTTGGGAGTGTGCTCATGAATGTGACCCATCACTGTGTACCATAGCATGTACAGGACTAATTCACATTGGTGCAACACCTGAGGTGCAACTACACATAAAGAGGAAGAAAAATACACTGAAATATATGCAGATAATTCCCATGGAAACTCACTGTTGAGGAAGGATTTCTTAGGAGCAGTAATGATGTGACTGGTCATTACGTTTTACCATCCATATTCTACTAATAGTTCACAATATTACCCACTGCTGCCGATTTAGTTCATCGGTTTAACTAATTTGGAAAAGGATGCTAAGCACTGATGTTGATTTCACAAGTAACTGAACTTTTGCTTCCAAATCTAATGAAAACAGTACCTAACTTTAGCAAGTTATTTGGAGATTCGGTGATATGAGAAAATTTATTTTTGGAAAGCTAAGATTAGACCCATGAAAACAAACAGAACTTTGTAACCCTTTTTATCAGAAATAAAGACAGTTCCAAGTCTGAAAGACCTACCATAGAGCGTGCAAGCTCTTGGTAATTACATTTACAAAAAGCAACTTACAATCCATATAAAGTAATGAATACATTGTCAGACACTGATTTGTATCGAGCTTAAAATAATGATTCAAATATAGCTCTAATCACATTTACCCATTGCATCTGTCTTTAACTCATCTGCCTATCCAATCTCACCTTGAATCCCAGAACAGGAATTAAACCCTTTTACCCATTTTAAGAAAAATAGGCCACTGCAAACAAGTGATGTTTATTCCAGAATTCCACTTGCAAGGGTGAATGTTGATCAAGACACTTAGAGAGTTCCATGATCTTCACTAAAAAGTGCATCAGAACCTTTCGCATCTACCTGAACAGGCAGTTTTGGGCCTCAGTTTAAACTCTCTTCTATAAGATGGGACTTCCATCTATTTAAACTTTAGTTTGACTCAGTTGGTTGTACACTCACCCCTGAACCAGGGATTATGGGTTAAAAGCCCTTTTTAGGAAATAAACACATCATCTGGGCTGACAATTCAGTGCAGCACTGAGGGGCTGCTGTATTGTTGGAGATCCCATCTTACAGGAGAGAGTTTAAATCGAGGCCCAAGTTTGCCTGTTTAGGTGGGTGTAAACGATCCTGAGGCATTATCCAATGAAGATCAGGGAATTCTCGAAATGCCTTGGTTAACATTCATCCCTGAACCAAAGCACAAGTGAGCTGGTCATTCCTCTCATTTGCTGCGTGTGGGACCTTGCATATTGGCTGCTGCATCTGCTTACATACTAGGGTTGCCAACCTTCCAGAATTGCTCTGAAATGTCCAGGAATTAATTATTAATCTCAGGAACACTGCTGTAAACTAGGAAAGAAAATCATGGGGAGCATTAAAAAAGAAGCGCGTTTCTCTGATTTTCTTTCACCCCTTTCGTTTTATTAGTTGCTAACACTGGGGAGGGGGAGAAAAGGTAATTTGACTGGGTGGATCAATTGGAGGCGGAAGGTCGTGTGATGAAACCTCTTAGGAATACATTTAACCAGGGTTCATGGAAAGATAGCATCATAGAAATTTACAGAACAGGAAGTGGCCATTTAGCCTATTGAGTGCGAGCCAGCCACAAAAGAGCTATTCAACCTAATCCAACTTTACAGCCCGTGGTCAGTTAGCACTGTAAAGTTATAGGAATTCAAAACCAACAACAACAACTTTGAGCACACATCCAAGTACTTTTTAAATGCAGTGAGGGTCTTTGTATCTATCACCCTTTCAGGCAGTGAGTTCCAAAACCCTACCAGCCTGTGGGTGAAAAAGATTCTCCTTAATTCCCCTCTAACCATTCTACAATTACCTTAACTATATGCTCCCTGTTTATTGGCCTCGGCTGAAGAAAATAGTTGTCCATTCTATGTGTAACCCTCTTAATTCTACACAGCTCAACTGGCAACCCTACTAATTACTAATAGTGAATGTACTTAAAAAAATGCATTTATTGGTTGTAAATTATTTTGGGATGATCTACGGGTGTGAAATATGAGTTAATTCTTTCTTAAATTTAATCTATGTTGGAATAATCTTGCACTCACATGCGTGAAAATCCCCACAAACCAAAACCATTGTTAGCGATAGGTTGTGACTGCCTGATGTAACGACCATGGATGCATGGTCAAGACCAGTTGCATTTTTCTAGAGCAGCAAGTATCATGTGGCCACATCTGTGATTTGATCTTCCTTCATTTTGAGACAACCTGGATGTACAGAGAACGTTCTAATCTTGAATCAATCATAATGGGACCTAAAGCTTTTTTCCTCTGTGCCCTCGCAGCTGGCCACTGCTTGTCAGATTACCAGTATAGTCATCCATTTATAATGGTGAAGGAGAGGCTAGGAGAATACATTGGTGGGTCTCTGAAAACATTTGACTGGTGGAGAGAAATCCTGCCCTCTGGTGGCTGGTTTCTCTCGCTCTCCCTTCTTATTCATTTTATTGCATCCTTTGAAAAAAATCATGGGGAGGATTTTTCCCTCATCGGGCGGGCTCTGCGGATCGGGGGAGGGGGCGTGGTCTGAAAGCCGCCCGCTGCCCGCGATCGGGGCCACACCATGATTTCAGGCTGGCAGGCCAATTAAGGCCCGCCCAGCGTGAAATGCGAGCGGCAGCTCTCAGCACTGCCTATGCAGGGGGTGGGAGGAGGGCAAGCGCGAACTTGGCGTATGCACACAGGTGTGGTCTTGAAAATCTCCTCGAGGCCCAGAGCTGCCTTAGGGAGATGAACATTTTTCAAAATAAAAGAAATAAAACTCATGTCACATAAGCAGGGGCGTGTTATTAATTAAATTTTAAAACTTTTATTTTTAATTTGCTGTTGGAAACCTTACCCCGCCCGTGGATGAGGTTTCCTAAAAAATGCAAAGGTTTTAAGACGGCACAGACTAGAAGGGCCGAATGGCCTGTTTTCTGTGCTGTAGTGTTCTATGGTTCTATGGTTCTATGGCCGCTTGGCCTTTTCACCTGCATGCCAACCATAAGGTTGGGCAGGCAGCAAAAAATACCATTCATTTACATTGTTAATGGCCTTAATTGGCCTTTTACTTTCAGCTGGCGCGCTGCTGACTCCAGCACGTGCCCGCTGACCGAAATATTGCACGAGTGCGCGATGATATCAGGATGCTCGTCTGACGTCATTGCACGTCATTTTACATTTGGTCGGGTCAGGCATGCGCCCGCCCGCTCGCCCAGTTAAAAATTCTCCCCCGTATTTCCAAACTTGTATCGAATTTTGAATTTGGAAGACCATTTTATGGTCCAAATGCAAAGCTAGGAAGAATTTCAATGTTCATGCATAAAGATAACAAACCGCAGCAAAAAAAACAAATTCAATAGAAGGAAAACAACAGAAATAGCAGAAAAGCTTAATGAATCACCTGGTTTCACTTACAGAAAATATAGATGCTGGCTTGAATCATGATTTTTAAAATTATTCTTTCCTGCCCTTCACGAATTGGCAAACTCCTTTGTCATGATTAGTAATGTGAGCTAATCGATGTGTCTTCGTGTAGTACACGTAATTTACTTTGTCTTGGTGAAATATTTGTGGCAGGGCAAATTTTCAAATTCATTTGAAACTGTTTTTACTGAAAAACTGATTTTCTTTGACAGGATAAATGCATTTGGGGCATTATAACCTGGAGAAGTAAGAAAACATTCAAAAATGACAAACAACGTGGATGCGCACCAACAGTGAAACACTTTAAATACAATAATATGTTTGTCATGCCCAGTAAAAGGCATGTCATATTCATAACTTTAAACATGGTCTGTGCTTGTATAGGAGCTTCTGGAACTGCCTTTATTTGTTTAAAAATGGACACTGATGAATTGTTAAGATGGCTGCTAAGGAGGTCAGGTGACTTTTATAACTTCAACCCAGGCTATCAAGCTTCCTGAAAGTTCCAAATTGAATCACACTGGGTGGGGCTCTCCCCCTTGATGGACATACATGGACAGCACTCCTTAGTGGAATTCATACCTGCCATTGTTAAGCTTACTCCAAATTGTTCAAAGCTTACTCCAAAACACAAGTCAATGGACTCCTGCACTCTATGTCTCCAGGTTTGCAATTTAACAAAGGAAATCTGAAGAGACCAGTAATCCACAAGTAATGGGTGAAAGACTAGTACCTACCTTCTATTGTATATCAATATCTAGTGTCCATGTGACTGAAACTGGTCCTCTGATACTGAAAGACCACAATCTATCTTGTACTGTTTATCAATGGTCATTGACCATGTGACTGAAACTAGCTCTCTGATACTGAAATCCAAAACTCAGAAGCGATCCGGGGCCACTCTATGGAATAATTCCGACAAAACAACAGCTACAGGGAAAGGCTGTGACACATTTGCCCTTTAAGAACAATTAGGCTTAAAAGCACTTTTTTAAAAAAAAGCCTTCCTGCCTGATTCCAAAGCTCTGAGTTTACCTGTAAAGTCATTGCGCACCCTGACACAACAGCTACAAACGCCTGACTTCATGACCTGCTGAACATTCTTTCCTTCAAAGTAATCCTGGTGTCTGACGCCCCCCAGCCACCTGAACTTAGATGAGTTATAATTTAAGAGTGAGAAAAGCTTCCTTCTTCATGAGACTTGCAGAGAGACATGAACTGTTAACTATTCTTTTGGTTTAATATTTGTAGAAGTGGACTATCTACTTTAATTGTATCTTTCTACAGTGTATGGTGTGTGATTGATGTAGCAATTACACCTTTTGGGGTGAGCCTGTAAACCCACACAAGTCTGCTGCTGGTAATTTTAAACTGACCACACATGAACAGCGGTTAGAAACACACACATCTACCTTTTTAAAAATACACCACACTGATTACTGGCAGAAGGGGAGGGAATTAAGGGTTAATTAAGGCCTTAATTGGCCCGCCAGTGTGAAATCGTGGTTGGCTTCCCGATCGCCCCCGCCCGTCCCCACCAAGCCTGCCTGACAAGGGAAAAACCCTTCCCAAAATATATGTTGAGCTCCAAACCACTGAAATTTCAGAACCGGGGAGGCTATTTGGTCCATCTAAGCCAGTGCTACTGCTAGTTTTTCAAGTGAACTTATATACCTGGTACCTCTAATCCCAGTCCATTGCCCATCTCGTCCATTTCCATGTCTGAGCCATACGAAAATTCTATTTGCTCCTTTGTAAAGGGGCAGATGTTAATTTTACTTAAGCTGTAGATCTTTTGCAGTTCCTCCATCAGACTGTACGTGCAGAGAAAATACCACTTTAACACTGTGAATTCATGGTGCATTAGGACTTTATAAATGGTCTTTTTCAGTTGAGTAATGAAGATGGCTAGTTGAACAAGGCACTCGAGCAGAAAGGCACACATTATAATCTCGTTTATTTTGGTGGGTTGGTTCCTGCATGGTAATTCCACGTGAAGTTTGAATACGCACAAAGGCTATTATGAAGTGGCTGGAAAGCAAACTTGCAATACAGGAATGCAATACAGAAGGGTAACTTTGTCAAACTCACGTACGATGAGGAGGTCTGTGGGGCATGCCGGCCTTCACGGTCAAATTTTCCATATGTAATCCTGTTGAATAAGGCTTTGGCACCAGGAGGGTTGATTTGTAAAATCCCCCCTGTGGAGTATGTGCCAGCAGATTTGCTATTTATTTGTAAGAGTGAGGATAAATCATCAGCTATTCTGTCCCAGGCTAATCAGATATAGGTATAAATATATTTGTGATGGGACAGCTTCTTTCACAACTGGTAGTCATCAGAGGATATAACAATACACACTTTAATGAGTCATTCCCTATTGAGACATCTCACTGCACTTAATATATGCCATCTTACTGTCTGCTATAACCCTGAGTCGCTACCTTGTGGTGTTCTGCTGCTCGAGGACTCATACAATCCTCAGCTGCGAGTGACTGAGAGGTTTGGTTTCTCTTAGAGATGACATTATTACCAGGCTACACTCAAGATGGGCTCAGATTCTCTAACACCCAAATTTATTTACAAGAACTAAATTAAGACACGTAAATTAGGACAGTTATCCTCCGTAACTGTAGCTGCTTATATTGTTCCTCCAGGGTTTCTGCGGTTTTCCTTCAAAGGGACAGCTGAGGATGGGGAGGACCCTGTGGAAATTCTCCCCACCATCCCCCAATCTGTTAAAACTGCCCTCGACTCCTGACAGCAGTCAAAATAGTCCCAGTCTTTGTATCAAAAATCTGCAATACTCTTCAGCATTTGCTTTTCTTTCTGTTTTTTATGCAAGGACATAGTAATTCCCACGCTTTCCTGGTTCAGTCCTTCTCCTCCTGTCTGCCTTTCAGATCAGATGCTTAAATTAGCCTGGAATGTCCAGTCAATTCTGGATAAATTGAAGAAAACTGCTCATTTATAACAGCGCTGTCTCTGCTGATCCCATCTCAGGGGTTGAGTGATTCACATTACTCAAAAGATGCCTTTCTGGCTGGATTAGGAGATTAATGTTGTATTAGTTGTGGAGGGATGTGAATTAACTTCTAAAAAACTGACATGCCGGAGCCAGACAGACATTTTAGGCCTTCCCCAGTTTCGGCTTTACCTCCTCCTCCTCCTCCTTCAGGTTGGCAGGGGGCATCGACAACCATTGACTTCCATTGGATTGGTCCATGATTATGACTGGCAAAGTGCTGCAGTGGTTTGTCGTTGCCTTCTGCAGTATGGCTGACCAGGAAACTCTCCCACCTTTACCGCCTGCCATCAGGCGTATTGGGAGGATTCACAGGCTGATAATCAACGTGTTTGGCCACGTACCCTGAAGTGGGATTTGAACCCAGAGCTTTTGGCTCAGAAATGGGGACCCCACCACTGTGCCACAAGATGCCCTTTTACATTCATACAGTACCAATCAAGTTATGCATTTATACACAATACCAGTTCTTCCTTTATCTACCTATGTAAGCATTGCCCGTCATGGCTTAGTTAGTAGCATTGTTACCTCTGAGCGAGAAGATTGTGGATCCCAGTTGCATTTCAGAGACTTTGATCCCAAAATCCAGGCCAACACTTCAGTACAGTACGAAGAGAGTGCTGCACTATCGGAGGTGTTGTCATTCGAATGGTATATTAAACTGATGGTGCTCTCAGGTAGATAAGAACAGAAGAGATAGGAGTAGGAGTACACCATATATTGAGTCTGCTCTGCCATTCAATATGATCATGGCTGACCTTTGACCTCAACGCCACGTTCTCTGGTTCTCATGCCCTTTGATTTCCCTAGAGTCCAAAAATCTATCTCAACCTTGAATATATATATACTTTTTATTTGTTCATGGAATGTGGACATCGCTGGCACGGCCAGTATTTATTGCCCATCCTTAACTGTCCTCGAGAAGGTGGTGATGAGTCACCTTCTTGAATCTGTGATGTGGGTACACCCCAAGTGTTGTTAGGGAGGCGGTTCCAGGATTTTTACCCAACAATGGTGAAAGAACAGCAATATATTTCCAAGTCAGCATGGTGTGTGGCTTGGAGGGGAACTTCCAGTTGGTGGTGTTCCCATATGCCTGCGGCCCTTGTCCTTCTAGATGGCAGAGGTCACGGGTTTGAAATGTGATCAACAACTGAGCATCCAGGGGTAGAGGATTCCATAAATTCGCAACCCTCTGAATGAAGAAATTCCTCCTCATTTCAGTCTTAAATTATTGACCCCTTCTCCTGAGATGATGCTCCCTAGTTCTGCACTCTCAAGTATAGATCCATTCTACACAAACTTTCATCATAGTGTTAGGACCGGGATGGGAGGAGTGTGCGAATTATCGAGCCCCGCTACTCCATAGGCCGTACCATTAATTTAAATGTTTAACTTTCTCACAAAATGGCCATTTATTTACCTACACCTCTAGTACCCAGAAGAAAAGAGATTCTGACTGGGCTTCTTTCAAAAACTCAGAATGATTCATTTATTCTAAAATTAGCTTCTTTTAACAAGTTGTAAGCACTGGTTAACACACAATTGCAATCAGGAAGTATAACTATCTATTTCTTCCTAAAGAATTCCCCCAGCACACACATAGACACACACACAGACAAACAAAGGACAAGCAGATAGTCTCTCTGCAGAGATGGGTTTTGGAGAATGGGTATTATAAAATAAAGGATAAAGTCCGCATGGTCTCGAAATTGTCAACCTGGAGTTCAGTCATGTGAAGAAGCTGGTCATGGTGGATGCCTGGAAGCTCTCACCACTGGTTTCAGCTTTTTAGGACTAAATGCAGACTAGTTACACTGGGATGAGGGTTCTCTGGCTACAGGTTGATAGCCACGCACAATTTGAGGCAAGGTAGAGAGAGGGAGCCAGTCAAGGTAGCCTTCCTTTCTCAGCTTGCTCTCCAACAAGACTGCCTTCAAAACAAGCAGGTTCACAACTGAAGTAGTTTTTTCTCTCTCCCATGTGATTGCCTTTTTGCTTCCCAGATTTTCATTAATGAAAGTGCTTTGCAGTTCAACACAAACAAACAACTCCTTCTCAAGTACCATTTAGGTCAGGTGATTTCTTGGCAGAGGCCTGCTTGTTGACAATTCCGCGGTGAACTTACGACCTTATTTTAAAAAGAAATCCCAGGTTAGCATCCAGCTGTCCAGATCATGCCAAATTCTTCCATTTTGCAAAAGAAAACTTCAGCCCTGAGAGATATGATTCTAACAATAAGTCAACCCTCTCATCCCAGCAATTAATCTAGCGTGTAAAAGATCTGATGACACTATTTTGCAAAAGAGCAAGGGAGTTCTTTCCAGTGTCCTGGTCAATGTTTATTTCTCAACCAATATCTAAAAACCAATTATCTGGTCATTATTGCATTGCTGCTTGTGGGATCTTGCTGTGTGTAAATTGGCTGCCACATTTCCTACAGCAGTGGCAACATTTCAAAAGCATTGAGGAGGGGACATCCTGAGGGCTTTTTTCTTCTTAGTATAGTGTGACAATGCTGTGGAATGAAAATGAAAAAGGCTGGAAATACCCAGCAGGTCAGCAGCACTTGTGGAGAGAAAAACCCAATTAACTGACGAGATCCTCTGGTCCTGCTCGACGGCCAGATTTGCCAGTGCTGCCGAAGTCAGTGGACTTTAGGCTGGCACGCTGCATTTTCAGGTCCTGCCTGTGATGGGGCCCACTGCAGCAGGGTCTGAAAATCTCAGCCAACGTTTTAGGTTCATGATCTTCTGTCAAAATGGAAAAGGTTGGAGATGTAATGAGTTTTAAGGCATTATAGAGGCAGGAAAAGAGGGAGAGAGGGAAGAACAAAAGGGAGGATCTGTGGTAGGGTGGATGGCATGCAAGATTAGATGATGAAAGGGATGATGGTACAAGGCAAAAGGAGATGTTAATGGCACCATGATGGATATAGAGGAGGTGTAAATGACAACAGCAGAACCATTACCAGCAGCTGCTGCCTGAGGAAATAGGGGCAGGACTGATCTTTCTTCGGATGGCAATTGTTGGTAATGATTCTGGATTCTCATCTATACCTACTCTAGACCAAATTTTTTTACTTGTCCCACTACCATCTCATTCTCACTTACACCATTGTTCCTCTTTATCATTTAATCTCTCATGTCTTTCATCCTTTCACAAAACATTAGGGGGAGGATCTTCCAGTTGGCGAGCGGGGGTGGGGTCCGCTCGCCGACGCATAAAATGATAAGGGATGACATCGGGTGGAACTCCTGATGTCATCCCGTGTCATTTCCATTTTCAGATTGGAGGGGGCGCAGCTGAATCAGCTGTGCACCCACCGACCTGTCAATGGCCTATTGAAGCCATTTAAAAAGTACTTAACATAATTAATGGACCTGCCCGTCCAACCTTGGGGTTGGCGGGCAGGCCGGGTGACCTGGTGGGCTTAAGATACAGCATGAAACCTCATCCACGGGCGGGATGAGGTTTCATGAGTGTTTTTAAATATTTAATAAAGGTTTCACGAAAGGTGATGGACATGTCCCAACTCATGTGACAGTGTCACATGAAGGGACATGTCAGGGAAATTTTGATATTGTCTCTTTAACATTTTTAAATTTGGAGACGATCTCCCTGAGGCAGCACTTAGCCTCAGGGAGATTTATGCGCTTTTTCGTGCGCATGCGCAAAAGAGCGCACTCTCAGCTGAGGGAATCCCCCCCCAACCACACAGGAAGCGCATAGCGCTTCCTGACGGACGTCACGCTGGGCGGGCCTTAATTGGCCCACCCGCGTAAAATGGCGGTGCGCCCCCAATCGGGGGTGCCAATTGGAGGCGCGCCTGCCCGCACCCGCTCCTGCACTTCCCCCACAACGGGGGGGGGAAAATTTCTCCCTAGGTTTATTCCTTTCCTGTCCCTTGCACTTTCCCTGTCTCTGTGTTTGCTTAATAGCAGTTACATCTTTAAATTCTTCCAATTCTGATGAAAGGACATCAACGTCAAGTGTTTCCTTCTTCACAGATGCTGCCTAATCTGCTGAATGTTTCCAGCATTTTCTGTTTTTAATACAGGTTTCTATTTTGCTTTTGACTGTCACATCTTAGAAAATCCCAACTTTTCAACGTTATGTTTTTGGTTTGCTAGTTAATTAAGATATATACCCCCATTCTTCAAGAAACCAGGCCTGTTTGCCAGGAAGGGGCAGGGGAGGAACCTCTACCCAGCCCTTCACTCATATTAACTGCCAAGAGTTGTGCAGTTTATCATTTGCTCGCTCTGGGACAGCACTTGTCATCTACACAGAGCTTTCCCAAGTGAAATGGATGAGACCAGAACCACATGGAGGACTCTGTATCTAAAAGCACATCATTTACCAACTCTGACACAGTATATTATGAGTCCCATGTGTTGTGCCATTTATGTCCACATGCTAAAAACAGAGTCAGCAGCATTTATAAGATCTGCCGTTTGAGAGATGTGGGAAGGCATCGCGATGAGGAGAAATGCAGCTTTCCTAACATGGCTCAGTTTCTGATTAAAAATAAGTAGGACAAGTATCTTTTTCTAGTTACTAATTATCAGCTAGGATGCTACATGATTAAATGAATACCTATTTGCAGATAATTTATTATTGTTTGGCAAGTGGCATTAACTCCCAGTAGAGTTTGCGTTGTAAGATCCTAATTAAAATTTGAAAAGCAGCACAACTTGAGGCTTCTTTCATGGGCATTAATTATCTTACAATCCCCATTCTGTCACAAATATTCAAGCATTACACCCAGAGAGACAATACGCCATCTACACACAAAATGGATTGAAATGGGAGAAGCTAGTATTCCTGGACCATTTCCCAATGGTTAAACCTTACTTAGGCTTCTTGCTTGTACAAAACGTCAGTCTAGTACTGCAGGGCCAGACCTCTGAATCCATATTCATCACATTAAACCTTGCCCGAGCGTTAATTGTGGGAAATACAAAACTTTGAAAATGATCCCAATGAATTTCAACATGCAGAGTGCGGCTTATAGGGGATCTAACCAGGTCAATCTAAAGGTTGAGTGAGAAACTTTCAACAATTTCAGCCGTACCTTTAACAATTCATTCATTCTCAATGTTAACTTGTTGACCACCTGCATTGCACCTGGGACATCAAGGTTTGCCTGATCGGAAAGAGAGGGAGCGAGGAAAGGTGAGGGGTGGGGGTGGAATACAGGAAGTTGGGGGAGGGAAAGAAACATGGGGGGGTGGCCATTAGAGGAAGATGGGGGAGGAGAGGAAACATGTGTGGGGAATAGGAAGGTGGGGTGGCTGAGGAAACATGGGGAGGTAGAAGAAACATAGGGGGGGGCAGGGAGATGGGGAGGTGAAGAAACATGGGGTGGGCAGGAGGATGGGGGAGGTGAGGAAACATGGGGGTTGGGCAGGAGGATTGAGGAGGTGAGGAAACATGGAGGGGGCAGGAAGATGGGGAGATGAGGAAACTTGGGGGGGCAGGAAGATGGGGAGGTGAGGAAACGTGGAGGGGGGGCAGGAAGATGGGGAAGTGAGGAAACATGGAGGGGGCAGGAAGACGGGGAGGTGAGGAAACATGGGGGGGCAGGAGGATGGGGAGATGAGGAAACATGAGGGAGGAGCATGAAGATGGGGAAGTGAGGAAACATGGGGGGCAGGAGGATGGAGAGGTGAGGAAACATGGGGGGGCAGGAAGATGGGGAGGTGAGGAAACATGGGGGGGCGCAGGAAGATGGGGAGGTGAGGAAACATGAGGGAGGAGCATGAAGATGGGGAAGTGAGGAAACATGGGGGTGCAGGAGGATGGGGGAGGCAAGGAAATATGGGGGGGAGGAGTGCAGGAAGATGGGGAGGTGAGGAAAAGTGGATGGGGGGGTGTTAGGAAGATGGGGAGATGAGGAAACATGAGGGGGGAGCATGAAGATGGGGGAGGTGAGGAAACCTGGGGTGAGGAGAGAAATGAGCGGAGTTTAAAACTTCACTTATTTTGAGGTAACTAACAGAATTTTTTAATTAATTCTTTCATGGGATGTGAGTGTCACCGGCAAAGCCAGCATTTGCTGCCCATCTTTTGCCCTCACTGGCTTGCTAGGCCATTTCTGTTAAGAATCAATCACATTGCTGTAATTCTGGAGGCACATGTAGACCCGACCAGATAAGGACAGCAGACTTCCTTCCCCACAGGGCATTAGTGAAACAGATGGGTTATAACAACAATCACTGAGAGTTGCCATGGTTACCATTACTGAGACTAGCTTTAGATTCAAGATTTAATTAATTGAGTTTAGATTCCACCAGCTGCCACAGTGGGATTTGAACACTTTTCCCCAGAGCATTAGCCTGGGCCTCTGGATTATTAGTCGAATGACATAACCACTGCACCATTTTTTCCCCCTAAATGGCTATAACATGGAGAATGACCATGAAAGCTGCTAAGAGGGGCTGTTGCACAGCTAAAAGCAAGGAGCCAGAGCTAAGAGACCAGAACATGCCACAGAAGCTGCAAATATGGCTAGTATCCAATCAACAAATTAATGGAAGTGTTAGAGAAGGAATCTATGGCCCAGTCCTCCCTCTGTCTCAACAATACCTCAAAAGCACCCATAAAGTTAAAAGGAGATTAGGCACATTAAACATCACATTACGTGATAGCTGTAGTGATCAGTGAGTGGAGACTACAGCCAGAATGAGACAGAGACCGAGTGAGTATATTTGGAAATTGGGTTCAAGTGGGGATTCAGTGCATGGGAGAAAGAGGAGCTTTAGGTAAGGTTTACTGCAAGAAGTGTGACTTAGAATAAGGTGCTGGGAGTTGGCTAATTAAGGGAGTTAGGGAAGGAAGGGAAAGAGATGCTCTTTTGCTTTCTGCTTTCTAACTTTCTCAGCCTTCAGGAAGTGTTTGTACTCTGCCAGAGGAGAAGAAGCTAGTTATTTGCTGAGTATCTGGTAAGTGACTATTATTCTATTTATTCTGTTCTTAAGTTTC
Source organism: Cetorhinus maximus (assembly GCF_964194155.1). NCBI lineage: Eukaryota > Metazoa > Chordata > Chondrichthyes > Lamniformes > Cetorhinidae > Cetorhinus > Cetorhinus maximus. Next base: position 50,393,775 of record NC_135890.1, on the reverse strand, counting down.
AAAATAGTCTAGCAACTAGTGGTAAGGTTAATAAAATATATAATAACAAAAGTAAAGTATATAATTGAATAAAATAATTAAATAGTTAATTAGAACACATTAAGGATGTCAGGACAGGTGATGTGTCACAGCTGCAGCATGTGGGAGCTCCTGGATGCCAGTTTGATCCAGGGCAAACACGACTGCAGTAAGTGTTTGAAATTTGAGCAGCTTCAGTTCAGAGTTTATGAGCTGGAGGCTGAACTACAGACTCTACGATGCATCAGAGAGGGGGAAAGTTACCTGGATTCTTTGCAACAGGAGGCAGTCATAGTTCTTATGACAGTGTCTTTTGATTTGGTCAGTGGTCATGGACAGGAGATTGCGACTGCGAGTGAGGCAGATAAGGGGACTCAGAGGGCAGGAGCGCAGGAGTGTGAGCCTTTGCAACTGTCCAACAGGTTTGAAGGTTTTTCAGCTTGTTTGGATGAGAGTGGGGGCTGCAGGGTGGATAAGCTGGCTGGCCATGTCACGGTGGTACAGGAAGCCATTTAAGTGGGGGGCACAAAAAGGAATGTAGTGGCAGTAAGGGATAGTATAGTCAGAGGGATTGACACCATTCTCTGCAACAAAGAGCATGAGTCCAGACAGCTGTGCTGTCTGCCCAGTGCCAAGGTTTGGGACATCTACTCGGGGCTGGAGAGGAACTTGCAGTAGGAGGGGGAGGACCCAGTTGTCATGATCCATATAGGTACCAATGACATAAGCAGGACAAAGAAGGAGGTTTTGCATAGTCAGTATGAGGACCTAGGCACCAAATTAAGAAGCAGAACCTCAAAAGTCACAATCTCTGGATTATACCTGAGCCACGTGCAAATTGGCATTGGACAAATCAGATTAAGGAGGCGAATGTGTGGCTCAAAGAATGGTGTGGGACAATTGGGTTCCAGTTTATGGGCATTGGCACCAGTACTGGGGAAAGTGGGATCTGTATCATTGGGACAGTCTACACCAGAACCGTGCTGGAACCAGTGTTCTTGTGAGCTGCATAACTAGGGAAGTAGAGAGGGTTTTAAACTAAATAGTGGGGGCAAGGGATCAAATTTGGGAAAAGGCAAAATACTGCGGAGGCTGGAAATCTAAAATAAAAAGAAAAGCTGCTGGAAAAACTCAACAGGTCTGACAGCATCTGTGGAGAGAAAGACAGAGTTAATGTTTCGAGTCAGTATAACTCCTCTTCAGAGCTTCTTCATTCCCTCTTCATTTGGGAAGATGTGGTAAACCAAAGAGTAGAGACAAGGCAAAATCTAACAGTAAATCAACAGATGAAACTAGAGGTTATAAAAAGAATAAAAGGATAAAGCTAAAAGCTCTGTATCTGAATGCACGTAACATTCAAAGCTAAACAGATGAACTGAGAGCACACATGAAAATAAATAACTACGATTTGATAGGCATTACGGAGACATGGCTGCAGGAGGACATGTATTTGGACCTGAATATTGAAGGGTGCAGGATATTTAAGAAGGACAGGATGTGAGGAAAAGGTGGAGGGATGGCTTTGTTAGTTAATGATGGGATTAGCACAAAAAAGAGGGATGACCTAAGTTTAGGAAACCAGGATGTGGAAACGGTTTGGGTAGAGATGAGAGATGATAAAGGCAAGAAGTCACTTGTGGGAGTTATGTACAGGCCCCCTAACAGTAACCACATGGTAGAGTTGGGCATAAAGGAAGAAATAATGGCAGCTTGTCAGAAAGGCACAGCGATTATCATGGGAGATTTTAATTTACATATAGACAGGAAAAGTCAGATGGGCAAAGATGGCCTAGATGAGGAGCTCATAGAATGTTTTCAGGATAGTTTCTTAGAACAGCATGTTCTGGAGCCAACCAGAGCACAGGCTATACTAGGCCTGGTATTGTGCAACAAGATGGGGTTAATTAATGATCTCATAGTGAAAGTGCCCCTAGGTAGCAGCAACCATAATATGACTGAATTTTCAGTTTGAGGGAGAGAGGAGTGGGTCTGAGACTAGGTTTTTAAACTTAAATAAGGGCAATTATGAAAGCAGAACTGGCAAAAGTGAATTGGCAAATTAGGTTAAGGAATAGGTCGATAGAGATGCAATGGCTCATATTTAAGGGGATATTTCAGAATGCACAGAATAAATACATTCCAATGAGCAAGAAAAAATCCAAGGAACGGAAACACCATCCGTGGTTAACTAGAAAGGTGAAAGATAGTCTCAAACTTAAAGAAAAAGCATATAATTGTGCAAAGATAGGTGGAAGGCCAGAATATTGGACAGAGTATAAGGAACAGCAAAGAATGACTAAAAGACTAATAAGGATGGAAAAAATAGAGTATAAGAGAAAGCTAACCAGAAATATAATAACAGATAGTAAGAGTTTTTATAAATATTTTAAAAAGAAAAGAGATATCAAAGTGAATGTTGGTCCTTTGGAAAGTGAATCTAGAGAATTGATAATGGAAAACAAGGAGATGGCAGATGAATTGAAATGGTATTTTGCATCAGTTTTCACTATAGAGGATACAAGTAACATCCCAGAAGCAGATATAAACCAGGAAATGGAAGTGAGGAAGGAACTCTGGAAAATTACTCCAGAAAAGTCATACTGAGTAAATTGTTGGAGCTGTGGGCTGACAAGAGCTCGGGTCCTGATGGACTTCATCCTAGGGTCTTAAAAGAAGTGTCTGGTGAGATAGTTGATGCATTGGTTTTAATTTTCCAAAACACCCTAGATTCAGGGAATGTTCCATTAGATTTGAAGATAGCAAATGTAACTCCATTATTCAAAAAGGAAAGGAGAAAGAAAGCAGGAAACTACAGGCCAGTTAGCTTAACATCTGTCATAGGGAAAATATTAGAAGCTATTATTAAAGAAGTTATAGCAGGGCACTTGGATAAGCTCAAAGTCACCAGACAGAGTCAACATGGTTTTGTGAAAGGGAAATGGTGTTTAACCAACTTATTGGAGTTCTTAGAGGAAATAATATGTGCTGTGGATAAAGGGGAAACAGTGGATGTACTGTACTTAGATTTCCAGAAGGCATTTGATAAAGTGCCACATCAAAGGTTATTGCAGAAAATAAAAGCTCATAGTATAGGGGGTAACATGTTGGCATGGATAGAAGATTGGTTGGCTAACAGGAAGCAGAGAGTAGGCATAAATGGGTCTTTTTCTGGCTGGCAAGATGTGAAGAGTGGAGTGCCACAGGGATCAGTGCTGGGACCTCAACTCTTTATAATTTATATTAATGACTTGGATGAAGGGATGGATGGAATGGCTGCCAAAATTGCTGATGACATAAAGATAGGTAGGAAAGTAAGTTGTAAAGAGGAAATAAGGAGGCTACAAACAGATATAGATAGGCTAAGTGAATGGGCAAAGATCTGGCAGATGGAGTTTATTGTGGGAAAATGTGAAATTATCCATTTTGGCAGGAAGAATAAAAGAGAAGCATATTATCGAAATGGTGAGAGATTGCAGAGCTCTGAGGTGGAGAGGGATCTGAGTATCCTAATGCATGAATCACAAAAGGCTAGTACGCAAGTATAGCAAGTAATTAGGAAAGCTAATAGAATGTTATAATTTATAGTGAGGGGAATTGATTACAAAAGTAGGGAGGTTCTGCTTCAGTTGTACAGGGCACAGGTGAGACCACATCTGGAGAATTGTGTACAGTATTGGTCACATTATTTAAGCAAGGATGTAAATGCATTTGAAGCAGTTCAGAGAAGCTTTATCAGCCTAATACCTGGAATGGGTGGACAGACTAGGCTTATATCAGCTAGAGTTTAGAAGAGTAAGGGGCGACTTGATTGAATCCTTAAAGTTCCTGAGGGGTCTTGACAGGGTGGATGTGGAGAGGATGTTTCCTCTTGTGGGAGAATCTAGAACTAGGGGTCACTGTTTAAAAATAAGGGGCTGCTCATTTAAAACAGAGATGAGGTGAATTTTTTTCACTCAGTGTCATGAGTCTTTGAAACTCTGTTCCTGAAAAGGTGGTGGAAGCAGAGTCTTTGAATATTTTTAAGGCAGAGGTGGTAAGATTCTTAGTAAACAAGGGGGTGATAGGCTATTAGGGGTAGGTGGGGTGCAGATTTGAGGTTACTACCAGATCAGCCATGATCTTAGTAAATGACAGAGCAGGCTTGAGGGGCTGAATGGCCTACTCCTGCTCCTTGCTCGTATGTTCGTATGTTTGTAAATGTTGCCGGGGTGGAAAATTAGCTGGAGAATTCCTATCACAACACCACCACATATGTGTCAGACCAAAGAGTTAATGTAGTTCTTTGACTAGAATGTTATGGGACATATCAAATTAATATACTAGCAGATCTCTCACAGTGTTACCCACAGTATAGCCAGAGGTTCTATAAGCATAATGGTAACCTTCAAATTAGTAATACCGGGGGCACAGAGAAATTTGAGGCATGACGTGTGGTAAGTGTGACATGCTTGGGGGAGACATGTGACTTTGAACCTATGGTCCACTAAGGTCTTCACCCTTATAGAGTAGTTACAATAGGGGGCTTTAATTATCCTAATATAGACTGGGATAATAATAGTGTAAAGTCAGAGAGGGACAAGACTTTCTGAAGTGTGTTCAGGAGAATTTTCTGGAGAACTATGTTTCTGACACAACAAGTAAAGAAGGAGGCATTGCTGGATTTGGTTCTGGGGAGTGAGATGGGTCAAATGGTTCAAGTGACAGTACATGGAGGATGTGGATGTAAAAAGATGAGAGGAGGCTCAGGTGGAGCATAAACACCAGTCTGTTTCTATGCTGTATATCCTGTGTAATCCTATGTACATATGTAACATTTTGGGGACCATGTTCATAGTATATCATAAGGTTTAGGTTAGCTATGGAAAAGGGCAAGGAGCAATCCAGGCAAGGCATTGGAAGGACCCCAGGCAAGGTATGGACCCAGACAAGGCAGCAGATGGACCCCAGATGAGGTGAGAGACAGTGTGAGAGTGGCAGGGGGAGAGAGAGTGTGAGGGTGGTGGAGGAGAGAGAGTTTGTAAGTGGGGTGGGGGTGAGAGTGTGAGGGTGGTGGAGGAGAGAGATTGTGTAAGGGGGATGGGGGAGAGATAGTTTGTGAGGGGTTGGGGAAGAGGGTATGAGAGGGTTGGGGGAGAGGGTGCGAGGGTGATGGGGGAGAGAGAGAGTGTGAGGATGGTGGGGGGAGATTGTGTGTGGGGTGGGGGAGAGAGTATGAGGGTGTTGGGGGGGACAGAGAGTGTGTGGGTGGTGTGGGGAGAGAGACTGTGTGAGGTGGTTGGGGGGAGATAGAGTGTGTGAGGGTGGTGGGTGGAGAGAGAGATGGAGTGTGAGGGGAGTGGGGGAGAGGGTGTGAGGGTGGTGGGGAGAGAGAGGGTATTGGGGTGGTGGCGAGAGAGTGTGTGACGAGTTGGGGGAGAGAAAGAGAGAAAGAGTGTGTGAGGGGGTGGGGGGGGAGAGAGAGTGTGTGAGGGGGTTGGGGGGAGAGAGAGTGTGTGAGGGGGTTGGGGGGAGAGAGAGTGTGAGGGCGTTGGAGGAACGAGAGAGAGTGTGAGGGGAGTGGGGGAAAGTGTGTGAGGGGGTTGGGACAGAGGGTGTGAGGGTGGTGGGGGAGAGAGAAAGTGTTAGGATGGTGGGGAGAGAGAGAGTGTGAGGGTGGAGGGGGAGAGAGAGTGTGTGAGGGTGTTGGAGGAGTGAGAGAGAGAGTGTGAGGGTGATGGGGGGAGAGAGAGTGTGAGGGTGGAGGGGGGAGAGAGAGTGTGTGAGGGTGGAGGGGGAGAGAGAGTGTGTGAGGGTGTTGGAGGAGTGAGAGAGAGAGTGTGAGGGTGATGGGGGGAGAGAGAGTGTGAGGGCGGTGGGGGGAAAGAGAAAGCTTTATGGTGGTGGGGGGAGAGAGGCTGTGTGAGGGGTGTCGATCGAGGAGAGAGAGAGAGTAAGGGTGGGCGAGGAGAGAGAGAGAGTTCTAGGAAATCCATGATCAGAATCACAGCTCCATAGATTAAAGATACATCATGTTTTTGCAGATCCTGATAAAAGCATGGGTTTGACTGTGTGAAACACTGCTCTGTCAGACATTTTCAATCAGTTTTTAAGCAATATGAAGAAACACTATGGGCAGAATTTTCCCCCAGTTGAGGGGACATTGATGGGCTGGCGCGTGCGGGCACGCTTCCGATCGGCGGCACGGCGTCATTTTACGTGGGCAGGCCAATTAAGGCCCGCCCAGCTATGCGCTCCCTGTACGGGTGGGGGGGAATCCCTAAAATCGAGAGTGCGCTCTTTCGCGCATGTGCACGAAAGAGCGCACTCATCTCCCTGAGGCTAAGTGCTGCCTCGGGGAGATTGCCTCTACTTTCAATATTAAAAATAGAAAAAAGACTCCCTTACATGTACCCTCATCTGACAATGTCACATGAGATGGGACATGTTCATAATTTCCATAACAACTTTATTAAAATGTTTAAAACCCTGCATGAAACCTCATCCCGCCGGTGGATGAGGTTTCATGTTTTTTCTATTTGCTGCCAGGGCTCCTGGTCTGCCCACCAGTCTTAAGGTTGGGAAGGCAGGTCCTTTAATTCCTTAATTGACTCTGTCATTGGCCTCAATTGGCCATTGACAGGTCGGCGGGCGCACAGCTGATTTTGCTGTGCCCCCACCTTGCTGAAAATTTAAATGGAGTGAGGTGACATCGAGAGTTCCACCCAATGTCATCCCGCGTCATTTTACGCGTCGGCAAGTGGGCCCCGCCCCCTGCTCACCGATGGTAAAATCCTGCCCTATGTGTGGAATTTTCCCTGCCCATTGAAGGTGGGTGTGTTTGACTGTGTGAGCAGACAATATGGCAAGAAGGCCAAAAATCAGTTTTACAATGTTGTGAAACCAGTTTGCAATTGTCCGCTTTGCCTGTCAATGGTGGGCCGCTTTCCGGCCGTCAGATGTCGGGAACTTCATTGTAATAAATCTGCATATCCTTATAGGCCCAGCTCACTGACATATTTCACAACTGCACATAAGCTACATGCATCTCGCAAGCTGCACGTCACTCGCCGTCATCAGCACCAGGCTTCACAGACAGCACCGCATCGCTTTTAGGGGGGGGCTCACAACATGTCTCTACCTTCTAGACCAGCCATACAGTGGGGGTGGCTTTTCAATGGCTGTAGGACTAGGGCTTGCTTGGGGAAGCTGGGGGAAATGGCCTCAGGAAAGGGAATAGGCTGCAGAGTGAGGGCTGTACTGGGGAAGGAGGGTATGTGTGGGGACAATGGTGATCTATGCAAGTGGTCTCAAGATGGCGAGGGCTGAGGAGGCAGTCTCCAGAGAAGATGAGACCAGATGGAGATGTGAGGGTGTATGTGAGAATGGGTAGTGATGTTCCTTGAGCTGGCAGCGAGTGAGATGCCACTGAATGTGTGATGAGCTTAAATGTGTGAGTTTAGAGTGATGGGGTGGTTGCCTTACCCTGATGGCACAGATGAGATCATTTTTCCTCTTTCTGCATTGGATGGCCAACCTCTTCTGTGCAGCATTGGCAACCACTGCCGTCACTTACCAAGCCAGAGTGGTGAGAATGCTGGGCCTCCTGCAGCCAGAGCGGGGGTAGAGTTCATGCTTTGTGTAAGTTCGTTCAAAGGTGTAAATTATGTGAAAGAATTGATTCTGTGTTATCGGTTCAGTTTGAAAAGGAGTGTTCTTATTGGAGGAAAGTGCTGTGACGTGTTGTTGCCGTGGCCAAATGGCCGTGTTCTTTAGGGCTACTTCTAAGAGGACGTGATGTGTCATCATTGTCAAATCAAAAAGGCAATTTTTTAGCCTGCCTTGAATACCTTAGTGAATTTGAAGATTTTCTCAAAGAGCATTTGAAAAGTAATCAGTATTGTGGCTCAGGGAAGACAAGCTTTTAAACACACCAAACCTATGATGAATTCATCACTACAATGGCAGAGCGGCTCAGAAACCAATTCACTGATGAAGTGAAGGATGCCAAATACTATTCCCACACTTCTGAATGTCTAGAGGCAACTGTCTTGGAAATCATTGCAAATTTAGGTTTGGACATCAAAAATTGTCATGGAGAGAGCTTTGATAATACTGCAAATACGACAGGAAAATATTCAGGTCTACAGGCAAGACTGAACAATTCCAGCCCCTCTGCTTTATTCATACCATGGGCAGCATCTTCTGGTCGACGAACGGGGTTGGGGCCCACTCGCCGACACGTAAAATGATGTGGGGATACGTCGGGAGTGCGTCCCGACGTCACCCCGTGCCGTTTAGATTTTCAGTTCAGCGGGCGTGCAGCAGAATTGGCTGCGCGCCCACCGAACTGTCAACGGCCTATTAAGACCATTAAAAACTAATTAACCTGATTGATGGACCTGCCCGTCCAAGCTTAAGGTTGGCGGGCAGGCCGGGAGCCCAGGCGGGCCTCGGAAAAAGCATGAAACCTCATCCACGGGCGGGGTGAGGTTTCATGGAGGGTTTTAAAATTTTTATCAAATGTTTAAATAAAAGTTATGGACATGCCCCAACTCATGTGACAGTGTCACATGAGGGAACATGGCAGGGAAATTTTTTAATTACCTTTATTTCAACTTTTGAATCAGAGCCGATCTCCCTGAGGCAGCACTTTGCCTCAGGGAGATCTGTGTGCTCTTTTGCTTGCATGCGCTTCCTGGTGGATGTCACGCAGGGCGGGCCTTAATTGACCTGCCCACATAAAATGGCAGTGCGCCCCCAACTGGCAGAGCCGATCGGAGGCACGCCCGTCCGCGCCCGCTCCCGCATATCCCCCCCGATGGGGGGGAAAATGTTACCCCATGTTCCACCCATTCCTAAAATTTAATCTGCAACACTGCATTTGAATCTTGCGTACTTAATTTTTTGACTTTGGTCAAAACGTGTATGCCTTTTTTTTTTGGTTTCCATGCACCGGTGGAGTATGCTACAATTACACTTGGAGCAGGCAAATGAAAAACATTCGACAGTCAAAAGAATTTGTGACACCTGAGGTCATACTGATGATGTTTTGGCTTTGAAAATGAGCTACAATGACATGAAGAAAACCTTATTAGACAGAGCCACATCAAATTCCGAAAAACCGTGCGCGAAAATCCTTAGCAGAAAGGTTCAAAAAGTGCGATATTGCTGTTTTCGCTTTTTTGTGGGTCCGCTTACTTGAAAGAATTAATGGCGTCAGCCAACTACTGCAAAAGATTGATGCACATTTATTGAATGCTGCACAATTGTTAGCCTCAGTTAAAAGTTTTGTCATGAAAGTTTGAAATGACTATAGCTCGGTGAAAGCGGAGGCACTAACATTAACAGAAAATATAGGTTCCTCTGATATATCTGATGAGAAACGTAAAAGAAGCAGGAAGTTATTTCTCGATGAAACTAGAGATAATGAAATCAATTTAAAAGGGAAAGAGAAGGTCATCGTTGAGACCGTCAATGTTATTTGTGACACAATAATGGTGCAATTGCAGAGTAGAGGTGAATCTCTGAAGAAAACTGTTGATTTATCCTGTGTGTCTTTTTTGACAGAAATGCGGATGAAAATGCTAAAAGCCACCACAGTAAGAAATTAAGTGAGCTCTACCGGGAAGACATAGACACATATCTTTTTGAAGATGAAGTGAAACATTTCATTCATTTTTTTCACAATGATGAGGACTGTGATTCGAGATCATCAGTTGATGAGTATAGACTTGTGCATGATGGTTTGCAATCTTTCCAAATGTGGAAAGCATTCTGAAAATATTTTTAACAATACCTGTCTCAAATGCTTCTGGTGAACGTTCTCTTTCCGCACTGAAATGAGTTAAAAATTATTTGCAAGGCACAAAGAGTCAGGAACATTTGACAAGTTCAGCAATATTGACAATTAAAAGTGCCTCCTTACAAGATATTACTTACAATGACATAATTGACGATTTGTAAGGAAAAAGTGTAGAATTAAAGCTATCTAAGTTGTCATGTCGACAAGACATGAAGCAAAAAAAATCTTAAAAACCTGTTTCTCTTCCATATCTCTTGTTTAAATTCTGTTTTTCAAAATGGACGATTGTTGGGCTGGTAAAATGGCTGCAGCTGATCACGTGGGTAGGCCTGAGATAGCAGCCTGGCACTGACCACCATCTCTCTCCAAGACTGGTCTCCAGAAAGAATTCTGCTTCCCTCCTACAAAAGGGACTAATTTTCAGAACACAAGAATACTTTGCTGCATCTTCAACTGCCTCAACCAAGTTCCTCGGAAGGGCCCGGAATTCTGCCAGACAAAGCCACCCGAACTTGGACTGAGACTCACTGGACTCTACTCACGTGAATTTATGCCAATACGTTTTTTTGATTTCTTCAGAGGAAGTTAACTTTTATTTCTCAAACTAAAATGAGAACCTGTGAAAGATAGTGAATGGCAGCCTAAATATCTTGTTGGTTGGAGTATTTGCTCCTGCACAGGCTCAATCCCAAAAAATCCTAATTGTGATGGATGAATCTTTTAAAAAAGGAGTTGCTGGGCAATGTTTTTACCAGCTGTACAGGTCGTTTACAGCATTTAATTAAAATGATCCAACAAAGGACTTGACCATTCAAAGTACTCCTATGTGCATAGTCACATAGTTTTCATTTCCTTATAGGTCATAAAAAGCCATTATAAATTAAACTGTGGAAAAATAAGCGTATTTCTAGATTCCTGCAGTACCAGTTTTCTGGAACAATTTGGCCTTGCTGCCATGGAGCTGTCTGTGCTGCAGTGATGTCGTCGGCTGATTCTTCCACCTTGTCAGCATATCCGTGTTTCTTTATCTCGCATCGCAATATTTACCACCTTAACCATCATTCAGACAAGAGGTAAGCTTGGATTTCAACCAGGCAATTATTCATGCAGGCATGTTTTTACAAGTGATCAATTGGTGTATTTTCTTGGCTTCAGCCTTCGGGTCCCTGGCAAGGGGTGGGGGTGGTAGGGAGGATGGTGGTGGTCAGGTGGGGGTGGTGGGTCTGGAGTGGGGGTTGGGGCTCAACAATGAAGCTGAGCACAGGGCCCCACTAATTGTAAATCTGCCACTGGAAGACGGTTTGGATATCCTCCGGGTACATTCCCATGAAGGGGAAAGGTAGGACAAACAAAACAGAGCTCCCTAGATGATGACGCAGATAGGGAGTAAGATAAAGCAGAAAAAAGGGTGTGTATAACAATTGAGAACCAAGTTGAACATAAGAAGTTCAGAGGGCAAGTGAGAAAGGAAAGAAGTGAAACAATGGGAGAGAATGAGAAGAGACTGGCAGCTAATAAAGAAATGAATCAAAAAGTCTTCTGTAGACATATAAGTAGTAAAAGGGTAGTAAAATGAGGGGTAGGGCCAATTGGGGACGAAAAATTCATAAATGGAGGTAGACGGCATAGCTGAAGTAGGAAGTAAGTGCTTTCCACCTGGCTTTGCCAACAAAGAAGGTGCTGTTAAAGTCACAGTGAAAGAGAAAGTAGTTGAGATACTGGATGGGCTAAGATTTGATACACAGGAGGTATTAAAAAGGCTGGTTATGCTTGAAGTTGACAAGTCACCAGGATCGGATGAGGTGCATCTAAGGACGCTAAGGGAAGTGCAGGTGAAAATTGTGGAAGCACTGACCATGACCTTCCAATTCTCCTTAAGTACAGGGAAGGTGCCAGAAAACTGGAGAATTGTAAATGTTACACCCTTGTTCAAAAAAGGGTGGAAAGATAAGCCCAGCAACTACAGGCTAGTCAGTTAACCATCGGTGATGGGAAACCTTTTAGAAATTATAATCTGGGACAAGATTAACAGTGTCTTGGACAAACACGAATTAATTTTGGAAAGCCAGCATAGATCTGTAAATGGTAACCATCTTGAATTAACTTGATTGAGTTCTTTGAGGTAACGGAAAGGGTTTTGAGGGTAATGTGGTTGGTGTGCTGTAGATGGACTTCCAAAAGTCATTTGGTAGTGTGCCACATAACAGGCTTGTTCAAAAAGTTAAAGCCCATGGAATAAAATGGACAGTGGCAGCATGGATACAAAGTTGGCTGAGTGACAGTAAACAAAGCATATTCTGAATGGTTGTTTTATGGACTGGAGGGAGGTACATGGTGAGGTTCCCAAAGGGGTGGTATTTGGACCACTGCTTTTCTTGATCTATGTTGATGACCTAGACTTAGGTGTGCAGGGCTCAATTTCAAAATTTCCAGATGAAACAAAACTTTGAAGTACTGTGAACTGTGAGGAGGATAGTGATAGATTTCAAGAGGACACGAACAGGATGGTGGAATGGGCAGACACGTGGCAGACGAAGTTCAATGCAGAGAAGTGTGAAGTGATACATTTTGGTTGGAGAACAGGAAAAGGCAAAATAAAGGGGACAATTCCATAGCGGGTGCAGGAGCAGAAGGATCTGGGGGTATATGTACACAAGTTGTTGAAGGTGGCAGGAAAGGTTGAGGAAGTATTTTTTTAAATTTATTCGCTCATAGGATGTGGGCGTTGCTGGCTAGGCCAGCACTTATTGCCCATCCCTAATTGTTGTTGAGAAGGTGATGGTGAGCTGCCTTCTAGAACCGTTGCGGTCTATGCTGTGTAGGTACACCCACAGTGCTGTTAGTGAGAGTGTCCCAGGATTTTGACCCAGCGACAGTTAAGGGACGGCGATATATTTCCAAGTCAGGATGGTGAGTGGCTTGGAGGGGAACTTGCAGGTAGTGGTATTCCCACCTATCTGCTGCCCTTGTCCTTCTTGGTGGTCGAGGTTGTGGGTTTGGGAGGTTAACAAGGCATAGAGAATCTAGGGCTTTATAAATAGGGGTATAGAGTAGAAACTTAAGGAAGTTATAGTGAACATTTATAAAACACTGGGTCAGCCTCACTTGGAGTATTGTAGCCAACTCTAAGCACCACACTTTAGGAAGGATATAATGGCTTTAGAAAGGGTGCAGAAAAGATTTACCAGAAGGGTTCCAGAGATTAAAGGCTTCAATTATGTGGATAGATTGGAAAAAGTATTCATGTTCTCCTTAGAGCTGATAGAGATGTTAAAAATCATAAGGGATCTGGATGCAGTAGATAGAAAAAAACTTTTCCCATTGGCGGAAGGGTTGAGAACCAAAGGAGACCGAATTATGGTAAATTGCAAAAGAACCAAATGTGACCTGAGGAAAACATTTTTTACTCAGCGAGTGGTTGGGATCTAGGATGCACTGATTGAGGGCATGGTGGAGGCAGATTCAATCATGGCTTTCAAATGGGAGTTGGAAAATCACCTGAAGAGAAAAAACTTACAGGACTATGGGGAAAGGATGGGAGAATGGGTCGAGCTAAGTTGCACTTGCAGAGAGCTGGCATGAACACAATGAGCTGAATGGCCTCCTACTCTGCTGTAGCCATTCTATGATTCAATGATTGGGGTTTTTTATGTCAGGTCTGGGCCTGTTGTAGATTAATTGATAGAGATCGATTGCTATAGTTAGCCAACAACTCCATTATTTTTATCATGTGATTATCAGGATGCTGGAAAACAAACAAGGGCCCAGGTCTTCCTCTCTCTGGATGGTCGGAGACCAGACATACACCGAAGGATGTGCAAGAGGGACCCCTCAGAAGTCCCAACACACTGACTCTGGTGGGAATTGCCTGGGAAGTTTCAGCTTCCAATGGACAATTCCCCTGCTCCCAGGACCCTCCGAAAAGGTCTCCAACTCTGAGCTAAAGCTCAAGGCATCCAAGGGTTCTGACTCAGTTACCTGGATAGTTACCCAGAAAATATTAGACAGGAAAACACCATGTCTAACTCCTGGGTAACTATACAGCTGACAACTCCCCGCTCCGACTCCCCATTGAACCATCCCCCCCCAACCCCCATCTGGCATATTGAGGAAGGGGGACTTTCGAGGTGCACAACCATTGGAGCTGGTGTGTGGGGCTGGTGTTATGGCATTAGGGCCTGGAGCGGGTGTACTGAATGCTGAGGGGGAGGTCATGAGGACATCCACCTCAGGAAAAAATTATGAAGTTCAGCAGGAATCAGCAGGGGGACTTGCAACATTTGGGCTTGCTGGGATCTGACAGTATGGAGAGGAGCTGACGCCAATATCCTAATGGGAAGGGAGGTCCAGGAGAATGAGAACTAAATGGCTATTGCCCCCTTTCAAACCATCAGGGCCCATTTCAGATACCCACCATTTTCCTCATTGTCAGCCAGAATTTATCTTTATGTACTTGCCTTAAAGCATTTAAGCTTGACAGAGATAAATCACAAAAATCAAGGTACACAATTTCCTGATGTTCATTCCTGGCCTGTAACAGCAGTGCACTACTACTAAGCTGAATAAACATAAATTTCTATAAACAAAAAAAACTACTTTAAAAATCATGTTTTATGGATTTGCCACGTTTTTATATAAAATTGTTAAGCCTCTGAAACTTACCAGAAGAGTTTTTTAATTGAATATAAGCTACTAGAGCAATGACTAATTTTAAAAATCCATCCCCTATAAACAATCTACTTTCTTTTCCAACCAGGAGTGAAGAACACACACCACCAGTTATTATTCCCGTATGCTGCCTCTGTTTCCTGACAGAGTGCATAAGAGATAAGTACAATTGTATTATCTTTATATAAATTCATCACTTGCTTGAAATAAAACCTTTGAAAATTCAATCCCTAGGTTATTTTAGTCTTTTGGATGAAAATAAATAATATTGCAAAGCTTTAGGGGCTGAGGCCAATCAAGTCCTGTGTTGATGCACAGATTGAATATTGGAAAATTTGGTAAACTTCGAATGCTTAGAATGAACAGATGTGATTAAGAGCTCTTTCATAATTCTTGCAAGTAAAAATATCCATTTGAAGCCTGGACTGTGGCCCTCAAGTTAAAACTTTAATACATTAAAAGGCAATTCAATTGTTAAATTTCATCACTGAAGATCAGAAATGTTCGGATGATGAACTGAGAAATTTGCTCTACATTGCCATCCAAAAACCTGAGCGTTGAGCTGTGGTCAGATTCTAACCAAGCTTTGTAGAGATTGGTCTCACAGGCTTTGTGACTGAAGAATATACAAAGGACTGAGTACCCCAAGTGAGAAAGCCCCTGTTGCAGCACCACCTATTGATGCCACATGCCACTTTCAAAATTCATTTTTAGGATATGGGCCATTTAGTTGCCCTAAGATTTTTTTCAGCATGCAAATGTAACTGAGGGGCTTGTTAGGTCACTTCAGAGGTCAGTTAGGAGTCAACCGCATTGGCATGGGATTGGGGTTATGTATAGGCCAGACTGGGTAAGGACAGTAAGTTTCCTTCCTTAAATGACATTATGACAACTAAACAACCTCATGGTCACAGTTACTGATATCACTTTTTTAAAAATTTCCAAGTCTTTAAAACTGAATTCAAATTCTCAAACTGTCCTGGCAGGATTATGAACTCATTTTCTCAGAATTACAGTAACATAACCATTCCCACCGCTCCCTAAGGTACCAAGCCCTAAGAGGGCATTGGTGACCATGGACTGCCATTGGATTGGTCCGTGGTTATGCTTGATAAAGTATTGCAGTGTTTGCCGTTGCCTTCTGCAGTATGGCTGACCAGGAAACTCTCCCACTTTTACCACTTGCCATCAGATGTATTGGAAAGATTTACAGGCTGATAATCAACCCTGTTTGCCACATTATGAACACATCTTCAATGGCCACCAAATCTCAGAGTGGGACTTGAACCTGGAGCTTCTGGCCCAGAGATAGGGTTGCTACCACGGCAACACAAGACATAATCGTAACCCAAGAGCTGCAACAGAGCTTTGTACAAAATGAATATTGAAGTCTCAATATGCAATGCTGACAGGTGACAGGCCATATCAATGTTATAAATATATGTGTACTGTTTTTAACGAAGCTGTTATTATAGATGTTAGTTCCAACAAAAATGGCATGCTGACATTTGAGTGTATAACTCAATGAAGGGTGAATCATTAATGTTTTATTTTAAGGTGACCTAGAAACTGAATACTGTATCTCTCTTTATGCTACATGCAACTGTTTTGCTCCATGTATATATATTTGCAATAACATTAACTCAGGCATGTTTTGCAATGCAAAGGTTAGCATAAGGATAAAAAGTGCAAATATGTAATAGTCACCTTATCAGATTAAGCTCCGGGCCCTTTTGGATACAAATACTTCCTTTGGGAAGGAAAGCGTTTTAGGCAAATGTTTGTGAAGAAGAGAAATGTGCTTTTGGTGACAGATTACTCTGCACCAACAAATTATTCCATTTTCAACCTTCTGGCAAATTTAATTAACAGAAACTGATCATTTATTCCTTCTGCTGATAGGTAACTTCAAGCACCCCCTTAAAGGCTAACTGAAGGGGAAAAAATCAGACTGCCTTGTTGAGTTTTTGCATACTTAGCTTCCTAGTTGTTAATGACCTCCCTGAGCTGCTGTGTTCTCTATCTGCTTAGATTAACGCAGACTTTTCTGGCTGTCTGAAAGACCCACTGAGAGTAAAAATCATTGGTTTCAAGCAGAATGCTACCACCATGGACTGAAATGTCATTTACCAATTATATAAGTTCCAGGCACATAGCCCCATGCCAAATAAAGCAGAGCTGACGAAGCAGAGAACCACATATCGCATCGGAACTGATGAGGTCTTACAGTGCTGTAATGAATGATGCTATGGAACACTAAATAAAACGTGGAAATACTTTGTTTGGTAATAGTGACTGGCCAAGCAAAGGGACATGAAATCTTCCTATCAGGCCTCATTATGAAAAATTCCTGTCACCAACTCATTCGAGGTATAAGATGGAGACACCTGCAAGCTGAGCAATTGTTAAAGGCAGAAGAGAGTTAAATCTGTCTCTAACACAGCCACCTCTACTATCTCTGCTTTTCCTTAGAATGAAGCTGCGTGCTCCATCTCTGGTTAAGTTGGAGTTGCAGGAGACTACATTTGCTGAAGTGTCCTTTAATGTTCCAAATTTGGTTTGAAAAGTTCCACTGAAATGTAGCAAGTTGAATTAAGATCAAACATCAGAAAGTTAGACAGCTAATTCAAAAAGCTTGATAAGTAGAGACTGCTGGCCATCTATTGAGTTGCCCCTGTCAGCCGATGTTTCCCAGCTGAATGAAAAGCAACAGATATTGTGCATATCTGCAAGAAACGATCAAACTCAAATCCCACTCAGGACAGATTGATATCGCCACTGCTAATTATTGCCTATGTCAGTGGAAGCCATGCTGAATGAGAAGCTATTCCAATGTTTCAGTCAAAACAACCCATTTGATAGCCAGTTTTATCTCAACAACAATAACAACTAGAATTTATATAGCATTCTTAATGTACCATCGCAATGTACCTGATAGAACTGTAGAACTGAATGCTAAACCAAAGGTTTTGGTCAAAGGGGTGGCTTTTAAGAAAAGTCGTTAAGGAAGGAGGAAAGGCAGAGGGATTTAGGCATGGAATTCCAGATTATAGCTGAAAGCACAGCCACACATGGGGTGCAAAGGAAGAGAGGGATACACAGAAGGCTAAAGTCGGATAACCAAAGAGTCTGGCCATTTGTAGAGATGGAAATTGTAGAGACAGGAAAGAATGAGGTCAGGGAAGGGTTCAAACTTAAGGATGAGAACTTTAAATTTGAACCATTGGGGAACTAGGCACCAATTTAGGTCAAATAAGACACACAATATTAAGAAAAACTGACCACATTGTCACCGGGTGTGTAAGAGCATCCTTTACTAAAACAGCCAGTTTCTTGCCTTGGCAATCACCTTTAATCTAACAAAGCAAGTGACAAAGATAGGTGGAAATCTAAAGTCATGTTCAAATCATCCTGTTTTACGGACCCAGATTGTGTCGCAGGGCGGGATCATTCTGTGCCATGGAACTTGGTGAGCAACAAGCTTGCATATTGACGCTCAGAAAGATTTTAACATCTAGCTTTCATATATCCAGGGGCAGACTCCTGCCAAAACCCACAGATTTCACTGGCTGATTGACGGATGATAGGTGAGAATTTAGGCACTAGGCGGCTGCCACCAGGGACGAGTAGGAATGGCCACTGGCAGCCAGTTAAGTGGTGAGGGGCAAAGGATGGGGTGGAGGGGGGAGGGTTGCGATGAATGAAATTGGGGAGTGGGGTGTCCTTGCCACCTGCAGGTTCTGGAAGGGGAGTGAAAAGGGCACAGAGTAGTTGCCAGCTGGAAAAGCTCAGACAGCCAAGGGCTAGTTCCTATCAGGCAAGTGTTGGGGAGGGTTCCAGAAGGTTTTCACCAACGTACTGAGGAAGCCACAGCTTTCCTTGTAGGGATTCTCCACCTGTCACTGCAAAGCAAATATTTTAGACTGATCAGGATAACACCTTGGCTGCTCAAACCAGCTGCAGACCAGGTTCTACCCAGGGAATAGCCACACTAGCTTCCCCACCTTGGCCCTAGTAGGGCACAAACATCAGGGTCCCATTGACGTAATAGGACCCTAATTCGCATAAATGTACAAAGGTCCTGCCTGTTTTAGGCGGGCACCTCACCTGCCTGCTATAGCTAGCTGGTAAATTAGCTTGGTTCCTGAGATGAGGAGGCTGTTCTACGATGAGATTCAGTAAACTGCAGTTTGGAAGAATGAGAGGTAGACACGGAAAGGTTGCCTCCCCTGGCTGGGGAATCTACATCATTTAGGACTGAGATGAGGAGAAATTTCTTCACTCAGTGGGTTGTGAATCTTTGGAACTGCTACCCCAGAGGGTTGTGGATGCTTCTTTGTTGAGTACACTCAAAGTTGAGAAATAGATTTTTGGTGTCTCATGGAATCCAGGAATTGGGGTGGGGGAAATGGGGCTGAGACAGAAGATCAGCTATGATCGTATTTAATGGTGGAACAGGTCGAGGGCCCATGTGGTCCACTCCATTATGCTCTTATGTTAATACCACTGCTGTAAGTTTCCCTCCAAGTCACACACTAATCTGACTTGGAAGTATATCACCTTCCCTTCTTTGTCATTGGATCAAAATCCTAGACCTCCCTCCTTAACTGTACCTGTTTGTGCTATCTCCATGTTTTGATGAAGTTTTGCTTATTCCATGAGTGACTTGAGATAGTTAGTATATTGTTTATCTTCAAACTATTTATGAAGAACTATTGACAAAGACCTCATGGTAACAACATAGTTTTCTGGACACAGTCTGTGATGTCTTGCTCTCTTGGAGCCTCTTCCTCATCTGACCCTGATGTCATGCTTACATCATCATTACCATCATTGTCTAATTAACATAACCATTAACCCTTTACTCTATAGTACCAGCACCACACAGACTGAGGGTAAGAGGGTAGCTCACCACTGCGTTTTCAAGAGCAATTAGGGATGGGTAATAAATGTTGGCCTAGCCAGTGACCCCCATCAATTGGACAAATTTTTTTTAAAAACCCACCAGAAACGGTCAGAGTGGATGAATAACCACTCGTTTATAACCGACCCACTGCTGCCTAGTTTTTACTGATAGTATACAGTTCAAATTCATCCGGATGACCCAGTAAAACACAGAAGATCAGTGGCCTCACTCTACCGACTTGCTACCAGAGACTACATGTTGAACATTTTCCTCCTGTTATCTTTGACTGCTTGTTTACCACATACATTCAAAACATAGGAAGCCTGGAGGAGAGTTTGGTGTGAAAAGAGTGACAAAAGTGAGACTAAAGTTCAGAAAAGAATAAAGAAAGAAATTGAAGTGGGGTGGGGATGAAAGGGGCTGGGTTTACAGCCTGACTGAGTGAAATAAATGTCAGAGACTCCATGTCGGGATATGAATCAGGAATGCTGTGGAATGTCAATAGCAAATCTGGGGTGCAGTCTGACAGATTCACAAGGCAATAAAAATAGCCGGCAAAAAAAAAATAAAGCAGCTAAATCATTTTTTCACTGATCCCACATGAGTATAAACAGTTCTATCTTTTTCATAGCAGATTCTGAGGGAAGTTATCAGGATTAAAAATTGAAATCGACTTATGAAGACCATAAATGGAAATTGGTTGATGGCAACTGTAATGGTATTCATTTCTACAATCTTCTCTATAGATTACACAGAGTTTAGTCAATGTTAATGAAGCTTTTGGATTAATCCATTGCCATTAAGTGACTGCTGCCTAAAGCTCTTGCACATTTATCTCAATGTGACTTTCCTTATGTTATCTCAAAATATTTACGAGTTCTTAGACGTGCAAAATAAAATTGTATTCTGTGATCTCACGCTGCAAGAATGCCACCAGTGGCTCCAGATGTTGGGAACTTTTCTCCTTCATCACTATTCATTTAATGTGTTCACTCCCAACTGCTGCCAAGGCTTTAAGTATTTGCCTCAGGATTTGACAACAAAGATCAGTTTCTTACCAGCATGAACTTTAGAGACGTTGGGGAAGATCTTCATATTTTAGGGAGGGGGGCAACACATGGATATCTTGTTGCACTTACAGGACAATGTTGATTTTCCTGAGACAAGTTGACACCCGATAACTCTTCCCAGATTGTGACCCAGAACATTCTATCAATGGCAGGTTATTGCAGGAGTTCATCCAGATGATCTTTATTGTCAGTGATAAAAATGGGTTCACACTCAGCAGCATTTCATTTGGTCAGTGTTTGCATCCTGTTTTTGAGAGCAAAATAATAGTGTTCAGTTTGGTGATTGGGCAAGTGATTGATAGCACTAAACTAAATGAAAAAGAAATAATTTGCATTTATATAGCATATTTATCAACCTCAGGATGTTCCAAATTTTCACAGTCAATAAATTAATCCATATACATCAAAATCTCTTATAAAACATTGACATGAATGACCATTACTCTACTTTTGGTGGTGCTGATTGAGAGGAGGACTGTTGGCCAAGATATCAGGCAATCTCCTTGCATTTCTGAGGAACAAAGGGACCTTGGCGTGTGTGTCCATAGATCTTTGAAGGCGGAGGGGCATGTTAGTGGGGTGGTGAAAAAGGGTCACTTGCATATGGGACACTTGCCTTTATCAATCGAGGCATAGATTACAAAAGTAGGGAGGTCATGTTGGAGTTGTATAGAACTTGGTGAGGCCACAGCTGGAGTACTGTGTGCAGTTCTGGTCGCCATATTATAGGAAGGATGTGATTGCACTGGAGGGGGTGCAGAGGAGATTCACCAGGATGTTGCCTGGGATGAAACATTAAAGTTATGAAGAGAGGTTGGATAGACTTGGGTTGTTTTCGTTGGAGCAGAGAAGACTGAGGGGTGACCTGATCGAGGTGTACAAGATTATGAGGGGCATGAACAGGGTGAATAGGGAGCAGCTGTTCACCTTAGTTGAAAGGTCAGTCTCAAGGGGGCATAAGTTCACGGTGAGTGGCAGCAGGAGGTTTAGGAAGGGATGTGAGAAAAAACCTTTTTACCCAGAGGTGGTGACGGTCTGGATTGCACTTCCTGGGAGGGTGGTGGAGGCGGGTTGCCTCACATCCTTTAAAAAGTACCTGGATGAGCACTTGGCACATCATAACATTCAAGGCTATGGCCCAAGAGCTGGTAATGGGATTAGGTAGGTAAAGCAGGTGTTTCTCACGTGTCGCTGCAGACTCGATGGGCTGAAGGTCCTCTTCTGCACTGTGATTCTGTGATTCTTTTACTTGACCATCTAACCTCCAAATCATTATCTACAATGAAGCACTGTGTGATATTAGAGTGAAGCCTGATATACGCGATGCTCGTTATTAGGTTGGGACGTGTGATAGGGGACGGTTGTTGTTAGAGTGGGGCATGTGATAGGTGATGGTTGGTATTACAGTGAGGCCTGTGATAGGCGAGGGTTGGTATTAAACTGAGGCCTGTGATAGGCGAAGGTTGGCATTAGGATGAGGCCTGTGATAGGCGAGTGTTGGTATTAGAGTGAGGCCTGTGATAGGTGATGGTTGGTATTAGAGTGAGGTCTGTGATAGGTGAGGGTTGATATTAGAGTGAAGCCTGTGATAGGCAAGGGTTGGTATTAGAGTGAGACCTGTGATAGGCAAGTGTTGGTATTAGAGTGAGGCCTGTGATAGGCAAGTGTTGGTTTTAGAGTGAGGCCTGTGATAGGTGAGGGTTGGTATTAAACTGAGGCCAGAGATAGGCGAGGGTTGGTATTAGAGTGAGGCCTGTGATAGCTGAAGGTTGGTATTAGAGTGGGGCCTGTGATAGGCGATGGTTGGTATTAGAGTGAGGACTGTGATAGGCGATGGTTGGTATTAGCGTGAGGCCTGTGATAGATGAAGTTTGGTATTAGAGTGAGGTCTGTGATAGGTGTGGGTTGGTATTAGAGTGAGGCCTGTGATAGGCAAGGTTTGGTATTAAACTAAGGCCCGTAATAGGCGAGGGTTGGCATTAGAATGAGGCCTGTGATAGGCGAGGGTTGGTATTAGACTGAGGCCTGTGATAGGTGAGGGTTGGTATTAGAGTGGGGCCTGTGATAGGCGATGGTTGGTATTAGAGTGAGGCTTGTGATATATGATGGTTAATATTAGAGTGAGGACTGTAATAGGCGATGGTTGGTATTAGAGTGGGCACTGTGATAGGTGTGGGTTGGTATTAGAGTGAGGCCTGTGATAGGCAAGAGTTGGTATTAGAGTGAGGCCTGTGATAGGCGAGGGTTGGCATTAGAGTGAGGCCTGTGATAGGCGAGGGTTCATATTAGAATGAGGCCTGTGACAGGCGAGGGCTGGTATTAGATTGAGGGCTGTGATAGGCGATGTTTGGTATTAGGATGGGGCCTGTGACAGATCAAGGTTGGTAGTAGAGTGAGGCCTGTGATAGATGATGGTTACTATTAGAGTGAGGCCTGTGATAGGCGATGGTTGGTACTAGAGTGAGGCCTGTGATAGATGAAGGTTGGTATTAGAGTGAGGCGTGTGATAGGCAAGGGTTGGTATTAAACTGAGGCCTGTGATAGCTGAGGATTGGTATTAGAGTGGGGCCTGTGATAGGCGATGGTTGGTATTAGAGTGAGGCCTGTAATCGATGAAGGTCGGTATTAGAGTGAGGCCTGTGATAGGTGAGGGTTGGTATTAGAGTGAGGCCTGTGATAGGCAAGGGCTGGTTTTAAACTGAGGCCTGTGAAAGGCAAGGGTTGGCATTAGAATGAGGTCTGTGATAGGCGAGGGTTGGCATTAGAGTGAGGCCTGTTATAGGCGAGGGTTGATATTAGAGTGAGGCCTGTGATAGGCGAGAGTTGGTATTAGAGTGAGGCCTGTGATAGTTGAGGGATGGTATTAGAGTGAGGCCTGTGATAGGTGAGGGTGGATATTACAGTGAGGCCTGTGATAGATGAAGGTTGGTATTAGAGTGAGGCCTGTGATAGCTGAGGGTTGGTATTAGAGTGGGGCCTGTGATAGGCGATGGTTGGTATTCGAGTGAGGCCTGTGATAGATGATGGTTACTCATAGAGTGGGGCCTGTGATAGGTGATGGTTGGTATTAGAGTGAGGCCTGTGATAGGCGATGGTTGGTATGAGAGTGAGGCCTATGATAGATGAAGGTTGGTATTAGAGTGAGGCCTGTGATACGCAAGGGTTGGTATTAAACTGAGGCCTGTGATAGGCGAGGGTTGGCATTAGAATGAGGCCTGTGATAGGCGAGGGTTGGCATTAGAGTGAGGCCTGTGATAGGCGAGGGTTGTTATTAGAGTGAGGCCTGTGATAGGCGAGAGTTGGTATTAGAGAGAGTAGAGTGAGGCCTGTGATAGTTGACGGTTGGTATTAGAGTGAGGCCTGTGATAGGTGTGGGTTGGTATTAGAGTGGGGCCCGTGATAGGGAATGGTTGGTATTAGAGTGAGGTCTGTGATAGGCGAGGGTTGGTATTAGAGTGAGGCCTGTGATAGGCGAGGGTTGATATTAGAGTGAGGCCTGTGATAGGCGAGGGTTGAAATTAGAGTGAGGCCTGTGATAGGCGAGAGTTGGTATTAGAGTGAGGCCTGTGATAGATGAAGGTTGGTATTTGAGTGAGGCCTGTGATAGTTGAGACTTGGTATTAGATTGGGGCCAGTGATATGCGATGGTTGGTATTAGAGTGAGGCCTGTGATATATGATGGTTAGTATTAGAGTGAGGCTTGTAATAGGCGATGGTTGGTATTAGAGTGAGGCCTGTGATAGATGAAGGTTGGTATTAGAGTGAGGCCTGTGATAGGCGAGAGTTGGTATTAGAGTGAGGCCTGTGATAGATGAAGGTTGGTATTAGAGTGAGGCCGGTGATAGCTGACGGTTGGTATTAGAGTGGGGCCAGTGACAGGCGATGGTTGGTATTAGAGTGAGGCCTGTGATATATGATGGTTACTATTAGAGTGAGGCCTGTGATAGAGGAAGGTTGGTATTAGAGTGAGGCCTGTGATAGGTGTGGGTTGGTATTAGAGTGAGGCCTGTGATAGGCAAGGGTTGGTATTAAACTGAGTCCTGTGATAAGTGAGGGGGGTGGCATTAGAATGAGGCCTGTGCTAGGCGAGGGTTGGTATTAGAGTGAGGCCTGTGATAGGCGATGGTTGGTATTAGAGTGAGGCCTGTGACATATGATGGTTACTATTAGAGTGAGGCCTGTAATAGGCGATGGTTGGTATTAGAGTGAGGCCTGTGATAGATGAAGGTTGGTATTAGAGTGAGGCCTGTGATAGGCGAGAGTTGGTATTAGAGTGAGGCCTGTGATATATGATGGTTGGTATTAGAGTGAGGCTTGTAATAGGCGATGGTTGGTATTAGAGTGAGTCCTGTGATAGATGAAGGTTGGTATTAGAGTGAGGCCTGTGATAGGCGAGAGTTGGTATTAGAGTGAGGCCTGTGATAGATGAAGGTTGGTATTAGAGTGAGGCCGGTGATAGCTGACGGTTGGTATTAGAGTGGGGCCTATGATAGGCGATGGTTGGTATTAGAGTGAGGCTTGTAATAGGCGATGATTGGTATTAGAGTGAGGCCTGTGACAGGTGATGGTTGGTATTAGAGTGAGGCCTGTGATAGGCAAGGATTGGTATTAAACTGAGGCCTGTGATAGGCGAGGGGGGGTGGCATTATAATGAGGCCTGTGATAGGCGAGGGTTGCCATTAGAGTGAGGCCTGTGATAGGCGAGGGTTCATATTAGAATGAGGCCTGTGATAGGCGAGGGCTGGTATTAGAGAGAAGGCTGTGATAGGCGATGTTTGGTATTAGTGTGGGGCCTGTGACAGATCAAGGTTGGTAGTAGAGTGAGACCTGTGATAGGTGTGGGTAATTAGAGTGGGGCCTGTGATAGGTGAGGGTTGGTATTAGAGTGAGGCCTGTGATAGATGATGGTTACTATTAGAGTGAGGCCTGTGATAGGCGATGGTTGGTACTAGAGTGAGGACTGTGATAGATGAAGGTTGGTATTAGAGTGAGGCCTGTGATAGGTGAGTGTTGGTATTAGAGTGAAGCCTGTGATAGGTGATGATTACTATTAGAGTGAGGCATGTGATAGGCGATGGTTGGTATTAGAGTGAGTCCTGTGATAGATGAAGGTTGGTAATAGAGTGGAGCCTGTGATAAGCGATGGTTGGTATTAGAGTGAGGCCTGTGATAGGTGAGGGTTGGTATTAGAGTGGGGCCTGTGATAGATGAAGGTTGGTATTAGAGTGAGGCCTGTGTTAGCTGAGGGTTAGTATTAGAGTGGGGCCTGTGCTAGGCGATGGTTGGTATTAGAGTGAGGCCTGTGATAGGCAAGGGTTGGTATTAAACTGAGGCCTGTGATAGGCGAGGGTTGGCATTAGAATGAGGCCTTGATAGGCGAGGGTTGGCATTAGAGTGAGGCCTGTGATAGGCGAGGGTTGATATAAGAGTGAGGCCTGTGATAGGCGAGAGTTGGTATTAGAGTGAGGCCTGTGATAGTTGACGGTTGGTATTAGAGTGAGGCTTGCGATAGGTGTGAGTTGGTATTAGAGTGAGGCCTGTGATAGTTGACGGTTGTTATTAGAGTGAGGCCTGTGATAGGTGTGGGTTGGTATTAGAGTGAGGTCTGTGATAGGCGATGGTTGGTATTAGAGTGAGGCCTGTGATAGGTGAGGTTTAGTATTAGAGTGAGACCTGTGATAGGCAAGGGTTGGTATTAGAGTGAGGCCTGTGATAGGCGAGGGTTGGTATTAGAGTGAGGCCTGTGATAGGTGAGGGTTGGTATTAGAGTGGGGCCTGTGATAGGCGATGGTTGGTATTAGAGTGAGGCCTGTGACATATGATGGTTGCTATTAGAGAGAGGCCTGTAATAGGCGATGGTTGGTATTAGAGTTCGGCCTGTGATAGATGAAGGTTGGTATTAGAGTGAGGCCTGTGATAGATGAAGGTTGGTATTTGAGTGAGGCCTGTGATAGCTGAGAGTTGGTATTAGAGTGGGGCCAGTGATAGGTGTGTGTTGGTATTAGAGTGAGGCCTGTGATAGGCAAGGGTTGGTATTAGAGTGAGGCCTGTGATAGGCGATGGTTGGTATTAGAGTGAGGCCTGTGATAGATGAAGGTTGGTATTAGAGTGAGGCCTGTGATAGGCGAGAGTTTGTATTAGAGTGAGGCCTGTGATAGATGAAGGTTGGTATTTGATTGAGGCCTGTGATAGTTGAGACTTGGTATTAGTTTGGGGCCAGTGATATGCGATGGTTGGTATTAGAGTGAGGCCTGTGATATATGATGGTTGGTATTAGAGTGAGGCTTGTAATAGGTGATGGTTAGTATTAGAGTGAGGCCTGTGATAGATGAAGGTTGGTATTAGAGTGAGGCCTGTGATAGGCGAGAGTTGGTATTAGAGTGAGGCCTGTGATAGATGAAGGTTGGTATTAGAGTGAGGCCGGTGATAGCTGACGGTTGGTATTAGAGTGGGGCCAATGATAGGCGATGGTTGGTATTACAGTGAGGCTTGTAATAGGCGATGGTTGGTATTAGAGTGAGGCCTGTGATAGGTGATGGTTGGTATTAGAGTGAGGCCTGTGATAGGCAAGGATTGGTATTAAACTGAGGCCTGTGATAGGCGAGGGGGGTGGCATTATAATGAGGCCTGTGATAGGCGAGGGTTGGCATTAGGGTGAGGCCTGTGATAGGCGAGGGTTCATGTTAGAATGAGGCCTGTGATAGGCGAGGGCTGGTATTAGAGTGAAGGCTGAAATAGGCGATGTTTGGTATTAGTGTGGGGCCTGTGACAGATCAAGGTTGGTAGTAGAGTGAGATCTGTGATAGGTGTTGGTAATTAGAGTGGGGCCTGTGGTAGGTGAGGGTTGGTATTAGAGTGAGGCCTGTGATAGATGATGGTTACTATTAGAGTGAGGCATGTGATAGGCGATGGTTGGTACTAGAGTGAGGACTGTGATAGATGAAGGTTGGTATTAGAGTGAGGCCTGTGATAGGTGAGTGTTGGTATTAGAGTGAGGCCTGTGATAGGTGATGATTACTATTAGAGTGAGGCATGTGATAGGCGATGGTTGGTATTAGAGTGAGTCCTGTGATAGATGAAGGTTGGTATTAGAGTGGAGCCTGTGATAAGCGATGGTTGGTATTAGAGTGAGGCCTGTGATAGGCGAGAGTTGGTATTAGAGTGAGGCCTGTGATAGATGAAGGTTGGTATTAGAGTGAGGCCGGTGATAGCTGACGGTTGGTATTAGAGTGGGGCCAATGATAGGCGATGGTTGGTATTAGAGTGAGGCTTGTAATAGGCGATGGTTGGTATTAGAGTGAGGCTTGTGATAGGTGATGGTTGGTATTAGAGTGAGGCCTGTGATAGGCAAGGATTGGTATTAAACTGAGGCCTGTGATAGGCGAGGGGGGTGGCATTATAATGAGGCCTGTGATAGGCGAGGGTTGGCATTAGGGTGAGGCCTGCGATAGGCGAGGGTTCATGTTAGAATGAGGCCTGTGATAGGCGAGGGCTGGTATTAGAGTGAAGGCTGAAATAGGCGATGTTTGGTATTAGTGTGGGGCCTGTGACAGATCAAGGTTGGTAGTAGAGTGAGACCTGTGATAGGTGTGGGTAATTAGAGTGGGGCCTGTGGTAGGTGAGGGTTGGTATTAGAGTGAGGCCTGTGATAGATGATGGTTACTATTAGAGTGAGGCATGTGATAGGCGATGGTTGGTACTAGAGTGAGGACTGTGATAGATGAAGGTTGGTATTAGAGTGAGGCCTGTGATAGGTGAGTGTTGGTATTAGAGTGAGGCCTGTGATAGGTGATGATTACTATTAGAGTGAGGCATGTGATAGGCGATGGTTGGTATTAGAGTGAGTCCTGTGATAGATGAAGGTTGGTATTAGAGTGGAGCCTGTGATAAGCGATGGTTGGTATTAGAGTGAGGCCTGTGATAGGTGAGGGTTGGTATTAGAGTGGGGCCTGTGATAGATGAAGGTTGGTATTAGAGTGAGGCCTGTGTTAGCTGAGGGTTAGTATTAGAGTGGGGCCTGTGCTAGGCGATGGTTGGTATTAGAGTGAGGCCTGTGATAGATGATGGTTACTCTTAGAGTGGGGCATGTGATAGGCGATGGTTGGTATTAGAGTGAGGCCTGTGATAGGCAAGGGTTGGTATTAAACTGAGGCCTGTGATAGGCGAGGGTTGGCATTAGAATGAGGCCTTGATAGGCGAGGGTTGGCATTAGAGTGAGGCCTGTGATAGGCGAGGGTTGATATAAGAGTGAGGCCTGTGATAGGCGAGAGTTGGTATTAGAGTGAGGCCTGTGATAGTTGACGGTTGGTATTAGAGTGAGGCTTGCGATAGGTGTGAGTTGGTATTAGAGTGGGGCCTGTGATAGGCGATGGTTGGTATTAGAGTGAGGTCTGTGATAGGCGAGGGTTGGTATTAGAGTGAGGCCTGTGATAAGTGAGGTTTTTTATTAGAGAGAGGCCTGTGATAGGCAAGGGTTGGTATTAGAGTGAGGCCTGTGATAGGCAAGGGTTGATATTAGAGTGAGGCCTGTGATAGGTGAGAGTTGGTATTAGAGTGGGGCCTGTGATAGGTGAGTGTTGGTATTAGAGTGAGGCCTGTGATAGGCGATGGTTGGTATTAGAGTGAGGCCTGTGATACGTGAGGGTTGGTATTAGAGTGGGGACTGTGATAGGCGATGGTTGGTATTAGAGTGAGGCCTGTGATAGGTGAGGGTTGGTATTACAGTGAGGCCTGTGATAGATGAAGGTTGGTATTAGAGTGAGGCCTGTGATTGCTGACGGTTGGTATTAGAGTGGGGCCTGTGATAGGCGATGGTTGGTATTAGAGTGAGGCCTGTGATAGATGATGGTTACTCTTAGAGTGGGGCATGTGAAAGGCGATGGTTGGTATTAGAGTGAGGCCTGTGATAGGCAAGGGTTGGTATTAAACTGAGGCCTGTGATAGGCGAGGGTTGGCATTAGAATGAGGCCTTGATAGGCGAGGGTTGGCATTAGAGTGAGGCCTGTGATAGGCGACGGTTGATATAAGAGTGAGGCCTGTGATAGGCGAGTGTTGGTATTAGAGTGAGGCCTGTGATAGTTGACGGTTGGTATTAGAGTGAGGCTTGCGATAGGTGTGAGTTGGTATTAGAGTGAGGCCTGTGATAGTTGACGGTTGTTATTAGAGTGAGGCCTGTGATAGGTGTGGGTTGGTATTAGAGTGAGGTCTGTGATAGGCGATGGTTGGTATTAGAGTGAGGCCTGTGATAGGTGAGGTTTAGTATTAGAGTGAGGCCTGTGATAGGCAAGGGTTGGTATTAGAGTGAGGCCTGTGATAGGCGAGGGTTGATATTAGAGTGAGGCCTGTGATTGGTGAAAGTTGGTATTAGAGTGAGCCCTGTGATTGTTGAGGGTTGGTATTAGAGTGAGACCTGTGATATGTGAGGGATGGTATTAGAGTGGGGCCTGTGATAGGCGATGGTTGGAATTAGAGTGAGGCCTGTGACATATGATGGTTACTATTAGAGAGAGGCCTGTAATAGGCGATGGTTGGTATTAGAGTTCGGCCTGTGATAGATGAAGGTTGGTATTAGAGTGAGGCCTGTGATAGGCGAGAGTTGGTATTAGAGTGAGGCCTGTGATAGATGAAGGTTGGTATTTGAGTGAGGCCTGTGATAGCTGAGAGTTGGTATTAGAGTGGGGCCAGTGATAGGCGATGGTTGGTATTAGAGTGAGGCCTGTGATATATGATGGTTACTATTAGAGTGAGGCCTGTGACAGAGGAAGGTTGGTATTAGAGTGAGGCCTGTGATAGGTGTGTGTTGGTATTAGAGTGAGGCCTGTGATAGGCAAGGGTTGGTATTAAACTGAGTCCTGTGATAAGCAAGGGGGGTGGCATTAGAATGAGGCCTGTGCTAGGCGATGGTTGGTATTAGAGTGAGGCCTGTGATAGGCGATGGTTGGTATTAGAGTGAGGCCTGTGACATATGATGGTTACTATTAGAGTGAGGCCTGTAATAGGCGATAGTTGGTATTAGAGTGAGGCCTGTGATAGATGAAGGTTGGTATTAGAGTGAGGCCTGTGATAGGCGAGAGTTGGTATTCGAGTGAGGCCTGTGATAGATGAAGGTTTGTATTTGAGTGAGGCCTGTGATAGGCGATGGTTGGTATTAGAATGAGTCCTGTGATAGATGAAGCTTGGTATTAGAGTGGAGACTGTGATAGGCGATGGTTGGTATTAGAGTGAGGCCTGTGATAGGTGAGGTTTGGTATTAGAGTGGGGCCTGTGATAGATGAAAGTTGGTATTAGAGTGAGGCCTGTGATAAGTGAGGGTTGGTATTAGAGTGGGGACTGTGATAGGCGATGGTTGGTATTAGAGTGAGGCCTGTGATAGGTGAGGGTCGGTATTACAGTGAGGCCTGTGATAGATGAAGGTTGGTATTAGAGTGAGGCCTGTGATAGGTGAGATTTAGTATTAGAGTGAGGCCTGTGATAGGCAAGGGTTGATATTAGAGTGAGGCCTGTGATAGGCGAGGGTTGATATTAGAGTGAGGCTTGCGATAGGTGTGGGTTGGTATTAGAGTGGGGCCTGTGATAGGCGATGGTTGGTATTAGAGTGAGGCCTGTGATAGGTGAGAGTTGGTATTAGACTGAGCCCTGTGATAGTTGAAGGTTGGTATTAGAGTGATGCCTGTGATAGGAGAGGGTTGGTATTAGAGTGGGGCCTGTGATAGGTGAGTGTTGGTATTAGAGTGAGGCCTGTGATAGGCGATGGTTGGTAGTAGAGTGAGTCCTGTGATAGATGAAGCTTGGTATTAGAGTGGAGCCTGTGATAGGCGATGGTTGGTATTAGAGTGAGGCCTGTGATAGGTGAGGTTTGGTATTAGAGAGGGGCCTGTGATAGATGAAGGTTGGTATTAGAGTGAGGCCTGTGATAAGTGAGGGTTGGTATTAGAGTGGGGACAGTTATAGGCGATGGCTGGTATTAGAGTGAGGCCTGTGATAGGTGAGGGTCGGTATTACAGTGAGGCCTGTGATAGATGAAGGTTGGTATTAGAGTGAGGCCTGTGATTGCTGACGGTTGGTATTAGAGTGGGGCCTGTGATAGGCGATGGTTGGTATTAGAGTGAGGCCTGTCATAGATGATGGTTACTCTTAGACTGGGGCATGTGATAGGCCATGGTTGGTATTAGAGTGAGGCCTGTGATAGGCGAGGGTTGGCATTAGAGTGAGGCCTGTGATAGGCGAGGGTTGATATTAGAGTGAGGCCTGTGATAGGCGAGAGTTGGTATTAGACTGAGGCCTGCGATAGTTGACGGTTGTTATTAGAGTGAGGCCTGTGATAGGTGTGGGTTGGTATTAGAGTGAGGTCTGTGATAGGCGATGGTTGGTATTAGAGTGAGGCCTGTGATAGGTGAGGCTTAGTATTAGAGTGAGGCCTGTGATAGTCAAGGGTTGGTATTAGAGTGAGGCCTGTGATAGGCGAGCGTTGATATTAGAGTGAGGCCTGTGATTGGTGAAAGTTGGTATTAGAGTGAGCCCTGTGATTGTTGAGGGTTGGTATTAGAGTGAGGCCTGTGATAGAGGAAGGTTGGTATTAGAGTGAGGCCTGTGATAGGTGTGTGTTGGTATTAGAGTGAGGCCTGTGATAGGCAAGGGTTGGTATTAAACTGAGTCCTGTGATAAGCGAGGGGGGTGGCATTAGAATGAGGCCTGTGCTACGTGAGGGTTGGTATTAGAGTGAGGCCTGTGATAGGCGATGGTTGGTATTAGAGTGAGGCCTGTGACATATGATGGTTACTATTAGAGTGAGGCCTGTAATAGGCGATGGTTGGTATTAGAGTGAGGCCTGTGATAGATGAAGGTTGGTATTAGAGTGAGGCCTGTGATAGGCGAGAGTTGGTATTAGAGTGAGGCCTGTGCTAGATGAAGGTTGGTATTAGAGTGAGGGCTGTGATAGGTGAGGGTTGGTATTAGAGTGAGGTCTGTGATAGGCAAGGATTGGTATTTAACTGAGGCCTGTGATAGGCGAGGGGGATGGCATTAGAATGAGGCCTGTGATAGGCGAGGTTTGGCATAAGAGTGAGGCCTGTGATAGGTGAGGGTTCATATTAGAATGAGGCCTGTGATAGGCGAGGGCTGGTATTAGATTGAGCGCTGTGATAGGCGATGTTTGGTATTAGGGTGTGGCCTGTGAAAGATCAAGGTTGGTAGTAGATTGAGGCCTGTGATAGGTGAGGGTAATTCGAGTGTGGCCTTTGATGGGTGAGGGTCGGTATTAGAGTGAGGCCGGTGATAGATGATGGTTACGATTAGAGTGAGGCCTGTGATAGGCGATGGTTGGTACTAGAGTGAGGCCTGTGATAGATGAAGGTTGGTATTAGAGTGAGGCCTGTGATAGGTGAGGGTTGGTATTAGAGTGAGGTCTGTGATAGGTGATGGTTACTATTAGAGTGAGGTCTATGATAGGTGATGGTTGGTATTAGAGTGAGTCCTGTGATAGATGAAGGTTGGTATTAGAGTGGGGCCTGTGATAGAAGCCTCAACCTTTTACAATTTACATCAATGACTTGATGTATTGGTATTGGTATTAAACTGAGGCCTGTGATAGGCGATGGTTGGTATTAGAGTGAGTCCTGTGATAGATGAAGGTTGGTATTAGAGTGGAGCCTGTGATAGGCGATGGTTGGTATTAGAGTGAGGCCTGTGATAGGTGAGGGTTGATATTAGAGTGGCGCCTGTGATAGGCAATGTTTGGTATTAGAGTGAGGCCCGTGATAAGTGAGGGTTGGTATTAGAGTGGGGCCTGTGATAGGCGATGGTTGGTATTAGAGTGAGGCCTGTGATAGGTGAGGGTCGGCATTACCATGAGGCCTGTGATAGATGAAGGTTGGTATTAGAGTGAGGCCTGTGATAGGCAAGTATTGGTATTAAACTGAGGCCTGTGATAGGCGAGGGTTTGCATTAGAATGAGGCCTGTGATAGGCGAGGGTTGGCATTAGAGTGAGGCCTGTGATAGGCGAGAGTTGATATTAGAGTGAGGCCTGTGATAGGCGAGAGTTGGTATTAGAGTGAGGCCTGTGATAGTTGACGGTTGGTATTAGAGTGAGTCCTGTGATAGGTGTGGGTTGGTATTAGAGTGGGGCCTGTGATAGGCGATGGTTGGTATTAGAGTGAGGCCTGTGATCGTTGACGGTTGGTATTAGAGTGAGGCCTGTGATAGGTGTGGGTTGGTATTAGAGTGGGGCCTCTGATAGGCGATGGTTGGTATTAGAGAGAGGCCTGTGATTGGCAAGGGTTGGTATTAGAGTGAGGCCTGTGATAGGCGAGGGTTGATATTAGAGGCCTGTGATAGATGAGAGTTGGTATTAGAGTGAGCCCTGTGATATTTGATGGTTGGAATTAGAGTGAGGCCTGTGATAGGTGAGGGTTGGTATTAGAATAGTGGCCTGTGATAGGCAAGGGTTGGTATTAGAGTGAGGCCTGTGACATATGATGGTTACTATTAGAGTGAGGCCTGTAATAGGCGATGGTTGGTATTAGAGTGAGGCCTGTGATAGATGAAGGTTGGTATTAGAGTGAGGCCTGTGATAGGCGAGAGTTGGTATTAGAGTGAGGCCTGTGATAGATGAAGGTTGGTATTAGAGTGAGTCCTGTGATAGCTGAGAGTTGGTTTTAGAGTGGGGCCAGTGATAGGCGATGGATTGTATTATAGTGAGGCCTGTGATATATGATGGTTACTCTTAGAGTGATGCCTGTGATAGATGAAGGTTGGTATTAGAGTGAGGCCTGTGATAGGTGAGGGTTGGTATTAAAGTGAGGCAGGTGATAGGCAAGGGTTGGTATTAAACTGAGGCCTGTGATAAGCGAGGGGGGGTGGCATTAGAATGAGCCCTGTGCTAGGCGAGGGTTGGTATTAGAGTGAGGCCTGTGATAGATGATGGTTACTGTTAGATTGAGGCCTGTAATAGGCGATGGTTGGTATTAGAGTGAGGCCTGTAATAGATGAAGGTTGGTATTAGAGTGAGGCCTGTGATAGGTGAGGGTTGGTATTAGAGTGAGGCCTGTGACAGGCAAGGGTTGGTATTAAACTGAGGCCTGTGATAGGCGAGGGTTGGCATTAAAATGAGGCCTGTGTTAGGCAAGGGTTGGCATTAGAGTGAGACCTGTGATAGTTGAGGGATGATATTAGAGTGAGGCCTGTGATAGGTGAGGGTCGGTATTACAGTGAGGCCTGTGATAGATGAAGGTTGGTATTAGAGTGACGTCTGTGATAGCTGAGGGTTGGTATTTGTGTGGGGCCTGTCATAGGCGATGGTTCGTATTAGAGTGAGTCCTGTGATAGATGAAGGTTGGTATTAGAGTGGAGCCTGTGATAGGCGATGGTTGGTATTAGAGTGAGGCCTGTGATAAGTGAGGGTTGGTATTAGAGTGAGGTCTGTGATAGGCGATGGTTGGTATTAGAGTGAGTCCTGTGATAGGTGAGGGTTGGTATTAGAGTGGGGCCTGTGATAGATGAAGGTTGGTATTAGAGTGAGGCCTGTGTTAGCTGAGGGTTAGTATTAGAGTGGGGCCTGTGCTAGGCGATGGTTGGTATTAGAGTGAGGCCTGTGATAGGCGAGGGTTGGCATTAGAATGAGGCCTTGATAGGCGAGGGTTGGCATTAGAGTGAGGCCTGTGATAGGCGAGGGTTGATATAAGAGTGAGGCCTGTGATTGGCGAGTGTTGGTATTAGAGTGAGGCCTGTGATAGTTGACGGTTGGTATTAGAGTGAGGCTTGCGATAGGTGTGAGTTGGTATTAGAGTGGGGCCAGTGGGGCCAGGCGATGGATTGTATTATAGTGAGGCCTGTGATATATGATGGTTACTCTTAGAGTGATGCCTGTGATAGATGAAGGTTGGTATTAGAGTGAGGCCTGTGATTGGTGAAAGTTGGTATTAGAGTGAGCCCTGTGATTGTTGAGGGTTGGTATTAGAGTGAGGCCTGTGATATGTGAGGGTTGGTATTAGAGTGGGGCCTGTGATAGGCGATGGTTGGTATTAGAGTGAGGCCTGTGACATATGATGGTTACTATTAGAGAGAGGCCTGTAATAGGCGATGGTTGGTATTAGAGTTCGGCCTGTGATAGATGAAGGTTGGTATTAGAGTGAGGCCTGTGATAGGCGAGAGTTGGTATTAGAGTGAGGCCTGTGATAGATGAAGGTTGGTATTTGAGTGAGGCCTGTGATAGCTGAGAGTTGGTATTAGAGTGGGGCCAGTGATAGGCGATGGTTGGTATTAGAGTGAGGCCTGTGATAGGCGAGAGTTGGTATTATAGTGAGGCCTGTGATAGATGAAGGTTGGTATTTGAGTGAGGCCTGTGACAGGCGATGTTTGGTATTAGAGTGGAGCCTGTGATAGGCGATGGTTGGTATTTGAGTGAGGCCTGTGATAGGTGAGGTTTGGTATTAGAGTGGGGCCTGTGATAGATGAAGGTTGGTATTAGAGTGAGGCCTGTGATAAGTGAGGGTTGGTATTAGAGTGGGGACTGTGATAGGCGATGGTTGGTATTAGAGTGAGGCCTGTGATAGGTGAGGTTCGGTATTACAGTGAGGCCTGTGATAGATGATGGTTGGTATTAGAGTGAGGCCTGTGATAGGTGAGGTTTAGTATTAGAGTGAGGCCTGTGATCGGCAAGGGTTGGTATTAGAGTGAGGCCTGTGATAGGCGAGGGTTGATATTAGAGTGAGGCTTGCTATAGGTGTGGGTTGGTATTAGAGTGGGGCCTGTGATAGGCGATGGTTGGTATTAGAGTGAGGCCTGTGATATGTGAGAGTTGGTATTAGAGTGAGCCCTGTGATAGTTGAAGGTTGGTATTAGACTGAGGCCTGTGATAGGAGAGGGTTGGTATTAGAGTGGGGCCTGTGATAGGTGAGTGTTGGTATTAGAGTGAGGCCTGTGATAGGCGATGGTTGGTATTAGAGTGAGTCCTGTGATAGATGAAGCTTGGTATTAGAGTGGAGACTGTGATAGGCGATGGTTGGTATTAGAGTGAGGCCTGTGATAGGTGAGGTTTGGTATTAGAGTGGGGCCTGTGATAGTGAAGGTTGGTATTAGAGTGAGGCCTGTGATAAGTGAGGGTTGGTATTAGAGTGGGGACTGTGATAGGCGATGGTTGGTATTAGAGTGAGGCCTGTGATAGGTGAGGGTCGGTATTACAGTGAGGCCTGTGATAGATGAAGGTTGGTATTAGAGTGAGGCCTGTGATTGCTGAGGGTTGGTATTAGAGTGAGGCCTGTGATAGGTGAGGGTTGGTATTAGAGTGGGGCCTGTGACATATGATGGTTACTATTAGAGAGAGGCCTGTAATAGGCGATGGTTGGTATTAGAGTTCGGCCTGTGATAGATGAAGGTTGGTATTAGAGTAAGGCCTGTGATAGGCGAGAGTTGGTATTAGAGTGAGGCCTGTGATAGATGAAGGTTGGTATTTGAGTGAGGCCTCTGATAGCTGAGAGTTGGTATTAGAGTGGGGCCAGTGATAGGCGATGGTTGGTATTAGAGTGAGGCCTGTGATATATGATGGTTACTATTAGAGTGAGGCCTGTGATAGAGGAAGGTTGGTATTAGAGTGAGGCCTGTGATAGTTGTGGGTTGGTATTAGAGTGAGGCCTGTGATAGGCAAGGGTTGGTATTAAACTGAGTCCTGTGATAAGCGAGGGGGGTGGCATTAGAATGAGGCCTGTGCTATGCGAGGGTTGGTAATAGAGTGAGGCCTGTGATAGGCGATGGTTGGTATTAGAGTGAGGCCTGTGACATATGATGGTTACTATTAGAGTGAGGCCTGTAATAGGCGATGGTTGGTATTAGAGTGAGGCCTGTGATAGATGAAGGTTGGTATTAGAGTGAGGCCTGTGATAGGCGAGAGTTGGTATTAGAGTGAGGCCTGTGATAGATGAAGGTTGGTATTTGAGTGAGGCTTGTGATAGATGAAGGTTGGTATTAGAGTGAGGCCGGTGATAGCTGACGGTTGCTATTAGAGTGGGGCCTATGATAGGCGATGGTTGGTATTAGACTGAGGCCTATGATATATGATGGTTGGTATTAGAGTCAGGCTTGTAATAGGCAATGGTTGGTATTAGAGTGATGCCTGTGCTAGATGAAGGTTGGTATTAGAGTGAGGGCTGTGATAGGTGAGGGTTGGTATTAGAGTGAGGTCTGTGATAGGCAAGGATTGGTATTTAACTGAGGCCTGTGATAGGCGAGGGGGCTGGCATTAGAATGAGGCCTGTGATAGGCAAGGTTTGGCATAAGAGTGAGGCCTGTGATAGGCGAGGGTTCATATTAGAATGAGGCCTGTGATAGGCGAGGGCTGGTATTAGATTGAGCGCTGTGATAGGCGATGTTTGGTATTAGGGTGTTGCCTGTGAAAGATCAAGGTTGGTAGTAGACTAAGCCTGTGATAGGTGAGGGTAATTCGAGTGGGGCCTTTGATAGGTGAGGGTCGGTATTAGAGTGAGGCCGGTGATAGATGATGGTTACGATTAGAGTGAGGCCTGTGATAGGCGATGGTTGGTACTAGAGTGAGGCCTGTGATAGATGAAGGTTGGTATTAGAGTGAGGCCTGTGATAGGTGAGGGTTGGTATTAGAGTGAGGTCTGTGATAGGTGATGGTTACTATTAGAGTGAGGTCTATGATAGGTGATGGTTGGCATCAGAGTGAGTCCTGTGATAGATGAAGGTTGGTATTAGAGTGGGGCCTGTGATAGATGAAGTTTGGTATTAGAGTGAGTCCTGTGATAAGTGAGGGTTGGTATTAGAGTGAGGCCTGTGATAGGTGAGGGTTGTTATTAGAGTGAGGTCTGTGATACGTGATGGTTACTAATAGAGTGGGGCCTGTGATAGGCAATGTTTGGTATTAGAGTGGGGCCTGTGATAGTCGATGGTTGGTATTAGAGTGGGGCCTGTGATAGGTGATGGTTGCTATTAGAGTGAAGCCTGTGATAGGCGAGGGTTGGTATTAAACTGAGGCGTGTGATAGGCGAGGGTTGGTGTTAGAGTGAGGCCTGTGATAGGCAAGGGTTGGTATTAAACTGAGGCCTGTGATAGCTGAGGATTGGTATTAGAGTGGGGCCTGTGATAGGCAATGGTTGGTATTAGAGTGAGGCCTGTGATAGATGATGGTTACTATTAGATTGAGGCCTGTAATAGGCGATGGTTGGTCTTAGAGTGAGGCCTGTAATAGATGAAGGTTGGTATTAGAGTGAGGCCTGTGATAGGTGAGGGTTGGTATTAGAGTGAGGGCTGTGATAGGTGAGGGTTGGTATTAGAGTGAGGTCTGTGATAGGCAAGGATTGGTATTTAACTGAGGCCTGTGATAGGCGAGGGGGCTGGCATTAGAATGAGGCCTGTGATAGGCAAGGTTTGGCATAAGAGTGAGGCCTGTGATAGGCGAGGGTTCATATTAGAATGAGGCCTGTGATAGGCGAGGGCTGGTATTAGATTGAGCGCTGTGATAGGCGATGTTTGGTATTAGGGTGTTGCCTGTGAAAGATCAAGGTTGGTAGTAGACTAAGCCTGTGATAGGTGAGGGTAATTCGAGTGGGGCTTTTGATAGGTGAGGGTCGGTATTAGAGTGAGGCCGGTGATAGATGATGGTTACGATTAGAGTGAGGCCTGTGATAGGCGATGGTTGGTACTAGAGTGAGGCCTGTGATAGATGAAGGTTGGTATTAGAGTGAGGCCTGTGATAGGTGAGGGTTGGTATTAGAGTGAGGTCTGTGATAGGTGATGGTTACTATTAGAGTGAGGTCTATGATAGGTGATGGTTGGCATCAGAGTGAGTCCTGTGATAGATGAAGGTTGGTATTAGAGTGGGGCCTGTGATAGATGAAGTTTGGTATTAGAGTGAGTCCTGTGATAAGTGAGGGTTGGTATTAGAGTGAGGCCTGTGATAGGTGAGGGTTGTTATTAGAGTGAGGTCTGTGATACGTGATGGTTACTAATAGAGTGGGGCCTGTGATAGGCAATGTTTGGTATTAGAGTGGGGCCTGTGATAGTCGATGGTTGGTATTAGAGTGGGGCCTGTGATAGGTGATGGTTGGTATTAGAGTGAAGCCTGTGATAGGCGAGGGTTGGTATTAAACTGAGGCGTGTGATAGGCGAGGGTTGGTGTTAGAGTGAGGCCTGTGATAGGCAAGGGTTGGTATTAAACTGAGGCCTGTGATAGCTGAGGATTGGTATTAGAGTGGGGCCTGTGATAGGCAATGGTTGGTATTAGAGTGAGGCCTGTGATAGATGATGGTTACTATTAGATTGAGGCCTGTAATAGGCGATGGTTGGTCTTAGAGTGAGGCCTGTAATAGATGAAGGTTGGTATTAGAGTGAGGCCTGTGATAGGTGAGGGTTGGTATTAGAGTGAGGCCTGTGACAGGAAAGGGTTGGTATTAAACTGAGGCCTGTGATAGGCCAGGTTTGGCATTAGAATGAGGCCTGTGATAGGCGAGGGTTGGCATTAGAGTGCGGCCTGTGATAGGCGAGGGTTGATATTGGAGTGAGGCCTGTGATAGGCGAGAGTTGGTATTAGAGTGAGGCCTGTGATAGTTGAGGGATGATATTAGAGTGAGGCCTGT
This sequence comes from Cetorhinus maximus, assembly GCF_964194155.1. Lineage (NCBI taxonomy): Eukaryota > Metazoa > Chordata > Chondrichthyes > Lamniformes > Cetorhinidae > Cetorhinus > Cetorhinus maximus. The sequence goes on along the minus strand of NC_135890.1, from coordinate 50,353,745 downwards.
GATAGGTGAGGGTCGGTATTACAGTGAGGCCTGTGATAGATGAAGGTTGGTATTAGAGTGACGTCTGTGATAGCTGAGGGTTGGTATTTGAGAGGGGCCTATCATAGGCGATGGTTGGTATTAGAGTGAGTCCTGTGATAGATGAAGGTTGGTATTAGAGTGGAGCCTGTGATAGGCGATAGTTGGTATTAGAGTGAGGCCTGTGATAAGTGAGGGTTGGTATTAGAGTGGGGCCTGTGATAGGTGATGGTTGGTATTAGAGTGAGGTCTTTGATAGGTGAGGGTCGGTATTACCGTGAGGCCTGTGATAGATGAAGGTTGGTATTAGAGTGAGGCCTGTGATAGGCAAGTATTGGTATTAAACTGAGGCCTGTGATAGGCGAGGGTTTGCATTAGAATGAGGCCTGTGATAGGCGAGGGTTGGCATTAGAGTGAGGCCTGTGATAGGCGAGGGTTGATATTAGAGTGAGGCCTGTGATAGGCGAGAGTTGGTATTAGAGTGAGGACTGTGATAGTTGACGGTTGGTATTAGAGTGAGGCCTGTGATAGGTGAGGGTCGGTATTACAGTGAGGCCTGTGATAGATGAAGGTTGGTATTAGAGTGACGTCTGTGATAGCTGAGGGTTGGTATTTGAGTGGGGCCTGTCATAGGCGATGGTTGGTATTAGAGTGAGTCCTGTGATAGATGAAGGTTGGTATTAGAGTGGAGCCTGTGATAGGCGATGGTTGGTATTAGAGTGAGGCCTGTGATAGGTGAGGGTTGATATTAGAGTGGCGCCTGTGATAGTTGAAGGTTGGTATTAGAATGAGGCCTGTGATAAGTGAGGGTTGGTATTAGAGTGGGGCCTGTGATAGGCGATGGTTGGTATTAGAGTGAGGTCTTTGATAGGTGAGGGTCGGTATTACCGTGAGGCCTGTGATAGATGAATGTTGGCATTAGAGTGCGGCCTGTGTTAGGCAAGTATTGGTATTAAACTGAAGCCTGTGATAGGCGAGGGTTTGCATTAGAATGAGGCCTGTGATAGGCGAGGGTTGGCATTAGAGTGAGGCCTGTGATAGGCGAGGGTTGGCATTAGAGTGAGGCCTGTGATAGGCGAGGGTTGATATTAGAGTGAGGCCTGTGATAGGCGAGAGTTGGTATTAGAGTGAGGCCTGTGATAGATGAAGGTTGGTATTTGAGTGAGGCCTCTGATAGCTGAGAGTTGGTATTAGAGTGGGGCCAGTGATAGGCGATGGTTGGTATTAGAGTGAGGCCTGTAATATATGAAGGTTACTATTAGAGTGTGGCCTGTGATAGAGGAAGGTTGGTATTAGAGTGAGGCCTGTGATAGTTGTGGGTTGGTATTAGAGTGAGGCCTGTGATAGGCAAGGGTTGGTATTAAACTGAGTCCTGTGATAAGCGAGGTGGGTGGCATTAGAATGAGGCCTGTGCTAGGCGAGGGTTGGTATTAGAGTGAGGCCTGTGATAGGCGATGGTTGGTATTAGCGTGAGGCCTGTGACATATGATGGTTACTATTAGAGTGAGGCCTGTAATAGGCGATGGTTGGTATTAGAGTGAGGCCTGTGATAGATGAAGGTTGGTATTAGAGTGAGGCCTGTGATAGGCGAGAGTTGGTATTAGAGTGAGACCTGTGATAGATGAAGGTTGGTATTTGAGTGAGGCTTGTGATAGTTGAGACTTGGTATTAGATTGGGGCCAGTGATATGCGATGGTTGGTATTAGAGTGAGGCCTGTGATATATGATGGTTGGTATTAGAGTGAGGCCTGTGATAGGCGAGAGTTGGTATTAGAGTGAGGCCTGTGATAGATGAAGGTTGGTATTAGAGTGAGGCCGGTGATAGCTGACGGTTGCTATTAGAGTGGGGCCTATGATAGGCGATGGTTGGTATTAGACTGAGGCCTGTGATATATGATGGTTGGTATTAGAGTCAGGCTTGTAATAGGCAATGGTTGGTATTAGAGTGAGGCCTGTGCTAGATGAAGGTTGGTATTAGAGTGAGGGCTGTGATAGGTGAGGGTTGGTATTAGAGTGAGGTCTGTGATAGGCAAGGATTGGTATTTAACTGAGGCCTGTGATAGGCGAGGGGGCTGGCATTAGAATGAGGCCTGTGATAGGCGAGGTTTGGCATAAGAGTGAGGCCTGTGATAGGCGAGGGTTCATATTAGAATGAGGCCTGTGATAGGCGAGGGCTGGTATTAGATTGAGCACTGTGATAGGCGATGTTTGGTATTAGGGTGTGGCCTGTGAAAGATCAAGGTTGGTAGTAGATTGAGGCCTGTGATAGGTGAGGGTAATTCGAGTGGGGCCTTTGATAGGTGAGGGTCGGTATTAGAGTGAGGCCGGTGATAGATGATGGTTACGATTAGAGTGAGGCCTGTGATAGGCGATGGTTGGTACTAGAGTGAGGCCTGTGATAGATGAAGGTTGGTATTAGAGTGAGGCCTGTGATAGGTGAGGGTTGGTATTAGAGTGAGGTCTGTGATAGGTGATGGTTACTATTAGAGTGAGGTCTATGATAGGTGATGGTTGGTATTAGAGTGAGTCCTGTGATAGATGAAGGTTGGTATTAGAGTGGGGCCTGTGATAGATGAAGGTTGGTATTAGAGTGAGTCCTGTGATAAGTGAGGGTCGGTATTAGAGTGAGGCCTGTGATAGGTGAGGGTTGTTATTAGAGTGAGGTCTGTGATAGTCGATGGTTGGTATTAGAGTGGGGCCTGTGATAGGTGATGGTTGGTATTAGAGTGAAGCCTGTGATAGGCGAGGGTTGGTATTAAACTGAGGCGTGTGATAGGTGAGGGTTGGTGTTAGAGTGAGGCCTGTGATAGGCAAGGGTTGGTATTAAACTGATGCCTGTGATAGCTGAGGATTGGTATTAGAGTGGGGCCTGTGATAGGCAATGGTTGGTACTAGAGTGAGGCCTGTGATAGATGATGGTTACTATTAGATTGAGGCCTGTAATAGGCGATGGTTGGTCTTAGAGTGAGGCCTGTGATAGGTGAGGGTTGGTATTAGAGTGAGGCCTGTGACAGGCAAGGGTTGGTATTAAACTGAGGCCTGTGATAGGCGAGGTTTGGCATTAGAATGAGGCCTGTGATAGGCGAGGGTTGGCATTAGAGTGAGGCCTGTGATAGGCGAGGGTTGATATTGGAGTGAGGCCTGTGATAGGCGAGAGTTGGTATTAGAGTGAGGCCTGTGATAGTTGAGGGATGATATTAGAGTGAGGCCTGTGATAGGTGAGGGTCGGTATTACAGTGAGGCCTGTGATAGATGAAGGTTGGTATTAGAGTGACGTCTGTGATAGCTGAGGGTTGGTATTTGAGTGGGGCCTGTCATAGGCGATGGTTGGTATTAGAGTGAGTCCTGTGATAGATGAAGGTTGGTATTAGAGTGGAGCCTGTGATAGGCGATGGTTGGTATTAGAGTGAGGCCTGTGATAGGTGAGGGTTGATATTAGAGTGGCGCCTGTGATAGTTGAAGGTTGGTATTAGAGTGAGGCCTGTGATAAGTGAGGGTTGGTATTAGAGTGGGGCCTGTGATAGGCGATGGTTGGTATTAGAGTGAGGTCTTTGATAGGTGAGGGTCGGTATTACCGTGAGGCCTGTGATAGATGAAGGTTGGCATTAGAGTGCGGCCTGTGTTAGGCAAGTATTGGTATTAAACTGAAGCCTGTGATAGGCGAGGGTTTGCATTAGAATGAGGCCTGTGATAGGCGAGGGTTGGCATTAGAGTGAGGCCTGTGATAGGCGAGGGTTGATATTAGAGTGAGGCCTGTGATAGGCGAGAGTTGGTATTAGAGTGAGGACTGTGATAGTTGACGGTTGGTATTAGAGTGAGGCCTGTGATAGGTGTGGGTTGGTATTAGAGTGGGGCCTGTGATAGGCGATGGTTGGTATTAGAGTGAGGCCTGTGATAGTTGACGGTTGGTATTAGAGTGAGGCCTGTGATAGGTGTGGGTTGGTATTAGAGTGGGGCCTCTGATAGGCGATTGTTGGTATTAGAGAGAGGCCTGTGATTGGCAAGGGTTGGTATTAGAGTGAGGCCAGTGATAGGCGAGGGTTGATATTAGAGGCCTGTGATAGATGAGAGTTGGTATTAGAGTGAGCCCTGTGATATTTGATGGTTGGTATTAGAGTGAGGCCTGTGATAGGTGAGGGTTGCTATTAGAATAGTGGCCTGTGATATGCGATGGTTGGTATTAGAGTGAGGCCTGTGACAGGCGAGAGTTGGTATTAGAGTGAGGCCTGTGATAGGTGAGGGTTGGTGTTAGAGTGAGGCCTGTGACATATGATGGTTACTATTAGAGTGAGGCCTGTAATAGGCGATGGTTGGTATTAGAGTAAGGCCTGTGATAGATGAAAGTTGGTATTAGAGTGAGGCCTGTGATAGGCGAGAGTTGGTATTAGAGTGAGGCCTGTGATAGATGAAGGTTGGTATTTGAGTGAGTCCTGTGATAGCTGAGAGTTAGTTTTAGAGTGGGGCCAGTGATAGGCGATGGATTGTATTATAGTGAGGCCTGTGATATATGATGGTTACTCTTAGAGTGAGGCCTGTGATAGATGAAGGTTGGTATTAGAGTGAGGCCTGTGATAGGTGAGGGTTGGTATTAAAGTGAGGCCGGTGATTGGCAAGGGTTGGTTTTAAACTGAGGCCTGTGATAAGCGAGGGGGGTGGCATTAGAATGAGGCCTGTGCTAGGCGAGGGTTGGTATTAGAGTGAGGCCTGTGATAGATGATGGTTACTGTTAGATTGAGGCCTGTAATAGGCGATGGTTGGTATTAGAGTGAGGCCTGTGATATATGATGGTTGGTATTAGAGTGAGGCTTGTAATAGGCGATGGTTGGTGTTATAGTGAGGCCTGTGATAGATGATGGTTGGTATTGGAGTGAGGCCTGTGATAGGTGAGGGTTGGTATTAGAGTGAGGCCTGTGATTGGCAAGGATTGGTATTAAACTGAGGCCTGTGATAGGCGAGGGGGGTGGCATTAGAATGAGGCCTGTGATAGGCGAGGGTTGGCATTAGAGTGAGGCCTGTGATAGGCGAGGGTTCATATTAGAATGAGGCCTATGATAGGCGAGGGCTGGTATTAGAGTGAGGGCTGTGATAGGCGATGTTTGGTATTAGGGTGGGGCTTGTGACAGATCAAGGTTGGTAGTAGAGTGAGGCCTGTGATAGATGATGGTTACTATTAGAGTGAGGCCTGTGATAGGCGATGGTTGGTACTAGAGTGAGGCCTGTGATAGATGAAGGTTGGTATTAGAGTGAGGCCTCTGATAGGTGAGGGTTGGTATTAGAGTGAGGCCTGTGATAGGTGATGGTTAATATTAGAGTGAGGCCTGTGATAGGCGATGGTTGGTATTAGATTGAGTCCTGTGATAGATGAAGGTTGGTATTAGAGTGGAGCCTGTGATAGGCGATGTTTGGTATTAGAGTGAGGCCTGTGATAGGTGAGGGTTGGTATTAGAGTGGGGCCTGTGTTAGATGAAGGTGGGTATTAGAGTGAGGCCGGTGATAAGTGAGGGTTGGTATTAGAGTGCGGCCTGTGATAGGCGATGGTTGGTATTAGAGTGAGTCCTGTGATAGATGAAGGTTGGTATTAGAGTGAGGCCTGTGATAGGTGAAGGTTGGTACTAGAGTGAGGCCTGTGATAGGTGAGGGTTGGTATTAGAGTGAGGCCTGTGATAGATGAAGGTTACTAATAGAGTGGGGCCTGTGATAGGCAATGGTTGGTATTAGAGTGGGGCCTGTGATAGATGAAGGTTGGTAATAGAGTGAGGCCTGTGATAGGTGAGGGTTGGTATTAGAGTGAGGCCTGTGATTGTTGAGGGTTGGTATTAGAGTGAGGCCTGTGATAGGCGATGGTTGGTATTAGAGTGAGGCCTGTGATAGTCGAGGCTTGGTATTAAACTGAGGCGTGTGATAGGCGAGGGTTGGTATTAGAGTCAGGCCTGTGATAGGCAAGGGTTGGTATTAAACAGAGGCCTGTGATTGCTGAGGCTTGGCATTAGAGTGGGGCCTGTGATAGGCGAAGGTTGGTAGTAGAGTGAGGCCTGAGATGGATGAAGGTTGGTATTAGAGTGAGGCCTGTGATAGGTGATGGTTGGTATTAGAGTGACGCCTGTGATAGGCGATGGTTGGTATTAGAGTGAGGCCTGTGATAGGTGAGGGTTGATATTAGAGTGGGGCCTGTGATAGTTGAAGGTTGGTATTAGAGTGAGGCCTGTGATAAGTGAGGGTTGGTATTAGAGTGGGGCCTGTGATAGGCGATGGTTGGTATTAGAGTGAGGCCTGTGATAGGTGAGGATCGGTATTACCGTGAGGCCTGTGATAGATGAAGGTTGGTATTAGAGTGAGGCCTGTGATAGGCAAGTGTTGGTATTAAACTGAGGCCTTTGATAGGCGAGGGTTGGCATTAGAATGAGGCCTGTGATAGGCGAGGGTTGGCATTAGAGTGAGGCCTGTGATAGGCGAGGGTTGATATTAGAGTGAGGCCTGTGATAGGCGAGAGATGGTATTAGAGTGAGGCCTGTGATAGTTGACGGTTGTTATTAGAGTGAGGCCTGTGATAGGTGTGGGTTGGTATTAGAGTGGGGCCTGTGATAGGCGATGGTTGGTATTAGAGTGAGGCCTGTGATAGTTGACGGTTGGTATTAGAGTGAGGCCTGTGGTTGGTGTGGGTTGGTATTAGAGTTAGGCCTGTGATAGGCGATTGTTGGTATTAGAGTGAGCCCTGTGATAGGTGAGGGTTGGTATTAAAGTTAGGCCTGTGATAGGCAAGGGTTGGTATTAAACTGAGGCCTGTGATGAGCGAGGGGGGTGGCATTAGAATGAGCCCTGTGCTAGGCGAGGGTTGGTATTAGAGTGAGGCCTGTGATAGATGAAGGTTGGTATTAGAGTGAGGCCTGTGATAGCTGAGGGTTGGTATTAGAGTGGGGCCTATGATAGGCGATGGTTGGTATTAGAGTGAGGCCTGTGATATATGTTGGTTGGTATTAGAGTGAGGCTCTTAATAGGCGATGGTTGGTGTTATAGTGAGGCCTGTGATAGATGATGGTTGGTATTAGAGTGAGGCCTGTGATAGGTGAGGGTTGGTATTAGAGTGAGGCCTGTGATTGGCAAGGATTGGTATTAAACTGAGGCCTGTGATAGGCGAGGGGTGTGGCATTAGAATGAGGCCTGTGATAGGCGAGGGTTGGCATTAGAGTGAGGCCTGTGATAGGCGAGGGTTCATATTAGAATGAGGCCTATGATAGGCGAGGGCTGGTATTAGAGTGAGGGCTGTGATAGGCGATGTTTGGTATTAGGGTGGGGCTTGTGGCAGATCAAGGTTGGTAGTAGAGTGAGGCCTGTGATAGGTGAGGGTAATTCGAGTGGGGCCTGTGATTGCTGAGGGTTGGTATTAGAGTGAGGCCTGTGATAGATGATGGTTACTATTAGAGTGAGGCCTGTGATAGGCGATGGTTGGTACTAGAGTGAGGCCTGTGATAGATGAAGGTTGGTATTAGAGTGAGGCCTCTGATAGGTGAGGGTTGGTATTAGAGTGAGGCCTGTGATAGGTGATGGTTAATATTAGAGTGAGGCCTGTGATAGGCGATGGTTGGTATTAGATTGAGTCCTGTGATAGATGAAGGTTGGTATTAGAGTGGAGCCTGTGATAGGCGATGTTTGGTATTAGAGTGAGGCCTGTGATAGGTGAGGGTTGGTATTAGAGTGAGGCCTGTGATAGATGAAGGTTACTAATAGAGTGGGGCCTGTGATAGGCAATGGTTGGTATTAGAGTGGGGCCTGTGATAGATGAAGGTTGGTAATAGAGTGAGGCCTGTGATAGGTGAGGGTTGGTATTAGAGTGAGGCCTGTGATTGTTGAGGGTTGGTATTAGAGTGAGGCCTGTGATTGGCGATGGTTGGTATTAGAGTGAGGCCTGTGATAGTCGAGGCTTGGTATTAAACTGAGGCGTGTGATAGGCGAGGGTTGGTATTAGAGTCAGGCCTGTGATAGGCAAGGGTTGGTATTAAACAGAGGCCTGTGATTGCTGAGGCTTGGCATTAGAGTGGGGCCTGTGATAGGCGAAGGTTGGTAGTAGAGTGAGGCCTGAGATGGATGAAGGTTGGTATTAGAGTGAGGCCTGTGATAGGTGATGGTTGGTATTAGAGTGACGCCTGTGATAGGCGAGGGTTGGTATTAAACTGAGGCATGTGATAGGCGAGGGTTGGAATTAGAGTGAGGCCTGTGATCGATGATGGTTACTATTAGAGTGAGGCCTGTTATAGGCGATGTTTGGTATTAGAGTGAGGCCTGTAATAGATGAAGGTTGGTATTAGAGTGATGCCTGTGATAGGTGATGGTTGGTATTAGAGTGAGGCCTGTGATAGGCAAGGGTTGGTATAAAACTGAGACCTGTGATAGGCGAGGGTTGGCATTAAAATGAGGCCTGTGATAGGCGAGGGTTGGCATTAGAATGAGGCCTGTGATAGGCGAGGGTTGATATTGGAGTGAGGCCTGTGATAGGTGAGAGTTGGTATTAGAGAGGGCCTGTGATAGTTGAGGGATGGTATTAGAGTGAGGCCTGTGATAGGTGAGGGTCGGTATTACAGTGAGGCCTGTGATAGATGAAGGTTGGTATTAGAGTGAGGCCTGTGAAAGCTGAGGGTTGGTATTAGAGTGGGGCCTGTGATAGGCGATGGTTGGTATTAGAGTGAGGCCTGTGATAGATGATGGTTACTCTTAGAGTGGGGCATGTGATAGGCGATGGTTGTCATTAGCGTCAGGCCTGTGATAGGCGAGGGTTGGCATTAGAGTGTGGCCTGTGATAGGCGAGGATTGATATTAGAGTGAGGCCTGTGTTAGGCGAGAGTTGGTATTAGAGTGAGGCCTTTGATAGTTGACAGTTGGTATTAGAGTGAGGCCTGTGATAGGTGTGGGTTGGTATTAGAGTGAGGTATGTGATTGGCGAGGGTTGGTATTAGAGTGAGGCCTGTGATAGGTGAGGTTTAGTATTAGAATGAGGCCTGTGATAGGCAAGGGTTGGTATTAGAGAGAGGCCTGTGATTGGTGAGGGTTGGTATTAGAGTGGGGCCTGTGATAGACGATGGTTGGTATTAGAGTGGGGCCAGTGATAGGCGATGGTTGGTATTAGAGTGAGGCCTGTGATATATGATGGTTACTATTAGAGTGAGGCCTGTGATAGATGAAGGTTGGTATTAGAGTGAGGCCTGTGATAGGCGAGACTTGGTATTAGAGTGAGGCCTGTGATAGATGATGGTTGGTATTTGAGTAAGGCCTGTGATATCTGAGAGTTGGTATTAGAGTGGGACCAGTGATAGGCGATGGTTGGTATTAGAGTGAGGCCTGTGATATATGATGGTTACTATTAGAGTGAGGCCTGTGATAGATGAAGGTTGGTATTAGAGTGAGGCCTGTGATAGGTGAGGGTTGGTATTAGAGTGAGGCCTGTGATAGGCAAGGGTTAGTATTAAACTGAGGCCTGTGATAAGCGAGGGGGGTGGCATTGGAATGAGGCCTGTGCTAGGTGAGGGTTGGCATTGGAGTGAGGCCTGTGATAGGCGAGGGTTCATATTAGAATGAGGCCTGTGATAGGTGAGGGTTGGTATTAGAGTGAGGCCTGTGATATATGATGGTTACTATTAGAGTGAGTCCTGTAATAGGCGATGGTTGGTATTAGAGTGAGGCCTGTGATAGATGAAGGTTGGCATTAGAGTGAGGCCTGTGATAGGCGATGTTTGGTATTAGGGTGGGGCCTGTGACAGAAGACGGTTGGTAGTAGAGTGTGGCCTGTGATAGGTGAGGGTAATTCGAGTGGGGTCTGTGATAGGTGAGGGTTGGTATTTGAGTGATGCCTGTCATAGATGATGGTTACTATTAATGTGAGGCCTGTGATAGGCGATGGTTGGTACTAGAGTGAGGCCTGTGATAGATGAAGGTTGGTATTAGACTGAGGCCTGTGATAGATGAGGGTTGGTATTAGAGTGAGGCCTGTGATAGGTGATGGTTACTATTAGAGTGAGGCCTGTGATAGGCGATGGTTGGTATTAGAGTGAGGCCTGTGATAGATGAACGTTGGGATTAGAGTGGGGCCTGTGATAGGCGATGATTGGTATTAGAGTGAGGCCTGTGATTGGTGAGGGTTGGTATTAGAGTGGGGCCTGTGATAGGTGAGTGTTGGTAGTAGAGTGAGGCCTGTGATTGGCGAGTGTTGGTATTAAACTGAGGCGTCTGATAGGCGAGGGTTGGTATTAGATTGAGGCCTGTGATAGGCAAGTGTTGATATTAAACTGAGGCCTTTGATAGGTGAGGGCTGGTATTAGAGTGAGGCCTGTGATAGGTGAGGGTTTGTATTAGAGTGAGGCCTGTGATAGGTGAGGGTTGGTACTAGAGTGAGGCCTGTGATAGGCGAAGGTTGGTATTAGAGTGAGGCCTTTGATAGATGACGGTTACTATTAGAATGAGGCCTGTGATAGGCGATGGTTGGTACTAGATTGAGGCCTGTGATAGATGAAGGTTGCTATTAGAGTGAGGCCTGTGATAGGTGAGGGTTGGTATTAGAGTGAGGTCTGTGATAGGTGATGGTTACTTTTAGAGTGAGGCCTGTGATAGATGAAGGTTGGTATTAGAGTGAGGCCTGCGATAGGTGAGGGTTGGTAGTAGAGTGGGGCCTGTGATAGGCGATGGTTGGTAGTAGAGTGAAGCCTGTGATAGGCGATTTTTGGTATTAGAGTGAGGCCTGCGATAGGCGATGGTTGGTATTAGAGTGGGGCCTGTGATAGGCGATGGTTGGTATTAGAGTTAGGCCTGTGATAGGTGAGGGTTGGTATTAGAGTGAGGCCTGTGATAGGCGATGGTTGGTATTAGAGTGGGGCCTGTGATTGGTGAGGGTTGGTATTAGAGTTGGACCTGTGATTGGTGAGGGTTGGTATTAGAGTGGGGCCTGTGAAAGGCAATGGTTGGTATTAGAGTGAGGCCTGTGATATCCGATGGTTGGTTTTAGAGTGGGGCCTGTGATGGGGAAGTGTTGTTATAAGACTGAGGCTTTTTAAACGTAACTGGTTAGTCAGAGAATGTCAGCCAAATCCTCTGAACTGCACTGATGTGGTTTGAAACCATATCCGTACAATCCACAGTATATAATTAGTATAGATTGCAAAACTAAAACCTTAGTTAACTGCATGGTTTGGATAACCATACCTTTTTTCCCCAAGATAATACCATAGTTAATCAACAGTACGTAATCGTTTACATAAGAGGGATGAAAATTTCCTGTTCCACAAGTCCAGTTTCAAATCCCTTTTCATATCTAAACACCATTTACATTTCTATTTCCATGTAGTTGTCTGCTGGCTATTTGAATTGATTTTATAGTCATTTTATATTCATGTTCCTTTTCAGAATCCTTTTCTACGTAACTGACAAATGATTCATCTACACTCTTTGTTAACATTGGCCTCCTTCTTGTTATAGTCCACTTAACACCATAACTTATTTCGTTCATTGGCAATTTATAATAGTTATTGATAATAACTGTGTCAGCAGTGACTCAGTTGGTAACACTCTCTCCTCCAAGTAAGAAGATTGTGGCATTATACCGCGCATTAGGGTTTTAGTACAAAAGTCCAGGTTGACACTTTAGTGCAGTACTGAGGGATTGCTGCACACTGCCAGAGGCACTACCTTTCATGTGAATGCTAAACTAAGGCCTCATCTTCCCTCTCATATAGAAGTTAAAGGCCCCATGGCTCTAGTTTTAAGAGCAGGGGAGTTAATGCAATGTTCTGGCCAATATTTATCCCTCAATCAGCATCACAAAAAAAACTGATTATCTGGTCATTTTCACCACTGCTGTTTTTAGGAGATGCCTGTGTGCAAATTGGCTGCCATATTTCCTAACTTATCACAATGACTACGCTTCAAAAATACCTCATTGGCTGTAAAGCACTTTGGGATAGCTTGAGGCTGTGAAAAGCGCTATATAAATGCCAATGCTTCATTTTATCTTACATGTCGATGTCAGTCATGTTTAAAAGAATTACATTTATGGGCAGAATTTTGCCGTTGGTGAGCAGATGGCGGGGCCTGCTCACCGACATGTAAAATGACGCGGGATGATGTCAGGCGGAACCCCCGATGTCATCCCGCCCCATTTAAATTTTCAGGAAGGCGGGGTCACAGCAAAATCAGCTGCGGGCCCGTCAACCTGTCAATGGCCAATTGAAGCCATTGACAGGATCATTAAAACAATTAAAGGACCTGCCCGTCCAACCTTAAGGTTGGCGGGTCGGCCAGGAGCCCCGGCGGCAAATAGATAAAACATGAAACCTCATCCAGCGGCGGGATGACGTTTCATGCAGGGTTTTAAACATTTTAATAAAGTTATTATGTAAATTATGAACATGACCCATCTCATGTGACATTGTCACATGAGGGGAACATGTTAGGGAATTTTTTTTTTCTATTTTCAATATTTTCAAAAGTGTCAGCGATCTCCCTGAGGCTAAATGCTGCCTCAGGGAGATGTGCAAAAGAGCGCACTCTCGCTTTTGGGGAATCACCCCCCCACCCCGCCCGCACAGGGAGCGCATAGCGCTTCCCGGCAGATGTCACACTGGGCGGGCCTTAATTGGCCCACCCACTTAAAATGGCGGTGTGGCCCGCTTCGCTGGTGGGGATCAGCTCCCCGCCCACCGGAGATTGGGTCGCGCCCGCCCTCCCGCCCTCCCGATAAGCAGAAAATTCTGCCCTATTTGTTTGGCTTGACTTTCAATGAACCACCAAGGAAGATAAAACACTGTAATAGAAGCACAAGAGCTTCACGGGGAAAAGCTCAGTCAAACTGTGCTGAGCCCAACAACTGATTTCTCAGCTACAGGTTTTAGTACTTTTACAATGGATTGGAAATCAAAACATTCAACCCAGGTCTCGACTGAGCAGTCTCTACAGCCCCACAGTGAAGTAACTTCGAAATGCGTGTTTGATTTACAGCTGGGAGAGTAGGATTTTCCACATGGCTTCTTCCATTCATGTGCTGTAACCTCAGGGCGTGAGCGACAGGAAACTCAGAAACTCAGGCACAAGCGGTGAAGTGAAGAGGAGAATCAGCACCGAGTATGATGGTATGTGTGGGTGATCAGTAAAAGGTGCATAAACTTTTAATCTCACCATAGATCTCCTGTGGTATTGCTGTGGTATGTGCAATTGACTGCAACAAGACATAGGCAGGCTAACAGAATGGGCAGACGATTGGTCGATGCATATTATTACGGAGAAGTCTGAGGTGATGCACATAGGCAGAAGGAATAGGGAGAGGCAATATAGACTTAATGACAGAGTTCTAAAAATTGTACATGGACAGAGGGCTCATGGGGGTTTGTGTGCGTAGATCTTTGAAGGTGGCAAGACATATTGAAAGAATAGTTAGCAAAGCATATGAGACCTTGAGCTTCATAGATTTCAAAAGCGAGGGAGTTTGCTGAATGTGCATAAACCTCTGGTTAGGTCCCAGCTGGAGTATTGCGCCCAGTTCTGGTCACCGCATTTTAGGAAGGATGTAAGGATTCTTAAGAGGGGAGTGTGCGGAGGGAGTTGGGAACTCACTCGCCTCCAATTAAGAGCCTGTTAAGCTCCTTGAGAGGGCAAAGTGGAGGGCAGCAAAAGGAGGAGTTGACCTATGCATAGTTAGATGACAGACATCACAGAGTGGTTGCAGACAAGCTACAGTGGGTGTGTGAGGATGGTGCAAGACAGATGAGATGAGTGTGAAATACCATGACAGCAGGTCTCCTGGTAGGAGTAGCGACAAGCAGGACAGGAGGAGGAGGCTCCTTGAAGAGCTTGTTAATGGGCTGGGAAGGGCCAGAAAGAGAGTTTCAAAGTGGAGACTGGGAAATGCGGACAGTGTGCGGCATGCAGCAATGTGGAGAGTCATGTGATGTGGCTGAATAAAAGTAATGGGAAAATAGGGTGATTCAAACAGAGTAGGTCAAGTAGCTTCCGATTGACCATTTAGCCACTAGCCTGCACTGTGGCACCACCAGCCTTCTGATCCCCTGCCTGGCCTACCCTGTGAGGCAATGGCAAGCCCTATCATATGGCTGCCATGAGCCATTGAGCATTGCAATTCAGAGCCAGTTCCCGCCTCCATGGAGTACCCAGCACCACTGATTGGGCACCGAGCTTGTGCCTGGCCCAATCAGTAGTTTTCTATTTCAAAATAGTGTTGGTTTCAGCATGGGGTCAGGGCCCAGAAATGATTGGGTTCCCATCTCTGCATTGAGAACCAGGCCCTGCGACTCCACCTTCTTTATGTCCAGTTTCATTTCTTAACAGACTTATCGAAACATGAAGCTTCACTGAGGTTCCAGCTTAGCATCAAGGTAAAACACAGCTTTGAAGCATAACTGTTTTTGGCTTTGACTCAATTTATGACCTCTGGACCTCTTGGTCAAACATTCCATGGCCTGTAGATATTGTTTTTCATCACAGACCGGTGATCTCGTCTACCTGCCAAAGGAACAAACAGCCTGCATCTTTAAACAAGTTACTCTGGTTCTAAAAGCTTTTTGGCCTTCCCAATGCTTGTAGATTCACTCAGTTTCTGTAAGCCTGCCCACGGTGAATGGCATTCTGTATCCCATTTAAACTGTCAATCCTCTTTCTAGGTCCGATAGCTGTGCAAGTCTCAACTATAAGTTTCCATTAAAATATCACCGTTGCTTACAACGAGGCCTCGGTTTAACATCCCTTCTGAAGGGCAGCAGCTATCAATGCATTTTACTGTCAGCCTTGGTATTTGTGTTCAAGCCCCAGAGTGGGACTTGAACCCACAACCTCCTAACTCATGGGGCAGGATTTCCCAGCCCCGCCCGCCGCTGGGATTGTCAATGTACTTTTGGCAGGGCCACCAAATCTCCCGTGGCAGGCCCGCCACAACAGAGCTGGAAAATCCCCACCACAGACAAGAGTGCTGCATGCGGCTCTTAAAGGGGCAGGAACATTGTATAGGATAGAATGTAGACGATTGACTTGTTAGGTTGTGAGATAAACATTAGAAAGATGAATGGTGAGTCAAATAGTTCCAAGGTGGAAAGGAGTGAAATGAAATGTGACTAACAAAAGTTCCATTGCTGCACTCCCCACACATGCCCGGGGTACACTCTGCAAATTTGTATACATCCAACTGGTGATCGTCGATTAACATTAATCAACAAGAAGCAGAGAGACTGAGACTGTGTACTTTCACGAATGCAGAAGTGGAACATTTGCCCCACTCTCCCTGAAGGTTGAGTTAAGTTTGGTTGGATCAGAGCAGGGAGTCAAACATGGAAGTTAAGTTAGGAATGGGGGAGGAAGTTCAAGTAACAAGTCATAACAAGTCATAAGGAAGTTCGCATCCTGATGATAGTTAGGTAGAGATGTTTGGCAAAGCACTCACCTGGTTCACCCTTTGGTACCTCTGATATAGAGCACTGTGAACCACAAAATCAATATAGGAGATTGGCAGAAGCAGACATAAGGGGCAATCCCTCAAGGCTTTGCTTGTGAGGTTGGAGAACTGGAGGTACATTGACAGTTCTATGAGCTGCATTCATACCTCATGAGGTCTTGCTCAGCCACAGAACTATCACCTATGTTTTTTGGCTTTTCTCTGCTGTATATTTCTGGCAAGTTCCCTTTTTACTTTGAATTTTCAGCAATTGTTCTTTGATCTTCTAACTTACCATTTGTAAATGCTGCAGTTAATTTTTAAAAAATGTTGAAAAATAAAAACCAGGGCACTGTGATAACGAATGAGGGAGGCAAGGGTAGAGCTGGGAAGAAACAGGTTTTATACAGGCAGGAGGCAATTAATGCTCAGACGGATGAAAAGCAGAGAAAGGTGAACAACACCTCTCAACTTTCATCATTTAAGCATTTCTTAAATTTGACGAAATAACAAAAGGATCCATTAATAGATACCTGTGAAGTATCGTACAGGACTGACAATTGGGGGCTGCTGAGATCACAATAAGATTTGAAGCATCTGCATACATTTCATAGCCAGTCCATGTCCCCTCAACTGATGATCAAGGGATGTTTTGTTCTGCATTTTATTGCTTTCTACATTGTAGTTGGACTCCGTTTACATGTGTGAGTCTTCAAACGTTTACCTAAAAAAGGTTAAATATAAACGTCTGAGATGGCTCCCTTAAAAGGGCTCCATTTTAATTTATATATAGTGAATATTAATGTAATACCACTTGCTTCCACCAAGTGGCAACATTGTACTTTGTAAATTCCTTAGTGACTAGCTCAGTACAAATATTTCATTTGGACTATCAATTCCTCACTAATATCTTGTTAGAAGCACATCACTTCTTAAAGTGAAGGTACAGCTTAGCCTGATTTATTATATTGGAACTCAGTTTTGTGGAACAAGCAAAGCTTAGTCACACCGACTCCTTCAGGCATCGTGCCTATTTGGAATATGAGAATAGGATCTAAATTCATCAGGGAACTTAACCTCTGAGGGTTTATCAGTAAGAGATTGCCATCAATCAGGAATATTGTAGCAGTCCTGAGGATTGTCTATTAGAAAGTTGCTTCGACTATAGTTAATGCATATATAAACTTGGCCTACTAGAAATAAATGAGTGTAATAATGACATGGAGAGGATGATGATTTGAGCGAGAATTTATAATTTGAGCACTGTAATGTAGTTTAAAAGAAAAAGCTACTAAAAATGATGGAGGTGCATCAGCGGGTAAGAAGAGGAAAGACAGGTAGGATGTAACCCTTTGAACAGTGTTGATAAAGAATTATGTTTGGCAGGTCAATGGGTCTTCTCTTAGGGTGAAATTTTACGACAGTGGGATTTTACGTTCCCGCTGAAGTCAATGGGGTTTAGAATGTCTCACCGCATTTTACAGCCCCATCCCCGCCAAAACGGGGCCGTAAAATTCTGCCCCTTACTGTGGCACAGTTTAACATGTAAAAGAATATTTAATGAAAGTAAATATGCTTTTCTCCTACTCTCCTGAGGAAAGGGATCTGTGCAGAATGCCACTGTAGAGTAAAGGGTTAACATCAGGCGCACCCGATGCTGATGGAACTATGATGCAGTGTCACATGATTAAGTAACTGCAATTGGGTGTGAAGCAGATGTACAACCTCATGTAGAGTACTGCGATGTACATAGATCAGTAAATAAACAGGAATGTCTTTGACAAATTACAGACGAAAGAAGCTTTCCTAGGGAAACAGGCAAACTCTAAAGAAACCCCCATCTAGAACCCAAACTCAAGATGAAAAATGATGCTGGTGGACAGAGCATAAAAGACCCATAAAAACTCAAAGTAAAGACTGCAGACCTGAAAGAGCTACAAATCCTTGGAATAAGTTCAAGAAGGCAAAAGATTGAAGACTCATATGAGATTGGAGCATTATGCATGAGGCATTTGCAAGCTGACACAAGACCCAGTGTCCAGACAGCGATGAGTACAAATCAGTTCAATGAGTACAATCTATAAGCCAAACTACTGAAGCAGCAACAGATCCAGAACTTAGGAGAAGCGTGAAGTCTACAATGCTACTCTCAGAACCTTTCCAAAGCACTGAAGGCTCACAACAGGTTCGACACTGGGGCAATTGGAGGAAGAGATTCTCCAGATACAGAGCAGCTTCATGTTTGTATAAGAAGGAACAAAAGGATCAGGTTAATACTTTACCCTATGCAGTAGAGGCTATTATAGATGATGCAATAACGAGACAGGGTGTCGAAGAGGCTTTAAGCTCACACAAAGAAGTCCTTCAGGCATTCAATGCATACTTCAATACTCAAAAAAAATTAATTGAATTAATAAAATTTAATAAGAGGAAACAAAAACTGGTGAATGCATGGATTCATTCATAAATGCCCTGTACCATCTCACAAGAAATTGCAACTACCTGATGCTCAGAGATGAATTAATACGCGGTCATATGGTAGTTGGGGCCTTAGATGAAACCCTATCAGGTCTCTTGTAAATGAAAGAAGATTTAACTCTCACAAAGGCGGTACAGATAGCGTGACAGACTGAGCTTAAGGAACAACAAAGAATGGTTGTTCATGGGGAAAGTGATGTCCCTTGAAAAAAAATGAGTGAAGCCATTCAATATGTCAGTCAAAAAAGAGGAAGCACAGTGAAGCAAAAACCCTCAAAATCGGGGGAAAGCACGCCAACTGCCATCTTGAAATGTTCTCGGTGTGTCGGGAAAACCCTGCACAAGAGAGAAGAATGCCCAGCAGGGGGAGCAGAATTCCACAACTCTGGAGAGATAGAGTGTTTTAACATTTTCTGCTGAATTAAAATACTGATAGCCCATAGGAAGAAAAAGAAGTTAACAAGGCCAAACCAAATTCAAGAAGTGCAAGAGCCACCAAAAAAAAAACATTCCTAGGAGAAGTTAACAAAACAGAAATTAATTACTAGAGCATTAAATTAGAAGTTTTTGGCTGCCCCACAGAATTCAAGCTAGATACTGGGGCAGGTGTTTCAGTATTATCTGATGAAGTAAAGTTGCTTAAATATCATATTACAGCCACCCTCCATCCAAGTGCAAGGTCCAGGGGGCTACATCACTGAACGTTATAGGCCAACACTTGATGAGATTAAGATACAAGGATAAAGAAATTATGGAACTCCTGTATGTTATACAGAACCAGGAGCCATCACTATTGAGCAGAAAAGCAGGCTTGCAGTTGAGGCTGATTAACAAGGTTGATGAAACTGCTGATGAGCGTTCCAGTAATGTTTTCAGAAATGAATTTCCATCAGGCTTAGGAAAACTGAAGACAGAATATCATGTAACCCTAAGGGCAGATGCTAAGCCTTTACAGCGAGGAATGTCCCTCACTCACTCTGAAACAAAGCCAAGAGCAAGATTAAACACATGTTACAACAATGGGTCATCTCTCCAGTAACCTTACTGACAAAGTGATGTTCTGGAATGGTCACAGTACCAAAGGCTAATGGTTCAATTAGGATCTGTGTGAACTTGACTAAATTAAACAGGTCAGTAGAACATGAGATCCACCCAATGGCATCAGTGGATGAAAGTCTCGCAAATTAGGAAGAAGCAACTTCTTCGCAAAATTAGATGCTGACAGTCGCTTTTCCCAGTGGCCTCTGGACAAAGAATCCAGATTGTCAACTAATTTTATTGCCCCATTTGGTCATTATTGTTTGAACAGGTTACCATTTGGAGTTGCTTCTGCACCTGAGATATTCCAAAGAATGATGTCTCAGACCCTGGGCGGGGGGCATGGAAGGAGTAATATGCCACATAGGTGAAAATCCCATACACAGTTTATCTCGGGAAGAGCATGACCATTGAGTGAGAGCAATCCACAAGGTTCTATAAGGAGCAAGTTTGACATAAATGACAAATGTGAATGTGCAAAGCCAATGATAAAATTCTTAGGCCACATTGTGCAAGCTGTGGGAATTACTGCTGGCCTGCAGAAAACCCAGATGATTAGAGAGTTCCCACAGCCTAAAAACATCACAGGATTACAAAGCTTCCTTGGGATGGTCAACCAAGGAGGCAAGTTCCTACCAAACTTTGCAGAAATCAATGAGTCATTATTACAACTGTTGAGACAAGGTCGACAGTGGTGCTGGATCATTGACCAGCAAAATGCATTTAACAAAATCAAAAATCTCCTAATTTCACCAGAAATCCTAGCACACTATGATCCAGAGTTACCAACAATTGTAGCCGTGAACCCATCACCTACAGGCTTGGGCACAATGTTGTTTCAAGTTCAAAAATATGGACAAAGGAAACCAATTTATTACACTCAAGATCTCTCGTAGACACAAGGAGGTATGCAACCATTGAGAAAGAAGCATTAACAGCCACATGGGTCTATGAGGAGTTCCCTGATTATGTCATGGAGTATAAGTTTAAAATTGAAACTGACCACAGACCTTTGGTTACTCTTCTTAACCTAAAGGAAATTGCAAAGGTTGATTTAGAATTCAATGTTTTAGACTGAGACTTGTGAGATACGAATCAGTTACTGAGTATGTTCATAGGAGGTACCAGATGACAGCGGGTGCATTATCAAGAATATCAGTGGACATTGAGGAAGTGGAGGCACAAAATTCGTTCATCAGTAAATTGTCAGTAAACAGTAAATATCAATAAACTGCCACGGGAAAAGAAAACAAGAGATTGAACAAGCTCAATAGCAGAATGACGAATATATCCAAATAAAAAAGTATTGCCAGAATGGATGACTAGATTATACCGCTAACAACCCAGTACTTTTCTAATAATTTGAACAGACAAAACATCTCACAATCATTGATGAGTTCTTAGTTTTTAACCAAACGCTAATTATCCCTAAAACGTTTTGACTTGAAATTCTCCAGGAAATCTATTAGGTCACTTTGGGATAGCAAAATGCAAGAGTCCAGCAGTCAGACTGGTGGCCAGACATTAGTCATTCTATTGAAGAGTTAATAACAAATTGCCTTACGTGTACAGTAGAAAGCCAACAGCAGAGCAAACCACTGGCACCCTCCACTTTTCCTTCAAGACTATGGCAGTGCCTGGGAATGGATTCATTTGTGTTTAAAGGCAAAGCTTTCATCATCGCCATTGATTACTACTCCAGATGGTTTGAAGTGAATGAACAGAGCAACACGACGGAGGCAGTCAGTACATCACTAAAAAGAATCTGCACAACACAGCAACCCAGGCATTGTGGTGTCAGACACGGTCCTCAGTTTGCTAGGGAACTGTTCAATAACTTTGCGCAGGAATATGTTTTCATGCATGTGACTCATTCACCTACATAACTTCAGTCGAATGGAGAAGCAGAAAGAAGAGTTCAAACAATCAAAGAACTGATGAAAAGGAACGAAGATATTAACTTAGCCCTTCTTAACTACAGAACCTCACTGCTAAAAAATGGGCTCTTGCCAACAGAACTATTGATGGGAAGGCAGCTGTGGACACAACTTCCAGCTCTATAACAAAAACTACAACCTAACATTACCTCAGATGATCATGAGAGAGTTAAAATGCGTGAGGAGCAGCAAAGACACAATTCGGTCATTGGCACTGCCCAGGGATTACACACATGGCTCAAAGAAAGGTACAGGTGTGGAATGCCAATTGGCCCAGCTGGCTCATATTTCCCATAGAAACCTAAAGTGACCCCAGTGCAGAATCAAACAACTCAGTGCTTTTTAAATACAGTACTGCTGTCACACATTTATTCATTGAAGAGTGGCAGATAATGTAGTAAAACAGTTCTCCTTTTGCACTTTGTAGTGATCCGAGGTCAGAGTTTCCATACAGCTACGCTGTTTCTTTTCAGTGTAATTCACCTAAAATTCAACTCAACTTGGGGTGGGGGAAAGATGGCAGAATTTTAAGTGCAAATTAAGTTCAGTGCAAATCAAGTTTCCGAGTTCTTTTGCACTAGTTTAAAAGACAATGTGCTAGAAGTCGCCCCTGCCCACCAAACCTGTCATACCCTAGCGTGAATTAATCATCCTCCAACTTTCTGCTAATTGCAATTGTTTTATTTGAGGAGGTTCTAAAATTTCAGTT
This sequence comes from Cetorhinus maximus, assembly GCF_964194155.1. Taxonomy (NCBI): domain Eukaryota; kingdom Metazoa; phylum Chordata; class Chondrichthyes; order Lamniformes; family Cetorhinidae; genus Cetorhinus; species Cetorhinus maximus. Next base: position 50,332,150 of record NC_135890.1, on the reverse strand, counting down.
GATTCTTTTGGACACATGGACAGTAATAGGAACATTTTATTAATGATTGAATGTGAGATTTTTCCAAATGTACTAAGAAACTGACCACCATGCCCCAATATAACTGGTGAATAACTGGTATTTTTAAAAAGTCATTTGCAGTCATTTAAAATCAGGTGTTGATTTGACTGAGTAAAAATCATGTTTTTTGTGATTAAACCCATGTTCAGCTCTATTATTCAAACCTCAACAAGTTACCAGTGTTAAATATAGGAAGAAATATGTTTTGAAGCAAGTTGTACTTTCGAATATTAAAACACTGACACATAATTTGGAACCACGTGTTGGAAATCCAAATTAAAATTCATGAATGGAAAATCTTGTGATTGTCACTTCCAGCTCCTTGTTATATAGGCACTGGAAGCATGGATTCAGTATTTAGGAATCCATTCACGACTGTTCTCCAATACTGGCAATCGCGTGATATTCATCAATTATTGGAGCTTCATTCATTCGATACTTTTAAAGTGGATTACTGCTTTGTGACAAACTTCCTTGTTCCTTGTAAAACAATTTCTTTAGTGTTATTGTTATGCCTAACCGACCAGTGACTTCTCAGGTAAAGTGAATAACAAAAATTCCCTTAACATAGTGGGATAATCTTTCCAAGTTTGCACTCCCAGCACTGGGCTTTGCTCTTCAGGAACCCATAGCAAGAATTCAGATCTCGCGGTCAATGGGTATGATTAATACATGAAATAATTTTAATGCATGAAAAGTTCTGTGGAGCCGCCGAACTCTGCATTTTACCCCAAAATCTGGTCCAAGTAACTAAAGTCCCACACTAGAAGAGTGAATCTCTACCCTCAGAGTCAATCCTGTTATATTTTCAGTCAAGCTGCTCATGTGGAATAAATAAAAGTTGGGAAATAATTGATGGAAAGGAAATTTAATATGTACCTGTTAATAAAATATCTTTTCGAACAAAGCCTGCAAGTGCCTATTTTTGAGCTGAATGGCTGAGTTTCTTCCTTGGATAAATGGGAAAGGCAAATTTTCTTATTATAGCACGAGGAGGTAAATGCTCACCTGGGCTGAGTGCATAGAGAAAAATTGGTGCTTAAAGTAACGGGCAGGAGATTGGCAAACTCCATTAAGTGTGTGGAAGTATCCCCATCCAATTTTTGTCTATATGTGCTCAGCCGGCAATTTGTTATGTTCAAGTTCTGTTAGAAGAAAATTTACCCAACAAACTCATGTATTGGAATGACTGTGCATCAATCAGCGAAGTCACTTTCTGTAAGCAAACCTGGCCTTTAACCTCAAATGCAGAAAGAAAGGAAGCGGAACGACAATACTTCAGGGACAAAAATGGTTCATTTTGTCACATGACAAGCAGTTTGATAAATTATGCACTAAACAGTCCCATGGTCTCTTTGCCACATTCAAGGTGACAATATTGAAGCCTATGCTATAAAGGATATGGACGATCTTTCTCGGGTGCTGTGGAAACACTGGTACAATATGTACACATTTGTTTTGTCTGGGCCTGTAGCATTTAATGACGTTGATTTAACAATGTATTTGCCCAACAGCATGCACACATAATTTCATGTACTGTGCAGGAAGGGCTAAACAACAATAACAGCAACTTGCCTTTATATAGCACTTTTAGATAGTAAAATGTCCCAAAGGGCTTCACAGGAGCATTATAAAGCAAAATTTGACACCAAATCACATAAGGAGGTATTAGGGCAGTTGACTGAAAGCTTGGAAAAGGTTGTAAGTTTTAAGGAGCATCTTAAAGGAGGAAAAGAGAGGTAGAAGTGCAGAGTTGTTTAGGATGAGATTTCCAGAGCTTTAGGGGCTTGGCAACCAAAGGCATTGCCACCAAAGTGGAGTGATTAAAATCGGGGATGTGCAAGAGCCCAGAATTGGAGGAGTGCAGGCATTTTGGAGGGTTGTAGCTTGAGGACATTACAGAAATAGGGAGGGGTGAGGCCATGCACGGAGGGATTTGAAAACAAGCATGAGAATTTTAAAATCAAGACATTGCTCAACGTAGGTCAGTGCTTTTTTCAGTTATTCTTTCATGGGATGTGGGCATCAAGGGCAAGGCCTGAATTTTTTGCTCATCCTTAATTGCCCTTGAACTGAATGGTCTACTAGGCCATTTCAGAGGAAAGTTAAAATTCAACTATATTGCTGTGGTTCTACGATCACAAGTAGGCCAGACTGAGTAAGGATGACAGATTTCCTTCCCTGAAGGACATTAGTGAACTAGATGGGTTTTTACTACAATCAATGATAGTTTTTTCGTCACCATTACTGAGACTAGCTTTCAATCTCAGTTATGCATTCATTTGAATGTAAATTCCACCAGCTGCCATGGTGGGATTTGAACTCATTCCCCAAGAACATGAGCTTAGGCCTTTAGATTACTAGTCCTGTGATGTTACCACTACACACCAGTTCCCCTGTTCAGGGAGATGGGCAAATTGAAGGTTGGGATACAGAGTTTTGAATGAACTTAAGTTTATGGGAGCTGCAAGATTGGAGGCCAGCCAGAAGTAATTTGGAATAGCCAAGTCTAGAGGTAAGAAAGTAATGGATGAGAATTTCTGCAGCAGATGAGCTGAAGCAGGACAAAGTTAGGTGATGTTACGTAAGTGAGTAGACAGGCTTAATGATGGCACTGATATGTGGTCAGAATTCATTTCAGAATGAAGTACATACCAAGGTCATGAACAATCTGTTTCAGCCCCAGACAGTTGCCAGGGAGAGGGATGGAGTCGGTGGCATGGGAGCAAAGTTTGTGGCCAGGACAGAAGACAAGGACGTCATAATGTTTGATTAGAAGAAATTTCTCTTCATCCAGTACTGAATATCAGACAAGCAGTCTGACAATTTAGAGACAGTGGAGGGGGCCAGAGGGCTGGTAGTGAGATAGAGCTCGATGCCATCAGTGTACATGTGTTTTCAGGTGATGTAGGAAACATCAGAAAGGCAAGTATTCCAATACTAAATGAAGGATTATGTGCACACACAGGAGTAAATACTGTACGAGTGGCAATGTAGCCTGGCTGGGGGAAAGGACAAATTGTAACACCAGGCTTGCTGGCATCATCTCATAGTGTGATCAGGTAGGATCAATATGGTTTTGAAGGGAGAAAGACATGCATTTATATGGAGCTTTTCACAACTACCAGACGCCTCAGACCGCTTTACAGACTATGATGTATTTTTTGAAGTGTTGTCACTGTTGTAATGTAGAAATTGTGTTTGATAAATTCATTAGAGTTTTTTGAGGATATAGCTAGTAGGGTAGATAAAAGGGAACCAGTAGATGTAGTATACTTGGATTTCCAAAAGGCATTTGAAAAGGTGCCACACAAAAGTTTAATACATAAGATAAGGCTCATGGAGTTGGGGATAATATATTAGCATGAGTAGAATAAAGGCTTAACAGGTGGGATATGTTAATGCCTGATGTAGATGAAGATGTATCACTGATATCAGTCAGTCATTTGTTAGACGAGAGCGAGAGAGAGAGAGAGAGAGAGGGCAACACGCCTAATCTGTTTAGATGTAGTAATAATAAACAAGTGTTGAGCAAGTACCAGAGTATGACTACAGTCTGCCTAGCAACCAAGTGCCATGCCTAGAATCTACAAATAAGGACCATCTCAAAACATGGTGGCAGCAGTGGAAACATCAATGTAAAAAATACAATGGGTGTTATCAAAGGAACCACAGAGTGAAGGAACGTTCGGTAGCAGCTCATATTTGCGACTCGATGGAAGGAGGCGGCAAATTGGAGAAAGGTAAATATGACCGTAAAGGGTGAGTCCTTGCCCCTACCCTGCCAGTTTGACTGTCTCAAGGGCCTGCAGCGACACCAGAAGTGGGAATTATGGAAACGCCATTTCCTTCAGTATTGAGCAGAAATGGCCTTCATGCTTAAGAGCAGAAGCATAAAGTCAGTTCCTTTCTTTATGCTGTAGGTCCAGTAGCAGATGATGTCTCTTGAGCAAGGGTGTGGAGGAGTCCCCTGCAGACCTTGACACTGTTTTAAAGGCCTTCAACACGCATTTTAGCCCACTGTGGAACTCCGTTGTTGATCAAGTGGTCCAATATGCGAGGCAGGCTGAGCTTAGGGAAAGAAACCGGGCTATAATTCAGGGAGACTCCATGGTTCCATAGATTGGGAAGGCCAACAGGCGTGGCCCCATCCATAAGAAAGTGTGCCAAACAAGGTAAAAGGACAGGAAACTCCACACCAGCAGCTATTTTGAGATGCTTGGTTTGTGATGTGAAAAACCAACATAGACACCAGGACAGCCCAGTATGGGGCGCAGAATGCTTCCAGTGTGGCAAAACTGGACATTTCAAGTGTTTCTGCAAATCCACCAACTTTAATCGAGGTCAAAGACAAGAAAATATTTATGAAACACACTTCATCCGAGAAATTGGAAATTAAGAGAAAGGCGAAACTTTCGTGTTCCTAGGGGAAGTTAATAGTCTCAGTCCAGACTATTGGTCAGTTTACAGTGCAACACACTAGCAGATGGTTTCAACTGACTTCAGCCAATACCCCTTCATCCGTCCATCTGACATCAACCTGAGACAGCTCAAACCTTCCAATTAAAGGCAGGATTATTGCTCCTCTTCATTTCAAGGGGTGACATATCAGTGATTCTATCTATGTTGTCCACAATCAACATACATCCCTATTGAGTGGCGATGTTGACATGTGTCTAGGAATCTTAGAAAAACCAGATGATGCCCAGCATTTGAACAGCCCAATGTCTTTCATGGAAACATCTTCTACCTTTTATTTCGAACCAGTGGAACTTCAGCCTGCAGAAACTGAGGAAGTTTATACAATCAGTCGCAAGTTCCTTTCCTCCACAGAGACACCTTCCACTAGACCCCGGGCGGAGATTGAAGTTATGAATCTCTCAGTTCTTCATGAAGTTAGGCCAGAGGTGGCGGATACAGAATGCGCTGCAGCAGAAGGTGGCCATTCACATGATGGCCTGCTGGCTCTTTCCTGAAGAAAGTGATGAGGAAGAAACCATTGCAGCACAGAGTGCTCTGTTGGAAGATGAGGTCCGAGAGGTTGGTCTGTCTTTCCAGTCGATAGACGCACCATATGAAGTCTCTGTTGACTTTTTACGAACATATGAACAAGGAGCAGGAGTAGGCCATTCAGCCCCTCCAGCCTGCCCTGCCATTTAATAAGATCATGGCTGATCTGATAGTAACCTGAAATCTGCATCCCACCTACCCCCGATAACCCATCACCTCCTTCCTTACCAAGAATCTATGCACCTCTGCCTTAAAAATATTCAAAGATTCTGCTTCCATCACCTTTTCAGGAAGAGAGTTCCAAAGACTCATGACCCTCAGAAAAAATTTCGCCTCATCTCCGTTTTAAATCGACAACCCCTTATTTTTAAACAGTGACCCCTACTTCTAGATTATCCCACAAGAGGAAATATCCTCTCCAAATCCACCCTGTCAAAACCCCTCAGGATCTTATATGTTCCAATCAAGTCGTTTCTTTCTCTTCTAAACTCCAGCTGATACAAGCCTAGTCTGTCCAACCTTTCCTCATAAGACAACCCACCCATTCCAGCTATTAGTCTGATAAACCTTCTCTGAACTGCTTCCAATGCACTTACATCCTTCCTCAAATAAGGTGACCAATACTGTATGCAGTATTCCAGATGTGGTCTCACTAGTGCCCAGTACAACTGAAGCATAAACTCCCTACTTTTGTATTCAATTCCCCTTGTAATAAATTATAACATTCTATTAGCTTTCCTAATTACTTGCTGTACCTGCATACTAGCCTTTTGCAATTCATGCACTAGGACATCCAGATCACCTCAGAGCTCTGCAATCTCTCACCATTTAGATAATATGCTTCTCTTTTATTCTCCCTGCCAAAATGGACAATTTCACATTTTCCCACATTATACTCCATTTGCCAGATCTTTGCCCACTCAGTTAACCTATCTATATCTTTTTATAGCCTCCTTATAACCCTTCACAACTTACTTTCCTACCTATCTTTGTGTCATCAACAAATTTGGCAACCATTCCATCCATCCCTTCATCCAAGTCATTTATATAAATTGTAAACAGTTGAGGTCCCAGCATTGATCCCTGTGGCACACCACATGTTTTTTCAGGAGTCAGCTGTGTTTCTAGCGGCTGAGCAGCATTCAGATCTTTGTTCCACTGAACCTACCAATACACTACCTAGTCTCTCTCTCATTGTTCATGAAGAGTCTTCCAGGGAGGCTACCTTACCTGATTCCATGTCAGAGTCCGTAGAGAGTCACACTGCCAAAGTGCTGGTGGCCTCCAGGGGTGAAAGACAAGTGACACCTGTACTTCAGTCCCAACCAAAAGTCTTCTTCCCTCTAGAGCTGTTTGTCAACACAGAAGCTGCGGCAGAATCTTTACCACTTCTGAAGCTGCTAACATCGGAAAATCATCTATTCTTCTTTTCCTGAAAGGCTTGTAGGAATTTTGTCATTTCTTTCCTTTGATGTTTAGATTAAGTGAAATCTCAGGTCTTCAATGCCTTTTCAGTCTTCAATGCAGCAGTGAATGATGCGGCTCTGAGAGTCTTCCCTGGAGTTGAAGATCATTCCTCTTCTGAAGGTCTTTCCCAGTGTGTTTTAAGGGAGTAACAAGTTCCTCTGAGTGTCTTGAGTTCTTCTCGTTTAATCCCAGAGGGCCCAAAGCTCGATTCTTTTCAGCCTGCTCTCTTGGATCAGTCTTTTGTTGAAAGCGTCTTCGTTGTTCTTGTAGTTCAGTCACCCTGCAAGCAACACTCAGCTTTCCAGAATTGCTGCTAGAGTGTTGTCCTATCCTGCTGATGATAGTGTCCTACCAGATGAAGAAGAAAGCTCTCATGTCTCCAAGACATCTTCCTTAAGGACTGAAAATGCTGAACAGCTGAACTTAAGAGGTGAGGTAAGGGTAACTGCCCTTAACATCAAGGCAGCATTTGATCAAATGTGGCATTAAGGAGCCCAAGCAAAATTGAAGTCAATGGGAATCAGGGGGAAACCTGTCTGCTGGTGGAGTCATATCTAGCACAAAGGAAAGTAGTTGTGGTTGTTGGGGGTCAATCATCTCTGTCCCAGAACATCACTGCAGGAGCTCCTCAGGGTAGTGTCCTAGATCAAACCATCTTCATATGCTTCATCAATGACCTTCCCTCCATCACAAAGTCAGAAATGGGGATGTTCACAACTGATTGGACAAAGTTGAGCACCATTCACGATTCCTCAGATAATTAAGCAATTCATGTCCATATGCAGCAAGTCCCGTACAATATTCAGGCTTGAGCTGATAAGTGACAAGTAACATTCGTGCCACACAAATGTCAGGCAATGACCATCTCCAACAAGAGAGAATCTAACCATCGTCCCTTAACATTCAATGGCATTACCATCGCTGAATCTCACACTGTCATCACCCAGAAACCAAACTGGACCAGCAATATAAATACTGTAGCTACAAGAGCAACTCAGAAGCTGGGAATCCTGCGGTGAATAACTCACCTCCTAACTCCCAAAAGCCTGTCCAGCATCTACAAGGCACAAGTCAGGAGTGTGATGGAATACTCTCCACTTGTTTGGATGACTGCAGCTCCAAGCACACTCAAGAGGCTGGACACCATCCAGGACAAAGCAGTCTACTTGATTGATACCCTATCCACCACCTTCAACATTCATTCCCTCCACCACCAACGCACAGTGGCAGCAATGTGTACCATCACAGGATACACTGCAGCAACTCACCAAGTCTTCTTAGGCAGCACCTTTCAAACCAATGACCTCTACCATCTAGAAGGACAAGGGCAGCAGATCCATGGGAACATCATAACCTGCAAGTTCCCCTCCAAGCCACTCACCATCCTGACTTGGAACTATGTCGCCATTCCTTCACTCTCACTGGGTCAAAGCTGGGCTGAATTTTAAGCTGATTGGTTGGGCGCATGCCTAACCCGATTGGATGTGAAATCACATGAGATGATGCGAGAGCAGCCCAATGTCATCCTGCGCTCGGGCGATATTTTGGTCAGCGAGCGCATGCAAAAATTGGGTGAATTCCCGCCAACAATTAAGAGAGGAATTAAGCCCAATAAATGGAGCAATTGATTCCAATTTTTCTTGGTCCGTTCAACCTCATGGTTGGTGAATGGGCGAATCAGCCAGGCAACTTTTACATTTTTCATGAATGCTCACCCAAGGGTGGGATGAGGTTTCCGTTATGAAAAAAATGAAAATAAAAATCTGTGGGCGGCATTTTTATGATTTATATTTTCAAGTGCCTGTTTCTGATGCTTGGACATTTTTTTTCGGCTTTTTGAAACTTTATTTGATGTGTTTCGGGCCTGCAGCTCCCTGAGGCAGCCCTCCGCCTTCAAGGAGCTTTCTCTCAGCGTTCGCCCACACACATGTTGACATCATCGCCCGCCCTCTTCCCGTCCCAACCCTGCAGCGCTGAGCTATTCAGCAGGCGTTTCACGCTGGCTGGCTGTTAATTGGCCAGCAAGCATGAAATCGCAGCCAGGGGTTGATCGTGGTTGGCGGTCCATTTCCTGGCTGATCCCAGGCCTGCCAATCATGCCCGCCCACCAAGCTAAAAATTCTGCCCCTGGAACTCTCTCCCTAACAGCACTGTGGGTGGTCCCATACTATATGGACTACAGCGGTTCAAGAATGCAGCTCGCCACCACCTGTGGATGCATTGGTGGTCATCTTCCGTGACTCTGTAGACTCTGGAACAGTTCCTACAGATTGGAGGGTAGCTAATGTTTATTTAACTATTTAAAAAGGGAGATAGAGAGAAAACAGGGGATTATAGACCAGTCAGCCTGATGTCGGTAGTGGGGAAAATTCTGGAGTCAATTATAAGAGATTTAATAGCTGAGCACATGGAAAACAGTGGCAGAATCGGAAAGAGTCAGCATGGATTTACAAAAGGGAAATCATGCTTGACAAATCTACTGGGATTTTTCGAGGATGTAACTAGTAGAGTTGATGAGGGGGAGCCAGTGGATGTGGTTTATTTGGACTTTCAGAAGGCTTTCGACAAAGTCCCACTTAAGAGATTAGCGTGTAAAATTAAAGCGCGTGGGATTGGGGGTAGTGTACTGAGGTGGTTAGAAAACTGGTTGGCAGACAGGAAACGAAGAGTAGGAATAAATGGGTCTTTTTCCGAATGGCAGACAGTAACTAGTGGGGTACCGCAGGGATCGGTGCTGGGACCCCAGCTATTCACAATATATATTAATGATTTAGATGAGGGAACTAAATGTAATATCTCCAAATTTGCAGGTGATACAAAGTTGAGTGGGAGGGTGAGCTGTGAGGAGGATGCAGAGATGCTTCAGTGTGATTTGGACAAGCTGAGTGAGTGGGCAAATGCATGGCAGATGCAGTATAATGTGGATAAATGTGAGGTTATCCACTTTGGTAGCAAAAACAGGGAGGCAGGTTATTATCTGAATGGCTATAAATTGAGAGAGGGGAATGTGCAACGAGACCTGGGTGTCCTCGTACACCAGTCACTGAAGGTAAGAGTGCAGGTGCAGCAGGCGGTAAAGAAAGCAAATGGTATGTTGGCCTTCATAGCGAGAGGATTCAAGTACAGGAGCAGGGATGTCTTGCTGCAATTATACAGGGCCTTGGTGAGACCACACCTGGAATATTGTGTGCAGTTCTGGTCTCCTTATCTGAGGAAGGATGTTCTTGCTATAGAGGGAATGCAGTGAAGGTTTACCAGATTGATTCCTGGGATGGCGGGACTGACATATGAGGAGAGATTGATTCGTTAGAATTATATTCGCTGGAGTTCAGAAGAATGAGGGGGGATGTCATAGAAACCTATAAAATTCTAACAGGACTAGAGAGGGTAGATGCAGGAAGGATGTTCCTGATGGGGGAATCCAGAATCAGGGGTCACAGTCTGAGGATACGGGGTAGACCATTTGGACTGAGATGAGGAGAAATTTCTTCACCCAGAGAGTGGTGAGCCTGTGGAAGTCGTTACCACAGGAAATAGTTGAGGCCAAAACATTGTATGTTTTCAAGGAGTTAGATATAGCTCTTGGGGTGAAAGGGATCAAAGGATTAGAGGAGAAAGGGGGAGCAGGCTATTGAGTTGGATGATCAGCCATGATCATAATGAATGGCGGAGCAGGCTCGAAGGGCCGAATGTCCTACTCCTGCTCCTATTTTCTATGTTTCTATGTTTCTTAAGGGCAATTAGGGATGCGCAACAAATGCTGGCCTAGCCAGCGATGCCCACATCCTGTAAACAAGTAATAATAATTTAAATAATGCATCAGCCTTCTACAGTAACCTGGGCCATCAAAGCCTTCATCTAAATTCTCTGCAGAAGAAGTAGCAGGAGAGGAGAATTGCATGCGTATAACACCTGCAGGTTGAGAGTTGGAAGGGACTGTGGGATGATGGAGAAGTGAGGTGAGAGAAGGAGGATCAGGTTTACAGATGCCCTCATCACCGATCTCTCCAGCCCTATCAATGGCCTTAGCAATGCCCTTTCCTATGATGGCCAGCAAATTTGGGTTAAAACATTCAGGTGACTCGTCCTCCTCCAGTCCAGTCTTTTCTGCTGCCTCCTGCAACATGTTTGGGTGGTGTGGTTGTCATTGTTGTATAGCTGTCAGTGTGTGAGAACTGCATGTTATGAGTTGTAAGTGTGTAAGGGTGAGGTGAAACACATGAATTGAAAGCTTAAGTACTGATTGATAGGGATTGTTGTTAGGTGGGTAATGGGGTAGTGAATTGAGCAGTGGATGAGGCTAGTGGTGCATTTGGTAGGTAATGCTATTTGAATGTTGAACTCACTCAACTTAACAACTCGTGTCAGATTATTAGGCTTTTTCCTGCACTGCGTCCATGTTCTTCAAGTGATACATATGACATTGACCCCTACCACAACTTCCACTGACTGCATCCTGTGCTTATATCTGGAGGGATTTTTCTTTTTGCTCTTTCATGGGGTGTGGGTGTTGCTGGCTGGGCCAGCGTTTATTGCCCATTCCTAATTGCCCTTGAGAAGGTGGTGTTGAGCCGACTTCTTGAAGTGCTGCAGTCCATGTGGTTAAGATACACCCACAGTGCTGTTGGAAGGGAATTCCAGGATTTTGACTCGGCAATATAGTTACAAGACAAGATGGTATGTGCCTTGAAAGGGAGCTTGCAAGTGATGATGTTCCCATACGTCTGCTGCCCTTGTCCTTCTAGGTGGCTGAGGTTTGAAAGGCTCTGTCGAAGGGGCCTTGGTGAGTTGCTGCAGTGCAACTTGTAGATGGTTTACACTGATTCCACTGTGCTTCAGTGACGGAGGGAGTGGATGCTGAAGGTAGTGAATGGGGTACCAATCAAGCGGGCTGCTTTGTCCTGGATGGTGTCGAGCTTGTTGAGTGTTGTTAGAGCTGCATTCATCCAGGCAAGTGGGGAGTATTCCATCACACTCCTGACTTGTGCCTTGTAGGTGGTGGTCAGGCTTTGGGGAGTCAGGACATGAGTTATTCACCGCAGTATTCCCAGCCTCTGAACTTCTCTTGTAGTTTATATTGTTGGCCCAGTTCAGTTTCTGGTCAATGGTAACCCTCAGGATGTTGATAGTGGGGTATTCAGTGATGGTAATTCCATTGAATGTTAAGGGGAGATAGTTGGATTATCTGTTGTTGGAAGTGGTCATTGCCTGGCACTTGTGTGGCACGAATGTTACTTGCTACTTGTCAGCCCAAGCCTGAATGTTGTCCAGATCTCACTGCATATGGACACAGACTGCTTCAGTATCTGAGGAGGCACGAATGGTGCTGAACATTGTGCAATCATTAGCGAACATCCCCACTTCTGACCTTATGATGGAAGGAAGGTCATTGATGAAGCAGCTGAAGATGGTTGTGCCCCTCTACAATACGGGATGTGTGTCCTGTTCACCTCTTGCACCAAGGCCTCCAATGCATTGTCAGTAAACCTTGGTGCTCAGTATCTTGCACTTTCAACCATTCCTTGAAATATATTCAGCTCACAAAGGACTTCCATCACTTCTTGCAGCCATAGTATACCTCACCTTTATGGGGTGCAGGATGTGTTTAAGTAGCATCAGCCACTCACAATACCAGGACGCTGATGTGGCAGAGAACTAACAGTGCAGCTCACACTGGCAGCTTACAGCACTCAAGTCAAAGAACAGGCAAAACCAACTTAGTGTGCTACCTGCAATCCCCATATGCGTTTTTGGGGAGGTTATCTAATTTAACCCACAAGATCTGCTGTGAGAAAATGGTTCTTTGCAGCCTAGCATCATGACAAGGGGGTAGCAAATAGTGCTTTAACTGTGCGTTATAGTGCATGTTAGAGAGAAAATGACAACATACCTTGTTTTAGTTAGGTCAGCCGCTTCATTTGTGATTTAATTGATGCTCTAGCCATTGATTGCTTCATTTAAATATAAACTTATAATGCTGCTGCCAAAAAAACCACACTAAAACTAGCAGTGATCAGGCAGTAACATGGGGATATTTCTGGCCCAGGTTTCCACAGGTATAATGTCACACCAAGAAATAAAATCAAAACACAATATCAATTGATTTTTGTTGACCTTTTAAAAAATTACAAAAACTTTCATTAATTTTTGTTTTGTCAGTTGAGTTGTAAACTATTGCAAGTCTAACAAATTGAATATGTCACCGTCAGCCAAGTGATATGATAAATAGCACCACTCATGAGGTGACCATAACTCACTTACGACTTTCTCATTTGAGAGTTCTCTCATCAAGCTCCACAAGTAAAGATATATATTGCTTGTTATGACACATCCCCTCTTTCATATCTAAAAACAATTCAAGGAGAATAAAATAAAGCAACTCATAAAACAATAAGGCAAGGCCAACTGTGGCTTGGAAACAGATCTGAAAGGAAGCTTTCAAAATATGTGTCAAGGAAGGGAAAGAAAGATTTTGTGGGGACAGTGAGATATTGCAGACTTCAGTCAGCGATGGGATTTAGATATGGCAGGAATCATATGGTCAGCATCCAGTGAGCACACCGAGGAAATCTGAAATTTGAGTAATGATACAATTTAAAGGTGATCGGTGACACACTGCCCTGACCAAGCTGCAATGTCCAGAGAGAGAACAGGTTGGCAAATCATGGGCCTCACAGACAATAAAACCAAGGTTGCTGACTCACATATTCCTTGTCAGTGTACTGGATCGCAGAATCACCCTTTATAGAGTTGGAACTGTACTATTTTAATATAAAAAATCTTGGGCTACGGGTGGATACAATTTCCTGATATTTGTTCAAAGAGGGCATGGTTCCGTGAGTCTAGGTGTCAAGGCAGGATTTTTCCCCTTGTACTAGTAAGTAGGCCCTACAGTGAATTGCACAATCCTTGGGTGAGTATTCCCCATCGCCAGCTTTCACACTAAGGATGTGGAAGCTTGGAGAACTCTTCTACCAACAGCAAGTTTGAAATTTTAAATCTGAGATTGATAGATTTTTTTCGTAAGCCAAGGTTTTAAGGTGGATATATAGGTCACAGATTAGTCATAATCTGAATGAATGGTGGAACAGGCTCAAGGGAGTAAATGAACTTTTCCTGTTCCTATTTATATTCATCCATTTAAAACAAGATGTTGCATTTATATAGTGCCTTTGGATTTGTTAGGTGCAAACTGTGTTTGACTAAATTGCTTGAATTTTTTGATAAGTTAACAGAGTGGGTTCTTGAGGGTAACGCTGTTGATATGGTGCACATGGTCTTCCAAAAGGCACTTGGAGGTGTCCATGTACACAACATCAACAGCAGACTTGTGAGCAAAGTTAGAGCTCATGGAATAACAGGGACAGGAGCAACAAAGATACAAAATTGACTGAGTGACAGGAAACAGAGGGCAGAATTTTTCCCTTGATGGGTGGGCGGGCCCCATTGGCTCAGTGGCGGGCAGGTAGCCGATTGCTGCTGCCGAAACGGGACCCGCCGCCATTTTGAGTGGGCAGGCCAATTAAGGCCCGCCCAGTGGGCTGCCCGACGGGAAGCGCTATGCACTTCCTGTTGGGGGGTAGGGGGAGGGGGGGGATTCCCCAACTGTCAGAGTGTGCTCTTTCGTGCATGCGCGCGAAAGAGTGCACATCTCCCTGAGGCTAAGTGCTGCCTCAGGGAGATCACTGACAGTGTTTCAAACTTCAAAAATAGAATAATAAAAAAATTATTAACATGTCCCCCTCATGCGACAATGTCACACGAGATGGGACATGTTAATAAATATGACAAAATCTTTATTAAACTTTTTAAAAACAGACATGAAACCTCATCCCGCCGGTGGATGAGGTTTCATGTTTTTTCTACTGCCCGCCAGGGCTCTTGGCGTGCCCACCAGCCTTAAGGTTGGACGGGCAGGGCCTTTAATTGGCTTAATTAGACTGTCAATGGCCTCAATTGACCATTGACAGGTCGGCGGGCGGACAGCTGATTTCGCTGTCCGCCCGCCTTCCTGAATATTTAAATGGGGCAGGATGATGTCAGGGGTTCCCTCCGATTTCATCCCGTGTCATTTTCACGTCGGTGAGCGGGCCCCGCCCCCAGCTTGCCGACGGAGAAATTCTGCCCAGAGAGTAGCGGTGAGAAGTTGTTTTCAGACTGGAGGAAGGTTTATAATGGAGTTTCCCAGGGGTCGGTGTTAGGGCCCCTGCTCTTCCTGATAAACATTAATGACCGAGACCTTGGTGTACAGAGCACAATTTCAAAATTTTCTGACGATACAAAACTTGCAAGTAGTCTGAATCATGAGGAAGATAGTGTAGAACTTCAAAAGGACATAGACAGGTTGGTGGAATGGGCGGACAATTGGCAGATGAAATTTAATGCAGTATACTGTGAAGTGATTCATTTTTGCAGGAAATAAGTGAAGAGACAATATAAAATAAAGGGTACAATTCAAAAGAGGGTGTAAGGGCAGAGGGACCTGAGTGTACATGTGCATAAATCATTGAAGGTGACAAGACAGGTTGAGAGCGCAGTCCTTTCTCAGTGCAATACACAATAGAAAGATGCCAACATGGATGGGATAGAATTGCTTTTTTTGCATTTCATTTGAGAAAATAAGGACTGGAGAACATTTTTGACACAATTTTTGGAACTCAATGTTGATTTTAAGGAATTTTGTGCAGTTTGAAATGTAGCAGGAGAAGTGAGCGGACTCTCAGTGTCCTGACTTCCAGCTTCCAACTTCGGAGCAGGGCCAGAGGCTGGGCCCCACCCACTGTGGGGCACTAGGTCCCCACCCGCCGGCCTGGGAGAACATCAGGCAAGGATTCAGTCGGCCTGGGGGCTCCCCTTGGAACAGGAATCAAAGCGTTGAAGAAAGCTGGAGGCAGAGCCTAAGACCAGAGCGCAGGCTGGTGAATGCTGGAGGCAGGGCCTGAGCTAGGGAGCAGGGACTGGAGGAGAGAGAGGCACCAGAAGCTTCATGGAGAGAAAGAGAGAAAGAGAAAGCAGGACCAAGGGACATAGATAAGTGGCAGAAGGTGTAGGGGGGACATGAGGAAGAACTTTTTTACGCAGAGGGTAGTGGGTGTCTGGAATTCGCTGCCCAAGTTGGTGGTAGAGGCAGAAACTTTAAACTCTTTTAAAAATTACCTGGATCTGTACCTAAAGTGCTGTAAGCTGCAGGGCTATGGGCCGGGTGCAGGAAGGTGGGATTAGAAAGGGCACCTGGGTGTCCTCGGGCTGACAGGGACAAGATGGGCCGAATGGCCTCCTTCTGTGCTGTAACTTTTCTATGGTTCTATGGATGGCAGCCAGGAGCTGACGCAGCTGATCAAGCCAGGTGAATCACTGCATTGAGGAGCTGAGGCCTCGAATAGGGCAGAGATCTGGAGCATTGGCAGTGAATATTTTCTATGCTGCCAGGCCTGCTGAGTTTTTCCAGCACTTTCTATTTTCATTTGAAGAAAATGAAGGCTGCATCAAGGAGCTGGAAATGGACAAATACCAGGGTTACTGCAGCTGTTTCTGTTATGTAAACTGCCCAGGCTTGGCCATACAGTGCACAGGCTTGGCCATACAGTGCACAGGCTTGGCCATACAGTGCACAGACTTGGCCATACAGTGCACAAACTTGGCCATACAGTGCACAGACTTGTCACTGAGGGTTTGATGAAGGTAATGCTGCTGGATCCAATCACAATTAAGAGCAGAGCTGAAGAAGTTCTAGAGAAGTCCACCATTTTGGTGAAGACCGTGCCTGTGGAACTCAGGTTGGTTGGGAACTGCTGTCAGGTGAGAATCAGTAGCTGGACTTTGAAGAAAAGGATCTGGAATTCTATCCGAAGAAGATTAGAGTCTTGAAGGAATTTGGTGCCGTATATGTTGAGTCCATGAGACCTATCTTTATATTTGCTATTTAACGTGTAATTTATAGTTTATATTGACTGCTATTTGCATTATAATTCATGTTTAATTTATGTTGAATTTGGTTTAATTGTTTTATTTTAAAAAAACCCTGGGATGGCAAGATTGTCTTATGAGGAAAGTTTGAGGAAACTGGGTCTGCATTCTCTAGAGTTTCAAAGAATGAGAGGTGACCTCAATGAGACTTACAAAATTCTTACAGGGTGTGACAGGGTGGATGTAGATAGGATGTTTCCCTTGGCTGGTGAGTCTAGAACCAGAGGACATATCTCAGAATAAGGGGCAAGCCATTTAAAACTGAGATGAGGAGGAATTTCTTCACTCAGAGGGTGGTGGATCGTTGGAATTCTCAATCCCAGGGGGCTGTGGAAGCTCAATCATTGAGCATGTTCAAAATAGAGATAGATTTCTGGATACCAATGACATCAAGGGATATAGATATAGCCCGGGAAAGTGGCTTTGAGATAGCTGATCAGCCATGATCTAATTGAACATTGGAGCAAGCTTGATGGGCTGAATGGCCTACTCCTGTTCCTATGTTCCTTTGTTAATACGCCAGGCGCCATATTTAAAGTGCAGCCACGCGCACACCTCTCAGTGCTTCCAGCCCAGGACTGCTGCAAAGAAGACATGGCCCCGAAAGACAAGAAGACTGCAGCCCCCAGGTTTAGTGACGCATCCCTTGAGTGTCTTTTGGACACTGTGGAGGCTCGCCATGATATCCTCTACCTCCGCTCTGGCCGCAGGAGGGACAACAACATTACCACTCCAGCTTGGTAGGCAATGGCAGTGTTGATCAGTGCCAACGCTGCACAGAAGGGGTTGGCTGTCCAATGCAAATAGAGGATGAATGAGCTCATCCGTGCTGCCAGGGTAAGGCAGCCATCTCATCACTCTAAACTCACACACTCAAGCCCATCACACGTTCAGTGGCATCTCATTCACTGCTAGTTCAAGGGACATCACCTCTCACACACACCTGCACATCTCCACCAGGCCTCACCTCCTCTGGAGGCTGCCTCCTCAGCACTTAAAATCTTGAGTCCATTTGCACAGATCAACTTGTGCCCCCACATACACCTTGGGATACCCTCTTTCCCCAGTACAGCCCTCATCCTGCAGCCTCTTCCCTTGTCTGAGGCCACTTCTCCCCCTTCCCCAAGCAAGCCCTAGCCCTGTAGCCATTGAAAAGCCACTGACACCTTAAGGCTGATCTGGTAGGTGAGCCCCCCTAAAAGTGATGTGGTGCTGACTGTGAATCTTGGCGTTGATGACTGTGAGTGCTGCCCGAAGCAAGGTAGGCAAACAAACCTCGAAGTCCTGAGCGAAGTGCAGCCCGCCAAGTGCATGTCACTTATGTACAGTTGTGAAACACATCAGTGTGTGCTCGGTTGATCCAGCGTGGGGGGGATGATAATATGCCGATGTATTACATTAAAGTTCCTGATGTCTGATGGCGGGAAACATGGCCCGCCATTGACGGGCAGAGTGGACAATTGCAAACTGGTTTCAAGATGTCATGAAACTGATTTTTGGCCTTCTCGCCATATTGTCTGCTCATGCCGCTGGAAACACCTGATGCCAACGGGCACGGAAAATTCTGCCCGATATCTCTGACAGTACAATGACAGCCAGGATTATGTGCTTCAAGACATTGAGTGTGGGATGGAACATGACTAACCTATTGACCTGAATTGCTGAGATTGTATCGTTTCCTTTGCAAAAATAAATATTTTCTTATCTAATAACCATTGATGTTTAGTTTTTCTGTGGCTTTGCATTACGATTATTTCTGTGTAAAAGAGAAAAAAGACTTCCACTTATATAATGCTTTTCATGACCTTACGACATCCCAATGTGCTTTTCAGCCAATGAGGTGCACTTTTTTGAAGTGTGGTCACTGTTGCGATATAGAAAATTCAACATCAACTTGTGCACAGCAAGCTCCCACAAACAGCAATATGATAATGATCAGATAATCTATTTTTTGTAATGTTGACTGAGGGATAAATATTGCCCCAGGGCACCAGGGATAAATCCCCTGTTCATCAAAATAGCGTTACATCCACCTGAGAAGGCAGAAAAGGCCTTGATTAAACTTCTCATCTGAAAGATGCCACCTCCAGCAGTTCAGCGGTCCCTCAGTACTGCATTAGAATGTCAGCCTAAATTCCCTGGGGTGGAAGTAGAACTTTTTCTGGACAAAAAGCTTCACAAATCCTTTAATGGTGATCAACAGCCCGTTAAGTGCTGTTGTTCACCATTTCTACATCCCTCCTTCCCTAGTCAATCATACAGCTGGCCAGCTTTCATACACATGGGCAGAATATTGAACTCAGTGGGCGGGCGTGTGCCCAACCCAGCCAAGCGTAAAATGACGCATGATGATGTTGGGCGAGCATCCCGACATCATTGCGTAGTCCCGCGATATTTCAGTCAGCAGCGCACGCCCGTCCACCAGCAGTTAAAAGGCCTATTAAGGCCATTAAAAGGGTAATTAATTTCAAATTTACGTTGCCCGTCCAGCTTAACGGTTGTTGGGCAGACGAAAAGGGCAAGCGGCCTTTGCATTTTTTAGGAAACCTCATCCACGGGCGGGATGAGGTTTCCTAAAGCGAATAAAAATAAAATAAAAATTTCACACCTGAATTAAAAACATGTCCTTGCTCATGTGACAGAGTCACATGATGGGACATGTTTTATGACAGTTTTATTCTCTTCATTATTTTTTTCAAACAGCGCTTCATCTCCCTGAGGCAGCTCTGTGCTTCAGAGAGATTGAAGCACTCTTTCATGCACATGCGCAAAGTTCACACTAGGCCCGCTAGCCCTCCTCCCCTCGCCCGCACAGGCAACGCTGAGCGCTGCCGCTCGCGTTCCATGCTGGGCGGGTGTTGCAGTGCCGATTGCTGATGGCAGTCGGCTTCCCGACTGCCCCGCCAAGCACCCACTCCAAGGGCAAAATTCTGCCCCATGTTTCTTGTACACAGGGAATCAATTAAAATGAGAATGAGGCTCTCAGCCTTGAAAATTTAGCTAGGGTTAGGCCCATGCTACTTGCTACCAGACAAAGACTCACTCGAGCCACAAGTGAATACACCCTTAATAAGGCCAACATTATAAGATCAGGACTTATATGTAAGAGACAAGGTACCAAAGTCACTGAAGATTGATAAAGACTGGCAGAACAGTTGGTGCTTTGTGAATGATATTGCTAATGGCTGCTTATGAGATGAAAATAGGAACGTATGAAAGGCAGTGCATCTGTGCAAATGCCAAGCCTCTATTTTAAATTTTCAATTTGTTGGTCTGTCTGACATCTTCCTGGGTTTCAGCCATAAACCTAAGTGGAAGGAAAGGTCCAGAGATGAGGTAGCTGTCAGGATAAATGAAATCATTAATTTGTTGTCTGGATGTTTTTTATTGAGATGTGTTATAAGCACTGAATAGAGGGATGATAATGTACTTGGCAATATGTAAATATTATATGCTTAAGTCTGAACGCATGAGTGAAAATTACAACAAAATGAATCTCATCATACATTCCTACTGTTATTCAATAGATGATGCTATTCTTTGGGGTTAGCTAAATGGTGATATAATCATCCCTAATGAGAGAATATTTTCAATGCCTTTTCAAGGTATCTGTGTTAACGACCACAGGGACTCTTACCAGGACTGTTAACTCTGTAAATATTACACTGAAAATAGCTCATTTCATTTCTGTTAAACTGTATTGAAGTCTTTCACCTCAATTTAGAAACTGTCGCTTCCTGACCATTACATTAAATGCTACATTTTACTGATATAATGCAAATGATGGGGGCAAAGCAAATGCATATGCAAATTTTTACTCATTTGATTGCCGGTGTCTACAATGTGCTGCATCATTTTACTGCTGAAAATTGCATTTAGTCACATTTTCAAATGAACACCCCACTGCTTCACAAACCTAAAAATGTTGCATCGTCATGCTAAGCAATTAGTTTCTTTGTACCTTATCAGTTACTGGTAATAATTTGAAGATTGCTAAAGCGTATTTGGATTTCCGCCCTCAGGCTACAGGCTTTTCTGGAGCTTTTGCCGAATTTCAACTGTTCTCTGTAAAGTATATAAACAAATGCAAGTACTGTTTAAAAAAAAGCAAAGATATTATTAAGCAATGGCACTTGAAGAACTGCAATACTGACTTCAGTCAAGACATCCAGGAGGCCTGATTACGCACTCTGACTGCTGTCTTAATAGATTGGGAGGGTTCAGACTCACATAAATGGCCTGAAGGGAAGTTGATCTGATATCCCTTAGATGCTCTAATCCCAGTTTAGCATTCGAGTTTCAAAGTGTGCTAACAGAGGATGCGTGGCAGATGAGGCTATGCACTGAGTGTTTATTAATCACTCCAATTCCTGGCAGTTCTTTCCTGAAGGTGCTTAAAATTATGAGAAGTTCTGATAGAGTCAATGGAGCATAACTGTTTCCATTGGTAGGAAGGTGGTAACAAGAGGCCACAGGTTTAAGCTAATTGGCAAAAAAAAATCCAGGGAGAAAATGAGAATTTTTTTTTTACACACTGGGAGTTGTCATGATCTAGAAAGCACTGCCTGAAAAGGTGGTGGAGTTCAACTGCATACAGTGAATTTAAAATAATGAGTTTAGACTTTGAAATTGTTTTCAATTTAATCATCTGCTGCACTTAATAAAAAAGTTAGAATTTTTTTCATGAAGCTAAACGTGTTAAAAGATGATTAAATATTATTTATAGCAGTGTTTACTATTTATTATGAGCTAATATTGGGGTTTCTCACTTTTCCTACATAGGGTTACATATGATATATGGCACAGAAACAGGGACCATTTGGCCCAACCAGTCCATGCTGCTATTCACGGTCCACTCTTCTCATGTGTTCATTCATGCTTCTCCTATCTTTTCTCATGTAAATCTGCCATTGTAACCATCTATTTCCTTCTCTCTCATATTACAACATTATTGAAGTAAAGTTAGGGAAAGAGGCAATTAAACCTCAACAGTTCTACTTGATATTGTGACATTTACACAAATTCTAGCGCGGGGGCAAAATCACTAATGTTTTGCTGATGTTTCCAGCAGGATAAATTGATTGTAATGTGGAGTAGTTTGCATTTATTTTAACCTCCCTTCCTTGTGCACATTGTATTAATGTCATAAAATGTTTTAAATGTTTTTTTTGTAAAAACTGGAAAAAGGAAGATGGCCCATTATTGCGACTGATGGGGGGGAGCTGGAGTCAGCCACATGTTGTTAAAATGTAATCATTCACTGCACAAGTAGTGAGGCAAAAATTAAGAGTGAGAAGGAAAAAGAAAGATTCGCAAATTCAACACAGAAACAAGGTTGAAGTAGGGACCCCCACACCTGAATGGCTCAGCTGTTGAATAGGATGCTTGAGTGGGCCACAGGATAAGAGCAGAAGGAAATTATCATCCCATGATTGTAGGATTTTAAATTATTCACCCTCCTAACCCCTGGTGGTATTTTGCTCCTATTCTCTTCCCTTCACCAGTGGTTTAAAATTCTTTATCTGAAGGGCTTTTATCACCTCACACTCTCCATTTGAAGTCCTAACAGAGCCCAC
This sequence comes from Cetorhinus maximus, assembly GCF_964194155.1. Lineage (NCBI taxonomy): Eukaryota > Metazoa > Chordata > Chondrichthyes > Lamniformes > Cetorhinidae > Cetorhinus > Cetorhinus maximus. The sequence goes on along the minus strand of NC_135890.1, from coordinate 50,310,071 downwards.
TTGTGTGAAACGTTGGTTTGCACAGTCAGCATGTTCCAGTTGGTGGGGAAACCTGGAGGGTACCAATCTAAAGAGTTAACATCAGAAGCACCTGATACTGGTGTAACTGCTGATCTAGCAATGATGCGATGTCACGTGATTAAGAGACCGAGATCTGGAGGGAAGCAGAAGTACAACCTTGTGTTGACTACTGAGGTGTACATGGATCTGTAAATAAAAGGAATGGTTTTTATGAATAACAGTCTTTGGAGTATTCTTAGGGTAACAGGCAAGCCCCAAAGATACCCATCTGGACCCTGAACACAAGGCAAAACATGATGGCAGCTGACAGCACATAAAAAACCTAGAAAAACAGCAAGTGAAGCCCGCAGACCCGAAAGACCTACAAGTCCTTGGAAAAAGGATAAGAAGAAAAAAGATCGAAGACTCACCTGAGGACAGTGCAGCAGGTGCAGGTTGGCAGGCAGACCCAGGGCTCTGATAGCAGTGAGTACAGATCACAATCTATAAGCCAACTTACTAAAGCAGAAACAGATCCAGAGCTTATGACAAGCATGGAGTCTACAATGCCACTCTCAGAATCTTCACGAAGTGCTGAAGGCTCACAACAGGCTCAGTTAGAATGGTTCAATTAAAATTTGCATGGACTTGGCTCAATTAAACAAGTCAGTGGAGTGTGAGATTTATCTGATGGCATCAGTGGATGAAAGTCTCGCCAAGTTAGCAAAAAAGCACCCTCTTCACAAAATTGGTTGCAAACAGCAGCCTTTGGCAGTTGTCTCTGGACAAAGAATCCAGGTTGTTAAGTATTTTTATCACCCCATTTGGTCATTATTATTTGAACAGGTTACCATTTGGAATTGCTTCTGCACCTGAGATATTCCAAAGAATGATGTCTCAGACCCTGAAAGGCATGGTCAGAGAAATATGCCATATGGACGACACTCTCGTACATGGTTCATCGAGGGAAGAACACGACCATCGAGTGAGAGCAGTCCTCAAAGTTCTACAAGAAGCAGGTTTGACACTGAACAACAAATGTGAATTTGCAAAGCCTTAGATAAAATTCTTAAGCCACATTGTGCAAGCTTCAGAAATTACTGCCACCCCACAGAAAACCAAGGTGATTATAGAGTGCCCACAGATCGAACCATCACGGAATTACAAAGCATGGGATCGTCCCAGATTTGCACTAAGTGCGGTAGCAGGTGGGAAAAAGAACGCTTTTGCCGCTGGCCGTAATGGTGGGTTTTTACTCCATACCATCCAAATCCCGCCTTATTAATCTTGCATTTCCGGGAAACACGCCGATTTGATGGTTGGCAGGCTCTCATTCAGGCACGCCATCGCGGGATGCCATATTTAAAGTGCAGCCACGCAAACAGCTCTCAGTGCTTTCAGCCCAGGACTTCTGCCCAAAGGCAAGAAGACCGCAGCCCCCTGATTCATTGACATGTCCCTGGAATGCCTTTTGGATGCTGTGGAAGCCTGCCACGGTGTCCTCTAAAGCTGCTCTGGCCACAGGAGGGGCAGCAACATCACTACTCCAGCATGGGAGGCCGTGGCAGTGGTGGTCAGCACCAATGCCCTGCAAAAGAGGAAAGCCACCCAGTGCCACTACAGGACTAACGGTCTCATCCATTCTGCCAGGTTAAATTACTCTTCTCATTATTCTCAACTCACACATCCACGGGGATCTCACACCTCAAGGGACAACACCACCTACTCTCACACACACCTTCACATCTCCATCAGGCTCATATCCTCTGGAGCTCACGTCCTCACCCTGTCCATGGCTCCGCTCACCACACAAACATTCCATGCAGAGGCATGTGTCCTGCTCACACTCTCCCCATTTGTTTTCATGCAGGAGAAGCCTGCTCACATCAGCAGGGAGAGGTCCCAGACTGGGGGTGGAGTGGCCCACATTAGGCCACTCACTTTGAGGAGCGTGGCATCGTGCTGACAGGTGAGGATGTGGACCGTACCTGCAGCGATGGTGAGGTCGGCGGCGAACACCCTCATGAGGATCCTGCACCACATAATCCCTCCCTCAATGCAACTAACTGTGAGTGCTCCCTCTCCTGCTTTTGACTCTGCTGCCATGCACTAATTATCTCTACGCTGGTTCACAGGGAGCTCTGTCAAGCAACCAACACCTTCAGCCAGCCAGTCCCTCAGCTCCATCCATGTTCTCACCTCCAGCCATGAAGACTCCTCCTCCATTGAAGAGCTGGAAATAGGCAGCCTGGAAGACCCATCACAGCGCTTACCCACACCCTCCACCAGCACAGAGACACACACCTCAGTAGAACCTAGATCTAGAGCAGGCTCGGGTTCACAATCTAGTGGTCACCACACGGACTCATGTCCCTAGCAGGAGGAGACAGGTTCAGCCAAGCTCCCCGGCACTTGGAGGGCTGCTGGGGGAGAGGCATCTGTGATGTCCGAGTCAGATGACGAGCCTCTGAATTTGGCCTTCCAACTCATTGTGGAGAGTCAGCAGAAGGCGAGGGGACATCACACAGAGCTGCCAGAAGCCCTCAACAGTGTGACACACGAGTCGGAGGAGTGCGTCCACCTGCTCTCTGATGAAGTGGTGCCCACATGTGTGCGTATGGAGGTCTCCATGGGGAGGATGGCAGATGGCATGGAGACCCTGGTCCAGCAGTACATGGAGATGCTTGCAGACCTGCACTCCATCGTGGTAACCATGGGTGAGTTCCTGCAGTGGCAATGCGAGAGGGAAATGGGGCACCTCGACGTCCCCCCAGGCGCTCCTTCCCCTCAAGGAGTCAGGTCGGGCCCTCGGACACCCAAAGGGAGGAAGAGTGGCAGCTGGACACCCCTGGGCCATCCACTCAGGAATCTCAGCAGCTGTGCTCTCCCTCCGAGTCTCCTTTGCCTGTGATCCCCCTCAACCTCATCCTCTGTCACCACGGAGGGAGCAGCTGGCCCACAGGAGGGCAGCCAAAGCAAACGGGCCTCCAAGGCCTTGGCTTTCCAAAGAACCCACGCCGAGGGCATCAGAGGCAACAGGCCAACCATTGCACAGGCTGTCTCCATCCCTGCTGCAGATGTCAGGGCAGAAGCTAGAAATTGAAGGTGTTCAAAAGTTAAGAAATTCTGATCACAGTTGATTGCACAGGTCTTGTCACTTTACAATCTGGAAATATATTCACTTTCACTGAATAATGTGTAATGGTGCCTTTCAGCTTCATTGCCAGGCTTCGCGAGTCCTCCCATGGCATCCATCCCCACTGGCAGTTCAGCTGCACACAGCCGGCCCACGAGTGATTCTGGTTGGAGAAGTGTGTGTGTGTGTCTGTGTGTGTGTGTGTGTGTGTGTGCCTGTGTGTATGTGTGTGTGTGTGTCTGTGTGTGTGTGTGTCTGTGTGTGTGTGTGTGTGTGCCTGTGTGTATGTGTGTGTGTGTGTCTTTGTGTGTGTGTGTGTGTGTCCGTGTGTGTGTGTCTGTGTGTGTGTGTCTGTATGTGTCTGTGTGTGTGCATGTGTGTGTCTGTGTGTGTCTGTGTCTGTCTGTGTCTGTCTGTGTGTGTGTGTGTGTGGCAGGGCCTTTCGGAGTCTCGTGCAACCACTCTCCCACTCTCACGGATCCTTCCCGATAACACTTATCTCACTGCCCTGAGCATTTTCAATGCTGCCTGCTGGGGTTCTCTTTCAGTTGTCCATCTGAGCCGACCTGCATCTCCGCCCACCCACTGATCACACTCCCATGCAGCACCTGATCTCACCCACCACGACTCTCGTTTCACTTTCAATCTGGCAAACATGGTCCTGCTACACTTCCTTCTGTGCTTCCCTGTTCTTTCCCCTCCCCGAGTCACCCATTTCCTTTCCCCCATCACTCTCGACTCACCTGGCATCACCTTCCGCCTCTCCTCCATGACCACAGCCCTTTCTATCGGGAATGTCCAAGTGAATGTGTAGGTTCTCTTCCATTCTGAAAATCCCACCCCTATCCACATTAACCTCCCAGACCTCCTCCTTCCAGCCCCCAGGGTCCGTGTCTGCCTCCGAGACCCCACCAACCATCTTGCTGTCCCTTCTACCGATACTGTCAGACCCTCACCTTCCCATCCTTTCCCCTCACTCTGCCTTTGGCCATTCTCACCATTCCCCTGTTCCATGCCCACCCTCCGTTCGCTCTCCAGGAGGCAGACATGGGCTCATCAGACCCTCCCTTGCACATCCACCCTTATTCCTTGCTCCTACCAGACTCCTTTCCCGTCTTGGAACTCCTTCCTCCTTGGAGCTCCTTCCACCCCCTACTTATTTGGACTGCCCCCCCACCCAGGATTCCCTCCCCCTTGGTCCTTCCTCCTTCCTGACTCCTTCAGACACCTTTACTTCTTACGCCACCCTTACTCCTTCCCCTCTCTGACTTCTTCCTCCGCCCTTACTTCTTCCTTCACCCTTACTCCTTCCCCTTTCCTGACTCTTACAGACACCCTTACTTCTTCCTCCAGCCTTACTCCTTCCCCCTTCCCAATTACTTCCTCCAGCCTTATTTCTTCCTCCACCCTCACTCCTTCCTCCTGCCAGATCCCTTCCTCCCCCTGGACTCCTTCCCCTGTATGGACTCCATCCCTCCATTAAACTCCTTCCCTTACTCCTTCCTCCCCCTTTACACTGACCTCCCCTGTTGCCATTTTCTCCCCTGTTCCCCCCTCCAACATCTCTTCCGCTTCTAGTCGATCCTAGACCTTCCTTTCCTATCTGCCGGTACATCTTCCTATCCCAAACAAAGCTGGACCTTCCTCTCCACCCCCTCGATGATCATCCATTGTGAGCAGACCCTCAATGGTGACTTTCCACCTTCTGTGAGCTGCTTCGTGGCGGAGCCATGTCCAAGAGAATCCACCCAGCATGCCATGGACTTTCCTCCAGGGTGCTATTGCTGCGGAGCTCCAGCATCTTCTACTCTTAAGGATGTCCGCAATGTGAGCAAGGCCCTGGCAGTAAGTCCCGACTTCTGCATGTCACACTTGTCAAGATGTGTTCTGCACCCTGTGCTTTCCAATTGACGTAGGGGGGGGATGATTCCGGTGGGCTGGGCTCATAATGATATGCAGATGTATTACAACATCTGATGGCAGGAAATGCGACCCGACATTGATGGGCAGAGCAGATAATTGCAAACTGGTTTCATGATATTGTGGAACTGATTTTTGGCCTTCTCGCCATATTGTCATGCCACCTAACATGCCCACGCCAACAGGCACGGAAAATTCCACCGTTTCCTTGGGATGATCAACCAAGTAGACAAGTTCCCACCAAACTTGGCAGAAATCAACGAGCTGTTATGTCAGCTGTTGAGACAAGGTCAACATGTTCAAGGTGTTACACGGATCAGCAAAATGCTTTTGACAAGATCAAAAATCTGCTAGTTTCACCAGAAATTCTTGCACACTACGATCCAGAGCTGCTAACAATTGTAGCAGTGGATGCATCATATACAGGCTTGGGCACAGAGCTGTTTCAAGTTCAAAGGATGTAAAAAGAAGACCAGTTTATTATGCCTCAAGATCCCTCATGGACACAGAGATGAGGTTTATAACCATTGAGAAAGAAGCATTAGCATCCACATGGGCCTACGAGAAGTTCCCTGATTATGACATGGGATAAAAGTTTAAAATTGAAACTCACCACAAATCTTTGTTTACTTGATCTTAACCTAAAGGAAATTGCAAAAATACCACCTTGAATTCAACATTTTAGACTGAGACTCATGAGATATGATTCAATCACTTAGTACGTTCAAAGGAAGTACCAGACAACAACAGATGCACTATTGAGAATATCGGTGGAAAGAGTTAAATAGGAAGATTTTAATGTTATTGAGGAAGTGGAAGCATATATTTTGCTCATCACTAAACACTTACCTGCCATGGAAAAGAGATTACAAGAGATTAAGCAAACACAACCACAGTATGACGAGTACATCCAAATAAAAGGGCATTGCCAGAACAGGTGACCAGATTATACTCCTAACAACCCAATACTTCGCCAATTCTTTGAACAGAGAAAACATCTCATAATCACTGATAATTTCTTAGTTTTTAATGACAGGCTAGTCATCCCTAAAACACTTCAACTCAACATTCTCCAGAAAATCCATCAAGGTCATTTGGGAATGATGGAATGCCAAGCAAGAGCCCAGCAGTCAATCTGGTGGCCAGACATTAGTCACTCCATCGAAGAATTAATCTCAAATTGCCTTACATGTGCAGTGAATAGCCACAGCAGAGCGAATTACGGTCAGACTTAGATTGGTTGGCCACATGAGAAGTGGTAAAAATGATTCCTCTAACATACCACTCCAGGTCTGACCGTAATAGGGTTTGTTGTGAATTTAGAAGGATGAAGGAATTTTATTCAATGTCTGCATTTAACCATTTACAAACTGATTCGAAAAAAAATTTAGCCCGATGGGCTTTCTTGAGGTTTAAAACAAAAAGTGGTTAGTTTTTATTGATTTAAAAACCCACTCAGGTAAAGACAGCAAAATATTTATAAGAGTAAACCCGCGCTTCTCGAACATTCACAACCCACATTCACACACACACAAGCATGCAAAATTTGTAAGTTATACTGTAGGTAGTACTTTCTTAGCCAAATTAACGTTCAGTGCTGAAAGGTAAACGAAAAACTTGGGATTCACTGTTTATGAGTCCTTCCGTCTCTTCCAGAAATTGATGCATTTTACACATGAGGTTCTTTCCAATAGAAAATTCACTGTCTTTGTGTTGGATTTTTAAACTGTAAGAGCTAGGGCCTTAACTTGGGAGAGGAGAGAAGGGAGCTCCTTACTTAAAGCTTCATTGGCAGCTTGCCCAGGCTACTGGCTGCTTCTTTAGCAGTTTATATTAAAGAGATTTCAAAATGGTTACCACAGTCACATGACCTTGCTCTCCCCATAGAAATTCAGATGCCATAAGATCATAAGACCATAAGACATAGGAGCAGAAGTAGACCATTTGGCCCATTGAGTCTGCTTCGCCATTCAATGAAATCATGGCTGATCTGATAATCCTCAACCCCACTTTCCTGCCTTTTCTCAGAACTCTTGATTCCCTGACTGATTAAAAATCTGTCTATCTCAGCCTTGAATATACTTAATGACCCAGCCTCTACAGCCCTCTGCAGTAAAGAATTGCACAGATTGACTACCCTCTGAGAGAAGAAATACCTCCTCATCTCTGTTTCAAATGGGCGACCACTTACTCTGAGATTAGGCCCTCTGGTCCTAGACTCTCCCACAAGGGGAAACAACCTCTCAGCATCTACCCTGTCAAGCCTCCTAAGAATTGTATATGTTTCAATAAGGTCACCTCTCAGTCATCTAAATCCCAATGAGTACAAGCCCAACCTACTCAACCACTTCTCATAAGAAAATCCCTCCATATCTAGGATCAACTTAGTGAACCATCTCTGGACTGCCTCCAATGCCAGTATATCTTTCTTTAGATACGGGGACCAAAATTGTTCACAGTATTCCAGGTGTGGTCTAACTAGTGCCTTGTGTAGTTTTAACAAGACTTCCCTATTTTTATATTCCATTCCCTTTGAAATAAAGGTCAACATTCCATTTGCTTTCCCTATTATCTGTTGAACTTATTTGTTAGCTTTTGGGATTCATGTGCAAGGACTCCCAACTCCTTCTGTGCTGGAGCTTTCTGCAGTCTTTCTCCATTTAAATAATATTCAGCTCCTCTATTCTTCCTGCTGAAGCGCACCACCTCACATTTTCACACACTATATTCCATCTGCCAAGTTCTTGCCCACTCACTTAACCTGTCTATATCCCTCTGTAGACTCCTTGTGTCACCTTCACTACTTGCCTTCCCACTATTTTTGTGCCATCCGCAAACTTGGTGATAGCAAATTCACTTCCTGCATCTAAGTCATTAATATATATTGTAAAAATAATTGAGGCCCCAGCACTGATCCCTGTGGCATTCCTAGTTACAGGCTGCTATCCCGAATATGCCACCTTATCTCACCTCTCTGTCTTCTATTAGTTATCCACTCCTCTATCCATGCTAATATACTACTCCCAACACCAGGGGCTCTAATCTTATCAAGTAGCCTTATGTACAGTATATTATCGAACGCCTTTTGGAAATCCAAATATATTACATCTACTGGTTCCCCTTTATCTATCCTGCTTGTTACCTCTTCAAGGATTCTAATAAATTTGTTAGGCATGATTTCCCCTTCATGAAGCCATGCTGACTCTGTTTGAGTAGATTATGCATTTCTAAATATCCTAGGATGCAACCCATCAGGTCCAGGGGAATTATTGGCCTTGAGCCCCGTTAATTTCCCCAGTAATTTTTCTCAAGCGATTATTATTATATTTATTTCCTCCCTTTTTTTTGCCCTAGATTATTTAGCATTTTTGGAATGCTATTAGGATCTTCTACCATGAAGACTAAAGCAAAGTATTTATTCAACTCCTCTGCCATTTCCTGGTTCCCCATTATTATTTCCCAAGCCTCATTCTCTAAGAGGCCTATGTTCACTTTGGCCTCTCTCTTCCTTTTTATATATTTAAAGAAGCTCTTAATGTCCACCTTTATATTACTTGCTAGTTTACCCTCAAACTTTATTTCCTCCCACTTTATTATTTTTTTGTCATCTTTTGTGGTTCTTAAAGCTTTCCCAATCCCCTGGCTTACCACTAGTCTTTTCCCCGTTGTGTGTTTTTTTCTTTTAATTTGATACTGTCCTTAACTTCCTTGGTTAACCATGATTGGTTTGTCCCCTTCCTTGAATCCTCCTTCCTCAATGGGATATATCTTTGTTGATACTCATGAACTATTTTCTTAAACATCTGCCATTGTTCATCACCTGTCATTTCTGCTAAACTGCTTTCACAATCCACTCCAGCCAACTCTGTCCTCCTTCTATTGTAATTACCCTTATTTAAGTTTAGCACAGTTGTTTCTGACCCAAGTTTCTCACTCTCAAACTGAATGCTAAATTCTACCATATTATGGTCACTGTTTCCTAGGGGGTCCTTTACTCTGAGATCATTTGTTAAACCTGCCTCATTATACTTTACCAGATCCAAAATAGCCTGATCCCAGAGATAAAAACAAAAAACTGCCTATACTGGAAATCCAAAACAAAAACAGAATTGCCTGGAAAAACTCAGCAGGTCTGGCAGCATTGGCGGAGAAGAATAAAGTTGACGTTTTGAGTCCTTATGACCCTTCAACAGAACTGAGTAAAATTAGGAAAGGGGTGAAATATAAGCTGATTTAAGGTAGGGCAGGGTGGGGTGAGAGAAGTGGGAGGGGGGGGGGTGGTTGTAGGGACAAGCAAGCAGTGATAGGAGCAGATAATCAAAAGATGTCACAGACAAAAGGATCAAAGAGGTGTTGAAGGTGGTGATATTATCTAAACGATTGTGCTAATTAAGAATGGATGGCAGGACACGCAAGATACAGCTCTAGTGGGGGTGGGGTGAAATAAGACTAACAGGGCATAAAAGGTATAAATTTAAAAATAATGGAAATAGGTGGGAAAAGAAAAATCTATATAAATTATTGGAAAAAACAAAAGGGAGGGGGAAGAAATGGAAAGGGAGTGGGGATGGAGGAGGGAGTTCAAGATCTAAAGTTGTTGAATTCAATATTCAGTCCAGAAGGCTGTAAAGTACCTAGTCGGAAGATGAGGTGCTGTTCCTCCAGTTTGCGTTGAGCTTCACTGGAACAATGCAGCAAGCCAAGGACAGACATGTGGGCAAAAGAGCAGGGTGGAGTGTTAAAATGGCAAGCGACAGGGAGGTTTGGGTCTTTCTTGCGGACAGACCGCAGGTGTTCTGCAAAGCGGTCGCCCAGTTTGCGTTTGGCCTCTCCAATGTAGAGGAGACCGCATTGGGAGCAACGAATGCAGTAGACTAAGTTAGGGGAAATGCAAGTGAAATGCTGCTTCACTTGAAAGGAATGTTTGGGCCCTTGGACGGTGAGGAGAGAGGAAGTGAAGGGGCAGGTGTTGCATCTTTTCCGTATGCATGGGGAGGTGCCGTAGGTGAGGGTTGAGGAGTAGGGGGTGATGGAGGAGTGGACCAGGGTGTCCCGGAGGGAATGATCCCTACGGAATGCCGCCGGGGTGGGGGGTGAAGGGAAGATGTGTTTGGTGGTGGCATCATGCTGGAGTTGGCGGAAATGGCGGAGGATGATCCTTTGAATGCGGAGGCTGGTGGGGTGATAAGTGAGGACAAGGGGGACCCTATCATGTTTCTGGGAGGGAGGAGAAGGCATAATCTTGCTTCCAATCTCCACCCCTCCATCATTTTCACATGGTCCATCTCTGACAATTCCCTTCCCTTCCTTGACCTCTCTGTCTCAATTTCTGATGATAGACTGTCCACCAATATCCATTATAAGCCTAGCAACTCCCACAGCTACCTCGACTACAGCTCCTCACACCCCGCTTCTTGTAAAGACTCCATCCCATTCTCTCAGTTCCTTCGCCTCCGTCGCATCTGTTCTGATGACGCTACCTTCAAAAACAGCTCCTCTGACATGTCCTCCTTCTTCCTTAACCGAGGTTTTCCATCCACGGTCATTGACAGGGCCCTCAACCGTGTCCGGCCCATCTCCCGCGCATCCGCCCCACTCACTTCTCTCCCCCCCCACCGCCCCCCCACCACCTTAAACCAGGTTATATTTCACTCCTCTCCTAATTTTACTCAGTTCTGTTGAAGGGTCATGAGGAATCGAAACGTCAACTTTATTCTTCTCCGCCGATGCTGCCAGACCTGCTGAGTTTTTCCAGGTAATTCTGTTTTTGAGCCTGATCCCTGGTTGGATTCACAACATATTGTTCTAAGAAACTGTCCCGAATACACTTTATGAATTCTTGCCTGTGTCTACCTCTGCCAATTTGATTTTCCCAATTTACATGAAGATTAAAGTCACCTATGATTAATGTACTGCCTTTTTTACATGCCCTCATTATTTGTTGATTTATTCTATGTCCTGCAGTGTAGCTACTGTCAGGGGGCCTATAGACTTCTCCCATCAGTGTCTTCTTCCCCTTATATTTCTTACTTCCATCCATACGGATTCTACATCTTCTGACCCAAGATCCTTTCTTGCTATCGTACTTATTCCATCTCGTACTAACAATGCTACCCCACCACCCTTTTCTTCCTGCCTGCCCTTTCGAAAAGTCACATAACACTAAATATTTAGTCCCCAGATTTGATCTCCTTGTAACCATGTCAGCATAATGGCAATAAGATCATACCCATTAACCTCTATTTGTGCCATTAAGTCATTTATTTTGTTCCGAATACTATGTGCATTTAAGTAAGGAACCATTAATTTTGCCTTTTTACCATTTTATCCCCTTTTGAACTTATTTGCTGCTTTTTTTTTTGTTTGTACACTCTGTCCCTTCCTGTTGCACTCTGGCTATCATTACCTAAATAGCTGCCCTGCAAGACTGCCATGTCCTTTTGCTTTGTAAGCCTACGTATCCCCTTCCCAGAACCCTCCCTCTCTCTGTTTAGTTTAAAGCCCTCTCTACAAACCTAGTTATTCGGTTCACCAGGACATCCCACTGGAACAGATCGCTTCTACCCCAGTACTGGTGCCAGTGCCCCATGAACTGAAACCCATTCCTCCCACACCAATCCCTGAGCCACACATTTAAGTCCTTGACTTTATTTACCCTATGCCAGTTTGCCCGTGGCTCAGGTAGCAATCCCGAGATTATTACCATGTAAGTTCTGGTTTTTAATTTAGCTCCTAACTGTTCAAATTCTTTCAGAAGGACCTCCTTTCTAGTTGTATCAATGTTGTTGGTACCAACATGGACGACGACAACTGGATCCCTCCCCTCCCACTCCAAGTTCCTCTCCAGTCCTGAGTATTTGCCCTTAACCGGGCAGGCAACAAAGCCTTCAGGATTCATGCTCATGGCTGCAGAGAACAGTATCTATCCCCTAATTATACTGTCCCCTATCACTACCGTGTTCCCATTTCTTCCACCCACTTGAATGACTCCCTGTACTATGGTGCCATGGTCAGTTCACTCATCCTCCCTGCAGTCCCCGCCCCCATCCATACAGCTTGCAAGAACCTTGTAACTGTTGGACAGTTGCATGGGCCAAGGCTCCTGGAATGCTACCCCCTGGGTCCCCAAACCTGCCATGCCTGCAGTCACAACCTCCTATCCCTGATCACAGACCAAATTTGAATGATCTAATCTGAGGGGTGTGACCGCCTCCTGGAGCAAATTGTCCAGGTAACTTTCCCCCTCCATGATGAGGTGCAATGTCTGCAGCTCGGACTCCAGCTCCTTAACTCGGATCCGAATTTCCTCAAGCTGCAAACATTTGGTACAGATGTGTTCGCTCTGAATCATCTTGGTGCCCAGCAGTCCCCACATGCTGCAGCAGCAACACATTACCCGTCCTGCCATCACTATCATATTTTATTCAAATTATTAATTAATTACTCTAATATTCCCTATCTTTAGACTTTATTGTAATTATTTTTTATATACATCAGTATCGATTTTATACTTAACAAGCTATCTTTAAGAAAAAGAGAAAAGACTAGAAATCTAAACACAAACTAAAGACCTTACTTTACATTAATGACTAAAAATACTCACCAATCCTACTCACCAAACAGCTGCTCTCCGCGCGCTTTTCCCTCTTGTGCTCTTTAATGGTCTCACACTCTTCTCTCAGTCTCTCATTGTTAAAGGCCCCACTCCTCTCACACTCTCTCCCTGTAAATGACTACGCTGTTTCTCTCACACTCTCTCCACGTAACTGGCCCCGCTGTTTCTTTCTCGCTGTAAATGATCATGCTGTTTCTATCACACTCTCTTACTGTAAATGACCTTGATGGTTCTCTCACACTCTCTCCCTGTAAATGGCCCCACTGTTTGTCTCATACTCTCTCAATGTAAATGACCATGCTGTTTCTCTCACACTCTCTCGCTCTAGATGACCACGCTGTTTCTCTCACACTCTCTCGCTCTAGATGACCACGCTGTTTCTCTCACACTCTCTCGCTCTAGATGACCACGCTGTTTCTCTCACACTCTCTCGCTCTAGATGACCACGCTGTTTCTCTCACACTCACTGTAAATGACCATGCTGTTTCTGTCACACGCTCTCACTGTAAATGACCACACTGTTTTTCTCACACTTTCTCGCTCTAGATGACCATGCTGTTTCTCTCGCACTCTCGCACTGTAAATGGCCCTGCTGTTTCTCTCACAATCTTTCATAGTGAATTACCATGCTGTTTCTCTCACACTCTCTCACTGTAAATGACCACGCTGTTTCTCTCACACTCTCTTGCTGTAAATGTCCAGTACATTTCAGTAAATTGCTTTGAATTGTTTCTTGATGTCCTCAGGTGTGAAATTCCAGAGAAGGATGTTTTGGCATGTCTGAATTACAATTCACAGTGGAACTTTCCAGAAGCTGATCAACTTGCAATGCCAGACATCAGATGACTTGTGTCAACTATCTTTAGTCAGTGTCTTTTCTTGTCCTTTAAAAGCTCTTTTTAAACAGTTCAGTATACCTTTGGTCAGCTGGTGAAATTACAGATTAATATCACTCATGCACAAGTCATATCATTGTAACAATTGTTATGGAAAGACCTCCACAACCAAGATCTTAAAGAATTGAGATGGACCAGGGAAATATCAGAAGCAACCAAAGAACTTTGATATAATTGGGAAGGAAGCAAATGGAACTTTAGACAGACTATTTAGATCTGGGCAGAGGCAATGAGCCAGAAACAATTCAGAACTCTACAACCACCCAGGTGGAAGACACTCCTATCGAACGACGAGAGAGTGCAGAGAGAAATGAACTCAGGACCTGATCAGGGAGATTGGTCAAGGCACCACAAAGACAACCCTGTGAAGTCTGAGACTTTGGGGGGGGTGGATGTAGGAGGATGTGTATAATTTGGATAAAGATTTGGGGAGAGATGTAGAGTAAAGGGTTAACATCAGGAGCACCTGATACTCATTTCACTACTGATGTAACAATGATGCAATGTCATATGATTAAGTAACTGAGATTTGGTGGGAAGCAGATGTACAACGTCGTGTAGAGTACTGAGATGTATATACATCTGTAAATAAATAAGAATCGGTTTTACAAATAACAGTAGCATCCTTAGGGTAACAGGCAAACTCTAAAGAGACCCGGGCCGGGATTTTCTGTGCTTGCCGGCGTCGAGTGTGTTCAGTGGCATAAGTGGACAATGTGGGGTGATCGGAAACCAGTTTGCGACCGTCCACTCAGCCTGCTGATGGCGGGCCATGTTCTCCGCCATCGGACATCAGGAACATCATTGTAATACATCGGCATGTCATTATAAGGCCAGCTCTTCGGAATTGTTCCCGCCACTCAACCCTGCTGGATCGTCCACCCACATCGGCAAGAAAACACCCTGGTGTAGAACACATCTTGACAAGTGTGACGTGCAGAAGTTGGGACTTACTTGCCAGGGCCTTTCTCACATCGCGGACACCCAAGGAACAGAAGATGCTGCAGCTCGACAGCAAGGGCACACTGGAGGAACTTCCATGGCATGCTGGGTGGAGTCACATAGACATGACTCCACCGCGAAGCAGCTCACGGAAGTTGGAAAGTCACCGTTGATGCTCATAATGGATGATGGTTGAGGGAGTGGGAGAGGAAGATCTAAGATCGACTGGGAGAGGAAGAGGTGTCGGCGGGGGTGGTGAGGTTGAGAGGGGGTGAATGAAGGTGTTGGGTGGGAAGTTGGGAGTGGGGAGAAGGGGTACAGGGGGAGGAGGGCGTAATGGGAGAAAAGACGGCAAATAGGGAGGTAGGTGTAAGGGTGGTGTAAGTTGTAAGGGAAGGAGTGTGGAGAAAAGAAGTGCGGAGAAGTGCGGGAATTCAGGGAGAGGAAGGAGTGTGGAGGTGGGAGGGAGTCCGGGGGAGGGAGTCCAGGGGGAGGAAGGAGTAAGAATGGAGAAAGGAGTCAGGAAGGGGGAAGGAGTACAGCTGAAGGAAGAAGTAAGGGTGGAGGAAGAGGTAAGGCTGGAGGAAGGAGTTGGTAGGGGGGAAGGGCTAAGGGTGGAGGAAGGAGTCAGGTAGGGGGAGGGACTAAGTGGGGAGCAGGGGGGTCCGGTGGGATGGGACAGCTAAGGGGGAGAAGGGGTTCCAGGGGTGGGGGAAGGGGTTCCAGTAGGGGAAGATGTGCGAAGGGGGGAAGGTGTGCAAAGGGGGAAGGGGTCCAGGGGGAGGAAAGGGTCCGGAGGGGAGCGATGTGCAGGTTTGCCTCCTGGGAGCGAACTGAGGGTGGACGTGGCACAAGGGAATGGTGAGAATGACCGAGGGCAGAGTGAGGCGGCAGGGTGGGAGGGTGAGGGTTCAACAATAGCAGCAGAAGGGACAGCAAAGGTAGTTGGTGGGGACTCGGAGGCAGACACAAACCCTGGGGGTGGGAAGGAGGAGGTCAGGTGAATGTGGATGAGGGTGGGTTTTTCAGGAAGGAAGGGAACGTTCACATTCACCTGGACATCCCTGAAGGAAAAGGTTTGTGGAAACGGAGGGGAGGTGGAAGGTGATGCCAGGGGGGTCAACAGTGATGGGGGAAAGGAAATGGGTGACGGGGGGAGGGGAAAAAGATGGGGGAGCTTATGGAAAATCGAATCCAGACCATGCTGTCCAAATCGAAAGTGAAACGACACTCGTGGTGGGTGAGATCAGGTGCTGCATGGGAGTGTGATCAGTGGGTGGGCGGAGATGCAGGTCGGCTCACATGGACAACTGAAAGTGAACCCCAGCAGGCAGCATTCAAAGTGCTCAGGACATTGAGGTGAGTTTAAGGAGTACTTGCGCGAGGCTCCGAAAGCCTTGCCACACACAAACTTTTCCCTCCAGAATCATTCATGGACCGGCTGCTCCTTCTGCAGCGACAGAGGATGAGGTTGAAGGACCCACAGGCAAAGGGGACTCGGAGGGAGAGGACAGCTTCTGAGATTCCTGAGTGAATTACCCGGGGGTGTCCAGCTGCCGCTCCACCTCCCTTCAGGTGTCCGAGGGCCCTGCCCTGACTCTTTGATGGGAAGGAGCACCTGGAGGGATGTCGAGGTGCCCCGTTTCCCTCTCGCGTTGCCACTGCAGGAACTCACCCATGCTTACCACAATGGAATGCAGGTCTGCACACATCTCCATGGTTCTGCTGGACCAGGGATTCCATGGCATCCACCATCCTCCCCATGGAGAGCTCCATACATGTACACGTGGGCACCGCTGCATCAGACGCAGGCAGCCGCACTCCTCTGACTCATGTGCCACTCTGCTGAGGGCTTTCAACAGCTCTACATGATGCTCCCCCACCTTCTGCTAACTCTCCAGGATGGGTTGGAAGGTCAAATTCAGAGGCTAATCCTCTGACTCAGACCTCACAGGTGCCTCTTCCCAGGCAGTTCTCTGAGTGCTGGGAAGCTCGGCTGAACCTGCCTGCTCCTGCTACGGACACGTGTCTGTGCAGTGACCACCAGATTGTGAACCCGAGCCTGCTCTAGATCTAGGTTCTACTGAGGTGTGTGTCTCTGCACTGGTGCAGGGTGTGGGTAAGCGCTGTGATGGGACTTCCAGGCTGCTTATTTCCAGCTCTGCAATGGAGGAGGCGTCTTCTTGGCTGGAAATGAGGAAGTTGATGGAGCTGAGCAGCTGGCTGACTAAGGGTGTCAGTCACTTGGCAGAGCTCCCTGTGAACCAAAGTAGAGATAATTAGTGCATGGCAGCAGAGTCAAAAGCAGGAGAGAGAGCACTCACAGTTGCATTGAGGGAGGGATGATGTGGCACAGGATCCTCAGGTGGGTGTTCACCAGTGACCTCACCGTCGCCGCAGGCAGGGTCCACATCGTCACCAGTCAGCGCGATGGCATGCTCCTCAAAGTGAGTGAGTGGCCTAATGTGGGCCACTCCACCCCCAGTCTGGGACCTCTTCCGGCTGATGTGAGCCAGCTTCTCCTGCACGAAAACAGATGGAGAGAGTGTGAGCAGGACACATGGCACTGAGTGGAATGTTTGTGTGGTGAGCGGAGACATGGACAGGATGAGGACACGAGCTCCAGAGGGTATGAGCCTGATGGAGATGCGAGGGTGTGTGTGAGAGTTAGTGGTGTTGTCCCTTGAGGTGTGAGATCACTGTGGATGTGTGAGGGGTTTGTGAGTGTGTGAGTTGAGAGTGATGAGAAGAGTGAGTTACCCTGGTGGAATGGATGAGACCATTCATCCTGTAGTGACACTGGATGGCTGTTCTCTTTTGCAGGGCATTGGTGCTGACCACCGCTGCCACCACATGCCATGCTGGGTTGGTGATGCTGCTGCCCGTCCTGCGGCCAGAGCGGGGTTAGAGGACACTGTGGCAGCCTCAACGGAGTCCAAAAGGCATTCCAGTGATGCTTTATTAAACCTGGGGGCTGCAGTCTTTTTGCCTTTCGTGGACATCTTCCCTGCAGTAGCCGTGGGCTGGAAACACTGAGATGTGTGCACGCGGCTGGGTTTTAAATATGGTGCCCGGCATGGTGAAGCGGCGAGATGATGGCGCGGGGGGCGAATGAGAGCCTGTCTGCCATTGAAACGGTGTGTTTCCTGGAAATGCATAACTAATGTGTCGGGTTTGGGATGATACGGCATGAAAACCCAGCATTGTGGCCGGCGGGTAAAATATCCCCCCAGCCCCCCACCCCACCAACCTGGACCCCAAGCCCAAGACGAAACAACTAATGCCATGGCCAAGTTAAAGAGCCATGGCAAAATGCCTCCATGAGTTTTCAGGTTTTTGACTCGCTGCACCCCCTTATCCCTACCCCACCCCCACACCCGCCTCCACTCAACACCGAAAGTGGGTTCAAAAATGAAAACTCTGTCTCGACTTTTAAATGAGGTAGATGGTTTGGAATTTGGATATCATTGGGCGTCAGATTGAAATATTTACAGAACTTTCTTTAAGTTTGTTGACAAGGTAAAACGTGCACGTGATGTGAAACAAATGGTCTCAAGGGGCTGAATGGTTTTCTTTTCTACTTGGTGCTTCTTTAGGCCCATAAGTCTCACCTTCATTGCTGAAGGGCCAGGGTGCATTCCACTTAAAGGTGATGCTTTTGGTCAGTTTCAGCAAATTCAGCAACAAGTTAATTAATTACTCGTATTTACTTGGCAATCATGGCAATCTCTTCTTTGCCTCCACCTATCACTCTATCCTGTTCTACCTATCCCACCCCCCTCAACCAGCTTATATTTCACCCTATTTCTATATTTCCTTAGTTCTGATGAAGAGTCATATGGACTCAAAACGTTACCTATATTCCTCTCTGCAGATGCTGTCAGACCTGCTGAGTTTTTCCAGCTAATTTTGTTTTTGACTCATATTTACTTGACCTACGTTATGCAATAAGCAAATAAAATGAAGTGTTAATTTAAGTCTTGCTATCTCCCATAGGTCACTGCAGTTGATATTCCTTCCCAACATCGTTAACACATCCCCTATTTTTCCTTCCATCATGGCCACTTCTGTTATCTGTAAGATTCAATTATTGATCTCCTTCTAGTCCATATCTTCTCTCCGCCTCCAGGTAACATTATGTCTCTTTTCAGTATTGATAATTATTTGCTGAATAATAGTTTGCTTTGGTATTATTAAATATTATGTAAGAAAATTCTATCACTAATTTTAACTTTGTACACATTATGTTTGGACAGAATGATATATCCAAGGTCTCCCTGTTAATCTTGTGGAATGCAACTCATGTCTACAAAATCAATTAAGGTGCAAGCTTCTGATCCTTTGGAGGTGCAAGGTTGTCAAGGGAACTATTTCGCTGTAATCATAAATAAGAAGAGTTTGGAGAGAGCCAAAATTGTAATTACCCTCCATAATTGCTATATCCTTCCCTACTTCTAAAAATCTCTGCAAAACATACAAGCACATAAAAATGATGGACCCATCAACTCTGCCCCAAAATACCTACCTTTACAAGTACACCTTTAGTTAAATAAAAAGAGTAAACGCTGGCAGCATCTGAGGGAAATGGAGTTAACATTTCTCATCAATGACCTTTCATGAGTTCATCTTCGGTTAACTCTGCTAATTTTTCTTCTCACTGTTGCTCAGCATTTGATTCCCACCTTGACACGCTTTGAGCTTTTCATTATGATAAAGATTTTTTTTGTTGCTGTTTGTTATTGGATGGGCCTATATTCTCTGTGGTAGAGAAGAATGATAGGTGGTCTCATTGATTTTCCCCTCGTTGGGCAGGTGGGCCCAGGAGCGGCCACGCAACGGTCCACCAGCAGCAACTGCCCTCAGGATGTGCTGCTTGGGGGTGTGGCGGGGGGAGGAGCGCAAGCGCGGAGGTCAGCGCATGTGCGTGGGCGTGCTCAGTGAAAGCTCCCTGAAGGCACAGAGCTGCCTCAGGGAGCTGAAGATTTTTCACATGAAAAATTAAGTCTTAAAAGAAAAGGAAAACATGTCCCTGCTCATGTGACTCTGTCACATGAGCAGGGACATGTTAGAAATTAAACTTAAAACTTTTTATTTTATTTTTAATTAACATCGGAAACCTCATCCTGCCCGTGGGTGAGGTTTCCTCAAAAATCCAGAGGCCGCTTGGCCTATTCACCTGTCCGCCAACCGTAAGGTTGGACAGGCAGGGAAAAATTCAGTTTAGTTAATTTATTAATGGGCTTAACAGCCCTCTTAATTGTCGACAGGTGCGCTACTGACACTCGCTCGCGCCCACTGACCAAATTATTGCGCAGGTGCACGATGACATCGGGACGCTCACCCGACGTCATCATGCACTATTTCATGTTTGTGCGTGTTGGGTGCGCGCCCACATGCCGAGGTGAAATTTCAACCCTTAGAGGATGTTACAGAGTAAATGCTGAGATGCTGTTTTCCCCTGGCTGGAGAATCTAAAAACTAGGGACATAGTCTCAGGAGGGGTCACCCAATTAGAACTGAGACGAGAAAAAATTTCTTCAGTCAGCAGGCTGTGAATCTTTGAAATTGTCTTCCCCAGAGGGTTGGGGCTCTTCAGTCAGAGTATATTCAACACTGAGATAAATAGATTTTTTGGCATTAAAGCTATCAAGCAACACAGGAATAGGGTGGGAAAGTGTAGTTCGAGGTCTACTCCTACTCTTGATTTCTTTTGTTCTTACATCGGCAGTTCTTGGATCAGCTGATGTTTAGCTGTACTAAATTGATGGAAGTGAGTAGGAATTTCTCTTTGCAAGGTCAGTGATATTCTAAATGATTTTTACATTTCTTGAGTCGACTGCCACCAGCTCTAAGAGTAGGCAAAACATCCTCATTAAACAGCCTTGCCCTCCTTACAGTGTCGTTCCAGTGAGAGTTTGTTGAGATAAACAGACTGACATAACCCTATTTGTCATGCCCACTTGGCATTCAGGGCATTATGCTAACCAAACAAGGAACTTGTGATGGAAGGGATAACACGCCAGCTTGCCAAGTAAATGCGTCACCACTAAATGTCATCCAATATGCCTTCAGGGAAAGTTACATGTCCAAAAGATTCGAGCTCATCTGTCAAAACCTTTGCCTTCAGTTTCATATCTCTTAACTACAAAAAGCAAAACTACTGACTATTTAGATAATAAAGTTTTAAAATAACCTTCTTTCACAAAGCACATTTCAATGGGCAGCTTCACAGACCATCCCCTATTACTGAACAAATTTATAGTTCAAAGTCATCAGCAATTATCTCCACAACACTATTGTTTTTTTTTTGAAGAGTGCTTCAGCAAATACTCATTACATTTGTAAATCGAGACCCCCTTGATGAAACTTTGGATCACTCTATCACATTTCTAAAGAAGAATATCTACTCCCGCCATCAAAAAAGTACACTTACACAATGAACAATTCATGACGTTCAGGGCAGTGATTGATCTAACCAATAAAGCAGCTGTAATTGTTCTCATTACGAAGAGTTCAAGCTACTGCCCTCACTTTTAAAAAATGCTTATTTTTAATGACACTGATGTTAAAATTAAAATCCACAGTGAGTTCATATCACAGTCATCCGTGTATGAACACAATGATTGCCTCCTTTTTGAACTTAATTTAATAGTCTATCAAGCTAAATAAAACAGTTGCGGTCCAAAATATATTTTAACCTATTCCTTGGCATTAGTGATTGCCTCTAAAACTATGACCACATCAGCTTGTGATTTAAAGGGGCATTGTTCTCAAGAATTTATAGCTGATGAAGTGTGGTTATAAACCTGTGATCATTTTCCCAATTGCAATATTTTAACCAGTTCAGAGATGCCAATCATGTGCAACATGTTAACGTATCATAAAGAGCAACCATTATAAAATGGCATTGAAGGGGGAATTCTATTCTGTGCCCAATCCCAGTGCAGCTCACAGATTTGAAACAGTTTTCAGAGAAACGCGTTGTTATGGTGAGAATACTAAGCATCTACAGCCACCACCATTTGTCAGCCAGACATTTCTGAGAACGCCTTTAAACCACCAAAAAAAAGGATGAATTAAATGTGGATAATGCCCTAGAGGTGCTCAGTGGTACTAATGAATAAGTTTAACTTGTAAGCTAAACAGGCTAACTGACTATCAAGAAAATAGAAATAAGTTGTTTACAGAAAGTAACTATTGTTTATTGTTTCCTGAAGAATTCTGGCAAGATTCTAGATGTGAGCTGGCGATTGGTAGGTGGGTCAGTTTTTTCTGGTGGTTTCATTACATAAACTATAACAAAGACTCGTGGAAGCATAGTATTACATGATCCACACTGGATGTTACTATGCAACGTGAAACAGGTTGTGAGACAAGAGAGTATTAAGTTTCTATAAAAAGTAAGCCACTGAATAGATTGAATAGAAAATTCCACAGAAATATGATCCAGATTGAAGGAATCAGGAGGTGATTAGAGGCAGCATCTCAGCTGGGCGATTGTAAATTAATTTTTAGAGTAATGTTTTGTTGTGAGGTAGTTCAGAATGATATGCTAATGGGAGCTCATTGCCAGAAGGAAATGAAGATATGAGTTTTTTTTTATATGCTGGTCTCAAACTGTCAACAGTGTAAGTATTTTCAGATCATCATGTTTATGTAATCCTTCCATATCATCCTATCTGTTCTTTCTTATAATGTGATAGCAAACAATTCTAGTTGCTATGAAGCTGCACCCATTCTCTTTTAAACTTGGACTGTAAAAAGCTCTGGAGCATATCTTTCTGAAGGTTATTCATACAGCACACAGGCAAGATACATCTGTGAACTATACAAGTGAAAAACTAATAGACGATAAGAAACCCTAACTTGTGGTTGGCCTATAGAGTTAAATCTACAGAGACATAATTGATTTATTGAAGTTAATTTTGCTGAGTATTTAACAAATAACATTATTACAATGCAACAAATCATTGGAACTTCTTAGTTGTACGCAGATATTTCAGAAAGGGAAGTTGGCTGTTGAACCTTAAAGTTATTTAAACATCTGAACATAAGTTTAAAGTTTGATTATGAAAACGGAACACTGGCATTTGGAATTACAAGACCACTTGGTATTTTTTGAATGTAGTAAAGTTTTATAAAAGTGACATTTTCCCTTCTAATTCTATTTATTGGTACATGATTATGCATTGGGTCCGCCTTCCCTGGTTTCAAATTGTTGCAAGATCAATTGTTAATTTTAAAGGTGAGGCTGATGGATTTTTATTATCCGAAGGCATTAAGGGATATTGGGTGTAGGCGAGTAAATGGGCTTAGGTCACAGATCAGCCATGATCTCATTGAATGGTGGAACAGGGTCAAGGGGCTGGGTTTTCAGTCAGCTTGAGGTCGGGATGGAAGGCAGGCAGGCCATTGGCCATCATGTTGGTTCGGTGCAATGGTCCCGACCATGAGTCATTTTTAAAGAGACCGGATTGTGGTTAGAATGGCTATCTGCCTGCAGGCGGTGGGTAGGCAACTGAGGGCTATTAAGGCTCCTTTTTCACGCCAACTGGGATTTCTAGTCAGCTTGCTTGGGCTAATAAACAGCCAGTGGTAACTGGGCCCTTAGGCATCTTACACCAGATTGTGCACATTACTTCTGCTCCATCCATTTGCACACTCTTGTATGCCTTTATGCTGCTGCCCCTCTGAGGAGCTGCCTTCATTTATTTGGCAAGGCAGCGGCAAGCCCCATCATGGCTCCCACCTGCCTTTGCTGCTGGAGCCAGACAGGCAACTCCCACCCCCTGGAGACACTTGGCATCACTAATTGGGTGCTGAGCTTACCCCCTGCTCAATTCTGGCATTTACATTTCAATAGCGTGTCATGTAAGCACTGCAGCTGATACGCGGATACAGGACCCGGAATTTATCTGGGCATTGGGTTCCCGACCCTGCTTTGATAATCCGACCCCATGTTTGAGTCTAAACATGTGGGAAAACAATTTGACTAGTGATGGCAGGGGAGGGGAAGGTCAAGGGAGGACGGGGAAGGGGAAAGTGGTGCGCAGGAAGTAGAGGACACTAGAGCTCACCCAGGGTCTACATGCACACTTCCACTGGGTTCATTGGCTCATAATCAAAGGAGGATCCCTAGCTGATTGCTCTTCTCCCGAGCCCAGAGATACTGAGACCGATTACAATGTCTCAGTGCTGCACTAGCTGAGATTAGCGATCTAGGGACCTTCCTTGCATAATGGCTGAGAAACACAATACAAAGCACTTTATCCATTGAGCCCAATTATTTTTTATTCATTTAAGTGATGTGGGCATCGCTGGTTAGGCTAGTGTTTATTGCCCATCCCTAATTGCCCTTGAGAAGGTGGTGGTGAGCTGCCTTCTGGAACCGCTGCTGTCCATGTGGTGTAGGTACACCCACAGTGCTGTTTGGGAGGAATTTCCAGGATTTTGACCCAACGACAGTGAAGGAACGGTGATATATTTCCAAGTCAAGATGGTGAGTGACTTGGAGGGGAACTTGCAGGTGATCGTGTTCCATGTGTCTGCTGCCCTTGTCCTTCTAGATGGTAGCGGTTATGGGTTTGGAAGGTGCTGTCCAAGGAACCTTGGTGAGTTCCTGCTGTGCATCCTGTAGATGGTATAGACTGCTGCTACTGTGCGTCAGTGGTGGAGGGAGTGAATATTTGTGGGTGGGGTGCCAACCAAGCGGGCTGCTTGTCCTGGATGGTGTCGAACTTCTTGACTGTTGCTGGAGCTGCACTCATCCAGGCATGTGGGGAGTATTCCATCACACTCCTGACCTGTGCCTTGTAGATGGTGGACAGGATTTGGGGAATGAGGGGGTAAGTTGCTCGATGCAGGATTCCTAGCCTCTGAGCTGCTCTTGTAGCCACAATATTTATGTGGCTTGTCCAGTTCAGTTTCTGGTCAACGGTAACCCCTAGGATGTTGATAGTGGGGGATTCAGCGATGGTAATGCCATTGAATGTCAAGGGACGATGGTTGGATTCTCTCTTGTTAGAGATGATCATTGCCTGACACTTGTGTGGTGCGAATGTTACTTGCCTCTTGTCAACCCAAGCCTGGATATTGTCCAGGTCTTGCTGCATTTGGATATGGACTGCTTCAGTATCTGAGGAGTCTCAGATGGTGCTGAACATTGTCCAATCATCAGTGAACATCCCCACTTCTGATCTTATGATGGAAGGAAGGTCATCAATGAAGCAGTTGAAGATGGTTGGGCCGAGGACACTACCCTGAGGAACTTCTGTAATGATGTACTGGAACAGAGATGATTGACCTCCAACAACCACAACCATCTTCCTTTGTGCTAGGTGTGACTCCAACCAGTGGAGAGTTTTCCACCTGATTCTCATTGACTCCAGTTTTACTGGGGCTCCTTGATGCCACACTCAGTCAAATGCTGCCTTGATGTCAAGGGCAGTCACTCTCACCTCACCTCGGAAGTTCAGCTCTTTTGTCCATGTTTAAACCAAGGCTGTAATGAGGTCAGGAGCTGAGTGGCCCTGGCGGAACCCAAACTGGGCATCACTGAGCAGGTTATTGCTAAGGAAGTTCCACTTGATAGCGCTGTTGATGGCCCCTTCCATCACTTTTATGATGATCAAGAGTAGGCTGATGAGGCAGTAATTGGCTGGGTTAGATTTGTCCTGCTTTTTGTGTGTAGGACATACCTGGGCAATTTTCCTCATAGCCGGGTAGATACCAATGTTGTAGCTGTACAGGAACAGCTTGGCTAAGGGTGCTGCAAGTTCTGGAGCACAAGTCTTCAGTACTATTACTGGAATATTGTCAGGGCCCATAGCCTTTGCAATATCCAGTGTCTTTCAGGCATTTTTTGATATCACGTGGAGTGAATCGAATTCGCTGAAGACTGGCATCTGTGATGCTGGGGACCTCTGGAGGAGGCCAAAATGGGTCATCCATTCAGCACTTCTGGCTGAAGATTGTTGTGAATGCTTCAGCCTTATCTTTTGCACTGATGTGCTGGGCTCTTCCATCATTGAGGATGGGAATCTTTGTGGAGCCTCTTCCAACAGTGAATTGTTTAATTGTCCACCACCGTTCATGGGATGGGACAGGACTCCAGAGCTTAGCTCTGAATCGTTAGTTGTTGAATCACTTAGTCCTGTCTGTCACTTGCTGCTTACGATGTATGGCCCACAAGTAGTCCTGAGTTAAAGCTTCACCAAGTTGACACCTCATATTTAGGTATGCCTGGTGCTGCTCCTGGATGCCCTGCTGCACTTTTCATTGAACCAGAGTTGATCCCCTGGCTTGATGGTAATGGTAGAGTGGGGGATATGCCAGGCATGAGGTTACAGAATGTGGTTGAGTACAATTCTGCTGCTGCTGATGACCCACAGCGCCTCATGGATGCCCAGTCTTGACTTGCTAGATCTGTTCAAAATCTATCCCACTTAGCACGGTGGTAGTGCCACACAACCTGCTGGAGTGTATCCTTATTGTCCACAAGGACAGTGCAGTGGTCACTCCTACCGAGGAGTGTCATGGACAGATGCATCTGCGGCAGGCAGATTGGAGGATGAGGTCAAGTATGTTTTTCCCTCTTTTTGGTTCCCTCACCACTTGCTCCAGGCCCAGTCTAACAGCTATATCCTCTAGGGCTTGGCCAGCTTGGTGAATAGTGATGCTACCGAGCCATTCTTGGCGATGGACATTAAAGTCACCCACCCAGAGTACATTCTGCACCCTTGCCACCCTCAGTGCTTCCTCCAAGTGGTGTTCAACATGGAGGAGCACTGATTCATCAGCTGAGGATGGTGGGAGGCTGTACGTCATAATCAGCAGGAGGGTTTCTTGCCCATGTTTGACCTGATGCCATGAGACTTCATGGGGTCTGGAATCAATGTTGAGGACTCCCAGGCCAGCTCCCTCCCGACTATATTCCACTGTGCTGCCATCTCTGCTGGTTCTGTCTTGCCAATGGGACATACCCAGGGATGGTGATGGTGGTGCCTGGGACATTATCTGTAAGATATGATTCTGTGAATTTGACTATGTCAGGCTGTTGCTTGACTAGTCTATGAGACAGCTCTCCCAATTTTGGCACTAGCCCCCAGATGTTAGTAAGGAGGACCTTGCAATGTCGACAGGGCTGAGTTTGCCGTTGTCATTTCTGGTGCCTAAGTCAATGCTCAGTGGTCTGTCCGGGTTCATTCCTTTCTAAACTTTGTAGCAGTCTGATAAAACTGAGTGGCTTGCCAGACCATTTTAGAGGTCATTTAAGAGTCAACCGCAATGCTGTGGGTCTGGTGTCATATGTAGGCCAGACCAGGAAAGGACGGCAGATTTCCTTCCTTAAAGGACATTAGTGAACTTGATGGGTTTATTTTTCCTCAACTTTTGAATCCAATAAGATAAAACCCTGCATATTGCTCTCTGTGAGGCTGTGATATAATGGTTTTTGTAAAACCTATGAGGAATTATCTTTCTAATTTCATTACCTCACATAAACATTGTTTTCATATTCAAAATATAAATCATACCAATTGGGGTGGCGGAGGGTGGGGCGGGCAGGGGGGTGGGCATTGTGATGTCCAATCATTTGTCTCTGGGCCATATGAATGTGTTCCAAACGTGTTTGGTTGGTGGGAGGAAAGATCATGTGTTGGGGTTGAATCTTCCGGCTGATTTGTCGAAATCTTAAATTGCTGATACAAGCAGATCTTAGTGTTCCACTTGAGGACTTATTCACAAGAGAGGCAACATTACTAAGAACAGCCTTTTCCATGTCTACATGGCTCATCTAAATCAAACAGCACAAACCAGTGTGTAAGACTAAGTACCAATGGATTGAAATGCCTGGACTTTAAGGGCTGGATTTTCAGTGTTCAGAAGCTGCATGTGGTCCTAGGGCTTTAAGATGTACACCCTTAATATAAAAACAGACAATACCCAACGAATGCTGAATAATATCTTCTGTGCCATCTCTTTTTCTCATTAAAAGGTGACAGTTGAACAGGTCCTAGATTGTCCATGTGCAAAAATGGCTTTTCAGCGTGCTTCTTGCAACAATACAGAGATGACTGTACCTCATAAAAGAATAGAGGATGAGTCTGTTATCAAGGTAAGATTTTTCCATCTACTTTCTGAAGCACCTCAGGATTCATGAACACAGTATGATCGCAGTAATTCCTGCCAAGAATGATAACGTATTTTCGTGACGTACATGAAGGATGAATTTAGTGGATATTCCTTGTTATTGAACAGATACAGATTATTGTAAACCCAGCAGATTGATTTAAACTGCACATACCAAAAATACATAACAACGGTTCAATCTTTAACATGCCTTCAAGTTCTCTGGAATCAGTAACACAAGAAATTGTGGATATGCAATAAGCTGTGTGTTCCTCAGTTGAAGAGTTACACAAAATTACCGCTTAAATGAAGACCTTCCCCCCTCATGCTTAAGCTTTCAAAATTGATAACTCAAAAATGAAGGGCTTTTTAAAGTAAATAAGGAGAAACTGTTTCCACTGGTGGGAGGGCTGATAACCAGAGGAGATAGATTTAATATAATTTATAAAAGAACCAAAGGGTAGTTGAAGGGAATTTTTTTTACATGATAAATTGCTATGACTTGGACTACACTGCCTCAAAGGGTGAAGGAAGCAAATTCAATGGTTACTTTCAAAAGGGAATTGGACATATACTTGAAAAGGAAATTTGCAGGCTTAAAGCAGGTGAATGGGATTAATTGGATATCTCTTTCAAAAAACTGTCATAAGCACAGCAGATTGAATGGCCTCCTTCTGTGCTATATAATTCAATGATTCTATGAACCATATGGTACATAAATAACAAGAAAAAGCTCCAGCAATAAGTTCATTCTGACAGTTAAAATCTCCTTTTTGTCTTGCCATGTGCAGGAATAATGTTGGTAGGGATATCGTGTGATCCTGAACTGTACAGGCCATATTTCTCTGTATTTCTCTGTATTTCTCTGTGTTATTTGGGATTTGCTAGTATTGGTGTGAGACTGGCAGCCCCAGTTTGGGCTCCCAGCCTGCTACAGCCACGTTTACATTGCCTGATTGAAACTGCCTGGGAACATCGATGGCCAACTTCGTTTCCACCATTAAAAATGTACAGTTTTGAGTGCGGAGGGGGTGAGTCGGAGGGAGAATTTCTTCCCCGGCCCTACAAGCATTCAAACAGAGATTAGTTAGATTTTAAAAAGTGCCCATAAGGTCAAAAGGTGTGACTGTGCTGTACGTCGAATCTCTCTGTTCATTCAGAACTCCACATCTTTACTGCCAGTTTGGTGTCAATGCAAACCTAAAATTAGTTCAGCATGATGGCAAAAGACTCAATGGCATCATAGGGGAAATCTATTTTACGTAGTGAGTGGCTAGGATCGGGAATGTACAAACTGAGAGCATCAGCTGCTTCATCAATGATCTTCCCTCCATCATAAGGTCAGAAGTGGGGATGTTCGCTGATGATTGCACAATGTTCAGCACCATTCACAGCATCTCAGATACTGAAGCAGTCCATGTCCATATGCAGCAAGACTGGAACAATATTCAGGCTTGGGCTGATAAGTGGTAATCCGTGTTACACGAGTGCCAGGCAAATGATCATCTCCAAAACTGAGAATCTAACCATTTCCCCTTGACATTCAATGGCATTACCATCCATAAATCACTCACTATCAACAGCCTGAGGGTTACCATTGACCAGAAACCGAATTGGACTAGCCATATAAAGATTATGACTAGAAGAGTAGGTCAGAGGCTGGTAGCACCACCTAACTCCCCAAAACCTGTCCACCATCTACAAGGCAGCAGTCAGAAGTGTGACGGACTATTCTCCACTTGCCTGGATAAAGGCAGTTCCAACAACACTCAAGAATTTCAAGACCATCCAAGACAAAGCAGTCCACATGATCAACACCCCTTCCACCACCTTCAACATTCAGTCCCTCCATCACCCTAGTTCAGTGGCAGCAGTACATAGGATGTACAAGATGCACTGCAGCAACTCACCAATGCTCCTTCAACAGCACCTTCCAACCCCACAAGGACAAGGGCAACAGACACATGGGAACATCACCACCTGGAAGTTCCCCTCCAAGCCACACCATCCTGACTTGGAAATATATCGCCATTCCTACACTGTCACTGGGTCAAAATCCTGGAACTCCCTTCCTAACAGCACTGTGACACCACATAGGCTGCAGCGGTTCAAGAAGGCGGCCCTCCACCACCTTCTCAAGAGCAATTAGGGATTGGCAATAAATGTTGGTCTTGCCAGCAACATCCACATCTCGTAAAAGAATTAAAAAAATCAAGTTTGCATCCTAATTCCTAGGATTAATAAGACAGATCAAAATAACTACAATTATATCTCAATTATTTTGTGCTGTCTACCAATAATTATTATTTTGCATTTCCCATAATGTTCCATGCTGTGTCACAGACAGAGAGCTAATTAAACTAATGTTCTATGTCTCACACTTTAATCATTCTGAATTTCATTTCAGTACACACCAAAATATTCATTACATTAATAACATTGAGTGCCACTGATGTTCTAAATGGTTTTTGATTATGGCATCCAAGCTACAGTTAGGCAAAAGGGAAGAACATAGGAACTGGCATAGGCCATTCAGCCCCTCAAGTCTGATCCACCATTAATTTGGATCATGGCTGATCTGTACATCAACTTTTGTCACTGCCTTTGATTCCTTGGTACTCTTACCTAACAGAAGTCTGTCAATCCCAGTCTTGAAAATTTGAATTGACCCAGAATTGACCCTTTTGGGGAAAAAATTTTGATGTATCAACAATAACATATAGTTATATAATGCCTTTAATGTCTTAAAATGTTCCAGTGTACTTCACAGGAGCATTAGAAAACAAGGAATGACACCGAGATACATTGGGAGATATTAGATTAGATGAATAATGTTTAATCAATGTGATAGATTTTAAGGAGTGTCTTAAAGGAGGAACGTGAGATGGAGAGGAGATTTTACAGCGAGAGAGTGTGAGAGAAACAGTGGTGCCATTTACAACGAGAGAATGAGAGAGAAACAGTGTGGCCATTTACAGCGAGAGAGAGTGTGAGAGAAATAGCATTGTCATTTACAGGCATAGAGTATGAGAGAAACAGAGGGGCCATTTACAGGGAGAGAGTGTGAGAGAGACAGCGGAACAATTTTTAGGGTGAGAGTGTGAGAGAAACAACGTGGTCATTTACAGTGAGTGTGAGAGAAACAGTGTGGCCATTTATAGCAAGAGAGTGAGAGAGAAACAGCGAGTCCATTTACAGGGAGAGAGTGTGAAAGAAACAGCGAGTCCATTTACAGGGAGAGAGTGTGAAAGAAACAGCGAGTCCATTTACAGGGAGAGAGTGTGAAAGAAACAGCGAGTCCATTTACAGGGAGAGAGTGTAAAAGAAACAGCATGGTCATTTACAGGTAGAGAGTGTGAAAGAAACAGCATGGTCATTTACAGGGAGAGAGTGTGAGAGAAGTGGAGCCTTTCACAATGAGACAGTGAGAGAAGAATGTGAGAGCATTAAAGAGCGCGAGAGGGAAAAGAGAGTGGTGAGTAGCTGATTGGTGAACATTTCTAGTCATCAAAGTAAAGTAAGGTCTTTAGTTTGTGTTTAGATCTAGAGTAGTTTTTTTTCTCTTTTTCTTAAAGATACTTTGTTAAGTATAAGATTGATACTGGTGTGTATAAAAAGTAATTATAATAAAGTGTACTGAATGGGGATACTAGAATAATTAATTAATAAATTAAATAAAATACGTTAGCGATGGCAGGACAGGTGATGTGTTGCTGCTGCAGCATGTGGGAGCTGCTGGGCACCAAGGTGATCCAGAGCGAAAACATCTGTGCCAAGTGTTTGCAGCTCGAGAAACTTTGGATCCGAGTTAAGGAGCTGGAGTCCGAGCTGCAGACATTGCGCCACATCAGGAAGGGGGATAGTTACCTGGATACTTTGCTCCAGGAAGTGGTCACACCCCTCAGATTAGGTAATTCAAATTTGGTCTGTGATCAGAGACAGGAGGGTGTGACTGCAGATGAAGCAGGCTTGGGGACCCAGGAGGTAATGTTCGAAGAGCCTCGGCCCCTGAAACTGTCCAACAGTTACAAGGTTCTTGTAAGCTGTATGGACAAGAACGCGGACTGCAGGGAAGATGAGTGAACTGACCACAACACCGTGGTACAGGGAGCCATTCAAGTGGGGGAAGGAAATAGGAACATAGTAGTGATAGAGGACAGTATAATTAGAGGGGTAGATACTGTTCTCTGCAGCCATGAGCATGAGTCCCGAAGGCTGCAATGCCTGCCTGGTAAGGACATCTCTTCAGGGCTGGAGAGGAACTTGGAGTGGAAGGGGAAGGATCCAGTTGTCGTCATCCATGTTGGTACCAATGACATGGGTAGGACTAGAAAGGAAGTTCTGCTGAAATAATTTGAACAGTTAGGAGCTAAATTAAAAAGCAGAACCTCCAAGGTAATAAACTCAGGGTTGCTAACTGAGCCACGGGCAAAATGGCATAGGGTAAATAAAGTCAAGGAGTTAAATGCATGGCTCAGGGATTGATGTGGGAGGAATAGGTTTCAGTTCATGGGACACTGGCCCCAGTACTGGGGTAGAAGGGAGCTGTTCCAGGGTGATGGGCTTCACTTGAACTGTGGTAGGACCAGTGACCTGGTGAAATGAATAACTAGGGCTGTAGAGAGGGCTTTAAACTAAATAGAGGAGGGGAGGGTTCTGTAGGCTTACAAAGCAAAAGGACATGGCAGCCTTGCTGGGCAGCCATTTAGGTAATGATACCCAGAGTGTGACAGGAAGGGACAGAATGTACAAACATAAAGAAATAGAAGTAAATAAGGTCAAAAGGGGGAAAAATGCTAAAAAGGCATAATTAATGGCTCTTTACGTAAGTGCACGTAGTATTCAGAGAAAATAAATGAATTAATGGCACAAATAGAGGTTAATGGGCATGATCTTATAGCCATTACACAGACATGGTTACAAGGAGATCAAAACTGGGAACTAAATATTCAGGGGTATGTGACTTTTTGAAATGACAGGCAGGAAGGAAAGGGTAGTGGGGTAGCTTTGTTAGTATGAGATGGAATAAGTACGATAGCAAGAAAGGATCTTGGATCAGAAGATGTAGAATCTATGTGGGTGGAGGTAAGAAATATAATGGGAAGAGGACACTGGAGGGAGTAGTCTGTAGGCTCCCTGGCAGTAGTTATACTGTAAAACAGAGAATAACTCAGGAGATAATGAGGACATATAAAAAAGGCACGACATTAATCATGGGTGACTTTAATCTTCATGTAGATTGGGAAATCAAATTGGCAGAGGTAGACACAAGCAAGCATTCATAGGGCAGAATTTTACGGCCCCATTTCGGCAGGGACGGGGCCGTAAAATGCGGCAAGCCATTATAAATCCCATTGACGACAGCGGGAACGTAAAATCCCACTGTCATAAAATTCTGCCCTTAGAGTGTATTTGGGACAGTTTCTTGGAACAATATGTTGTGAATCCAGCCAGATCAGGCTATTTTGGATCTGGTAATGTGTAATGTGTCAGGCTTAATAAATGATCTCAGAGTAAAGGACCCCCTAGGAAACAGTGACCATAATATGGTAGAATTTAGCATTCAGTTTGAGAGTGAGAAACTTGGGTCGGAAACAACTGTGCTAAACTTTAATAAGGGTAATTACAAAGGAATGAGGGAAGATTTGGCTGGAGTGGACTGGGAAAGGTGTTTAGCAGAAATGACGGTTGATGAACAATGACAGACGTTTAAGAAAATAGTTCATGACTCTCAACAAAGATATATCTCAGTGAGGAAGAATGATTCAAGGAAGCGGATAAACCAACCATGGTTCATCAAGGAAGTTAAGGACAGTATCAAATTGAAAGAAAAAACATACAATATGGCAAAGATTAATGGTAATCAAGAGGATTGGGAAAGTTTTAGAAACCAACAAAAGATGACCAAAAAAAAAATGAAAAGGGAGAAAATAAACTTTGAGGATAAACTAGCAATTAATATAAAAATGAACAGTAAAGTTTCTTTAAATATATAAAAAGGAAGAGTGAGGCCAAAGTGAACATAGGCACCTTAGAGAATGAGGCTTGGGAAATAATAATGGGGAACCAGGAAATGGCAGAGGAGTTGAATAAATACTTTGCTCAGTCTTCATGGTAGAAGATACTAATATCATTCCAAAAATACTTAATAATCAAGGGACAAAAGTACTAGGGAAACTAATGGGGCTATAGGCCAATAAGTCCCCTGGACCTGATAGGTTGCTTCCTAGGATATTAAAGGAAGTAGCTACAGAAATAATGGATGCACTGGTCGTAATCTTCCAAGAATCCTTAGATTCTGGGAAAGTTCCAGAGGATTGGAGAACAGCCAATGTAACACCCTTATTCAAAAAGGGTGGGAGCCAAAAAACAGGCAACTATAGGCCAGTTAGCTTAACACCTGTCATCAGGAAAATATTAGAGTCTATTAAAAAGGATGTAATAGCAGAGGATTTAGAAATACATAATCTAATCAAGCAGAGTCAGCATGGCTTCATGAAGGGGAAATCATGCCTAACAAATTTATTAGAATTCTTCGAGGATGTAACAAGTAGGATAGATAAAGGGGAACCAGTAGATGTAATATATTTGTATTTTCAAAAGGCGTTCGATAAGGTATCGTACATAAGGCTACTTAATAAGATAAGTGCCCCTGGTGTTGGGGTAATATATTAGCATGGATAGAGCATTGGCTAACTAATAGAAGACAGAGTTGGGATAAGGGGGGCATATTCGGGATGGCAACCTGTAACTTGTGGAGTGCCACAGGGATCAGTGCTGGGACCTCAATTATTTACAATATATATTAATGACTTAGATGTGGGAAGTGAATGTACTATCGCCAAGTTTGCAGATGATACAAAAATAGATGGGAAGGCAAGTGGTGAGGATGACACAAGGAGTCTACAGAGCGACAGGTTATGCGAGTGGTCAAAAACTTGGCAGATGGAATTTAGTGTGAGAAAATGTGAGTTGCACTTTAGCAGGAAGAATAGAGGAGCTGAATATTACTTAAATGGAGAAAGGCTGCAGAAAGCTGCAGCACAGAGGGATTTTGGGAGACCTTGCGCATGAATCCCGAAAAGCTAACATACAAGTTCAACAGGTAATTGGGAAGGCAAATGGAATGTTGGCCATAATTTCAAAGGGAATGGAGTATAAAAATAGGAAAATTTTGCTAAAACTATACAAGGCACTAGTTAGGCCATGCCTAGAATACAGTGAACAGTTTTGGTCCCCTTATCTAAGGAAAGATATACTGGCATTGGAGGCAGTCCAAGAAGGTTCCTTAGGTTGATCCTGGGTATAGAGGTATTTTCTTATGAGGAGAGGTTGAGTAGGTTGGGCCTGTACCCATTGGAGTTTAGAAGAATGAGAGGCAACCTTATTGAACCATTTAAGATTCCTAGGGGGTTTGACAGGGTAGATGATGAGAGGTTGCTTCCTCTTGTGAGAGAGTCTAGGATCAGAAGGCATAATGTCAGAGTAAGGGGGCGCCCATTTGAAACAGAGATGAGGAGGTATTTCTTCTCTCAGAAGGTAGTCATTCAGTAGGATTCTTTACCACAGAGGGCTGTAGAGGCTGGGTCGTTAGGTATATTCAAGGCTAAGATAGACAGATTTTTAATCAGAAAGGGAATCAAGGGTTATGGGGAAAAGGCAGGAAAATCGAGTTGAGGATGATCAGATCAGCCATGATCTCATTGAATGGCGGAGCAGACTCGATGGGCCAAATGGCCTACTTCTGCTCCTACATCTTATGGTCTTAAGATCTTATGGAAGAGAGATGTAGGAAGAGTATTCCAAAGCTGATGGCCTGAAGGCATGGCCACCAATGGTGGAGCGAATGAAATCAGGGATGCACAAGGGGCCAGATTTAGAGGAGCGCAGATATCGCAGAGATTTGTGGGGATGAGGGAGATTACAGAGAAAGAGAGGGACAAGGCTACGGAGGGATTTGAAAACAAGGATGGCAATTTTAAAATCAAGATGTTTCCTGAGTCAATGTAAGTCAGTGAGCTCAGAGAGCAGAGAAAACATAGAAAATAGGAGCAACAGTAGGCCACCCAGCCCTACTCTGCCATTCAATATAATCATGGCCGATCTATCTCAACACCATGCTCCCACTCTCTTCCCTTTGAATAATTTAAATTCCACCACTCCTGTTGTGGGATTTGAACCCATGCCCCCAAAGCATGAACCTGGCCTCCTCTGGCCATTGGATTTCTGGGTCCAGTGATATTACCATTGTGTCACCATGTCACTTGCTTGATAAAGCCTTTTTGTGCTGATGGACTAGGTTTTAATAATTTGTGCACTTGGACACCTAAATCCTTTGCACCTCAACAGTTCCTAGTCTCTCATCATGCAGACAATATTGCAACTTGTCTTAATTGGATCCAAATACATTGCAAATTTGGACTCTACACCACCATATTGAATTCCATCTACCACAGTTTTTCCTAATCACTCGAACTCTATATGTGCCAAGAAGGAGGGGCAATGTCTGAGATGGTCAATTTAATAGCTGTAGAGAGTTGTTGACTTGCAATCTTCCCTGTCCTGTCCTGAAACCTCATTATAACAAAACACGGGTCTCAGAACCAGGTTGTCACGGACAAAATGTATCTGCTTTCTCACTGCCCATAATCAGTATGTTTTTTTTATGGAAAGAGGTATGTTTTTTCTTATCTTTGGAGAGTGTATTCCAATTAAATAATTCAGCAGCAGGTTTTCACGAATTTAAAATAAAGAAGGTTATTTATTCTCACACACCTACCCTGAATTAGTGCAATGTCACAATTCAGTCTCAGGCACGCACACACACATACGAAGATTGGACACAGATAAAAATAGTGCTCTTTTACAGGTTCAGACTCTGATTTATGATTTCCAGTCTTCCACATGGCCGGTCTGTGGTTTCCTGAATGGATTCAATGATTTAAAGTTGAAGTGAGGGTCTTGTAAAGCGAAGGGTTCACAGCAGGATGCAAGGTCTGATGTAGTTGAATATCTAGGAGATTGGTTCTCAGGTGAACTTTGAAACTGGAACAGGTTAAGTACTTTGGCTGCTTGATGATTTGCAGCTAGCTTCAGAGCCTGGTTCTCAGACAGGCTGACAATTGATGGTTCTTGAATGGCAAAAATGGCACAGCCTTTCTCGGCAGCTGTTGTCTTGTTGGTGTTCTACTGCACTCTTCCTTGGTCTCTCTGAGTCTTTAGATAAAACTCGTTATCTCAAGTTTTGATCATATGACCAATACTGGCAATTGTCCAACCAGAGTGGTTTGGGAGCCCAAAGCCACATTAGGCGATAGAAGTTGGTCTTTCACACTTAGCTTGTGGATAACTGGTTTCGTCAGGTAAATTGCAAACCTGGAGACAGAGTTCAGGAGTACATTGAGTCTGTGTTTTGGGTAAACTTTGTGAATTCCTCAGAGGGGTGCTATCTGGATATATCCGTTCCAGGGGGAGGCCCCCCTGCCATCACCCCTCACCCTCTGCCACCCAGGGCTATTCAGTTTGGAAATCTTCAGAAGCTTGAAAGTTCGTGTTGAGTAAACAAAGTCACCTGACCCACTTGGCAACCATCTTAACAGTTCATCAATGTCCATTTTAAACAAATAAAAGACAGTTCCAGAAGCTTCCATTCAAGCTCAGTTCATGTGTAAAGTTATGAATATGATATGCCTTTACTGGAAATGACAAGATCTAAGAGCTACTGCCCGAGCTTGGACCTGCACTTCTGTCTAGAAAGACTCAACATAAGGAGAGGAGCTTAGCAAAATTATCCTGAAAGTTCCCAAAATTATGGGGACAGAATTTTTCTTCTTTTAACACGAGAAGAATTTGAAAACGTTTACAGCATTTTAATAGTAGGTTATTCTGACTGTCAGATCCTGCCTAATTTACCAACATGTAGATACATTTCCTAAAGAATTTGACATGAAAATTAATTGAGAATATGCATTTGATGTGTAATTTTAAAATATTTAATTCTGTATATTAAAACTGAAAATCTGACTGAAATGATGAGTAAGAACCAATTAACTATACTTTGCCTCCTTAGATTCCTGATACCACTGAATTGAAGATTTAATTATATCAGAGACTGTGGGATTAGGAATGAGCTGTTATACACTTGATTGAATGCAATAGCCTCTCCCTAGGATATTAGATCCCTCATCACTGACTTAAGACAGACACTTGCTAAATTTAACCTTTTGAAAATTTCCATGGTATTTCAGCATTAAGCCAATGCATGTGATAAGACTCTGAAGTCCTGAAATTGTCAGTCCTGTTCCAGATGTTTTACTGATCTCTGTGCCTGATATATCTCATCTGCATTCTCATCAAAAGGAATTGGTTCATAATACCAATTACAACTTCCCTTTACATAGCACCCTTTAGGGTTTCAGGACATCCCAAATAACCTCAATGTGCACTTTTCTGCATATTTGACTGTTGCAATATTGGGGACATGACAGCTAATTTACTGATACATGCTCTGGTGATTGAAAGGCTGATTCTTGAAATATCTTAATTCCATTCAGTTTCAAAATATCAGATCAAAAAGAGACCAGCTTTCATAGGTTAAATTAAAATGTTTGCATTTAATATATTTCACGTTCCCACATTTATTCCCTGTGTTACAATTTTAACACACCTCTATCATGCCAATCTAGCACTCACTATTTTAACTGTAAAATGTAAGTTGGTATTCATCATTATACTCACATTTCAGTCCTCCAACAACAACTTGCATTTATATATAACCTTTAAAGTAGTAAACCATCACAAGGTGCTTCATGTTCTAAGACGTGTGTAGTTCAGTAGGTCTCACGAAGAGGTTCTGAGTCTTGTATAGTTTAACAGTGAATGTTTATTAACTATTAGTATAAGGCCTAAGCTAGGAGCTGTCTCCATGCTTGCTTCTACACATGTCTCTGTCCAGTACAGGACTGCTTCCCAGACTCAGGTCATGTGTTCCTTTACATCACAGTGTGAGTGGTGCTCTACTCAGTCCCATGCAAACCCTTTCTATGCCAGACCTATATATTACATTTCACAGGGGTATTATCACACATAAGATAAAAGCAAAATACTGCAGATGCTGAAAATCTGAAATAAAAACAGAAAATGCTGGAGAAACTCAGCAGGCCTGGCAGCATCTATGAAGAGAGAAGCAGAGTTAATGTTTCAAGTCCATATGACTCTTCTTTAGGGTCATTATCACACATAATTTGACTCCAAGCCACATAAGGGCAAATGACCCAAAAACTTGGTCAACGTGGTGAGTTTTAAGGAGAATCTAAAGGTGGAGAGAGAGGCAAAGAGGTGAAGGGTTCAGGGAAGCATTTCCAGAATTTGGGACCTTTGCAGCTTAAAGCACAGGCATCAATGGTGGAGCAATTGAAATTGGGGATGTTCAAGGGGTCAGAAATGGAGGAGCACAGATAACCTGGAGGGTTCCAGGAGATTACAGAGGTAGGGAGGGGTGAGACCATCAAAACAAGGATGAGAATTGTCTTAAAATCAAGGCATGATTAAACAGAAACCAATGTAGGTCAGCGAGAACAGGGGTGATGGGTGAATGAGACTTGGTGCAATTTAGGACGCGGGCAAGAGCACTTTAGATGGCTTCTAGTTTATGGAGGTTGGCCAGAAGTGCATTGGGATAATTAACTCTTGAGATAACAAAGGAATGGATGAGTGTTTTAGCAGCAGATGTGTCAGACGATGTTAGGGAGATGGAAATAGACAGTGTTGATGATGGAGCAGATTGGGGTCAGAAGCTCATCAAGGTCAAATATGACACCAAGGTTGCAAACAATGGTTCATACTTAAGGGGAATGGAGTTGGTAGTAGGGAATAGAGCTTATGGCAGGGACAAAAATGGCTTCAAGCGCTAGGTGAACACTGTTATTCTTTCAAATTGTGTTCCCATCCCGGTCTCTTCTGGGGACCAGTGCGTTGTAAAACGTTACTTCGGTCCTCATGCCTTCATGCCAGGTTGCCTGCATACAGATTTCTGTGCTGTGGTATTTTCAGCCATCCTTGCATTGTTGCTGGTTCCTAATACTTCATCCAGCTCGGCCACTTTATATTTTCTACTCAACCATTCTAGCATGCCCACTGGTACCTGGAAATGCAGAGGAGGAGACATCAGGGGAAGAGACCAGAAAAGTTGGAGAGCGTGATTGAGGAAGTGATAAATCGGGTGAAATGGAATGATAAATAAAAGCAAAATACTGCAGATTGAAACAAAAATAGGAAATGATGGGAAAACTCAGCAGGTCTGGCAGCACCTGTAGAGAGAGAAACAGAGTTAATGTTTTGAGTTCAATATGAGTGATGATGGGAGTGACAGGCCGACAGATCAGAGGAAAGAGAGAGATGGTGGAAGCTAGAAAAATGTGAAGAGACAAGAGAGGGAGATAAACCAAAGAGAAAAAGGAGAAAGAAA
Source organism: Cetorhinus maximus (assembly GCF_964194155.1). NCBI lineage: Eukaryota > Metazoa > Chordata > Chondrichthyes > Lamniformes > Cetorhinidae > Cetorhinus > Cetorhinus maximus. Next base: position 50,269,968 of record NC_135890.1, on the reverse strand, counting down.
TAAAGGAGAGAGAGTGAGATAGAGAGATCAGGGCAAAAAGAGAAGGGTATTGCAGGAGGAGAGAACAGCAGTAGAGAGAGAATTGCTGAAAAGAAAGTCTTGGTAGGAGGGAATATTACAGTGTGTCAAGTTTACAGAAATATTTTTCACATAAACGTGGACATAGAAACTTATAATGGAAATGTAAAAATAAGAATACAGTGTGACCTGAAAGTGAGGACTGAAATAGATCCGTTTATGTGAGACCAATTATCCCCTGGTTGGAAATTCTGCTTCACTTGAAGATTATACTCAATCTCAGCTCCTCACATGTAACTTGTGGAAGACTGGCTAGTTTTATATCTTATTTATGATGATGGCCAGATCTGCAATTCCCCACCAGTAGTCAAATTTACTACTGATTCATCATAGGATGGCTACAGCACAGAAAGAGACCAATTGACCCATTGTGTCTGCGCTGACTCTTTGCGAATGCAACTTAGTCAGTCCAATTCCCTTGTGGCCCTGCAAATTTTTTCTCTTCAGTAAATTTTTAGAAAACAGGATTGAATCTGCTTCCGCCACACTCTCAGGCAGTACATTAAAGATTCTAATCACTCACTGTGCAATAAAGCTTTTCCTCATGAAACCTCTGGTTCTTTTGCCAACTGCTTTAAATCGATGTCTCCTGGTTCTCGACCTTTCCACCAAAGGGAACAGTTTCTCCCTATCTACTCTGTCCAGACCCCTCATGATTTTGAACACCTCTATCTTCCCTCAGCTTTCTCTTGTCTGAGAACAATCCCTGCTTCTTCAATCTATCCACGTAACTGAAGACCATCATTCCTCAAACCAGTCTTGTAAACCTTTTCTGCACCCCCTCTAATGCCTTCATATTCATCCTCAAGTGTGGTGCTAAGAATTGGACACAATACTCCAGTTGAGGCCAAACGAGTTTTCATAAAGGTTCACCTTAATCCTTTGTTTTTGTACTCTATTTATAAAGTCCAGAATCCTGTATACCTTATTAACCGCTTTTTCAACCTGCCCTGCCACCTTCAATGATTTGTGCACATATACCCCCAGGTGCCTCTACACCTGCAGTCCCTTAAGAATTATATCCTTTATTTTATATTTCGCCTCCTCGTGCTTCCTACTAAAATATATCACTTCACACCGCTCTGCATTAACTTTCTTCTACCACATATCTGCCCATTCCACCAGCGTGTCTATGTTCTCTTGAAGTCTATCGATATCTTCATTACAGTTCACAGTACTTCCAAGATTTGTCATCTATAAATTTTTTAATTGTGCCCTGCACATGCAAGTCTAGGTCATTAATAAAGATCAAGAAAAACAGTGATCCAAATACTGACCCCTGGGGAATCCCACTATATATTTTACTCCAGTCTGACAACTACCTTCTGTTTCTTGTTACTCAGCCAACTTTGTGCCCATGTTGCCACTGCCCCTTTTATTCCACAGGCTTTAACTTTACTGACAAGCCTTTTATGTGGTACTTTATTAAATGCCTTTTGGAAGTCCATGTACATCAAATCAACCACATTACCCTCATCAACCCTCTCTGTTACTTCATCAAAAACTTAACCAAGTTAGTTAACACAATTTGCCTTTAACAAATCTATGCTGGATTTCCTTAATTAATCCACATTTGTTCAAGTGACCAGTTTATACCATTTGATTAAACCATTACCCTCCTCAGTAATGGCTTTTCCTCAAATTATTTCATTGACTAACCTTGCTCGTAGCAAATGTAAAATTTTAAATAAAACAGGGCAAAGTACCAATTAACAGAATTATGTTCCTATATACTTGGTATGCACACCTGTGCAGAAAATCAGTTTAAGTACATATACTTTGTGAAAAAAAACTTCAAATTTCTCTGTATGTTTTGATTTTTAATTTATTATAATGGCAGTGGATTCTGGGAAGTTGTTTATAGTGGGAAGTAAAAGTGAAATGCTTAGCACGGTAGAATCCTCCTCCAATGGGATTATTGTCAGGGATTTGAGTCCAGTAAGTGCTCTATTATGTTCAAGTGGATCTTTTTGAGAATAAATAAGGTGTCCTAATTTGAGATGGCTGAATGGTAATTAGAATGATACCTTTGTGTGTTTTCACTGATACCTAGCCAGTAGAAGGTAAATTAGTTTACCTTGACAGAGAGGCCTTACAGCCACTGTGTCAATTGGGACTGATTAGTTATCTGTGCCTTCAGTGACTGAATCTTCCTTTGTCTAATTATTGTCTCTTTAGGCAATGTTAGCATTGAAGTGCACTTGAATTATGTAAGACACGTTTAGCACTATCAGCTCCAAAAGTGCACTATAATGCTGCTGGCTCCAGCACACCTTAACTTTAGTAGCTTCAGCCTTGTTTTCCTTTACACTGAAGCCATATAACTGAGGGCACTTTATTAATTCATATTCTTTTTCATTTAAGAGCTAACCATCTCATCAGAGGAACATATGCCTGCAGTACAATAAGCTGATGGACTATGCATGAATGCACACAAGATTTGTCAACTTTTGATCCCCTGCCTAGAGTTTCAGAGAAACAAAGTACAAATATAAAAATATGAGTAGGCCATTCAGCCCCCTGAGATGGTTCTGCCATTCAATAGCCCAGGCTGATCTGCATCTTTGAGAAGACAAGATTGACACACCAGTGTGCCCAACGTTTTCTGGACTTGGGAAAGGCAGGGTCTTTTTGCCTTAGAGTTCGATTATACACAGCCGAAAGTTTCAGGTTAATTCCTGGGGAGAAAGGCTGTGCTTAGAGAAGTTTTGTTCCGAGAGAGTGGTTGTATGACTAATTAATCCAGTCACATAAGACCCTGTGTAATAAGCAGTACAAGCAGTACTCTCATGGCATTGCTCAATGGTGAGTTGGAGGACAGGCAGTTTTCTAAAAATAGAGTGTTAGCAACAAAGCAGGAAAATTGTTACAGGAAATGCAAGCAATAGTAACAGGAACAAAAACAGAATTACCTGGAAAAACTCAGCAGGTCTGGCAGCATCGGCGGAGAAGAAAAGAGTTGACGTTTTGAGTCCTCATGACCCTTCAACAGAACTGAGTAATATTAGGAGAGGGGTGAAACATAAGCTGGTTTAAGAGGGGGAGAGAAGTGGGGGGAGCGGGGTGTGGTTGTAGGGACAAGCAAGCAGTGATAGGAGCAGATAATCAAAAGATGTCACAGACAAAAGAACAAAGAGGTGTTTCCAGGACTGTCAATGACCTCATCTCCTCTGGAGATCTTCCTCCCACACCTTCCAACCTGATAGTCACCTAAACTCAGACGGCCCACTTCTACCTCCTACCCAAAATCCACAAACGGAACTGTCCTGGCAGACCGATCGTGTCAGCCTGTTCGTGCCCCACAGAACTCATTTCTTGTTATCTTGACTCCCTTCTCTCTCCCCTTGTCCAGTCCCTTCCCACCTACATCCGTGATTCCTCTGACACCTTACGTCACATCAACAATTTCCAGTTCCCTGGCCCCAACCGCTTCCTCTTCACCATGGACGTCCAATCCCTCTACACCTCCATCCCCCACCAGGATGGTCTGAGGGCCCTTAGCTTCTTCCTCGAACAGAGGCCCAAACAATCCCCATCCACCACTACTCTCCTCCGTCTGGCTGAACTTGTTCTCACACTGAACACACTCCTCTCACTTCCTCCAAATAAAAGGTGTGGCTATAGGTACCCGCATGGGCCCCAGCTATGCCTGTCTCTTTATAGGGTATGTGGAACATTCCTTGTTCCAGTCCTACTCCGGCCCACTCCCACAATTCTTTCTCCGGTACATCGATGATTACTTCAGTGCTGCTTCATGCTCTTGTCGGCACCTGGAAAAATTTATTAATTTTGCTTCCAATCTCCACCCCTCCATCATTTTCACATGGTCCATCTCTGACACTTCCCTTCCCTTCCTTGACCTTTCTGTCTCAATTTCTGGTGATAGACTGTCCACCAATATCCATTACAAGCCTACCAACTCCCACAGCTACCTCGACTACAGTTCCTCACACCCCGCTTCCTGTAAGGACTCCATCCCATTCTCACAGTTCCTTCGCCTCCATCGCATCTGTTCTGATGATGCTACCTTCAAAAACAGTTCCTCTGACATGTCCTCCTTCTTCCTTAACCGAGGTTTTCCACCCACTGTCATTAACAGCGCCCTCAACCGTGTCCGGCCCATCTCCCGCGCATCCGCCCTCACGCCTTCTCCTCCCTCCTAGAAATATGATAGGGTCCCCCTTGTCCTCAATTATCACCCCACCAGCCTCCGCATTCAAAGGATCATCCTCCGCCATTTCCGCCAACTCCAGCATGATGCCACCACCAAACACATCTTCCCTTCACCCCCCCCCTGGCGGCATTCCGTAGGGATCGTTCCCTCCAGGACACCCTGATCCACTCCTCCATCACCCCCTACTCCTCAACCTCCACCTATGGCACCTCCCCATGCCCACGCAAAAGATGCAACACCTGCCCCTTCACTTCCTCTCTCCTCACCGTCCAAGGGCCCAAACACTCCTTTCAAGTGAAGCAGCATTTCACTTGCATTTCCCCTAACTTACTCTACTGCATTCGTTGTTCCCAATGCGGTCTCCTCTACATTGGAGAGACCAAACGTAAACTGGGCGACCGCTTTGCAGAACACCTGCGGCCTGTCCGCAAGAAAGACCCAAACCTCCCTATCGCTTGCCATTTTAACACTCCACCCTGCTCTTTTGCCCACATGTCTGTCCTTGGCTTGCTGCATTGTTCCAGTGAAGCCCAATGCAAACTGGAGGAACAGCACCTTATCTTCCGACTAGGCACTTTACAGCCTTCCGGACTGAATATTGAATTCAACAACTTTAGATCTTGAACTCCCTCCTCCATCCCTACCCCCTTTCCGTTTCTTCCCCCTCCCTTTTGTTCTTTCCAATAATTTATATAGATTTTTCTTTTCCCACCTATTTCCATTATTTTTAAATCTATACCTTTTATGCCCTGTTAGTCTTTCCACCCCACCCCCACTAGAGCTGTACCTTGAGTGTCCTGCCATCCATTCTTAATTAGCGCACTCATTTAGATAATATCACCACCTTCAACACCTCTTTGTTCTTTTGTCTGTGACATCTTTTGATTATCTGCTCCTATCACTGCTTGCTTGTCTCTACAACCACAGCCCTCACCCCCCCCAACTTCTTTCCCCCCCCCACCACCGTAAACCAGCTTATATTTCACCCCTCTCCTAATATTACTCAGTTCTGTTGAAGGGTCATGAGGACTCGAAACGTCAACTCTTTTCTTCTCCGCCGATGCTGCCAGACCTGCTGAGTTTTTCCAGGTAATTCTGTTTTTGATTTGGATTTCCAGCATCCGCAGTTTTTTGTTTTTATCAATAGTAACATGAAGTTTGCTTTGCACAAGAATTTTAACATAGAAAATGTGTCAGTTTATGAGTCTATGCTTGTGACAGCATAGATGAAACAAGGAAACAATGCCTTAATGAATCAGGAATGAAAGTTGATGTACTAATGCATAGAATAAATGCTATTCGTACGGCAGAGAGAGAATTTTTAAAAATTCATTCATTGGATGTGGGTGTCACTGCCTAGCCCAGCACTTATTGCCCACCCCTAATTGCCCTTGTTCAGAGGGCATTTAAGAGTCAACCACATTGCTGTGGGTCTGGAGTCACATGTAGGCCAGACCAAGTAAGGATGGCTGATTTCCTTCACTAAAGGACATTAGTGAACCAGATGGGTTTTTACAACAATCGGCAACGGTCATCATCAGACTTTTAATTCCAGGTTTTTACTGAATTCAAATTTCACCATCTGCCGTAGTGAGATTAAAACGCTGATCCTGAGAGCATTACCCTGGGTCTCTGGAATACTAGTCCAGTGACAATACCACTATACAACCGTATCCGGGGGATGCCGGGGTTGGGGTGGGAAGAGGTGTCTGGGCAGGGGAAGGAGGAGGTGGATGGAGCTTGCAGGGTTGAGGGTAGGGGGTAGGGGAAGATGGAGGAGGTGTGGGGGGAGGGGAAGAGGAGGTGGTGAGGAGGAGGAGGGGTGGGGAGGGAGTTGCGGAGAGGAGGTGGGGGGGGGAAGGGGGAGATGGGGGAGGGGGGCTGAGGAGGGGAGGAGAGAGAGAAATAAAACATGGGAGATGGGCTCAAGTTTTTTGTGGCATTCCAACTATTTCTGGAGCCAAAACAAGGCCGTAAACTATTTTACCAACACAAAACATTTTACAGAGAGCAATTTTTTAAAAGTTAATTCATGAGATGTGGGCTTCACTGGCTGGGCCAGCATTTATTGCCCATCCCTAGCTGCCCTTGAGAAGGTGGTGGTGAGCTGCCTTCTGGAACCGCTGCAGTCCAGGTGTAGTTTCTATGAGAATTCAACCAAACTTGAACAAGTCCAGTGCAACATTGTATATTAAACACTAGACAAACAATCTTCCCTACATACAAATTGCAAGTATAAAGCCCATTTCAGCATAAAATGTCCAAAAATTAAATACAAAGGGCAGAATTTTGCCGTAGACAAGCAGGGGGCGGGGCCCACTCGCCGATGAGTAAAATGATGCGGGATAATGTCAGGCGGAACCCCCAACATTATCTCGCCCCATTTAAATTTTCAGGAAGATGGGGCGCAGCAAAATCAGCTGTGCGCCCGCCGATCAATTAAACAATTAAAGGACCTGCCCATCCAACCTTAAGGTTAGTGGGCAGGCCAGGAGCCCCAGGGCAAAAGAAAAAACATGAATAAAAGTAAAGAACTGCGGATGCTGGAAATCCAAAACAAAAACAGAAACAGAAATACCTGGAAAAACTCAGCAGGTCTGGCAGCATCGGTGGAGAAGAGCACAGTTGACGTTTCGAGTCCTCATGACCCTTCAACAGAACTAAGTAAAAATAGGAAAGGGGTGAAATATAAACTGGTTTAAGGGGGGGGTGGGGGATTGTTGGGACAAGAAGCCAGTAATAGGTGGAGATAACCAAAAGATGTCACAGACAAAAGGTCAAAGAGGTGTTGAAGGTGGTGATATTATCTAAAGGAATGTACTAATTAAGGGTAGAAAGCAGGACAAGCAAGGTACAGATAGCTCTAGTGGGGATGGGGTGGGGTGAAGGAATGCTAAAAAGGCTAAAAGGTAGAGATAAAACAATGGGTGGAAATACATTTAAAAATAATGGAAATAGGTGGGAAAAGAAAAATCTATATAAATTATTGGAAAAAACAAAAAGGAGGGGGAAGAAATGGAAAGGGGGTGGGGATGGAGGAGAGAGTTCATGATCCAAAATTGTTGAACTCAATATTCAGTCCAGAAGGCTGTAAAGTGCCTAGTCGGAAGATGAGGTGCTGTTCCTCCAGTTTGCATTGAGCTTCACTGGAACAATGCAGCAAGCCAAGGACAGACATGTGGGCATGAGAGCAGGGTGGAGTGTTGAAATGGCAAGCAACAGGGAGGTCTGGGTATTGCTTGTGGACAGACCGAAGGTGTTCTGTAAAGCAGTCACCCAGTCTGCGTTTGGTCTCTCCAATGTAGACATGAAAAAACATAAAACCTCATCCACTGGCGGGATGGCGTTTCATGCAGGGTTTTAAACATTTTAATAAAGTTATTGTGTAAATTATGAACATGTCCCATCTCATGTGACATTGTCACATGAAGGGGACATATTAGGGAATTTTTTTTCTCTATTTTTAATATTTTTAAAAGTGTCAGCGATCTCCCCGAGGCAGCACTTAGCCTCAGGGATATGTGCGCTCTTTCAGTGTGCATGCGTGAAAGAGCGCACTCTCGCTTTTGGGGAATCCCCCACCACCCACCCCCCCCAGCCCACTCCCCCGCCCCCCGCCCGCACAGGATGTGCACAGCACTTCCCGCAGGACGTCACGCTGGGTGGGCCTTAATTGGCCCACCCAAGTAAAATGGCGGCAGGGCCCACTTCTCCAGCGGGGATCGGCTCCCCGCCTGCCAGAGATTGGGTCGGGCCCGTCCGCCTGACAGGCCGAAAATTCTGCCCAAAGTGACTTAATAAAATTCAGCTACACCATAATATATGTAGCTTAGTGAAATTTTTTCCATAATATCATAATATTTCCAGTATCATGTTAAGATTGGTTAAATGCATATACATACATACACACATGGGCCTATAAATTCCTCCCTAACCTTAACAACACTGTGGGTGTACCTACACCACATGGATTGCAGTGGTTCAAGTAAACAGCTCACCACCACTTTATCAAGGGAAATTAGGGATGGGCAATATTTATTGGGCTAGCAAGCAATGGGGTGAGGGAGTGGAGTTCAGGTAGGTCAGCCATGGTCATCCACAGGCAGGATGAGGTTTCCAACAGCAAATAAAAATGAAATAAACATTTTTAAATTTCATTCATAACATGTCCCTGCACATGTGACTCTGTCACAAGAGGGGACATGTTTTAACATTGCTTAAGTTTTTAACTTTTGAGTTTATAAATCTTCAGCTCCCTGAGGCAGCTCTGTGCCTCAGGGGGCTTTCATTGCGCACACCCGCGCCCATACGCGAACTTCCGCACTCACCCTCCTCCTGCCCCCCACCCCGGCAGCGCTGAGCGTTGCAGCGCATGTTTCATGCTCGCTGGCCATTAATTGGCCGGCCGGCGTGAAATCGATGTCAGGGCCTAATCATGGGTGGTGGCCAACTTCACAACCGCTCCCGGGCCTGCCCGCCCGACAAGGCAAAAATCCTGGCCATAGGATCAAGCAATATGTAAAGTTAAATCACTTATCTTAAGAATGTGGGGAAATAAAATAAAATCGCTTTTCAGTTGAGCATTACTTAACATAGGAACGTAGGAAATAGGAGCAGGAGTCGGCCATTCGGCCCATCAAGTCTGTTCTGCCATTCAACAGATCATGACTGATCATCCACCTCTCCGCCATTTTTCCTTATTATCCTTAATATCCCTCGATGTCATTAGTATCCAGAAATCTATTAATTTCTGTCCTGAATATGTTCAATGATTGGGCTTCCACAACCTTCTGGTTGTGGAGTAGAGAATTCCAAAGAGTGAATGTGAAGCCAGTCAAGCAGCAGATACAAATCTCAGTTATTTAAATATAAAGTGCTAAAAGTAAAATATCCCATATCAAAATAATTGAGAATGTGGGTGTGTTCTGGTATGGTATAAATTGGAACATCCCTGGTATAGTTTCATATCATACACTAAAGGGTAAACTGTACTGTGGACAATTTTAGAGCATATTTATATCCATACTCCATCACTTTTACTGTCCTTTCATTCTGTTATTGCATGAGTATTTAACTCTCTCTTCTGCTTAATGTTTCTCTCAGTTTCCTTTGATTATCCATCATTCGTTTTTCTTTTTCTCTTTGCTTTGTGTTTTTTCCAGTTTTTTCTGTGTCCATTTTGTGTTTTTGCCTGTCCTTTATGCTCGTTTTCATTTCAGTTTTTCAAGAATCCTCACCATATAGGTTCCCAGTTTCCACTTCAGTTGCTGCACTTTAAAAAAAAAATCAATTCTCTCTGAACCTTCATTCATTTTTAATGTGTTTTTTTTGCCTCTGTAATGTGCAAGAAACAACATTGAAAGCAGCTAAGGTGAGCAAGAGAGACAAGGGGCGGAGTTTAATTCCTTCCCCCAAGGTGAGTTTGGAGGTGGTGGGGGTCACTTTAATCGGGTGGGAGTGTGGTTAATGGGGACCCCACTGCCTTCCAGCCTCTGCCCCAATTCAGTCGATGGCTTTCCCGCCCCACCGCCAATTGAGGTCCTTAAGTAGGAAGTTAATGCCTACTTAAAGGCCTCATCTCACCATCTGGAAAGCCCAAAAATCAAACCCCTTTGGGATTGCTTGCAGGCTCCCGGGATTGGATGGTGGTCCTTGTTCAAAGGCACTGATTACCTAATGGAAGGACCTGGCATCGGGAAGTGCGGGCCCACTGAGTGTCATCCCTCACCCTTGCTGCCGGCCCCCTTCCACCCCCTCCCCTGTGACCCTCATTCTGCCCTCACTCACCTTTGGCCTGGGGTCCTTCGGCAATCCTGGGCCTCTGGTGGGTGCGTTACCAGATCTACTGCTGCTCCTGATGGTGCTGCCTGCAATGCACAGCTGCTGGCCTTGGATTAACTGGCAGCTCTCTGGGGTGGGATTTCTGCCCTCGGGGGGTCTGCTGTCCACTTAGTGTGGCGGGCCTTCCTGAAAGACAGCAACACAGGGCTCTTGTCGGCCTTCTAGCTGGATGGGAAAGACCCCCATCGCCTGCACTAGGACCGATCCTGGCAGCTCAGGGAAGAGAAGACAGTGCTGAACTGATAGAACGGCAATGAAGACATTAATAGGGTGATCATTGAAAGAGTAAAAGAAAAATGGGCCAGGACTGACAAAGAGCGGTTCAGTGATATGTTTGTGACAAGAGTGAAACCCCAATAAGCTTCACTGCTTTGTGCTAAATCCTTTGACATCAAACTATGGCAATGTGTCATCACTTTAATGGTGTTCGCACCACCTTGAACGTACAGTTCGCAAAATAAATAAATCGTAATTCTCTGCCAATGGCGCTTCACTAGCTTTTATCTTGTAAATGTGGTCCTACACTGTCATTTACTGTTGAACATTCAAAAAGCTTAAGAGCACTGTGTACAGTTCTGGTCTCCACTTCACAAAAGGGATTTAGAGGCACTGGAAAAAGGTGCAAAAAAGATTTACGAGGATTACATCAGAACTGGGAAGATATAAGTGTCAGGAACGATTGAACAGGCCAGGGTCTTTATCTAGGAAAGAAAAGGCTGAGTGATGACTCAATAATGGTCTTTAAAAGTATAAAGGGTTTTGTTAGGGTAAACACAGGGGAAGTTATTTCTACTTGTGAAGGAGAACAAAACTAGGGATCATAAATACTAGATAGTCACTAATAAATTCAAGGATTCAGGAGAAACTTCTTTGCCGAGGGAATGATTAGAATTTGGGACATTCCACATTACCACCACAATGGGGTAGTTGAGGCAAACAGCATAGATGTCTTCAAGGTGAGGCTAGCTAACAATGTGAGGGAAAAGGAATAGGAGAATATGCAGACAGGGTTAGATGCAGCATGGTAGGAGGAAGCTTATGTGGTGCATAAACACCAACATTGACCAATCGAGCCAAATGTCTTCCTGATGTAAATTCCTATGTAAACAGAGAGGCTCCTGTTGGCCCTAGAAGCATTATGTATCAAAAGCATTCTTAGGCCAGAATTTTCCGCCCAGCCGACTCGGCGGCAGGCGGGTGGCCGATTGCCGCTGGAGAACTGGGCTGCGCCGCCATTTTCCGCGCCAATTAAGGCCCGCCCAGCGGGTAAGCGACTCCCATGGAGAACGGGAAAATAGTCGCGGGGGCGGGAGGCCTCAGACTGCTGGTTCCAATTGGGAATCGGCAGCCTGTATAAAGAATGGCCAGGCAGCCTGCTTGAGGCAGTGCACCACGGCCACTCGTGGAGAGAGGGAGGGAGGTCCGAGTGGACAGCAGCATGAGCAGGAGGAGGGGGGCAGGCTGCAGGAGAGGCCAGCGGGGGGCCTCTGTGCCTCCCCGATTTTCAGATGCATGCCTTGCTGTCCTCCTGAAAAAGGTGGCTCACTGGCGGAAAGGGTGCTGGAGTTCCCAAACCCCCTCAGATGAAATAAGTCTTTGGCTGTGCAGCAGCGATCCAATGGCATGTGGTCGGGATAGTGAGCCCCACATTACTTTGTCCAAAAGGACCTCAGCACCTCAGCTATGAACCTCATGGCACTCAACTTAAATGAATGCCACCACGTTACTCATCCCTGCGCCAAGGGGAAATGTTGCCTTCTGTCCACCCAGTCTATGCCCCTCCTTACAGAATGAAGGCCAATAATGTGACCTCTTAATCTCCTGTGATCAACGGCAAACGTTGCTACTGTTTGCGATGTTTCCTCAGCCCCGCAACTATCCAGGCTACAATGCATCCAGGTCAGGTATATCTGCACTCTCCCCACTCCTATGGTTCATAACATGCCATGTGGCATTCCTGAGGCCATCTGACCAGCCTGTCTGCAAGTGTGTTTAATGGTTGGAGCTCGTCTTGACTCTTTTCCACCTCACCAATGCTCTTCTCCTTAGGGTCTTGGAGGGTGAGCGACTTATGAGGCTGGGGGGGGAAAGGGATGAAAGGTTGAACTGAATGTACACTAACTGATGCACTGTCCTTGTTGTTAATTTCAGCATCACCACCAGAGCAACCCGCACCTCGACACCGCAGCCTCCCTTCCACACCTGAGGGCCAACATGTGCAACTTGCGGCACATCATTTCAGCCAGCCAGGCACCAGCGCAGTCACACACACCTCGGTGGGGACTTTACCGTCGGCTAGTGTCCCAGGTCACAGTGGAGAGGGCACATCACGATCGCTGGAGGAGATGTTAGGGGCAGAGAGTGCCGATGGCGCCAGCAGCCGGAGGGCTGCAGGGGACAAGGCACATGCTGAGTCCGGCACTGATGACGTGCCTCTGGAGTTGTCCCTAATGCAGCAGCTGCAGGACAGGCGGCAGGAAGTGCGTTTGCATCTGGCAGGGTTGCATGAGGGAATACTTCAGTTGCTCTCTGTGATGATGGAGTCTAGGCAGAGTGCACGTGAAGGTTTGGCCCTCAGGGCAGAGCTTCAGGCTTCCTCCAATGAGAGATTGGCGACTATCGTAGACAGGGGCTTCAATCGAATGGAATATTTCATGATTGGGATACACTCTGACCTGCAAGCCCTCGCAGTGGTACTGGCCACGGTTGGTCATTCCCAATGTGGGAGATGTTGTGGACACCAAGCGTCGGCACTCGGTGCCCATGCATCTGTGGTGAGCAGGGAGGTCGAAAGGTCAGCACAGCAGCAGCCTAAGTGCCACATGTGGAAGTGCCAGGCAATGCTGTTCCTGCTGTTCCTGCTGATCCGTGTGTGTGGAACTAGCTGAAGGTTCTTTGGATTAAATTGTCGCGGGTGTCACTGCCTCCTTGGTGTAAATGCGGGTCATCGTTCTGCCCCTCATCATTGCCCTGTACTTCCTCATCCTCTGAGGCACTGCTGGATTCATCATGTGCAGCCTCATCCAGGGCGTCAAGGTCTTCATCGTCAACTGCATCCCCCCTCTCCAGCGCAAGATTTTGCAGAGCGCAGCATGCTACCACTATCACAGAGACACGATCTGGGGGGTACTGGAGTGCGCCCCCTGAGCGGTCCAGGCAACAGAAGCGCATCTTGAGAAGACCGATGGCACTCTCCACCACAGCCCTTGTGGTGCCTTGGCTCCTATTGTACCGCTGCTCAGCTTCTGTTCTTGGACAGCGTAGTGGCATCATGAGCCACCTTCTGAGGGGATAGCCCTTGTCACCCAGCAGCCAACCATCCAGCCGAACCAGAGCACTGAAGAGCCCCGGCACCTGGGAGCGTCTGAGGACGTAAGCATCGTCGGAGCTGCCTTGGTACCTTGCACAGACTTGTAGAATCAGCATCCTGTGATCACACACTATCTGCACGTTCATGAAGTGGAATCCTTTCCTGCTGACAAAGGCACCGGGCTCACCTACTGGTGCCTTGATGGCCACATGTGTACAATCCATAGCACCCTGGACACGGGGGAAGCCAGCAATGGCCGCGAAGCCTCTGGCTTGCTGTGCCTGACTTGCCTGGTCGCAGTGGAAGTGGATGAAGGTGGATACCCGTCTGAACAGAGCGTCTGTGACCTGCTTGATACAAGTGTGGACAGCTGATTGGGAGACACCACAAAGATCACCCACCGAGCCCTGGAAGGAGCCAGAGGTATAGAAGTGGAGGGCAACTGTGAGTTTCAGAGTCACTGGCATGGGGTAACCACCCACACAGTTTGGGGAGATCTCAGGGCCAATCATCTGACAGATATAGTTGACTGTCTCCCTTGAGAGTCGGAGCCTCCTTCGGCACTGCACCTCAGTCATATTGAGGTAGCTGCTTCGCCGCCTGTATACCCTGGCAGCAGGATAGTGGCATCCTCTGCGGCCCCTTGCACATTGGACAACCTCTTGGCCCTGCGCCCCTTGTGCCTGTGCCTGGCCTCCCAAAGGTGGCTCCCCTGGAAGCTGATTGTCCTGTCCTGGCCTCCTCCTTATTCTATCCCTCCCTTCCTCCTCAGGGGAGCTGCCTCCAGTGGAGAGGTCCGAACCCATATCCCTAGGCTAAATGGAGGCCTCCAGAAAGCTGCAGGCCCGAGAAAGATTACTGTCTGCAGACTGGTTTCAAAATACACAAGAAGCTCTTGGAAATCGATGAGAACTGCTAACAATCACACAGGCAAGTTTAAAACACTTTCAGCAATTAAAACTTTGTGTAAAACATGAACAACCCCTCTGAGTCCACATATCCCGACATTGCATGAGTTTTCTTAAAAAATCTCCTACCTGCCTGCCCGTTGGGCCCGTGCGCCGACCTGAAGTTCACACGGGCCCCTCAAAATTCTGGACAATTGGTAAGTTAAGTGCCTTAGCGAGCCCTTCAATTAATGGCGGGTGAACGCCCCGCTGCTGAGCGTGCCCGCCGACCGAAATATCGCGATGCCGCGCGCTGACGTCGGCACGCTCGTTTGACATTTTAAGCGCTGACGTGTGGGCTCCGCCACCCGCATGTCAGCCAGAAAATTCTGCCCTCAGTGTTTTGCAAGGAGTCAGCTCCTCAAAGTATATGTAGTCTGCCAGTACCCTGGAAAACTAGTTTGAATTTAGTGGGCATATATGGTCTGGGATGTGCTAGCAATGCCCCCATCCCCACCATGGTTGGAGTACTTGTGGGAGCCCCATATCACTTTCGTGGGGGAGACATCGATGCAATTTAAGTGCCATCAGGCCAGTGTAGGGCCTTCCATGTAACCAAGTCCTCAGTGGGGTTGAGATTCCACTCCCAAGAGCTGCCAACCAATCAGTGACTAGCAGTTCTCCACTGCCAGCAGCACCACTGGAAGCCATGGCTGCTGCCGGTAATACATCAAAGCCCAGCCCCAGAGTCACTGCTGGATCCCTACACACCGATGGGTGGGATTGGGGTCACAAGGAGGGTGTTGCTGAAGAGGGGGAGGCAACGGAGTCAGAGGAAAGGGTATGGGGAGGCTTTCAGTTCATACCCACCTTCCTGATGCCAAGTTCCTTGATTGGGCACTGAGTGTCTGACAATGAGGGACCCACCCTATGAGGCACAGACAGACCCAGCAGGATTGGCTGGGTGGCCATGGGGAGCACAGGAGAGATGTACGAGTCCCATGTAATCCCCGAGTCACCAGTAAATTCCATTGGGCTCGGGGAGAATTTGGTGTCGAGTCGTTAATTTATGAGCCTAATTGGCATCCCGCTGCCGGCAGGTGGGGTTCCCACATCATGCCCTTCCAGCCCCAAATTAATTGGGGACAGTTTTCCCAATGCCAGAAATCCGATGTGGGTACTCCTGCCCGATTCTCCAGGGCCTCCACCATTATGCCCACCCCAGCCGGCTGAAAAAAATTCCACCCATGGTTTTGAAATGTATATTCATGAGCAATACTAACTCATACTAAATGCCACTTTGACGCAGTTAGTAGCACTCTTGCTGCTAAGTCAGAAAGCTGTGGATTCAAGCCCCAGTCCAGGGCTTTGAACACAAATGCTACCATCTCAGAGCAGTACTGAGGAAATGTTGCATTGTCAGAGGTGCCACCCTTCTGGCAACCAAGGCCCCAATTCCCTGTTCCTTTGTAGGCAAAATGTTCTCTGCTACTATTTGAAGAGGAGCAGAAAGTTCTCCTGGTGAACCTGGCCCATAACTAACCCTCACTGACACCATGAAAAACTGATCAGTTGCTCATACTTCCATTAGCTGTTTGTGGGACCTTGCAGTAAACAAATTGGCTGCTGCATCCACCTACAAAACAGCAGTGAATACCCTTAAAGGTAATGCGTTGGCTGTGAAATTGTTTGGGGATGTTCTGCAGATGTGAAGCGGTGCTCGATAAATGTATGGCCTTTCATACCATTTATTATCATCAAAATGTTGGTATTCCAAATGGGACCTGACACTGACCCTAGAGCTGCAAATAAAGCCTCGACTCAAGCAGCCAAAAGGATCAGAATTTGGGGTCCACACTTTGATTTTTATTTATATTTCCCGTGTTACTATATTCTCCTCTTTGCCTGGCAGAACAGGCTCGAGGGGCTGTATGGCCTCCTCCAGGTCCCATGTTTCCTGTGAACTGTTTTCTTTGGCGATGTCACTAGCTGTACGTATGAATCAAAAAGATTGTTGAGGTTTAACCCATGACATCACCGCTGAAGAAACATGAAGAGGCGACAGTGAGACACATGTGACAATGACACTGAAGGGACTGGGGTTTACAATTTAAACTTTCAAAATTAGCATTTTAACATGATATCAATTCTTAGTGGAATTTAACAAGATTGCTGTCAGCCATTCAGGTTCAAAATTTACTTTAATGAGGTCTCTGTCCATGATTTCAGTATCGATCTTTTGTACCTGCATGTTACAAAGAACCACAATAATCCTCATGTTGAGTAAAACAAGCCGTGGGCTGAGTGTAGGGGCAGAGCGAGTGAGAGATAGCAAGGATGAGATGAATTCTAATCATCTTTAACCTTCATGCTATTCATTTTAGTATTTTGGTTTTTCTTAGGGATCATTTGAAATGGTCAGAATTTTCTACACCAGAACATGTTTTTCTTTCCAATGCCTGCAATCTTACCCAGAGGACCCAATTAAATGCCTGTGTTGGCAGTCCCTAACTCACTTATTAGACTTATTGTTTATAATGGAAAAAGTCGATATATTCTGTTCTATATTGGGCTTTGTCACAGTTGGAAAGTGAGATCTATCTTTCAATATGCATTAACAGTTTAAACCGAGTCTGTATCATCTACAGAGGTGATTCAATAATCCCATGCTCCTAGTGAAAAGGTGTGCCCAACTAAGCGTTGGTTGCAAATAGGAACACAGGAACAGAGATAAGCAGTTTGACGTCTCACATCCGTTCTGCCATTCTAATAGAGCATGCTTAATCTGCACCTCAACCCGATTTATTCACCCCTCGATATCCTTACACAAATGAAAATCTATTAGTCTCAGTCTTGAAAGTGCCAACTGACAAAGCAGGATAATTCCAGTCCAACCAATTACCGTCCCATCAGTCTACACTGGATCATCAGCAAAGTGATGGAAGAGGTTGTTGACAGTGCTATCATGCAGCAATTACTCAGCAATAATCTGCTCAATGATGTTCAGTTTGGGTTCTGCCAGGACCACATGGCTCCAGGGACTCCCACGTGTCAACGGGGATGTTGCATCTCTTCAGGGATGCTGCGAGGACATTCCTAAAACATTTCCATTGCCCTCCTGGGTGTCTACTGCTGCATTCCAAGTAGAGCAGTTGTTTCAGAAGGTCCAGTGTCAGGCACATGAGCAACATGTGCTGCCCAGCGGAGCTGCTTTTGAGTGATTATTCATTCCACCCTTGGGCCAAAAGTGGATAAAAGAACTGAATTCCAGAGGCGAGGTGAAAGTGGTTGTGAGTTCAAAAAGCCCCAGTAAAATTGAAGTCAATAAGAATAATGGGGAAATCTCTCCACTGGCTGCTGTCATAGCTAGGACAAAGGAAAATAGTTGTGGTTGTTGGAGGTCAATCACCTCAGCCCCAGGACATCACTGCAGGAGTTCCTCAGGGTAGTGTTCTAGGCCCAACCATCTTCAGCTGCTTCACCAATGACCTTCCATTCATTAGGTCAAAAGTGGGGATGTTTGCTGATGACTACACAGTTTTCAGTTCTGTTTGTAACTCTTCAGATAATGAACCGCATGCATCAAGACCTGGACAATATTTAGGCTTGGCTCAATAAGTAGCAAGTGACATTCATGCCACACAAATGCCAGGCAATGACTAACTGCAACAAAAGAGAATGTAACCATCTCCTCTTGACAGTTAATGGTATTAACATTGCTGAATCCCCCATCATCAACATCTTGGGAGTTCTTTGACCAGGAACTTAACTGGACCAGCCACATAAATACTGTGGCTATGAGTATTTGGGGACCAGGATCTCTTGGTCCTACATGCTTTGGAGACTTGGACAACCTACAGCAGGTACCTCAGATCACAGAATCACAGTGCAGAAGAGGCCCTTCGGCCCATCGAGTCTGCACTGGAGAATACTACCAGTGGTGCCTTTGCAAGATCCTCTAAATCCAGTGGCAGGAAAGGCAGTCCAACAGCAGAGTCCTCTCCCAAACCAACATACCCAACATCGAGGTGCTAATCACTCAAAACCAGCTCCGCTGGGCAGCACATGTTGCTCATGTGCCTGACACTGGACCTTCTGAAACAACTGTTCTACTTGGAATGCAGCAGTAGACACCCAGGAGGGCAATGGAAATGTTTTAGGAATGTCCTCGCAGCATCCCTGAAGAGATGCAACATCCCCATTGACTCATGGGAGTCCCTGGCCTGTGACCGACGAAAGTGGAGAAGGTTCATTCGGGAAGACATTGAACACATTGAGAGACTTCAGCGGGAACACGCAGAGGCAAAGTTGAAGTGTCGGAGAGAACACACAAAGCTCCAAACCGCACATCTACCCGACCCTTCAAGCACCACCTGCTCCCATGCGGCAGAGTCTGCAGATCACGTATTGGACTTAACAACCACCTCGGAACCCTTGAATCAGAGTGGAAGAAAGTCATCCTCAATCCTGAAGGATTTCCTAAGAAGAAGTTGGAGGCTGGGAATTCTGTAGCGAGCAACTTATTTCCTATCTCTGTGAAACATTCCACCATCTACAAGGTACAAGCCAGGAGTGTGATGGAATACTCTCCACTTGCCTGGATGAGTGCAGCTCCAACAACACTCAAGAAGCTCGGCACCATCCAGGACAAAACAGCCTGCTTGATTGGCACCCCATACAGCATCTTAAACATTCACTCTCTTCACTATCGGTGCACAGAGGCAGCAGTGTGTACCATCTACAAGATGAACTGCAGAACTTGCCAAGACTCCTTGGACAGCACCTTCCAAGCCCACAACCTCTCTCATCTATAAGAATAAGGGTAGCAGGAACACCACCACCTGCAAGCCCCTGTAAGCCACATACCATCCTGACTTGGAAATATATCGCTGTTCCTTCACTGTCGCTGGGTCAAAATCCTGGAACTCCTTCCCTAACAGCACTGTGGGTGTACTTGCACCACAGGGACTGCAGCGTTTCAAGAAGGTGGCTCACTATCACCTTCTCAAGGGCAATTGGGGATGGCAACAAAGGCTAGCTTGGCCATGGATGTCAATATTCCGTGGAAAGATTTTAAAAAACCATCCACAACCTTTTGGGGAACTTCCAAATTTCTACTACACCTTGTGTGGGTAAACTTCCTGATTTTACTCCTGAATGGCCTGGTTCTAATTTTCAGCTTATGTCTTGTTGTCCTGGGTTCCCATACCAGGGGAAATAGATTCTACCTTTGAAACCTTTATCATTTTAAACACCTGGAGGTCTCAATCTTCTAAACTCAAAGCAATACAAGCCAAGTTTATGCATCCTGTGCTCATAAATGAATCCTTTCAGCCCCAGTATTGCTACATTGTAGTCCCAATTTGCTTTGGCCTCTCTTCCTGTGAGTGCAGATCCCCAAAGGGATTGCCGCATCACCATTGATATATTTACTGGACAGGACAGTTAGCACAGAGTGGAACGTATTTCCTCACTGTAGTATAGATATCAAAACAATGGTTGTCCTCCTGTTCTATTCAGTCCATGAAAAGCTATTACTTTCTTCAGATGACTCACTGAAGACAGAGATAAAAATAGAAAATTCTGGAAACACTCAGCAGGTCAGGCAGCATCAATGGAGAGAGAAACTGGTTTAACATTTCAGGCTGCTGACCTTTCACCAAAAGACAGAGGTTATGTGTGAAATTAGAAAATTCCTGATAGGTGAGAACAGCTGAACAGCTAGCATATAAATGACAATGTCAGGACATATGAGAAGCTAAATGATTGCTGTGTTAATATACATTTGTAAAAGCTTGGCCAAAAGTCAATTCCTATGCAAGTGTTTCTGTTGATCAATGTTGTGAGTTTTTGTACATTAGTAGTAATCAAATACCACTTTAGTGCTTTCATGAGGCAACTTTGGGCATGGTATTTTGGTATTTTAATAATTTTTCACTCAGCTTATTTTTAAAGTGCGCTTGAATCCTGAGTACAAAAAAAAACCTCAAGCGCAGGAGCTCTGTAATAAGAAGAATGAATGCTGGAGATATACAGCAGATCTGTGGCATCTGTAAATGGAAAAGTCAGGTTGGCATTTCAAATTAAGGGGTAAATGTTCCAATTCCACACTGTCAGGGAGCTGCGGGAGTGCTAGCTTGGAAATTGGGGATGTGCAGACTGCCATATTTTTCCCTCCATGAAAGTTAACGGACAAGTGTGTCCAGGCTATTTCCAAGACGCGCTGCTGATAGATAGAACTGCTTGGGGTCCCACAGCTGAAGTGGTAGTATTCTTTACAAATTGATGGAGTCACTATTGCACTTCCTAAATTATTTCAGCATAAATCATGAGGTGCTTCAATACGATCATTGAACATTACGGACAGTCAGACAGTGCATGGTATTTAAATTATCTACATAAATCATGTTGCACTCTGAGGTGCTTCAGTACAATTGTGATACATGTAGTATTCACTGCATATATTCAATGTGAGTCACACAGCCCAAGGGGTCTATACAATTCCCAGCCCCTTGGTGCCCTCTGGCAGAAAGGTCTTAGACAGCGACCTTTCCCCACTGCACCTTTGCGGTGGCTGCCCCAAGCTTTAGTGCGTCCCTCAGCACATAGTCCTGGACCTGCAGAATGTGCCAGTCTGCAACACTCGGTCGGGGACAACTCTTTGCACTGGAAGACCAACAAGTTTCAGGCAGACCAAAGAGCATCTCTCACTGAGTTGATGATCCTCCAGCTGCAGTTGATGTTTATCTCAGTGTGTGTCCCTGGGAACAGCCCTTACGGCACAGAGTCCTGTGTCATGGAACTGCTTGGGATGAACCTCAACAAAAACCACTGCATCTCTCTCCAGACCTTCTTTACAAAGGAGCTGGACAACAGTCTCTTCCCCACCACAGCCACCTTGAGGGCTACGTGCAGAGGGGGTGAGACTCCTGGGGTGTGTAGGAAGGATCTGATGGGGAGGGCCTTTCTCACCACCAGCCAAGCCACATCTTGGTGCTTGTTGGAAAGTTCAGGCAATGAGGCATTCTGCCAAATGACTTTGACAGCCTGCTCAGGGAACCATCCCACAGGATCCACCCTCTCCTTTTCTGCAGGGTCTCTAGGACATTACGTGCCTGATGGTCTTGTGGTCAAAAGTGTTTCTCTACATAAATGTTTCCACGAGGGACAGGTGGTCCAACTACTTGGAGCGTTCCATGATAGCGTGGCCAGACCCATCCTTCACAACACCAGGGACAGGTAGAACCTCAGCACATAGTGGCACTTGGTGTTGGACATGGATTCGAGGAGTTTAAAGGGCAATTGTGTTAGCCAACAGCATACTAGCAAGCATATTTCACTGACTGTCTTGAGTCTCTTGTTGGTGAAGCTGCCCTTTGGGATAAACAAAGCAATTTTGCCATTTGTAGAAAGGAAGTAGGTTGGTCTGATTGAAGCAGTTTTCTAAACAGTTCTGAGGGGCCCAGTGTTATAAGCACGCGATCATTGTGCAAAATAATTAGGTTGCAGTTAATGCGTCAGCTCTCCACAGAGTTGAACAGAGCTCCGCCCTTGTTGTATTGGAATTTCATACATAGCCAGTAATGCAAGTCAACAGACAGGTTTCATGTAAGCAAGGACAATGTGTTGGCCCCATTATACCCAGCAACATATAATGAGGTTCCACATGATAATCCTGTAAATTTATTTGGCAGGTTTTCTTTGAGTGGAAATATTAGTCGATAAAGCAATTACTATGTGCAAAATAGCTAAACAAATTCAAAGCCTGTTTTTTATCAATGACCCCACTTCAAACAATCAACCAGAAGTCTTTAAAATCTTCAAAGGGACTAATTCACCAATTGTACTCTGCGAGCTGGCGGGGGAAGGTATGAGGAGGGATGGACTGGAGATAGGGCACTCTAGCACTGATTCTTTGACCAGCACTTTCTTCGGGCTAGGAGTGCAAATTCCATGCAGCCTTCAATTTTTATCCAAAATTGGCTGATTTTCTTTAAATCTAAAATACAGGTCACAAATTGATTTCACCTTGTCTTTCTGAATCAGATCATTTGAGAATTGGTGACTTTTGATCATTTATAAAGAACTATGTGAGTTAATACTTAATAGAAAATATTGTTACCTGGTGTTTGCTAGCAGTTTAAAGAAATAAAAGTAAATTGTTATTCATGTCAGTCAAATGGACTTCAGATGTTTATTTTCATTGTTTAGAAAATTAAAATTGCTTTTTACTTATGACAAATACTTCAACCAAGCCTTTGGCATTGAGTCTGATATCAGTCATATTGTGATTCATTTGACAACAAACATTTGATTAGCTGCTCAAAGCGACTTAGTCCCTTCGATACTTTGCCAGCTTAGCACGCACATGTTTGCAGTAGTTTTACAAGAGCCAGCCATTATGTTCTTATTCCATATTATGAGACCAAAAGAAATATTGACATAAATTTAGTGAAGTTCTGAGAGGCATCGCACCCAGCTAGCACACATCAGAAAATAGTGGGTCCTTGGCATACAATTTTTCATCCACCCATGTCCATTTAAGTTCTAAAGAGGTCAGGGCTCTGAGAATTTTAAAGTAGAAACTATGACTATTTTCTAATATGATACTGGCTGTGTGCAAGTTCCTTCCATCAGTCTCAAAACATTTACCTCAGATTAGAACATTGCCCATAATCTTAAATTTTACACAGGAGGCACCCCGCCATGGCTCAGCAAGTAAATGCGCCACTGGATAAAATCAGAAAGTTAGTGATAGATAAAGTGAATTGAAAGTACTGTGGCAAATGGATTTCAATGTAGGCAAGTGTGAGACTTTGGACCTAATGAGGATATATCTTTCTATATGATGAAAAGCTAGAAACAATGGAGGTCCAGAAAAAAAGGCTAAGGATTCATGAACATAGATCATTATTGGCAAGGGCCAAAATAAATGAAAAAAAGCAATAAAATGCTGGCCTTTATCTCTAGAGGAGTAGAATACGAGGGATTAGAAATCATGTTGCAGTCATGCAAAACCCTAGTTATAACCACACCTGGAGTACTGTGATCAGTTCTGGGCACTACGCTTTAGGAATAATGCATTGGTCCTCGAGGGAGTGTAGTGTAGATTCACTAGAATGACAAAAGCAAAATACTGCAGATGCTGGAAATCCAGAACAAAAACGAAAATAACTGGAAAAACTCAGCAAGTCTGACAGCATCTGCGGAGAGGGATACAGTTGATGTTTCGAGTCCGTATGACCCTCCATCAGAACTAAGACATATAGATTTTCTATATGTCTTAGTTCTGATGAAGGGTCATATGGACTCGAAATGTCAACTGTATCCCTCTCCGCAGATGCTGTCAGACCTGCTGAGTTTTTCCAGGTATTTTTACTAGAATGATGCTTGGTTTTCATGATATTAAGGGGAACAGATAGGAACGGAGAAAGTATTTCTGCTTGTTAAAAAATCCAGGGCTAGGCAACATAATCTAACAATTAGAGCTGGACCTTTCAGGAGTGAAGTTAGGAAACAATTCTACACGTAAGGGGGTAGAAGTTAAGTATTTTGTTTCCCAAACAATTGTTTATGCTAATCAGTTGTTAATTTTAGATCTATAATTAATAGATTTCTGTTAACCCAAACTAGTGAGGTATATGGGCAAAGGCAGGTATAAGGAGTTGGATCACAGATCATGGTCTCATTAAAGAAGTTGGTAAGCAAAATTAGAGCAAATGGGATGGGGATAATATACTGTCATGAATTAAGAATTGGTTAATGGACAGAAAACCAGAGACTTGGAAAAACAGGTCAGGTTGGCAGGAAGTGACTAATGGGGTACCACAAGGTTCAATGCTTGGGCCGCAACTATTCACAATCTACATCAATGATTTTGATATGGGGACCAAATGTAATATTTCCAAATTTGCTGATGATATAAAACTAGGTAGGAATCTGAGTTGTGAGAAGGATGTGAAGAGGCTTCAAGGGGATTTAGGCAGGCTATGTGAATGGACAAGAACTTGGCAGATGGAATATAATGTGAAAAAATGTGAAGTTATCCACTTCGGTAGGAAAAACAGAAATGCAGGGCATTTCTTAGATGGTGAGCGATTGGGAAGTGTTGATATCTGAAGGGGCCTGCGTGTCCTTGTTCATAATTCACTGAAAATAAACATGCAGATGCAGCAAGCAATTAGGAAGGCAAATAGCATGTTGGCCTCTATTGCAAAATGATTTGAGTAGAGAAATAAAGAAGTCTTGCTGCAAGCGTATAGAGCCTTGGTGAGATCGCACTTAGAGTATTATGTATAGCTTTGGTTTCCTTACCTAAGGAAGGATATGCTTGTTATGGAGGAAGTGAAATGAAGGTTCACCAGAGTGACCCCTGGGATGGCAGGATTGGCTTGTGAGGAGAGATTGAGGAGATTGGGCCTGTACCCTCTAGAGTTTAGAAGAATGAGAGGTGATCACACTGAAGCAAACAGCATTCTTACAGGGTAGATGCAGGAAGGAAATTTCCCTTGGTAGGGGTGTCTAGAACCAGGGGTCACAGTCTCAGAATAAGGGATAGGCCATTTAGGACCAATATGAGGAGGAATCTCTTCACTCAGAGGGTGGAAAATCTTTGGAATTCTCTACCCCAGAGAGCTGTGGGAGCTCAATCGCTGAGCATATTCAAGACAGTGATTGATAGCTTTCTAGATTTTAAAGATAGCAAGGGATGTGGGGATAGTGCGGGAAAATGATGTTGAGGTAACAGATTAGCCATGATCTAGTTGAACGGCTAAATGGCCTACTTCTGCTCCTATTTCCTATGTTCCTATGAATGGTTGAACAGGCACAAGGTGCTAAATGGCCTACTCCTGTTCCTGTGTTCTCATGTGATTCAATGCCAAGGGCACTGTGTACGGATATGGCAAAAACAGGAGTAAAGGCGTTAGCGGAGTGGGCTCGAGAAGGACTGGAGGCAAGCAATGTTGCAGAGATGAAATCAGGTAATCTTAATGATGGATAGGATGTGGTGTTTGAAGCTTGTCTTGTTAGCTGAACACATATCACATTAATGTCCGTCTGGCTAGTATTTGCTGTGAAGTTATTTACACATAGATCTATCTGGATGTATTAATGTAAATTCACCAATCGCATAGTCGCTGCAGGGAGCTGAGGGAGTCCGAGTTAGCCAATCACTGGCCTGTGCTTCCTTTATATGCAGCTCCCCACTGGGATTGCAGGCTCTGTAAATTTTTGCTGCTCAGCGTGAGGTTCGAAAGCACTGTGAACAGTGCAGCAATAAAAGCAACTTTTACAAAGGAAAATGAGGTAAAAGATATCCTTATAATAACTACACTGATAGAAAACATGCCCCGAACCCTTACATGAGAGTACAGTGAGGTTGCAGCAGTCTGATTTGTGTATTGCCCTCATTAGTTATTTATTTCACGTGGGGCTCATTAAATTGGATATTGAGCAGCTAAAGTTTTACACAGAGCAATACAACAATGTCTAAAATCACACAGGGCTAGTAGGCTGGGTTAGCATTAAAAATACAGTTAAACTGCTATCAAAATCAGTTTATAACCTCAAGCCACCACTTATACGTTACAGCATGATAATACTTTGATTAACGGAGTTTAACAGACGGTTAAAAGTGAGAGCCAGAGATTATACCCAATAGTATTCCTGAGAGGCAAAGCTGAATAGCCCTCTTAAACTAGTGCTGGGGTCGTGATGTGCTATTAACCTGTGCCCACAGTGCCCGATGCAAGGCAGCATCCAAACATCATGCTGCCTGCTCATTTAAATGATTGCAATGTGCTAAATGCTCTGTGAAGTGACTTGCGCACTTCAGCAGGAGGCTCAAGTTCGTGAGAGGCTAACACCACTTAAAGCTAGCCTGCATCTCTTAAAGGGGAGGTGCATTCTGATTGGGGTAGGTGCTGAAGGAGATTGGGGAAGAGAGCCTGACCTCCAAAAAGAGCGATTAAGAATGCAACAAGGGAAGAGAGCAGGCTCCAAGGATCTCAGATGGTGCACTGGGGGCCTTGGTGCAGGAGGTGGAGAGGAGAGATGCCCTCCTTCCTCAGGGAGCCAGAGGGCCCTCCAAAGAGACATTGTGATAGCACAGGGACTGGATAACCATCAACGTCAATGCCTGCAGTCTAGCCTCGAGTGTCTGGATGCGTTGCCACAAGAAGCCAATGGTCAAGGTCAGTGATTGCAACTTCAAATGCCATATCCCACCAACTGAATTACATACCTCAGATATTGCTCAGTGCACCACACTCCCATCACTCACCTACCAACAATCTCTCTCAATCAGGACTCATACCTAATGTTCATAGCTTCATCTCAGCCTCACATACTTAGTTAGCATTGCTGCAAGCCTCACACCCACATCTCACAGCTTTCACACACTTCCAGCTATTCAATTCTGGCAACATCATCACCCAAAACACATTCCAGCACACTCATTGACACACTTTCCTCTCTCTTGCAGCACAAGGTGAACCATAACTGGAGGCAGCAGGAGCTAACAGTTAGGAGGAGATGGTGCTCACCATTACTGAAGCAGCTGTGACTAAGGTCATGGCCAGCTATGGAAGTGAAACCATTGAAGATGAAGGTAGGATCACACTTAATCCATTTTCTCACATCCCATTTCTCCCTCAAGAGATTCCACAATTTCTCCTGATTTACAAGCTGCAGATACTGCAAGGATGCTGTCAGCCCTTCTCCCCTTGCCTTGTGCCCTCTTCCTTTTAGACACCCGAGAACTGCAATCTAGCCAGGCAGTGATGAAAGAACAGGAAGACAGTGTCTTCAAAACAGTGATGAAGAAGAAGCAGCATCATTTGCTCTCAAGCTCACACCCAGCAGCTCAGATACTGACATTGCACATACTTTAGAGGATAGCTTAGAGGTGGAATCTGCTTGTGGGGCGACACCAAGCATGGGCGGCCAGCAGCCAGGGTGGGGAAATAAGTCTAGCAAAGGTGCCAGCCAGCAGGAGTGTGAGACCACACACAGGTTCTGCAATAGAGAGCTCAGATAATTACTTTGATGGGTGCAGAAGAAGGTTGATGAGCATGTACGCTGAAATGCTTAACGTGTTGACAGCCTGCCAGAAAGCCTATGGTCAGTGCCAAGGAACATGGAGGAGTCTGGTAGCAACTTGGCACAGGGTTCTGTGCAGAGCTTGGAACCCATCCTCTCCAGTATGGAAGTGGTGGCCAATTCGGTGACGACCCACCCATCGATGCAGTACCTGATGACTGATGTCTCAGCTTCCATTGCACCAAGAGCAGAAGCCACACAATGAGTGCTGCAGTGGAAACTCAGACTGAAGTCACAAAAGCTCAGACTGCTACCATTACAACTGCTAATACCAATGTGCAAAGGGCGTTGCAGGATGTCACAGCAGTCCAGCAAAACTGACTTCCAATGCATTGCTAGGATTGATGAGGTGCTGCCCCATCGGAGTGGCAGTGGTACCGATAAGCATGAACTTGCTGTCCTTGAGAGCGTTTGTCCTCCCACCATTGCCACTTCACCAGTGCCCTTTCTGTTGCTGGTCAGCCAGCCCAACCTGTTGTCCCCCATGCCCAAAATGCAGTCTGATGCTGGGCCACTGAGAGACAGAGCTGGTCAGGGTCATTCTACAGGGCCGTCTGCAATCTCCCCCACTGAAAGTCAGTAGCCTTCCACTAGCCAATCACTGGGGGTAGCATTGCATAGGAGTACAAGGACAGGCAAAAGCCCATGGAAAACAGGCATTAAGAGAATGCTCAGGAGTGATAAGTTTACTTTTATATGCAATATTGGATGGTTTGGTTTCTAAGTTTGCTTTGGAATGTTTGTTTGGTGGTGGCTTTTATTTTAACTGTGGCCAATAACATTGTGATCAAAAATAAGGCAGGGACTGTTGGTGAACGAGGACTTGGTGATGTGTTCATTGGTATCAAAGCTGGATCAAGGCGATCACACACAGCCCAGTCAGAAAGGAAACGTGGAATAAAAACAGGATGTGCTGGAAAAACACAGCCAGCCTGGCAGCATCTGTGGAGAGACAAACAGTTAATGTTTTGGGTAAAATCTGACTCTTCTGTTTTTATTTCAGATCTCCAACATCCACAGTATTTTGCTTTTATTTTACAGAAAGGAAAAGTGTTGGTCGCCTCCTCCCCTCCTCCTCCTCAACTGGTTTCCGCACAGCTAGTGGCAAGGGTTGTCCTCACCATGGCACGGTGTGCAGGCCTTGTCTAATCTTGACATAAGTTCTGCCAAGTATAGCAGGGTTCTTCCAGGGCGGTTCCAGGCAGCAGAAGTGTTGTTTAAACACGACAATGGCCTGCTCAATCAGATTTCCTGTAAATGCATGGCTTTCGTTGTACGCTATCCATATGTGTGAGGGTTGAGGACTGGAGTCACAAGCCAGTGGTCAGCCCTTCTTATTCAGTAGCCACCCTCTGGTTTTTGTGATGGCTCATCTCCAGATGCTCCAGTGGGCTTCTGCAGAATGAAGGCATCATGACTCCTGCTAGGATACTGGGCATTGACCTACATGATTCACTGAGTACGGTTATACAGCAGCTGGATGTTGGGGGGGTGGAATCCCTTTCAGTTCCAATATATCTCAGAATTGACATGTGACACCCACAGAGCAATGTATGTTTGATCAATGGCACCCGGCAACAGCAATCCTCTCAAATCCACTCTCTGGCAAGTGGGATAGAAATGTATTCAGCTCTCCGGGTATACCAAGGTTCACGACTTGCCTTATATCCCAGTGGACATCAAAGTGGGAGATACGGAAAATAGCACCTTCTCCAGTCTGGAAGGAATCATCATAAAAGTTGATGGTTATGGTGACCATTAAAGACACTTGCAATGCTGTCCGCACATTGCTCTGAAAATGTAGTTATGGCTGCAGCAGGTGGCAGATTTCATTGAGGATATCCGTAGTGAAGCAGAGATATCTGACACGCTGTTTTTCACTGAGGTTCAGGCAGGAGAACATCCTGAGTGGATATGGCCTCCTGGTGAGAGCTCTTTTCCCACTCCACTCACTCAGCAGCTTGAGCTGGATCACCTCTGCTTATTCTCCCTGTCATGCTGCAGTCCAGAGGGATGCAAACTACTGCACCCATGCCTGACAGCAAGTGGTCTGTGCAGGATTCTTGAAGTCAGGACCAAGCCCTTCAGCACATGCCACACCGCTCCTGTAGTAACTAATGCTCAGCAAGAATAATACAAACCATCAAGCACATCTATAAACTCAGCACATGTAAGTATAAACCAATCAGCAACTAACCTGAAAGTAGCTGAAGATTCCTTCAAATAGCACTATTAGGGGGTCCTTCCTGCTGCTGAATTCATGTTTGGCTCTGTGAGGTTAAGAGATGGCATTAGCTGGAGTTTTGAGCATTGCACAGTGGTCCACCTCATGATCTGTCTACTCTACAAGCTCCCTGCACCTGCACTAACATCCAACCCAAGGTGGCCTTCAGCACTGCTTGCACCAGAAGTATTTGTGCCTGGTGAATGCCATTTTGGAACCAAAACTGTCCCAGTAATACCTAAAATATGGACACGAAGCAAATGATATTTGCAGCATTCCCCATAAGGTACACCACAGGGTATCCAATCTGCAGTCTTGAGGCCACATGGCAATTCTACCAGGCAGCTCAATCATGTTTGTGTCAGTGTTTTTTATTCATTGATTTGATCTGTTTGAACCTGTGAGCCTGGAGTTTGAAAGACCTGTTCTTGGCAACATTGCCTCATGGCTCACACAGATAAAAGCCTTGACACCCTCACTATAGTGGGGATTTTTTTTGATGCACCTCTACTGGCACAAGTCTTCATGAGAAACTGGTTATGGATCAGAGATAGGACTATAACATGTGCTTGCCACTGGTAAGGCTCTATGCTGACACCAGGGTCTGTGAAATTGCCACTTACATGTTTCATTAATATGGAAAGCAATCCATTTTAATATATTATTAATGGCAACCTACAGTACATACCACAGTCTACCTGCTTATACTTGACAATATACTTGATAAGAAATATTGAGTGTAGCAGGTTTTCAAAAATGCACAATTTGCTGTGAAACTCAAACTATTGTCAAGGGCGTTTTTTAAAGAATTTTTTTTGATGATGTTAGCTGAGGAAGAAATGTTAGCCATGATAACTCGCTGCCCTTGCTTGAGTAGTTCCAGTGGAAGTTGAGCATCCACTTGAACAGGAAGAGAGAAGTTCAATTTAAGGTCTCAACCAAAGGGCAATGTCTCCAAGACTGCAGCACCTTCTCAAGTGTTACATCCTAGAGCAG
The DNA here is from genome assembly GCF_964194155.1 of Cetorhinus maximus. Classification (NCBI taxonomy): domain Eukaryota; kingdom Metazoa; phylum Chordata; class Chondrichthyes; order Lamniformes; family Cetorhinidae; genus Cetorhinus; species Cetorhinus maximus. The sequence goes on along the minus strand of NC_135890.1, from coordinate 50,239,357 downwards.
CAATCCACAGCTAGATTGTTGTTCCTGATCGATGAAGTTGCACTTGTCAAACTGGTGCATGATTTGCAACCCAGAGGTCCTTATTTACAATCACATCATAGCAACTGAATTTTTAAAAAGTCTGTCAATGTCTTATTAATTACATTGTTAAGGTTTAATGACAACTACATTGTTAAACAGGTGATGGATATTTGTACACCTACAAATGGGGATAGTAACAAAAGAGTAACAAAAGAGTTACAAATGGGGATAGATTTAAAGGAGTTACATCTTCTTACTCAAAAGATTTACAAATGGGGATATCTGAGGCACTGGGGGTTCGGAATAGTGTTGACTGTGAACTAAGCCAATAAACTCTCTCCAGCAAAGAAAGGTGCTGTGTCTTAGATTTAACTTCACCAACTGGCGTGGACCCAGGTAACAGCTGCCACCAAAAGTTACCAAGGTAGATGCCAGATCATGGCAAAAACTCAACTGATCCACTAATGTCCTTCAGGACAAGGAACCTGCCCCTCTTTCCTGGTCTGGCCTCCATATGACTTTGGTCCCACACTACTGTATTTGATTCTTAATAGTCTCAGGACAGCTAGGGACGGGTAATAAATACTGCCTATGAAGAATAATATTGCCAGGGGTCGTAAAAGTATTAGGACAGTTTTAGAAGCCAACAGAGGAGGATTAAAACTTGGAAGGAGAAAATAGAAAATGTGTATAAACTAGCAAGAAACATAAGAACAGATTATAAGGCTCTCTACACATATATTAATAGGAAAAGAGCAGTAAATGGGTCCCTTAGAGGCTGAGACAAGAGAAATTAAAATGGGGAATAAGGAAATGACAGGCACATTAAATTAATATTTTAGGGGGGGATTTTCCGGTCCCAGCCACTGGAAATTCCCATCCAAAGTCAACTGACCTTTTGCTGGTCCACCAAATTTTCTGTCCCACCCGTGACGATTTCTGCGGTGGACAGGACCGGAAAATCCCACCCTTTGTATCTGCTTTCACAGCAAACAATATAAAAAATATAACAGAAGTGATGGGGAACCAAGATTTAATAAGAATGATGAACTTAACTTAATCAGTATTAGTAAAGAAAATGTACCAGAGAAATTAATAGGACTAAAAGCCAACAAATCCCCTGGCCCTGATGAATTACATTCTAGGGTTGTAAAAGAGGTGTCTTCAGAGATAGTGGATGCATTGGTTATGATCTTCCAAACTTCCCCAGATTCCGGAATGGTGCCAATAGATTGGAAGGTAGCAAACATAACACTATTATTTAAGAAAGGAGGGAGAGAGAAAACAGGGAACTATGGGCCAGTTAATCTGACATCAGTCATGAGGAAAATATTGAAATCCATTAGGAATGCCATGATAAAAGCAAAATACAATGGATGCTGGAAATCTGAAATAAGAACGGAAAATGCTGGAAAACCTCAGCAGGTCTGGCAGCATCTGTGCGGAGAGAAACAGAGTTAACATTTTGAGTCTTTATGATTCTTCTTCAGAGCTAAAGAGAAGTAGAAATCTGATGGATTTTATACTGTTTAAGAGGGAGTGGAGCTGGTGGAGCAAAATAGAAGGTCAGGGATAGGTGGGAGCCAAGGAGAGATTGACAAAGATGTCATGGACACAAGGCAAAGGGAGTGTTAATGGTAGTATTAAAAACTAAAGAGGGTGCTGATAGTGGCATGAAGGCAAGAAAGCAGAATGTGCTAACAGCAGAAGAAGAGTCAGTGCTCTGTGAAAGCAAAACATAAAAACAAGTGACAGATAGCCCAGTGTGGGGAGGGGTGTGTGTTGGAGGGGGGGAAGAATAAAAAAATGAACAAATAAATAAAAGAATAAAAGTTTTAATTAATATATGTATATATATATATATATATGTTGAGTTAAAAAGGGGTGAAGATGGAGGAGAGAGTTCATGATCTAAAATTGTTGAATTCAATATTCAGTCCGGAAGGCTGTAAAGTGCCTATTCGGAAGATGAGGTGCTGTTCCTCCAGTTTGCGTTGAGCTTCACTGGAACAATGCAGCAAGCCAAGGACGGACATGTGGGCATGAGAGCAGGGTGGAGTGTTGAAATGGCAAGTGACAGGGAGGTCTGGGTAATGCTTGTGGACAGAACGAAGGTGTTCTGCAAAGCGATCACCCATTTTGCGTTTGGTCTCTCCAATGTAGAGGAAATCGCGTTGGGAGCAACGAATGCAGTTGAGGGAAGTGCAAGGGAAATGCTGCTTCACTTGAAAGGAGTGTTTGGGCGGTGAGGAGAGGGGAAGTAAAGGGGCAGGTGTTGCACCTTCTGCAGTTGCATGGGAAGGTGCCGTGGGAGGGGGTGAGGTGTAGGGGGTGATGGAGGAGTGGACCAGGGTGTCCTGGAGGGAACGATCCCTGCGGAATCCCGCTGGGGGGGTGAAGGGAAGATGTGTTTGGTGGTGGCATCATGCTGGAGTTGGCGGAAATGGTGCAGGATGATCCTTTGAATGCGGAGGCTGGTAGGGTGATAGGTGAGGACAAGGGGGACCCTATCATGTTTCTTGGAGGGAGAAGAAGGTGTGAGGGCGGATGCGTGGGAAATGGACTGGACACGGTTCTGCAGTCCCCACAGACCTGTTTCCCATCTGACTGGAAGCTAAGCCTGTCAATTAGGCTGGCTTCCTTGGGGGGGGTAACAGGTTAAATGATTAGGCAAGAAGGTGGCAGATGGAATGAAATGTGGCGCAATGTGAGGTTATTCACCTTGGTTGGAAGAAGACAGAATTTTTTTTAAATGCTGGAAACTATTAAATGCTGATGTTCAGAGGGAATTGGGCCTTGGACACGAAGCATAGAAATTTAACATTGCAGGTACAGCAAGCGGTTAGGAAGCCAAATGGAATGTTAGCCTTCATTGCAAGTGGCTTGCAGCATAAGAGTAAGGAAGTCTTACCGCAATTGTATAGCACTTTGGTGAGATCACACCTGGAATTCTGTGAATACCTTGATCTCCATAGCTATTGAAGATTTCCTTGCCTTAGAGGCAGTGCAATTAAGGTTCACTAGATTGATTCCTATGGAGACAGATTAGAAGAATGCAACTTAATCTCACTGAATCATATAAGATTCTGAAAGGGCTTGACAGGGTAGATGCTGGGAGCCTGTCTCCCCTCACTGGAGAGTCTAGATCTAAGCGACATAGTCTTGGGATAAGGAGTCAGTTATTTAGAACGGAGATGAGGAGAAACTTCTTCAATCTGAAAGTTCTGAATCATTGAAATTCTCTATCCAGAGAACTGTGAATGCTCAGTGGTTGAATATATTTAAGGCTAAGATCAATAGATTTTTGGACTCTTAGGGAATCAAGGGGTATGGGGAATGAGTGGGAAAGGGAATTCAAGTCAAAGCTCAGCCATGATCTAATTGAGTGGTGGAGCAGGCTCATAGGGCTGTATTGCCTACTCCTGCTCCTATTTCTTATGTCCTTGGATAACAGAAGAAAGGTAATTTGCCGCTCCAGCAGGGCAGTATCCAGGTTACCTCTGGACTGAGATTATATCATCAAAAACATAATTTGATCTGCCTCTCTGTCTCCATATTCTCAATTATTTTTACATTCCCTGGCAGCAAATTGCAATAGTTAGCTGCCTTCTTTGCCTGCAGAAACATTATGTCGAGCTTGCGTTTTGCGCACAATGTGCTGAAAAGCGGGTATCCAAGAAAATCAAAACAAGCGATTGCCATAGCAGTCGAAACCATGATTGTTTGAAATCAGATATGTGTATGCTTTTTAAAAATGAAATTGGGCTCGAGCCAAAATTCGGGAAAGGTACATCTCGATAGCATTAGTTTTTTAATGTTATACATTGATTTGGCTCTAAAACAGGAGCCATGACCATGAACATCCAAGACAAGTTGCCAAAAACATAAATTCAAGCTTCACTCTGTCCAGTCTTTCTTAATAAATGGTTCACTTCTAGGACACAGCGACGCTCAGATTTACGCTTTTAAAGAAATAATATACTAGTTGGGTAGAGTTGCTGTGTTGATATATTATGGAGTGGCGGTGATATTTATCATTTAAACCGTAACCTTTAGATCTTTACTTGGGAAAAAAAAGCCTTGATTCTGAAGGCCAAAAATCCTGCAGAAACATAGCTTGCATTAACAGTCCTTAAAAATCGTTTTGCCATGTTACTCTTCTGTAAGACTGCTTGTACTGTACTGCTTAAGTACTGTAAGCTAAAACCACTCTACAAAAAGTGTGGGCTTTCTGAATATAAAGCAATCCTTTGGAAAATGGAAGATTCATGAACGAGAGACTATAGGAGTCCATTATCAATGAGAAACTTAACTGGGCACATTGTATTGTTTCTCATTGCCACACAGTGTGCACTGACTATCAGACTACAACCATCATTAGAATTAGAAAAAGAGTCTGAGAAGAGTTATTTTAGAGTACTTGAACATTGTCAAAAAGTCTTAACATAATTATTTTCCCATTGATACTGAGCATCTTATAAAACTGTGTGACACTTACTATTTATTTCTGTGACAAATGAGCTGATTGTAGCAAAAGATTTGTATCTAATCGCATCTTTCACAATTTTGCAAATTACTTTAAACCAATGAAGTGCTTTTGAAGTATAGTCACTGTTAGAATATAGAAAATGTGACAGCCAATTTGCACACAGTGAGTCCCATAAACAACAATGAGATCCCAGACCTGAATAAATCTGATTTGGTGATTTTGATTGGGGGATAAATATAGGCAGGGAAACTGGAGAACTCCCCTAACCAAGTGAAGGAAGAGAGGGGTGAAAGTTATAAATACAATTGGTAACATTTTCCATTTTAAGGTTAAACCAAGAAATGGCACTGACACAATCATCTATGTATCCTCACCTTCACATAGTCCATCTCCCACTCTTCCCTTCATTTCGTCTACCTCTATCTCCATTTCTGGGGATAGGCTGTCAACCAATATTCACTATAAACCCACTAACTCCCACAGCTACTTTGACTACAGTTCCTGCCAACCCCACTTCCAATAAGAATTCTATTTCATTTCCCCAGTTATTCTCTCTCTGCTGTATCTTTTCCGATGATACCACTTTCCATACCAGTGCTTCCAATTGTCTTCATAAGAACATAAGAAATAGGAGCAGGAGTAGGCCATTCTGTCCCTCAAGCCTGCCCCACCATTCAATAAGATCATGGTTGATCTGCCCCGGGCCTCAGCTCCTCTTTTGTGCCAGCTTCTCATAACCCTCAACTCCCCAATATTTCAAAAATCTATCTACCACCCTCTTTAAATACTTTCAGTGATCTAGCCTCCACAACAGAGAATTCCAGACATTCCCTACCCTCTGAGAGAAGAAATTCCTTCAGCATCTCAGTTTTAAACAGGTGCCCCCTTATTCTGTACTACGTCCCCCAGTTCGAGATTCCCCCACTAGTGGAAACATCTTCTCAACGTCTACCCTGTCAAGCCCCCTCAGAACCTTGTACATTTCAATAAGATCACCCCTCATTCTTCTAAAACTGAGGGTTTCCCTGTGCCATGGTTTGCAGGGTCTTAACTGTGTCCATCACAATTCCCACACTCCTAATCTCACCCTTTCCCCTCCCTCCCGGGTTCCCCTTGTCCTCGCCTTCCCCCTGCCAGCCTCTGTATTCATCAGATCATCCCCAGCCCTTTCTGCCAGTGTTTGCCATCACAAAAAAATCGGCCCCTCTCCTTTCAACATTTTGAAGGGACAGTTCCCTCCACGACACCCTGGTCCACTCTTCAATCATTCCCAATATCTGCTCCCTTTCCCTTGCAAGTACAGGGGATGCAACACCTGCCTTCACCTCCTCACTTCCCACCATCCAGGGCTTCGAAACACTCCTTACAGGTGACACAGTGATTTACTTACCTTCTTCAGATTTGCTATTTTGTGTTAACTGCTCCACACTGGGGAGACTAAATGCAGATTGCACAAATGCTTTGCTGATCACCTCCATTCAGTTTGCAAATGTGACCCTAAGCTTCTGCTCGTTTTCCTGTTTAATTCTTTACCCTACTCAGTCCTTCACATCCAACACTGTTCCAATGAAGTCAATGCAAACTTGAGGAACAGGGCTTCACTTTCTGGTTCAGAACTCTACAGTCCTGTGGCCTCATTGGTGCTACCTGTTTCTGTTGATGACATTGTTTTCTCAGTCAGCAGGGGCTGGTAATGGCTTTGCAGCAATCATTTACATCTTCCTCAGGACCCATCTTTTGTCTTTTTGCTTGTCACATTACCACCCCCTTTTGTGTTGCACCATCATCCCTTTTGTTATGTTATCAATCTTGCCCTATCACAATCTTTGTTCTTTCTTTCAACTCCATCCACCTTTCGCCTGGCTCTGGACTTGCTTAAAAACTGTTAAATCTCTAACCTCCTTTCCATTCCATTCAGATAAAAGGTTAGCAATCTGAAATGCTGGGCTGAATTTTACTGCCCGGAGTGGTGGCGGCCAAGACAGTGGAGGCTCGTCAAATGTGAGGGAACTATTTTTTTAATTCTTTCACAGGGTGTGGGCATCGCTGGCTAGGCCAGCATTTGTTGCCCATCCCTAGTGGTGGTGAGCTGCCTTCTTGAACCACTGAAGTCTATGTGGCGTAGGAAGTTAGGAAGGGAGTTCCAGGATTTTCAACTGGCTACAGTGAAGGAACAGCCACAGGGCAGAATTTTACATCCCAGCTTTGGTGGGGATGGCGCCGTAAAATGCGGCGAGCCATTATAAATCCCATTGACGACAGCGGGAATGTAAAATCCCGCTGTCGTAAAATTCTGCCCATACAGTTCGACATCAGGATGATATGTAACTTGGAGGAGAACTTGCAGATGGTGGTGTTCCCATGTGTCTGCTGCCCTTCAAGGTGGGAGAGGTTGCAGGTTTGAAAGATGCTGTTGAAGGAGCCTTGGTGAGAAGCTTCATGGCCCAATGAGGGGCCTACAGGGAGGAAAAGCAACCCCCACAGTCCCAATGCTCCCCGGAGAACTTTCCCCTCTGATTAGTGGGGCCCACCAGCCTCGGACACCCTATCTTTTTATTTGAAATTTCCTGTCCGAGGAACCCAACATGGAGGCACCATCACAATATCAGGCCTGCCTCAGCAATGAGGAGGCTGCCTTTGGTAAAATCGCCAAGTGAGAGCTTGGGAAAACCCGGCCTGTTAACTCTGTTTGTCTCTCCACAGATGCTGCCTGATCTACTGAGTGTATCCAGCATTTTCTTTTTAGTAGCTCATTTGCAACAAAACAGTCATTTGCTGTCTTTTCTTGTGTGTGTGTGTATTGTTATGATCTGATTAGGAACCATAAAGTTTAAAGAGAAATCAGAACACCTCATTTTAACCAATAGAACTACACCACAAGATTTCACCTTTTTTAAACAAAACACAAAGTTTATTGTATATGAAGGAATTAAACAAAATGAGCACAATTAACTTAACAATGTGGTTTATAACTATATATGTTATGCACTCAGGTTTACTTCTTACTTCCCCCAAGAATTCTCTGATAGGAATCTTAAAGCTATTTACTTCTGTAGGGATCACCCATAAGTATGCCATAATGCTCCAGAGGATTCTCCTCAATTCCAGCTATTCTCAGAGGTAAAACTTCCATTTACCAACTCTTGACTGTGGATACCTTAGCCCCTTGTCCTGGTTACCTTTTCAATACTTTCAAGCTAATCTGCTTGTTACTTTCTTTGACACAAGGCTCTGTGGAGGACCACTGTAGATTCTTCCACTAGTTTCAGACTAAACAATCTTCCAATTTCTGTTTCCACACAAAATTCAAACTGAGATTAAGCCTCACCCACATCCCACACAGTCAATGATGAAGTTAGCATTTTACTCTGCCTACATTGCAGGTCTACCTAACTATCATTTACTTCTCTCAGTGAGCTGCAAACTACACAAGGTCCAAACTGCAACTAAAAACTCTCCAAGCAAACACTCAGATAAATTGATACCAGAAATCTACCCTAGGCTCCACCAAACCCCATAATGACACAGCCTGCTTTAGGCTGTTCTCAAACTGACCTTCAGGTTAATTATCTCTCATTAACAATTTATTTTTTTGATCTGATGAAGTAAATGGGTTTTACAATCTTTCAGGATTCACTGAATGCTTTTTTAATATAGTTCTAATTCCCAGAACGAAAAACATTTCTCTGGACTGTCATCACTGCAAGATTTACAGAAATCATGGGCAGAATTTTGCCCTTGGCATGCAGGATTGGCAGGGGTGGGCGGGGGTGGTCGGGAAGCTGACCTTCACGCGTGATCGACAGCACGCCACGATTTCACGCTATACGCGAATGGCAGCGCTTAGCGCTACCTGTGCGGGCAGGGGGAAGAGGGCAAGCAGAACCAGCGTGAACTTTGTGCATGTGTGTGAGAGAGCACTGAATAATCTCCCTGAGGCATGGAGCTGCCTCAGGGAGATGAAGAGATATTTTAAAAAATAATAAAGAGCAGAAAAATGTAATAAAACATGTCCCCTCATGAGACTCTGTCACATGAGCAGGGACATGTTTTCAATTAAAAAATAAAGTTTTTATTTTATTTTTATTTGCTTTTGGAAACCTCATCCTACTGGATGAAATGTATTCCTGGCTATTGAGTGAGGCAAGAGAGGAGATAGCAGAGGCGCCAGCAATAATTTTCAGTACCTCTCTGGCCACAGGAGAGGTGCCAGAGGACTGGGGGACAGCCAATGTGGTACCGTTATTCAAGAAGGGAGGAAGGGATAAACCAGGGAACTACAGGCCAGTCAGTCAGTGGCGGGGAAACTATTGGAAGCAATTCTGATGGACAGAATTAATCTACACTTGGAGAGGCAGGGATTAATCAAGGACAGTCAACATGGTTTTGTTAAGGGGAGGTCATGTCTGACCAATTTGAATGAATTTTTTGAAGAGGTGACCAGGTGTGTAGATGAGGGCAATGCATTTGACGTTGTCTACTTGGACTTCAACAAGGTTTTTGATAAGGTCCCGCATTGGAGACGGATAACGAAGGTAAGAGCCCTTGGGATCCAAGGCAAATTGGCAAATTGGATCCAGAATTGGCTGAGTGTCAGGAAGCAGAGGGTGATGGTCAAGGTGTGCTTTTGTGACTGAATGCCTGTGTCCAGTGGGGTTCCACAGGGATCGGTGTTGGGTCCCTTGCTGTTTGTGGTATATATAAACGATTTAGACTTGAATGTAGGGGGGTTGATCAGTAAGTTCGTGGATGACACGAAAATTGGTGTGGTGGTAAATTGTGAGGAGGATAGCCTTAGATTACGGGAGGATATAGACGGGCTGGTCAGATGGGCTGATCAGTGGCAAATGGAATTTAATCGGGATAAGTGTGAGGCGATGCACTTGGGCAGGACAAACAAGGCACTGGAATACACGATGAATGGTAGGACCTGGGAAGTACCGAGGATCAGAGGGACATTGGCGTGCATGTCCACCGGTCCCATAAAGTAGAGAGACAGGTAGATAAGGTAGTTAAGAAGGCATACGGGATACTTACCCTTATTAGCCGAGGCATAGAATATAAGAGCAGAGAAGTTATGCTGGAACTGTATAAAACGGTGGTTAGGCCACAGCTAGAGTATTGCGTGCAGTTCTGGAATCCGCATTATAGGAAGGATGTGATTGCACTAGAGAGAGTGCAGAGGAGATTTACCAGGATGTTACCTGGGCTGTAGAGTTTTAGTTATGAAGAGAGATTGAATAGACTGGGATTATTTTCTCTGGAGCAGAGGAGATTGAGGGGGGGCATGACTGAGGTGTATAAAATTATGAGGGGCATAGATAGGAAGTAACTTTTCCCCTTGGTGGAGGGATCAATAACCAGGGGGCATAGATTTAAGGTAAGGGGCAGGAGGTTTAGAGGGGATGTGAGGAAGAATTTTTTCACCCAGAGGGTGGTGGGAATCTGGAACTCACTGCCTGAAAGGGTGGTAGAGGCAGAAACCCTCGTAACATTTAAGAAGTATTTGGATGTGCACTTGCGATGCCATGGTATACAAGGCTATGGGCTTAGTGCTGGAAAATGGGATGAGAATAATTAGGTGCTTGTTTGACTGGCACAAACTCGATGGGCTGTAGGGGCCTTTTTCTGTGCTGTAGACCTCTATGACTCTATGACTCTATCCTGTGGATGAGATTTCCAAAAAAATGCCAAGGCCGCTTAGCCATTTCGCCTGCCTGCCAACCGTTAGGTTGAATAGGCAGTGAAAAATTAATATTAATTGATAACTTCATGGCCTTAGTAAGCCTGTTAATTACCAGTGAGCGTGCTGCCGGCTCTGGCACGTGACTGCCGACCAAACAACCACGCGACTGTGTGTTAACATCGGCACGCTTGGCCGCCGTCATTGCGCATCAGTTCACGCTCGGTCGGGTCAGGCGTGCGCCTACCCGCTGAGCTAAAAGTTCTGGCCCATGTCTCTAGCTCTTTAGCTCAGTAAACCCACCTGCTTTTTATAGCTCTATCTCTCCTAATCTGATTTTATTAAATAAACACGAGCCATCCTTTTTCTCCTCTCTGGCAATCTCTAAAGCCCAGCATTTTAATTACCTTATCTTCACAACTCCAACCTTATAGTTGTTTGGTAGTACAGAACTTGAATATTGCTGAATGAAGGCATTTTGTCAAAGCTTTTCGTCTTGCACTCATCAGAACAATCGCAAGAACATCAATGTCAGGGCAAGCAACAACTTTATACATTATGAGAAGACAGTGCTGATTGGTTGGCAAGTGGACTCTGATTGGTAGAGGTGTTGCCATGAGGAATGCGCCAGTTAATGGTGACTAACAGTTAACTGCCAAGTATTGTTTCAAATTTAAACCAGGCAGCTTGACTCAGATTGCACAAGGCATTGCCCTAAGGAATGAACCAACGAATGGCTATTGCTTATTTTGTTTAGCTGAAACAGGCACAATGTGTGTACATGTTCTCTCTGTCTGCAAAGTACAGGGCCCTGTGTATTAATATATGTAACTTCCAGTACACACAAATATGCCCCACTGTGAGCCCAACTGACAATCTTAAATTGGTTAAATTTTTAGCACACTGGGCATTATTTAGCAAATGCTGTCCAATAGAAAAATCACATCTATTGTTCGACACTTTATTTTGAGTTTTGCAAGCAGGGTTGGTTGGGTGCTGTCAGTACCTTGCCTATTGTGAACAGTGGAAGGGGCATACTGTTTGATACGATCTTCCAGCCTTTAGGACATATGGCCTACATGCCTAGCATCACACTGGTACTGAAATTCATATACCACAGTACTCATTTGTGTGATAGGCACATCCTGTTAGTGGCAAATACCACTCATGTTGCTACTGCATTCTAGCAGCTTGAAACAGCTAGCTTCACCTGTTGCTCAAAGTTTTGAATTACCTTGCCCTTCCAGGCTAATCTGGGGTAGAACTGGATACTTTTCACAGTCAAAAGTGACAGCCTTATGCCCATTCATGAGTTTATGTGATATATAGCACAAAATGATCTGATCAGGGGAGCTATTATCTCGCAGGTTGTCTTTGATGTGCCCTATTTCAGCTTGGATGGTGAGCAAATGGCTTGGGCTCTATTTACGAGGTTGCCGATAAGGCCAATTTTACACTGTGTGGAACTACAAGAATCCCAATGAAGGTAGGCTTGTGGTAGACCATTGTAGAGAATCCCTGGCAGTTTCTCAACTAGTACATCAAGGAAAGAGAGTTCATTTGACTGCTCAATTTCATAGGTGAATTAGAGCGCAGGATCGAGCCCATGAAGATAAGTAATACTCAACTTTAATCTTCCCAGAACTAAAAATTACCTCTAAAATATTAACATGAACTATGAACTAGTTATTCACAATAGCATGGCGTCATGTGCTATTTCCCCTTTCCCTTATTCGATTCTTATTTAAATGCTGTTCCTCTGTAATGTCTTAAGTTCTGAAGAAGGCTTTATACCAGAAATTTCAGCTGACTTGAGCTTTTCCAGAAAAGATGCTGTCAGACCTGCTGAGTTCATTCCATGTGTTGATCCCTCTCTTTAAATTTCTTGATACCAACCCTAAATTTTCCTTTTACTAGTTTAACCTGTGATCCTTTGTCTTATTATTTACATTAATTTGTAAACAATGTTACCTTTCCATACTGTTGCAATCTTATACAGTTTTATATTTTTATAGCTTCACCTCTTAAACATGTCCTTTCAAGGCTGAAGAGCCTCGGTTTCCCCCAGTCCTTCCTCATAAACTGACACCGTCAAGATGGAATGCTTTCTTAAAAATAAAATACTGCAGATGCTGGAGATCTGAAATAAAAACGGAAAGTGCTGGAAAACCTCAGCAGGTCTGGCAGCATCTGTGGAGAGAGAAACAGGGTTAATGTTTTGAGTCAAATATGACTCTTCTTCGGACTGACAAAGAGTCACGTTGGACTCAAAACGCTAACTCTGTTTCCCTCTCCACAGATGTTGGAGTCTTTCTTTGCTGCTCTTCTTTCACTGCATCTTGGGATTGCCTGTTTCTCGTATCTCATGAACAGAGCCGGACACAGTGCTCAATACAGTGTCAGATGCGATCACTGTATAGTTGCATCATGACTTTGTCCGACTTGTCTTCTATTAATTTGGCCATACAGTTCAATATTATATTGACTTTGTTGATTGCCACTCTGTATTGATAGAAGGATGAGAGAGGAGATAAAGAAACATTTTTATGCCCAGAGGTTGGTAGGGCACTGGAACTCACCACCTGACTGACAGATTTTTGACAGAGTTTTGGTCTTTCAGGGAATCAAGGGGCATGAGGAGTGGGCGGGAAAGTGGAGTTGAAGCCGTAGATCAGACATGATCGCGTTGAATGGCAGAGCAGGTTTGACAGGCAGCACGGTCTACTCCTGCTCCTGTTTCATATGTTCTTAAAAAGCACTTGAATGTCTACTTGAAGAGCTACAACCTGCAGGGCTAGGGATCTCGTCCAGGAAGATGGGATTGGGCTGCCTAGTTCTTTGTCAATCAGATGGGTTGAATGGCTTCCTCCTGTGTCGATTGCTATCAGTGAGGTATGTGGAATGTTGAACTTCATCCTTAACAGTTTCGACAACATTCACAGAGAATGCATGGTCACCTATTATTTTTCCTTCCCATTATTAATTCTCAACATTTCTCTGCTTTAGCTTTAATCTGCCATCATCCTGCTCACGTGCCTCTTTTCTGCAGCTCAATCTATCATTTGTGAGTTGTCTTTCAAATTGAAATCCCCCTCTTAGTTTAGTATTATCTGCAAACCTAAGCAATTTGCATGAAGTTTCCAAACCTAAGTCTTTGATATAAATTAGAAACAGTCATTTGGCAGAATCGTCCCAGATTTGTACTAAGTACGGTAGGGGGCTAGAAAACGAATGTTTTACCCGCTGGCCGCAATGGCGGCTTTTCAAGCCGTATTGTCCCAATCCCGCCTCATTAATCATACATTCCTGTGAAACATGCCATTTCGATTGTGGGCTGGCTCTCATTTGCATGGCAGCCATCACCTCACTTCTTCCTCACCCCGGGTGCCAGATTTAAAGTGCAGTCATGCACACACCTCTCAGTGCGTCCAGCCCAGGACTGCTGCACAGAAGACATGGCCCCGAAAGGCAAGAAAACTGCAGCCCCCTGATTCCGTGATGCATCCTTGGGTTGCCTTCTGGACACCATGGAGGCCCGCTGTGATTTACCCTCGCTCTGGCCACAGGAGGCCCATCAGTGTCACCCCTCCAGCTTGGGAAGTGACGGCAGAATGGTCAGTGCCAAAGCTGCACAGAAGAGTTCGGCCAGAAGAGGGTAAGGCAACTATCTCATCACTCTAAACTCACACGCTCACAAGGCCATCACACATTCAATGGCATCTCACTCACTGCCAGCTTAAGACACATCACCAACCACTCTCTCACATACACCCTCACATATCCATCTGACCTCATCTCCTCAGGAAATTGCCCCCTCAGTCCTCACCATCTTGAGGCCACTTGCACAGATCAACGTGTCACCACACACACCCTGGGATACCTCAAGCAAGCCATAGCCCTGCAGCCATTGAAAAGCCACCCCCGACTTACGCTGGTCTCGTAAGTAGAGATCTGCCCGTGAGCCCCCTAAAAGTGATGTGGTGCTGCCTGCTAAGCTTGGCACTGATGACTGTGAGTGCTGCCTGAAACAAGGTGGGCAAACAAACCTCGAAGTCCTGGTGAAGTGCAGCTCGCCAGGTGAAAGTCGCTTTTGTTTAGTTGTGAAACGCATCGGCAGTGCTCGGATAATCCAGCACGGGGGGATGATTCTGGTGAGCTGGGCTTATGATGATTTGCAGATATATTACAATGAAGTTCCCAACGCGCAGAGGTGGGGAATGTGGCCTGCCATTGAAGGGCAGGGAGGACAATTGCAAACGTGTTTCATGACGGTGTGAAACCAATTTTTGGCCTTCCTGCCATATTGTCCACTTATGCCCACCATGATGCCTGATGCCAAGGGCACACAAAATTCTGTCCATTGTCTCAACATCAAACCCTGGGGCATCCCACATTGTTTTTCCTCGAACCTCATCCTTTAACAAGGTTTCTAACTACCAGCCAATTTAGTACACATGCCCAAGAGAATCCCCATTGTTTTGGGCTTAGCTACTGTAGCAGCCTTTAATGCACAACTTTATCGAATGTCTTCTGGGAGTAAAATACAGTGTAGGGCTTACCACAGTCCCCCTTGGGATGTCACTTCCTCAAGGGAATCAAGGAGTTTGGTCAGGCAACATTCTGAATCCAGAATGTGCTGTTACTTAAATCATTATTGTATTAATGGTCTTGAGTATACCCCTCATAGCCAATTCCACTGATTTTACACATGATTGAACTGACGCTAATGAATCCGTAGTTAACTGTGTTGGATTTATCACTGTTTTAAAATATGGCAGCTAGGTTGGTCTATTTCTGACATATTTCTGCCTCCCCAGTGTCCATTGACTGCCACATACTAATTTGACAATAATTAAAAATCACTTCTTGATTGTTTTGGTGGTGCTGGTCGAGGAATAAATGTTGGCCAGAATAACTGCCTGATTATCCTGAAATTGTGCCAAGGGATGTTTTAAACCCAGAGCACACAGAGTATTTGGCTTACCACATCATTTGAAAGACAGCCATACTGACCACACATCACTCCTTGGTATTGTAATGAAGTGTCAGTTTAGGTGATGTGTTCTAGACCTGGAATGTCAGTGGCATAGAAAATAATGGGAGTAGTTAGGGGAACCCATAACCTTCTCATTCAGAGTCAATAGTGCCACCGATTGACCAATGCTGTCACTTAATTGGAATATTTTACAAATCATGAAATGTAGTAATATTGTGCTTAACTAGGGTGTAAAAAATTAATGGTAGTTTGGTTGATATAAAAGGATCAATAACTCTTGCCCCATGATTATTTAGCATACCAAAAATATGAATAATTATGGGGTAAAAGTGGGGGAGAAAATAAATACAATAATTATCACTAAAGAAAAAGTACTAGCGAAACTAGTGGGGCTAAAGGCCGATAAGTCACCTGGACCTGATGGGTTGCATCCTAGGATATTAAAGGAAATAGCTGCTGAGATAGTGGATGCACTGGTAGTAATCTTGCAAGAATCCTTGGATTCTCGAAAAGTCCCAGAGGATTGGAAAACTGCCAATGTAACACCCTTATTCAAAAAGGGAGGGAGACAAAAAACAGGTAACTATAGGCCAGTTAGTTTAACGTCAATCATTGGGAAAATGTTGGAGTCGATTATAAAGGATGTAATAGCAGAGCATTTAGAAATGCATAATCTAATCAAGCAGAGTCAGCATGGCTTCATGAAGGGGAAATCATGCCTGACAAATTTATTAGAATTCCTTGAGGAGGTAACACGCAGGATTGATAAATGGGAACCAGTAGATGTAATATATTTGAATTTCCAAAAGGCATTCGATAAGGTACCACACATAAGGCTACTTAATAAGATAAGAGCCCATGATGTTGGGGGTGGTATTTTAGCATGGATAGAGGACTGGCTAACTATTAGACAACAGAGAGTTGTGATACGGGGGTGCATTTTCAGGGTAGATGCTGAGAGGTTGTGGGAGAGTCTAGGACCAGAGGGCTTAATCTCAGAGTAAAGGGGTGCCCATTTAAAACAGAGATGAGAAGGAATTTCTTCTCTCAGAAGTTAGTCAATCTGTGGAATTCTTTACCGCAGTGGACTGTAGATGTTGGATCATTAAGTATATTCAAGGCTGAGATAGATAGATTTTTAAACAGGAAGAGAATCAAGGATTATGGGGAAAAGACAGGAAAGTGGAGTTGAGGATTATCAGATCAGCCATGATCTCATTGAATGGCAGAGCAGACTCGATGGGCCGAATGGCCTACTTCTGCTCCTACGTCTTATGGTCTTGCCTTCCTCTATTCCCATCTGATCCTGATTCTCATGCTCAGTTAATCCACAGTCCTTTTTGTTTAAACATTATTATTTTGTCCTTGATTTGGATATGTGTCATATTTCATTATATCTTAGATTGCTTTTTGCTTTTCATTCATTTTCAATATTGAAATATGTATTAGACAAATGTATTAAATAGTCATATGTTGATACATATTTTGCATATTTTGTTGAGACAAAGTCAATAAAATCTAAATTTATTAAAAAGTAATTATTGTATTTGAATGTTCGTAGATCACGTTATGTAGAATACGTAATGGTCCTAATTATACGTTTGTGTTGCTGACTCTGTGATGATTGTTTACTCAAAACGAAATGGCCACATCTGCTGCTATGGCAACAGTAATTGCTTTTTGACTATGTTTGTTAAAATGAACGGCTGTGAAGGATTTCTTACACAATTCTGAAAAATAGCATCTGTGGATTTAAAAAGGGAAAGATACAATAACACCTATTCAGCAGCAGCAGGCATGGTTACGTAACCTCACCCCAAGGGAGTTGACAGTGCTGCCCATGTTGGAGCAGCCATTACTGAGACCAGCAGTGAGGCTGAAGCCATAGCAACGAATGGTATGTTCCTACCTAATCCACCTTCTGACATCCCACATTCCCCACTTTCACCCCTGATCCCATAATCTATTCTGAATCCCAAGTTGCAGATGGTATAAGCATGCACCTCTTGCTTTTCCCTCACTTCCCTATCCTTGGATCTTTATCCTGTCAAATACCCAAAACTGCCATCTGGCCAGTTAGTGCCATGGGAGTGTGAAACCAAGGAGGAGCAGGAGATTGATGAGAGTGAAACACTGTCACTCAATCTCACACTCACAGCCACCAGCTCATATACCAGTACTGCGTTTACATTGGAGAGTAGGGTGCGATCTACACATAATGAGTCACCAGGCATGAGTGGCTATAGCCAAGGCAGGGGTGAAGTGCTGCGCAGGTACCTGCTCCCCAGAGAGTGAGTTCTGGAGAAAAAGACTGGTGGATATGCACAATGAAATGTTTGGTGCATCGTTAGGTCTGCCAGAAAATTTGCTAATACTGTCAAGGGTCATGGAGGAGTCCAGCACCAACTTGGCACAGAGCTTTACTCAGAGCTTGGAGGACTTTACTCAGCGCCTCCTACCATTGCCATTCTACCGGTGCTGTTGCTGTTGCCCATCAGCCAGCCAGCACGAAATGCTGCTGCCCATGTCCATGCTGGGCCCAGACCTACTGGAAATTGTCCTGCAAGGCCATCTACAGACTCCCCAGTAAATGTCAGCAGATTTTCACCAGCCACATTGCAGCCACTGTGCTGGCCCCTACCTAGGAGCACAAGGACAGGCAAAGGCATAGGGAAGATGGACACTAAGGGAGTGCACAAGGATGATTCACTGTTCTTTTGGAATGGTTGTTTTGTTTTCTATTTCAGCATTACGATCAAACGGACGATGTGATGGTCCATGACAGTGGGAAAGGAAATTGTGGGGCTGTTGTAGAATGGGGGTATGGGCTTGTGTTCACTGGTATCAAATGTGATGTGATGGCCTGGCCGGAAAGAGAATTTGTTGGCTCCCTCCAACTGCTCTTTCTCTTCCTTCACCCACATCTCCAGTTCCACTGCTCACCGTGTCTCTTGTGGTAAGGACTGTGCCCTGATGGTGAGTTTGTGCCAGGTACAGCGGACCACAATAAACCATGGCATATGACCCAGCGAGTGCTGTGGGATTCCTCCAAAGCAGCCCAGGCAGAAGAACCATTGCTTGAGCACACCAGCAATCTGCTTAATGCTGTTTCATTTGGAGCATGACTCTCATTATATGCATGCTGGCCACCTGTGGCTGGGTTGGGTGCCTGCGTCATGAGCCAGGGTATTAGCGGATAGCCCTTATCACCCGTTAACCATCTTCTGGTTTGGCATAAAGGCTCAAACACTAAGGCAACAGAAGGCTGGCACAGAATAAAAGCATCATGACTGCTGCCAGGGTACTGGGGATTGAACTGCGTGATGTGCTGAACATGGTTGCACACCAGCTGCACATTATGGGAATTGAACCCTTTGCTTGTGCAGTATACTAATAACATCCTGGGGGTTACCATTGACAAGAAACTGAACTGGACTAGCCATGTAAATACTGTGGCTACAAGAGCAGGTCAGAGGCTAAGAATCATGCAAGAAGTAACTCACCCCCTGACTCCCCAAAGCCTGTCCACCATCTACGAGGCACAAGTCAGGATTGTGATGGAATACCTCTCTACCTGTCTGGATGAGTGCAGCTCCCACAACACTCAGGAAGCTGGACACAGTCCAGGACAAAGCAGCCCACTTGATTGGCATCACATCCACAAATATTCACTTCCTTCACCACCGATGCGCAATAGCAGCAGTGTGTACCATCTACAAGATGCACCATAGGAATTCACCAAGGCTCCTCGGGCAGCACCTTCCAAACCCTCGACCACTACCATCTAGAAGGCCAATGGAAGCAGATAGGTGGGAGCACCACCACCTAGAAGTTCCCCTCCAGGTCACTCACCACCCTGACTTGGAAATATATCGTTGTTCCTTCACTGTCGCTGGGTCAAAATCCTAGAACTCCCTTCCTAACAGCACTGTGGGTGTACCTACACCACATGGACTGCAGCGGTTGAAGAAGCCAGCTCACCACTACCTTCTTGAGGGCAACTAGTGATAGGCAATAAATGCTGTCCCAGCCAGCAAAGCTCACATCCCATGAATGAATAAAAAAAATATATTCCCCTCTCCTGTATCAAGATTATCCATCACCTCCCTTATGCCCCAGTGAACAGTGAACTTGGAGGTGTTAGAGATGTCACCTCCTCCAGCCTGGTAGGAGACCAACACAAAGAAAATCCTGACCACAGTCACCTTCGCAGCCATTGGCAATACCATCTTCGCCCTGTTCTGAGGCTGCAAGAGGTGACACACTTCCATGAGCACTTTCTTTGTAGAACAGAAATGATTCAACACACTGTTATGCTGAGGTAAGAGAAACGATCCTGGAAGACCTAAGGTGAATATGGCCTCCTTCTTAGAGCCCTTCTCCCCCTCTTCTTCCCTCTGCGAGCAGCTTGACATCCTCGGTGTTGCGTCTGCTCAACCTTCCTGTCATGCTGCAGGCCAAGGGGGATGGTAACTGCAGCACCAATGGCTGGGAGCAAATGATCTGAGCAGAACCCTTAAAATCAGAACCAAGGTCTTCAGCACTCACTCTCGACTTAGTAACTTTAGATAGCAGTAGGAAACTCAGACAGAGCCAGTAGAAACCAATTAGCAACAAACCTGAAAATAATTGATGATATCTTTAAATAACACTGGTAGGAAATTCTTCCTGCTGCTGAACATATGGTCAGCATGTGAGTTTAAAAGTGGCCATTAGCTGGAGCGACAGAGTCAAATATTGCAGCACTGGCATCAACTCAGTGTTGCACTCTGACTAATATCATGATCTGCCTCCTGTTCTTAACTCCAATGCATGCCCCTAACGCTTATGTTAACGCTTTCACTAAAATGGCATCCATCACGGTGTGGATGGAAGAGTGTGCGTGCAATGAGGATGACATTTTGGCACTAAATCGATAGCTGCAGCCCCAAAACTATGGGTGCTACAGGGCTGAATTTTGCAGCCAAAAATGTTACAGCAGGCTAGAATGATCACTAAATATGGTGCTGAGCAACAGAATAGTACCTTCAAATGATTTGCTATTTAATAAAAGACACTATTATGTTTGCTTCTAAGACCCAGTTGAAAGAACAATTATTATTGGAAAACAGTAAATTAATAAACAAGAGCAATGGGCAAGAAAGTGCACCAGTGGTACCCTTCATGGCACCTACCTTTAAATTGAATTGTTGCAACAGTCCTTGCAGAGTGATCTTAACCCAACATTGAATATGCATCATATTTTTGGTTTGCAAAATCAGAAAGCAAAATAATTCAGTGATTAGCAATAGTCCATCTTTAGTATAGAAAGGTTTTGAGTTCTTCAGTAACAGTTTAAGTTAAACATTATGTCAGGTTGACTATAAGTTGAGATAGAAATAAAGCATATGGGATACTACAAGCAAATGTCATGCATTTTTAAACATTGGAGAATCATTTATGATGGAGAGGATCGTATAACTAAAAATGTAGAACAGTTTTCCAAAATTGCCAACCAGTTCCATGTCTCCTCACCTACTAAACTATGACCCCCCCTAACCTAGAACACAAACTTTTTAAACAGCAACTGTTTGAGGGTTATGTTGACTTTGTGCAATAGTGCAAAACAGTTGATAGTAATTGGCAGCCCATTTTATATCTCTCCTAATTATCAGTTCCATTGACGTCAAAGTCAACCTGTCATCCTGTGCCCTAAGCATTTGTCGATGATCATGTCACTGATGCACGGCCAATACTCCCAAGTGCCTCCCACTCTAAAGCTGAAGCTAACTGTAGCACAGCAAATGTTGAGTTCAGCTAATCCAAAACCTGCTGGGAATCAAACCTTGGCTTGTGTGGTTTGATGGCTACACCACTCCTTTACTTACTAGACCGTGTGATCTGGAAACTCAGATTCCAGACATCTTTTGTGTTATATTGTTATATTATTCGTAAAGAGCTAAGAACTATCACTTTAATGAAGATATATCCCAGGGTGCTGGAGCACAGGGTAACATCACGACACTCAGGCTGCGCCAGAAGCTCTTTTAGAAAATTTAAAAGAAAATGGTTACCCAAGGAAAGGCACTCTGAAACCGAGTCGTGTCATGCTAACGGTATATGAGGGAGCTGAGATTTGGCAGCTGGGAACGACCCAAATCAGAGGGACACACACAGCAAAAGATTTTAACTGTATGTTCTACGTCACTGAAACAGATTGTCCTGCTATCCTGGGGCTGAGCAGTTGTGAAGAGCTGCAGCTTCTCTCAGCAAACAATGAGATTAAAGATCTAGGTATAAAGATCCGTCACCTAGTGAATGTATCGCCACCAAAACTGTGTCAAATTAGAGGTGAGACCAGCAAAGATGAAGAGTTACAGATGCTCTCTCACCAAGCGATCCAGGGATCATCTGATAAGATACAGCAAACACAGGCAGCAATACGACAGTACTGGTCTATCAGCGATGACATCTCACTGGAAGATTTTATTCTGCTAGCCAGGTCCAGGAAGAACTTCTCCGGCTGATACATGAAGGTCACATGGGAATGGAGGGGTGTAAACTCAGAGCCAGATCAACTATGTACTAAATAGACATCTAAAAAGACATTGAAAGAATGAGGTCCACATGCAGTATACACAAGAAGTACAGAAATAGAGAGCAGAAAGAGGAGATGACAGCTACTGGAGGTACCACCCAGACCATGGCATACTGTGGGAGCTGATTTATTCACACACAATAAAAAATGATATCTCGTAGTTGCAGACTACTACTCAAAATCACTTTATCTGAAAGGTGAAAGATTTGAGAGCTACAGCAATCATCGCAACAGTACAAGTTCTGTTTGCTGAGCAAGGGATTCTTGAAAGAATAGTATGTGAAAATGGAACCCAATTCACCTCCAAAGAATTGGAAGACTTCACTAAAGAGCATGGGTTCAACATCATTACCTCATCACTCAAAGGTCACAAGTTTATAGAAAGACATGTCCAAATGGTCAAGACAACCCTCACGAAATTCTGAGAGATGAAGGAAGACCCAAACTTTGCCTTATTGTCATTCCGATCTACACCTCTCAAAGCTGACATGAAATCACCTGCAGAGCTTTCGAATGGAAGAAAGTATAAGACAATTCTGCCAAGCAAGATACTCCCTCCAAGTGACCAGGAGGAAGTAAGACAACTACTCACTGAGGTACAGTTAGTTGGAGATCAATACTTCAACAAACATGCTAAATCCCTGTCTTGGGCTGTTGAAAGGACAAACTGTACATCCACAGGATCCAATCATGAAAACCTGGAACCCATCAAAAGTTGGTGGTGAAGCTGAGACTCCAAGTCACACATCATTGAGACTGAAACCGGTAAACAAATAAGAAGGAACACAGTCCATATCCAACATACACCTGAGCTGGAAAAGCAGAAAAGATCATCAACAACACCAGCAACATCACTAACCAGCGAGACATCACCACCACCAACAAGCAGTGCAACATCAACAATGTCACCAGCAAGTGACACAACATTAGCAACATCAAGCATCAACATCCTACAACACCAGGAGAAACACGCACATAATCGCCTGTGAAGCGTGCCAACTCACCATTGAGAGTGATGAATGGCAAATCTACAAGATGAAGGTACAAAATCCGACCACCTAAGTGATATCATGAATAATGTTTTTCTGAGAAAAGAAAACAAGTTATAACAGATTCTTTAGAGGTTCAGTTTATTCATAAAGTTGAATGTTAATCTTCTTTTGTTTAGAAAAAGGTTAATGATCGGAACAGTTATATTGTTTGTTTTAAAGAAAGGGATGTTATATTGTTATATTATTCGCAAAGAAATGTTATGAGAATATGCATCTGGGGTGCCACATTCACTGTTGCTCTTCAGTCATGAGCTGTATCAGTCTATCAGTCTACCAGTCACATTGAGAGCAGGAAGAAATACACTCAGTGAAGCTCCAGTGTTTTGGGCCTAAAGTGTGATTGTTTCTAACTTATGGGAACCAGAAGACATAGCATACTGCTTCTAGTTGATTACCTTGATTGAGGCAGAATGAATATTACAATTAGGGTAAATATTTAATACAGCAGAGTGGCTGTCTATTTCAGAGTGATTTAAATCGTGTAGATACTAAAAAAAGTCATTTGAGTGATTTATTAAAGAAAGGTTTACTGTGACTGCAACGAGGGTTGCCAACCTTCTCAGGATGGTCGTGAGTCTACAGGAAACGGCTTCAATCTCCTGGTGGCCAAAGAAAGCATTCCGGGAGATTTTAAAACAATATTTAAACCAATCAGTCCCATAATTTGACATCATCAGCCACCAGGAAGGTGAAAGAAACTACAACTCACATCATTATGAGGCATTGTGGTGACATTGCATTCAACACAGCAAACCCAATCAGAAGCGAGATCCTGGAGGAATCAGGTTCCTGTAGAGACTCCCCGTGAGAGTGAACAATGTTCTGCTCCTTCCCTGGGGGTTCGAACCTGGAGGCATGGGGATTTCCTAAAACCCATGATCAGCCATTGAGATCAGAGGTCTGGAGCAGTTGTTACTTGGTCCTCCAAAGTCCATAAGTCCATCTCCAACTCGGAGTCTTGCACTATCAAGAAACCACCGGCAGTCAGTCACTTGTCTCACTTTTCTGGGCAGAAGGCCAGGGAAGTGCGGGTGACAGTGGACTTCCCCTCCTGGAGGGTGCACTGCTCCAGGCGACCCTGCAGGCTCCAAGTAGTCTGGCAGAGGACAAGTCCTCCCTGTGTGATCTTTGACCTGTGCTAGAAAGTTCAAAAAGTGGCCTACAGAGTTGCTGCTGTTCCAATGGCACAAAGACCTGTCCCCTGGGACAAACCCACCAGCCTGTCCCAGGAGGACATCGCATGCTCTTGCATTTGGGAAAAATCCAACAGGCAGAGAAAACATCCACTAGGAAGCATCCTAACTTTTTATTCTTTATATTCATATACAATGAAAAAGCCGATCGCTGCCATCGAAACGGGCCCTGCCTCCATTTTAAGTGGGCGGGCCTTAATTGGCGTGATGCCCAACTGAAAGCGCTATGCGCTTCCTGTACGGTGGGGGGCGGATTCCCCAACTGTCAGAGTGCACTCTTTTGT
The DNA here is from genome assembly GCF_964194155.1 of Cetorhinus maximus. NCBI lineage: Eukaryota > Metazoa > Chordata > Chondrichthyes > Lamniformes > Cetorhinidae > Cetorhinus > Cetorhinus maximus. The sequence goes on along the minus strand of NC_135890.1, from coordinate 50,215,062 downwards.
GCATGTGCGCGAAGGAGTGCACATCTCCCTGAGGCAAAGTGCTGCCTCAGAGAGATCACTGAAAGGCTGGCAAATATAAAAAATAGAACAATAAAAAATTAATTAACATGTCCCCCTCATGTGAAAATGTCACACGAGATGGCACATGTTAATGAAATAAACAAAAACTTTATTAAACGTTTTTAAAACCGCTATTAAACCTCATCCCACCACTGGATAAGGTTTGTAAAGAAATCACCTACCCGCCTGCCCGTTGGGTCCATGCGCTGAACCGAAGTTCGCACAGGCCCCTCAAAATTGTCGGCGATTGGCAAGTTAAGGGCCTAAACGAGGCCTTTAATTAATGGCGGGTGCACGTCCGACTGCATAGTGTGCCCGCCGACCGAAATATCGCGATGCCGCACGCTGACATCGGGACGCTCGCGCGACATTTTAAGTGCAGGATCCGCCACCCAAAAGCCAGCCAGAAGATTCTGCCCAATGAATTCAAAATATCAACAAGGAAGAAAATGGTTCATTGCTTGCATTAGACCTTAAATTCAATATTAATCCAATTCTCCTGCATACCCCCCAGCACGAGTATTAGCCCATTCGCGCTAAGCAGCCAGCTTTCTATGACAACTTCTGCCAACATCTCCCAGAATATACCCAGCCAGAGTTGGCAACACTAACTGCAGCTGGGTGTTAATGGCTCATCTGGAATCTCTGACATCCCCTAAGTGTTGGGTGAAGTTTCTGACCTGTGCAAACAAGGTCCACACTACTGATGGTCCAAGGGGTGAAAGTGGACTTTGGCAGGAACACCAACAAGTGGAATCGCTTTTGTCCTTCATTATATGGTACATGTGATAACGAACCAATGGAGCTGAATGTCAGGTACAGTGTATAACAGGCGAGCAATGCAATACTGCCTGTTTCGTGTTGCTGCCCATTCCCAGTTTCACCATCCCTGACCCGAACCCTCTTTTAATTGCTGTTGACTTGGAAGGCGAGAAACACTCAGGAGAAAACCTGATAATGCCGTGGATTTTCCAAAGGAGCCAGTTTGAGGAGCTGGCGGAGAACCCTTTCAGGTATAAAGTGCGGGTTGAAGGTAATGTGATAGCCCCGATTCTCTGACTGGTGCTCACCAGTAAGGAGGAGGCTCTGCATCAGTGGGGGAGCCTCACAAAATGACCCCTTCAGTATAGTTTTTCTTGATATTTCGCACCACCATCAGAGTGTACTGGATGTTGATCACTATACAGGAAGGGTCATTTGAGGTAGTACTTATGCATATAAATTAGCATAATGAGAACTGGAATTTGCAGTTTTTGAGGCGGAAACTTGAGATTTTAAGGTAGGGGAGGCACAATGAATGGAAGAGAATTTAGGGAAATTGTATGCAAGTGAGTAACATAGGGCAGTATCGTCCCAGATTTACACAAAATGCAGAAGGACAGGATAAAAGTCATTTTCGCACTGCATCATCCCATCCCCACCTCATTGATTATGCAGCCACAGGAAACACGCCGTCTCGCCAGTGGGCAGCCTCTGATTTGCCCGCCACTCCGTTACCTCACTGCTTCCTCACGCAGGGCGCCATATTTAAACTGCAGCTACGTGCACACTTCTTACTGCTTGCAGCCCAGGACTGGTCCACTGAAGACAAGGCCCCAAAAGCCAAGAAGAGTGCAGCCCCCCGATTCAGTGACACATCCCGGGGATGCTTTCTGGATGCCATGGAGGCCCACTGTGAAGTCCTCTATTCCCATTCTGGCCACAGGAGGGCCATCAGTCTCACCACTCCAGCTTGGGAGGCAGTGGCAGAGGTGATCAGTGCTAATGCTGCACACAAGAAGTTGGCCATCCAGTGCAGATAACAGATGAATGATCTCATCTGTGCTGCCAGGTTAAGGCAACCATCTCATCACTCTAAACTCACACAGTCACAAGGCCGTCACAAATTCACTGCCATCTCACTCACTGCCAGCTCATTGGAAATCACCACTCACTCTCTCACAAATCCTCACAACTCCATCTGGCCTCATCTCCTCTGGAGGCTGCCTCCTCAGCTCTCGCTATTTTCAGGCCATTTACACAGATGAACGTGTGCCCCCACACACATCCTGGGATACCCCCTTCCCCAGTACAACTCTCACCCCTAAGCCTCTTTCCTTGCCTGAGGCCACCTCCCCCCCCCTTCCCCAAGCTAGTCCTAACCCTGCAGCCATTGAAAAGCCACCCCTGCCTTGTGGCTGGTCTGGTAGGTAGAGAGCTACCCGTGAGCCTGCCTAAAAGTGATGTGGTGCTGCCTGTGAAGCCTGGCACTGATGACCTCGAATGCTGCCTGAAACAAGGTAGACAAACAAACCTCAAGGTCCCGAGTGAAGTGAAGCTAGCCAGGAGCACATCGCTTATGTACAGTTGTGAAACACGTCGGTGTGGTTGCCCAGACGATCCAGGGTGGGGGGATGATTCCGGTGAGCAGGGCTTATAATAAGATGCTAAAGTATTGAAATTAGGTTCCTGATGTGTGGAGGCAGTAAACACAGCCCGCCATTGACGGTTGGAGTGGATGATCGCAAAGGTGTTTCATGATGACGTGAAACCAGTTTTTGACCTTCCCACCATATCGTTCCCCCTCACCCGCCATAGTGCCCGATGCCAACGGGGCCGGAAAATTCTGGCCATAGTTTCACTGAAATCTTTTATTTGTGATTTACTTTTTTTCATTAGCACTCCCGTGTTATGCTTCTTTTTCCCTTTGAATGGAAAGTGTGTTCTTTTCAAGTGTTAAATAATCCCAAGTTAAAAAGCTGTATGCCTACAAGCCTCCTCGTGACTTCACAAATCTCTGCCTCAGCGATACATAAAAGTATATCTATCTACACATAGCATAGAATGATATAGTCTTACAGCATAGCAGACAGCCATTTGGCCCATTGTGCCTGTGTTGGCTCTTTGAAAAAACTATCCAATTAGTCCCATTCCCTTGCACTCTTCCTACAGCCTTGTAAAATCTTCCTTTTCAAGTTTTTATCTGATTCTCTTTTGAAAGTTCCTGTTGAATATGTTTCCACCACCCTTTCAGGCAATGCAATTGCTATCACAACAACGGACTGAATAAAACATATTCTTATCAGCCCTCTTAAATCTATATTCCCCGGTTACTGAACTTCCCGCCTCTTAATTTCCCGTGCATTGCGATGCCTGCTTAAAAATGATGGGTAGAGGCCAGTCTCCCAGAGCAGATCCTTGTTGGCTGAGAACACAAGTCAGAGATAAGGCAATAACCCCATGACATCGATTACCTGAACCACACTCCCATCTCACAAGGCCCAATCAAATTTGCCCCTCTACAATAGATATGTCAAATATTAGAGCATCAAATTGAAACAAAATTCCCAGGGTAAGCACAATTGTTTGCGGGCCACCTTTTCATGCTTTGTAGACCTGCGACAAATATTTTGTGTAAGGATTCTCGATAGTGTAATCTCATAAAGCTCTTCTTCAGTTGCTGGGAAGAGAAGGCATCACGCACTGTGTGGGATCTCAGCTGGAATGGATATCCCTGGTGTTACAAAATGATTTTGGCATAGGGTGTCAATGGCCCAGAATTTGCTGGGAAAATAATAACAGTTTAAGGTACCTCACCATTATTAATGCGTAAATCATCAAGCACCTTGTAGCAAGGAAGAGATACCTCATGAGTTGCGAATTGCAGAAGTTTGCTGTTGGCCTTGCGAACATAGAATGTTCCTTTCCCTTTATTTCTCTTTCTGTACCTAATCTGATGATAATTGACCCATTTCCTTCTCTGTGATTCTTCCATTTCTTTCTCAATCCTTCAGTCTCATTGGCCAAGGAGATAGTCTGTTGGTCCTGCTGTCCATCACGGTCTCAGGTGCCTCGTTGTCCTCACCATGCTGCTATCAGCTCGCACGAAAATCAACATGCTGTGCAAGATCTTCTTTCATGCTAAATAGTAAGGAAAATAATCTAACTAACGGGCCCCCATCAGGGCGAATGTGAGATGCCCAATCCAGCAAATTGTGTGCCATTAGCTGGAACTCCCTCCCTCACAGCACTGTGGGTGTACTTACACTACATGGACTGCAGCAGTTCAAGAAGATGGCTCACCACCACCTTCCCAAGGGCAATTAGGGAAGGGTGATAAATGTTGGCCTTGCCAGCAACGCCCACATCCCATGAATGAATTTTTTAAAAATTCTAGGCAAGCAAGTTCTGAGAAATACTTGGATTTAGCTCAAGGGAATCTGAGTGAGAGGGGGTCGTACATAGAGGAAAATAAAGTGAAGTAGAAAATGTTAATGCTAATCATTTCAAGTTAAACCATGATTTCCCCTGATCGGGGAATCTAGAACAAGGGGGCACAATGTCTGGATAAGGGGTTAACTATTTAGGACTGAGATGAGGAGATATTTCTCAATTCACTCAGAAGGTTATGAATCTTTGGAATTTTCTAACCCAGAGGGTTGTGGATGCTCCATCGTTGAATATTTTAAGGCTGGGATAGTTAGATTTTTCAAGGAATAAAGGGATACAGGGAATGGACAGAAAAGTGGAGCTGAGACAGAAGATCAGTCATTGTTGTATTAAATGGCACAACAGGCTGGAGTGCCATATGGTCTACTCCTGCTACTGTGTTTTTATATTTTTATGACAAGTGACACATAAACTGATAAAAGACAAGTTCAGCACTGGGGTCAGAAAGCACTTTGTTAAACAGCCGGCTAGTGCTAACTGTAGAAACAGAACTGCTCCTGAACAAATTAATGGAACACAAGGTGAATAAATCACCAGGCCCTGAAGGCTGTTCAAAGAGGCCAAAGAAGAAGACAGCAGAGACTCTCCCTCAATTAATCAATTCTCAAATACTGTGTCATGGGACTGGAGAATAGCTCATGTAACACATCTTGCTCAGGAAGAGATATTCAGGCTAAATGATAGATCAGTCAGTCTAACATCAGTTCTAGACAAAATTCATAGAATTCCTAACTCAAGATAAAATTAGTAAGCATTTAGAAATGCCTGAGTTAATCAAAGACAATTAGCATGTCATTGTTGAAGGCAAGTTGTGGGTGATTTTGTGACTCAATGCTCTGAATTAGGCCCTGTTCTCCTAATGTTAGAAAGTCGCAAAATCCACTGAATGGAAAAGCACAGGTTGTGCATTTGTTAATCTGCCAAGATTGTCTAAGGGTCTCCAGGAATTACAGATTTATCTCCAGGGCACTGCTGCAAACAACCCAGGAGTAAAATTATAGGGACATGAAAAATAATAGCGTGTGATTTTGTTTTCATTTTGTTTGAACACTTTTATTTATGAGTTATAAGATATTGGAGATGGGATGAAAAGGATGTATGGCTGACAGTCAGGCATCATCCAATCAGGTAATTGAGTCTGTTTATTTTCCAATTGGTGTGGGAAGGTGGTATGTCACGGCCAATGGCGGGACTGCTGTGGGTGGGGCAATTGAAGGCAGGAAGTTGTGTAATAAGACCTCCCTAGCGGCTCAGCTTTGTAAAAGTGTTGCTCTTCACTATAAATCACACTATTCAGGAAGAAGCTTGTAATCAGGTTAAATACAATTTCTTGATAAATATATCTTGATAAAAATAAAATAAAGACCTGTTTCCATCTGAAATGATTCCTCAGTTTCTACATCCAAGTATTGCATTAGCAAGCAAATGCTGTGTCTGGCAATCGACCTGGATGAAGCATGTTTATTTAACATTCATGAAATTATTAAATTTCACCGCTTTGTGGAATAATAATTTCTTCTCTGGGGCATATATGCAAATTTAGTCTAGACTGGCAATCTGGAAGGTTCCACTCTCTGTTGATTGTATGGGTCCAAAGCATAATGAGCTCAGACAATTTCAATGTGTCTTTGTGGAACATGAACAATAGCTGCTCATCAGGAAATTCATAATCTTTTTCGGAGATGCCAGGAAGTTGGTTGGTATGGGGAAAATGAGGATGTCACACTAGTGCATTTTGTTCTTAGATTAGAGTAAGGAATGTTGCAAGTGAAATTCTGCATGTCATGAACTTAATAAATTCTAGAATGACATCCGGGCTATTATGTTGCATAGCTTGGCACGTTCATCTGCTCAGGGATGGTAGTTATAAGTTTCTAACTGTGGTCCTAATGTAAATGAATTAGCAAATGCATCAAAAAAACACTAATTCAGGCCATTAACTGGAGATGGGGATTGATTTAAGAGGGCTACAATGCAGTTTCTGCCCGCTCAAATGGCCTACAGCCCTTTATGGGGAGATGGTGCCACAGTGATAATGTCACTCGACTAGCAATCCATGGGGCCAGGCTAATGCTCTGGGCTTATGTGTTCAAATCCCACCAAGGCAGTGGGTGGAATTTGAATTCAATTAATAAATCTGTAATTTTAAAGCTAGCCTCAGTAATGGTGACCATGAACCTATCATTGATTGTTGTAAAAAAAACATCGGTTCACTAATGTCCCTCAGGGAAGGAAATTGACCATCTTATCCGGTCTGGCTCACATGTGACTCCAGCCTCATATCAATGTGGTCGACTCTTAGCTGCCCTCTGAAATACGCTGGCAAGCCACTCAGTTCAAAGGCAATTAGGGATGAGCAACAAATGCTGGCATTGCCAGCGACACCTATGTGTCATGAAAGGATAAAAAAAAAGTCTTGCCTCTGATAAATGCAGTTCGGATCTGGCACTGAGAGGTACAAAGTCAAACACAGACATAACACAGCAGCACTGACTTTGGAGTTTATTTTCTGAGGTTCCCATCTTTCTTTCAAAGGGAACGAAGCAAACACGAGCTTTGGGGACATCTGATCATCATCTAGTTAGTTACTTTCCTATAACAAATGGAATACATTTACAAAGGGAATACATTTGTATGAGGGTCTGACTGCTACCAGGTCAGACATATTATGAATCTGTTGGGAACATTACATAAAATTACATAGAACATGCAGCACGGAAACAAGTCATTCAGCCCAATCAGTTCATATAGGCAGTTATGTTCCATTTGAGCCCTCTTCTCATCGAACCCTATTAGCAGAACTGTCTATTGCCTTTGCATTCATATGTTTACCTAGCTTCTCCTTAAATAAATGCACACTATAAGCCCCAACTATTCCCCATGGTAGCAAGTTTCATACTCTCACCACTATGTAAAATAAAATTGCTTCTTTTAAATTTCCTATTTGATTTCTTGTTGACTATTTGAAATTGATGGCCTTTGGTTTTGCTCTAGTGTAAACAATGTCTCTCTGTCTACTCTATCAAAATCTTCCATAATTTTAAAAAGCTCTATCAGGTCACACCTCAGTCTTCTCTTTAAAAAAGAAAAAGATCCAGCCTATTCATCTTTTCCGGATAGATATAACCTTGCAGTTCTGGTATCACTCTGATAACCCTTACTAATGCCCCTCTATCCTTATATAAACATTTTTAGTAAACCATCATGGTTGGCCATAGTTAACTTTTCTTAAACCAGCAACCATTCACGAGAACTGGAGTAGGTCATTCAGCCCATCAAGCAGGTTTTAATACAACTAAATCAGGAATAATCAAACACTGCCTGTCTGACAATTGAGTACTCCCTCGACCTAGATTACATGCTCAAGCCTCCACTGACTCAGAGGTGAGAGCTACAAGCAACATTCTTACTACACAAACTTTCTGATGCCTTATGCCTGATTAAACAGGCACATAATAAAGGTAGTACAGAGATAGCTGATGCTAAAAATATTTATTGCATACCTTTCATGGATGGAGCGCACACCTATTTGTGGATATTTTGTGGTCCACGTGTATGTCTTTCTTAATGAGTGCATAGCTGTGGCAGTGCAACCCCTCCCCTCCATCAATGCTCCATTCTGCTGCAAATGATGCACAATCAAGGATGCATGAGGATGGTGGGGTATTATATCTCAAATTATTAATTATGCAGAGTACCCATCTTTTCAATGGTCAATCAGATGAAAGAAATATGATCGAGGCTTCATGATATAAAGGGCAGACTCCTGGCATGGGTTCTAACATCCTGCTTCGCTGGTGTCCCACTTAATGGTAGGTGTCTCCTGATGGCTGTCTGAGGGCAGAAAAATATGTATCTGAAATAGCAAAGTTCTACATCACCGCTCCAATCTCTCTCCAAGACTACCTTAACATAACCATAGGTCTTCTAAGATAGTTCATTCTATTTAAATTAATCTTTGTTTTAAGAACATAAGACAGATGAAGATAAGCAAAGGCTATTAAATCTATTAAAACTCCACATTCTAGTGTACAGACTCTCACAATCTCATAATTCAACTGTATTTTGAACATCTCTGATATATTCCCTTAACTGGCCTGCCTGACATATTATCTATTCAAATAAGTTATTCCTAATATCAATTCTAAATTTACTTGCAGCTAATTTAAAGCTATTTCCTTTGGTTCATATGAGCTCGATCTTGCTTTTAAATAAGATTCCAGATTGACTTCATCTATATGTTTAATATTTTGAATATGTTGATGAGAGCTCCTTCACTTTTCTTTTCTTCTAGAGAGTAGAGGTTGAGGTTTGTAAATTTTTCCTTGTAAATAATTTCCTTCCTACTTGGAATCAATCCTATTGCTCTGCCTTACACTTCTCCAATGTATGCACGGGCAGGATTTTCCCCTTGTCGGGCGGGCGGGCCTGGGAATGGCCACAAGACGGACTGTCGCCCATGATTTCACGCTGGTTGGCCAACTAACGGCCAGCCAGCGTGAAACACGTGATGAGAGCCTCAGCGTTGCCGGGGTGGGGATGGGCGGAGGGCGAGCGCTGAAGTCTGCACATGCGCAGGGTAGCGTGCACTGACAGCTCCCTGAAGGTTCAGAGCTGCCTGAGGGAGCTGAAGGGTTGTAAAATGAAACGTAAACATTTTACAAATGATGTAAACATGTGATTCAGTCACATGAAGAGGGACATGTTAAAAATGATGTTAAAACTTTTTAATATTTTTTTTAGTAATCGTTGGAAACCTCATCCCACCTGTGGATGAGGTTTCGTTAAAAACTCAAGGGCCGCCTGGCCTATTTGCCCGCTTGCCACCCGAGTGGTTGAGCTAGCTGCAAAAAATGCAAATTAGTTAATTGTTTAAGGGCTTTAATAGGCCTCTTAATTGTCAGCAGGCACACTGCCACCTCTTGCTCGTGCCTGCTGACTGAAAGATCGTGAGAGTGCACTATTTCATTCCTGTTTGGGTCGGGCACGCGCCCGCCTATGGGATGAAAAATTCTGCCCCATGTCTTTTTCATAGCGTGCTATCCAGATGTGTAAACTCTAGTTCAAGCAGCTTTCTACATAAAACAACTATTAGTTTGGCACATTGTGAATGCCAGATGTGGAGCTCCTCATCTCTAAAGTACTGGTCTGGAGGTCTTCTGAGGTGGATTTCTTCAAACTGTCCTTAGCATATTGTGCATGGAAATCAGAACAATGTATGTTCTCACTAGGAAGGCAGGCTCACTATGCCTGTATCCAGCACACAGACTCTTTGACATTTAGATCTAGGATATCTACACCTTCTCTGTGGTCACTACAAGCCACCTGCTTCTGAGGGCTGGATGTTTTATTGTGCGGTTGGGGTCTAAACAGGACATTTTGGGGATTGTCTATTTTCCCAAAATACGCTACTAAAGTCTGTAGTTTCTTAGAACCATCACTCTTTACTTACAGCGGCTATTAACATATTTGGACCTGTGAATGAGGTTGGAGATTCTCCTCATTCCAGATCTTTCTTGCTTCTCAGTCATGTGATCTGACATTATTACATCGGCATCATGTATGCTTCTGATGTTAACCCTTTACTCTACAGTACACTCTCTCTGTTTGGCTTTTAGATCTAGGATATCTACGACCTCTCAGCGGTCACTGCAAGCCACCTGCTACAGGGGGGTAGGTGCCGGGGAGGGTGGGGATTCTAGAGCCTTTGCACGAGGTAGATTCCAGCTCTGAGCCCACCCTGGGAGGAATAAGAGTCACACATTAGGTTTTTAAGAGGGGTGCCCCCTTAATTGGCATGGTTAGAGCTTTCTGTCCAATTAAGGGTGGTGAGTTGGCTACCAAGGCCAATCCAGATGTCTTTCAGCTTGAGAGGAGCAGCAAGCTGGAATATTTGGTAAGAGAGAGGGCTCTTCAGCATGGAGAGGCCCTCATTCCAATTTTTAAAAATCTTTCAGTAAAAAATGAAGGGTGTATTATCAACAAGAAAACCCAAGCTTGTAACGAGGAATAAACTCATATGGTTCTACATTCTATCCACTTCCCCTGTTTACCTCAGAAACCTGGACAATAAATAAATGTCTGTGGGAGAACATAGAGGCTTTTGAAATGTGGACATTAAGACATATGCTAAAAATTCCATTTACAGGCCATGGCCTGAACTTGGCGCCCGGTTGGGCATGCGAGGTCGGGGGGGCTGGAAGCTGCCGCGATTTCCACTTCTGCCCGTGTACATCGAAGCAATGCGATTTCATGCTGGCTGCCCATTTAAGGGCCAGCTAGCATGAAATGCACCCCCACATTGGTGAAGGGCTGCTGGCAGGGACGGGAGTGTGGTGGGTGCCCGGCCCAATAGGAACCCGACGAGGGGGTTTAAATTGGCTGAGGCAGAACCCTGAAGGCTGCCAGGAGTTCCAGAGGAGGCACAGGGAGCTGTCCAAATATGAGCTAAAGTTATGGCGTCAGCACCTGCTCGGCAGGCCAGGCGGGAGGGCAATGCAGGTGGGCACTCTGCCCCCTGCTTCTCAGACAAGTGCCTGAGCACTCTCATGGAGGCAGAGTGCGAGGCAGGACATCCTGATACTGCGGGATGGCAAGAGGAGGCCACCCCAACAAATGAAGAAGGCCTGGGCAGAGGTGCTGTCCCAGGTCAGCGGGCATGACGTGGTGTACCACATCTGGATTCAGTGCCAAAAAAGTTTTAATGATCTTCTGTGCTTGGCAAGGGTGAGTACCAATTTAGTATGGCACTGTGTGGAGAAGTCTTGAAGGGTGACCATCCTTTGTGGTGTTCAGGGTGTAAGATTCAGAGTAACAGGAGGCTAATCTACCTGTGCCTGCTAAAGCTGGGAGATCAGACCGGTAGCCCTGGGTGCATATAAGGGTCAGGTGTGTGAATATGATGGACACTTCAACCTAATTCCTGATATGGGGGGGTGGGGGGAGCGGGGGCCAGCATGGTATGGTGTTGCAGGTAGAGGGTGGTCAAATGAATGAACCTTTGTCCTACAGAATAGAAGCCACAATACCGCTGAGCGCACAAGAATTGATGGTGGGGTGGCCAACCTGCTCATCCTGAGCAAATGTGAGATGGACACCCTAGAGCTCGAGTGAAAGCGCGCACCAAGGTCATCAGGTCACGGAGAGGCAGGCGTCTCAGAGGAAGGTAAGAGCCCAGTGGACAGATGTGGGACAGGCAAAGACTGCAAACAATGTGGTCCTCTCATCTCAAAAAATAACTTCTAATCAAGAGTCCCCAGTGATCCAGCAATGACGATGGCACCATGAAGCTGCTGTCCATAGTCTCACCAGGCCACCTAGCATGCACATTCAATATGTGATGATTGTTACCACTGACACATTGTCTTCCACCCTCAGATGCACCATCCTCCAGAGGCACCCGGGACCCTGAAGACCCTCAGTTGACACCAGAGGAAGAGCCACACACAGAGCCACCTGTGTCACACCCTTTCTCATTGCCAGGTACCAGCTCAGATACAAGGATGTCGGTAGACTGCAGTTCATCGGCTCAGATGGTTGTGCACTGTGGGGAGGGCACTTCACACCCACGTGAGGAGCTGGAGGAGGCAGAGAGTGCCCAGGGTGCCAGCTGTCGGAGGACTGCTGGAGACCAGGACGATGCTGAGTCGGTGGCAGATGATAAGCCTTTGGATTTGTCCATCAGGCGGCAGATGTTGGATGTCCAGCGGGATGCGTGAGAAGATCTGGCAGAGATCCTTGAGGGTTTGAATGCCATTGTCTCTATCATGGAGGAGTCCATGAGGAGCTTGAGCACTGCATTGACTCTGAGCTCCAAGTGCACAACCTCCTCCATTGAGAGAGTGGCGACTCTTATGGAGACGCTGTTCCAGGAACAGGATCAGCGATTTCCTGGGTCACGCTTGGACCTGCAAGTACACACACTGGCAGTGACCTTAGCAGGTCTCTCTGCTAGATGCCCGTCCATCAATGGTGAGCAGGGAGGTACGGACGTGCCTCACACTGGCGGACGAACTGCCTGTTGTCTCTGTGGGCTCCTCTCACGGTGCTCTTGACAAGAGCAGCAACTCCTCCACCCCTGTTCCAGTGACCATGGCATCTTTAAAGGCCACAATGACTGATGAGTGCCCAGCATTGTTGCTGGCCGTAACCTCGCAGGCTCATCAGGATGACCGCCAAGGTCATCAGGGCCAACACAACAGAAAAGCCAGCAATCTGCCCCCAGTGCCATTGGCAGTGATGGGGCGGGGAGGGGGGGCACCAGGATGTAGCATTTGCAAGCATAAGTTTAAGCACCGTGAGCACAGGATGGGGTTATCACAGGTGACATTCTTTCATTTCATCAGTGTTATGTACTGCTTTTGTGTGACAGCAGCAACCATATTATGTTATGTTCCTTGTTTGCAACTCTGGTAAAGAGATTAATCTAGATTTTCTTTCAATGCCCTGAGTGTCCTTTATTTTTCCTACAGGTGCAGGCCTCAGCAGTCCCTTATGATAGATGGCGGGGGCAGCAAACTTTATTACAGAGGTTTTGAGGCAACATTGCGGTCATGGGCTTGCCTCCTCAGAAATGTGTGTGAAGGCGGTGGCACCCTTGCCATGAGAGTGAAGCCATGCCTTGGCAGCCTAGCTGAAGGTGCAATGATTCAAGGCCTTCCTGGTGTCCCTGCCTCCCTGAAGGTTCCTCAAGTCTGCCTCCATGTCCTCACTCTGTGCCTTCCTGGTCTCCTCATCAGATCCATTGGTAGAGTCTTCCTCTGAGGACTGTGGAGCTGCCTCGCTCATCCTCATCCTCCAGTGGGTCCCCCCTTGCCAGTGCCAGATTGTGCAGAGCACAGCATACACCAACGATAAGTGACACACTCTCTGGAGGATATTGCAGTGCACCTCGGATTGGTCCAGACAGAGGGACCTCATCTTCAGCAGCCCAATGGTCCTCTCAACCATCGCCCTTGTGGTGGAATGACTCCTGTTGTACCTCTCTTCTGTCTCTGTCTTTGGGTGCTGGAGTGGCGTCATGAGGCACCTTTTCAAGGGATACCCTCTGTCACCAGACAGCCAACCATCCAGCTGAGCCCGAACCACAAACAGCCTGGGCGCCTGGGAGTATCACAGGGTGTATGCATCATGGGAGCTGCCAGGGTACCTTGCACAGACTTGCAGAATGTGGGTCTTGTGGTCACAAACTATCTGCACGTTCATGGAGGAGTAACCCTTTCCATGCACAAAGGCACCCGGCTGACCCGCTGGCACCTTGATGGCCACATGAGTGCAGTCAATGGCATCCTGGATGCAGGGGAACCCAGCAATTGTTGCGAAGCCTCTGGCTCACTCAGCCTGGCTGTCTTTGTCCATACAGAAATGAATGAATGTGAGGACCCATCTGAACAGAGCATCAGTGATGAGCTTGATGCAACTGTGGACAGCTAATTGAGACAACCCACACAGATCCCCTACTGACTCCTGGAAAGATCTGGATGCAAACAAATTAAGGGCTATTGTGACATTCAGAGCCACTGGCATTGGGTGCCCACCCACACAGTTGGAAGCAATCTCTGGGCCAATCATCTGGAATATTTATGTCATGGTGCCTCCAGAGTGGTGGAGCCTCCTGCAGCACTGGACCTCAGGCATGTTGAGGTAGCTCGATCACTGCCTGTAGACTCTGGCTGCAGGAATGTGGCGTCTTCTGCGGTCCCTTCTGCCTTGCACTCCCTGCTGGCCCTGCATCCCCTGTGCCTGCGCCTCGCCTCCCACAGGTCTCTCCCTGCGACGCTGCCTGTGGACAACTGGCCTCCTCTCCCTTCTCTGAGGTGGAAGAGAGGGGAAGGAGATACCACCCCCCAGTGGAGTACACAATCCCCATCTGCCGAGATGCAGGTGCCTCGTGAACTGAAGGCTGCACTCAGCAGAAATGCTCCAAGAGAACTGACAGAGCAAAAGAGTCCTCAAAACAAACTAACAAAACAAACACTTCAGAAGAAACCACAGGAAAAGGTCTGAACTCTCAGCAAACAAGCAGCAGCAAACTCTCACCTGAACTCCTAACAACCCACACAGCCAATGCTCAGCTCCCCTTTCATACCGCCCTGAGATGAGAAAAGTGAATAAACCAGTTGGCTGCCTGTCTGTGTTGCCTGTGCGATGAACGCAAAATTGCACGGGCAACGTAAAATTGGCTTCAATTGTACTTTCAATTGTCTTAAGCGGCTGATTAATAATCAGCGGCAGCACTTCTGAGTCCCACATGCGCTTGCCGGTGGAAATATCGCACAGTGCACCCAACCTCACGAGGTTTAACACTTTTTTTGGGTCAGCTATGTGCCTGCTACTACTGTGTAAAATTCTGGCCCATAAGATAAACGAAGAGGTGTTTGAAATTATGACAACAAAAATAACACTAAAAAGTGACAACAGAAAAGAAAGTGTCAGTATTTCAGCCATTTGATCAGAGCTGAAAAGTTACAGAGATCTCTTCTAGAGGACAAAGTGGAGGTCAGCAGAAAGAGGGGTCAGCCTAGGTGTAGTTGGATAACAGATGTCACAGAGTGGCTGCAGATGAGCTGCAGTGGATGTGTGAGGATGTGCAAGATGATGAGCAGGATGTACCATGACAGCAGATCTCCTGGTAAGAGTAGCTACCAGCAGGACAGAACAGCACAGGAAGTTAGAAAAATAGACACAGTCACCATGCGGGCATTCTGGGAGGGCTTCTCTAGCACTCAGGCAGCAGGGAAGACGACTAGGCCTGCCTGGAGCACTGGCCCTCTGGCCTTCTGCCGAAGGCCAGCCTTCAAGCACCTAAACTAACTCCACCAGTGTGGGAAGCTACAGTTGAAAAATCCCAACCTGTTTTAACTGGCCTTAGTTAGGCTATTAATGAGCATAACCGGCCTTCAGAACCCACTTCCACAAAAATGGCCACACCGGAAATGGCGTCAAGAAACCAGCACACTAGACAGCACAGTTATATTTTTGGACCAGTCTGCCTTTGTTCCTGCCCCTGGCAGGCCTGAAAATTCAGCCTGTGGTGTCTGATGCAACCGTGTTTTAGAGTCTCAATGCACAGGTTGTTTTGGGATGGCAATAGAGGCTAAATAAAATGTTACTGTGCATAAACAGTATGAATTCAAAGTATTGCTGTGGTACCTATATCCATAAAGAAGGCCAACTCTGTTACAGGATATATTTCCTATCAGATAGTAATATGGGAAAGCAAAGATAAAAGAAAGGCAATTTAGTGTTGTTATTGACAAATGTACTCATCTCAATACATGTCACCCTTCCAGACTTCCCCAGCCAAACAATTCAAGCAACAGCTTCTTTGGGTAGTGTCAACACTTTGACCTCCTCTGTTCCATCACCCTTGCCTGGTGATGAAAACTACACTTGGCTTTGCTCATTTCTCATCTTCATAGAATCTTCTGTTGATTTCCTGCCACTTTCTACTGTTGGGTGTAGTGATCACTCAGCTTGAAGTTCTCTCAGGATTGTTTGCTTACCTGTGAATTGGGGGAGGGGAGTCTGTGCATCCGTTTATTGTGGTTGCTTTGGCCATTATCTCACATAGAGTTTCACCACTGTGGGAGTAATGTGTATTTTTCTGGTCAACTTTTTATAAATCTAAAATTTTTGCCCACCATATCTTTAGCTCATTTCTTTCACATTAAAAAGCGAAAACAGGATAATCTCTGCTCTGCTAAAGTCGACTCAAAACCATTTGTAAACATAACTATTGAGCAACACGGAATACTGAAAAGAAAATTGAGTGCACCAGTCCATAAATTTGATGATGTGGAATTTTGTCTCCATTGTTGAGCCCTGGTAAAATGGGATCCGTATTCAGCACCTAAAGCTCACTGTATCTGGCCAAGGGACACTTGATATTGAATGAAAAAAAATGAGACCCCCTTTTGTCCTCCTTTATTAACATACCTCACATTGAAGAACAGAAAATTCACCACAGAATTCTTTTGACGGGGTCACATTCCTGAGGAGGAAACTCACGCAGCATGTGCACAATATGTTGTTCATTAAGGACATGCATTCTGCAGTAGAGGAGGTAGCTCACAGTAGAGCACTATGTCATTAAATTTTCCTTTATGTCTCCTAAGTTTCTCCTATTAGAATTGCAAAACAAAACAACATGTTCAAGATATATGTTTATTTGGATCTTAATTGAAATTTGGGTTACGTTGGAGCTTCATTGCTGTGGTCCTATGTGTTAACTTGTTTTAAGCAACTGTTGCATTGCCTAATACGAAGTCACAATGACTCTTTGAATTACTTTTTAGCTTTGCTACCAGTTTGGACAAGATCTGGGGAAAGGTAGTTTTGGTGTTGTCATTCAAGCTACACACATCCCCACAGACACAAAGTGGGCCATCAAGAAACTGAGCAAGGAAAAGGTAACATGCTTTCTAAAGGAAACTGAATTTTCCACATGTTTCACAACTCACTAAACTCTGCCAGTCACGGCCAGGTTGTCTGTGGGACAGAGAAATGATTGGGGATATGACGTGGAGATGGATGTTACAGGGAAACCCTTCCTCCTCTGGATGATCTAAGGACAAGTGCAAAGAGATTGATATCCATGTACTAGGCTGTTGCGCTATGCCTCTGCACTGCCAAGCTGTTACAGAAGAAACAGTAACCCCCCTCATAACTGCACCACAGCATGCTGTAAACATGCAAATAAGGAAAACCACAGCCTCTGCTCTGCTTTTGTCAATTGCACTGCAGGAACAATGGGCACAGGGGGTGCCTGATAGACCTGACGGTTGGAAGAGGGACATGGGGGCAGAATTGGAAGGGTGGTCTCTGCAAACACTTTATGGTCCTGCAAAGGGCTTCCCGATCAAAACAGTTAAAAATATTTCTTACATTATTAGGTAGAAAACAGCCTATTTCTTTCGCCATGTGGAAAGCCCCTGGAATTTAGGGCTCTCCATTTCGGCTCAGACTGGTGCAACTCCCCAGTTGCCCACCCCTCATATGGTAATAACACCAGGGCCGTGAATACAGCTGGAATTGGGGGAAATCTCAAAGCAGGAATGACTGCTCAATTCAGTTTGGCCTCTACATTCAATTATCATAGAATAATGCAGCATACAAAGAGGCCATTCATCCCATCGTGTCTGTGCCAGTTCTTTGAATGAGCTATCCAATTAGCCCTATTTGCCTGCCCTTTTCCATAGTCCTACAAATGTTTGTCCTTCAATTATTTATTTGAAGTCAATATTGAATCTGTTTCCACCACACTTTCAGGCAACGCATTCTGGAACAGAACAAGTCATCGTGTAGAAATATTCCCCTCACCTCAGCTCTAGAAATATGCATCCTCTGGTCATCAACCTTTCTGTCACCACAGGGAACAGTTTTTGCCTTATTCACTCCCACAAAACCCTTCATGTATTTGAACACCTCTATTAAGTCTCCCCTTAACCTTCTCTGCTGTAAACAGAATAACCCTAGCTTCTCCAGTTTCTCCACAAATCTGAAATTCTTCATCTCTGGTACCATTCTAAGAAATCCCCCTTGCGCCCTCTGTAAGGCCTTGACATCCTTTCTAAAGTGTCGTGTTTAGAACTGGCTGCAATACTTGAGCCGGGGCCTAACCGGTGATTCGTAAACATTCAGCAAACACTTTTGCTTTTGTACCCTGTGCTTCTGCTATAAATCCATGGATCCCAGATGCTTTTGCAACAACTTTCTCAACATATACTGCTACCTTAAACATGTATGTATGTTTACCACCTTTGTTCCAGAACCCCCTTAAAATGGTGCCGTTTAGTTTATATTGCTCCTCCTCATTCATCCTATCAAAATGTATCACTTCACACCTTTCTGCGTAAAGTTACATCTGCTATGTGTATGCTCATCTCACCAGTCTGTCAATGCGTTCTTGGGGTCAGTTACTAAACTCCTTACTGTTTACTATATTTCTGAGTTTCACATTGCCTGCAAACTTTGAAATTATGCTTTGCATACCTAAGTCCAGGCCATTAATATATAAAACTGTAAAATTATAAAATATATAACAACAAAATCTGGAAAGGATACAGGGGAAAACTGTGCCCTTCTTTGTCTTGTGCCACAAGATCTTTTTCATCCACCTGAGAGAGCAATCTTGGCTTCACTGAAAGATGGTACCTCTGACAGTGCAAGACTGCAGCAGTACTCTGCTGGTGTGTCATTCCAGGGATGGGCCATAAATGCTGGCTTTGTTAACAATGCCAATAGCCCAAGAATGTTTTTCTTAAAGCCTGGATGATGTGTTCAAGTCTCTGTATCTGGGGCATTTAATTACTTTATGGTGAGTATGTGAGATGAATTAGTCAGTGAGTCAGATAGCATAGAAGAGAATTGTATGGATATTTGAGTATATAGGTGATGAAGAGGGATTTGTCTTTGGGACTGTTTGCCCAGCTGGCCTTTTCCAGTTTATTCCTACATAGGAATGCAGCTTGGTTTTGTTGAAATTTTTAAATGTATTTAGCAATCATTTATTCTGCTCCTACAACCCCTCCCCCCAACCTACCACCACCACCCCTAGCCCTGACATATTATGGGGCAACATAAAACCTGTACTTATACTGGCTATTTAACATTCTTCTATTTCTCAGATGATCAAAACATTTCAAATATTTCAGAGGAGGTTATCTAAGTCCTTGCCTGCCAGCACAGCATTGGAAGATGAAGCGCCTAGGATCCTGCATGATCCAGTTGCCTTCCAATGCCTCACCCAAGTGCCCATTATTGCCTCAATACTGGGTGTCAGTGAGTTATATAAGTCAAGCAGTCACAGATCTGTTGTAATATGCCATTAAGGGGTAGCAGCATGACATCACTAGAAGGGAAATGTGTCATGTGATCTGTTCTTAGTTTCACTTTTGCTTTGAGCAGAGCTCATACTTATACTGACACCTTCAAGTTTTATACCTATGTAGAACTGTTCCCATGTGCCTAGTCTTAATAAATGAACCCACAACGTGTATATCCAATCCCTTATGAGTGATTGGTGCCTTGTGTCTTGTACAGTAAATAAGCCCAAGGTCTTATATCATTATAATAACATGACAATCTGCACACCTGGCACCAATACATGGTACTTCCAGCAGGGGTCACTGGACAGATTTCAGGAGGAGAGGCTAATGTTTAACCTAGGGGTCCTGAAACCAACTGCAGTTGGTTAATTCAGGCCAGGGGAAAAAAAAAGTCCTTTTCCCAAGTGTTGTATTTAAACTGTTTGCTGTGATATCCACTGTGGAGGTTGAACAAGACTCCTGTCTTCTTGTTTCAGGCTGGAAGCCAAGCTGTTAAAATGCTGGAGAGGGAGATTGCCATCTTGAAGATGGTGAACCATGAACATATTATTAAATTAGCAGAAGTTTATGAGACCACAAAGGTACTGGGTTTCAAGCTAAGAAATTTGGAAAACAAGCTTTGAACTTTGTATGATACTTACTCAGTAATGGTTTTGTTTTGATTACAACAAATCTATCGTGATAAATTGTTTTCCATAACATTGGGAGAAGCTATCAGGAATATTTGCAGATCAGCAATTAAGAACACATTATTAGGAGGAGGAAAGGATTTGCATTTTCTATTGCACCTCATCAGATCTCTCAGGCTGCAACTTACATTGTTATGGGATCATTGAGACAGGACGACATTCAACTCCTCGGGCCAAATGCATCATTCAGTTAGATCATTGCTGAGCTGTTCCTAAGCTCCGTCTACCCACCTTGATTCTATGAGCTTTTATACCAAGGCCTAACAAAAATCTATCAATTTCAGTTTGAAATTTTCAGTTGACCTAGCCTCAACAGCTTTTTGTGGGAGAGAGTTCCAGATTATGTAGGTGACCTTTCTATTCTGTTTGTATTTCTAATTTTAACCAAGTTATTTAATTCACTTCACTTTTCTCGGTTTATCTTCCCTCCTACTCTGAAGCAGATAACTGTTCATGGGCTATGGTTCCCCCCAGTAGCCCTTGGGCACCTCTTCAAAGGGGACACTCTGCAGAGCTAACTTTAACTTTCAGTGGTGTAGAATGGGCAATATTGGATTGGCTGCTTATTATACAACTCGCCTGATTTTCCTTCCCACTGTGGATGATGACCAATCCAATCTCACCCCTTGTACAACATCAAGGAAGCTTATGGTTGGCTCCTATGTGTGGGATCAGCAGGTTATCCAACCTTGGAGGGCACAACAGTCGAAATTGATACATGTCTCTCACACAAAGTACACACTCCCTCACTTAGAACAGAGACAATAATCAGGAGTGGGAATCCTTTGCTTTTCTCCTGAACGCCAGGACATTTGGGCCTGTTGTAAGGCTGAAATTTTAGGCCCTGATGGGAACAGGCACGGAGGTGGCTTGGTGTGTAAATGTGCATGTGCTGGCCAGCGTGCAAGTTTGTGGGCTTCACCCTGCCCCTGGCTGATTTTCCTGGAGATGCAATTGGGGGGTGCGGGGTAGGGGGAGGGGGGGGTGGCAGTGTAGACAGAACTAACTGCCCACAGCTTTGGGTAGCCAATTCAGCTTACTGTAAATTGCGGTATGTAAGTGGAACCGGCATATAAGACAACCCCATTTTTCCACTCCCCTCAAATTTTTTTATTGCATATATTCGGCATAGTTGACCCCTTTTCAGCCATAATATGCTATATTGTCATTAGTAGTCAGCCTCAATTTTTCACCCCACAAATGCATGTTTTGCTTACCAGTCATCTTCTAACTAGGTGCAAGGGATCAAGCAGGTGATATGGACTGTAGCGATGATGCATGGGGGTTTAATACACGTCCACGATGACATCTCAAAATCGCGATCATCCACGCCAATGGTTCACTTTATACTAAGTCGAGCCCCGTTTTTGTAGGGATTTTTTGAGACTTCAAAGGTTGACTTATACACTGACATCGATAGTATTAAGGCCTAATACTGGAGGCTGACTGGAATTTTTCAGCTGGCCTCAAGGTCTCTGGAGGCATTGGGGAACAGGCCAGCTGCCTGGGGGTGGCCTCCCAGCAGCAGACCAGGGGCCCAATACTCTAGGTGGACTTAGCGGCCCTTTCGGTCTGCCTGGCTTCAGCTGCAGCCAAAGGCCAGCCAGCGGAGAGGTTACCCCCTCCCCTCCAATGGTGGTCTGGATACTGAAGACATTTTTTGATGTTAAAGTTAAAAAAGTTTGAGATGGTGTTGGGATGCCTACCTGCAAAGGCATTTGGTTGCTTCTCCCATGGTAGAGGGAGAATAGGAGGGGCCTATTGACCCTCCAGTTTCGAGAGTCCACTTGCTGTCCTAAATTAGATGGTGTGCCCATCTGCTGGCCATTAATTGGCCAATTTGGGGAAAATCTGTTCCCCACACAGTGCAGGCTTCTGATAAAATTACAGTAATAAAACTCCCTCTTCACCACCCTCCAAACGTGAAATCAAGTTTGTGGTGAAAATTTGTAATTATGTTTAGCGCTGCATCCCAGTGTTTCAATTCCACCCTTCCTTGGAGAAATCCAGTTTATTTACTTGAGAATCAACTAAATGAAAGGCCTTGAAAAAGAATTTTTGAAGCAATTTGTTGCTTTGCACTAAATGATGCAAAATGTTGCATATTTATGATGTCTTGTTGCCAGGAATATAGATGGCACTCCAAAATTTACGATGCAGTTCATTTGTCTAACAATGGAGCGCGCACGTGCATGAAGTACTGCCCCTGGCGTTGTAACATCAATAGATGCTCCCTTTCTTTTTACAGGGTTTCCGCAGGGATTTAGGTCGGGGCCTCAGCTATTCACTATATTTACTAAGAACTGTGATAATGAGATAAAGAGCCATATATTCAATTTTGCTGATGACATAAAGATAGGCCACATTACAGTCAGTGTAGATGGAAGCATAAAATTACAAACAGATATTGATAGATTAAGTGAATGGGCAAAACTGGTAAATGGATTTCAATGCAGACAAGTGTGAGACAATCTCCTTTGGATCTAAAAAAGATCAGAAAACTTTCTAAACCTTAAAAAGCTAGAGGTAGTGAAGGTCTAAAGACACTTAATGCTGCATGAACATAGATTAATGAAATATAATGAACAAGTATAAAGAATAACCAAAAAGGCTAATGGAATGCTAGGCTTTATGTCAAGATGATGGGCAGAATTTTACGGCCCCATTTCAGCGGAGATGGGGCCGTAAAATGCGGCGAGGCATTCTAAACCCCATTGACTTCAGCGGGAACGTAAAATCCCACTGTCGTAAAATTCTGCCCGATAAGAACACAAGGAATTAAAAGTCATGCTACAACCATACAAAGACGTGGTTAGACCACACATGGACTATCATGTTCAATTCTGGTAACCACACCTCAGGAAAGATATATAGGCCTAGGAGGGAGAACAGTGTAGATTTACTCAAATGACACTTGGATTTCAAGAGTCAAATTATCAAGAGAGATTGCACAAACCAGGATTGGATTTTCTTGAATTTTGAAGATTAATGGGCGATTTGGTCAAAATTTTCAGGGAACAGATAGGGTAGATAGAGAGACATTATTTCCACTGATTGGGGAATGTAGGACTAGGCAACATAACCTAAAAATTAGAGCCAGACTTTTCATGAATGAGGTTAGGAAACACTTCTACATGTATTGATGGTAGAAGTTTAAAACTCTCTTCATAATTGTTGATTTGATTCCTGGTCAATTGTTAATTTTAAATCTTCAATTGATAGATTTTGGTTAAGCAAAGCTCTTAAGGAATATAAGGCAAAGAGAGGTACATGGAGTTAGGTCACAAATCAGCCATGATCTCACTGAATGAACAGGCTTCAAGGGTTAAGTGACCTGCTTCTGTTCCTGGGTACCTATTTTCCTTCAATGGTTCTAAGAACATTTTTCATCCCACTTAAAATAATAACTGGAAATTTTTATCATTTCAATGAATCTTCCCACATTAGTCCTCAATAAAATAAAAGTTAGTCTGGGACATGAATGCAAGGGTTACTCAATGCCCAGTGAGAATAAATTGCAAAACTTATTATATTCTATCTTATGGACAAGAAAACAAATCACTTCGTTTAAAATCTGAGCATTGTTCCAAAATGGAACCACTTACTCTAATGGGCTTAATGCAGAGCGCTATTACAAAACATGATTAAACATTGACGCAAACCCATCTGTCTTCTTAAATAGGAGCACTGTATTTTCCGCAACCTGAGTAACTAGTGGCACAAAGTCACGTAGCCCTGCATTCTATTCTGGGCTGTCTTGTAACACCCTTTGAAAGATGAAATGCTTTCCTCTGTCTCTCCCTGAATTTCCACAGTATTTCTCTAATCATTTGGATATAAAGCAGCTCCATTTATCGCTTACTTGATTTCACTTCTTCAAAATCAATTGTTTCTCCAAACGACTTTTTTAAAAAAAAAAACAAAAGCTTACATAAATCTCAATGTTATTTGGATGGAAGCCTCAGGCATGCGGTAGTCATCCTGTGCGATCACAGTTTTTACTGCAATTTCAATAAGCAATTATCTCCTAAAATCTGAAGCTGTACAATTAGAATTCTCTGCTCTTGCACAGCTATAACCCAAGGGCTCGCATTATCCCACTTGCAGTAAGCTACGCAGTAAGGTTTGCCTCAGGTCACCCAACTCCTTGTACAGTGGCAAATATTAAACACACATCAAAGATTTATGAAGTCATTCATACCATGGTTTATAAAGAGAAAACTAAATCAGTCACAATAATCATTAACTACTATGAGTGGAATGTAAGTGTAACAGGAAGAGAAGAGAGTGGCCAAAAATTAGCAGCTCGCAATCCAAGCAGTTATACCACCATTGCACCAGTCAGTGCCCTCCAGTGCCATCGGAACCTGTGTGATCAGTAAGAAGGCACCTCATCACCATGAGACAGCTGATGCAAGTGACCTTTCCAGTGCATCTCTGGCACCTGCCACCCATGGCAGCTGGAAACGCCAACTCCTGCCTTTGGAGGGAAAGGGGGTGCATTGGCCACAAACCCCAACCATGGCAGCTGGACCCTCTCTCCTGGGCTAAGATGAGCGCTGGAGCCTTATTTCAATATTAAAATGAGACCTGTGCTAATTCTAGGCGGCTGCCAGGACAGTTTAAAAGAAAGCCTTCAGCCAATTTAGCAACGGCCCAAACTTAGGTGTCAATTAGACATTAGCCTCTATACTGCTAACTGGTCACATTTGTGCCTGTTTTAGGTCCATAAATTGGGTACAACAGAGTGAAGTTTAATCCATAGAGCTTCATAAATCCAACTGCTGCAGTCATGCAAATCACTGGATGAGATGAAAGGCTTCCCACTGGTAGGGGGCAGGGGCATGGCTGGAGCATGCACTGGTGAGGTCATGCCACATCTGCCCCATTTATTCTCCCTGCCTTGCTATTTAAATTCATGGACAGAAAATCAAGTGAATTTCACATGATAGTTCCCACCTGATCGTCCAAGCTCAAACAAGGAAGAAGTGCCCCTTCTTGTGATTTTAGCAAGTGGTGATAATCTGCCCTTCACTTCATCATGGAGTTGGGTAGATTTCATTTTATTTAGTTACAGTAAAACATGATGGAGTTGGTGTTTAGGTGTTGTCCATCAACACATTATACCTCCAAGTGGTAGAACAAGCATTTAGTTCCAGACAATTGCTATTCTCAGCCATGCTATCTGGGAGGGATGCTGAACAGAGGGAGGAAGGGCGACAGAGTCACTGATTGAAACTGCTCTCATTTCACCCTGCTGGTTAGCTCAAACTTGGTGTTGGCAGGTGCCTTGGAGTGTGTTAATGATCTTTAGTTAAAATTGTGCATAAAGCTGTCATTGAGTCAATCCACACTTTTTAAAAATAAGTTCATTTCAGAGAAGGCATGAAGGTCAAAAAATAAAAGCAAAATACTGCAGATGCTGGAAATCTGAAATTAAAAACAGGAAATGCTGGAAAAACTCAGCAAATCTTGCAGCACCTGTGGAAAGAGGAACAGAGTTAACATTTCAAAGAGAGGTAAAAATGTGATGGGTTTTATGCTGTTGAAGAGAGGGGTTGGGGCAGGTGGAGCAAAATAGAAGGCCAAGGATAAATTGGAGCTCAGGAGAGATTAAATGACAAAGATATCATGGATAAAAGACAAAGGGAGAGGTAATGATAGGATTAAAGACTAAGGCGGGTGTTAATAGTGGCATAAAGGTCAGATAGCAGAACAAGGGTCAGCACTTTCTGAAAGCAAAACATGGCAACAAGTTAGAGACTGGCCCTTGGGGATGGGGTGGAAAAAAACAAAATGGATGGCAGAGCTCATGGTCTGAAGTTGTTGCACTCAATGTTAAGTACCAAAGACTGTAAATGTTGCCAGACCTGCTGAGGTTTTCCAGCATTTCCTGTTTTTATTATTAAAAAAAAGGTCATTTATCTTCTTGCCTCATTTATTGATAGGACTGTTTCCCATACAACCATTCCTTCAGTGGGTGATGTGAGGTAAATTACGGTATAAGCAAAATCATTAACTGAAGGACACTGTACTCTTCTCCATTCCTCCTTTCTGATTTAGAAAGTCTACCTTGTCATTGAATTCTGTGAACTTGGGGAGCTCAAGGGAATTCTGGAAGAGAAAGGCAATTTCACTGAGTCTGAAACGAAACAGATAATTTCCAGCTTGGCAAGTGCAATCTTTTACCTCCACAAAAATGGTAAGATGCTCTGTACTACCTTAACAGCTGTAGCATTTTAACTAATACTTACCAACGACCTTCTGTAATTCTATATGTTCTATTTCCATCTCTTGTGGTCATCTGCTGCTGGTCAAACCCAAGTACGTTATTTATGCCCCCTCTAGAAATATTAGATAGAAAATGCTACAATTAAACCATGTGGTGGCTCACACTGTGAGACCTTTGACCTGCAATATTTACATTGCGCCAATTGCCAACTTACTGTATTAGCGGAAAAAAAACTATTTGTAACTATATTGTGGCACATCTAACATTTTCAACATATCCTTGAAGTAGGAAGCTAGGAACAGGAATTGGCCATTCATCCCCTCAAGCTTGTTCATGGATCATCTGTACCTCAACTCCATTTACCACCTTCTTTCCATAGTCTTTAAAACAGTGACCTAACAAATTCTATCAATCCCTGTTTTGAAATTTTCAATGGCTGTAGCCTCAATGACTTTTTGAGGGAGTCTTCCAGACGTTCACGACCATTCCTGTGAAGAAGTGCTTCCTGACATCATCCTGACATAGCTCTAATTTTAAGGTTATTGCCCCTTGTCCTGGATTCCCCCACCAGTTGAAAATATTTCTCTCTTATCTACCCCATCAATTGCTTCAGTCACCTTATAAGCACCTCAATTAGATCACTCCTTAATCTCCTAAATTCAGGGACTCAAATGTTAAGGTTTATTCCACATGTTTGTTTAGTTGTCATTCTAACAGTTTAATAACATTAGACAATATGGGGGGAAAATTTGTAGGGAGTGTGGGGCCTCATGAAATTATAATAGATAATAGATAAAGCTATTGCCCTAAGTATTAGGTTTGACTCAGTGCTGGTACAATTGTCCAGTCAAAAGCCCCAGTCCAGAGATTTGATCATATAATCTATGCTGACATTTTGAAGGTACTGTTGTTTGGATTGAAATGTTAAACTGAGCAAAGCTTTGCAACATTCACCCTTGTAAACCATGTCAAAGGACTAATCCAGTCTGTCTGACAGTTGGGATCAGGTGAGGAAAAACATTTCGTCCTCATGGACCACACTGTATGTACTACATTACCTGTTATAATGTTTAAACCCATCTTCCCATTAATTTGCATATATCTCAAGTTGCTAACACTAACAGATCTTTGTGTTCAAGTTTAGGATTTATGTACTGTCACATTTAGAGATTTAAGAAACATCAATATTCCACATAAATAATTTGGAAACTGCTGCAGTTAAATGTTGGGCTTTTTTTTCATTCATTCGTGAGAGGTGGGTGTCGTTGGCAAGGCCAGCATTTATTGCCTATCCCTAATTGGCTTTGAGAAGGTGGTGATCAGCTGCCTTCTTGAACTGCTGCAGATCATGTGGATTATGGATTAACATAGTTTTGATTCAAGTGAATGGCTTGCTAGGCCATCTCAGAGGGCAGTTAAGTGTAACCACATTACTGAGGGTCCAGAGTCACATTTAGATCAAACTGAGTACAGGCAGTGAGTTTCCTTCCCTAAAGGATATTGGTGAAACAGTTGAGTTTTTATGACAAATCAGTTGTTTCATGGTTACCATTATGGACACTAGCTTTATTTATTCAATTAATTAACTGAACTTAAGTTCCTCAATTGCATTGTTGGGATTTGAGCTCACCTCAAGATTAATAGCCAAACCTACTGGACTACTAGTCCAGTAACATAACCACTATGCCACCGTACCCCAGAAATCAAAGTACATTCACACAAGTTAATATATAAAAATGTACTGAAACAAAAAGTGGTTAAAATACAAATGAGTGATGAGGCATTGATGTTATTCGCCAAAGATCTAAAACAATAAGTAATTCATTATACTGCCTCAGTAATCAATGAGTGCATCACACCCATTGTGTACTAGACCCAGGTGATCGTTAATTATTTTGTCTTATTATTCAAAAAGAAATTGTGTGATTCAATTAAGCAAATCCACTTGTAAATGTTGCTGCAAATGTTCACTTGGTGCTTGAGAAATAAAGCAGCTCAATACTTCATTCTGACCTCACCTAAATAAAGTACAAACCATTTGCCTAATGAAAGGCTAAAGAAGTACGTGATAGAGCATGCAAAAGAAGCAGGCCAAGAGTTGCTGCTTTGGGTGCAATGGGCAATCTGGCCACAGATTGCTCTGGTTTTCAGAAGTTCTTTTTGCTCTGCCCAAATCAATTTATCTATTGCCAAAAATAAAATATTCCACAAACCAACACAATCAGGCAACAGTTAGAATGTAATTTTTTTTAAAAATTGGATTCAAAAATACTCCTCGATATATTTAAGGAGTGTTAACCTGGTGCAGTTTTATTAATACAGCTGAACATTGACTTATTAACTACAACTTATATTTATATAACACATTTAATGAATGTGATAAAGTGTCCAAGGTGCTTCATTGGAGTGTTACAAAACAAAACAGAACACCAAGCCACATATGGAGATAATTAGGTTAAATGGTCAAAAGCTTTGTCAAATGGTTAGTTTTTAAGGAATGGCTTAAAGGAGGAAAGAGAGGTAGAGAAATGCTGAAGGAATTCCAGAGGCTGGGACCTAGGCAATTGAAAGCATGACCACCAACAATGGAACAATTAAAATCAGGGATGCTCAAGAGGCCAGAATTAGATGAGCACTAATATCTTGGAAGGTTATGAAGCCGGAGGAGATTATGGATGTAGGGGGAGGTGAGACTGTCCAGGGACTTGAAAACAAGGATAATAATTTTAAAAGTCAAGACACTGCTTGATCAGAAGCCAGCATAGGTCAACAAGCACAGGGATTATAGGTGAATGAGACTTTGTGCGAGTTAAGACATGAGCTTTGGATGACCTCAAGTTTATTGAGGGTAGAATGTGGGAGAGCAGCCAGGAGTGTGTGGGAATTGTGAAGTCCAGGCATGAGCGAGGGTTTCCGCAACAGATGAGCGGAGCCAGGAGTCGGCTGATGTTACAGAGATGGAAACTGGCGATCGTACAATGGTGCGAATGTGTGGTGGGAAGCACAACACACTGTCAAACATGACACCAAGGTTGCAAATCTGCTCCTATCACTGCTTGCTTATCCCCACAATCACCCCACCCTCAACTTCTCTCTCCCCCCGCCCCCCACCTTAGACCAGCTTATATTTCACCTCTCTCCTAACTATACTCAGTTCTGCCGAAGGGTCGTGAGGACTTGAAACGTCAACTGATTTCTTCTCCACCGATGCTGCCAGACCTGCTGAGTTTTTCCAGGTAATTCTGTTTTTGTTTTGCAAACAACCAGGTTTGGTCTCAGTCAGTGTCAGGGAGAAGGATGGAGTCAGTAGCTAGGAAACTGAGTTTGGAGCGAGGATCCAAAAACAATGGTTTCAGTTTTCCCAATATTTAATCCCATTTCACAAAGAATAAGCCTTTTAAGCAGAGTGTCTAGTTCACCAACTGTGAGTAACCTGATTTTAGATAACCGAAAATTACTTTAAAAGAACTTTTACATTTGCCGGTTACATTTGTGTACAATAGTCAGTTTCTTAGTAAATTAATAGAGAATTTCCAAGCTACTAAAACATATTTATTAGTGCCCTGCAACATTTTTTTTTTAAAAAGGTGCTTAAAATTATGAGTCTTTTTGAAAGCCCAAAGTGAGCACAATTAGCGGAAACTCGCCATACGATTAATTCAATCTATGGGTGTGTGGTGATGGGGGTTGGGGGGAGGGGTGGGTGTGGGTGAGGGGCGGGGGAGGGAGGCTGCATTCCAGCATTATGCTTTTTAAAACCAGCACAATAAATCATGAAAACTCAATTTATTCTGGAAGTAATTTCTGCTTGAAATTTCTCATTCCTTTGCACTGGTTTGGCTTATTTTGGGCGTAAACAAACAACCTAGGGAAAACTCCAGACCTGTGTCCTGTTAGTATGACAAGAGGGTGGCATTTCCTCCTCTGAGTTACATGATCAGATTGGCAGAAATTGGGCTGTGTCAGTGGAAAGCAATGGGCATGAGATCAGCTTACGGTGACATTACTGAATCCAAGGAAGTATCTATGGGAAGTTGTGAATACGTACCATTGATGCAAGAATACTAAGAACATCCATTTGAGAATTCGAGGCCCAGGAATGTCAAACAGACCAGGCCAGCAAGTAAGACCAATAAGGATGAATCCATGTATCCAATGGGTAGTGGCACTCAGGGGAGGTTATCCATCAATGGATTGCACCCGTCAATGGTTGTCCCTACAGGGTTGTGGAATAAGCCATTGCAAGTGAAAATACAATTGAGTTATTTGAGCTTTGAGCAGAGCAAGCTGGATAAAGTGTCATGGAAGGGGACAGACCCTAGGCCTTGGGTCCCAATCTGGGCACCCTGTTCTACCTGATTAGATGTTATACTGACATAAAGCTGGAAACATTGGCCTGAACCTTCTGGTCGGCGTCCGGGGACGGGCCCCACTTGTCGACACGTAAAATGGCGCGCGGTGACGTCGGCTGTGCGTCCCGATGTCACCGCGCCTCATTCTGATTCTCAGTTCGGCGGGCGCGCAGCAAAGTCCACTGCACGCCCACAGAACTGTCAAAGGCCTATTAAGGCCATTAATTAATGAATTTAACTGATTCTCAGGGCTGCCCGTCCAATTTTAAGGTTGGCAGGCAGGCGAAGAGCCCAGGCGGCCTTTGCATTTATCATGAAACCTCATCCACGGGTGGGATGAGGTTTCATGAAGTGTTTATTAATTAAATAAAAAATTTTATTAAAATTCATTGATATGTCCCAGCTCATGTGACACTGTCACATGAGGGGACATGTTTGAATAATTTTTTCTATTTTTTTTTAAGTTTTCATAAAGAAAATAATCTCCCTGAGGCAGCTCCATGCCTCAGGGAGATTTCTGCGTGCTTTTGTGCGCATGCACGAAAGATCGCATGCCCCGACTCTCCCTCTGCCCCCTGCCCGCACAGGGAGCGCTCAGTGTTTCCAGGTGTGTGTCACGTCGGGCGGGCCTTAATTGGCCCACCCACATAAAATGGCGGCGATTGGTTGCGCACCTGCTCATGCCCACTCAGCCCGTCCAACGGGGAGAAAATTCTTCCCATTATTTTGGATCTACGCTACTGCAGAACACTAATTTTTAAATATTCTCTGTCTTTTTTAGATATTATTCACAGGGATTTGAAGCTGGAAAATATCCTGGTTAAAAGTAATGATGATGCAGATGACAATGGAATGAAACTCAATATCAAAGTAAGCTTTACCAGTGATGCACCTTCTGCTATCAGTCTATATACAATGTAATACACTGGAATTGGCAGTTTGTAAGCCATTCTGATTTTATGTTGGCCCAGAACTTCTGATATTTGGATAGTTGTACCCTGGAGGTATCTCCCGAGGATGCACTGGGGGATACCTCAGAGGTCCCAGTGCACTGACACATCAGAATTGTCTGGGAAATTTGGACTTCTGATAGGCATTTCCCCTGTGTCTGGAACCCTTTGAAACTCTGAGTTAAAGTCAGAGGCTTTGGATGGTTCTGACTCACTTACCAGAATAACGTCCCAGGAAAGGTTAGAAGGATTAAAACCAGTTGTAACTCCTGGATAACTACTGTCCCCCACCCCCCACAAATAACCCCCCACTCTACCACTCCCCTGACCCAACTAACCACCCCCCCCCACCCCGACTCACCCTACCCCCTCACCGACCCGCCTCCCTACTCCCTCAACTTACATACTTACCTTCTCTGCGTAGCTTCTCAAAATGGCTTTGGGGACTTTAAACTCTCTACTTACCGGAATATGACAGCTAGTGCCATGGCTTGGCTTCCTCCGACAATCCTGCCCTACGAAGAAGGACTCCCAGAACAGGTACACTTCACCTTTCTGGCCCTGACCAGACGCCTGTGAAATAGGAGCGGAGTGACAATTCGACGGTGACTCCCATTTCTCAGGAGATTCAGCCCATTGTAATAATTCTGGGTTAACTATGAAAATGTATCAATGGATATTTAAAACAAGTCTTGAGTAGGTATACTAGACCTATTTTCAAGTGCCTTGCAGAAAAATAATCTTTCATAATTTATTGCAAGCAAGAGACATAAGTGGTGTATAAGAAGCAGCTAAAAATGAGAAAAGACTAATTGGTTAAATTCATCGTGATCTTTCCAAAGGACACCTAATGGTCTTTCCAAAATTCATATTCCTTTTCTCCCTTTTGAATCAGAAATCAGTTTTCTTTCTGAATGTTTTAAAATAGCTCACTTTCATTGCACTGGACACTGTGTCATTCACCGGGCACGGCTGTAATGGTGGGTTACAGAATGTAGTCTTACCCTGGACTTGTCCTTGCATCAAGTGACATTCTAAAACTGAACAAATTCGTAAATCGCCAGTCCCTGGTTAAAGTTACATTCAGATACGTGCTTTTGTTCTAATTCATAGTTATCTCTCTTTATTCTGTTCTCCCAGATCAGCACAAAGACCTTCACTGCACCCACTTCACTGGCCCTCTTTCAATGTCAAAACCAGGATCTTGGCCTTACAAGTTGATTTTTCTGACAAGATTCAACTTGTAGAGTTTGTCTTCAGAACTCATTGATTTAAGCCCTGGTGCCTTTGTTCCCCTTCCTAGAACTCTCTGATTATGGTGAGCAAAAGTGATTTATAACAGACTTGACCCTTAGACTAACCTTCTTATTCATAGAAATCATAGAAAATTTAAAACACAGAAGAAGGCCATTCAGCCCATCATGTCAATGCTGTTTGATGCTGAGCTACTCAACCTAATCCCACCTTCCTGCACTAGTTTGGTGGCACTGCAGTTCATGGCTCTTCAAGTAGATGTCCAAGTTCTTAGACAGCACCTTCCAAGCTCGTGACCCCTACCACTTGGAAGGAAAAGGGCATATGAATGGGAACACCACCAGCTTCAGGTTTCCCTCCAAGCCACACACCATCCTGACTTGGAAATATATCACTGTTGCTTCACTGTCGCTGGGTCAAAATCCTGGAACTCCCACCCTAACAGCACTGTGGGTGTACCTACACCACATGGACTTCAGTGGTTCAACAAGGCAGCTCACCACCACCTTCTCAAGGGCAACTAGGGATGGGCAATAAATGCTGGCCCAGCCAGTGACGCCCACATCCCATGAACAACTATATTAAAAAATTACTTTTGAAATGTGGTGAGAGTTTTGCCTCTATCACCTTTTCAAGCAGTGAGTTCCAGGTCCCACCACCCTCTGGGTGAAAAAAAATCTTTCCTTATCTCCCCTCTAATTCTTCTGCCAATTACTTTAAATCTATGACCCCCTCTGCTAAGTTTAATACTTAAGTTTAATCAACCCTATCTATGTGCCACAAGATTTTATACGCTTGAATTCAGTCACCCCTCAGCCTCCTCTGTTCCAAGGAGGGGTAAAAAAAAGCCTATCCAATTCTTCCTCATAGCTAAAACTTCTAGTCCTGGCAACATCCTTATAAACCTCCTCTGCGCCCTTTCCAGTGCAATCATAGCTTTCTTGCAATGTGGTGACCAGAGCTGCACACAGTACTCAAGTTGGATGAAGTGTCATGGAAGGCGACAGGAGATAATCAAATAAGGCTAATGGAACTCGGGCCTTTATACCTAGAGGACTAGAATGCTAGGGGGTAGAAGTCATGCTTCAGTTATACAAATCACTGGTTAGATCATGCCTGAGGCAGAATTTTATGCTCCGCGATCGGGTGCATTTCCCGCTTTGTGGAGTGGTTTTTGTGGCATGACGTCGTCGGGCAGGTCAAAAAGTCCGGAACCCACCCGCGTTAGTCAAATATCAATTTAAATGCCTATTGAGGCAATTAACAACCGTTCTGACTGAAATATACAGCCAGAAGGCAATAATATGCCTTCAAGGTCAGATTCACTTCAGGTGGGAAAATATGTTTTATTCAGGGCTACCTTGTTTGGGCGGGCTTTTAAACTGCAGCTGAGAACTGACAGTTCAGAAACCTTTAGCTGCTTGGAGTGCTCATTTCACTGGGCAGAGTAGAATTTTGGATATTTTCTCTTCAGAAGGACTCTCCTCTTATTGAGAGGCGTCTTCTGAAACGTTATTTAATATTCTGTCTGTAACCTAGGAGTGAGTGGTGTCAACTCTCAGACACAGATGGGGATTGTGCTCTCAGTAGAAAACACAACCTCCAGTGAGGGGGAGAGGAGCATTAAGAGGAGGAGGAGGAGGAAGAGAAGGGCAAGAGGACTAAGGGATCAGAGGGAGACCCAGGAGACTGTGGGCCCGTAGGGTGGGGACAGAGTAGCACCAGGTCCCAATGGTCAGGAGTAGCCTCGAGAGCCTCAGCAGAGGTGCAGAAGACATCATGCAATTCAATGACCTGCAAATGACTGAGACTCAGTGAAGATGACTGAGGCTCTCAAGGGCAACTGTCACATCCTTTCGTGGGATGCTGGCTGGAGAGATTTCATCAAGCTGCCTTGGGAGCCATTTGAAGCCTGTCAACCTGAAGGTCACAGTGGTGCTGAACTTTTTCACAAGGAAATTCCAACTCCCCTCCCCAGGGTGTTAATGACGTCCAAGGATTTTATTGGGACCTCTGTCTTCACATGCTCTGCTTTAAGAAGGCAGTGATTAAGTAATGGCAAAGCCTCAAATCTAAGCTGCAGACCAGCATTGACCACAGGAGTCGCATTGTCTGTGAAAGTAAAGCTTACTACATCACTGAGCCTTTATGCCTCCAGCTCCTTTCAAATTATGTCAGAGGACACCGGCAGCATCAACCTGTCTCCAATGTGAGAATATTTCACACAAGTCTCTGATCTGTTGTTTATCAGGAGATACACCTTCTTCATTTTCCTCCTGTGCAAAACCAGTAGGGGGATGAGATGGATTCGGGAGTTCCCAAAGATCAGGCAGTATTAATGACACCCATGGTCAGCTGGTTCCTTACACCTAGTGTGATGGTGTTCAAAATCACAATGACCGTTTTCCAGGGCACATGTATTTAAAGACACTTTGTGCCTGGGTTGTTTGAAGGAGAATTTAGGATAGCATGGATTGGGGTTTCTCCTCCATAAATTTGGTAGGAATATTTTTGAAGTGTAGTTATTGTTGTAATGCAGGGAAATACAGTGGATAATTTGTGCAAACAAGATCCCACAATCAGCCTTCTATTCTGGTTACTGACACCCTCACAATCATAGTAAACTATCAGATGAACACAGGTTGAACAACACCCTTCACCAAGGAAAATAATTATCGAGCATGTTACATTCACATTGGCACAGCACTTTAGATGTCTGGATAGTTGAGGGACATATTGTAGACTTTTGCAGCTTCCAGAGAGGCCTAATCTTATCCTATGACCAAGCAAGATAATGGACAATGACCCAGAACAGATCCCCGCTGAAACATCTTTGGAGCCAAAGTCAAATGCCAGAGTCTCAAATACAAGACTCTCACTTAAGTGTCTGAGCCATCTCTTCCTCCCATATATGCACAGGGCAATGGCACATTGTCTTCTGCAACACCTCCATGATGATCCATCAATCTGCTGTGAGCTTACTCTGCATGATAAGAAAACTGCCTCAATCAAGTTTAAACAAAGTGCAACCAGAAATAAATTTTCCGATAATTGATCTTTGTAGGAAACTTCGTGGTTTGGTATCCCATGGTGTGATATGGTAGTGAGTCATTCAGAAGATCCCAGATTCATTCACTGATCTGTACTGAGTCAGCTTATGTCACCTTGTGTGTCAGTGAAAGCACGTTTAACCACAGCTTTCCTTGATGACTCTGCAAATATCAGCCAGGTATCCCAATTCTGATCATTATCCAATCACACCGTCTCCCCTTTGCTGGAAACTAATTGCATGGCAGATGTCAAATGAAGACATAATTGGGTTCAATAGCTGACTAACCTTCCACCACTAATTGTCCTGGCTCACATGAAGAATGGCCACTTGGCTGAGATATTAAAGGGGTTGGTGGTGCTTTACCCCAGGATAGGGTATTAGAGGAGCTGGTGGTGACATACTCTAGTATGAGTCTCTGCCTTTAGGAAGCAGAGGAGAACAAGCTGTTCTTGAAAGTATATTTTCACACACATTTGCTTTTATGTTCACAGGTGACAGACTTTGGCTTGTCTGTGCTGAAGGATGGTGCTGGTGTTGGCAGTGAATCAATGTTACAGGATGCATGTGGTACACCTTTATACATGGGTAAATTGCAGGCACTTTGCTCAGATTAGGTGATGAAAACTGTAATTGAAAACAAGGAGCTTTGATTCTCCACTTACATTTCTAATTCTTTTCTCATTATTTGACAGCCCCAGAGATAATCAATAACTATGACTACAGTCAGCAGTGTGATCTCTGGAGCATTGGAATCATCATGTATATCCTGTATGTACCCAACCCAATGCTTTTTGGGATTTTCTGACTGTCTTATTTCTCATGAAAATTTATGTGCAGCCTTATACATGTGCATGAGTAGAATCAATCCAGCCAATCACACTCCAGATTATGGGTTAGATGTTGTGAAGATGTTTCCACTCGTGGGCAAGTTCAAAATGAAGGCCATGATAAGATAATCATTAATAAATCCAATAAGGAATTCAAGAGAAACTTCTTTACTCGAAAGTGGTGAGAACAAGGAGCTTGCTACCATATGAAGCATTTGAAATGAATAACAGGTACAATTAAGGGAAAGCCAGATAAGTACATGAACGAGAAAGAAATACAGATCGAGTTAGATGAGGTAAGGCGGTAGGAGCCCTTGAGGTGCATAAATGCTGGCAAGGATCTGTTGGCCTGTTTCTGTGCCTTATGCAAAAATCAATGCTGTGGAAGCCAAATCAGTCTTTGTGATTTCCATTCACCACAACCGCAGTCAACGGCTTTAAATCCCTGGGCAGCTGCAGAACAAGACTTCTCACAAGCCAAAGAGGAGGCTGCATTATTTGTTTGAAAATTGCACTAGCTGGTCCATCATCAACAGCACTTCGGAGATCTGCAGTCAAGCCTGGACGGAGGTCTTGTGGCGCAGTGGGTAGTGTCCCTGCCTCTGAGCCAGAAGCTCTGGGTTTGTGTCCCACTCCTGGACTTGATGGTCAAGGAAGGTGTGTTCATAGTGTGGCCAATCATGTTGAGTATCAATTTGTAAATTGTTCCAACACATGCCAATAACAGGTGGTAAGAGCTTGAAACAGTCCTGGTCAACCATGTGATGGAAAGGAATTGGAGCTTCTACCATCACTATTCATAGCCCCAGATTACAACATGCACGTTGTATGTTGTCTCATCAACTTGAACTCCTCCAGGGGTTGGCTGGCATCAGATTGGTGCCACCAGCACGAGGTTTGATTCTGGGGTAGATTCAGGACCTGCCTCCTTGTCCTACCCATGGTGGAGTTCATGGCATTATGAGATGGACCTGCCTTCAGGCAAAGAACTCAAGAAGAAGATTATGCCATGTCTAGCTTGTGTGGTAGATTATGAGACTGCAGAGGCAGTTGATTAGTTTCCAATATTCTATTGTTAGGTGTGTCTTCTTGGAGCTAACATCTCCAAGGAAGATAGTTGATCAGGACATTCTACTCATTCATCTAAAGGGAATGTCCAAATGGTTACTGCAAACACAGTTCTGAATGAATTGAAAAGCTAAAAAAGATTCATTATTCTGTTTTGTGTTGCAGGCTATGTGGTCAAGCTCCTTTTACAGCTACAACTTCAGAAAAACTATATGAGGAAATCAAAAAAGGGGACCTAAATTTTTCTCATTCAAGTCTGAAGTCCATTAGTGAGAGTGGTAAGATCCTTAAGTACAGTAGCATTGCAAATAAACCCAATGCAACAAGACAGGTAATGAGTGATCACCCTGTCTGAATTTTTCAGCTTTTGGGTTGTTTTTGTTGAAGCATTAGCTTGATAATTTATTGGCTTTTAAAAAGTTCTGTTATGGTACATAAAAGAGTCAAAACCAGCTTCATTAATCAAAATCCTGTTCTAGGTTCACTCTCTACATTGTGACAATTGTTTAGTTGGTGTCTAGCCAGTTTGCTTGAGGGACAAGAGAAGCCACTCAGTTCAAATACAAACATGCTATGAGATTTGTTCAGAGGTATATCTGATTGGCAACGTTCTGAATTTAACGGACAGTTCTTTAAGACTGTAGTAATTATAGTTTTGAGAAACATAGGACTGTAGCTTTAAGAATAATCCTGTGCTGTAAGATCACATGATCTGTGTAAACCAATCTGTTAGCGGGGAACCTCTAGGAGATAGTCTTTCTTTAGTTATGGAGTTTGATGCACACATGTAGTTGCTGCTGCTGTCCTCTAAATAAAGTTAAATGTGTCCATCAAGAAAAGTTGTCTGGAAGTTCAACATTATGACAAAGAGGTTTTAGTTAATGGTTCAAAGGTATTTATCCGTCTACATCTCTTCAAATGTGAGTTTGAAGAGAAAACAATCTGGGACCACTAAAGACAGCTACTTGAAGAAAATAACACAAGAACATAGTAACTCACAACTCTGCGCTAAACTATTTTCTACTATACAAGAAGTTAGAAAAGCTGAAATACAAGTGCTAATATTTATGATTTGTTTATGCTATTGCGTGTTGTTTATTTACTCTTAATAAATTTCTTTGGCATTAACACCTACTTAAGGGCTAATGTTAGTGTTATATTCAACCTTGTGAAGAGAAGGAGGCAAGAGCTGGAACCTGTGGCTAAAACAATCCCAAGAGTGGTTATCTGTTCAATATACCCACTAAAACTTTCTAGATATTAAGACTAGTGAAAACATTCTCAAGGACATAGAAGCTGCAGCTCCCCTATGTGATTAATTTTGAAACAGAGAGTAAAAAGGTTAAGGATCCAAGATAATGTTACTGATTGTGAGTTATTTTAAACAATGATTGTTTTCTCACTGGAGACTGTTTCCAATAACAATGGTGTTGGGATCTGGCAGTTGCTTCTTAATTCACATTTCAATAGTGAGGCTTAGCCAAAAGCGTAAAAACCTCATTTTTCAAGATTAGATCTGTCTACCTTGGGCTCCTGATCGGATACGTCAGTGACCATGAGCAACTACTGTCAACACTGATCATTGACCTTCCTTTTACTTTAGTCTTCCCGCACCTGGCTATGTTCCACACCTCCATTCAGTGCTGAATCTTGCAACATTTCACCTCTGAAGGGATGGGCTTTAAAAGGCTTTAATACAATTCTCACCAAATCTCTTAATAAATATAGCATAATTTGAACACATCATACTGCATTATAGGAAGGTTTACTGACCTGTCTCTATGAGTGTAATCTTCTTGGTCCCACAGAGACGTTCTAGAGGCAGGATCGAGAGCAAAATGAGAAAACTGTGCTGCTGGTCAGCTTGGCGACGCAATCTCGACTCCAAGCAATCCTACTGGAAATAGAGTCAAACATCAACACTTTGGGGTCGGGGGTTACCATTGATCAGAAACCTAACCAGATCAGCCATATAAATAGTGTGGCTACAAGAGCAGGTCAGAGGCTGGGAATTCTCCAGCGAGTGACTCACCTCCTGACTCCCCAAAGCCTATCCACAACCTTCATGGCACAAGTTAGGAATGTGATGGAATACTCTCCACTTGCCTGAATGACTGCAGCTCTAACAACACTCAAGAGGCTCCACTCCTTTCAGGACAAAGCAGCCCGCTTGATTGGCAGCGCATCCACCATCTTAATCATTCATTCCCTCCATCATTGGCACATTACAGCTGTAGTGTGCAACATGTACAAGATGCAGTGCAGCAACTCGCCAAGATAGCACCTTCCAAACCTGTGACCTCTGCCACCTAGAAGGACAAGGGCAGCAGATGCATGGGAACACTCCCACCAAAGTTGCACACCACCCTAACTTGGAACTGTACTGCTGTTCCTTCAGTGTCACTGGATCAAAACCCTGGAACTTCCTTCCAAACAGCAATGTGGGTGTACCCACACCGCACGGACTGCAGCAGCTCGTGAATGCGGCTCATCACCACCTACTCAAGCATAATTCAGAATGGGCAATATATGCTGGCCTAGCCAATGATGCTCACATCCCAAGAACAAATAAAAAACCCCACCTGGCAGCAGAGGGTGGTTAATTAAGATGATTAATTGCCCACTTGGGGGAAAATTGGTGAAGACACCAAGATTCTTCCTGAGGTTGGAGACACCCCTTGCTGAGGCCAAAGTCCAGCAGGTATCTGCAGGCCATCGACACCTCCTCAAAATCCACCCCCACCCCAGAGACACATGATACAAGCAATCCTGTTAAGGATCCCATTCACAATGATGGCCTGACAACTATGGCCATTCTTTATTTTTAACTTTGCTGGACTGTTCAGAGAGCACCTCCTTTTTAAAGCACACTTGCACTGCTCTTCCTGCATCAGTGCACCCACCCCTCCTGGTCAGGCTATCGGCCTTCCACACTTTCAGGTCCTCTGATTGGACCTTCAGCCATGGGAACCCATCCACCATCCTTAAACAGAGGGTTAACACAGAAGCAGCCTGCTAATTAGCCACCTCCCATAAGATTGCACCATATGATACACCCCCAACCCGTGCGGGTTTGGGACCCAGAAATAATCCCAACCTCTGAAATTTTTCTTAGGATTTAACATTCACCCAGTGTCCTCTCCACCATATTAAAATAATCATTTAATTTCAATGGTCCTAAAGTGCTTTGGGTCACTCTGAGATCATGGAAAGGCGTTATATAAATGCACATTATTTATTTTATCATAATTTTAAAGAAACAAACTATTTCTCAGAAACTGGAAGAAAAGATACAGAGAATCTCTGGAGGACATCACTAGATGGGAACACGGATCACAGACAGGGATGGAGCTAGGACACCAGAGGGATGAATCTAAGACCTGTGTTCCCATCTAATAATGTTCCCCACAATGGAAGCCTTGCTTACCCTGTTAGGTGTAGAAATAGTAGGATCATCTACAGGAACAGTTTATATTTCCAGAGATCAGTCTGACTGGTTACTACATTATAATTTTTCTGGGGTGCTGCATTGGGCTGCATTTGAGTGCTTCAGTTGGAGTGAGGGAGTTCGCTGAAGAGAGAAGGAGGTTATCCTTTCATTTTCTACCTTTCCTCAGAAAGAAGAGTGTGGCCTTGGTAAGTAGGACTTGGCGAGTATTTCTACTGTCCTTAATATGCTCTAAACGAGAGGAAGTAAAACTAAAGGGAGTAATTTAAGGGTAAGTCATGGCAAGGGAGCTCGGTCACATGGAATGCTCCTCCTGTGTGATGTGGGAAGTCAGGGACACTTCCAATGTCCATGGTGACCATGTGTGCAGGAAGTGTCTCCAGTTGCAGCTACTTGAAATCTGCATTTCGGATCTGGAGCAGTGGCTGGAGTCACTGTGGAGCATCCGCAGTGAGATCTTTGTGGATAGCATGTACAGTGAGGTGCTCACACCACAGGGAAAGAGTGCACAGGCAGAAAGGGAATGAATGACCACCAGACAGAGTAAAGGCACTAGGCAGGTAGTGCAGAAGTCCCCTGGGCCCATGTACCTCTCTAACAGATTTTCCATTTTGGATACTGCTAGGTGGAGATGGTTTCTCAGGGGAATGCAGCAAGAGTCAAGTCAGTGGCACCATGGGTGGCTTAGGGGGTGGGGGGGCGGGGAAGGAAAAAAGAATGGGAGAGAAATAGTGATAGGGGATTCTATCATCAGGGAAACAGATAGATGTTTCTGCTGCTGCAGATGTGACACCAGGATGGTATATTGCCTCCCTGGTGCCAGGGTCAAGGATGTCACTGAGCAGCTGCAGGACATTCTGAAGGGGAAGGATGAACAGCCAAAGTCATGGTCCTTATCAGTACCCACGACATAGGTAAAAAGGGGGATGAGGTCTGCATTAAAG
Source organism: Cetorhinus maximus (assembly GCF_964194155.1). Taxonomy (NCBI): domain Eukaryota; kingdom Metazoa; phylum Chordata; class Chondrichthyes; order Lamniformes; family Cetorhinidae; genus Cetorhinus; species Cetorhinus maximus. The sequence continues at coordinate 50,173,149 of NC_135890.1, read as the reverse complement.
CAGGAAATAAATTAAAAAGCAGGACCTCAAAGGTAGTGATCTCAGGATTACTCCCAGTGCAACGTGCTAGTGAGATCAGGAATAGGAGAATAGATCGGATGAATGTGTGGCTGGAGAGATGGTGTAGGAGGGAGGGATTTAGATTCCTGAGGCATTGGGACTGATTCTGGGGAGGATGGGACCTGAACAAGCTGGACAGGTTGCACCCCAGCAGGACTGGGACCAATATCCTCGCAGGGCTACTTGCTAATACTGTGGGGGAGGGTTTAAACTGCAGAGGCAGGGGGATGGGAACCTGAGCGAGGAGACACAAGAGATGGAACCAAAGATAGAAATGAAAGACAGAAAAATAAAAAGCAAAAATGGAAGGCAGAGGAAACGGGGCTAGCAGCAAATGGGCCATGTACAAAAAATGTGTAAAAAGACAAGTCTGAAAGCACTGTATCTGAATGCACAGAGCATTGGCAATAAAGTGGACAAATTAACAGCACAAATAGACATAAACAGGTATGATATGATTGCAATTACAGAGACATGGCTGCAGGGCGACCAAGGCTGGGAACTGAGCATCCAAGGGTACTCAATATTTAGGATGGACAGGCAAAAAGGAAAAGGAGGTGGTGTGGCATTGTTAGTTAAGGATAAAATTGGTGCAATAGTGAGCTCAGAAAATCTAGATGTAGAATCAGCCTGGGTGGAGCTAAGAAGCAACAAGGGGCGGAAAACATTAGTGGGAATTGTACATAGGCCTCAAAACAGTAGTGGTAAGGTAGGGGACAGTATTAAATTATAGATGCTTGTAACAAGGGTGCTACAGTAATCATAGGTGACTTTAATCTACATGTAAGCTGGGCAAACCAAATTAGCAATAATACTGTGGTGGATGAATTCCTAGAGTGTATACGATTTGGGTTTTTAGGCCAGTACATCGAGGAACCAACTAGGGAACAAGCTATCCTAGATTTGATTTTGTGCAATGAGAAGGGTTCATTCATAATCCTGTTGTGCGATGTCCTTTAGGGAACAGTGACCATAACATGATAGAAATCTTCCTTAGTTTGGAATATAAGGTAGTCCAGTCCAAAACTAGGGTCATAAACAAAGGAAACTACAAAGGTATGAGGTGTGAGTTGACTAACATAGATTGAGGAACATCATTAAAAGGCATGATGGTGGATAGGCAATTGCTAATATTTAAGGAGTGAATATATGCATTGCAACAGTTATACATTCCTTTCTGGCACAAAAACACAACAGGAAAAGTGGCCCAACCATGGCTAACAAAAGAAATTAAGGATAGTATTAGATCCAAAGAGGAGTCATATAAAGTTGCTAGAAAAAGTAGCAAGCCTGAGGATTGGGAGCAGTTTACAATTCAGCAAAGGAGGACCAAGAGATTGATTAAGAGGGGAAAATAGAGTATGAGAGTAAGGACTATAAAGAAAAGGCTTAGTGAAGACAAATGTAGGTCTCTTACAGTCCAAAACAGGAGAATTTATAGTAGAGAACAAGGATAAGGCAGAGCAATTAAACAACTACTTTAGTTCTGTCTTCACAGAGGAAGACACAAATAACTTTCCAGAAATACTAGGAACCAAAGGTCTAGTGAGGTGAGGAATTGAATGAAATTAGTACTATTCGAAAAACAGTGCTGGAGAAATTAATGGGACTGAAAGCCAATAAATCCCCAGGGCCTGATAATTTACATCCCAGGCTATTAAAGGCGGTGGCCATGGAAATAGTGGATGTGTTGGTTGTCATCTTCCAAAATTCTGTAGATTCTTGAACAGTCCCAGCAGACTGGAGGGTAGCAAATGTAACCCCACGATTTAAAAAAGGAGGGAGGGAAATAACATCAATGGTAGGGAAATTTTTTCTTCTCCGCCGATGCTGCCAGACCTGCTGAGTTTTTCCAGGTAATTCTGTTTTTGTTTTGGATTTCCAGCATCCGCAGTAGCTTTTTGTTTTTTAGTTTTTTGTTTTTATCAATAGTAGGGAAATTGTTAGAGTCTATTATAAAGGGTGTGGTAACAGGACCCTTAGAAAATCGCAATGGGATTAAGCAAAGTCAACATGGATTTATGGAAGGGAAATCATGTTTGACAAACTTACTGGAGTTTTTTTTGAGGATGTAACTAGCAGAATAGATAAGGGATGTGGTGTATTTGGATTTTCAGAAAACTTTCGATAAAGTTCCACATAAGAGGTTAGCATGCAAAATTAAAGCACATGGGATTGGTGGTAATGTATTGGCATGGATTGAGAATTGGTTAGCAGACAGGAAACAGAGAGTAGGAATAAATGGGTCTTTTTTGGAATGAGAGATGGTGATTTGGATGAGAGGACCAAATATAATATTTTCAAATTTGCTGACAACTCAAAATTGGTGGGAATGTGAGTGGTGAGGAGGATGTTAAGAGGCTTCAAGGTGATTTAGACAAGTTGAGTGAGTGGGCAAATACATGGCAGATGCAGTATAACATGGATAAGTATGAAGTTATCCACTTTGGTAGGAAAAACAAAATGGCAGAGTATTATTTAATTGGTGATAAATTGGGAAATGTTGATGTACAAAGGGACCTGGGTGTCCTTGTATACTAGTCAGTGAAAGCAAGCATGCAGGCGCAGCAAGCAGTTAAGAAGGTGAATGGTATGTTGGCCTTCATTGCAAGAGGACTTGGGTATAGGAGCAAGGACATCTTACTGCAGCTATACAGGCCCTTGGTGAGACCACATGTGGAGTATTGTTTGCAGTTTGGTCTCCTTACCTAAGAAAGGATATACTTGACAGAGAGGGAGTGCAGCAAAGGTTCACCAGTCTGATTCCTGGGATGGCAGGATTGTTATATGAGGAGCGATTGGGCCGATTAGACCTATATTCACTGGAGTTTAGAAGAACGAGAGGATATCTCAGGGCTGGACAGACTGGATGCAGGGATGATGTTTCCTCTGGCTGGGGGGTCTAGAACAAGGAGTCACAGTCTCAGGAATTGGGGTAGGCCATTTAGGACTGAGGTGAGGAGAAACGTCTTCACTCAGAGGGTGGTGAACCTATGGAATTCTCTACCACAGAGGGCTGTGGAGGCCAAGTCTCTGAATATATTTAAGAATGAAATAGATAGATTTCTAAACTCTTAAAGGCATCAAGGAGTATGAGGAGATTGCAGGAGTATGGCATTGAGATAGGGGATAAGCCAAGATCATATTGAATGGCGGAGCAGGCTCAAAGGGCCGAATAACCTACTCCTGCTTCTATTTTGCTATGTTTCTATATTTTTATATTATGTATATTTGTGAGTTTTTGCCAAATGAACTTATAAAAAATAGCAAAGTGGAAAAGGCCTACTGGTCCATCCAGTCGGCCCTATATAATTATTTTGTCTGGTCCACCACAATATATACTTCCAATCTCAAGCAGAAGCTATAAATCTCTTAGGAGAGCCGATTAACAGATAAAAATCAAGCTCAATTATGGAAAAAAAAAATCGGAAAAGACTTCCCTGATCTCCTCAGGCAATCAAACCTAGTTCAGGAGTCTATTCTGGCTCTGATTAATGTTACACATAAGTGATCTGTATCCCAGCCAGGAACAGGTGCAGCTCTTGCCTGAAGGACTTCACAAGCCAGCAGCCTATTTCACAGGCCCAGTATACTTTGAGAAAGGAACCGTCTGACATCCAACCTAATTCTGCCTTGAGACTGAGAGCTCTGGTCCTCCCTAACCTACGCAGCTGAAACAAATTGTCCACACAGTCTCAAGTCTGGCCCCTTCAACATCTTATAAATCTTGATTGGAAAGGTGTAGACTTAATGGTTGAGTTAAGGTATAGAAACCCAGTTCTTTGAGCCTATCTTGGTAACTAATATATTAAACTGGGAATTAGTTTTGTGGCTGTCCTCTCCAAAGCCCCAATATTGCTTATGAAGTGAGGAGAGCAAAACTGGACATAGTATTCTAATTGAGGCCTAACAAGGGCAAAATAGGATTATTTGTTTTGTAGTGAACTGCCCTGTAAATATCCATTGCATGCTTCATACCTGGGATCATTTATTCTATTCATATCACTCATTTAATATATGCTTTAATTTTTTTTTTTCATTTTTATTATTGGTGGGGATCCCAAAAGATAGAGAACAGTTAAAATTCTCTTAGTTCAGATGAGCTCCTCCCTACACATCTCTCCTGAAATATTTTCCCAATACCTGATTCTTTCCAGGAAGATGAGCAAAAATTATCGAAAAAGTTCATTGTCAGCTCTCTATGGCCAAAGAATGGACTTTACAAACTTTTCTACCCTACTAAATATGTGGCTAGGTAACTAAGGTACAATATGTCTCATGTAAATACGTAGGAAAATAAACATGAGGCAAAACAACTTCAAAAGTGCTCATGGGCAAAATATTATATTGCAAATAAAGACAGAAAATGCTGGAAATACTCAGCAGATAAGGCGAAGTCTATGGAGAGAAAAACTGCATTAATGTTACAAGTGATGTCCTTTTATCAGAATATTATGTCAAAAGAGTGCACCAAAAACGTAGGATAAACCATCTTTTTGTTTTGCACAATAAATCTATGAGGAATACGTTCAAGGAACAGTTTTCGAAATTAACTGTATAACATCTTCTATTCCTTAAGCTATTGCCTTCATTTCCATTTCTTTTCATTAAAACACTCGTGTTTGTGGGAGAATAGAGTTAAGGGGTTGCAAAGTTTCTACACTGTCCCTCATATTCGTCAGCTTGGATCAGTTAGTGGCATCTCATCCAGCAGTTTGTAGGTTCAAGACCTACTCCAGGACCACAGATATAACCTAGGCTGACACTCCAGTGCAGTGTTGTCAGAAGTGTGGACATTTTGATGAGTAATAAAAGAGTGTTCCTATCTGGTGCCTGTGATACTAAAGATCCCGTGGCAATATTCGAAGAAAGCAGGATAATCTCCTGGTGCCTTAGCTCACATTTTCCTTGAACTGCCAAAAATCAGGCCAATTGGTCATTCATCTAATTTCACTTTCTGTGGGATCCTGCTATATACATTTCCAGGACAAATCAGTTTGCTTGATCGGCGGCCCATCCAACACCTTAAAGATCCACTTCTTCCACCACCATGAATCCAGATCCACAGAATGCACCTTCAGGAATTCACCAGGACTTCCCAAGCCTAAAACATCCACCATTACCATCAGTCACCACGCCAGTTTAGATATATATTACTGTTTCTCCAATGTATCTGGGTCAAAACTCTGGGACTCCCTACCAACGCTACCTCTCATTTTTCTTTGCAGCATGCAGGTGATTTATTTAAATTTTTTGCACAGCCTCACATGCGTGATAATTTTAAAAAACGACTTGCATGGGGACTTTCATGTTGCCGTGCAGCTCACATGGAATATTGCTCCCTAGCTAACATTACTGTGGGAGCACCTTCGCCACATGAACTGCAGCAGCCCAAGAAGGCAGCACACCACCCTCTCAGGGGCAACAAGGAATGGGCAATTAATGCTGGCCTTGCCAACAACATCCACACTTCAAGGATAAGTTAACAGAAGTTGACTGCTGTGTTTATCAATGTACCGATACTGATTGCAATTCAAAACAAATGTTTTGGGTCACTTTGGGAGGCCTTGATGATGTCATAGGTGCTATATAAATGCAAATTCTTTCTTTAATCAATTGCTGGCAGGCAGAATGTACCCTTGCTCAAAGGTAAAACATATCACTGAATGATTTATTCAAGAATAGACTAAGGCAGTGATTTCCTGGACTTGTTGTGGTGGGGCCCACCGCAGGCTATGTGGCAAGCCAGTCATAAGTCCATTGACTTTCGGCGGGAGCAGAAGATCCCGGCGGCGGGCGGGGCTGGAAAATCCGGCCTAACTCTCCATGCTTCTTAAGCATGCTAGATGTCAAACCCATTGACGATAAAATGTGAGTCGTTACGTGAAGGTGTACAGGCTAAGCGATGAACAGCTCCTACTGCTGGGTCTCCTGTGAGCCAATACTTTAAATAGTGATGTGATACCAACCATTTAGCTAGCAATATTTACTTATTGCAATTCTACTGCTACACATGACCGGATTTTATTAGTATGCAGGAGTGACTCATCTACCGGAATACCATACAAAACATGATACAATATTCCCATTGTATCTCTTTTAACAGCTCGCTGCGTTTTAAAAGGCCTTCTAATAGTAGATCCAGCCCACAGAATGACAGCCAGCGAATTGCTAAATCACCATTGGATAACTGTGAGTAATTATTAGTAAATCACTTTGAAATACGAGACTGACCACAGTGAGTGAACATTGCAGTTACAATTGAACCACATGCATTCAAGTGGGGTCTATTTGTTATGCTGTATTTGTTTTTGTAGGTTTTCAGCTCCATCTCGTGAGTAGACAATTTAAACTTAGATTCTCACCGTCCACACAAATACATTTAGATGCACACATACCTCTAACCATGAGGCAGTTGTGGGAATAACAGCAGTTGCATGTGGTAAATACACTTCACCGGCATGTTGTAATTGGACTATGTTGAATTCCCATGTTTAAATGGGTACTTAGGTTTTGTGGGCTGAATGTGTTTCCTATACTGTACACTGACAAACAAACCATGGGTAAGATGATCATAAATGAAGGTGTACATTTTAATTTTGACAAAAAAAATACATTGAAGTTGTACCTCTGTATGTAAAAGCCCTGAGGAATAACCTGTCGTAAAGTACCCTGGTAGAAAACTACAGGCAGAATCATCCCAGATTTGCACTAAGTGCGGTAGCAGGCGGGTAAAACCCATCAGCCGTGATGGCGGGTTATCACGGTGCATTGTCCCAAATCTGCCACATTATTTATGCATTCCCAGGAAACACACCGATTCACCTGCCACACCGTCACCTTGCCGCTTCATCACGCCAGGCACCACATTTAAAGTACAGCCGCGCTCAGTGCTTCCAGCCCAGGACTGCAGCAAAGAAGACTTGGCCCCAAAAGGCAAAAAGACTACAGCCCTCGAGCATCTTTTGGATGCCATGGAGGCCCGCAGTGATGTCCTCTACCCCCGCTTTGGCCACAGGAGGGGTAGTAACATTACCACTACGGTACTACAACTTGGCAGGTGATGGCAGTGCCAATGCTGCACAGAAGAGGTTGGCTACCCAATGCAGATAGAGGATGAATGATCTCATCTGTGCAGTCAGGGTATGGCAACTATCTCATCACTCTAAACTCACACACTCAAGCCCATCACACATTCACTGGCACCTCACTCACTGTGAGCTCAAGGGACACCACCCCCCATTCTCACACACATACTCTCACATGTCCATCTGGCTTCATCTCCTCTGGAGACTGCCTCCTCAGCCCTCACCATCTTGAGGCTACTTGCACAAATCAACATGTGCTCCCACACACACCATGGGATGCCCTCCTTCCCCAGTACAGCCCTCGTCCTGCAACCTCTTCCCTTGCCTGACGCCATTTCTTGCCCTTCCCCAAGCAAGCCTTAGCCCTACAGCCATTGAAAAGCCACTGACATATGGCTAATTTGGTAGGTAGAGACCTGCCTGTGAGGCCTCCTAAAAGTGATGTGGTGTTGTCTGTGAAGCCTGGCGCTGATGACTGTGAGTGCTGACTGAAGCAAGGTAGGCAAACAAACCTTGAAGTCCTGAGCAAAGTGCAGCCCGCCAAGTGCACGTCACATATGTGCTGTTGTGAAACACGTCAGCGTGTTTTCCCGTTGTCGTGAAACCAATTAAGCCATATTGTCCGCTCACACCACCGAACATGTCCAACACCGGAGGGCATGGAAAATCCCAGCCTACATTGTTATTTTAACAAAATCATTCAAAAAACAGCTTTTTCCACATTCATCCAAAAGCATTTATAGTGTAATAAATACTCAAAAAGCTGCTTAGACTAAGAGCTAAAGTACTGTATGAAATAATTTCAAAGAACTGTTTTACCTAACGCAGCTGCCTGAGTTTGCCAGTTTTTTGAAATTTGTAGAGAGTCAAATCCAGCTTTACAAGCAATGCTTATACAAGATGGGTGCTAGTTGGAGACTTGCAAAGAGTCACTCATCATCTTTGATCTGTGCCTGCTCCCACTGACAGTACTGCCATATTAAAGAGAACTTAGCTTAGAGTTTAATTTTGTGCACTTTCAGGGAGATGCCAGTAAGAAACAACGGCCTAAAAATGTGTTGGAAATGATGAAACAATGGAAACTAGACATCATTAGTGACAATGAGGAGGAACTAGTAAAAGAGAATGGGGTGAGTGAGGATAACAACCTGGCCCATTCTGAAACAGACACGAAGACAGACTTCAACTCCAACAAAGTACTTCCACCCACTGCAAAGGTATTTATTTTTAAACACCTTTAAATAATCACTTACATTTGCATAGTCCTGCATCCATTCTCATGCCTTAAAGCCCGTCACAAAATGAACTAATTGGAAGTGTAGAGACAGACAAAGCAGGGTTTTCTGCGCCCAGGAAGACTTCAAAAACAGTAGCGAGGTGAATGACTAGATATGGTGATTCTAGAGTTGAGAGGTTTGGATAAGAGGAGAGATTTGAGAAAATGGGAATTCCCTCATCAGAACCAAGAACACTTGAAGGGGATCTGTTCAAAATTATCAGGAATTTTGATAAGGTAAATAAGGAAAAGCTATTCCCATTGACTGTAAATGGAGGGCATAACTTTACCATAAGAATAAAAAGGGGGTAATTTTAACGCTTGTCGCTTTGCAAAAAATGGGTGATAGCAAATCAGAAGTCTGGCTTGCAAATTTCCATTGAAACCAATTGGATGAAAGAAAGACTTGTATTTATATAGTCTTTCATGGCCCCAAGATGTCCCAAAGTGCTTTTGATGTGCAGTTAATGCAATGTAGAAACATGGCAGCCATTTGTTCTTTTGGGAAATCTGCAGTTCCCCCTCCCAGTGTCCAGTCTCTCTGGGGTCCTGGCTTCAACTGAACTTAAAACTGCTGTTTCTTTAGTTCTGTGTGTATGTCTGTGGGAAGAATCTGCTAATCTGCCCTCCCTGTTGCCAGGCAACAGCGCTATTCTTTCTGCTCCTGAGTGTTTACTTTTATTTTATAGGCGTCGTAAACTTATTAAAAATGCAAGCAGCCTTTTAAAGTGAAACTAAAGCTCCATTTGACCTTTCCTAACACACAGATACAAAAATACAAATCAAACTTAAACTTTAAAACTAAAACTCATTCCTAATGCCCACAAATACCAATATAATGTTTTGATCTTTGATTACATACAGATTAACCCAGGAAAGAGATTGTTTCTGCAGATGCACGTGGTACTCAGTGTCTTTGTTAAATAAATGCAAAAAATACAGCATACCCCATTCTTGCACTCTGCATGTTGAATTTAATTGCAATAGTCCATTAAATGGCCGGTTATAAGTGGATTAATATTAGGATTAAAACTGATACCTTCTGCAGTCAAGTACAAGAAGAAAGTATAACTGCGATGTGTCTATTAAGCGTGAGCCTTCATTTAAGCTGTTCCCTCGAGCGATAATTCTTTTGTGAAGTGCTGCCACCTCATGGGTGTAATTATGTCCCCGTTGAGAGTCCCCAATTGTTTCACTGCATTACAGAACCAAAATACGGCAGATACTGGAAATTGGAAAGATAAAAAAAAAACAGAAAATGCTGGAAACACCCAGCAAGTTGGGTATCTGACCAGTTCGGATGAAAGGTCATCAACATGAAATGTTAACTCTTTCTCTCCCCAAGGCTACCTCCAGACCTGCTGAATATTTCCACCATTTTCATGTTCTTGTTTCACTGTATTTCCCTGTTGCCAGGGTTCAATGTGGGCTGGTATCTTCCCATGTGACATACAAGTGGGCACAGATCATATTGCCAGCCTTTGAGATAGTTTCCCATAGCAGGGCCTGGCACATTTATTACCGATGCAATGGACCAATCGATCTCTTTCTACGCTGTTTGATTTGAAGATTCCTGCTGTTGGGCAGAATTGCATCTTCCGTTTGATGGTGTAAAATCAATTAAAAAGATTTTCCTGCTGTTTATTTCAGATTTACCTGAAATAGAGACACACAAAAAAAGATTTGCGATGATTTGAGCAGTTCTTTCAGCCCCTCACAATCAAATTAGTCTCATTCATAGGCTACAAACAAAATCTAACCGTGAGGATCCGCCCTCAGTATTTTAGTAACTAGTGATCAGGAATGAGCAGCTGGAAGTGATGGCCTTTGCTGTGCTTCGACTTAAACAAATTTCAGTTGAAATACATCCCATTTCATTATCTCGAACTGTGTGTTAAGCTTTTTTTTGCTTGCTCTACTTGCTGTGATGTGTTCTATTTGTTGAGAGATATTGCAAGGGGATGAAAGGTTATCAGGGGTAGGCAGGAATGTTGAGTTGAGGTTACAATCAGATCAGCTGTGGTCTTATTAAATAGTGAATAATTGTATGTTTGTATGTTTGCAGCCTTGGTGTCATATTTCATTACAGGAATGGCTTAGCTTGACTTTTATTTATTTCAACTGAGTTTTTAAAAACTTTGGTTCTTCTGTCAGATATGCCAGTAGCGTCAGCTCAATTGTGTGAGAACAGCCAAGACCAGTTCCATCAGTAAACTAAATCTTGACCGATAATTCACATAAAACGAGAATGTGAAAGAGGGTGATAATTAGCACAAAAAACCAATAATTAGTATAAAGAAGCCAATTATAAATTCACACAAAGGCAGACGTATAGATTTAAATATGCTTGATCACTATTATTTCATATCAATAGGTACTAATGTAACCAGGTAACTTTGGTGTTAAAGATTAGTTTGGCTTTTGCTGGAAGAGATTGTGAGGGCCGAGAATTGGAGAAAAGAAGGCTGAGAGGAGACTTGATAGAGGTATTCAAGATCCTGAGGGGTACGGACAGGGTAAATAGTGAGAAACTGTTCCCACTCGAGAGAGCATCAAGAACTAGAGGGCACAAATTCAGAATAATTGGCAAAAGGAGTAATAGTTTTGTGAATTCACGGAGATGGAATCAGCTGGCGGGTTGGCCTTCAGCTATTCATAGACTTACCTGAATGATGCCTTAGTATTTTCCAGGGGAAGAGGCAACTTATGGAAACAACTGTGAATAAATTCATGGAGACAATAAGAATTTTCCTTCCACAGTTTTTTTTAAAATTTCTTTTTGAATGTTAAAATTGTTGCTGCGACTTCAAAATTCAGATGGGTACGAATTTATAGTTTGTCACCAATATTCAAGCTAATTATTGCATACTGGTATAAGCAAAGATCAAAATTAGGGTGGAGTCTATGCTTTTGTTTCTTTTTAATTCCAATTTGTTCTGTGTGCGGGAGCAACAATTTAAATTAAAATTTAACGCCTGTTATTTCTCTGCAAATGACCAGTGTGTAAATATAACTTTTGGGATGCCTTCCTGCAAAGAGCATTATCGTAAGATTCAGAAGTTAATTTCTTTATTTCCATATCTATAGCCCGTGATGCTCCCCAAAGTGCCAGTTTCTAAATGGGGTTGTAGCCTAGAGGTTATGCTAGTTCGCAGTATCACAGTATCTTTACAGTGTAGGAGGCCATTGAGTCTGCAGTGGCTCTCTGAAAAAGCATTCCATTTAGTCCCACTGCCCTGCCTTATCCCCATAACCTCGCACATTCTCTCTTTTCAGGCAGCAATCCAATTCCCTTTTGAATACCTCGATCGAACCTGCCTCCACCACCCTCTCAGGAAGTTTGTTCCAGATTCCAATCGCCCTCTGGGTGAAACCATTTTTCCTCACATCACTATTACTCCTTTTGCCAATTATTCTGAGTCTGTGCCCTCTAGTTCTCGATGCTCTCTCGAGTGGGAACAATTTCTCACTATTTACCCTGTCCGTACCCCTCAGGATCTTGAATACCTCTATCAAGTCTCCTCTCAGCTTTCTTTTCTCCAAGGAAAACAGTTCTAGCCTCTCCAATCAATCCTCATAGCTACAGCTCTTCATCCCTTTTGATTCGCAGGTTAGAGGTCTCGAGTTCAAATTCAATAAACTTGGTGGGTTGGAAACAGGGAATGATTATTGACAAAGCTGCCAAACTGTTGCATAAAAAATCCAAGAGGTTCAGTAATATCCCTGAGGAAGGGAAACTGGCAGACTTACTTGATCAGGCCTTCTCACGACTGCAGGCCTAGCTGATGTAGTTGACTCTTAATGCCCTCAAAGCAGAAACTACACTTCAGTAGTGTGGGTTAATTCCTTTTTTAAAAAGGTAGAAGATATTTAAGAACTTGGCCAGGAAACGTCTACAAAGGTTGTGTGTGTTTTCAGCCAACAGGTTCAAGAAAGAAGCGCCATTCAATTGACGTTTCGCCATTACCGACCACTTTTGGATCAAGGCAACGTCCAGGTTACAATAAAAAGGGGCGAAGAAAGTCGGAATCTGCAGTGACCGCAAAACTATTTAACAAAGTGACCACTCACCCTTCTCTGCTCAAAAGATAACACCTCACCGAGGAGGCCCATCATCAGGTACTCCAGGGAACAGCAGGTGTTAAAACCATAGCACAAGACAGGATTTTGTAGCAACATTTCAGCACTAAAGTATTTCACAGCACAATGTTTAAATTACTCAACTGGAGTGCTATTCTTCAAAAGTTCAGCATCCTCCTCCAGATAAGGTGTTGCCCTCCTTAATTCATAACAGGAGGGGGAAAAGACACACACCTGGCTCCTGTACCTTGTTTCACTCAGGTGATAATACTCACTCTGGGCTGCATCTTTATTTCTTTTACTCCTACGAGTGGTGGCAGAATTAGAATTTGCTACTTAACACATTTCCCACTGTTTGAAAAATATCCAAATTTTTAACCATAAGGCCAAAAAGCATAAAACACCAGGTACTGGAAATCTAAAATGGTTTTTAAAAGGATCAATATCTAAAACATTACCCCCTTCTCTCCTCTCTCAACAGATGCTGACATACCAGCTGAATCTCTCCAGCCTGTCTTTCAAATCTTCCTCGGATGACCTAATCGAGAGGAAGGCCTTTTAAGATTTATTCAGCTTTTCACATTCTGCTACGTAGTTTCAGTCTCTAATTCTCATTGTTTTTTTTTTCCCTTTCTGGCATCATCTCCAGTAGATGTAATTGGTTGAAACCCTATTGATCTCCCCAGCTGCCAGCTCACAACAAGCTCTTTAAAATCTGCAACTTTTTCAAGTGCGAAGCCTGCTTCTGACTCAGCATGAGGCCAGCACGCAACCAAAGGAATAATTATTCTTTATAATGACTTGTCTTCTTATTTTGGAAAGCAACTGTTCAATGGAAGAATGTTTTATTTACCGTTAATCTTATTTGGCATTCAAATTCCTGTCACACTTAAGCATTTGACATCCTGAAAATATGTTTCAATTAGATGAATAAAATGGTAATTTATCTACAATTGTGCAATGTATTGCACAAGCTGAAACAATATCCCAATTAAATAGATTTAAACTTAAAGAATGTTAGTGTTTTTAATTGTTTATTTCGGGTATTTTTAAATTAACTTTTCTGATCTGGAAACTCATTGTGCAAAAATTAGTATGATGATTAAGTTTTCCATTTAATTATTACAATATTGAGATGGAAAGGCTGACAGACAAGAAGGGAAGCATGAAAAAGATTTAAACAGCACCTCATTTCATCCTCAGGTTGTCACAGCGTTCTTCACAGTAAATTATTTTTGAAGTGCAATCACTGTTGTTGTGCAGATAAACAAAGTAGACAATTTTCACACATCAAATGATGAATGTATAGATAAGAGAGGGTCAGATTCTGCTGTAGCAGAACATCTAACAGCGTCTGCCATTAGCCAGACTTGCCCATTTAGGATTTTCAATTTTTTGCATGCCAAGCTGTTGAAAGTGAGAGTTGATAATATCGCAGCGAGAGAAACAGGGCATCTGGAGCCTGGGTGAACAGGGCAAGCAACTCTGCATCTTCATAACCAGATTGAGGCATTGAGAATTTAACAGTGGAAGGACTGAAGGAAGCATAAATTATAGCAGGTAAATTTGATGTTAAAGAGAAAGAGGAAAAGAAAGATTGGATTGGGAGAGGAGGGACAGAAAGGAAAAGTAAAAAATAAATAAAATATTATTTGTTAAATGTTGGCGGTTTTACAGCTGTAGGGATGAGTCTCCACACTTGTAACGGTTAATTTTCAGTGTCAGAATTGTCAGTAATTAATAGTTATCACATTGTTAAAAGGGTACCTATGCTTTAAATGGCAAGATATAACATTCTGTGGTGTTTAGTTTGTATTTATCATGCCAACACAGCAACTTCAGGAATTTCGATGATGAGGTAAATAGCAAGATGTTATTTTTGTGAAGCTAACCGCAGAGTGGTGCAACTTGGACAGCAACTTTTGGATATTGTCATTTAACCATGCATCTGCCCCTTGCCTGAAGTTGCTGTAACGTTGGCACAAAAATAATGACAATTGCCACCCACCTCACCATTTTCTTTGACAGGAGTCTCTAGCCCAGTTGTCTTGGTTGAGGTGGAATATTGGCCAAGGTATTGGGAGATTCCCTTTTCTTCTTTCAATAGTGCCTCAAGACCTTTCACATCCACTGGAGCAGGCAGGTTTCTCGTTTCAATGGGACATTCCCTCACCACTGCACCGTGAAGTCAGAGTTGCATGGAATCAATGGTCATGACAGATTGGAGCACATCAGCTTGGCTAACTTAACAGATGAGAGAGCTAACTGATCCAAAATGACATTGAATAAAGGAGCAAAATGCTAAACCTCTTCTTAATGGTCTATGAACTTGGAGAAGAATTTTGCCCAATTTTTAAAAACAAAGTCCATGTTGGAAACTTCCTTCACAGAGTTCCATGGGCAATCGGACAAACTTGCTTAGAATTATCCTTCATATGGCAGGTCTAAGCATATTCAGACCACATCAAATAACATGAAATCCCAAAACAACAGAGGCCAAAACAGATTGCTTCAAATAGCAATGATTGCATCATGAAAAGAAGCAGTTGGATTGAAATATTGGGAGGCACATAAAACTTTGTTTCTAAATTCAACAGCCATAATTACTGTTTGTTTTAAATCAAACATTTTCCCCCACTTATTTTTTACAAAGCCAAGTGTCATTCAGGAGTTGGCCCCACACATTCGACCTTGACCATTGTATCAGTGAAATAAACTAGTTCTACCTGAATCACTAACAGTTCCCGTGGTCTCTTGGAGAAGGGAGGGAAGACAACTGAATTATTACCCAACAGAAACAGCACCAGAGGAGAGAGCAGGTCAATTTTCGCTCCATCTACCATCCGTGTTCCATATTATTGAAACTCCTGGCTGGGAGTGGAGGTCAGTGAATTGACCCTCAAATATTCCATGGGTACAAAAGTGGACAAATGTTGGACAACTGACCAGTGTTAAAACACTGAACGTTAAAAATGAACAAGAATTGATACTTTTCCCTTTATGAAAAAAATGCACCACTTTCAGTGGGAGAGTGGGTCGGTCAGCTCCTTCCTTGTTTCCAGTTTGCTTGATTTGGCCCTCTACTTCTTTTCTCTTTACATAAGGATGTAACTTGACTGCCCAAAAAGCAGCCTAGCCGAGATTAGGAACCCGCTACTTTAGAGGGAGCAGATGCTAACCCATGTCATACCCTGTCATAGCCCTACACATTGCCAGATCTCCATCTATCAAGATGTCGGTCATTTTATCTGTTCATTTTTGACTTTACAACAAAAAGGACAGGAGATGGAATGTGATTCAAAATACTTTTTGAACAAGTTGCAATAAAATATAAATGCTTTAACACTAGTCTTGCATGTAACTTCAAATAGAGACATTGAAATAAAGACATTAAACTTCAATGTTCACAAGTGCTTAGAGCACAGCTACAATTAATAAACTATAATATAAAACTCAGTTATTCAAAGCAATACATTCCTTATGATTTAATCTAGAATATAATTTTTCTGCAAACTTACTCAATTATAATGTATTCTAACAATTAATTTTAAAAAATGATTCTGCCACATGAAGAAACTCACAAAAAATATAAATTGAGCAAATCTGCCTCAAATGGGCTGCAAATCTAATGAAAATAGCATCTTACATGCCAAAACTGTTTAGGAGAAGTTACCTTTTTGTAGAGAGTCTGAGAATTTCAAATTTGATTCATAAGAACAGGTAACTAACTACCAATGGTGAGGTGAGAGTGACTGCCCTTGACTGAGTTTGGCAACAAGGAGCCCTAGCAAAACTGGAGTCAATGAGAATCAGAGGGAAAACTCTCCGGTGTCATGCCTAGCACAAAGACAGATGAGTGTGGCTGTTGGAGTCAAACATCTGAATTCCAGGACATCATTGCAGGAGTTCCTCAGGGTGGTTTCCTAGGCCCAACCATCTTCAGCTGCTTCATCAATGACCTCCCCTCCATCATAAGGTCAGAAATAGGGATGTTTGTTGATGACTGCAGAATGTTCGGCACCATTCGCGACTCCTCGGATAACAAAACAGTCCCTGTCCAAACGCAGCAAGACCTGGACAATATCCAGGAGCTGACAAGTGGCAAGTAACATTCGCACCACACAAGTGCCAGGCAATGACTATCTCAAACAAGAGATGACATTCAATGGCATTACCATTGCTGAATCCCCCACTATCAACATCCTGGGGCTACCATTGACTAGAAACTGAACAGGATTAGCCATATAAATACTGTGGCTACAAGAGCAGGTCAGAGGCTAGGAATCCTGTGGTGAGTAACTCACCTCGTGACTCTCCAAAGCCTGTCCACCATCTACAAGGCACAAATCAGGAGTGTGGCAGAATACTCTTCACTTGGCTGGATGAGTGCAGCTCCAACAACGCTCAAGAAACTTGACACCATCAGGACAAAGCAGTCTGCTTGATTGGCACCCATCCGCAAACATTCACTCCCTCCACCACTGACGCACAGTAGCAGCAGTGTGCACCATCTACAAGATGCACTGCAGGAACTCACCAAGGTTATTTAGACAGCACTTTCCAAACCCAAGACTGCTACTATCTAGAAGGACCAGGGCATCCCTAACTGCCCTTGAGAAGATCGTGATGAGCTGTCTTCAACCACTGCAGTCCACATGGCATAGGTCCACCCACAGTGCTGTTAGGAAGGGGGTTCCAGGGTTTTTGACCCAACGTCAGTGAAAGAACTGCGATATAGCTCCAAGTCAGGATGGACTAGGGCAGCAGGTGCATGGGAACATCACCACCTGGAAGTTCCCCTCCAAGCCACTCAACATCCTGACTTGGAATTATATCGCAGTTCTTTCACTGACGTTGGGTCAAAAATCCTGGAACCCTCTTCCTAACAGCACTGTGGGTGTACTGATGCCACGTGGACTGCGGTGGTTTAAGAGGGCAGCTCACCACGATCTCCTCAAGGGCAATTAGGGATGGGCAATAAATGCTGGTCTAGTCAGCAACGCCCACATCCCATGAATGAAAAAAAGAACAGGGTCAATCTGTTGTAATAATATCACACACAAGAGGGACCACTAAAGATGTTTTTAAAACTCCCTTAACAAAATAATCATTTTAATCATCTTTTAATCAAATAATGTACTTAAAATATAAACGTTAAGATGTTTGCGCTGCACTGCAGCTTTACATCTGTTTTCATTCAATATTTTCCCCCAATTCCCTATAAGCACGAAAGCTCATCATTTTGGGCTGTGAGTGAAGCATGGCTACATTTTTAGTGAAAATCACATGGATAAGAATGGGTACATGTTGAAAAAATGATGCACACAGCCAAACGATTTTAAAATATTGATGGAAATTTATTGGTCATTATTATGCAAAGGAAATTATTAGCTACTTTGATAATGACTGATGCAGGATCATTATACAATTAGCACTAATAAAATTGGTGAATGTGCTGCAATTAAGAGCACATAACAATTAAACCATTAATTAAGGCTTCCATTTGGTGATTGAGAGATATTTGTCTTGGCTCATGGAATAGCCGCTTGGAGACTGCTTGTTAAATAAAGATACATTTGGTATTTTCAATGGCACAAATCAAAATTGCGTTCGGATAGATTTGAATCAGGTTCTTAATTGATCATTTGGACGCTGCTAATGAGCAAATTCAGGTAATTCATCGATGACCTCGCTCTTCCAAATTGTGTGAGAAGTATGATCTTCCACGCGCCGCGTCGGGAAATTTGGGCATTCGTAAAGCTCAGTGGGGAGCCAGGGTTGGGGGCACAGGGAGCCAACATTTAGCTCTGTTACATAAAGGCAAATTGGTGTCATTGCAAGCTGCAAAATTCCACACTTAACAACATTTCACTGGCCATTTCCTTCAAAACGATCATTAATGGCTCAATACCAAGTCTACAAAGGTAGGAGCAAATGCAGGTTGCTCTTTGATGGTTCATTTATGTAAAACTGGCAAGTAATACCATACAACCTTTTAGTTATAATCTTGCACACCACTTACAACAAGGAGCATATTTTTGATCTGGTTTTAAGATCGCCATTCATGTCAAACATTTACAGATTTTCAGACTGCTCAGATTTTCAAATTCAACCCATATCAGTGGGCCTCTATTTCCATTTGCTGTTTTATATTAAAATTGGTTTACACTGTAATTGTGCAGGAGAAGGAAATAGGTGGTTACAATTTAGATGAGGAAAGATGGGAGAAAGCTTATGTGGAGCACAAACATCAGTTGGTTGGGCGGAATGGCCTGTTTCTGTGCCATATATCCTTTATCCCATGTGTGAATGCAGCTCAGCAATCCAAGTTCCCATTAACTTTCATATTGCTCAAGTTGCTGATATGAACAGTCATTCTTATTCTCATTTCGGACTTAACTACCAATAAAGCAACAGTGCTAATAACAAGTCCTCCCCAACCTCCAAGACCATGGAATTCAACCAACAAACAGAAAATACGAAATATGATCAAACAGGTCTGAATGATTTGGCACTCGAAGCCCAGTCTGACAGAATTCCAGGGCTACTCCCGATGGAATAGTGAGTTAGCACCTGTGTTAACACAGGCTGCCTGGTTGTCCCTCACTCCCTCCCTATGAGTAGTCCTCATGGTGCTTCACATCACACAACAGCAGCAGGAGGCAGATACTGAGTCACAGAATGAAACCATAGTAGATTTCAAGAGGAGCGTCTTCTGTCAGTCTGGCCAACTCTTCAGTTATCTCCAAACCATTGGTTTAAGTTTCGACTCCTAGAATATTACTTCAAACCAGACATCTCAGCTTGATAGTGAGGAATCCGTGGTAAGATTACAATACATAAAAAACACTCTACATACAAAATGGAGTCCAGTCCTTGTTGATCAACAGTAACTTTAGAGAATGATACAACTGGTGCCCGTCTGCTCTGTTCTGGGTTCAGCATCCTGACGCCTAGAAAAGTCAAGAGAGGTTTTCCTTAACAAAAATAACTAATGATATAGTTACACAAATTGCTAAACAGGATGCATTGCAAATATTACAAGACAGATGAAATTTGATTCTAGTTTCTTTTAACGACTTTTGCCCCTCTCAAAGTCATCGATTACTTGTTGTGGTTTGGCTCAAAAGTACTGATCACTTTTTAAGAATTTCACACAATTGTCCACTTCTCACCTGTAAGCTTTGGTGAGTATTGGCATGCAATGCAGGGGATGGAGAGGGTGCATCGACAGCTGAGCCTGATTTGGCCCTCAACCCACACACATACATACGGAGTTCCAGTATTGCTAACTTTGAGGGGCTGAATGTTGTCTGATTTTCCCCTCCCCAACACAGTGACATTAAGGCTAATTGCAGTGATCCTAGTACCACCCTGGCTGAGATGAACCAACGCAATAAGGACCAGAAAATGAGCCTGGGGTCTTCTGGCTATAGAAGGCTCAGCTACTCTCTTGGGTAAACTCAAAGCATTGAGCAGCAGAAACTGTTGCGACGTGACTGCAAATACCTCTTGGGTCATTCTTTCAGAAGACTGAAGCAAAGAACAAAAGTTTTAGCTTTCCTTATGTTGAAAGGCAGAAACAATATTAGGTCAATGTTTTCTCACAAACTGTCGGACGAATCTGCTAGGTGTGTAAGCACCTAACTCATATATTCCAAACATTTAACCCTCTCTCTAGGAGTAGACAATCCATGTGTCCAATATATTTTGTTTGCATCTAGAAAAGATCCTGAGGGTCTGTACGATGGTGGCTGTATCGGTCTCCTGCTGTTGCTACTGGAACCCGTTCAAAGCAACACTCGAGTCACATTATCCCAACAGCAGCTTAGGCAGTGCCTTTTAAACAACAAAATTCACAACATTATTAGAAGTCCCAGTGAGTAAGGTTGCCAACCTTTTGGAAGATTTTGCACTGGAAGAATCCAGGAAATCAGGAGCATCAACTAGGGCTCCAGGTAGCATTACAATTATAGTCTTTACTGGTAAGCTGCACAGCTTCAACTGGCTAAACTCCAGCCTGATCATCAAGTTCACTTTTACCAATCTGCATTCAAGTTCTCTAGGCTTTGATAAGTCAACATACAACAAGGGTGTGCACTTCACATTGGGCAGGCCAAAAAGCTACACTATGGACTGGCCGATATTTTGATTTGGAAAATGCCAAGCATGTTGATGATTCACTGTGCTCTTCTGAGTGAAGCAGCATAAACCCTAGTTGGGAACCACATTGGCAGAAACAAAGTAAACTCTGGCCAGATGATACAGTTCATATTATATGCAAAGTAAGGGCTGTTCTTCTTAGCGCATACAAGTCTATGAGGAGATTTGATAAGAGGTGCTTAAAATCACTAATGGTCCAGATAAAGTCAATAAAGAGAAATTGTTTCCAGTGGCTGAAGGGCTGATAAACAATGGGCACAGATTTATGATGATTCGCAAAAAAAAGCGACACGAGGAAAATCTTTTTTATGTAACATGTAGTTAAGACTTGAACTTCACTACCAGTTAGAATAGGAGGTAATTGGGTAAATACTTGAAGGAGAAAAAATAGGAGGGAAATGGGTAAAGAGTGGAGGAACGGGGCTAACTAGATTGCTCTTTGAAAAAGTCAAGGAAGACTCCATGGGGTGAATGGTCTCCGCTTGAGCTGGACTATTATATGATGCTGTAACAACAATCCTCCCCGCAGAGTTATGCAATGTACTGCTTAGTGTCGCTACCCAGTTAAATTGGCTACACCATCTACGGACTATGAACACTATGGGTGCTGCTCCACATGCCCAAGAATGAAAAATCCTGAATTTTCTAGGGCTGACAGAGTGGAGTGTTTTGCTTTTTTTCCAAACTATTAATTAATCCACTGACAATACTGGAAAAAAAGAACAGGAACAGGAGTTGGCCAAACAGCTCCTCAAACTTGCTCCACCATTCGATTAGATTGTGGCTGACCTTCGACCTCAATTCCACTTTGCTGCCCAATTTCTATATTCCTCGATTCCCTTGGAGTCAAAATATTTATTGATCCCAGCCTTGAACATGCACAATGACTGAGCAAAGGCTAATTGAATACTCAAGAACTAGGAGTCAATTCAGTAAACAGCAGTGTGGTATTGAAAGAGCTGGTCAAGAGCCCCAAAAGTATTTTTTAAATTTGTTTTTGGGGTGTGAGGATTGCTGGCAAGGCCAGAATTTATGGTCCATCACTAATTGCCCTTGAGCAATGGTGGTGGAGAACTGCCTCCAACAGAGCTGCTTGCTAGGCAATTTCCAAGGGCAGTTGAGTCAACCACATTTGCCGTGGGTCTGGAGTCACATGTAGGCCAGACCAGGTAAGGACGGCAGATTTCCTTCCCTGAAGGGAACAGATGCATTTTTACGACAGTTTGGTAGTTTCATGATTATTATTAATGAGGCTAATATTATATCCCAGATTTATTAATTAATTGGATTTAAATTCATGTCGCCAGAGCATTAGTCTGGGCCTCTCCAGTCTGGTAAACCTTCTCTGATCTGCTTCCAATGCATTTACATCCTTCCTTAAATCAGGTGACCAATACTGTACACAGTATGCCAGATGTTGTCTTACCAGTGCTCTGTATAACTAAAGTGTAACCTCCCTACTTTTGTATTCAATTCTCTTGCAATAAATGATAACATTCTATTAGCTTTCCTAATTACTTGCTGTACCTGCATACTAGCCTTTTGTGATTCATGCACTAAGTCACCCAGATCCCTCTGCATCTCAGAGCTCTGCAATCTCTCACCATTTAGATAATATGCCTCTCTTTTATTCTTCCTGCCAAAATGGGCAATTTCACATTTTCCCACATTTTACTTCATTTGTCAGATCTTTGCCCACTCACTTAACCTATCTATATCTTTTTATAGCCTCCTTATGTCCTCTTCACAACTTACTTTCTTACCTATCTTTGTCTCATCAGCAAATTTGGCAACTATCCCATCCATCCCTTCATCCAAGTCATTTATATATATTGTAAATGGTTGAGGTCCCAGCACTGATCCCTGTGGCACACCACTCATTGCATCTTGCCAACCTGAAAAGGACCCATTTATGCCTACTCTCTGCTTCCTGTTAGCCAGCCAATCTTATAGCAATGCCAACATGTTACCCCGTATATCATGAGCTTTTATTTTACGCAATAACCTCTGATGTGGCACTTTGTCAAATGCCTTCTGGAAATCTAAGTACAGTACATCCACCGGTTCCCCTTTAGCACCTGTTACTTCTTCAAAGAACTCCAATAAGTTGGTTAAACATGATTTTCCTTTCACAAAACCATGTTGACTCTGCCTGATTGCCTTGAGCTTATCCAAGTGCCTTGCTACAGCTTCTTTAATAAAAGATTTTAATACTTTCCCTATGAGAGATGTTAAGCTAACTGGCCTGTAGTTTCCCACTTTCTGAATAGTGGGGTTACATTTGCTATCTTTTAATCTAATGGGACCTTCCCCGAATCTAGGGATATTTGGCCAATTAAAACCAATGCATCAACTATTTCACTAGCCAGTTCTTTTAAGACCCTAGGATGTAGTCCATCAGGAACCGGGCGTTTGTCAGTCTGCAGCTCCAGTGACTTGCTCAGTATCACTTCTCTGGTGAGTTCCTCCCTCCCTTCCATTTCCTGATTTATAGCAGCTTCTGGGGTATTACTTGTATCCTCTATAGTGAAGACTGATGCAAAATACCTGTTCAATTCATCTGCCGTCTCCCTGTTTTCCATTTTCAATTCTCCAGTCTCAATTTCTATAACACCAACACTCACTTTGTTAACTTGTTTCTTTTTAAAATATTTATAGAAACTCTTACTATCTGTTTTTATATTTCTGGATAGCTTTCTCTCATACTCTAATTTTTTCCTTCTCATTAATCTCTTAGTCATCCTTTGCGGTTCCTCATATTCTGTCCAATCTTCTGACCATCCACCTGTCTTTGCACCATTATATGCTTCTTCTTTAAGTTTGATACTATCTTTAACCTTTCTACTTAACCACAGATGGTGCATCCGTCCCTTGGATATTTTCTTGCTTGTTGGAATGTATCTTTTCTGCGTATTCTGAAATATCCCCTTAAATGTTTGCCACTGCATCTCTATTGACCTACCCCTTAACCTAATTTGCCAATTCATTTCAGCCAGCTCTGCTTTCATGCCCTCATAATTGTCCTTATTTAAGTTTGAAAACATGGTCTCAGACCCACTCCTCTCTCCCTCAAGCTGAATGTAAAATTCAATCATATTATGGTTGTTGCTACCTAGGGGCGCCTTCACTATGAGATCATTAATTAATCCCATCTCCTTGCACAATACCAGGTCTAGTAAAACCTGCTCTCTGGTTGGCTTCAGAACATGCTTTTCCAAGAAACGATCCCGAAAACATTCTATGATCTCATCTAGGCTACCTCTGCTCATATGGCTTTTCCAGTCTATATATAGATTAAAACCTCTCATGATTATTGTGCCTTTCTGACATGTCCAATTATTTCATCCTTTATTCTCCACCCTACCATGTGGTTACTGTTAGGGGGGCCTGTACACCACTCCCACAAGTGGCTTCTTGTCTTTATCATTTCTCATCTCTACCCAAACCGTTTCCACATCCTGGTTCCCTAAACTTAGGTCATCCCTCTCTATTGTGCTAATCCCATCATTAACTAACAGAGCCACCCCACCACCTTTTCCTCACTTCCTGTCCTTCCTAAATATTCTGCACCCTTCAATATTCAGGTCCCAAATCCATGTCCTCCTGCAGCCATGTCTCCGTAATGCCTATCAAATTGTACTTATTTATTTCTATGTGTACTCTCAGTTCATCTGTTTAGTTTTGAGTGCTTCGTGAATTCAGATACAGAGCCTTTAGTTTTATCCTTTAATTCTTTTTATAACTTCTAGTCTCATCTGTTGATTTACTGTTAGATTTGCATTCTCTAACCCCTCCTATCATGGTCTGTTTTTCATTTCCTGTGATGTACCTTTTTCTTTTGCCTTGCCTCTACTCTTTGATTTACCACATCTTCCAAACTTTGATCACATGCCCCCAATACTTAGTTTAAAACCCTCTCTACTTCCCTAGTTTTGCGGCTCACAAAAACACTGGTCCCAGCACGGTTCAGGTGCAGACTGTCCCAACGATACAGATCTCACTTTCCCCATTATTGGTGCCAATGCCCCACAAACCAGAACCCACTTCTCCTACACCAGTCTTTGAACCATGCTTTCATCTCCCTAATCTGATTTGTTCTATGCCAATTTGCAAGTGGCTCAGGTAACAATCTAGAGATTGACCTTTGAGGTTCTGCTTCTTAATTTGGTGCCAAGATCCTCATACTGGCTATGTTGAACCCCCTTTCTTGTCCTGCCTATGTCATTGATACCTACATGGACCACGACAACTGGGTCCTCCCCCTCCCACTGCAAGTTCCCCTCCAGTCCTGAGCAGGTGTCCTGAACCCTGGCACCCCAGCCATCTGGACTCACCCTCTTTACTGCAGAGGACAGTGCCAATCCCTCTGGCTATACTGTCCCCTATTACCACTACATTCCTCATTACTCCTCCTGCTCGATTGGGCTTCCTGTACCTCGGTGCCATGGCCAGATAGCTCATCGACCCTGCAGCCCCCACTCTCATCCAAACAAGCTGAAAAAAACTCAAACCTGCTGGACAATTGCAAGGGCTGAGCTTCTGCACTCCTGCCCTCTGGGTCCCCTTGCCTGCCTCATTTGCAGTCACACCGTCCTGTTCCTGACCAAATCAGAAGACCCTATCCTATGGGGTGTGACCGCCACCTGGAATAAAGTGTCCAGGTAACTTTCCCCCTCCCTGATATGCCGCAGTGTCTGCAGCTCAGTCTCTAGCTCGATAACTGAGCCGAAGTTCTTGCAGCCACAAGAAACTTACTGCAGATGCGTTTGCCCTGGATCACACTGATATTCAGAAGCTCCCACATCCTGTAATCGCAGCACATCACCTGCCCTGCCATCTCCAATATGTGCTAATTAATTAATTGCTAATTAATTTATAATTAATAAAGCCTACACCCCCAATAGGTTTTGGCACTGTCAGTAAACTTTAAAATACTGATAAAACAATACAGTACTTACAGTTTCTAATAATACCAGTTACTGATTTACCTGCTCTTTCTGCTGCCCCAAAGTGGAAATCAAATACTGGAGGCTGAAAAGAGTACAAGAGAAAAAAAACACCTCTTCCCGACCCTTCACCGAGTCCCCACTCAGCACACTTTACTTCCTGCAGTAAACCTTACCTAAAGCATCTCTTTCCCCTATGCACTGAATTCCTGCTTTGAACCAAATTCCCAATTATATGCACTTGGCATTTATGTCACTCAGGTGAAGTCACTCTCACTGACCATGCGCCTCTTACTGACTGTGCGCTTTTAAAAGTCCCATTCTTATATAGAGCTGTGATGAGTCACTCTCTAGCTTGGCTTCCTGCTACAGTAATCAACACGTATTCAGGCAAAGGCTTTCAGGTGATTGACAGAAAACTGCCACTATCAGGCAGCTGCCTATCTAACTGGGCAATTTAACTTATTAAAGGCTATTAGTTGTAGGTCAGAATCTGACTCTTACTCTAAAATTAAACTTGAAAAAGATTTACCTGAGAGGCTCCACGGATGGGTTTTATGTGGCTTGGCAGCCTTTCTTAGATTACTTTGAGGAACTACAGTTCTCTACTTTCATATGACTGACCTTAATTAGGTCGTATGTATTATATCAGGCGAAACTATATCGGACCTATGATTGTTGTTGATTTTCTTATTATTTACTATTGGGGGGGCGCTGGGGAGGGCTATTTTTCTCTTCCCTTTTTATTCTTATTCCCCCTGCTTCTCTTTTCCTTTCTTTCTCTTTCAAATGCGAGTGTATTGAATTATTGCTCTACAGTAAGCTTTTTTTGGTACGCTTACTCATTATGACTTGTTAAAAAATATATTTTAAATAAAAAATTAATTATAAAAAATAAAAAAGAAAAATATTTACCTGTTGAATTCCCACTTTGAAACAAATTCCCAATTATACTCACTCGACCTCTGTCTCACTCAAATGACATCTCCCTCATTGCCCGTGCACCCTTACTGAACTTTTCTTTTGATTACTAGTCCAGCGAAAATACCACTGTGCCATCGCCTGCGGTCCGGAACCGGGCGCTGCAGATACCGCGGCCCGGGACCGGGTGCTGCAGATACCGCGGCCCGGGACCGGGCGCTGCAGATACCGCGGCCCGGGACCGGGCGCTGCAGATACCGCGGCCCGGGACCGGGCGCTGCAGATACCGCGGCCCGGGACCGGGCGCTGCAGATACCGCGGCCCGGGACCGGGCGCTGCAGATACCGCGGCCTGGGACCGGGCGCTGCAGATACCGCGGCCCAGGACCGGGGGCTGCAGATACCGCGGTCCGGAAGCCGGCGCTGCAGATACTGCAGTCTAAAATTAGCACTGCAGACGAGAAGCCAGCACCACAGATATGGGAGCGTAGAAACCAGCAGTGCAGATATTGCAGAATTGAAACCGGCACTGCCAGACTTAAATAAAGAATCAAATTCAGATATGTGTTCTTTGGAGCCACCTAGTGGAAATATTGTCAATGTTCAGCATAGTCTTTAAGTGCTTAAATATTCAGTAAACCTTTCATCCAAAGAAGCTGCTTTAAGTTCAAAAGAGTACCTAGAATACACTTGTGGGATATAGGATCAATGCAATAGCCTGAGTACATTCAGAGAAAGAGCAAAACAGCACACTGTGCAATAACACAAAAACTTTCAAACAAAGGATTGGTTGAGATTACAGTACCTCATAGTGGCATTTGGCTCAAGTCTGATTCGTTTCGCTGTTGTCCCTTCATTCATAGGTTGGCTGTTTGCATTCATGTCCTTCACCTGGTGTTGACCAGAAGTGGGAAAATAGATCACTTACTCAATGGGAGTTTTAACATTGCACTGCCTATGGTAATCTGTTACTCACAAGCTTCCTTCAGTGACAATAAATTAATTCAAAAAGTCATCCCTTGGATGTGGCAGCTTTTAGTGTTCTACATTTCCAGAAATGAATTCTTACCAAGCTTCTCTTGCTTCCACTATTAGGGGTAATCGAGGTGGTTTCCGATAGTGTTAAGTTTTTGGCTGACCGGATGGGCCTTCTTGCTAGGTTATCCTTCCTCTGTAGGATGATAGATCGGGATCTCAGCTGTCTGTGGCATTACAAGTAAAAAGAAAGTTCGATCAGTAATAAGTTGTTGCATCTCTTCTGCCTGCTCAATACTGCCAGAAATGAGATCGGCCGTAGAGAACATGTTAAGCCGCATATTTCAGGCAGGTCGTCGCCACATTAGGGTTTAAACATTTTCCTCAGGTCATTAACCTTCACTTTGGAAGGTCAAAACTCAATTCCAACTCACAGGATGACAATAAGGTTTCTGATATTAGGGTCCAAGTAAAGGTTTCTGAAATTTGGCTCTGAACTAGGTGTCTATTCTGAAAGCCAGTGAGATGGTCACCTTTCTATAATGGACACTAACCCCACCCCTCGAGGATTACATGGAGTTTCCACCTTCCACTTCTCAGGACATCCCCAAGTGGCTTTGCAACCACTACATTTCTTTTGGATTCCAGTCACTTATTTTGCAGGTATACGCAGTAATCAAATTCTGCACAGCAAGATCCCACAAACAGCTTGATGAGATGGAGATAGTATCAAACTTAAAAGGAAAAGCATATAGTTGCGCAAAGGCAGGTGGCAGGGTCAGAAGATTGGACAGAATATAAGGAACAGCAAAGAACGAGAAAAGAATAAGGACGGAAAAATTAGAGTATGAGAGAAAGCTAGCCAGAAATATAAAAACAGATAGTAAGAGTTTTTATAAATATTTTAAAAAGAAACAAGTTAACAAAGTGAGTGTTGGTCCTACAGAAAGTGAGTCTGGAGAATTGATAATGGAAAACAGGGAGATGACAGATGAATTGAACGGGTACCTTGCATCAGTCTTCACTATAGAGGATACAAGTAACATCCCAAAGTAGCTATAAACCCGGAAATGGAAGTGGGGAGGAAGTCACGAAAATTATAGTCACCAGAGAAGTGATACTGAGTAAATTGTTGGAGCTGTGCGCTGACAAGAGCTCGGGTCCTGATGGACTTCATTCTAGGGTCTTAAAAGAAGTGTCTAGTGAGATAGTTGATGCATTGGTTTTAATTTTCCAAAACACCCTAGATTCAGGGAAGGTTCCATCAGATTGGAAAACAGCAAAGGTAACTCCACTATTCATAAAGCGAGGAAGACAGAAAGCAGGAAACTACAGGCCAGTTAGCTTAACATCTGTCGTAGGAAAAACATTAAAAGCAATTACTAAAGAAGTTATAGCAGGGGGCTTGGATAAGCTCAAGATCATTGGGCAGAGTCAACATGGTTTTGTGAAAGGGAAATGGTGTTTAACCAACTTATTGGAATTCTTTGAGGAAGTAACATGTGCTGTGGATAAAGGGGAACCGGTGGATGTACTGTACTTAGACTTCCAAAAGGCATTTGATAAGGTGCCACATCAAAGGTTACTGCGGAAAATAAAAGCTCACAGTATAGGGGGTAACATATTGGCATGGATAGAAAATTGGCTGGCTAACAGAAAGCAGAGAGTAGGCATAAATGGGTCTTTTTCAGGTTGGCAAGATGTAACGAGTGGTGTGCCACAGGGATCAGTGCTGGGACCTCAACTGTTAACAATTCATATAAATGACTTGGATGAAGGGATGGTTGCCAAATTTGCTGATAACACAAAGACAGGTAGGAAAGTAAGTTGTGAAGAGGACATAAGGAGGCTATAAAAAGATAATAGATAGGTTAAGCGAGTAGACAAAGATCTGACTAATGGAGTAAAATGTGGGAAAATGTGAAATTGCCCATTTTGGCAGGAAGAATAAAAGAGAGGCATATTATCTAAATGGTGAGAGATTGCAGAGCTCTGAGGTGAAAGGGGTTTGGGTATCCTAGTGCCTGAATCGCAAAAGGCTAGTATGTAGGTACAGTAAGTAATTAGGAAAGATAATAGAATGTTATCATTTATTGCGATGAGAATTGAATACAAAAGTAGGGAGGTTATGCTTCAGTTGTACAGGGCATTAGTGAGTCCGCATCTGGAGTACTGTGTACAGTATGGTCACCCTATTAAAGGAAGGATGTAAATGTGTTGGAAGCAGTTCGGAGAAGGTTTACCAGACTAATACCTTGAATGGATGGGTTGCTTATGAGGAAAGGTTGGACAGACTAGGCTTGTATCAGCTGGAGTTTAGAAGAGTAAGAGGCGATTTAATTGAAACATATAAGATCCTGAGGGGTTTTGACAGGGTGGATGTGGAGAGGATGTTTCTTCTTGTGGGAGAATCTAGAATAGGGGTCACTGTTTAAAAATAAGGGGTGACCCATTTAAAACAGAGATGAGGTGAAATCTTTTCACTCAGAGTTGTGAGACTTTGGAACCCTCTCCTGAAAAGGTGGTGGTAGCAGAGTCTTTGAATATTTTTAAGGCAGAACTGGATAGATTCTTGGTAAGCAAGGGGCAATAGGTTATAGGGGGTAGGTGGGGTACAGATTTGAGGTTATTATCAGACCAGCCATGATCTTATGGAATGGTGGAGCAGGCTCGAGAGGCTGAATGGCTTACTCCTGCTCCTGGTCCGTATGAATGCCCAGTTAATGCATCTTGATGGTTTTGATAGAGAGAATTGGATCTTGGCCAGGACTGAGAGGATGCCACTGCTTCCCGATAACTAAGTGTCTCTGGAACCTTTTCATCCACCCAAGTGGGGCATCGGTTTAACATCTCTTGTGATAGCTGTAGCACGTTGTGTTGGTAGCACACTAGTCTCTGAATCACATGGGAACACCACCACTTGGAAATTCACCTCCAAGCCACTCACCATTCTGACTTGGAAATATATCGCCGTTCCTTCACTGTCGCTGGGTCAAAATCCTGGAACTCCCTCCCTAACAGTACTGTGGGTGTACCTACACCACATGGACTGCAGCATTTCAAGAAGGCAGCTCACCACCACCTTCTCAAGGGCAACTAGGGATGGCCCAGCCAGCGAAGCCAACAACCCGTGAATGAATTTTTAAAAACTCAGGCAGTGAAACACTTCCTCCTGTACAGCACTGGAGGATCAGCCTAGATTATACACTCAAATCCTGGAGTGGGGTGAGCTCTCAAACATAAGAGTGTTATCACTGAGGCAAGTTGACACTCGAAGAAAACTACTATGTCAAACATGAAATCAATATTTACATTATGCTTCTTTACTGTTATCTGCAGGCAAAGGAAAGTCTGCCATTTAATCAAGCTTATTGCAATACAGGGGGTTCAATTCCAGCTTTAAAAGGTAAGGTAGTCGAGTAGTTATGTTGCTGGGCTAGTATTGCCCAGAATGAGAGTTCAAATCCCAGCATGGCAGTTTGAGAATTTAAATTCAGCTCCAAAATAAAATCTGGAAATAATCTGAAGTCAGTAAAAGCTGCCTGAGTGTTGTATAAATTAAACTAGTTCGCTAATGCCCTTTAGGGAAGGAAACATGCTGCTTTTACCTGGTTTGACACATACCTGACTCCAGTCCCTCACCAATTTGATCAATTCTTCATTGTCCTCTCAACTGGTCAAACAAGAATCACATGGACTACTACACTTCAGGACAAAGGCCCACCTGCACCTTAGCGATGAAAAGGGGGGACGGACAATAAATGCCACCCTTGCCCCGACGCCCACAGCCTGAGACTTAATTAAGAATAAAACCACCCTTATCTTTCTCGGTTTTTGAATCTGCTTTTTCTGAACCCTGACTGCACTCATTTGCTGAGGCTTTACAGGTGATTCTGTGATTGAGCGGGGAGTGAGGTTCAGAGTGGGGAGTGATGTTCAGAGCGAGCGTGCTTTGGCTAACTGTCGACTGTCATCTGCAATTTTCAGTGAGGTGCTCCCTATGAGTATTGCCCTCTGCTTGGAGAGCTGGATTGCAGTTATCCAGTTACTTAGACTGCCCAATTGGGACTGATTACAGCAAACCCCTTGGCCTAGAGCAACTCATTCAAAATGTCAAGTCCAAGGCTCTGACCTTTGTAATTACAAGTGTCAAATACAAGGTATTCATATTCCGCCTGAAAATTCTGTGGGGGTATCATTACACTGATTCCTGGATTATTGGTTCCAGTCTCTGATGGAAACCCTACTGAACTGACAATCAGCCGCTTTGCAACACAGAACTTGAATGTTGCTGATTGCCCATACGTCTCAACTATTGGCTGATCAAACCAAACAACATATTCCTTCGGTTATCTGTGATAGGCAGGGTACAGGCCATACTCAACCAGCTTGTGCTTACAAAACCCAAAACAAAACTTCTATCTTTAGATGCGATTCCATGATTGGGCAGCACTTGCTGGGCAATACTGACTGCACTAATTGTTACATTAATAATCAATTTAAGATAATCAGTTGATCTTGTAACATGGCTCATTTATACTGCCTAGATGTGACACACATTCATACACAAGGACAAATTGTCTGCAAACAAAACCTGTTCAAACCTTGCACCTTTTTGAATTACCTGGGAGCTTGGAGAGTCTTAAGTTCCCCATTGCTTTCTCCATTGCACTGCTTTGGTCAATCAGAATCAACTTGCCAACCAATCAGTACCCTTTTCTCTCTAGTATAAATTGTTATGCTCGTTTGAAATTTGGCATTCTTGTGTTTGTCCTGATTAGCGAAAGATGAAAAGCTTTGGCAACATGTCTCTCTTTTCACTGATATGACAATCTTTGGCTGGAAACTAAAAATGTGCACTTTCTTGCCCATGAGCAGAAGAAAATATAAAGAGCGGAGGATGGGAGGAGTTTAAAGTGATCATGGGAGGCAACAAAGGGATTGGATCATGGTGACCAATGAAAATCGTTTGGATAGATAAATGCACTGAAGGATGGAGAGAACAAATGAAGAATCAATTCTTCCTTCAAAGTTGATCATAGTAGTTCCTTTCTTAAGAAGGGATATCTAAATAGCCATTTCGTACACACGACACGAGTCTTGGTGATCAAGTAACTGAAGATGATGCACCTTCTTTAATTACCAATAAGCACCACCTTGGACATATTTTACTTCCCTTCAATAACAAACATCCTTCCTCACCTAGTCTTGATCCCAGTACACAAAGAGGAAGATGCTACGGTGGAGAATGAAGAGTTAAGTTCAACTTCACAGACAAAAAAAACCCAGATTAAAACATCAGATTAGTCATGGTGGAAAGGGCACCGAGCCTTGCCTTTCTAAGTATCTTACAGTAAATACAAAGGCAAAATTACTACTGGCTGAAAAGTTGGCCATGTCTCTGATTTGTCTACTTGGCCATTGTGCACAATGAATTCCTTTTGGGATGGGTGTCTAATGCAGCCATTCTGTACTATTAGTTGCCTGCAATCAGCAACAAGATGAATGGTCAGCTAACTATTTGTTGACAGAGTTGGGCATGGGAGAAACGGGGGTCCGGGCATGATGAAGACTTTTTAGTCACCTTCAAATGGTGTCATGGGGAGTGGGGGGTCAAGGAGGGTAGTTGGGGAGTCCAGTAGGGGCTCGGGTCAGTACCATAGTTATCCAGGAGCTAGAAGTGGTTTTAATTGTAACTTTTCCAGGGTAACTACTCTGGTAAGACAGTTGGACCCATCCGAAGCAGCGGCTTAAATCAGAGTATTGAATGGTTTCTGGCGCAGGGTAATTGCCCGTCAGAACTTTGAACCTCCTGGGCAATTGCCATGCAATCCCTTGCAGGGGGGACTTCCGGGGCGGACGGCCAGCGCATCTTTGGAGTACCTCCCGCATATGGCGCCTCAGAGAATGGAAGTTATGATTAAACTTTAACTTGGGAAACAAAGCATTTTAACCTTATTAGTCAAACCGTGGCAGTGTTTAAGAGGAGCTGAATTTGGCCAAGTAAGGGAGATAGGGGAGGTCAGCTACGAACAACGCCACCAGTAACCACATGTAGTGCAAGCGTCACACTGAAAGGGAGCATGGATTGGGGAATTTGTGCTCCAGTCTCGTCTATGGCCACACACTCCCTGATGGAGAATGGATAGGTGAATTTACCCAATAGCTTCCACTTGGTAAAGTTTTAAAGGGAACAAGATCACAAAATGATTTCCCCTTTGGATAGTCATTTGTCACATGGTACAAGGAGGTAAAGTTAACAAAAGACTTGTAGTACTACGGTACTATGGGGGACGGTGGCATAGTGGTAATGTCACTGGACTAGTAATTCAGAGACCTAGGCTGCTGCTCTGGGGATGTAAGTTCAAATCCCACCACAACAACTGGTGGAATTTAAATTCAATTAATAAATCTGGAATAGTCTCAGTAATTGTGAACATGAAACTATCATCAATTGTTGTAAAAAAAAAACCCATCTGGTTCACTAATGTGCTGGAGGGAAGGAAATCTGCCACCCTTACCCAGTCTGGCTTACATGTGACTCCAGGCCCTCAGCAATGTGGTTGACGCTTAACTGCCCTCTGAGATGGCCTAGCAAGCCACTCAGTTCAAGGGCAATTAGGGATGGGCAACAAATGCTGACCATGCCAGCGACACCCGCATCCCATGAAAGATTAAAGGAAAAAAAAGTTTATTTCATGTCGGTCTAATTAAAGGGATCACATTACTTGCCTTTTGTGTGTGGAGCAATAATTTGAATGATATAGTCAGTAGCAAGAAGCTATTGAAGACACTAATGACACTGCTTCCAAATTAAATAATTTAATACTGTACATGGTAAATTATACATCGCTGAACAAAAGGGGAACTAATTTGGCACTCCAAAGGTTAAAAATATTTCTGTCACTAGGCAAGGCAGCATTAAATAAAACATTAATTAACCATAACTGTTCTGGGCCTTTAAGCAAAACTTCCAAGGTCTTTCTAACTGTGGCTAACAGATGTTCTGACAATACCATCTTTAACAAGGCAAGTAAAGGGAAACTTTTAACAAGATGCTCTCCCTCTTGTAGCCAATCTGCTGCTTTACACCCTGTAGTGTGCATTTTATAGCAGGCCTCTTTCAGGTGGAAGGGTTATGCAGACTTACCGTCTGAAACAGAATCTACTCAGGGTTCAAACTGTGACCCTGCCGGCACAGATACAGCAGGGGTGACCTCAGTAATGACCAGTGTGCATCCACCACGAAGCTGGTCAGTGCCAGCTGATTAAACTTTAACAGCATCCCTTGTGCGATAAAGGGCAAAATGACAACATTTCCCCATCGTCAATGTGTCTGTATAATAAACTAATTAGTAAACCACACAGTCTGTGGAGCTTTTAATGAGCACTATCGGCTGACTTCTGTAATAATAACCCACGTCTGGCCCCTTTTGGGATTCAATTAAGGGAAAGACTGTCATACGCTCGGTCTGGCTGATCAATGAATCCATTCCGACCTTTTGTCGGGAGTTCTCCTCAAGGTCAATGGCAGCAGCAAGGACAGCCAGCTTGCCAAATCTACCTACCCAATGGCAGCAGACAGGCATCGGTACCAGTCGTTGATGTCCTCCTGGTCATTCGACATCATGAGGAGCTTCTCCTCAAGAAAGGTTAACTAAAAGACAGATTTAAAAAAGGGCTGATTAGATTTCATTTCTAGCACTTCTGCCATTTAAAAGCAGCCTTTTGAACTTTTACACAGAACCCAAAGAAATTATGATCGTCAATAACGCAAAGTCCTTCAATTTATTCTTTCTGTGGATCCTTCATCATGAAATATTCAAAACCATTTAAGAATGCAATAGCACGTTATCATCAATAACCATCATTGGCATTTTAAATGTGCAGCAAAGATTAGTCCCATCAAATAAAATCACCAATCTGTCTAAAGACAACATTTCTTCATTATAAAAATAAAACAGCAACTTTGCACCTTATGAGGAAGGAATAAGAAGTCAACAGACACTACAGGATCATTTACTTTAGACTGACAAATGCCTGGATTTCTTGGTGACACTTTTCATTAAAGTACAACAATATCTGAATGACCATAAGGAGATGGTCAGCTTAAAAAAAAGATATTTTGGTGTAAAATACATTCGCAATGCGGAATTCAAAATGAATAAAGATTTCAAATGTGCTGTCATCAAATGTATTATCTAATTATGAAGTTCACTGAACAGGCCAAGTGAAACTGTTGATAATATTAGTTCCTTGCCTTCTGGGAATACTTAAGATTTATGCACAAATAGATTCAGCGTCTGTGGAAACACAGTAATTAAGAATTTGTCAAGGAAATTTGACTCTCTGGGGCAGAAATTACATTGTAACACACAAACAGCAGTGCACCAGCATTTGTACTGGGCATAATTCAGGTTGATTATTTATACATCAAAAGCCGTCTGCAAGCTGCAATCTAAAATGAAAGCGCCAGCACATTACAGATTGCAGAGACTACTGAATTCTCCTTCAAATCTGCGTGTGAAACTGGAAGATATTTTCATGAGGCATTTCATTTTGCATATAAATTGGAGCGTAGATTGTGCCTCTGAATTTACTGCTGTCAAATTTAATTTCTCTTTAATTCTTCAAACTAAGATGCGAGTGGCTCACAGTGCTGACTGCAATTTTCAATGCTTACAGGTAGCTTCCAGATTGATAATCTGCCTTCATGAGAGAAAAAAAGAACATTGATATCATTGCACTATCACCCTATATGAATTTTGCTTCACAGGATAATAGGATGATGAAATGCCAGCAGAGTTATTAGAGAAAGCCAACTACTTAAATAAAGTGGTTGACAGAAATGGCAGAGACAGACTTGAACACATAACTAGCTCCAAACATTTAAGCTTCCCTGCAGGTGAAAAACTGAAATTCTACGCTTTTGCCTCCCAACATATACATTTTTAAAATCAATAAAATTATGCAATCCAATTATGCAATCCACACTTCTGATTTTATCTATTAAAATTATCTGGTAATTACTTTATGAATGAAATGGCTGAAAAGGAAATTGCCTTTGATATATACATTCAGAATTATTAGTTAATTAATACCCAGGTTTTATTGAGCTTCACACTTTGAAGCACTCGACAGTCATCTTGTAATGGAACATTAACCCACGTCTTGTTTAATATAATCACGTTAGTTTGCTTTGTGCCATATTTTGAAGAAGCAATCGTACTCATTGCTAAGATTTCTGTAAAACGATTGGTGATAAAGTCAAAGAAAAATAATTATTAAACGGTTTACAAAGTCATCAAAAGAGGTAGACTTTATGTATCTTATGAAAAAAGTAGAAAGGGGGTGGTTACTTGGGAACAAGCGCTAACGGCTTTGAAAGAAGTCAGTAAGTTGAGTAAAATACTTTCAGGTAGGCAATCTATCAAAAATTACTAGTCTAGAAATCCATGGAGACACATGAATCTCATTGACAAGTGGTGTGAATCAGTATTAAATGCATGTTTTAAAACAAAGACTTACACTAATAAGCCCTCCCTGACTCTTGGTGTGTCCGAAGACTTTCTCTATAGTGCCCTCGATCAAAGGGTAGGCCTTCTGCCAGGCAAACTTGTCGGAATGCACGGGGTGGAGCGGGTGGCAAGGTTTGGTCATCAGGAGGATATCAGAAAACAAAAAGAACATTTTGTGCTTCAATTCCTCGCCCTTAGATGGCACAATCGCCAGCCAGCCCTCACGAATGTATTTCCTTCCTGTGATAACACAAGAGGAAAGTTGTTAAAAACAAACTTTGCACTAAGTATAAAGGGCTTTGAGGTTTACCTCTGTAGCTTCACTGGAGAGTGCAGGAATTCCACAACGGACCTTTCTTGTAAAAGAAAGTCTGCTCATAGATAAAAAATCAAAAGGAAAATTCTCACCAATCAACACAATTCATCTCACCAGTTTGCTTTATCTTACTTTTGAATATTCTTAACCGTTATCCACCCAATTGCAGCTTAGAATTTCAATTGTGAAACAGCGAAAATACATCTTTGATGAGACACCCTGATTCCCCAGAACCCGTCCACCATCTACAAGGCACAAGTCAGGAATGTGATGGAAGGCTCTCCACTTGCCTGGATGAGTGCAGCTCCCACAGCACTCAAGAAGCTTGACACCATCCAGGACAAAGCAGCCCGCTTGACTGACACCTTATCCAGAAAAATTCCCTCCCTCCACCACCAACAATCAGTGGCAGTAGCGTGTACCATCTATAGAATGCACTGCAGAAACTCACCTAGGTTCCTTAGACAGCAGCTTACAAACCCACGACCGCTACCATCTAGAAGAAAGGCATCTGACACATGGGAACACCACCACCTAGAAGTTCCCCTCCAAGCCACTCACCATCCTGACTTGGAACTATATCACCATTCCTTCACTGTCAGTGGGTCAAAATCCTGGAACTCCCTCCCTAACAGCACTGTGGGTGTACCTATACCACAGGGACTGCAGCAGTTCATGAAGACAGCTCTCCACCATCTTCTCAAGGGTAATTAGGGATGGGCAATGCCCACATCCTGTGCACTGAATAAAACAACAAAAAAAGCCATCTGCGTTTAATAACCCAGGCTGGCTAGAAGGAGATGGATCGTCTGCTATTACAAAGGTCCCGCAGCCATCTCGTGGTTGAGACTTTTAACAGTCTTTGGAATCCAGTTGATGGATACACATCCTTTGGTAAAGATGGTGGAGAGGTGAGAGTCATGTGGTATGGGCCTCTGGCTTGTGGAACAAGTAATATCGCCTTGCTGAACTGCATAGCTCAGTCTGCTGTTTACTACCTAACGAGTAGCCTCACAGACAAGGAACTCTGCCCAGGTGGAATGCCTGGCCCCCATCTACACAGCTTTTGTTGGAAGTTCTGTGCCATCGCCTTCAAGACTAATTCATCTCTGCATGCCTATCTCATCATGCAAAGTCAATACCACAACATCAGCTTTCAGCCCGCTGCCCTCCGTGAAGGAATATCCTTTGGACTTTGATTCTGGACTCTGGCACTCACGTGAACCATTATCTAGTTTCTTTGTGGTCTCTGTATTGTAAAACCTTCTTTTCTCTATCCCTCACTTTACTGTCTACGTGTGGAGGCGATATTGCAACCCTGCTTTCGCATTTTGAGTGTATGCAAATATACTAATCCTTTGAGCTCATCCTATCTCAAGTTTGCTGTGGGGTTATTATTAAAAAATTGGGTCACACAAAAACCAAGGGGTTGGTAAATACGCCACCACTTATAAAGATGGAAACAAATCAAATCACTTGTTTATGGGTGGGAGGAGAAATTAGTGCTGTTTAAATTAACCCCCCTCCTGTCTGTAACACACAAAGACCCATTTTGAATGAAGCCAGCAAAATGCAATGAAAACCAAAACAGAATGGCAAAAAGTGCTATGAATTATGAATATTTCTGAACCTAACAGTGGCCTTTAATAACTATTTCACATAACTAAGAAATTAACATTTACAACTGCAAGGTTTTAGTCAAAATTCCCTTTAAAAAAAGGCTTAAAAAATACTTTGGGGTCTGAATTGCAATGGAAACACAGATGTTCATTATCAATGATTCATTTCATACTCAATGAGTTGTGAACCTGTCCATTATTGCCCTGGTACTTTAAGCATGACTTTGAAAAGAGAAAGTTCAAAGAGCAAGACTTTCATGCTACCCTTCCCATGTCAAACACTTTCAACTTGCGCTTTCAAAGTGAAACTCAGCAGCTGTTCAAAGGGCTGTGGGTTTGCAGGGGGCAAGGACAGAGCAAAAGGTTGCACTGCTAAGTCTTAGAACTTCCCAGCAGTGATATCTTAAACAAAAGGTAAAACCCACAAAAATTAAAAGCATATTGCATTGCTAGAAAATACTTGCCTTTGCCTAACATTTTTCAATCGCGGGAGGAGCGATGGGGGGAAAAAAAAAGTCATCTCTTAATATTAAATCAAATGAGAAGATTGAAATTGAAAAATCCCAGAGAAGTTGGCTAAGAATACTTATGAAGTGCCTACCAAACATCTAATAAAAACTGTCTTCTACATGCCGGGTATTCATCTTTCTCTCACTCTCTCTCTAGCCTTTTTATCTGCCTGCCCACAAGATTTGGAGCACCATTAATTGGTCCTCAGGGAGGTTGACAGGCCTCCGCTTTCATGACTGGGCTCTTTGTGCTTTTTCACATGTGGGCATCGCTGAAGAGATAAACAAAAGGAGGAAGTCTGGAAAAAAAGACAAAACTGTGCCTTCAATAATCTAGGCCGAAAGCCTTCAGAATTTGTCGGCTTGCTGGTGAATAAAGTTAAATCAATTCATTGAAGCCTGCGACTATTTTGCATTAGACCACTTTGTTAAGGTTCCTGTAATCATTCTTGTCACTTTGGATCACCTTCTCCCACGTTTCTGCAATGTTCAAGATCATTTCCGTAGGAAAATAAAAAGGAATTATTGATCACAAGAACTAACCTGGAGCTAACACCTTGCTCCTTCGTCCTTTCAGCAATTTCTGTACTCTCAGCACCTGCAGGTAATTTTCATGCCTCCGAGCCTGG
The DNA here is from genome assembly GCF_964194155.1 of Cetorhinus maximus. NCBI lineage: Eukaryota > Metazoa > Chordata > Chondrichthyes > Lamniformes > Cetorhinidae > Cetorhinus > Cetorhinus maximus. The sequence goes on along the minus strand of NC_135890.1, from coordinate 50,133,050 downwards.
TCTTGAATGTGCTGAGAAACTTCGGAAACTGCTTTTACTGCATCTGTTGTTCAGAAAAATCAGCGCAAGCATTTTTAAAAAGTAAATTTGTATTAGGAGGAAAGAAACAGACACCATTTACTCGATCTTTATAAGAATTGCATTTGCTGAGTGAGGGGGGGGCGGTGGGGTTCAATTATCACTGCTATGCAAGTAATAAAATGTTACTGCATTGCTTTCTCGACTTAGACTTTCCCCAATGCTTGTCCGGAGGTTGAAATTGCAATTCTGTGTTCAAGCCCCCTCGACGGGGAGCAGCAGAAGTTGGGAAATTGCAGGCACAGGCCATGATTTTGCCGCAGATGCATTCACTCTGAGCTTTAGAGTGTTTGTTATCACTTAATTCAAAAATATTACATAGAAGAGATATATATATATATATATGTATTATACACACACACACACAAACTTTTCCTGTAATGGTCGATGGATAATCTTAAGCGTATCTTCTGATAAATCGGATATTTATAAAAGCTATACCATCAGATTTACTGAAAAATGCATCTCGAATGACATTTCATTGTGATGATTTTAAAATACAGGGAAGGAAAAGTGAATCTTACTTGTCAGCTGCTGAAATTCAGGGCTGTTGGGGCTGGTGTTTTCAGCTAAATCTCGTAACAAATGTTTGTATCTGAAATGAAATTTGATTTGTTTTAACACTCTTACTGTTACCTACAAAAGAAATGTAAATAACTTGTTGGCAACGAAAAAAAAACATGCAGGCATTCACCAGAGAACAAATTGCACATTTTCACTTGTTGTAAAGCAGTTGTTGAAGAGAATGATAAACAGGAGAGGATCTAGAAGTAAATGAATCAGCTATAGAGTGGATGGCAGAAGTGAAGCTGCCGATTTTGTTCTGGGAGCATAATTTAGCATGCCTGTGGTCCCATGATTTGTTGGGGGAGGCGGTTGGGGGGAGGGGGGCGGTGGTGAGGGGGGGACGTGGAGGGAGGCAGGACTGAAGGCTCCCCCTACACCCCACGTCCACCTGCCAAAAAGCTGGGACTCAAAAATGAGTCTGAAGAATAGTTTGAAAGAGAAAAGTCTGAAGGATGAACAGAGACAAGTGCCTATTTCAACCTGAGAAAATGCATTAAAATGTTGCTGCCACCCCAAGGTGTTTTCTTTTTCACTGCCCGTTATCTACACAATTAGGATCAGCATTTTTACAAATAAACCTCCGCTTCTAGTTTACTTTTCCTGACCCTTTAAACTAATATTTCCTCCTCAAGGATTTTAGGTAAATGTTTGAATTTTTTTTCCCCCAGAAGGAGAGGCACAGAAAGGCTGGGGGGGAGGGATGATGTGGCATCTCCTGAGTTTTTCTGTCATCCCGTGTCTTTTAGGCTGCTTCAAACCTGTTGAAACGCTCCCAATTATGCTGCAATATGCTTTGTGGCTTCTGGGAAAGCAAGTTTAAAATTGACATTTAGAATTCTTTCTGCCCCTTTATTTCACTTGTATCCACACCACCAACCAGCTTGCTGGCAGGACAGGTAAAGAGATTCAAAGGTGGCTCTCATTAACACCGATACTGTGTCTGCAATGTCAATGGGAAACTGCTTTTGCTCTAGGTCAAAAAGAAATGAGCTCACAGCAGGGGAGCACCAGCTGCAACCAGAACATCCTCCCAAAAACAATGATAGAAATTCAGCATTACTGAGTTCTCTCTCCTTACCCAAATATCTCCACTGATGCTGGCACAAGTGCAAGTAGCCCTTTGATATGAGTAGCCAATCTTCACCAGAGAGCCTGGGCTGTGGTCAGTCAGCTGTAGGGGCATCACAGCCAAGTATGATTCGACCCACCCCTATTATCCCCAGAAGGGAAGGTGGGGGAAGAAGGGACGAGAGGGGTTTATATTGGGAAGGGACAGAAAGCAGGCACCCTGATGCATTTCCCCTTGCGTTTAGACATTTCATTATCAAAATGTTAAGATTTCTTTTCTCTCAACTGTTGAATTTCTGCAGTTTTAAAGTGGAAAATCGAAGAATTTAACATGTAGAGTTTAACCACAGGTCCTTTCCTCGACACAGTGTACAGTCAATTACACTCCAGGATTCACATGCACCAGTGCAGCTCACTACAGGTTAGTCTCTTAAAATACAAAGCGCTGGATATTGAAAAATTCCAACAGGTATTACTGATGGCTCGATAGCCACAGATGAAGGTCCGTCTTCCCATGATACTTCATACACCCAATAAAATCCTAAACTCCCTCTACTGGAGCATCCAATTGTTTCATAAAGAGATAAAAGGTTAAAGGGTTTCTGCTTCCAGTACTCTGTTGAACTCCAATACATTGATAACTGCACCGTTTAGAGAACACAGTACATGAGATGTGTAGTATTTTTCCTGTATCAGCTCTCATTCCACCCTTCACTAGTTTGAATTTATTTCCCCTTGCCTTAACTATTTTAACTTATATAGTCTGTGAGACAAGACTATTTTTCATCCCTTTAACTGTCTCCTATGCCTCTGATAAAACCACTTCTCAGATGTTTCCTATCCAGGCTGAAAAGCCCAAGTCTCTCCAGTCTTTCCTCTTAACTCAGATCTTCATCACGAGCTCAAGCTAGTGACTCCGCTTTGCACTGTTCTCAGTGCTTATGTATCTCCCCCGTGACTTGACAATGTGAACTTGATGCCTTACTGAATGTGTGGTCTGACCAGAGTACAGTACAGTCTGATCAGAAATTCCTCTGGCTTGTATTACTCAGCTACGTAGTTTAACATGACATTGGTTTTGCTAACTGCTGCTCTGTTTCTTGGATATTGAGACTCCTAGGCCTCTTTCAGCCTCATCCTTAGCTATTATAACACTATTCATGGAGTGTGTGATAAAGGCTTGCAGGCAGAAATATTTCCAAACTTAAACTGCCCAGAAAGTAATAATTGTTTCAAACATATTACCAGAGGCAACACAGCAGCAAAGTTAAATGGCAATATTAAGAGGCAAATATGACAAATGCACTCATGGTTTTAAGATGTGACATTCTGATACCAACAGGTTATGCATCAATGCTCATGTTTCTAATTAAAATGGAACCCAATGACACACTATTACTGGGGAATATCTAATTTGTGGTCATCATCTGTTAATGATTGAATGGAAAAATAATTATTTCACAAGTAACCAGCATTTTAAGCGCTTGTGTAACCTAAAAAAAAAATGAATACCATCACATGAAACCTCCAAAGCATGGGGAGGGAAGGTTAGGGACTGTTAGGAGGGGGCCTGAAGAAACTATGGCTCAAATTTTCACTCATCCCTTACCATCTGAGGCCTTTCATCTCTCTTCCTAGATTTGTGTCTCTCGTGTGTCAAGGTTCAAGTTTCCGCTCTGGTTACAAGCCCACAAAGGGTCTACCCATGGAACGGGAGCTTACCTGTTCTTTCCACAAAGGCTGACCAATCCGCTGAGCATTTCCTGCATTTCCTATTTTACTTTCAGATGTCCAATGATTGCAGGTTTTTGGTTGCATTTTGTCCACAACAAGAATTCCACTTTTGGAAACATAGCAGGATGCCTCGCTGGGTTCTACAAGTCAATGAGGTGTGGAGTCTCTAAGCTAATGTATTTTTAGGATTATCAATCTTAGCCCCAGAGATAAAGAAATGTGATAGATCACAGACCAAAGAGTCTATTTCTGCCACAAACACCTATAGTTTGGCAAGATAACAAAAAGTGTAGGATGAGATGCAAATGTTCATCTCTAGGAACGTGTATGCCCAGCAAAGGGCGAGGTGAGGAGGAGGTAAGATACCTTGATCCAGCTGGAACTACTTTTGAAAGTCCATCAAAATGACCTTGAAGAAGAGGTACACAATCTACGATGGCAATGCACGGGACAAAGATAAAGACCTGGACAACTCCAGAATGCATTGCACAGGAGGCTGTTTTGAGATGAACAGAGAGGACAGGGTGGCCAACACTGAAGCGATAAGATGGATTGGCCTCCATCCAATAATAGAATCTCTTGCAATAAGAAGTTTGCACTGAACAAGACAGGAAGGCTGCAAGACAAAAGTAATCAATTTTTGAAGGCGATGTCTTGGGTTCCTGATGAGAAAAAGACCCTGTGAAAAGCTGGAGTTGAGCTAGTGGTACCTTTCACAAGAACTGAATGGAAGATTATAGGCAGGAAACTATTTGATCTGCTGGGGAAGAGATTTTAATGATGAGGTCCCATGGTATTGATGGCCAGCAATGTTAAACCTCCTACACCCAAATTTGGTGATCTGTCCTGTACAATCTATGCCTCCTTTGTGAAATGTTTGCTGGAGCATCTTTCATATAATGGAATCAAAAACACTAAGCATCATTCGAAACTATTATCAGAAAGAGTTTAGACAGAAAATGCACCAAAAGACTTGCAATTTTTTTCGCCAGTTATGTCAACAGAAAGAAGAGGAGCAGGATTGAACATGGGCTTGGGAGTTCCACATTTTTCTGTGTGAATTCACAAGGTAACTAAAAAAAATAGCTTTGGAGGGTTTTGTATTTTAGCATTAACTTGGATTTACTGACATTGAGGAGCGGCCAATGTGATATCACGGTGATTTGAATTGAGATGTGAGTGTTGGTTGCGATACCAAGAGAACGCTCTGCTCTTTTCCGAATAGTGGCAGCTCAAACAGGTAGCTGGAACCTCAGCTTAACATTTCCTCTGAGTGATGTCACTCTCGAGAATGCAACCCCCTCACCCCCCCCAAATACTGCACTAGTGTGCACCCAGGTCATATGCCCAAGTCTTGGAGTAAACTTGGTGCTGGACACTTTACCAGCCAAACCAAGCTGACCAACAAGCAGTGCCTTAATGCAAACGGGGTGCATTGAAAATTTTTCAACATGACCAGGATATTCACCATGTAAATTATTCACTATTCAATCTACAATATCATAATGGAAAATACTCAAACTATTTGGGAGTTACTGAACAATTACTGACAATCTGCTCTCTTCAGCATGTACACAATGGGAATCTAATTAGTACACATTCGACTAGACCAAACAATCCCTGTTGTAGGCATTCCAGGAGGAACAGTGTAATGAAAACATAACAATCTTGACATACAGGTCTGCTTAACAATAACTGGTCCACGATTTGCTTCTCATATAATTAGTGCATTTTGTTACTGTCTGATGGATATTTTCTGGTAATAAAGGGCAGCATAAGGCAAATTCCATCTCCTCTGGGCCTAATATGCCAATGATGCACGACTGTCACTGTGGGAGTCTGTCAAATGCGAAGTGCTCCACTGTGCAGGTCCTCTCTGAACAGTGGCAGCAGCTGGCTCCGGCATATGCTTCCAAGAGCAGGAGCTTCCCAAGACCTGCTGCTTTCATCACTGCGGAGATTAATTACTGCAGACTGGTGTCAGTTGCAGGCAGGCCAGGCCTAGGGGAGAATCCCACACTATATACTGTGACAGCAGACATAATGTGTCCTGTCATTTGGAAGTCCAGAACTTACTTTTTTTTTTAAAAGAAAGCTATTTAAAGCCAAGCCAGAAATACTGCAGGTTTATTATTTTGCAGAAACACACTTTGAGCCAATAAATACTTTATACAAATTTCTGCGGACTTAAGTTTAAACTACAAGATCAATAATCTAGTCTGAGTAAAACGATAACGCTAGCTTTACTGCGTTACTGAAATAGTCACAGATCCAAAGTGCATATTAGGTAAAAAGATATTTGTGACATGAAATTAATAAATGTATTGATTATATGCAATGATTCATCAGGGAGATTACATGGGTTTGAATCTAATGCAATCGGACAACGGGAATTCACAAGAGCATAAAGTAGTATAAAGGGCGGACCCCAAGTGTACTCGAAAATCATCCTCTAATCATTGATTACTTCATACAACACAAAGGCAAATTTGTCTCTCCCAATTTCAGCTCTGCAAAATGTGAAATGTCATGTCAAGGGGAAAAGATCACAAATAAAAAGATGCAACAAACCAGAAAATCACAAGTAACTAGTGCAAGCCCGAGAGAACAATTGGTGAAGAGGTTAGAGAGAGGGGAGCTGTACAAACGATGGTGACATTTACAGGTATATGCTTTCCAGAAAATGTGAAGGTAAAACTCAGTATCATCACCTCAGCGGTGACATTTTTGTGCCTTGTTTGGTTGACTGTGTGTTCAGCTGCAAGAATACATTTGGCATCCTGGCAAGTTGAACAAAATCAAGTGAACCAAGTGAACTCTTTTAATTCTCCGGGTGCTTCTCAGCTGTTCTCGATGGCTGGAGAGAGAGCGTACAAGATGGCAAGAGTGGAAGGAAAAAGAGAATTCATGAGAGCGCACACAAGATAGTTAGAGGGAACGTGACAATTTTCCAACCTAACTGTAAGCAACACCACGGAAAATTGTTTATCATCATGAGCTTGTCAACAGGACATAATGACATAATTTGTTTATCTAATTGAGAATGTTGAATAACCATAACCAACTTTTCTTTTTTTTTATTATTCTTTCATGGGTTGTGGGCACCGCTAGCATTTATTGCCCATCCCTAATTGTCCTTGAGAAGGTGGTGGTGAGCTGCCAAGGAGTTAACACCTGGAACAGCTGCATTGCAAAAACGTTTGTCAATTGGAGTCAATTATTAAACACCCTGCCTTTATTTCTCCAGAGACAATCTTTCTATGTCCAGGTTATTGGGGCTGGTCACAGAAGAAGCCATCCTTGAAAAAGATAGAAGGCAAAGCTGACTACAATGATACAATTGGCAAAAGATGCACACCCAAGGACCTCAGGACAAGGATTGGGAGATTTCCTCCATGAACTGTGCTGTCGACTGTCAGGTGGAATTAGAGCCCTTTGCTGGATCTTTCCAGATTGACAGATTGCACCATACAAGCGAGTTCATTAAAAAGGAGCTAAAACAAATCAGCCACATTTTCAGTGTTTGAGATTCCAGAGCTCCTCCCGGATGTGTTGGGTATGGGGACATGTGCTGGCATATCACCACCCTGGCTACATGCCCAAAGCATGCAGGGGGGTGGCATGCTCCAATATCTGCTGACAATTGGCAATGTCTAGATGGAGACCAAGATGGCAATATGGTATTATTTGAAGCAATTTGCCTGCCCACACTTGGCAAGCACTGGATAGAAAGTAGCAAGTTTCAGCTTCACAGCTGCAGGATACAGCCATTCAGAGATCCATCAAAATTCCTGAAGGACAGTTTGGAGGAGTGGTCCAAATAACATCTAGCTCCTCTGTGACTGACATGCCATCACATCCAGCCTGTCACCTACTGAAAGATGCTTCAAGTGATTGCCAGGTTTAGAAGAAAAAGTCACTCGTGTAAACTCTGCACTTGGGCAAATACACAGGGTTTCAGAAAAACGTTTCGCATCAAATGGAGTCGGTTCCTTAAAAAGCTTGCTTATATTAGCAATAAACGTTAATTTGCTTTTATAAAGTGTTATCATCCATAATCATGCACAGAAGCAGGAGGAAAGGAGAGATAAGGGGTAATGATCAAAAACTTGATCAAAGAGGTGGGTCTGAAGAGGAGGGAGTAGTAGAGGATTCTAGGAAGTGTCAACTGGAGGCACAACCTACAATGGTGGATTGATGGGAGGAATGGAGAGTTTGAGGATGAAGGGTTATTTTAGGACTAAAGGAAGTTATAGCGAAACACAGAAGGGCCATGGAAGACCATGGAAGAAATTAAAGGCCAACATTTTTTCATTTGCAGTTGGGAGATGAGGACACCAAGGCAGTGAAGATTAGAGTGGTGGAGAGCAGAACATGGTGCAGCACAAGAATCAAGTAGCAGAGTTTTCAATGAGCTGTAGTATATGAAGGATAGGGGATGGGAGGCTGACCAGGAGAGCATTCTATTTTGATGAAAGGATGACAGTTTCAGCAGCAGATAGAGTTAAGGGAGGAGGTGAGCAATGATCCAAAGGTGGAAATAGGCAGTGTTTGCAATGGAGAGGATATGTGGATGGAATCACAGCTCATAGTTCTCAATTGTCAGGGTTTATTACCTAGGGCACAGGCTGGGAGGGGAATCAGAGGGTGGAGTCTTCTGCCAATAGGCTCTGAGTAAGGGTCAGAATCATTTCCAGGTCCTAACCCCATTCTGCCTGTCAGGGTGCCCACCTGGGTGATCTTCATAGAGATGGCCAATTAAGAGGGTTCCAATCTAACATCCAATTAAGGACGGTAGGCATATCCCTGAGGCTGCAGATCATTGTCGGCGGGGGGAACCAAAGGGCACCTCTCCATCTTGAGAGGCACCCTCTGAAGAAGTTAGGTATAAATAAAGAAGGCCTATGACCACAGCTGCGAGGCCATTTGTGCCAGCGGCAGGAGCTGCGGCCCACTCATGGCTGTTGCTCTGGTGGGGGAGGGTTAAAACAGGAGGCCTAAAGGGTCCCCAGGTCAGTTACCGGCAACCAGCCGCCAGGCAACTGCCAGGTTTGACCCTCAGTGGTGGGCCTATCCGCCCGCTGGGAAGATCCCAGCAGCGTCCCCGTTTCCTCTAATAAACAAAATAAGAGCAACACTATCTAAACCCTACTCAGTAGGCTACTTTCACTCAAAATTATAGAAGAAAATCCCCCATTTAACTTCTAAAATGACTGAAAGTTCCCAACCATGGTTATACTTTATTCCACTTTGTTCTCCAGGAACCAGTCCAAAGTTATTCTTAGCTCCTGATAGCTTGCTTCTTGTTTTTCTTTTCCAGCTAGATAACTTCTAATCCCCAAAATGACTTGCATGGTGAGAATTACCCTGGAGATTCTTCCCTGTAGCCAAAGATAGAAAAGCTTCCACCCTTATTTAAGTCCTCACAAGCTTGGTATCTTCAATCCGAGTGCAAGCTCCCACCTGCATTCTGTGTGGTGAATAATAGGGAATGGTGGCCTCTATCTCTCTGCTCCATCACTCCCTCAGATTCTTGCAGGCTGACCTTTTGTCTGTGAGGTTCAGTAATACCTTAGGGAAACCTGCAGCTCAACCTACAATGGCTTCTTATACACTATTCCCCTCTCAAACCCCATCTCCATGGCAACATGATTCACATGATCCTTGTATCCAGGTAGAAATGCTAATTAGCTATCCTCTAGACCCCAAATTCCTCCTATCTTGGAATTAAATAGGCAGCTTAAAGTATAATCGTTTATAAAATCTGACATTCCTAACACCTCCCAATGGGACATGGAGACTAAAAGTCCATCTACTGTCAGCACAGCTGCTCTAGCCATTGTTTACAGGTATGAGCATCTTGCACCTTCCTCCCATTAAAACAACCTGGGTCCCCTTTTAACCTTTAACAACCTAGCCAATCAAGTTTGCTGTCAGGCAGGATTCTGAACAGGTCACAGGATCCCCTTCATTCCTCCATCTTACCCTAAATTAAAGAGACAGTCCCAAAACATGATAATCTTACAAGCATAATTTTTGTAACACTATTCTTTGCATGGACCATATCATTATCATTAAACACTCTGCCCCATCCTATCTCACTCTGCTTCGCTTTGTCCCAGTTGCTACACTACTCTATTGTCTCGGCTTCTCTCTTATATTTTTAAATCTCTCCTCACCTGACCCCTGCCCACCCTCCTCCACGCTTTTAGTTCAAATTCCTAAACATAGCCCTAGTTAGATGATTTGTCAGGACACTGATCCCAACCCAGTTTATGTTGAGCCCATCCCAATGGAACAGTTCCCTCTTTACCCAGTACTGATGCCGATGTCCCACGAATCGAAAACCTTTCTTCCCATACCGTTCTTTGAGCCACAGATTTAATTCCTTAATCTACTTGACTTTACTCCAATTGGTTTGGGTAACAATCCAGAAATTATTACCTTTATGATTAGGTGTTTTATTTTTGACCTTAACTCCTCAAACTCTTGCAACAGAACATAATTTTTCTTTTCACCTATGTCATTAGTTCTTATGTGGACCAATGCAACTGGATTCTCTCCTTCCCACTGCAAGTGCACCTCCAGCTGTAAGGTGATGTCTTTAACCTTGGCCCTGACAGTCAATACCACATTCCTTTTCACTGCCCCCCACTTGAATGGCTTCCTGCACCATGGTAGTATGGTCAGTTTGCTCATCCATCCTGCAATCCGAGTTCTCATCCACAACAGGTAGCAAGTACCTCGTACCTGTTGGTCAAAGTCAAGGGTCGAGGCTTTTCCATCACTACATCCTGGATCCCCATAACGGCCTGACTCGCAGCCATGCCATCCTATCCCTGACCATCAACCAACTCTAAAGTCTACTTATCCTAAGGGGTGTGACTGCCTCCTGGAATGGTTTGTCCAGGTAACTCTCCCCCTCCCTGATGCTCCCCAATGTCTGCAGCTCGGGCTCCAGCTCAGCAACTTTGAGCGAAAGACATCCCAGCTGCATACACTTACCCCAGATGTGGTTGCTGGGATCGCAATGCTTTCCACATTTTGCAGTCACAGCACACTACCTGCCTTGTCATGTCTGTTTATCCTCATTTATTTAATGTTATGTGTAACTAGTTACTAATTTATTAAAGTAATAGCAAGTTACAATCTCCTAGTTTGGAGACAACAACATTCACCAGTTACTGGAGGTGAGCAAAAAAATATAGAAAGCAGCATCTCCTTCCCCATTCATGAGTTCCAATTACACCAAATTCCCAACTTCAGCACGCAGTTTATGAAGCAGTCTGTGCTCTACTTTTTCCATAAAACTAACACACAGGTATCTTAGTGCTTAGTCTAGCTATCTTGTATATCTATATTAGTTTAAAAAGTGATCGAGTGCAGTTAGAAAGAATTTATATTGCACCTTTTCATACCCCCAGGGCTATCACAAGAATTGTTTCTCTTTAAACAAACATGGGGCAGGATTTTCCCATCGGCGAGCGGGGGACAGGGCCCACTCGCCGACACGTAAAATGACGCACGGTGATGTCGGGTGAAACTCCCAACGTCACCGCACCCCACTTAAATTTTCTGGTAGGCGGGGGTGCAGCAAAATCATCTGTGCACCCGCTGACCTGTCAATGGCCAATTGAGGCCATTGACAGAGTCATTTAGCTAATTAATGGACCTGCCCGTCCAAACTTAAGGTTGGTGGGCAAGCCAGGAGCCCCGGCAGGAACTAGAAAAAGTACGAAACCTCATCGACGGGCGGGACGAGGTTTCATGTAGGTTTTAAAAAATTTTATTAAAGTTTTTTTTTTAAATTATGGACATGTCCCAACACATGCGACAATGTCACATAAGGAGACGTCAGGAATTTTTTTTCTTCTATTTTTAATATATGTGACAGAAGAGCTGATCTCCCTGAGGCAGCACTTAGCCTCAGGGAGATGAGTGCGCTCTTTCGTGCGCATGCGCAAAAGAGCGCACTCCCTGCCAGCATAGGGAGCGCATAGCGCTTCCATGCAGACATTGCGCTGGGCGGGCCTTAATTGGTCCGCCCATGTAAAATGGCGCCATCCCCCCGATTGGGGGCGCCGATCGGAGGCGCATCCTTGTGCGCCCGCATTTCAACTTTGTCCCCGACGGGAGGAAAATCCTGCCCATGACAACTGCATGGTCACCTTGTCTCAAAAAAAGTTAAAAACAAAAATAAAAATACCTGGAAAAACTCAGCAGGTCTGGCAGCATCTGCGGAGAGGAACACAGTTAACGTTTTGAGTCCATATGACTATTCAACAGAACTAAGTAAAAATAGAAAAGAGGTGAAATATAAGCTAGTTTAAGGGGGGGGTGGGTTTGAGCTGGATAGAGGGCCAGTGTTAGGTGGAGATAACCAAAAGATGTCATAGACAAAAGGACAAAGAGGTGTTGAAGGTGGTGATATTAGCTAAGGAATGTGCTAATTAAGGGTAGAAAGCAGGACAAGCAAGGTACGGATAGCCCTAGTGGGGTGGGGTGAAGGAATCGAAATGGGCTAAAAGGTAGAGATAAAACAATGGATGGAAATACATTTAAAAATAGTGGAAATAGGTGGGAAAAGAAAAATCTATATAAATTATTGGAAAAAAAGGGGGGGGGATCGGAAAGGGGGTGGGGATGGAGGAGAGAGTTCATGATCTAAAGTTGTTGAACTCGATATTCAGTCCGGAAGGCTGTAAAGTGCCTAGTCGGAAGATGAGGTGCTGCTCCTCACACCCTGCTTCCTGTAAGGACTCCATCCCATTCTCTCAGTTCCTTCGCCTCCGTCGCATCTGTTCTGATGATGCCACTTTCAAAAACAATTCCTCTGACATGTCCTCCTCCTTCCTTAATCGAGGTTTACCATCCACGGTGGTTGACAGGGCCCTCAACCGTGTCCGGCCCATCTCCCGCACATCCGCCCTCACACCTTCCTCTCCCTCCCAGAAACATGATAGGGTCCCCCTTGTCCTCACTTATCACCCCACCAGCCTTCGCATTCAAAGGTTCATCCTCCGCCATTTCCAGCAACTGCAGCATGTTGCCACAACCAAACACATCTTCCCTTCACCTCCCTGGCGGCATTCCGCAGGGATCGTTCCCTCCGGGACACCCTGGTCCACTCCTCCATCACCCCCTACACCTCAACCCCCTCCCACGGCACCTTCCTATGCAACCGCAGAAGGTGCAACACCTGCCCCTTTACTTATCCTCTCCTCACCGTCCAAGGGCCCAAACACTCCTTTCAAGTGAAACAGCATTTCACTTGCACTTCCCTCAATTCAGTCTACTGCATTCATTGCTCCCAATGTGGTTTCCTCTACATTGGAGACACCAAACGCAGACTGGGTGACCGCTTTGCAGAACACCTTCGGTCTGTCCACAAGCATTACCCAGACCTCCCTGTCGCTTGCCATTTCAACACTCCACCTTGCTCTCATGCCCACATGTCCGTCCTTGGCCTGCTGCATTGTTCCAGTGAAGCTCAACGCAAACTGGAGGAACAGCACCTCATCTTCCGACTAGGCACTTTACAGCCTTCCGGACTGAATATTGAGTTCAACAATTTTGGATCATGAACTCTCTCCTCCATCCCCACCCCCTTTCCGATCCCCCCCCTTTTTTTCCAATAATTTATATAGATTTTTCTTTTCCCACCTATTTCCATTACTTTTAAATGTATTTCCATCCATTGTTTTAGCTCTACCTCTTAGCCCATTTCGATTCTTTTACCCCACCCCACCCCCACAATGGCTATCTGTACCTTGCTTGTCCTGCTTTCTACCCTTAATTAGCATATTCCTTAGATAATATCACCACCTTCAACACTTCTTTGTCCTTTTGTCTGTGACAACTTTTGGTTATCTCCACCTATCACTGGCCCTCTATCCAGCTCTACCCCACCCCCCCGCCACCCCTTAAACCAGCTTATATTTCACCTCTTTTCTATTTTTACTTAGTTCTGTTGAAGAGTCATACGGACTCGAAACGTTAACTGTGTTCCTCTCCGCAGATGCTGCCACACCTGCTGAGTTTTTCCAGGTATTTTTGTTTTTGTTTTGGATTTCCAGCATCCGCAGTTTTTTGCTTTTATCTCAGAAAAAGTTACTCTTGCTGTCTTCTCATAGCAATGCAGATTAGACAATGCTAATGGTTGGTTTACTCAAACATAATGCATCACCAATAATCATTTTATGCTGTGAATTCTGTCATCATTCATCAGGTGTGGGCTCAAGTAAAACTCATTTAATTGGCATTTAATATTGGACACACAATTATATAGCACCTTTCACAACACCGTGATATTCCAAAAAGCTTCAATGTCAAATAATTTCTCTTGAAGTTATGCAATCAGCAGCCTATTTGTGCACAGCAAGATCCACAGAAGATTAATGACCAATACCTGGAATGGGCAGGTGGTCTTATGAGGGAAATTTGGACTGGCTAGTCTTGTATCCATTGGAGTTTATAAGAGTAAGAGGTGACTTGATTGAAACATATAAGATCCTGAGGGGTCTTGACAGGGTGGAAGTGGAGAGGTTGTTTCCTCTAATGGGAGAATCTAGAAATAGGGTCACTGTCTTAAAAATAAGGGGTCACCCAATTGAGACAGAGATGAGGAGAATTTTTTTCTCTCAGAGAGTCGTGAGTCTTTGGAACTCTCTTCCTCAAAAGGTGCTGGAAGCAGAGTCTTTGAAAATTTTTAAGGCAGAACTAGATAGATTCTTGATGAGCAAGGGGGTGAAAGGTTATCAGGGGTAGGCAGATGTGTGGAGTTGAGGTTATAATCAGGTCAGCCATGATCTTATTCAATGGCGGGGCAAGCTTGAGGGGCCGAGGGGTCTACTTCTGCTCCTAATTAATTTGTTTGTATGTTTTTTTCGTATGACCATCCAGGCCACCTTGGTGATGGTGCTTGAGGGATAAATGTTGGCCAAGACAGCAAGAAAACCTTCATTTTATCCAAGAATACCAGAGGATCCTCAGTTTAATGTCTCATCCCTCAACAAGGGAATCACAAAACGCTAGTATGCAAGTGCAGCAAGTGACCAGGAAGGCAAATGGATTGTTGGCATTTATTGCATGGGGAAATGGAATATACAAGTCGGAAAGTTTTACTGCAGTTGTCCAGGGCCTCGGTGAGACCACATCATTTCTGAGATGAAGTACTTATCTTATGAAGAAAGGTTGAACAGGTTGGGCCTTTACCCACTGGAGCTTAGAAGAATGAGAGCTGATCTTATTGAAACATGTAATATCCTGAGGAGACTTGATAGGGTGGATACCAGGAGGATGTTTCCTCTTGTGGGGGAGACTAGAACTAGGGGTCACAGTTTAAAAATAAGAGATGGTGATGTGGAGAATTTTTCTTTCTCAGGGGCTTGTTAATCTGTGGAATTCTCTTCCCCAGAGACCAGTGGATGCTGGGTCAATGGATTTATTCAAGGCTTAGTTAGGTTTTTGATAAACAAGGGGATCAAGGGTTATGGGAGGTAGACAGGAAAGTGAGCTGAGACCACAACCAGATCAGCCACGATCTTTTCGAGTGACAAAGCAAGTTCGAAGGGCTGAATGGCCTACTCCTGCTTCTAAGTTCTATGTTCCTATGTAAGGCACTGAAATGTCTGTCTCGATGATGTGCTCAAATTTTGGAATGGGGCTAGAGGATTTTTTAACTCAAGAGTTGAGAGCTGCCCGTGAGCCAAGCTGACAGTGTGGCGTTGTGGTTTCAAAAGCTAAAGTGACAGGAAAGCATGAATTATTGCAGTCTGCCCCCCTTAATTCTCTTAAATTTGAGCTTTTATTTCATGTATTATGAACAATTACTGATGTATTAAACCCTCTTCAGAAGATGTGGACTTGCAATAGTAACTTCCATCATATTATGTTATATATAAATACAATCACACAATGCTATTGGTAAAAGTGACAACAGTTTCACTACAAGTACTCTTTCTGAAGGGGTGATTGCTGAGTGGACAAGTTCTGCCTGCATAAGGTAAACGTATTACAAACTGATCAACTGCTCATCATTTAAATCAAAGTTTTAGTTCATATGGGGCATTAACCTTGGAATGCATCAAGACTGTATTGCCTACACTGCAACCTGTAAGAAAGCTGACTGAAAAAAAAACAAAGTTAAAATGTTAATTCTAACAGAGATTTCAAGACTTTAGTTAATTTCAGATAACGATTTCGAAATCATTTGATCATTGCTCTCATAGTGCATGTTTTTCTGTGAACTCCTTAAATTAGATTATTGCCTTATTACACATTGTTAAAAGTCATACACATATTTCAAAACATATCAAAGCTACGTACACAGAATTAATGAGCTTGCTAATTTCTATCATGCAACAAAATAAAGCAGGACAAAGCAACCCATTTGATCAGCACCCCATCCATTACCATCAACATTCACTCCCTCCACCACCGATGCACAGTGGCAGCAGTATGCACCATCTACAAGATGCACTGCAGCAACTTGTCAAGTCTCTTTTGACAGCACCATCCAAACCCGTGACCTCTGTCACCTAGAAGAACAAGGGCAGCAGATACATGGGAACACCACCGCCTACAAGTTCCCCCCCAAGCCACATTCCATCCTGGCTTAGGATTATATCGCCATTCCTTTACTTTTGCTGAGTCAAAACCTTGGAACTCCCTTCTCAACAGCACTGTAGGTGTACTGTAAGGAAAATACATTTTTATTTCTGTTGGACTGTTGTAAAGAACATATCTTTTTAATCCACAGTCCAACAGAAAATAAAATTACAATGGCTGCAGTTTGAAGACATGTCCACTGGAACAGGATGAGAGATATACACAATGTTGCAGTCCTGGAACAGGATGTGCCATGAAAGACAGGGTGGTGCCAGAAAAGAGTCCTGGACCAAGGGAGTTGCCTGGTAACAATGTTTTAATTGGTTCCTGACCAGGTGGCCAGATTTTTGTGTGGGGACAGTGCAGCTGAATAGCTCCTAGCCCGAAGGGAAAAAAAACAAAAACCTCTTGCTCCTACTGTAATATTCTAGTAATTCCACAATAATAGCCTTTTCTCCTCATATCTCTATAACCTGCTTTCTCTCTGAAAACTCTTGTCAAGAGTTGAAGAGGAAAATCACCGTTAGAGACATTGAAAGGCAAGTGCTCAACCAGTGAACGAAATGCTGAAAGTGCTGGAAGAACACCTTGTGTCATCAACAAGAACTGAAAGGAATTTGGAAGTCATTGATCAAAATCTACTCATTGAATCCTGTACTCTGGAATTGGTGCATTCAACTGTTTTATACCACCCTTAAAATCCATGTTTGTATGTGTCAGATGTATCTTCTTTGTGTGTGCATAGAGATTTAACAAGGGGTAGAGTTTAAGTTATAGAGTTAGAAATTAGCAGTTCATATTTCTTTCTTTTGCCACTGGTTAACAACAGTTTGTTCAATAAACAGTTATTTACTTATTAAGTTTACAAACCTGGTGCTTATATTCTGTTAACCTAACTTAAACAGTTAGGTAGAATTGCAGCAATCTGGTGGTTTGATCAAACTTTTCACATTTGTTGCAGCTCGGGGAACAGTGGGGCTTTATATTACAGCGCACTATCCCCAGTGAATCGTGACAGCACCTATACCACATGGACTGCCATGTTTCAAGAAGGTGGCTCAGCACCACTTTCTCAAGGGCAATAAGGGATGAGCAGTAAATGCTGGCCTTGCCAGTGACACCCACACCCCATGAAAGAATATATTAAAAAAAACTTAATATCCTGTCGTCAACATCAAATGGACATTAAAACACGGCCCACATGTCAAGAACATTATGCTGACAACTGCAACAAGCAAAAAGATGCCATGAAATATCAAATTTGACAAGACTTAACAGTAGCTAATTATAAATATAACCTCGAAAAGACAGAGTTGCAATCTGTTGTACCATTATTGTTATGAACTGCGCAAGCCTCATGAAATATCAAAACCCTTTACCACTACGCCTTTGAAACTTAGTCTTGATATCATTTATATAAATGGCACTTTTTTGTTGTTGTGCAATAAAACATTACATTACTATTGGTTTGAGGAAAAGAACCATAGTGTTTTTGAAAATTTGAGTACTAACTGGAACTAAATGCATTTCCTAGTGATGTTCAAATTATTCTGGTAGTGCTGAAACTTGCTTATTTTATTGCTCCAATTATCCCAAAAATATACAAGTGTTTTATCTCCAGGATGAAAAGACCACAAGATCCTTTTTTTAAAAAAATTTAATTAATCCCTTGAAATAGAACAATAAACACTGCTGGGAGAAGCTCTTGAGCAAAGTTACTTTTGTTGGCATTAAACTTTAAGATTTCTACTTGAAAATCAAAAATATTCATTTCGTGTGATATGATAATCTGGGGCCTGAGTATTGCATTTGGGAAAAAAGTCAAATTATAAATGACAAGTGCATAATATCTGAAGGAAAATGTTGTTTCCTGGGAAAAGCTGTACTTCATCTTTTTACAAAAACAAATTACTGGAAATCTGAAATAAAAAGCGTAAGATATTGGAAATGCTCAGTGGGTCAGGCAGCATCTGTGGAGAGATAAAGTAAGTTAACATCCCAGGTCAATGACCTTTCATCAGAATTGGAAAAAAGTTAGAGATGGGGCGGGATTTTAAGCACATACAGAGGCAGGGAAAGTGGGGAGGGGAGGTAATGAAGATAAGGGAAGGTCTATGATCGGGTGGGAGGCAGGAAGGACTGAATGATAAAAGACATAATGGCGCAATGCAAAAGGAGATGGCAATAGCAGCAGTAAAGAAACAAAAGATGGGTTTAGAAGAGATGTAAATGGCAATAGCAGAATCATTAACAGCATATGTTGTCGGAAAAAAATAGTCACTATGATCTGAAATTTTTGAACTCAGTGTTGAGCTTGGAAGGCTGGGAAGTGCCAAAAAGATGTTGTGCTATGCCTTGGCCTTCATTAGAACAGTTCAGGCAGCCAGAGGTTAGAGTAGGAGTGGGACAGAGAATTAAAATTATAGAAATTCGGGATCAAGCTTGTGGACTGAACAGAGGTACTCGGCAAAGTGGTCCCCAAATGTGCATTTGGTCTGCTGAATGCAGAGGAGAACGCATTGCGAGCAGCAAATAAAATATATTAAATTGAAGGTACAGGTCGATTGCTGTTTCACCTGGAAGGAATGTTCCACCCTGGACAGCGGAAAGGTAGAAGGTCAAATGACAGGTGTTGCATCTCCTGCACTTGTACAGGAAAACGGGAAGGAGAGTGGTTGTTGGGGCTGATTGAGGAGTAGACCGAGGTGCCATGGAGGGCACAGTCCCTATGAAATTTGAAAGGGGAGAGGAGGGGAAGGGAAGGTATGTTTCATGATAGCATCACACTGGAGGCGGCAGAACTGGCGGATGATGGTCCACTAAATGCAGCGGGTAGTGAGATAGAAGGTAGGGACACGGGGAACTCCCTGTCGTGGTTTTGGAAGGGAGGGAGAGAGGAAGAGGCGAGGTCAGAAATGCCAGAAATGGGATGGACTTGGTTGAGGGCGCTGTCAACCATGTGGAAGGGAATCCCCAGTTGAGAGTAAAGGAAGACACATTGGAAGCATTGGTATAGAAGGTGACATCATCAGATTAGATGGAGAAACTGAGAGGATGGAATAGAGTCCTTACAGGAGACAGGGTGGCAGGAGGTATGGTTAAGTGTAGCTTAAATGGAGACAGAAAGTCAAGGAAGAAAGGGAAGAGCTGGATATTGAACCACTTGAACATGAGGGATAGGGTGGAAATTGGAAGCAAAGTCGGTGAAATTTTCCAGTCGGGGATATAACAGGAAAAGGCATTGATACAACTATCAGCGCACCAGAAAAAGAGGTGAAGAAGGAGACCCAAGTAGCACTGGGACAACGAACGAATCAAAGATCCTATGAAAAGGTAGGTATAGTTAGTACAAGTTCCATAGCAACACCTTTTTTTTGGGAGGAGATGAGTTCGGGCAAAGGAGATTGATGTTCAATCTGAGAGCAAATTCAGCCAGGTGTAAGAGGGTGGTGGTGGATGTGATTGGGTTGTGTCTCTGTTCAAGGAAGAAGCAGAGGGCTCTCATGCCATCTTGGTGTGCAAGGGACAATTTCAAAGTTTGCAGATGATACAAAGCTTGGGAATGTTGTGAACTGCAAGGAGGACGGTGTGGAACCTCAGGAGGAGATAGCCAAGTTGGTGGAGTGGGTAGATAGGTGGCAGATAAATGTCAATGCTGAGAAGTGTGAGGTGATGCATTTTAGTAGGAAGAACATGGAGAGACAATATGAAATAAGTGGTGAAATGTTGAAGGGGGTGCAGGAGAAGAAAGACTTGGGTGTATATGTGCATAGATCATTGAAGGTGGCAGGACAGGTGGAGAATGCAGTTAATAAAGCATATAGTATCCTGGGCTTTATTAATAGTGGCATAGAGTACAAGTGCAGGGAGGCTATGCTGATTTTATATAAGATACTTGTTAGACCCCAGCTTGAATATTGTGTACAGTTCTGGGCACCACATTATAGGAAGGATGTAAACACATTGGAGAGAATGCAGAAGAGATTTACAAGAATGGTTCCAGGGATGAGAAACTTCAGCTATGAGAATAGATTGGAGAGGTTGGGACTGGTCTCCTTGGAGAGAAGAAAGCTGAGAGGAGATTTGATAGAGATGTTCAAAATCATGAGGGGGCTGGACAGAGTAGATGGAGAGAAGCTGTTCCTACTCGTAAAAGGGTCAAAAACGAGAGGGCACAGATTTAAAGTGATTTGCAAAAGAAGCAAGTGTAATGTGAGAAAAAACTTTTTCACACAACAAGTGGTTTGGATCTGGAATGCACGGCCTGGAAGTGTGGTGGAGGCAGGTTCAATCCAGGCATTCAAGAGGACATTAGATAATTATTTGAATAGAAACAATGTACAAGGGTGAAGGGAAAAGGCAGGGCAATGGCACTAGGTCATAATGCTCATTTAGAGAGCCATGCAAGCATGAATGGCCTTCTTCTGTGCCGTTAAAGATTCTGTGATTCTGTGTGGTATGGAAGTGTAGAAGGATCGGATGTCCATAGTGAAAAGGGGAATGACAAGGATCAGAAAACTGTTAACATGGTAGAAGGCGTTGAAAGATTCCTAGATGTAATTGGGAAGATAATGAACAACAGGAGAAAAAAAATACAGTTTCAAGATAGGAAAAAATTAGTTCTGTGAGACAAGAATGGGCTGAAACAATGGATCTACCAGGGCAGCCCTTTTGTGGATCTTGGGAAGTGGGTAGAAGCAGGCTGTGCGGGTTTGCATGATTATGAGATTGGAGGTTGCGTAGGGAAGTCCGCCAGAGGAGATGAACTAAGCGACAGTCTGGGAAACTATGGCTTGACATTCAGTGGTGGGGTCACAGTCCACGGGGAGGTAGGAGGAGTGTAACAGAGAGCTGGTGCTCAGTCTCCATGAGAGAGGCCGGTTCACCAAACAACAACTGTGCCACCCTTGTCAGCATGTTTAATGCCAATGTTACATCTGGACCTGAGAGAACGGAGTGCTGCAAGTTCAGAGTGAAGTAGGTTAGACCAGTAAGCAGAATAGAAAAATTGAGATTGCCATGCCACGACAGAAGTTTCTAATGAAAATATCTAGAGAGAGTAAGAGGCCAGAGGGAGGGGTCCAGATGGAGTAAGATTTCTGAAGATGGGAGCCAGGGCCGATTATGTCGGATGTAGGCACCTGGACAAAGAAGTAAGCATGAAGGCAAAGACGATTGAAGAGTTAACTGAGGTGGGGGTATAAGGAGCTGAAGCTGAGGGTTTTTCTGAAGGCTGATTGCTTGGATCAGAGAGAAGAAGGTCAGAAAGGATAGAGAAAACACAGCAAAGTGTGAGATACTCTTAACATGAATATTCCAATCTCCTATGGAGGACAAGAGTAAACTGTGAAATTTGTTAAGACTAGTAACCAATGGAAAAAGGCTTATTTTGATTTATTGGAATAATCATCTGGCAGACATAAAACAGCAGTAAGAAATCCCCTCAACAGTAAGCAAACAGTCAGCCAACCGGTGAGAATTCTAGAAGATATCAACAGAGCTGAAACAGAGAATCAGCATCATAGTTAATATACTAAACGATTGTTTCCTCAAATTATTCATGAATGAAGATGTTACCAATTGGTAAAACGAATGTTAGAGGCCAAATTCGTAGCCTGTCTGAAAGATGATCAAGAAAACACATTTTGGTAGATGCCTACCACTAATCACTAATAGAGACAAGGAACACCATTTGTGGGGAGTTAATGGTTATTACAAGCAACCTAATGAAGGTACCAGTAGTTGTCAATCATAGAGGTGTCAGCTGTGGCTCAGTTCATAGCACCCTCGCCTTTGAGTCAGAAGGTTGTGGGTTCATGTCCCACTCCCGGAAACCAAGAACTGTGAATGTACTCGAAAGATTTACATGCGATCTG
Organism: Cetorhinus maximus; assembly: GCF_964194155.1. Taxonomy (NCBI): domain Eukaryota; kingdom Metazoa; phylum Chordata; class Chondrichthyes; order Lamniformes; family Cetorhinidae; genus Cetorhinus; species Cetorhinus maximus. The sequence goes on along the minus strand of NC_135890.1, from coordinate 50,111,118 downwards.
TTGATAACTCGAAAGAGTTACAAAGCAAATGAAATGAGTAGTTGTCAATCATGCTGATATGGTTCCTATTTTTCTAAAGAGGGGATAAAAATAGTAGTTCATCCTACCAAACATCATTGTGGGAACACCTTCATCAATTGTAGCAGTTCAAGAAGGTGATTCCTAGGCAACTAGGAATGGGCAATCAATGCTGGCCTTACAAGCAACATCTAGTTTCAAAGAATATATATATTTTTTAAAATTGGGCACTCTTACACATCCCCAAAATAGAGTATGTTGCAAAGCACTAGGTGCCAGGAAACTGGTTACTGCAAAGATGCAATAACATAACAATACTGAAGCACACTCAGCCAGGGTGCTGTCCTCTAAGTCTATTTTGTGTGAAATTCTTATCAGCTGTAAAAAGTTATTTGCTTGGGATATGTTAGGCCCCAGATTTTGGGGCTTGACGTTTACAGTGTTTGTAATAAAATTGTTAATTAGAGTTTGATGTATACATCTCACAAACGCTAAACTTTACGAGACAATTTGTCCCTTTAACTTAAAGTGAAGCAGAAAATTCTGGAAAGGGTTATATATTTAGACTTCCTGATAAACAGTTTAGAGAAATGCCCACGTGATCTGGTTGCCATGGGGAGAGAAACTCAAATAAAAACTCATTGACGTGCCAAGTGGTCATTCTAACACTTCTTACAAGGTCTCATGGTAAAAAAAGGACAGCTGCAACTGAGATAGAGAAGAATTTTTCCACTGCTGTGGAAAAGCTGGGAGAGCTCTTCTGTGTTAAAGACCAAGCAGGATGCTTTTAAGAGTTTGTTTTCTGTTCAAAAGAAAGGGACAGAACAGAGGGGGCTCTTGAAGATTTAAGGAATGGAAAGTCGCTGAGGTGTGCCTTGCTGGTGATGATCGTATCCAGGAAAATTCGGGCAGACAGTTGTTGAAGGACACTGAAGTTTGAACATAGTGCAGCAAAGACAAGTGAACCTCTGCGGGAAAGTTGAGGGTGACTTGGGGATTAGTTCCTTTAATGCACTGCATCTGCCAGAAGAGTAGTGTTGATTAAAAGCGTTGTGAGAGATATATTTTGGTTGCGTTATTGAATGCGAAAATTACCTTTTTCTCTAGTTTGATGTATTAGGTGCCTTTTTGATCTATGACGATTTTAGTTTGGTTGTTACAGTAAAAGTCTTAAAAAGTGAAATCTTATCCATTGGTTGTTTGGGAAATTCATCTCTTTTAAAAAGTTATCAGTCTCTATGGGAATTTCAACAACATTGAGTCATGAAATTGGTAATTTGACAATGATTTTTAAAAAATTCATTCAAGGGATGTGGGCTTCGCTGGCTAGGCCAGTATTTATTGCCCATCAGTAGTTGCCCTTGAGAATGTGGTGGTGAGCTGCCTTCTTAAACCACTACAGTCCCTGTGGTGTAGGTACACCCACAGTGCTGTTAGGGAGGGAGTTCCAGGATTTTGACCCAGCCAAAGTGAAGAAATGGCGATATATTTCCAAGTCAGGATGGTGAGTGAGTTGAAGGGGAACTTGCAGGTGGTGATGTTCCCATGTATCTGCTGCCCTTGCCCTTCTAGACGGTAGCAGTCGTAGGTTTGGGAGGTGCTGTCTAAGGAGCCTTGGTGAGTTTCTGCAGTGCATCTTGGAGATGGTACACACTGTTGCTACTGTGTGCCGGTGGTGGAGGGAGTGAATATTTGTGGATGTGTTGCCAATCAAACGGGCTGCTTTGTCCTGAACGGTGTCAAGCTTCTTGAGTGTTGTTGGAGCTGCACTCATCCAGGCAAGTGGGGAGTATTCCATCGCACTCCTGACTTGTGTCTTGTAGATTGTGGACAGGCTTTCGGGAGTCAGGAGGTGAGTTACTCTCACAGGATTCCTAGCCTCTGGCCTGCTCTTGTACCCACAGTATTTGTAAGGCTAGTCCAGTTCAGTTTTTGGTCAATAGTAACCTCCAGGATGTTGATAGTGGCGGATTCAGTGATGCTATTGCCATTGAATATCAAGGATCAATGGATAGATTCTCTATTGTTGGAGATAGTTATTGCCTAACACTTGTGTGGCATGAGCGTTACTTGCCACTTGTCAGCCTAAGCCCAGATATTGTCCAGGTCTTGCTGCATTTGGACAGGGATTGCTTCAGTATCTGAGGAATTGCGAATAGTGCTGAACATTGTGCAGTCATCAGCAACTTCTGACCTTATGATGGAGGGAAGGTCATTGATGAAGCAGCTGAAGATGGTTGGGCCTAGGACACTACCCTGAGGAACTCCTGCAGTGATGTCCTGGAGCTGAGATGACTGGCCTCTGACAACCACAATGATCAAGATGGTATGCCATTTTTGACTAAAAGTGTTAAAATATAAACAAAGTGGACAACATATAAGCAGAAGAGTGATTAATACAAAATCAACTGACCAGATCCATCTAGGCAAGTGATGATTTCATCTGCACAAGATAGGATTACTTTCAATTCATTCTCCAGCAAAAGGTAAACTTGTAAATTTCCATGGCCTTGCATTTAAATAATATCAAATAGCATCATAATGGACTGTGTATGTATTTAAAGAGGTAATGGAGAAATGACTACGTTAACCAATGTCTACTTACTGATAAACACGCTTACGAGGCAGAGGGAGCAAATCCTCCAGTTTCAACCCTTGGAATTCTGGTCTAGATTCTTGGAGTTTCTTAAATCGTGCAAATCGTTTATTTTTCCTAATTTGTTCCTAAATTAGACCACACAAGATGCATATTAATTAATAGAATGTTACAGATGTTGGCCGAATATATTAATCTCAACGATCCCTTCTTGCCCACTGAAGATATTTCATAACATTTTTCGATTGAAACTAATTGCACAGAGGCACATTATTATGCACAGGGATGATACTGAAGGTTGAAAAGGACAAACCAAACATTCTCTGTCACATCATCCTAATTATGCAGCCCCATGTTCCAACAATTACATTTATGTAGACCCACTGTTAAAATCAATGTTACTTGTACAGCTAGTCCTTAATCAATGAAATCAGTCAATTTACTATGGTCACATCCTTCTTCTTAATTAAGACAGTGATATCTCTCTAGCTCAGGATCTCAAAGAGATAAATAAGTACACAGGGTGGGAAATGTCAAAGAGGTGACTCCATGAGTTTACTCCGACGAACTTTGAAGGAGCCAGACGGTGTCCTCATAATGAAGGGGGCGAGGAAAAGCTGAACAATCTTTCAAAGAGCCAACTTAGAATTCATTAAGGAAAGAGCAGGTTGCACAAAAAGCTGACAGCAAAAGCTGTAATGAGCAAAGAATGCTTTCAACTTTCATATCCTTCACGATCAAAGTCTAAATTATGGTGGCTGTGCCACTTATGCCATATTTAATTAGATGGTGCAGGGACCTCATTGGGCAATTAGCCTTTCCTTTCAAAAGAAATCCGTTTCAATATGGTATCATCTCACTCTCGTCATCAGAATGGCAGAGTGGTAGAATAACCTATTTAAATTTTTCTTATAATGTTAATCTGTCATTACAAATACAACCTCAATGACTCATGTAGTTGTTGTATTACCTGTAGGACTTTGACAGCATGCTCCATGTTGTCTGTATAAGTGATATAAAGCTGGAGTTGAGGGCAGAAGATGTCAAAGCCCAAACCAAACTTTCCATCTTCAAGATTACTCAGCAATCTCCTGTGTGACATATTTTAAAAAGTCCATTATTGAGTGGCATGTCTCACAATCCAATTTTTTTGAACTAATCAAATGAATGCTTCATTCTGCATAACAAAGTTTGCTTTCTTAAAATTAACAAAAAAGGGCAAATTCATTGATAACAGACTCAAAGGGAGCACAGGTTAGAAGATAAGTCATACTTTCAGTCACATCTAGCCCAGACTTCTGGTGTCTTTACAGCTTGCAATTCAGTTGGACTCCAAAGGCTGCAGAATTGGAGCAACAGAAAAGTCAAACCTAAGCATCACCTCTGATGGAGCCTTTCAACATCAGGGAAACTTTGAGTATATATTCCTCTGTCTTCAATGTTAACTTTAAGGCATCTAAATAGGAATCAACAAGTTACAAAACAAAAGCATCCAATAAATTTCTACCATAGGTCATAGAGTAAAAGTCAACCTGGCATATAAAACAATCCCATTTTTTCAACGCCAAAAATCATATTTTTGTATATACAGGGCATATAACTCAACTCCTGTTTTCTGCCACAATGTGTTATACTCATGGTTGCAAGGTGACCAAGGCTGGGAAATGAATATGGAAGGGTAATTGACATTTTGAAAAGTAGGAAACTAGGAAAGGTGGTGGGATAGCTCTATTAATTAAGGAGGTCATTGGTACAGTAGTGAGAGATGACCTTGGCTCAAAAGAGCAAGGTATAGAATGAGTTTGGTTGGAGATAAGAAATAGGAAAGGTTAAGAGGTCACTTGTGAGTGTAGATTATAGGCCCCAAAACAGTATTTACACTGTAGGACAGAGTATACAGGAATAAGTAAATGGGGCCATAAGAAAGGTACTGTAATAATCTTGGGTGACTTTAATCTATATGATTGGGAAAATCAGGTTGGCAAAGGTAGCCTGGAAAATGAGTTCATAAATTGTATTTGGAACAATTTCTTAGAGCAGTGCATTCCAGACTAAGTCAAAAAGGGAGCAGATCATTCAAGACCTGGCAGTGTGCAATGTGACAGAATTAATCAATAACCTCATAGCAAAAGAGCCTTTAGGCAACAGCGATCATAACATGATAGAATTTCCTGTTCAGTTTGAAGGGTAGAAATGCGGGCCTAGGACTAGTGTTTTAAACATAATGCGGGCCTAGGACTAGTGTTTTAAACATAAATAAAGTTAACTATAATAAGGTTATTATTATATATAAGCAGAGCTCACTAAAGTGAACTAGGAAACTAGGTTTAAAGATAGGTCGAGAAGCAGTGGCAGACTTTTAAGGAGATATTTTGTAACTCGTAAAGATTTATCCTTTGAGAAGGATGCATCATCCGTAGCTAAAAAAGGAAATTAAGGATACTATCAAATTGAAAGAAACATTGTACAGATCTGCAAAGGGAGAAAGTAGAGTATGAGGGAAAGCTAGCTAGTAATATAAAAACAGATAGTAAGAGCTTCTACAAGTATTTAAATAGGAAAAGAGTAATTAAAGCTAGTGTTGGTCCTCTAGAGGGAGAGCTGGGGAATTGATTCTGGAAAACAAGGAAATGGCAGAGGCACTGAACAGGTATATTGTTTTGGTCTTCTGAAAATTGAGATGTGAAAGGGTGGGAGGAACTTAAAGCAATCACCATCACTAGGTAAAAGGTGCTGGGCAAACTATTAGGCCTAAATGTTAATAAGTCCCTAGAGCCAGATGGCCTGCATCTTAGGGTCACAAAAGGAGTGGCTACAGAGGTAGTAGAGGCATTGGTTATAATCTTCAAAAATTCTTTAGATTCTGGAAGTGTCCCAGCAGATTTGAAAATAGCAAATGTAACACCTTTATTCAAGAAAGGAGGGAGACAGAAAGCAGGAAGTTATAGGCCAGTTCACCATTACTATCAAGCTGGGAGATCAACTGTGGTTCAATGTGCCAGGAACAGCACTAGACATACCTAAAAACGAGGTGTCAACCTGGTGAAGCTAAAATACAGGGCTACATGCATGTTAAACAGTGGAAACAGCATGTGATAGACAGAGCCCACAACCAGATCCAAGCTCTGCAGTCCAGCCTCATCCAGTCACGAACAGTGGTGAACAATTGAACAACTAATTGGAGGAGGCAGCTCCACAATTGCCTCAGTGTAGTACGGAAAGGAGAGGCACATCTTTGGATCTGTGATTTATTGATCAATACTTTAAACTGAGGCCTCTTCCACCTATTTAAGTGGAAGTAAAAGATCCCATTTGACAGGAACATGGAGTTCTTCTTGTGTCCCTCACTAACTGCACCAAAAACACTAACGGGTTACGCATCTTAGTTACTGTTTTGTGGGGGTATGCTTTCTGCAACATGACCACGTTTGCCTGTGCAATTAACAGTAACTAGAATTAGAAGTAATTTGGGGTGTTCTGAAGACATGTTAAAGGCGCCAAATGTATGCAAGTTATCTGCTTTCAGGCAAACATCAATAAGCTGAGTTGAAAACAAATGTGAGAAAACAAGTAGATCAACAAGTATTCGTTTACTGAGAAAGACATTAAAACTCAAAACATGTAGAAAAATAATCATACCTATTTATTGAATGAATGGCTTTCAAAGTGCAAAATATGGCATCTCTTACATCTGGTTGCAGAGTCCCCTTTGCTTTTAAAATCTCTACAAAATACTAACAGAAGATAAGTCTGTTAACCATTGATTAAAAAAAAAGTGATTTGAAGAAAAATCTGTATTCAAGGCATGTAGCCATACACATTGCTGCAATGCTCTCCATCACATGCTTACCACGACAACCAGCTCCAGCTGTTCGAAGTACCTCTGCTCGGACTCAACTAACTCTTTTGCTGTTCGAGTTCTCTTTCTTTCCCAACGTGCTCTCTGCTCCTCTATGGTGGTGTCTCCCGCCGAGTACTTCAGTTGAATCTCTCTAGCCGTTGGGGTATAGAGTTGATCATTGGCAGCTGGTTGTGAAAAACAATTACGGAAAGATACAGATCACCGTGAATTAGACAAAAGATTACTTAAAAGCAGGGCCTGAATTTCATTCCCACTGGTTACAAAAATTGCTAGAATTCTTTGTTACTTTTTCACCCTTTGGCTATGGAATATTTATTTAAAATATGTTTTTATTTTAGTAAAATTGATCAATAGTACTGTTTATAATTTTAAGTCTGCGTGAGTTGTAGCCCCGCAATTCACAGGTGAACATAATTCTTTCAGTAAAGATAACTTAGCCGCAACCCAACTGACAGAACTGATTTCAAAAACACAACAGTGACACATAGCAATGAAGGCATCTCCATCATTAAACGTCTGATGTCTAGCATCACAGCTGGCCAGTACAAAGATGTCCTTTTAACCTTGGCATTTTATACAGTTTAAGCAATTTAATCCAAACTGACTGTATTTAGGGTTTTCTCTTGTTTTGCTTCGAGAGGCTGGTGTTTGCAACCAGGCCAGAAGGGCATATTAATGAGGCTCCTTTGATGCTGATTTGAGATTCTGCAGCTCAAGTCATGACAAATGACTATCTATAGATGTGCCTAAAATCAACAGAGGCAGTATTATAACCACCACCTTAGGAAGAAGGACAAGTCCCACCATAGAAAGTGACACAAAGAAACAAAAAGCTTGTAACTCTGTGGGTAAGAGAGCAAAAAAAGGATGAGTTTGAGAAAGTTCGGGGTAAATAGTTCATGCTTATCAATACCGCAAATCCACTGTAAGGCACAAAACAAAACAAAAATTACAGAAATAATTAGGAAGGAGGTTCTGCAGAGTGAAAAGTAAAGTTTATGCATGGTAAGTTTTATAAAGTAATAGATAAATATTACAAACATTATATTTAGAAGACTTTGGCCAGAATTTTTCCGTCGGTGAGTTGAGGGCGGGGCCCGCTCGCCGACGCAAAAATGACGCAGGATGACATAACCGACTTCACCGCACTCCATTTAAATATTCAGGCAGGCGGGCGGACAGCGAAATCAGCTGTCCGCCCGCCGACCTGTCAATGGCCAATTGAGGCCATTGACAGGATAATTAACTCAATTAAAGGACCTGCCCGTCCAACCTTAAGGTTGGCGGGAAGGCCAGGAGCCCCGGCAGGCAGTAGAAAAAACATGAAACCTCATCCACCGGCGGGATGAGGTTTCATGTCCGTTTTAAAAATCTTTAATAAACTTTGTCATATTTATTAACATGTCCCATCTCGTGTGACATTGTCACATGAGGGGGACATGTTAATAATTTTTTTATTTTTCTATTTTTGAGGTTTTTTAAACTGTCACCAATCTCCCTGAGACAGCACTTAGTCTCAGGGAGCAGTGTGCTCTTTCGCGTGCATGTGCAAAAGAGCGCACTTCGACAGTTGGAGAATCCCTCCCCCCCCGCACAGAAAGTGCATAGCGCTTCCCGTCGGCCAGCCCGCCCACTCAAAATGGTGGCGGGGCCCGTTTCGGCGGAGGAGTTCGGCTGCCCGCCCGTCGCCGAGCCGGTGGGACCCGCTCGCCCATCGAGGACTAAATTCTGCCCTTTGTGTCATTCAGTACCTTATGTCAGTTATTATGCATATTGCTTCAATAAATTTGCTGTATGATAGTGATTGGCAAATCACTGTTATATTTAGGCTGTAATTGGACTGTGACACACATTAGGAACCAGGTTGTCTATGAGCTATTCCATGGGAGAGCAACCGTACCTGTGCACAAAAAGATGCGTCCCAGGTATTGGGGTATAGAAGTCACTAGGCGCAGCAACCTGACAAGAAGTTATTTTGATGTTGTCTGGCTTCCTAGAATATTCTTCATAGAGTCTGTCTTGGTGTCAGTTTGGCGCAAGTGCCCTCGACTGAGAAGGTCATGGGTCATACTCCACTCCTGCATTTGAACACCTTATCTAGGCTAACATCAAAGGATGATTGAAAAGCAGAGTTCTCCTGGATATACAATATTTATCTTTGTTCGATGGTTGAATGTTTGTCGAACATATAAAACAGGTCTTGCTTTTGCCTATATAACAACCATGATGGCACATCAGATGTCATACATTGGCCCGGACATCAGCATTCACTGTCATTGCTCCACTGAAATGGAGAGCAACATCTTGAGTCTGCACATGCACAGGTTAAAGCTGAAATCCATAGGCTGCAGTCAATGAGTCTACGCTCCTCCTTTGAGTTCAGTATATAGGTTCCCACAGACCGCAACCTCCCTTGCAATCATGAATTGATGAGAACTTCCACTCTAACACTGTTAGTCTTGATAAATGAGGTGGAACTGAGTTTTTAATGGCGTACGAATTTCAAAATTACTGCTAACCGCTCTCACTGGCCCTGAAAAGCTAATTTTAGATCTGTGGAATGTCAAGTTTCTTCACAATGGTTAATAAAAATCAACATATTTTTTAAATCATTTTTTTCCAAAAAGTCTATCATTATTTTAGCTTCTATCTTAATACAGTCATGCAGTTATTTCACTACCTGAAAATTTAACTTAAAGGCGATGGAGTTTAAGTGCTTTAAATTTCCTGGTTTGCTGTGTGAATACACAGTAATCTTCCCAGGCAGGAATGCTTGGGACCAAGTTGTTTCTGGGCTTCAGAATTTTCTGGATCATAGAGTGATGTTGGAATGTCTAACCACAAGTGTGTGAACCAGAAAACACTGTAGATATAAATATTTAACTGAAACATAAGTGATTAAACATTATAAAACAGTAATAAAAATTGTTTTATTTATTCAAATACTGCATCTTCCATGTTTCTGTTCCTAAAGTACTGTACTAAAATGATGCAGATAATGTGAAGGGAACAGATGATTCTATATATTGCTTTACTTCACCAAAACTTGATTGAAACATATAAGATACTGAGGGGTCTTGACAGGGTGGATGTGGAGAGGATGTTTCCTCTTTTGGGGGAATCTAGAACCAGGGGTCACTGTTTAAAAATAAGAGGTCGCCCATTTAAAACGGAGACGAGGTGACATTTTTTCTCTCGGAGGGCTGAGTGCCTTTGGAACTTTCTTCCTGAAAAGACGGTAAGTTTTGTAAAGTGATAGGTAAATAATATTACAAACATATTTAAAATATTTTTAAGGCAGAGGTGGATAGATTATTGGTAAGCAAGGGGGTGATAGGTTATCGGGGGAGGGCGAGATGCAGATTTGAGGTTACTATTAGATCAGCCATGATCTTATTGAATGGCGGAGCAGTCTCGAGGGGCCGAATGGCCGACGCCTGCTCCTTGTTCGCATGTTCGTAATAGTTGGATACCTGCTCTGCTTGTTCCAAAACTGTACCTTTTAAAAAAAAAGTGCTGTGCCCCACGGTAAGGGGTTAAATGCTCATTATCTTTAGTGAGCCTATGCTTTCTTGATTTATTGCGTGCCCAAACAGTCAAATAGCAAGTCCATGAGATGCTTGGGTCTGTTCAAAATAATTCCCAGATAACAGATTTCTGGGCTGGAGAGGTTACAGTCTACTTCAATGTGATTGGTTCTGTCCGCGTTTGCTGATATCGCTGCTGCTGCATGCCAAGATACCCCCTTAACTTGGTGCCAGGTTCAAGCTGCCATCGGCAGAGTGGATATCCCTGCAACAGAGACCGCTAGATCTTTGCGGGCAGCTTTCTTCAAAGTCAATTGCAACAGCCCATGCTTCACCAGTGACTGCAAAATCCAGGCCACTGTGTGCGTGAAGTATATTGGGACATTTCCGAGATGCTAAGAGGTGGCAAATAAACGTAAGTACTCCAGTTTTCATTGTCAATTTATTTCCGTTTTCCCATTTCTGTTGCTTTCTTCATTGATGCTGATTACTCCTGGGATTTTATTTTCGCCCACTTGCATAAAATCGAGTGTTACTGAGATATTAATGTGCACACTTGAGCAAGAAAAGAACTTGAATTTATGTAGTGCCTTTCACAGCCTCGAGATATCCCAAAGCATTATCTCAAACAATGGGTTACTTTTGAAGTGCAGTCACTATTTTGTGGCAAAGGGAGCAGCTATTTTATCATGTTTCACTGCACATACAGCAAATGAATGGGCAACCAGATAATCAGTTTTCGGTGGTGCTGATTGCCAGACCACCATGGTACACACCATCGTCTTGCGAGACAGAAGGCTCCACCAAAGGTTGCTGGAGGAATGTTATTGGGAGAACTACTTTCAATATTGCCATGAGATCTTTTACAGCCACTTGAACATTCAAATGGAGCCTTGATTTAATATACCTTATCCAAAATGTAGCACCTGCAAAGGCAGCACTCCCTCAGTAATGCACTGAAGGGTCAGCCGAAATAGCAGTTAATACTGCAACAGCCCTCAACACAAGATGCCCTAATTCATATTTTTTCCTTTATATGGCACAAAGAGGATGAAATCCCCATCTTCAACAATTGAGAAAGCAAACTGGAGAATAAATTGAGGTCCCACCTCCTCATACCGTCATGATGCCTTCCCTGGATGAATGATTTACCACACCCATAGTACACAAGAATAAGGAATGAAGAACTTTGTCATTTTAGTCTGTAACTTCAAAGATCAAAATTATCCACATGGACACCTCCGGCCCCAGCAGATCTCCTGCCTCTATCCTCTCCTAGTCTGCCTTCTTCAGCTCCCAATCGCATAATGTTCAGCAAACATTCCCTCACCTCCAGTCAGTCAGCCATCAGTAGGCTGAGTCCTTCAAGAAGCACCTTCTAAACCCCTAACCTCTTCCCAATCTCTACAGGTTAGTTTTCAGCCTGCTCGTGGCACTGAGGCTACTTAGTCAAAATTGCTAATGACATCCTAAGAACAGAAGAAATAGGAGCAGGAATAGACTTTCGAGCCTGTTCTATAAACCAATAAGATCGTGGCAGATCTCCTAGCTCAACTACAACTTCTGCACTATTCCCATATCCCTCAATTCCCTTAGTACACTAAAATCTATCGATCCATCTTGAAGATACTCAACAATCATCCACAGTCATCTGGGTTACAGAATGCCAGAGATTCACAACTCCAAGGAAAAAAATTCTCATCTCTGTCCTCAATAGCTGACCCCTATTCTTATCTGTAACTCTTAGTTCTAGACTCCCCAGCCAGAGGAAACATTCTCCTAATATCCACCCTATCAAATCCCTGAAGAATTTTATAGGTTTTGATGAGATCACCTTACATTCTTCAAAACTCTAAGGAATATAAGCCCAGTCTACTCGATTTCTTTTCATAGGAGAATTCTCTCATCAGGAATCAGTCTAGTAAACCTTCATTGCATTCCCTCAAAGGAAAGTATATCCTTCCCTACGGAAAGAGACCAAATCTGCACACAGTGCATTAGGTGTTGTCTCACATAAGCCCTTTATAATTGAATTAAGACTTCTTTACTCTTACATGCCAATTGATTTGTCATAAAACCTAACATAATTTTCACACAAATCTAACACATCTTTCCTAATTACTTGTGGTACCTGAATGTGAACATTGTGATTCCTGTACAATGACACTCAGATTCCTTTAAAATGCCAATATTTCCAAGTCTGTCATTACTAAAAGGATATTCTGCTGCACTATTTTTTGCTAACATAGTGGATAACTTCACATTTCTCCACATTGTATTCCATTCCTCACTTTCCTATTCACTCACTTACCCTGTCTACACTTATGCAGCCTCTGCATCCTTCTCACAGCTTACTTACCCACCGAACTGCATCATCTGTACACTTGGATATATTACATTCAGTCCTCTCATCCAGGCCATTAATGGTAGATTGTGAATAGCTCATATTCAAGCAGTCGTCCCTGCAGTACCCACCAGTTGGAGTCATCTGAAATTGATCTGTCTATTCCTACTTTGTTGTCTGCCCATTAACTAATCCTTAATCCATGCTAATATATTACCCTCAATCCCACCAGTCCTAATTTTGTGTAATAGCCTTGTGTGGCACTCGATCAAATGTTCTTTGAAAACTCAAGCCCACTACATCTACTGGTTCCCCCCTTATCTACCTTATTCGTTACAAACTTAAAAGCATTTGTCTGACTCAATTTTCCTTTCATAAATATGTTGACTCCGCCCAATCATATGATTTCCTAAGTGCCCTGTTATCACATTCCTAATAATAGACTCTAGCACTTTCCCTACTACTGAGATATGGCTGAGTGGTCATTACTCTCCATTTTCTCACTCCTTTCTTTCTTGAATCGCATTGTATTTGCTATCTTCCAATGGAATGTTAATTATTCTAGAATCTAGGGAATTCTGGCAGATCGAAACCAATGTATCCACTACCTCTGTAGCTGCCCCTAAATTCTAGGTTGTGGGCCATCAGATCCAGAGGATGTTTTGGCTTTTAATCCCATTTCTTTCTCCAGTACTTTACTTTAACAATGCTATTTTCTATAAATTTCTCATTCTCACTGGACCCTTGGTTCATCAATATTTCTAAATGTTTTTTGCATCTCCTACAATAAAAACAGATAAAGCATTTGTTTAATGTCCCTTCCATTGCCTTGTTCCCCACTGTTTCCTTATTTCCCCATTATAATTTTGCCTGTCTCTGCCTCTAAGGGACATATACTTGTACCACTCTCTTGCTTTTAATATACCTATAGAAGTTTTACAGTCTGTTTTTCTGTCTCTTGCCAGTTTACTCTCATTTCCTATTTTTATATCAATTTATTGGTCATCTTTTGTTGAATTCTAAAATCTTCACGATCCTCAGGCTTAATACTTGCTTTTTGGCAACGTTATTAGCCTCTTCCTTTAATTTAATACTATCTTTAACTTTTCTTGTTAGCCAATGTTAGGCCACTTTTACCATGGGGGTTTTATTCCTTAAGGGAATGCATATTCATTTAATATATGAATTAATTCTTTCAATGTTTGGCATTGCTTATCCACTGTCATCTTTTAACCTATTTTCACGATCTACCTTAACCAACTCGCTCCTCAGTTTGCTTCGTTCAGAGTTACGACCCTAGTTTCAGACTTAACCAATTACTCTCAAGCTCAATATATAATTCTATTACATTATGATCACTCTTCCCTTTGGGTATTGTGTTATCCCTTCTTGACCTTTCCAACATTATAATTGACTAAATTGGTTATAAAGCATTTTGGGATGTCCCAAGGAAAAGCACTGTCTAAGTGCAAACCATGCTATATCTGTGAGCTTTGAAATGGCCAACCATCGCATCTCCTTCTCCAAGCAACATCAATGGGACCACTCACTTCTATTTCCATTACCACTTTTCTGAACAGAACCAGTCCATCTCAATCAACAGCTTCTCCTCCCAAGGCACATTATTCCTGAATAACCAAAAGATAGCCCTCCCCATTTCCTCGATCAAAACCTATACATCAGAGTCTTCATCTAGAGAAAGAGTCAGTTTTATGTGTGCCTTGGTGCCCGGCTTTACCTGTCCACCTCACTACTGACCTGCCATCAAGTCAAAGGCTCAGCCAGAACGTTATCTAAAGGATCCTGAAAACCTTAAACTGAAACCAGATGACGCATAAACGCTCAGTGTCCTGCTCCAAGAGTAGCTAAGATTTAAACCCCATATCCAAGAATTGTTAAAGCCACATTTCATTGCTGTTTAAGAAACTTGGAATGGGAAGGGGGTTGTTGAAGCAGAGTTCCCTGTTGCTTTTCAGTTTCAGATTATAGTGTCAAATAAATGGGATGATAAAAACAAGGAGAAAAAAAATCGATGCCATGGGTGAATTAAGAGTAAAATCATTTTATTTTAATATAAAGGAAATGTTCAGTTACTGTTGATGTTCAGGGATGGAGTTTACTATACATCTATCTAAAATAATTCCAAAGGGCAACAGGTGAACCATCCACCAACCCTAGAGATAACAGATAAAGAACAATTTGGGGGGGTGGGGGGGTGTTGTGCAACAAATGGAGGGGAAGAAAAACAAGAAATTATCAATTTCAATTTTAAAAAAAACTTTAAGGCATAGAATATTGTGGATTCAACTAAATACTTCTGAATTGGTTCTTTTTTTAAATATCATGTGAACAGGGCTGTGAGTGTCTCTAATTAGGGGTTTTAATAGAGCCACTGACTTGGTTAACATGGTGGGAATCAATGCTTCACCCTTATTGGGTAGCTACTGATCTCTGCTACTTTGTACTGTTTTTCTTCCCTTCTCAGTCTTTCATGCCCTCATGTCACAAAGACAGTGTCTTCTGAAGCACAGCTACTGTTGTTAAACCAATTTACACATGGCTGGATCCCACTTACAGCTATGAGACATGATCTGTTTTGCTTCTGATAGCTAAATGCTGACCAAGGCACCGAAAGACCATTCTTCTCTTTATTGTGCCATTATCCAAAGCCAGGGAATGGACTTCCTTGTTTCTGCATTGACATAACCTTCCTCCAAACTAAATTATTTTACAATTCTGAATCTGAAAGATTGCCAGCTTTGAAGCAAGTGAAAGGAATACATCATGGTGGCTTATTGCAAATTATATTGATTGCAATCCTGCCAAAATTAGAATTGGGTTTCTTTTCATGTTAACCATTCCTAGCTAAAACAAATATTTGACTTACCCAGTTCTGGCCGTTAAAGCACAGTACTTGAGCTGTCCTGTATAAATGCAAACCAAATTATTTTCTTTCTTGAAGTTAAAGCAAATATATGTTTGTTGTTTTGAAATTTATTTAGGTCCAACATTTCAGGCATTTCATGGAATAGATCTTTAAGAAAAAACAGTGATTCCATTTGCTTTGAGCAATAAGTGATTCTAAGGGAAAAGGAGTTGATGAAAGCATCTATCACCCTGAGCCCACAAATAGGTCACCATGGCTGTCAATTTCAATCTGCTTTGTAATTAAATACATCACTAATATAGATTTTTCTAAGATTGTCACTAGTTCCACAGACATCAAGACTGTGACAAATCACAGTTTGCAGCCTTGAAAGTTTCAGCAAATTTACCTTGGTAACCACAAATTCAATAAATGAATACAATGCCATATCCATTCACAGTTGATAGTCTGCCTAAAACGAAATATTCTTGGAATAAATTTTGGGCTGAATGTAAACAAATGCATGATGCACACTCGAGAGAACATTTTGTTCACCAATATTTTCACTCAGTCATTACTGGTTATCCAGTTCTCAAACTTCAAACCAGTTCACTACACGGATTCTGAGGAAGAGTCATATGGACTCAAAACGTTAACTCTGTTTCCCTCTCCACATATGTTGTCTGACCTGCGGAGTTTTTTTCCAGCATTTTCTTTTTTTATTTCACTATAGCGACTTGTTTACTAGGAAAGACAGGCACAAATGGACTATAAAAACAGCACCCTTCAAAGGAATGGAATTTTTCAATTACCAAGGCCCTTTCCATGGCACATTCCTCAAATATTTCCCCTTCAATTTATAGAACTTCTCTTCTACATTTCATTAAACAAATTTATTCCTAAATGGAACACAATTTAAATAATAAGCAAGGGACTTTGCTGAACCTCTAACAAATGCTGAATGGGACTTTCTGCATTTAGTTTTCATATTCTTTTAAACTTTTCTCCTTTTAAATTTTTCCCATGTGATGCAAGGTTTAGAGGCAGCAGTAGTAGCAGATTGACCTTCTTCACCATCCAGCTGGTAGACAAATCCTAGTTCAATGTGGAGTGGAGGAGAGTATGCAAGGAGCGGCAACAGCAACACACCTGTGAATGAAGTATGAACCTAGCAAAGTTTCTTGCACGCTAAACATCAAAAGAACCAGGCCGTGGATGAAATGAAGCTGTGCTAAAACCGATGGTTCAGAGGAAAGCTCTGGTACCCTATCACATCCAATTAAAAACTGCAGTAGACAACTAGGCAGCTAACCGTCCAAGGGCCCAAACACTCCTTTCAAGTGAAGCAGCACTTCACTTGCACTTCCCTCAATTTAGTCTACTGCATTCAGTGCTCCCAATGCGGTCTCCTCTACACTGGAGAGACCAAACGCAGGCTGGGTGACCGCTTTGTGGAACACCTTCGGTCTGTCCGCAAGCATTACCCAGACCTCATTACACTAACTAACACACTAACTACCCTGCTCTCATGACCACATGTCTATCCTTGGCCTGCTGCAATCTTCCAGTGAAGCTCAATGCAAACTGGAGGAACAGTACCTCATCTTCCAACTAGGCACTTTACAGCCTTCCAGACTTAATATCGAGTTCAACAATTTCAGATCATGAACTCTCTCCTCCATCCCCACCCCCTTTCCGATCCTCCTTTTTCCAATAATTTATAATTTAAAAAAAACAATTTTCTTTTCCACCCTATTTTTAAATTTATTTCAATCTATTGTTTTATCTCCACCTTTTAGCCCATTTCGATCCCTTCCCTCCACCCCACCCCCACTAGGGTCATCTGCCACTAGCTTGTCCAGCTTGCTACCCTTAATGTCCCCATTAGCACATTCCTTAGATAATATCACCACTATCAACACCCCTTTGTCCTTTTGTCTATGACTTCTTTGGCAATCCCTTCTTTGCCTCCATTTATCACTGGTCCCCTACCCAGCTCTACCTGTCCCACCCCCCTCTACCAGCTTATATTTCATCTCATTTCTCTATTTCCTTAGTTCTGATGAAGGGCCATATGGACGCAAAACGTCAACTG
This sequence comes from Cetorhinus maximus, assembly GCF_964194155.1. Lineage (NCBI taxonomy): Eukaryota > Metazoa > Chordata > Chondrichthyes > Lamniformes > Cetorhinidae > Cetorhinus > Cetorhinus maximus. The sequence continues at coordinate 50,093,810 of NC_135890.1, read as the reverse complement.
TATTCCTCTCCGCAGATGCTGTCAGACCTGCTGTTTTTTTCCAGGTATTTTTGTTTTTGTTTCGGATTTCCAGCATCCGCAGTGTTTTGCTTTTAGCTAACTAGGCAAGATGACTCCATAAGCATCCCCGCCCTCTAGCTATGAAAAGACCAGCATGTGAACAAAAGGGACAGCATTGAAATGTTTGTAAGCATCTTTAGCCAAATTACTTGGCATTTTCCTGAAGGCCCCCATCATCATAAGATACCAATGACTGGCCAATTCAGCTCACTGTACCAGGTGAATGCAAAGGCTATGATTCTTGATTGTCATGCTGAGACCTGTGTGCCACAGTGAGCCATTCCAGTGCAGCTGTGCCCCACATCGACCTGACAAAGTGGAAGATTACTCAGCTATGTCTCATCCACAGAAAAACAGGGTATAACTAACCTGGCCCATTACCACCCTATCAGCCTCCTCTCAATAATCAATAAAGTGATGAAAGGTGTCATCAATACACCATCAAACAACAGCTACTTATCGATGCTTAGTTTGGATTCCACCAGGTTTACTTGGGTCCAGACCTAATCATAGCTCTGATCTGGACATGACTGCAAGAGGAAAGGGGAATGTAGCTGCCATCGATATCAAGGCAGCATTCAACTGATGATGGGATCAAGGAGCCACAGGGAAATGTAAGTGAATGGATGTCAAAAGGAAAGGTCTCAAATGTCTGGAATCCTACCTAGACCAGCCCTCTCAACCCCCATTCCACCCTGTCATAAGGGCAGGAGTAAAGTTGTTGGCTCCCTTTACAACTCCGATAAATGAAGCAGCCAATGGTAGCAGAACCAGGATAATATCCAGACTTAGGCCAGCAAGAGCCAAGTTACATTTGCATTACACAAGAACAGGTAATGACCACTTTGAACAAGAGAAGTCCCAGCCACTTCCCATTTGCCTTCAGTGGCACTGCCATCTCACAGCCCCAAAATATATCCTAGTGGTCAGAATGAGCCAGAAGGTGAACTTGACCAGCCTATTACAAATTCAGGAAAAGTGTCTCTTCTCCGATCGCTCAAACCCACCCATTATCTACAAAGCTCACATCAGGAGTGTGATGGAACACTTGCCAGTTGCTTGAATGGGTGCAGCTCCAGCAACACAAAGATCAAGGTCATACAATCAGTGCCTGCCACTGGGCTCAATATCCACCTCTTTATCAGCACAATGTGGCTGCCATAGGTACAAACTCTCTCAATCTTTGGGTACCATGCCCTAAGAGGGCATTGGCAACCACGGACCTCCATGTTAGTCTTGCTTCAGTGGCATGGATCATCTTCGTTGGTGATACATTCATCCAATTTGCAAACTCACGACAAGATGCAAAGTAACAACTCACCAAGATTACCAAATAGGACCTCTCTCCCTGTAATGTCTACCACCAAGGGCATAAGCAGCAATGCTGTAGGGACACCATCACCCTCAAGTTTCCTTTCAAGTGACACATGATTTGGACAAACAACACCTTGATTTCTTCGCCTGGAACTTCCTATCTAACATCCTTGTGCAGCAACATTACCATAAGGATTGCAGTGATTCAAGGCAGCCAGGAGGAGCAATAAAACATAGCTATGCCTACACTGCCAGCATCCTAAGAACTGGCTGAAAAAAAATCCTTCGAGCCCAGAACAAACATTGGTCTTCATCAGCAACACAACCCATAGCAAAAACCTATAACTTGAGCTGAATTTTTATTTAATGATAATATAAAAGCTGATTTTTTTTTTTTATTAGCAGTCAACATTTAACCATTGTTTTTAAATTTCCTGTCCGGTTGTCATATGAAAACAAACATAGACAGAAGGGAGAAATGAGGCAGTGCCATTTGTTTTCTGCTTCACCTTTATATTCACTGGACGCTGCTGCTTTGATGCTTTTGCAAAGATCCATGGAAGTACCAAAAGGCTGAGACACAGGAAAACACAAATACAGAGAAAAAAGTAAGAAATTAAAACCATTTTCTGCAATATTTTGGTATAATTACTGGCTTTCCACACATTTTCATAAATAGTGCACAGAAAATGAAAAAATTCACAAAAGATACATGAAAGCAAGGCTGTGTAATAGTTCTGTGCTTCCATAATCATGAGTCAACAAAATGACATGTCCTTGCGAAAATTACCAAGTTTGTCATAATTTGATGTTGTGCAGGACACATCTAGATAGTGCAGCAGCTGCGGGTGTCACGTGTTGGCATTAAGTTGCAGCAAATCTCACACTGTCGTACTTTGACTGTCACAATAAATGACTAAACTTTTAATTATTGCAATATAAGAATTGGACAATAGGATTTTATGTGCCTGCTGAGCTGGACATTCATGTTTCTATCTGCAAAATCCATACAGAATGTTAGCTACCTGTAGATAGCAACTTTCTGGGAAGATACATCAATGGTCTAATTGAGGACCTGAGAACCATTCTACTTTGCAGCTGTCATACTAATTAAAGAATTAAATACGCTGTATTGTACCTCGGCATTGAAGAGGCACAGTTTGTGTCACATCAGTCTCCTAAAGCAAGATGTTCCATTATTTTGATATGTAGTTGAGGGAATGGGGTGTTGGTAAATTGAAATATTTCATACATTTTACAATTAAGAAGCTATAGAAGCCAGCACCTGGCAAACAAAATACCCTTTCATAATCCATTAATAAGCTTCATCGCCTAAAATGACCTAAGTAACCAGTACTTTATTTATCATTAAGGCTTTACTAGAGAGTTGGGAAGAAATTTCAGGTTAACCATGAAGATACATAAATTTATTTTGTAAGTATTAAGAGGAAATGAAAACATTTCAATTCATGGTTCTCCAATTAAACAAGTTGTAGTTCTTCGTGCATGCTTGTATTCTGGGTACTAAACTCTACAAAAACAGAAGTCTCAATCATAAATATCAACCTTCTGTTAGCAGTAAGTATTCACTGCAAACAGTCCGACTTTAGTTAACTTTTTTTTTACAATGGTTAAGCTTGCCTGCACCTCGAGAGATTTTTTGCCTACAACACTGTTAGAGAAACAGTGATTGCTTTTCCGTTCTTAAATAAACAGTATTTCCCATAGAATCACATAGCACACGAGGCGGGCATTTGGCGCATCGTTCCTCTTTGAAAGAGCTATCCAACTCATCCTATTTCGCCATAATCCTGCAATCATTTCCCTTTTCCCTTTTGAAAATGACTGTTTTACAATTTACTCATGAATGGAGGGAGATGTCAGCTGATGAGAGGGGAGTGGGGATGAATAGTCTCTTTTCCAGGAAACATACAGTACACAGGGCAATGGAAGTGTCCAGGTATTCCAATAATCTAGTTTACTCTACAGTATTTATAAGTAAGAGTGTACAGTAAGAATTTTACAGAAAGAGTGCAGGAGGGCATGTCAGGGGCAGCATCAGGCATACCTAAAATTAAGGTGCCAACCTGGTGAAACTACTTGCATGCCAAACAGCAGATGCAACATGCGATAGACAGAGCTCAGCGATCCCATAATCAATGTATCAGATCTAAGCTCTGCAGCCCTGCCACATCCAGTCATGAATGGTGGTGGACAATTAAACAACCCACTGGAGGAGGAGTGTCCACAAATATCCCCATTCTCTATGATGGAGGAGCCCAACACATTAGTGCAAAAGACAAGGCCAAAGCATTTGCAACAATTTTCAGCCAGACGTGCCTAGTGGGTAAAACATCTGACTCCTCACAGATACCGGTCTTCAGCCAATCAGATTCACTCCAAGTGATATCAAGGAACAGCAGAAGGCACTGGATACTGCAAAGGCTGTGAGCCCTGACAACATTCCAGCAATAGTACTGAAGGCTAGTGCTCCAGAACTTGCCGTACCCCTAGCCAAGCTATTCCGGTACAGCTACAACACTACAATCTTTCGGGAAAAGCAGAACACTGTCACCAAAAAACATGTCAATTCGAGCAAGACCAATTGACGCCCCATCAGTCTGCCCTCGATCATCAGCAGATTAATGGAAGATGACGTCAACAGTGCTATCAAGCGGCACTTGCTCAGCAATAGCTTGCTCACTGATACTCAGTTTGGGTTCTGCCAGGGCCACTCAGCTCCTGACCTCATTATAGCCTTGGTCCAAAAATGGACAAGAGTTAACTCAAGAAATGAGGTGAGGTGAGAGTGACTACCCTTGAAATCAAGGCAGTATCTGACCGAGTGTGACATCAAGGAGCCCTAGCAAAACTGGAGTCAATGGGAGTCAGGAGGGAAACTGTCCACTGGTTGGGGGTTATACCTAGCACAAAGGAAGATGTTTTATTTTTTGCAGGTCTATCATCTAAGTTCCAGGACATCACTGCAAGAGTTCCTCAGGGTAGTGTCCTTAGCCCAACCATCTTCAGCTACTTCATCAATGACCTCCTCTCGATCATAAGGTCAATGTTCAGCACCATTCACAACTCCTCAGATGTATAAGCAGTCTGTGTCCATATGCAGCAAGACCTGAACAACAATCAGGTTTAGGCTGATAAGTTGCAAGTAATATTCACGCCACACAAATGCCAGGCAATGATCATCTCCAACAACAGAGAATCTAACCATCTCCCTTTCACATTCAATAGCATTACCATCGCTGAACACCCCACTATCAACATCCCGTAGGTTACTATTGACCAGAAACTGAACTGGATCAGTCATATAAATACTGTGGCTATAAGAGAAGGTCAGAGGCTAGGAATCCTGTGGCGAGTAACTCACCTCCTGACTCTCCAAAGCCTGACCACCATCTACAAAGCACAAATCATGGAATACTCTCCGATTGCCCGGATGAGTGCAGCTCCAACAACACACAAGAAGCTCAACACCATCCAGGAGAAAGCAGCCCACTTGATTGGCACTCATCTACCACCTTAAACATTCTCTCCCTCCAACACTGATGCACAGTGACATCAGTGTGTACCATCTATAAAATGCACTCCAGGAATTCACCAAGTTTCCTTTAACAGCACCTTTCAAACCTGTGACCTCTACCATCTAGAAGGACAAGGGCAGCAGACACATGGGAACACCACCACTAAGTTCCCCTCCAAACCACTCACCATCCTGACTTGGAACTATATCGCCATTCCTTTACTGTTGCTGGATCAAAATTCTGGAACTCCCTTCCTAACGTACTATGGGTGTGCCTACACCACATGGACTGCAATAGTTTAAAAGCGTGGCTCACAATGCCAAGGGCAATTAGGGAAGGGTAATAAATGCTGGCCTAGCCGGTGACGCTCACATCCCGTGAATGAATAACTAACAGCCTGTCTTGAGTGTTCAGTATTAGTTTAGGGACAGCATGCCCTACAAACAGTTGATATCATCTCAATCTGGTGTTTTTCTAATATATGGAAATTAGATGTTAGTGGCGATTTAACTAGTGAAACTCTTCCATCACCTTAACCTCTAGTGGTTACTTTCTTGTTAATCAATGATAACCAAGTTGAAATAGTACCTCTATTAATAGGCTGCACTCAAAACAATTCTTTCTATCATCCATGAAAGCTTAATCCATTTATCAACACTACAGTTTTTGCTAGTATTATGTCAAATCACAATCAACATCATGAAGTTCCTCTCGAGGTGTTAGCAGGTCAGAACAGTCTTCAGTACATAGGTACATTGTAAGCTTTTGGAGGCCAGGTCATTGAGTGTATTTAAGACCAAGATAGATAGGTTCTTGATTGGTAAGGGGATCAAAGGTTACGGGGAAAAGGCGGGAGAATGGGGTTGAAAAACTTATCAGCCATGATTGAATGGCGGAGCAGACTCGATGGGCCAAATGGCCTAATTTCTGCTCCTATGTCTTATAGTCTTATGGTCTTATCTCCCAACATGGATCCACATACATGCCAGGATTTTCAATTCTTGGTCTGGAACCCCCCATCAACCCAGTTCTGGGCCAAACACATCCACCCGACTGCTAAAAGGCCAGGCAAATTAATGGCAAGGATCAGGCTTGCCATCCAATTAAGGATCATGTATGTCATAAATGATCAGCTGTCCTTTTTTACTAACAGGCAGCTTGATGTTCATTCATGATCATGTAAATTTAGAATTATCAGAAAGCAAAGCATGATTTTCTTTAAATAATTAAAAAAATAAAGTTCAGGATTAAGATCATCAGGTTTTAAGTTACAGCCCTGCAACTGGAGGGCCAATGGGAAGTTCTCCAGCACTGACACATCAGTTGCCATCCCATATCCCCGATCCCCTCCACCCAACCCCACCATGATGGGAGCTGTAAATTCATAATGGAGACTTCAAAGGTGCCTCAACCTCTATCCTCAACTCTTCTCCATTACTACTTTCACTCTAATGTCTCTGCTAAGTCAGTGCTCTTTTCACATTACCCATGTTCTGTCGAAAAATGCCAGAATGATGAGAAAAAACATCATATGACACCATCATGCAAGCTGAAGCATTTCATTTAATATTAACCTCAAGAAGAACTTAACCTTACAATATCATCTGCTAGAAAAAGGGTACAGAAATATTTATGTTGCTAACTTAGCGTACAGTGCAAAATTCTTAAAACTTTCAGCCGGGGCACTGAATTGGTGCCATCCAGCGAGATGTTACAAGCATCTAGTCAGCCTCAGAATTCAAGGTTATGGCTGCCTTAAAACCAACAGAGCTTTTGTGTAAAACAGAAAGCTGAACAGCAAAATTATGAATGGCCCCAGCACAAAATAGGAGACATTTGATGAACTTTATTATATAATTTCAACTCGAGAAGCCGCTGATCAAGGGGAGCGGGAACATCAATCTCATCATTTCGCACCATGCTGAATGTTTGTTGCATCTGCGTTCTCCCAACGTGCCCTGATCCTCCTCTATTCACACCCACTCTCTGTCCATCTCTGCCATTCCAACCCTCCCTCTTCCACCCCTAATTGGGGGTCCAACTGTACCCTGCTTGACCTGAATACTGCACTAACTCTGATTCTCCATATACAATGCCTCAGAGATCAACGAGCAGTATTTTATAAATCTTGAATCTTCATTCACTCCGATTCAATTATAAAGTCCAATAATAGAAACTGAATGAAGTTGCAGCGCTACTACTGGTTTAAGGGTGTTGTTCACCAGTTGTAGCTGCCATCTCCTTTAAGATCCATGTATACATGTCATCTTGTCCAAATACTTCTTTCAGAGTTTATACCCTTTATATAATCTTATCCATCATTATTTGTATTCTGTCCGCTTCTCCTCTCATCCTTTATGAAAATCTGATATTGGACTTGGGCAGCTTTCCATCTTCCGTCTAGGTGAAGACAAATGAGTCAATTTTTAAATTACTCACAGTATTTCTTTGCCCCTAGGTCCCTTTCCATTATCACTTTTAAATAGATCAATACTTTCACCCTTTGTTTACTCCAAATATATTTGCAAGTTTTTAAAAAAACATGGTCCTCAAGGTATCCTCAATAATGTAACATTTAACGTTTTCCTCACCTCACAGCCTTTTTCACTCAGGTTTATAATTTTCCACTACCCTGCCGCCTACCAGGTTCCTTGCTTACTTGATCTTAACAAATGTCCGGCAAAGTGCAATCTCCTTCGATTCACCTTCAGGCCTGTTTACAGACCTAACCCATCTGTAAAATATACTCTGCTTGGTGAAGGGTCATCAACCTTGAAAGGTTAACCCTGCTTTTCTCCACAGATGCGGTCAGGCCTGCTGAATATTTCCAGCATTTCCTGTTTTGATTTCAGATTTTCAGCATCTGCAGTATTTTACTCTTGTAAATTATCCCCACTTTCTGTCAAGGAATTTGCCAACAGGCACTAGCAGTCACACTTATTCCCTTTATTATGCATGATCTCTGGTCTCCATTGTATTCGTTAAGCCAGCATATGCCGTTAGACATTTTTTGCACCGCTCAACTCAAAAATGTTTTCTGTGGATACAATTTCTCTTGCATATGCCTTGCCAACACTCTTCATGCCTTTTTATGCTTCCCTTTCTGTAGGCTTCATGCTATGATAATCTAATCCACATGCTGATGTAACTAACTCCCCTATTATATCACATTTTTCCTTCAAAACTCATTAATTCCATAGTTTCCTTTGGTGCTACCATTAGTGCGAAATCAAGACCAATTTCCTCTTATTTTATTTTTGCCTTTTAAGTTGTGGTCTTTCATTTAGCACAATATTTGCTTGTCAATGTTTTCCCTTAGAATTCTAGATATCCTGTTTTAGTATCCCTGCAGTCCCATGCGCTAGAGTGAAGAAACTGCCAGTATTCCATATAAGCAGCTGCCTTAGAAACATGACAGAGACTTGCCCTATTGAGCTTGGCAGGGAATGGCCTGCTAAAATAAGAGACTGGGTCCCTCAGGAAGTGGATCCCCAGAGTTCAATGCAGCTCAATGACTCCACAAGTAGCACCTCGAGCCTGAAAACCACCAGGGAGACACTTTCATTTAACCTGACATCTTGGAGTTAGTTTGCACCATGACTTCGTAATATCATCAAGATGAAATAATAACTTGGAACCAAGGATTTATTCCAAGTCTGGTCACTTTCTAACTAATTGCAATTTAACATGGAATATTTTCCCTGTCAAACTAACTAGAACATTTTAATTAGTTAGATTAAGGGTAACCAAAGAGATAATTTGCTCATTGTTCTCCAACTGGGCTCTCCCCAAAGGTTAAAGATGCTTCAGCACAATTCAAAAAGGTCTCGTCTAAACTAAGTTATCTTTTAACTAAGATTTCTTCAAAGGCACCTCCCAAATCCAACACTTCTATCAAGGGTAGAGGAACGTGGGAACACCACCATCCCCAAGCTCCCCCCCAGATCACACATCATCCTGATTTGGGCACGTACTCCAGTTTCTTCATTGTCACTGGGGTCAAAATCCTGGAATACCCACCCTAAAAGCACCGTGGGCGTATCCACACTACAAGAACCACAGTGGTTCAAGGCAGCAGCTCACCTCCATCTTCTAAGGGAAATTAAGGATGGGCAATAAATGCTGGCTTAGCCAGTGATGCACACTTCCTGTGAATGAATAACCATGGTGAGAGCGCATGCAGTAAAACCTGTAAATTACAGACACCTTAGGGATTGGTACCAGCTGTCCTTATTTAAAAAATGATCATTGTATGTACTGTTTTAAAAAAAGTTCTTTATATAGCAACAGTAGGGACAGAAGGGCCACTTTACCCCTAGAAGCATTCTATTTATCTGCAAGCATTCAAACTCAGAGATAGAGATGTTTCGCCATGTCTATGGATGCTGGGTAAAGAGCTCCCCATTCCACAAAAGCTGTTCTTGCTCAAAACCTGTTGCTGTGCCCGTGCTTTAGGTTGTGAAAGGGTTTGGTGCATTGAAGGTTGCCTGTAATTTGAGAGGGTCCATGGTTTTGGCTGCCTCTTGCATACTGAGCCATGCCTGTTATTTAGGTCTCTCAAGAAGCATCCTGTTTTGTTTGCAGGTGTCTGTTTTTTTTTGGGACAGTCCATTTATATGAGTTTCACTGTACTGTAATGGCCTCAGTGTCCCGGGACTAGAGAAAGTTTGGGAAGAGGGGGAGTAAAGAATAAATATTTGTCAGAACCCAGATATCTACAAGAACTGTATTTTTCTTTTAAAATTTGGAAGGACATTGCATTTTATGGACACTTGGATTTTTTTTTTAAAGTTCATAAATTCACCTCACACTGGGAGGAAGCATGCCTTTTCCAAGAAATCACCTGACCAGCATGGTACTTGAGGAGATTGGTTTGCTTTCTCGAACTGCAATTACTTTAACTCATAGGAACAAAACTGGTCTGGAATGCACTGCCTGGGAGGGTGGTGGAGGCGGGTTGTCTCACATCCTTTAAAAAGTACCTGGATGAGCACTTGGCACGTCATAACATTCAAGACTATGGGCCAAGTGCTGGTAAATGGGATTAGGTAGGTAGGTCAGGTGTTTCTCACGTGTCGGTGCAGACTCGATGGGCCGAAGGGCCTCTTCTGCACTGTGATTCTGTGAAAACTGGTTTAAAAGCAACGGTTAACGATTTGCTGGAAATCACCTGACAGAGATAAGCTTTTAAGTTTTGAACTTGTTTTTTCTGAAATCAGTTGGGAATGAACTGAGAAAGTGAAGCTGCCCAGCTCGTACTCTCCTTGCCTTTCCTGAAACAGAGTGGTTATCAATATTCAGTTAGGAATCCTCATCTCAGTGGAACTTGTCTGTCTTTGGAAACCCGAGAGGTTGAGATGAGAAGGACTGATCCAGCTCTATTTTCCTCCACGTCGAAGCTCTGTTGGTGAGAACCTCCAGGCATCTACTGGGACTAGCCATCTGCCTTCACATGAGGGAGCTCCAGGTCGACAGCATCGAAACCCTGCCAACTTTATCCTTTGTATCCAGAAGTCTTATCTTCAACCGCCCACCTCTGCAGAGACCCTATCCATTTGTCATATGCACATGTCTGTGTGCGCACACACGCTGAGGGAATTTTAAGGGGGATAGATAGTTACACTTCCAGGTTACAAATTAAGCGTTCACTAGTTCTTGCAGTTATGTTTTTAAAAATAAATTTAGTTTTATAATGACTCAATCTTTCTGAGCTTATTGAAAGAAGACTGGTTAAAGTTTCTTTTATTCTGGGTGACAGTAGCAAAGGTAACTCACTGGCCATTTTATAGAGTGAATTAAACTTTTAAACTAATAGTGCGACCTGTGGAGTAGTGGGGCTAGTCAAAGTGAGCACTCCTCCCATCCTGGTCGTAACATAATTAACTAAAGTCCCCATTCCCAACCACTGTTCAAAGGTCATTCCCATACATCAAAGGAGTTCAGGAATGGGCAGGGGTGCAATGACTTTTCCCATTCAAATAACATGCCAACATTCATTTGAAGAATTTGCACTTGGAAATGGTGCCAGAGGGTTGCTAGCACAAGGAACTGTAACACCCCCGAGAGTTACTGCCTTTGGAATAGATGGGCAAAAGTTGGAAGAGGAAAGAAAAAATGATCAAAATCAGAAAGAATCTCAGTTATGGAGCTCTTTTATGTTTTTAATTGCTAAACAGGATACTAAGACCCAGGAAGAAACAAAAACAGGCAAATTAAATAACCATGGATAAAAATAATGATCAAATAATTTGATCAAAAGAATTCGCCTAAATGGACAACATTTTTCCCCCGTTGGGGGGGAAGTGCAGGAGCAGGTGTGGGCAGGGGGCCATCCAATCGGCGTCCCAATTAAAGCCCGCCCAGCATGACGTTCGCACGGAAGCGCTATGTGCTTCCTGTACTGGCTGGGTGAGGGGAATGCCAAATGCAGAAGTGTGCTCCTTCACGCATGCACGGGAAGGAGCGCTCCAATCTCCCTGAGACTAAGAGCTGCCTCAGGGAGATCGGTTCCCAAAGTGAAAAAGTTATTCTGTCGCAAAGTTCATTTACTATCCATGTCCCCCCATGTGACAATGTCACAGGAGTTGGGACATAGGCATAACTTTAAAAGTGAATCTTAATTTTTTAATTCAGTCATGAAACCTCAGCCCACCCGTGGATGAGGTTTCATGCTTTTTCAGGTGACCGCCAGCGCTCTTGACCTGCCCGCCAACCTTAAGGTTGAACTAATTGGTTTAATTGTTGTTTGAATGGCCTCAATAGGCCGTTGACAGGTCAGCAGGCACACAGCTGACTCGGCTGCGCCCCCTGCTGACCTGAAAATGCAAATGACGCGGGGTGACATCGGGAGTTCCGCCCGACGTCATTCCGTGTCATTTTACGCATCGGCAAGCGGGCCCCGCCCCCACTTGCCGCCGGGAAAATTCTTCCCAATGTTACGTTGAAATGAGTGAAAACAGAGTTAGAATTTCTTCAATCTGATTTATGCCTGTTTCAACAAAAATTTCTTTAGAATCCTATCAGTGTATGCCTGAAAAAAAACAGCTTAAAACAAGCAGAAATCAGAGTCAACAACTGGAGCCCAGGGAAAATATGGGACATACACTGTCATCTTCCGTCCCTCTTTCTCTATCAGATAACGAAAATGAACATTTTAAGCCATCTAACCGTCATTCATGTGCACTAAGTGTTGCCTGCATGTCACTGAAATGTAACAGTGCTCAGCAGAGTAAGGGTTAATGTGGGGCTGAAGAATAGCACCACCCACAGTATGGAGTCACATGGTAATAGCCTGAGCGAGCAGCCTAGAAACAACTCTCTGGAACCAGCCTGCATGGAGGTAACAGCACTATGTATGACCATACCTTGGATTTGAAAACAGTTAAAGGTGAACACTAAAGGGGTTACGTTTAAATATACAAGTCTCAAGATCTCATCATTGAGACATCTAAAGAACTCACATTACAACACTAAGCACAGTGACCTGAAGCTTCTACTCAGTTACACTGATTTCATTTTTGGCATAATTTGGGCAAAATAAACACATAAGATTATAAGAATTTTCAGCATGATCACATTCAGTGCAAATCCAGCTTCTACGATCCTTCCCACTATTTAGCAAAGCATTGCGCTACAAGCAAGTCCCACCTATAGTGCTGCCCACAGCCCCAGATTGAGTTAATCACCACTTGGAGCTTGTTTGCAGGCCTTCAGGGAGACTCTAAAAATTAAGCTGGCTCTTATGGTCACAAGCACACCATCAGGACCCCTTTAAATAAAATCTTTTGAATGTTTTTGAAAGCTTGTGAAGAAACTGACCACTGTATCCCGATATAACTAGCCAATGGTTCTGTAGCCTTTTTAAAAGTCATCTTCAGTAATTTAGAATTGGTTTACACACAGGTAGTGAATTGACACGGATTAAAAATGCTTTTTTTTAAAATGATAAATGCATATGGAGCTGAAGTAATAAAAACCCACCTTGTTACCAAATGTATCAAGGAATATTATTTTTTATAACATTTTTTTTTGTTTACAAAGTGAATTTTAAAATGCTGTCCGATTGCGGTGATTCATGGCAGGTTTTGCTTTCGAGGCTGTGCAAATGAGCTTGAGCAGAAACTCACGGAAAAAAAACACTTTTCAAAACGGATGCAATTTTGGGCCTGTTTCACCAATTGCACCCTAAGCGGAAACTCTTCTCCCAGCATCATTAAGAAAATACAGTTGTGGAAAATTCTGATGCTACAAAGCATTCAAAGATATAGGAAACAAAGGCAGCCTCAGGGAGAAGATTTTTTAAAAATCACAAAGGTAACTTTGTAAAATGGCAGAATTAAGGTGCAAATGCAGGGAATTCACATTCGTTGGTATTTTGTATGGAGGGTAGGGGGGGGAATGGCATGATTTGGGGCTGTCACAAATGAGAGAAAAATTAGTGCAGCAATCTTTTGACGTACATGTGGCATAAATCACTTACATGCAAATTTCCTCAGACCAAACCCTGACGCAACTGTGTGTTCTTACACTGTAGATAGGTCAAAACTTTTCAGGAAATTGCGAGCCATGGTTGTTATGTTCATTGAGGTGGGAAGACTTTCACATTGGTATCCAGTGTCAGTATTGAGCATTTCTTACACAGTGGTTTAGACTGTGTATCCACCTATACAATCTCAAATAAGTATCTTCTGCTGTGCATTTTCCACATTTTTCAACACTACTTCTAAATAAGGCTGTTAATTAGTGGCAAACTGTCGGCTTTCAAGACACACAGTCACTGGGAACTCAACTGAGACGCTTTAAAATGATTGCATTAAGGACTCTCACAAGAGACACTGAAAGACAGAGACAGACAAATTGATTCAAAACTTGTTATTGGGACTTTTAGTACCCTTGCTTGCCTTCACAGGGCTGTCACATTCATGAATTCCCCACCAGGTGCCAAAGCCTACAGAAGCCTCCATTACTGCCACAAAGGTTAATTAACCCTCCACAACCTCACAGAATTACATCCAAACAATTCCATGCTCCCAACCATTTCTTTATATATCCTAAGCTTAAAAAACAGAAAATGAAATGCATGGCCAGAGGGCCGTATGATAATATGAAGAAAATAACAATATAATCTAAGCCTTCAATTATAGTTTTCACAGCATCTGATCTCCAAAAGAATATTAAAAATCCCAAAATACAATGGCATAACACTCCTGTTAAAATAGCAAATCCACAACTCACTGAACAATAACACTTCCATTATAGAAATGATCATTCAAGTATGCATTTGCTGTCTATCAAATCGCTCTATTTTACTTCAAAGTGCAATTGTGCAACCCCTTTAACTAGCCTCAGAACTCACCCAATGTTTACTTAACAGCAATTAGGCTTTGTGGCCTTAAAGGGATACAGATCTGTATTTTAGTCAAGAGTTGTTTTTTTTAAACAAGGAATAATATCCATAAAATATAGTGCATCTTCTGATTAGAATGGGCAACGTTATGGGAGATTTCCAAGGCTATCACAAAAGGTTAGTATGCAAGTATAAGTGATTAGGAAGGCAAATGGAATGTTGGCATTTATTGCAAGGGGAATGAGATATAAAAGTAGGAACATTTTACTACACCTGTACAGGGCCTTGGTGAGACCAAATCTGGAATACTGTGTACAGTTTTGGTCTTATTTAAGAAAGGAAATGCAGAGAAGGTTCACTTAACTGATACCTGGGATGGTAGCACGGTTATCTTATGAGGAAAGGTTGGACAGGCTGGGCTTGTTTCCATTGCAGTTTAGAAGGTTAAGATGTGACCTTATTGAAACTGATAAGATCCTATGGGGACTTGACAGGCTGGATGCTGAAAGAATGTTTCCCATTGTGAGAGAGACTAGAACTAGGGGACAAAGTTTAAGACAGAGACAAAAAGAATTTTTTTCTCTCAAAGGGTTGAGTGTCTTTGGAACTCTCTTCCCCAGAGAGCAGTGGAGGCAGGGTCATTGAATAATTTTAAGGCAGAGCTAGATAAGATTCTTGACTAACAAGGGTGTTGGGGGTATGCGGAATGTGGAGTTGAGGCCACAATCAGATCAGCCATGATCTTACTGAATGGAGGAGTGGGCTCGAGGGGCTGAATGGCCTACTCCTGATACTAATTCTTATATTTGTATGGTATGCTGATCGGATGAGATGAAGTTGGGAAGGAGGCTTGTGTGGAGCATAAACACCAGTGTGGACCAATTGGGCCAAATGGCCTGCTTCTGCGTTGTAATTTCCATAATTGACAGCACTTGTGCATCAACTTGCAGCTCAGATCTCCCAAGATGATGTTCACAGTGAGTCAAAGCATGTGCTGAGAGTGGCCCTTCCACAACAAATCTCATTGCAACATCTGTTTAGAAGCTAATTTTGAAGAGCAAACACTTCTTTAATATTAGAGCATAATAATCTCTTCCTTATTTTAGATAAGCACCTATGGAGCTCATGCTTTCTATTTGCAAACTCTGATAAATTTAAGGGCTGCCAAAGGACTTCTGAGACACTAGAGCATCATTATAGTGCGACAAGTTAACTTCTACAGTTCCATTCTAAAGGCGGCCAGAGGAATTTATAATGGAAAAAAATTGAGCAATGTCAAACACAACATAAGGAAGCACGTTTTGCAGAAAGGAAATCCATGCAAGGACAAGAGTATTTTTTTTTAGATATCTGTATAACATGCTACATCAGATGATCTAATGTGGGCTTAGTCAGGGGGAGGGGAGCTAGGGGAGAGGGTGGGTGGGCACCTTAAAATCGTTTCCTAAAAGTGGCTTAGGGAAACTTACTTAAAACACAGCTGAATCTTTCTTTAAAGAAAGGTCACTTCATATCACTGCCAGCGGCAGGCTTTTAAGCAATCCACCTCATCACCACGGCTATTATCCCTGCTTTGCCGTGACAGGTTGCTTCCCTCACAGTATGAGGGCATCTCCAGCTAGTTGTGGAGAGGAGACATCAGGCCTTGAAGTCCAGTTACAAAAGGAGATGGGAACCATTTCAACAAATTTCCCCCCTCCCCATGGCCTTCAGAAGCCTGGGCCTCTTTAAACACAACTGAGAGAGTTACTTTCAAATCTTGCAGCACTTTAAAAACCAGCATTTACCAAACACGGGCCCCTTGAGGAGAAAACCAAAGAGGAGTGGCCTTTTGAACACAAATCCCACCTGTTTGTTTGTCGCATACTTTAATTGGTTACAGCAGCCGCCCTCTACACAAAACTCAGAAACAATCTTTTTTATTGGAACAAGTGGCAAATTCTGGAAGGTCTGTCCAATTGCATTGGTGTCAATGCAATTTGCCCGCTAAATGTGATAAAATGCAATAACCAAAAAAACCATGGGAAATAGATCGAAAACAGCTCTTGACCTCAGTAGGATAATCCAGAAGATATGTTTCAGAAGGAGACATAATCTGAGATTTCAGCCTAAACCAGTTGAGAACACCATGTGCCAATGCCGTGCATCTCGTGGCAGGGTCCCGCAACAACCTTTGTAAATGACAACCATGATAATGGAAAATGTAATTTGTCCGGCATAGGTGGCAGCTGACAGGATAAGTAGGAATAGTGTAATTAATGAGGGCTGAACCTTATTTCAGTTTGAAGGAATATTCTAAATAATAGCCCCAATTTTAATTTGGGGGAGATAATGGCACAGTGATTAGGCGCCCAGTCTAATGCCCTGGGAACATTGGTTCAAATCCCACCACAGCAGCTGGTGGAATTTAAATTCAATTTAAAAATCTAGAATATAAAGCTAGTCACACAAATGGTGACCATGATAACTATCGTCGATGCCACAAAAAACCATCTGGTTCACTTATGACCTTTAGGGAAGGGAGTCTGCCATCCTTACCTGGTATGGCCTACAAGTGACTCCAGGCCCACAGCAGTGTGGTTGACTCTTAACTGACCCCTGAACTCAATTCAAGGGGTAATTAAGGGGGGGCCAACAAATGCTGGCTTTGCCAGTGATGCCCACATCTTGTGAAAGAATAAATTAAAAAATTAATACATATATTGAAATGACTGATTTTGGTAACACTAAGTACTGATCGAAAAATATTTGTTAAAGAAGGAAAAATGAAAATTTAGTTAAACTATTTCTTACATTTTATATAATTCTGCTACTAAAGACAAGGATAAAGAGATGGTCCCCATATTATTCAAAGATTAATTTCTTATATTTGCATGTGCAATGAGAAGGAACAAACGTATTTGTTTACCCGCAGTGGGCAAAAACGCCATAATTTATTTGCCACGAACTCACTTATAAAAAAAACACTTCATTGTAAAAAAAATCCTCCAGGCAAAGTTCTATTCAAATCCTTGAATAACAATGTGCCCCCTCCCCCATATCCATATCACAGCAAGGGGTGAAGACAGCTGCCATGGTCCAACAGCTGGCTTACCATGAGCAATGCCAGGGGAGACCCACTAATTGTACTCAGGCAGAAATTAGAGAGATCAAGGGTTTGATGACCTTGAAAGAACACCATTTTACAGGTGAAGCAAGCATCAAATGCTTTCTTATTCAAAACGCACAATATCGGCCGACAAAGCCAACATCTAGTAGTCCTAATTGTGTGATAGTCTTCATAATACAAACGTCAGTTCCACTCCAAGTTTCTGTCACTTTAATTCCAGTTTCTCCAGAGTGCCATTCACCTCATGCTTTCCTTAGTAGTGTCATTTTTAATGTAGCAGTAATCCTGCGTTGTTAGTTGGCACTAAGAGTTTAACAGTAATTAACCCCTGCTCTATCCCCAGGGAGCAGTACATCAGCAACTTGCCAAAACACTGTAAACAAGCAGCCTCTGATCAATGGAGAACTGCGCTGGCTTGAGAGCACAGTAATAATGGGAGCAATTTCTACATGTATAAACCTGCACAACTAATGATTCAAATGTGACATTATCTGCAGAAATAAAAACACTGGAAATACTGAATTCTGTTTTTCAATTTCTAAAAGAGATCCAAGATTAGAATAAAAGATTTGAGCACAAGTAAAACCAGATGCTTTTCTTAATATAGATACAGTAAATGGACTATTAATGTGGACATGTTGCAAGCATTTTATTTGGTCAGATAACAGACTTCCCTCCTACACTAAAATGGTATACAATGAATCTGAGTGCTTAGTGGTGATAGCTTTAGAAATTCTAGGCACTAAAGGTTTGCGATCTCAAATTCTGTCAGTTAATAAATTAAAAACTTAATTCCAATTTCACAAACCAGAAGCAGCTGTCACTAAGGGCTGAGGATTTTTATCTCGGTAAATCCCAAGCAACACCTCTAACTCTTCACTGTCAGCCCCAAATGGTTTCTAAAAGGAAGAGAATCCTTGCATTAACAGTATCACTGTTAACAGCCACAATGAATCACTGGTAAATTTATTTTGAATGCTCTATATGGGATGTCATGCTACAGTTGTACAGGGCATTGGTGAGACCACACCTGGAGTGTACAGTTTTCGTCCCCTTATTTAAGAAAACATTATAAAAGCGTTAGCAGTTTGGAGAAGGTTCGCTCGGCTGATACCTGGGATTGTGTGGGGGGAGGGGGGGTGCAGTGGGGGGGTTGGTTTATCTTACAAGAAGAGGTTGGATGGACTGGGCCTGAATCCATTGGAGTTTGGAAGAATGGGAGGTGATCTTATTGAAGCATATAAGTTCCTGAGGGGACTCGACAGGGTGGATGCTGAAAGGATGTTTCCCCTTGTGGGAGAGACTAGAACAAGGGAACACAGTTTAAAAATAAGGAGTCTCCCGTTTAAGGCAAAGATGTGAAGAATTTTTTTTCTTTCAAAGGGTTGAGAGTCTTTGGAGCTCTCTTCCCCAGAGAGCAGTGGAGGCAGCATCAATGAATATTTTTAAGGCAGAGGTAGGTAGATTCTTGATTAACAAAGGAGTCAAAGGTTATCAGGTGGAATGTGGGGTTGATGCCACAATCAGATCAGCTATGATCTTATTGAATGGCAGAGAAGGCGTGAGAGCCCAAATGGCCTCCTCCTGCACCTAATTCATATGTTCATACTCATGTAAGTGTATACTTCCCCCCGTCCAAAAAAAATGCCTCACTCTCAGGGTTCTGAAAACGCCATTGAATGAGTTGCGAAGAGAGGCTAAGGGTTAATGGCTGCCAGTTTCCCTTCATGCTTGTGGCAAAGCAGGCCTACTCCTGCTCCTAATTCCTATGTTCATATGTTCCCTTAGCCCAAGTCCAACAACAGCTTCTGACGGAATACCCATCAACATCATCGGGTGGGCATCATGCTGCTACCAGTTGTGCTAACCACACAGAGGTAGAACTGATCTCTGTGGAAACCAGCAAGATGGATTTAGGAACCTGCGCAAATCCACATGTGCTGCAGCGGCTGCAGGACAGTGGCTACTGCACATGTGTGAAGCTGATACCACCATGTCAACTTCATGCAGCAGCAAAAGCTGACCCAAGCTGGTTAAAGTCCAGGGCAGGGACTGACATGTCAGGAGATTATCGAACTTTATTTTTTCTCCAGTGTTTTTTTTTGCATTCCTCTTCTTTTCTCAGTTAGTTTAATTGCAGAATCTGCATGTCATGATATTGGTTCCATCTGTAATGCCCTTGTTTCTGATGGAGGACAAAACAAGGCAATATTTGGAAAAATCACTTTTCTATTAGTCCAGAAGAGCAGGATTGTGGATTACTGGAGGACTAATGGGGCACTCAGCAAAATATAAATTGTTATCAGCGTAACCAGCTGTCAATAAGACCAAAAGAAAAGGAAATTCACAGTGGTTGTGTAGCCAGCATTGGGAGAGTGGAATCCCAGAGCACTAATCTTTAGAATCCCTAAACATTCATCTTGATTATTTCAAAAGGGAGATGTGAAAGAGCTCCCAAAGTATTTAACCCTTTGATGCTGAACATTGCTAAAATTTCTGAGGTCAGTTTGTGCTGTCAAAAGTGTGTTTAATATCATTTAAAGAGGCAGCCTCTTTGTGCATTTTTTCATAACTTAGTGGAAAAATAAGTGACTACATGGAATTAAGAATTAATTAATTAATTTTACTGGTCCATCTGTCATGTTTCGGACTCCTGTGGTCCTTTATCTGCAAGGTGATCTGGCTAAGAATTATGTTAAAATGTACTTTGAGTTAAAGCTTGTTTCAAAGTGGTTAGCTCCTCTGGACCGCACAACGCTGGTTGAGAATTCAAAGTCAGGAGGAATGAAATTATTATGCTGATCCTGAGCTGCTTTTCCCAGAGCTGAAACAATGGGCAATTTGGTGGCTTGTCCCCTTGAGAAATAAACACTTTGCACCCTGAGTGTTGGAAGACTCTTGATCTCTTCCTGACTGAACAGTCAGAGATAAAGCTGAACACATGCACCAAGGAAGGCAGTTTGCTATTTGGAAACAGAACTCCATGGGCAGTCAAGCAAGAGCAAGCTGTTCAGCGACAGTTCCGTCCCAGTATTGGATGACAGCAAGTTGTCTAAGGTGATCCACTAGAATGGCAGTTCTCACTTTTGTACCAACAAAAGTATTGCAAGAGGATTTGAGTACAGGAGTAGTGAAGTCTTGCTTCAATTATATAGAACCTTAGTTAGACTGCACCTGGGGTACTGTGTACACTTTTGGTCCCCTTGCCATAGCAGACCCGAATGCTTAACAGTCTCGCTGCCTGCTAAGGAAAGTGGTCCTCCTCAAAACTGAAATCATTGGAGCTCTTGAGAATTTAGGTGGGAAATTTCAAGAATCACACATTTGGAACTCTTGGAATATTGCACTGGGTTGTTAACAACAGTCATGAGAACAGGCTCCATTGCCCCTTGTAAACCAACAGAAAAAAAAACACATACTTAGATGCCTTTTCATCGGAGTCCGATATAACGATGCAGACATGATTACATGGAGATATTTTCCTCTATAATTTCTTGGCAAAGAAAAAGAAACCTAGAAAAAGTCAGAGAATAAATTTCAATTGAAATCAGGTTCATTTTAACCCCCTTTTCCACCAATTGTGAAAATTTAGAAAACAAGACAGCACAGGAGATAATTGAACCACAAATGGATATCCATAAATACTCAAAACCATGTGCTTAGAGAAATATTGACAAGCAAGGAGTTATAAATATCTGAAAAGGGGAGAGGATTCCAGAGATTAGAACCAAGATAGCTGAAGGCAAGGCCACCAACAGGCAAAGAAAGAACAGAGCAAAGAAGGAATTCCAGAATGTGGGGCCCAAGTGGCTGAAAGCACAATCGTCAATGATGTGCATAGGGGTGTTCACAAACAAGATACCAAAGAAAGAAAAATGATGACTCGTGGTGTGGAGGTTATCAGACTGGAGAAGGTTACAGAGATAAGGAGGGATGAAGCCACAAAGGGATTTAAACATGAGGGTGAGAATTTTAAACTTTATGGTTCAGGGAATGATTGAGATAGGCCAGCAAGGTCAAGAATGATGGGTGAGCTAGTCTTGCTAGAACATAGTCAACAATGAGCTGAAGTCAACTGAAAGTAGAGGATTCAAGCTTCAATATAGCCAAGTCCGGAGGCAATAAAGACATGAAAGACAAAGTTTAACTCTTTAATATAGAAGGGACAGGAGAAACCCAATCACCCTGAAATTCACTTAAATACACCCCTTATCTTTTGCTCATTACTGCACATAGATGCTACAAAATCAAAACAGGCCATTTGGCACAACGAAGTTGTGTTTACTCTCAATGCAAGCAATAATTCTAATCACATTTACCCACCCGGTTCCCAAATTACTTCAATCCCCTTTCCTTCACCTAGATATCCAATCCAATCTTTAATGTTGACATAGTTTCTGCCTCAGCCATGACCCTTGCAAGTGAATTTCACATCTCACAACTCGCTGTTCAAAGACATTTTCTTGCTCTGTTCTAAAAGTCTTAAATATTTATGGCCCCCATGAACTTAACCTTTCAATTACTGAAAAACAGTCTACCCTGTCCCATCCTCCAAAAATTATAAACACCTCTATTAGGTGTCCTATAATCTGCGTTGATGTAACATAAAGTGACGCAATTTTTCCAAGTCTTTCTTTGTATTTCCTTATGCCAGATCACATTCCAGTGAAATAAACACAAAATGCTGGAAATACTTAAGTCAGGGAGCACTTGTGAAGAAAGAAACAAAATTAGTGTTTCAGGTTGATGACCTTCCATCTATGCTGGAAAAGGTTTAGAGGTGTAACTGGGACAGGAAAAGGGGTGAGAACAAAAGGTAAGGTCTATGATCGGGTGGTTTAAAGATTAAATGATAAAAGCGATGATGATGCAAGGAAAAAGCAGATGGTAATAGGACATGCGATGTGGTTACAGTTTTAATTTTAATTCCTCCACAATTGGTGGAGGTGGTGCCTTCAGCTGCTTAGGCCCTAAACTTTGGAATTCCCTCCTTAAATCTTTCCACTGCTCTTTCCTCCTTTAAAGATGCTCCTTTAAATCTCTTCTCTTAAAGTCTCTTGGACCAAGCTTTTGGTTACGTGACCCAATATCACCTTACGCAGCTTGATGTCAAATTTTGTTTTATAATGCTCCTGTGAAGCACCTTAGTATATTTAATTACATTAAAGGTGTTTGTTGTTATGGTAGCATAGTGATTAGGTTACTGGATTAATGATCTGGAGACACGAGTTCAAATCCCACTGTGAAACCTGGGGAAATTTAAATTCAGTTAATTAAATAGATGTGCAATGAACAACTTATACCAGTAATGGTGACTGTGAAACCATCAGATTGTCACAAAAACACATCTGATTCACTAATGCTCTTTAGGGAAGGAAGACTGCCATTCTTTTTTGGTCTGGCCCTTAGGTGACTCAGCTATGTGGTCAACTCTTAATTGCCCCCTGAAATAGCCTAGCAAGCCACTCAGTTGCATCAAGCTTCTACAAAGAACTATAAATTGGATAGCCCACTTGACAATGGATTGATGTCATAAATTATCATCTCGAGTGCACCGCCTGAAAGGGTAGTGGAAGCAGACTTAATAACTTTCAAAAGGGAATTGAACGAATACTGGAAAAGGGAAGATTTGCAAGGGTATGGGGAAAAAAGCAGAGGAATGAGACTATTTCAAAGAGCCAGCACAGGCACGATAGAGCAAAAGGACTCCTTCAGCACATGTTGTAATGGTGTGAGTATGAACTTTTTTTTTCTTCTGCCTTCCTATATGCCTGCTCAGGGGATTTGCCTGTTAGCAAACATCCATCATTCACATCAGGCTATTTCCAACTCATTTGGGAGCATGGTGGTGTTGTGGTATCGTCACCGGAATAGCCTGGCTAATGCTCTGGGGTCATGGGTTCAAAACATATCAAAGGTTCAAAGCTGGTGGAATTTACATTGTTAATAAAATCTGGAATATAAAGCTAGTCTCAGTAATGGTGACCATGGAACTATCAGTTGTTGTAAAAACCCATCTGGTTCACTAATGTCCTTTAGGGAAGGAAATCTGCTGCCCTTACCTGGTCTAGCCCACATGTAACTCCAGCTCACAGCAATGTGGTTGAATTTTAACTGCTCTCTGAAATGGTCTAACAAGGGCAGTTAGGGACAGGCAACAAATGCTGGCCTTGTCAGCGATGTCCACATCCCAGGAAAGAATGAAGAAACAAAAATACCCCCAAAACCTACACAGTCTCAATAAAATCACCGCACAGGAAGGCGCGGTGCCCTTCAGGAAGAACTGAGATGTGTGACAGGAGCCGCCCAGGCGGCGATTCGCTCCTGACTGTGTCCGAGAGAGAAACAGTGAGAGTCTCAGCGACACTGTCCCTCTCCCGGGAAACACTGTAACCCCGGCCCGGGGAAACACTGTAACCCCGGCCCCGGGAAACACTGTGACCCTCTCCCCGGCCCCGGGAAACACTGTGACCCTCTCCCCGGCCCCGGGAAACACTGTAACCCCGGCCCCGGGGAAACACTGTGACCCTCTCCCCGGCCCCGGGGAAACACTGTGACCCTCTCCCCGGCCCCGGGAAAACACTGTGACCCTCTCCCCGGCCCCGGGAAAACACTGTGACCCTCTCCCCGGCCCCGGGAAAACACTGTGACCCTCTCCCCGGCCCCGGGAAAACACTGTGACCCTCTCCCCGGCCCCGGGAAACACTGTGTCGACGCTGTAATCACCTGAAATCCGCTCCTTCAGCAACTCCGGTTCAAATTCCCCGCTTCCGGGGCCAGGCGCCTCCTGATTGGCTCCTTGAAATGTACCCACAATTCACCGCGTCGCCAAGAGCAAGTTACGTCCCATCCTGAGCTCAAAGCCTGGGGCCGGAGGAGGGGTCAGTGGCCGGGTGGAAGGAAGGGGAGGGGGAGAAGAGAGGAATGGAGGGGGGATATAGGGGGAGGGGGATATCGGGGGGAAGGGGATATGGGGGGAAGGGTATATGGGGGGAGGGGAGAGGGGGATATGGGAGGGGAGGGGGGGGATATGGGAGGGGAGGGGGGGGATATGGGAGGGGGGGGTGAGGGGAGGGGGGGATATGGGGGGGTGAGGGGAGGGGGGTGAGGGGAGGGGGGGATATGGGAGGGGGATATGGGGAGGGGGGATATGGGGAGGGGGGATATGGGGGGTGAGGGGAGGGGGGGATATGGGGGGTGAGGGGAGGGGGGGATATGGGGGGTGAGGGGAGGGGGGGATATGGGGGGTGAGGGGAGGGGGGATATGGGGGGGAGGGGGGGATATGAGGGGAGGGGGATATGGTGTTGAGGGGAGGGGGGATATGGGGGTGAGGGGAGGGGGGATATGAGGGGAGGAGGGATATGGGAGGGGGGATATGGGGGGAGGGGAGGGGGGTTATGGGGGGAGGGGAGGGGGGATATGGGGAGGGGAGGGGGATATCGGGGGAGTGGAGGGGGATATCGGGGGGACGGGAGGGGGGATATCGGGGGAGGGGAGGGGGGGAGTGGAGGGGGATATCGGGGGGACGGGAGGGGGGATATCGGGGGAGGGGAGGGTGGGAGTGGAGGGGGATATCGGGGGGGATGGGAGGGGGGATATCGGGGGAGGGGAGGGTGGGAGTGGAGGGGGATATCGGGGGGGACAGGAGGGGGGATATGGGGGGAGGGGATAGGAGGGGAGGGTGGGGGATATGGGGGAGGGGAGGGTGGGGGGATATGGGGGAGGGGAGGGTGGGGGGATATGGGGGAGGGCAGGGAGGGAAGAAGGGGGAATGGGGGGAGGTGAGGGCGGAGGGAAGGGGGAATGGGGGGAGGTGAGGGCGGAGGGGAGGGGGATGTGAGGGGAGGGGAATATCGGGGGGATATGAGGAGGGGTGGGGGGGAGGAGGGATATGGGGGGAGGGGGGATGGGGGAGGGCAGGGGGGATGGGGGAGGGCATGGGGGGATGGGGAGGGGAGGGTGATAATGGGGGGACAGGAGGGGAGGGGGATATTGGGGGACGGGAGGGGGGATATGGGATGGAGGGGAGGGTAGGGGGATATGGGGGAGGGCAGGGGGAAAGGAGGGGAATGGGAAGGGGGACATGGGGGGGAGGGTAGGGGGATATGGGGGAGGGCAGGGGGGAAAGGAGGGGAACGGGAGGGGGGACATGGTGGGGGAGGGGGACATGGGGGGGAGGGGAGGGTGGGGGGATATTGGGGGGAGGGGAGGGATGGGGGTGGAGGGGAGAGGGGGGATGGGGTGGGGGGGAGGGGGAGATGGGCGGGTGGGGAATTGGGGGAGTTGGGTGGGGATGCGGGAAGAAGGGGGGATGGGGGGAGGGAGGCGGGCGCGAGGGATGGAGGCGGGCGGGCGGAGGGGGATGGGGGGGAGAGAAGGGGGGATGGAGGGGGAGAGAAGGGGGATGGAGGGAGGTGGGGAGGGAGGGCGAGGGATGGGGGGAGGGAAGGGAGGTGCGGAGAAAGGGGGGAAGGAAGAGTGGGAGAAGGGAGCAGGGGGAGGGCGGTTTCTATGAGATTACCCTTCATTCTTCTGAACTCCAGCAAATATAATCCTAACCGACTCAATCTCTCCTCATATGGCCATCCATCCCAGGTCCCTCCATCGCAGGAATCAGTCGGGTAAACTTTTGCTGCCCTCCCTCTATAGCAAGAACGTCCTTCCTCAGATAAGGAGACCAAAACTGCACAGGAGACCAAAACAGGTGTGGCAAGGCCCTGTATAATTGCAGCAAGACATCCCTGCTCCTGTACTCGAATCCTCTTGCTATGAAGGCCAACATACCATTTGCCTTCTTTACCGCCTGCTGCAATTGCATGCTTACCTTTAGCGACTGGTGTATGAGGACACCCAAGTCTCGTTGCACATTCCCCTCTCTCAATTTATAGCCATTCAGATAATAATCTGCCTTCCTGTTTTTGCTACCAAAGTGGATAACCTCACATTTATCTATGGCCATGCATTTGCCCACTCACTCAGCTTGTCCAAATCACCCTGAAGCATCTCTGCATCCTCCTCACATCTCACCCTCCCACACAACTTTGTGTCTTTAGTTCCCTCATCTAAATCATTAATATATATTGTGAATAGTTGGGATGTAGATTATCAGGCCCTGGGGATTTATCAGCCTTCAATCCCATCAATTTCTCCTACACCATTTCCCTACTAATACTGTGTTCCCCAACATATCTGGTATGTTATTTGTGTCCTCCTTTGTGAAGACAGAACCAAAGTATGTATTTGGTTGGTCAGGCATTACTTTGTTCCCCATTATAAATTCCCCTGTTTCTGACTGTAAGGCACCTACATTTGTCTTCACCAATCTTTTTCTCTTCACATACCTATAGAAACTTTTACAGTCAGTTTATATGTTCCCTGCAAGCGTACACTCGTACTCTATTTTCCCCTTCTTAATCAATCTCTTGGTCCTCCTTTGCTGAAATCTAAAGTGCTCCCAATCCTCAGGTCTGTTGTTTTTTCTGGTCAATTTGTATGCCTCTTCCTTGGATCTAATACTATTGCTAATTTCCCTCGTAAGCCATGGTTTGGCCACCTTTTCTATTTTACTTTTGCACCAGACAGGAATAAACAATTGTTGCAGTTCACCCATGTGATCTTTGAACGTTTGCCATTGCCTATCCACCATCATCCCTTTAAGTAACGTTTCCCAATCCATCATAGCCAACTCGCGCCTCGTACCATCGTAGTTTCCTTTATTAAGATTCAGGACCCTAGTCTCAGAATTAACTACCTCACTCTCCATCTTGATGAAGAATTCTATCATATTATGGTTGCTCATCCCCAAGGGGCCTCGCACAACTAGATTGCCAATTATTCCTTTCTCATTACACAATACCCAATCTAGGATGACCTGTTCTCTCGTTGGTTCTTCAACATATTGGTCCAGAAAACCATCCCGTATACACTCCAGGAATTCCTCTTCTACGGTATTGTTACTAATTTGATTTGCCCAATCTATTTGCAGTTTAAAGTCACCCATAATTACAGGTGTTCCTTTATTGCATGCGTCTCTAATTTCCTGTTTAATTCCATTCCCAACATCACCACTACAGTTTGGGGGTCTATATACAACCCCCACTAACATTTTTTGCCGCTTAGTGATTCTCAGCTGTACCCATACAGATTCCACATCGTCGAAGCTAATATCTTTCCTCCCTATTGCGTTAATTTCCTCTTTAACCAGCAATGCAACTCCACTGCCTTTTCCTTTTTGTCTGTCCTTCCTAAATACTGAATACCCCTGGATGTTCAGTTCCCATCCCTGGTCACCCTGCAGCCATGTTTTCGTAATCCCGACTATATCATTCCTGTTTACATCTATTTGCATGGTTAATTCATCCACTTTATTGTGAATGCTCCTCTCATTAAGGCACAAAGCATTAAGGCTTGTCTTTTTAACATTACTTGCCCGTTCCCACTATTTTTCACTGAGGCCCTGTTTGATTATTGGCCTTGATTTCTCTGCCTATCACTTTTCTTATTCCCCTTTCTGTCTTTTGTTCTTGTCCTTGATTCCCCCTCCTCTGACTCCTTGCATAGGTTCCCATCCCGCATAGGTTCCCATCCCCCTGCCATTTTAGTCTAAACCCACCCCAACCACTCTAGCAAATATTCCCCCTAGGACATCAGTCCCAGTCCTGCCCAGGTGTAACCCGTCCAGTTTGTACTGGTCCCACCTCCCCAAGAACCGGTCCCAATGTCTCAGGAATCTGAAACCCTCCCCTTCACCCCATCTCTTCAGCCGCGTATTCATCCGATACATCTTGTGATTTCTATTCTGACTAGCACGTGGCACTGGTAGTAATCCTGAGATCACTACCTTTGAGGTCCCACTTTTCAACTTACTTCCTAACTCCCTATATTCTGCTGTTAGGACCTCATCCCTCTTTTTAACCTATGTCATTTGTACCAATGTGTACCACAACCACTGGCTGTTCACCCTCCCACTTCCGAATGTCCTGTAGCAACTCTGAGACATCCTGTCCCTAGCACCAGGGAGGCAACATACCATCCTGGAGTCTCGTTTGCGGCCAAAGAAATGCCTATCTATTCCCATTACAATTGAATCCCCTATATAACTATTGCATTCCCACACTTATTACTCCTCCCCTGTGCAGCAGAGCCAACCATGATGCAATGAATTTGGCTGTTGCTGCTTTCCCCTGGGAGGCCTTTCCCCTCAACAGTATCCAAAGTGGTACATCTGTTTTGCAGAGATAACCACAGGAGATTCCTGCACTGCCTGCCTAGTCCTCTTGCTTTGCTTGGTGGTCACCCATTCCCTTCCTGCCTGTGGACTCTTAGCCTCTGCTTCCCCCCCACCCTACGCTCCCCCTCCACCAATGCTTCCCCCCACCCTGCTCTTCCCCCCCCCCACCCGCTCTTCCCCCCCCCCACCTGCACTTCCCCCCCCCACCTGCACTCCCCCCCCCCCCCACCTGCACTTCCCCCCCCCACCTGCACTTCCCCCCCCCACCTGCTCTTCCCCCCCCACCTGCTCTTCCCCCCCCACCTGCTCTTCCCCCCCCACCTGCTCTTCCCCCCTACCTGCGCTCCCCTCCACCTGTGCTCCTCCCCCACCTGCTCTTCACCCCCCCCCACCTGCTCTCCCCCACCCCCACCTGCTCTTCCCCCCCCCACCTGCTCTTTCCCCCCCTCACCTGCTCTTCCTCCCCCCCACCTGCTCTTCCCCCCCCCACCTGCTCTTCCCCCCCCCACCTGCTCTTCCCCCCCCCACCTGCTCTTCCCCCCCCCACCTGCTCTTCCCCCCCCCACCTGCTCTTCCCCCCCCCACCTGCTCTTCCCCCCCCCACCTGCTCTTCCCCCCCCCACCTGCTCTTCCCCCCCCACCTGCTCTTCCCCCCCCCACCTGCTCTTCCCCCCCCCACCTGCTCTTCCCCCCCCCACCTGCTCTTCCCCCCCCCACCTGCTCTTCCCCCCCCCACCTGCTCTTCCCCCCCACCTGTTCTTCCCCCCCCACCTGCTCTTCCCCCCCCCACCTGCTCTTCTCCCCCCCCCCCACCTGCTCTTCTCCCCCCCCCACCTGCTCTTCTCCCCCCCCCCCACCTGCTCTTCTCCCCCCCCACCTGCTCTTCTCCCCCCCCCACCTGCTCTTCTCCCCCCCCCACCTGCTCTTCTCCCCCCCCCCACCTGCTCTTCTCCCCCCCCCCCACTTGCTCTTCTCCCCCCCCCACCTGCTCTTCCCTCCCCCCCACCTGCGCTCCTCCCCCACCTGCTCTTCCCCCCCCCACCTGCTCTTCCCCCCCCACCTGCGCTTCCCCCCCCACCTGCGCTTCCCCCTCACCTGTGCTCCCCCCCCCACCTGCACTCCCCCCCTCACCTGCGCTTCCCCCTCACCTGCGCTTCCCCCCCACCTGCACTCCCCCCCCACCTGCGCTTCCCCCCCACCTGCGCTTCCCCCTCACCTGTGCTTCCCCCCCACCTGCACTCCCCCATTTCGCTCACCCCCTTTCGCACCCCCACCCCTTCGCACCCCCCTTTCACACCCACCTGCCCCTTCCCCTCCCCCCCTTTCGCACCCCCCCTTTCTCAGCCCCCGTTTCGCTCCCCCTCTTTCGTACCCCCACTTTCGCACCCACCTGCCCCTTCCCCGTCCCTTCCCCCACCGCTCACTTCCCCTCCGCCTTCCCCTTCCAATTCCCCTCCCCACTGTCCTCTTCCCCTCCCCTCACTCTCTTCCCCCCTCCCCCTGGCTCCACATCCCCCCTCCCCCAGCCTCCCTCTCCCCCCACCTCCCTCTCCCCTCACCTAAACTGAATATTTCTTTCCTAAAAATGTGGTTCTTGCTCAATCTAGAAATGAATCAACAAAATCCGTAACTAAATTCATCTGCTGAGCTTGGCTGATGGCAATGGAGTACAGCTGTTTTGCTAAATGAAATGAGTCTCTTTGGACCATTCCAATGGACCCCTTCAAGAAGTAATTACTGAACAATTCCAAAAGGGAACGCAAAATGACTGCTTGAAAGACAAAGGCAGATATGTATGAATTTATCCAAAGTAATTCCCGACATAATTACCTACACTTTGATATTTACACAGGGTGATTTCAGATTAGGTGAAAGTGCTAGACGACATACACACTAGAGCTAGAGTGAAAATAGTGGCCTGTAATAAATACAATAAAGAATCTGCTCCATTATAAACAATAAACTATTATGTTTTGAAAGAACAAATTTCAATTATCGAATGCCTTTTAAAATTCAAAGTCCATAAAGAGTTTTAACAAACATTTCACTATGTTATTTTGTTGAATCCACTTCCTGTTGGTAGACCATAAGACTATAAGATGTAGAAGCAGAAGTAGGCCATTCAGCCCATCGAATCTGCTCCGCCATTCAACAAGGTCATGGCTGACCTGATAATCCTCAACTCCACTTTCCTGCCTTTTCCCCATAACCCTTTATTCCCTTACTGATTAAAAAATCTAATGACCCAGCCTCTAGAGCCCTCTGCAGTAAAGAATTTCACAGATTAATTACCCTCTGAGAGAAGAAATACCTCCTCATCTCTGCCTTAACTGAGTGAACCCTTACTCTGAGATTATGCCCTCTGGCCTTAGACTCTCCCACAAGGGGAAACAGCCTCTGAGCACCTACCCTGTCAAACCGCTTAAGAATCTCATATGTTTCAATAAGTTTGCCTTTCATTCTTCTAAACTCCAATGAGTACAGGTCCAACCTACTCAACCTCTCCTCATAAGAATATCCCTGTATATCCGGGATCAACCTAGTGAACCTCCTCTGGACTGCCTCCAATGCCAGTATATCTTTCCTTAGATAAGGGGATCAAAACTGTTCACAATATTCTAGGTGTGGTCTAACTAGTGCCTTGCATAGTTTTAACAAGACTTCCCTATTTTTATACTCCATTCCCTTTGAAATAAAGGCCAACATTCCATTTGCCTTCCCTATTACCTGCTGAACTTGTATGTTAGCTTTTTGTGATTCATGCACGAGGACCCGCAAATCCCTCTGTGCTGCAGCTTTCTGCAGTCTTTCTCCATTTAAATAATCTTCAGCTCTTCCAACCAAAGTGCACAACCTCACATTTTCCCACATTATATTCCAGCTGCCAAGTTTTTGCCCACTCACTTAACCTGTCTACATGCCTCTCCAGACTCTTTGTGTCATCCTCATCATTTGCCTTCCCATTTATTTTTGTGTCATCCGCATACTTGGTGATAGTACATTCACTTCCCTCATCCAAGTCATTTAATATATATTGTAAATAATTGTGGCCCCCCAGCACTGATTCGTGTGGCACTCTACTAGTAATAGATTGCCAGCCTGAAAATGCACCCCCTTATCCCAAATCTCTGAATTGTATTAGTTATCCAATCCTCTATCCATGCTAATATACTACCCCCAACACTATGGGCTCTTATCTTATTAAATAGCCCTAGTGCCGTGCCATATCAGACGCCTTTTGGAAATCCAAATATATTACATCTACTGGTTCCCCTTTATCTATCCTGCTTGTTACCTCCTCAAAGAATTCTAATAAATTTGTTAGGCATGATTTCCCCTTCATGGAGCTATGCTGACTCTGTTTGATTATATTGTATATTTCTAAGGCTCTGCTATTACATCCTTTATAATAGACTGCAACATTTTCCCAATGACGGATGTTAAGCTAACTGTCTATAGTTACCTGTTATTTGTCTCCCTCCCTTTTTGAATAAGGGTGTTTTTTGGTAGTTTTCTAATCCCCTGGGACTTTTCCAGAATCTGAGGATCCTTGGAAAATTGCTACCAGTGCACCCACTATCTCTGTAGCTACTTCTTTCAAAATCCTAGGATGCAACCCATCAGGTCCCGGGAACTTATTGGCCTTTAGCCCAATTAGTTTCCCTAGTACTTTTTCTCTAGTGACAGATATTGTATTTATTTCCTCCCTGCCCCTTTTGCCCCTTGATTATTTAGTATTTTTGGAATGCTATTAATATCTTCTACCGTGAAGACTGATACAAAGTATTTATTCAACTCCTCTGCTATTTCCTGGTTCCCCATTATTATTTCCCCAGCCTCATTCTCTAAGGGGCCTATGTTCATTTTGGCCTCTCTCTGCCTTTTAATATATTTAAAGAAGCTCTTGCTGTCCGTTTTTATATTACTTGCTAGTTTACCCTCAAACTTTATTTTCTCACTTTTTTTTGGTCATCTTTTGTTGGTTTTTAAAACTTTCCCAATCCTCTGTCTTACCACTAATCCTTGCCACATTGTATGTTTTTTCTTCCAATTTGATACTATCCTTAACTTCCTTTGTTAACCAATGTTGGTTTACCCCCTTCCTAGAATGCTTCTTCCGCACTGGGATATATCTTTGTTGAGAGTCATGAACTATTTTCCTAAATGTCTGCCATTGTTCATCGACCATCTTTTCTGCTAAACTCCTTTTCCAGCCCACTCCAGCCAACTCTGCCCTCATTCCTTTGTAATTACCCTTATTGAAGTTTAGCACAATTGGTTCCGACCCAAGTTTCTCACTCTCAAACTGAATGCTAAATTCTACTATGTTATGATCACTGTTTCCTAAGGGATCTTTTACTCTGAGATCATTTAGTAAGCCTTCCTCATTACTCATTACCAGATCCAAAATAGCCTGATCCCTGGTTGGATCCACAACATATTGTTCTAGGAAACTGTCCCGATTACACACTATGAATTCTTGCTTGTATCTACCTCTGCCAATTTGATTTTCTCAATCTACATGAATATTAAAGTCACCCATGATTAATGTACTGTCCTTTTTACATTCCCTCATTATCTCCTGATTTATCCTCTGTCCTACAGTATTGCTACTGCCTATAGATTACTCCCACCAGTGTCTTCTTCCCCTTGTTATTTCTTATCTCCACCCATATGGATTCTACATCTTCCGATCCAAGATCATTTCTTGCTATCATACTTATTCCACTTTGTACTAACAAAGCTGCCCCACCACCCTTTTCTTCCTGCCTGCCCCTTCAAAAAGTCACAAACCCCTGACTATTTAGTTCCCAGCTTTGATCTCCTTGTAACTACGTCTCCGTAATGGCTATCAGATCGTACCCATTAACCTCTATTTGTGCCATAAATTCATTTATTTTGTCCAAATAATATGTGCATTTAAGTAAAGAGCCATTAATTTTGCCTTTTTACCATTCCCCCCACCCCCCCCCCCCCCCTCCCCCTTTGGCTCTATTGCTTGCTGTTTTTTTATGTTTATACACTCTGTCCCTTCCTGTCACACTCTGGGTATTATTACCTAAATAGCTGCCCTGCAATGCTACCATATCCTTTTGCTTTGTAAGCCTATGTATACCCTCTCCAGAACAGCCCCCAGCCCCCGCTACTATTTAGTTTAAAGCTCTCTCTTTGCTTAAACCATAATTGATTATCAAGAGTTGGTGACTGTGTTTTGTGGACACAAGGGATATCAAATTTAGTTCAGAGTTTCAGTTTGTTTCGTTCAGTGTTATTAAAGAAATTAGAGAAAATAAATTCGAGGACTTTGGGGAGCTCAACTTTCTGCTCCTTGTTGACCAGCTGATTAGCTTTTCATACTTTTGATGTTTGGATGTGTCTGAACATGTCACTCGCTTTACAAGATGGAAGATGAGTCAAGAGATTAAACGGTCTGATCATATGTACGTGCTCAGCTGACGGCATCATTGACCCAGTGTTACTTCTACATAAGCTTCTGCTGCAGTAAACCCTGCACTATTAAAATTCATGTTGTTTTAAAAAATTCTTTCCTTGGATGTGGACATCACTGGCTTGGACAGCATATGTTGCCCTAATTGCCCTTGAGAAGGTGATGGTGAGCTGCCTTTCTTGAACCTCTGCAGTCCAAGTGGTGTAGATACAGCCACAGTACTGTTAGGAAGGAAGTTCCAAGTTTTTGACCCAGTGACAGTGAAGGAATAGCAATATAGTTCCGAGTCAGGATGGTGCTTTACTTGGAGGGGAACTTGCAAGTGGTAGTGTTTCCATGTGCCTGTTGCCCTTCTCCTCCTAGGTGGCAGAGTTCATGGGCTTAGAAGTTGCTGTCGAAGGAGCTTTGGAAAGTTTCTGCAGAGGATCTTGTAGATGTTACACACTGCTGCCACTGGGCAGCAATGATGAAGAGAGTGAATATAAAACGTGGATGCGATACCAGTCAAGCGAGTTGCTTTGTCCTGGATAGTGTCCAGCTTCTTGAGTGTTGTTGGAGCTGCAATTTCCAGGCAAGTGGAGAGTATTCATCACATTCATAGTTTGTGGCTTGTAGATGATGGACAAGCTTTGGGGAGTCAGGAGGTGAGTTACTGTCTGCAGATTTCCCAGCCTCTGACCTGCTCTTGTAGCCACAGTATTTATATGGCTAGTCCAGTTCAGTTTCTGGTCAATGGTAACCAATAGCATGTTGATAGTGGGGGATTCAGCGATGGTAATGCCATTGAAAGTCATGGGGAGATGGTTGGATTCTCTCTTGTGGAAGATGGTCATTGCCTGGCACTTGTGTGGCACGAATGTTACTTGCCACTTACCAGCCCATGCCTGAATGTTGTCCAGGTCTTGTTGCATATGAATATGGACTGCTTCAATATCTGAGGGGTTGCAAATGGTGCTGAATGTTGTGCAATCATCTGCCAACATCCCCACTTCTGACCTTATGATGGTGGGAAAATCATTGATGAAGCAACTGAAGATGGTTGGGCCTAGGACACTACCCTGAGGAATTCCTGCAGCAATGCCCTGGGACTGAGATGATTGACCTCCAAAAACCACAACCATCTTCCTTTGCGCTAGGCATGACTCCAACCAGTGGAGATCTTTCCCCCTGATTCCCATTAACTCCAGTTTTGCTAGGGCTCCTTGATGCCACACTCAGTCAAATGCTGCCTTGATGTCAAGGGCAGTCACTCTCACCTCGCTTCTGAAGTTCAGCTGTTTTGACCATGTTTGGACCAAGGTTGTAATGAGGTTAGGAGCTGAGTGCACACGGAGGATCCCAAACTGAACATCAGTGAACAGGTTTTTGCTGAGCAAGTGCCACTTGATAGCACTGTTGATGACACTTTCTATCACTTTGCTGATGATCGAGAGTTGACTGCTGGGCTGGTGATTGGCTGGGTTGGATTTGTCCTGCTTTTTTCGGACAGGACACACCTGGGCAATTTTCCACATTGCTGGCTAGATGCCAGTGTTGTAGCTGTACTGGAACAGCTTGGCTAGGGGCATGGCTCATTCTGGAGCACAAGTCTTCAGTACTATTGCTGTCATATTGTCAGGGCCCATAGCCTTTGCAGTATCCAGTGCCTTCAGCCGTTTCTTGATATCATGTGGAGTGAATCGAATTGGCTGAAGACTGGCATCTCTAATGCTGGGGATCTCAGGAGGAGGCCGAGATGGTTCTTCCACTTGGCACTTCTAGCTAAAGATGGCTGCAAATGCTTCAGCCTTGTCTTTTGAACTGGTGTCCTGGGCTCCCCCATCATTGAAGATGGGGATATTTGTGGAGCCTCCTCCTCCAGTGAGTTGTTTAATTGTCCACCACCATTCACGACTGGATGTGGCAGGCCTGCAGAGCTTAGATCTGATCCATTGGTTGAGGGATCGCTTAGTTCTGTCTATCACATGCAGCTCCTGTTGTTTGCTGTGCAGGTAGTCTTGTGTTGTAGCTTCACCAAGTTGACACCGCAAGGTTGGGCCTAGAACAGCAGCACTCTTCGTTAATGAAACTCAAGTTTGATGTACCTTTCTGTAAATGGTTCATTCAAACAGTGTTTAATGTGATGATACTCTTTTTTTCATCTATTTTAGTAATTTAAAAGAAAAGGTTTTACTGTTGGTCCTTCTTTACTTTTAAATAATGTCTCGAGATTAAACGCAGTTTGGAAGTAACTTGACTTACACAACTTCTCACCTCTTGGAATGAATACAGAATAACAGCATTTTTGTAAACAATTAGAATTCTTTATCCTCAAAATGCTGTAAATACGCAAGGCAGCCGACATTTTCCGTTAAATAGCATGTTGAATAAAGAACATGAACAGTCATTTTGACAATAGCATTTACAGGATCTTTTGTTTATAAGTTTAAAATGAACGGTATAATTGCTTGCGTAGGAAAGAATTAAAAGATAGTGGCAGCAAATTAGTCCTGTTTGTGCAAATAGAGATTAAAGTACTTACTGTATTCAAAGCTATTTCATACTACACTCAAAAGTTATGTTTGTTTATCGTTAAGACTTAAAGAGATATCAGATTGATAAATGATAGAATTGTAGATATTATTCAAAGGAACAGAAGTAGGTCATTCAGCCCGTTCAACGATTCGATTAGAAAATAACCATTTGTATCTTAACTCAATTTACCCACCTTGATTCTATACCCCTTAGTATCGTGGCCGAAGAAAAGTCTATCCAGCTCAGTTTTGGAATTTCAAATAGCCCAGCCTCAACAGCATTTTGGGTGAGTGAGTTCCAGATTTCCCCAATCCTTTGTGTGAAGATGATTCATATGATAAATATATATTTTTGACTTTCAGAATATATTTAATGGGCAGAATTTTCAGTTTGATGTGCAGGAGGCGTAAAATGACGCGCGGTGATGTTGGGCGAGTATCCCGACGTCACCGCGCGCCTTCGCAATATTTCGCTAGGCGCGCGCGCGATGAAGTCCGACACACGCCCGCCACTAATTAACGGGCCAGGTAAGGCCCTTTAGCCTTCAATTGACACCGATTTTTAGGCACCCGTGCGATCTTCGGGTCGGCGCACGGGCACAACGAGCAGGCGGGTAAGAGTCTTTTCTGTGAACCTCATCCACGGGCGGGATAAGAGGGCTCAGTGGGGTCATCAATCTGCTTTGTGGAGTATTTATTGGAGAAAGTATTTTAAACTTGCCTGTGTGATCTGCAGTAGTTCAGAACGCATCCCAGCAGCTTTCTGTGTACTTTTAACCTTCAGGTCAGCACTCTGCAGTTAGGAATCTTTAGCGGGCCTGTAGCTTTCCGGAGGCCTCCCCTTAGCCTGGGTATGGGATCTGACATGTCCACTGGAAGCAGCTCCTCTGAGGAGGAAGGGAGGGCTAGAAGGAGGAGGAGGCCAGGAGTGTACATTCAGCCTCTAGGGGAGCCACCTTTGGGAGTACAGGCTCAGGTACAAGGGGTGCAGGGCTAAGAGGGAGTCCAAGGTGGAAGAGGCCACAGAAGATGTCACTATCCTGCTGCCAGGGTATACAGGCGGCGAAGCAGCTACCTCAATATGTCTGAGGTGCAATGCCGAAGGAGGCTCCGACTGTCAAGGGAGACAGTGAACTATATCTGTCAGATGATTGGCCCTGAGATCTCCCCTAACTGTGTGGGAAGACACCCCATGCCAGTGGCTCTGAAGGTCATAGCTGCCCTTAACTTCTATGCCTCTGGCTCCCTCCAGGGCTCGGTGGGTGATCTTTGCGGTGTCTCCCAATCAGCTGTTCACACTTGTATCAAGCAGGTCAAGCGTTCAGGCATGCATTGACCTTCATCTACTCCCACTGGGACCAGGCAAGCGAGCCAGAGGCTTCACGGCCATTGCTGGCTTCCCCCGCGTCCAGGGTGCAATAGACTGTACACATGTGGCCATCAAGGTGCCAGCAGGTAAGCCGGGTGCCTTCGTCAACAGGAAGGGCTTCCACTCCATGAACGTGCAGATAGTGTGTGATCACAGGATGCTGATTCTACAAGTCTGTGCAAGGTACCCAGGCAGCTCCCACGACGCCTACATCTTCAAACACTCCCAGGTGCCGGGGCTCTTCAGTGCTCTGGCCCAGCTTGATGGATGGCTGCAGGGTGACAATGGCTATCCCCTCACAAGGTGGCTCATGACGCCTCTCCGCCATCCAAGAACAGAAGCTAAGCAGCGGTACAGTAGGAGCCACGGCACCACAAGGGCTGTGGTGGAGAGAGCCATCAGTCTTCTCAAGATGCGCTTCCGATGCCTGGACCGCTCAGGAGATGCACTCCAGTACCCCCCCGATCGTGTGTCGGTGATAGTGGTTGCATGCTGCGCTCTCCACAATCTGGAAAGGGGGTACACAGTGGACAATGAAGACATTGACGCAGTGTCTGCAGCTGCACACGATGAGTCCAGCACTGATTCTGAGGATGAGGAAGCACAGGGGAAATGCTGAGGGGGTAGAGGCTGACCCGGGACTACACCAAGAAGGCAGGGATACCCTGGAGGCTTTAATCCAACGAACCTTCAGCTAGCACAACACAAATGGATCAGCAGGAACAGCCTTGCCTGGCACATCCATACTCGGCACCTGAGTGCAAAATCTGCCAGGTCATCAGCAGGAACTAAGGGCCTTGTACATAAATTTAAATGTCCAAACAAACACCCATGACAGTTTTCTTAAACATATACATGCAGAACAAATGAGCCACCCTCAGCCATGGTCACACATCTGAATTTTAATTTTCAAATCAGAAGTTCTCCCAATTATTAAACAATACTGTTAGCAAGCAAAAAGAAATTCTAAGGACCTAATCTTGGGCCAACACAAAAGCACCAGTGAGAAACCCGTGGTGTACCTCACCCGATGAAGCGGTCACTGGGAGAGGGACGGAGCAGCTGGTGCCCTCATCCGGAGCGCTGTGAGAGAAGCCCGCAGATACGACAGGCAGCTACTGCGCCGATGTGAGGTCACCTCGGACCTCCTTGCTCACCGTAGATGAATGGGCAATGAGCTGGGATGCTTGATGCCCACACCATCTCCCACACTGGCAGTGAGCAGCTGAGCTCATTGCCGATGTGAGGGCTTACTAGTGGGAGCTCACCCCCCAGGAAGCCCTGGGGAGTCTCCTGAAGGAGGCTCTCTACAAGACTCACCACTCTTTCCATGGCGCTCGGACATGTGGCTCATTGCTTTGGCGAGCATCCATGTGGACTCCTCCACCACGGACACCAAGTGAAGCATAGCCTCATGTATGACACCCAGATGCTCCCGCACACCCGGCCGCATTTCCTGCAGCTGCTGCGTTGCGGATGACTCCAGAGGCACATCATCAGGCACCGA
Organism: Cetorhinus maximus; assembly: GCF_964194155.1. NCBI lineage: Eukaryota > Metazoa > Chordata > Chondrichthyes > Lamniformes > Cetorhinidae > Cetorhinus > Cetorhinus maximus. The sequence goes on along the minus strand of NC_135890.1, from coordinate 50,054,373 downwards.
CTGAGCATATGACTGGTCCCCTGCGGTCCTCCAGCTGCTGGCGCTATTGGCACTCCCTGTCTCTGCCAGCTCCTCCAGCGAATTTGAAGTGCCCTCTCCACTGTGCCCCAGGACACTAGCCGATGTTCCAATGCTCACCGAGGTGCTAGTATCTGCGCTGGTGCCTGCCTTGCAGAAATGGTATGAGGCTGGTGAGACTTGAGGGCCCTCAGGTGTGAGAGGGGGCATCTGCAGCTCCTCCTGCTGGCCCTGCTCTGATGATGCTGAAATGAACAACAAGGACACTGGATCAGTTAGCATGCACACACTGATAAACTTCATCCCTTTCCCCCTGGCTCATTATGCGCTCAATCTTCCAGGACCTATGGACACAAACATTGGTGGGGTGCTAAATAGTGAGGAGAATAGCCTTACAATACAGGAGGATATAGGCGGGCTGGTCAAATGGGCTGATGAATGCCAAATGGAATTTAATGTGGATAAGTGTGAGGTGATGCACTTGGGCAGGACCAGCAATGCACGGGAATACACAATAAATGGTAGGACCCTGGGAAGTAAGGAGGATCAGAGGGACCTTAGTGTGCATGTCGACTGGTCCCTTAAGGTAGCGGGACAGGTACATAAGGTGTTTAAGAAGGCATATTGGCATACTTGCCTTTATTAGCCGAGGCATAGAATATAGGAGCAGGGAGGTAATGTTCGAACTGTAGAAAATGCTGCCTAGGCCAAAGCTCCAGTACTGTGTGCAGTCCTGAAATGCGCTTTATGGGAGGGATGTGATTGGAGTGGAAAGAATGCAGAGGACATTTACCAGGATGTTGGCTGGCCTGGAGAGTTTCAGTTACGAGGAGAGATTGCATAGACTGGGGTTATTTCCCCTGGAGCAGAGGAGATTGAGGGGGGACATGATTGAGGCGTATAAACTTATGAGGGGCATAGATAGGGTAGACAGAAAGGAACTTTTCCCCTTGGCGGAGGGATCAATGACCAGGGGGCATTGATTTAAGGTAAGGGCAGGAGGTTTAGAGAGGATGTGATGAGCAACTTTTGCACACAGAGGGTGGTGGGAATCTGGAACACACAGCCTGATAAGGTGGTAGATGCAGAAACCCTCATAATATGTAATAAGTATTTGGATGTGCACTGGCGATGCCATGGCATACAAGGCTATAGGCCTAGTGCTGGGAAATGGGATTAGAATAGTTAAGTACATGTTTGACCCGCACATCCTCGATGGGCTGAAGGGCCTTTTTCTGTGCTGCACACCTCTAATTCTATCACTCTGTGACCGAGCAATGTTGCAACAATAACTAATTTAACAATCATCAGTGCTGTGGCTGCTGGGAGGACATTGTGGATCTCGCTGTTGGCCTCAAATACCTGGCTGTGCCACCCCAGCCTCACCAACAGCAGTTGACCTGGGTACGTGCCGCTTCTCCAGCTCAAGGGCCTCCTGCTCGAATCTGCTTAAGATGAGGTGGTGTGCCTGGCAGCCTCCAGTCCTCACACGCTCCGCGGCATTATGAGCATTCTTCTCCTGAGAAAGAGAGTACGCCATTCATTACGGCAAATCGAACATGGACTCTGCACATGCACGCCACACCCCAACCACAGTGGGCCATATCAGGCCTCCAGTGCCTACTCTCCCCGCTACTGCTGATCACTCACAAAGATAGTACGCCTGCTCTCAACCCCCCCAACGGCCTCTTGGACACATGTTGTGTACATCACTTTTGGAACCACACGGTATTTGCTCCCATAGCAAAGAGGCGCAACTATAAGGATGTGCAGCAGAGAGGGCAGCAGATGGCTCTTGGCCACGACACCTTGAGGCTCCCCTTCCACCATCTCATCACCGTGAATAGGACGTGTGTTGGAGTTCTGAGTATGCGCCTAGCTGCATCTCCTGCAGGTTGCACCCAGGCTAGTCATGTGCGACTAAGAGCAACACATGGTGCGGGGGAGAACTCATCTTGTCATGAACCACTCAGGCTGATCTAAGCATGGGCACTATCTGCTTGCCCACCCAGCATAGAAAAAAGGCCCTACATGATTCAATGCAGTCACGACAGTAAGACTTGTGGGGGTGGGGCCTCAAAGACTAAGGCTACCCGCCAGGTTAAATGCCCAATGCCAACATGGTACTCACCCTTCCTGAGCACAACAAATCATTGAAGCGCTTACGGCACTGGATCCAGGTGCGCTGCACCATGTCGTGGGAGCTCACCACCTCCGCCTCCTCCTCCCAGGCATGTTTGGTCATGTGGGGGCGGCTCCTCCTCCCATCCTGGGGGACCAACACCTTGAGGAGGGCAGTAAGGCAATCATCAGAAAAACGAGGGGCGCATTGCCCCCCACCCCCTTCTGCTGGCCTACCCTACAGCCTGCCCTGCTCCTGTGGCAGACCCTGCAGCCTGCCCTGCTCCTCTGCCCTTCCCTCCAGCCTGGCCTGCTCACCCGACCTCCTGTGGTGAGCCCTCGAATTGGTCATTGTCACCAGTCTACAGGAGGCTGCCAGGCCTTCCTTTAAACAGGCTGCAGGGTCGCCATTGGACCCAGCAGTCTGTGCACACCCGCCGCTGCCCGCACACTCCCGCTATCCACGGGAGTCGGCAAATATGCTGGGTGGGCCTTAATTGGCCAACCCGCATAAAATGGTGGCGCGGACCCGATCACGGGCAGCAATTGGGTCCGCGCCCACGCGCGCCCATACCCACTCTTCACACCGCCCCCCCCCCCCCCCCCAAAACGTAAAATTCTGCCCAATAGGTATTTATAGGCATATCTAACTATCCATGCAGATTTTGCCACTACCTTCCATTTTTTTTGCCACTACCTTCCATTTGTTTCCACAAGGCCCCTCCATCGCAACCATTCCCAAGTCCCACACTTATACTAACACCAATTTCCTCTCCTACTCTGCACTTCGACTTCCATTTTTCCCTTCTTTTCCAAGTTCATCATTTCCATAATTTTCACTGTTCCCTTGGTCCTTCCATTCTTGCTGACTCGAGCCTTCCTCCTGGCTCCTGTGCTAGTGGAGAGACTTAGTGTTTTGCTTTCCTCAAACATTGCAATTCTGTTTTGCAAACTGTATTCATCATCCTCTATCCCTCAGAACAATGATCTTTGACCCGTCTAGTCTCTCCAACTCCTGCCCCATCTAGAACCTTCCTTCCCTAATTGTCATTGATTATGTCATCACCTCCAAGCTCCGTGCCCATCAGTCCCATAACTCTTGGATCCCTCTAGTATAGTTTTACAGTGTTGAGATTGTCTTGGGTAATGTCCAATATAACACCCTCTGTGACAGCAATGGGTGATTCATTATTCCTCGTAAAGCTTCTCATAATATTTGACATTGATCATGCCATTTTCCTCCATCACCCCTTCTCCTGTCCAGTTTCATGTGACTGCCCTTGCATGACTTCACTCTGACCTATCTAAATTCACCCTGCCATCAGCTGCTTCAGTTGTACTCTAAAATTCTCCCTTCAAACACCTCTACCTCTCTCTTTCCACCTTCAAAAAAACTTCTTAAAAACCATCTTTTCAACTAGGTCCACAGTGATCCCCCTCAAAACCACCATTCATAGCTTGGGCTCTATTCCCTCCACTATTCCATTTCTCAATTTCCATAAACTAGCTGGGCAAAGATTTCCATTTAACCACAACCATTTTGTCAACTTTGATCTCTATATCTCAATGTTTAAAATTTAAAAAGAAATCCATGTGCAAAGCTATTCTTAATTCTGTTGTAATTTATTATGCAGGAATTTGATTTTATAAGTAGAACTCCCATTCAAGATTAAACTTTGAACCATAATTTAAATCCAGAAACATTTAAGATTAAATTTCTGTCTGCCTTCTCAATCAATAAGAGCCAATGCATTAGTTCTCTGACACCTGTCCAAATGAATTGATACATATGTTTATGAAGGATCTGTTTTCTGCCATACAAAGTCTTGAGTGAGTGTTGAGAATATGCTAGCATTCACACATCCACTACTTTGGTATCTTTCTGCCACTAGGCTAGAAATGGACATTTTGTGTGGAAGACACCTATTGGTGAAGTCATAATTTGTCACAATGAAGTCACAAATGGCATTAGAGGGACTTATAAGGTGCTATTTCTGCATAAATTGTCTGCTTCGAGACTGCACCCAACCAATAGTTTCAAAACGCAAAATGGTAATAAGGATGATTCAATGACAACATGGAGCCGCAGGTGACGTAATGACAACTTAGCAATATGGATGACTTAGGGTCTTACTAGACATGAATCAGGGTTCAGAGATAGGACATCAAATCCCTATTCTGCACCCCACACTCAGAGCCTTGTAATTGATGTTTTATATGTGTAGATTTGTGCCCTTATAACATTCAAGACGTAGCTCCCTGTTTAGAGAAAATTCCCAGAAGATCAATTTTTCTTCAGTAAATTGAAATTGATTTAATGGGGGCTTCTCTGGATTAGCATTTCTGCTCTTGGCTGCTGTAGGCCATTGTTGGATAGACTTTTAACAGGCCCTGGAGTTGCTGCTGCAACTTGTCAATATAGCTTACTTAGTATGAATATTGATACCCAGCTAAACCTGAAATTGGTTTTACTGCATTGGTAGCCCATTGCTTAACAGATGATTAATACTCACTGGTGACAATTTAAAATTATAAATGCAAGTTACTCAAGCCCTGCAGAGTAAAGATGTGATTTATACTCCAGTGCAATCTATCCATGGGTTTCACACAACAGATCTGTGCCGCTGCCCATTGGAAAAAATCCATTTCAAATATGCTTATATTTGGCAAATGATCAGAAAAAAATAGACCAAGCTATTTAATACGTAGTGGGCATATCTGTTGCCATAGAAACCAGGATTGAAATGTTTGTGATTGATAAATTATTACATGCATTTCAATAACTGGTCCACCAGTGCTTTGAATCCAGTGCAAAGAGAGCATTTCAATTGCTCCACTCACTATATAGAGTACGTACCAATCTATCTCCAGGGGGACAGGCCTCATCTTGAAGACCTGGCAAGAAGTGAGTGCGTGTGTTCAATTCATTTCCTCAGATCAAAAAAGAGGGGATGTGCACAAGTTACGAGGATCCAAGGAGGAAAATGTTTGAAGGTGGGTATATAGGGCTGGAGGTATTTTTGCAAAGATTGAATCGGGAGAAGCCATGGAGCATGAGGACTCAGACCTTAAGTTTAAGATGTTCGGAAACAAGGATGCAAGTAACAAAGTGAGGCTCGTGTATTTGAACAAGTGGGACTTGCTGCAGTATAGGGCATGCAGAGCAGAGTTTTGAATAAACTTGAGATTTGTAAGATGGGATACCAGCAAGAACAGCATTGTAATAGTAAAGTCTGCAAGGTGAAAAAGACACTCAAGGATTTCAGTGGTGGCAAGGTAGAGGTAGAGAATGTACAGACAGATTATTGGATCTGAAACTCAGCTCATTACATTAATAGTGAGTATCTTTGCAGAAAACAAAGAACTAGCTTGAATATAATGCCTTTCACAACCTCAGGATGTCCCAAAACCCTTCTGCAGCCAATGAAGTACTTTTTGAGGACAAAGCAACCCCCTTGATTGGCATCTCTTCCAAAAACATTCACTCCCTCTACCACCACCAACAAACAGTAACAGCAGTGTATACCATCTACAAGATGCACTGCAGAAACTCACCAAGGCTTCTTAGGCAGCACCTTCCAAACCCACGACTGCTACCATCTAAAATGACAAGGGCGGCAGATACATGGGAACACCATGATTTGGAAGTTCCCCTCCAAGCCACTCACCATCCTGAATTGGAAATATATCGCCTTTCCTTCACTGTCGCTGGGTCAAAATCCTGGAACTCCCTCCCTAACAGCACTGTGGATGTACCTACACCATAGGGACTGCAGCAGCTCAAGAACGCAGCTCACTACCACCTTCTCAAGAGCAATTAGGGATGGGTAATAAATGCTGGCCTAGCCAGCGACACCCAAATCCCATAAATGAATTTTAAAGATTATTGTTTAATGGAAACACAGCACCTGTTCTGTGCTCAGTAAGTTCTACAAACAGTAATGTGATGGTGCCAGACAACCTGTTTTAGTGATGTTGGCTTAGGGATAAATATTGGCCACAATACCAGAGAAAACTCCCCCTGTCATGGGATTGTTTACATCCATCTGAGAGGGCAGACAGGGCTTTGGTTTAATATTTCTTCTGAAAGATGGCATTTCCACCATTGCAGCACTCCCTCAGTACTGTGCTGGAGTTTCAGCCTAGATTTTGTGACCAGGCTTCTAGAAATGGACTTGAACTCATAATCTCTTGTGTCAGAGGTGAAAGTGCTATCTCTGAGCCACAGCTGACACCTGAAAAGGGAAAACAAAGGCTGTGTACAGGTCTATTCCTCAAAGAAGGGTAGTAGACATGAAATGTGAACCTGCCCCTTCTCTTCACAAATCCTGACTGACCTGCTGAGTATTTCCAACATTTTTTACTTACAACACAAAAACAGAATTACCTGGAAAAACTCAGCAGGTCTGGCAGCATCGGTGGAGAAGAAAAGTGTCGACGTTTCGAGTCCTCACGACCCTTCATTTATCTTTGTTTTGTTTTTATTTTTTATTTACTGTTTGGAAGTATTTTGTTGTAGTCCTATCTCTGATGTACACAGTTGCCTCTGGCAGTGCAGGAGAGCAAAATGAGCCCTTCCATCCTCAAGCAGTATATATTGTGAAGACATAGCCTTATTTTTTTGAGAAATTCAGTTGAATGCTTCACATTTGTGTAGTTTTTTTGCCCAGAACTAAATAAGTAAAAAGAAACTCCAGTGCTTTATTTACAATGACAGGACTGTATCTTAGAACACCTTTAAGGAAGGTGTGAAATATAAGGTTGACACGAATCATTGTTAGTGATCTGTGAAGCATTAACATTACACTTTTTAATTTAACATATTGTTTGCACTGCAAATTCTGCATCTGACAGCTGCACTTAGAATGTGAGAAAATCTGTCTTCTCTGCGGGAATGAGTTTGTTTCCTGTTAAAACTATGGAAATACTTCAATAAAAAGTTACCCATGAGAAAAAGCAGACATGCAAAAGGGAAAATTGCAATTAACTAACTGCTGAATGAGACTTGTTTTTTTATTCTTTCGACCTTTTGCACATGTTCGTTGATGGGAAGAGAAAAGTTAGGTACACAGAAACCTGAATTTTCTGATTGGTGGTTTCCCCTGTAGTGTAAATCGGTTACTGCCAGCACCAAAATGAGGCTGATAGGAAAACCTATACTATTATCTCTGGATATGCTCCTATTATTTTATCCCAATTTTCTCCTCTCCTTTCCCTAGTGCTGACTATTGCTGGGATACTCCTTAGTATGCCAGCAACAATGTGTCAGATTTTATGTTTTAAGCCTGAACTGCGAGTGTCTGCAGGCTCTTTGTTCTTGGAGGATATTACAGCTGAGCCAGATTCCGTCCCCACCCATTGTCCTCCCTGATCTACTTTCCAGCAGGAAGCACTAAATCACAATCAGGACGAGACTCGAATGTTGTCAGTATTTTTACTAAACCTACTAGTTAAATTCACTGGCAATGAGCACTCCCATAGGAATAATTACACTCCCATACTTCATGTCCCCTTCAAACCAGAGTGTGCCTTTGACTGTCCAATATCAATGTGAATGCAGTGAGATCTGGAAACCAACAGATAACCTTTATCTCTATATTTTTACTCCGATCTCTCCACAAGGTCTCCTTCATTTCAGTGGATGGATTGAACATGCATTATATCAGACAAAGGTTCACATTATACAGCAACAAATAAATCCATTCAATATTAAGCACCTGCACCCCCACATTACCACCTCCAGGGTCTCCCAAGCACCAGCCATAGGTTCCCCTCCTTTTCTTGATTTACACATTGCCCCTCAGTAACACCACCTGCAGAGACAGCATCAGAGCTCACATGTATATACCAAGACACTAGCTTCTACTGCTCCATCACCTGTCTCCAACTTAGGCACAAGAGTCGGCTATTAGCCCCTCGATCTTGTTCCACAATTCAATGGGATCATGCTGAGCTGTGACCTAAATCCTCATACCTTTGTTCCATATCCCTTAGTAACTTTGCTAACAAAAATTCATCAAAATTAATAATTAACTCCAAATAACTGCTGATTGCAGAAGAGAGTTCCAAATGTCAACTACTCTTTGCTGTATAAGTGTCTCCTAACTTCTTTCCTGAAAAATCCAGCTCTAAATTTTAGGCTATGGTCCTCTAGTCCTGGGCTCTTCAACCTGTGAAAATAATTTTTCCCTGTCCTCATAATACCTTGAAAATTTTGATCAAATTGCCCCTTCTTCTAAATTTCAGGTAATTCAACCCCAGTTTGTGTAACTTTTCCTTGAAGTCCAGGTATCAATCTGGTAAATCCACACTGCACTCCTTTCAAGGCCAATAAATCCTTCCTTTGGTGTGGTGCCCAGAACTGAATGAAGTATTCATGTCCAGGGCCCTGGACAGCTGGAGCATAACTTGCACTACTTTATATTCCAGTCCTCTACATATAAAGGACAGCATTCCTTTAAATCTATTGATAATATTCTTGATATTGGAATGCGCTATGTAAATAGACTCCTAAGTTTCTTTGGATCTCCACTAATTGTAGCTTTTCACCATTTAGAAAATGTTCTATCATTTTTAAGTCTAAAGTGGATGACCTCACACTTGCCTACATTAAAATTCACAGCTTTGACTGTTTACTTAATCTATTAATATCTCTTAGTAATTTTATGCTCCCTTCTACACAGGTGACAATGTCGCCTATCTTTGTGTCATTAGCTGACTTGGATATGTGGCTTTCTGTCACGTCATCTAAGTCATCAATAAAAATGACGGATAGTTAAGTCCCAACACAGTTCTATGTTAGAACATCTAGTTACATCCTGCCAATTAGAGTATCTGCCCATTACCCCAACTCTGTGTCTTGCCCTCAGCCAATTTCCTACCCTGATCATTAATGTGCCTTCCATGAACTTCATCTTTAGCTAACGGTCTCTTATGAGGGAGTTTATTGAATGCATTCTGTAAGCCCATATAGCTAACATCCATAAACTTTCCTTGTCCACTATCTTGGTCATTTCTTCAAACAATTTAATCAGGTTTGTCAGGCATGACCTACCCTTTACAAATCCATGCTGGTTCTCTCTGACCAGCTGAAAATGTTCAAGGTGTTCAGTCACTCTATCCTTAATTATAGATTAGTAATTTCTCGACAGAAAATATTAGGCTTACTGGTCTAAGTTCTCTGGTCTCCCTCTCTCACCTTAACTGGGCAAGTCCAATTCCTCTAACTCAACATTGGAAAGACTGAAGCCATCAATTTCAGTGCCACCCACAAATCTACTACCTTGTCACTGATTCCATTTCCCACCCTAGACATGCAGTTTGCAACTCCGCTGAGCTTATATTTTCCATCGCGGAGACTACTTACTTCCACTTCCACCCCCACAACACTACTCACCTCTGTCCCGACCTTTAGCTATCTGCCACTGAAACCTTCATACATGTCATCTTCACTGGCAGACTCAATTCCTCTAATGTTATCCTTGAAGGCTTCCCATCATCATCCTACAACTTGTCCAAAACTCTGTTGCCATATCCTGTCCTTCACTAATTCCTCTTCACTGGTAACTCATGTCCTTGCTGATCTACATCTATCCCCCAATGCCCCAAGCTTAAAATCATCGTCTTGTCTTGAAATCCACCCTGAATTCACTCCACATTGTCTCTGTAGTTTCTTCCAGCTCCATCTGCTGCCCCACACTCTCCCTGCACCTCTCTAGGTCTCCCTTATTTGCATCCTCCATCCCTTTACCTCACCATTGCCAGCACAGCTTTCAGCTGCCTGGTTACTATTTCCCTTAATGCCTACCCTGTTACACCTCTCCTTCCCCCTTTAAAAACTTTCTCAAACTCCATTTCCACAACCAAGCTTTTGGTCGCCCCTCATAAACCCTCTTCTCCTGGCTCATTGTTGATTTTCCATACAGCTATCAGTGAAATGTTTTGGACATGTTTATGCTAAAGGTGTTAAATAACTGTATATTGTTGTTAGACAGATAAATGATCAGTCCTCACTAAAACTGTACGTTTACTCTAATTTTACTGTCTTCCTTAAAATACTAAAAGGACAAAGCCTTGACTTCTGTGCTATCACAACACAAAATTGACACTAGAAGTATAGTCACTCACTTCTTATAGGCTAAAATTTAGCTCAGTATCTCTGCTGACTTCAAGCTGTTGTGAGTATGGCACAGGTATATTATTCTCCATCCTTTGAAGATATAATGAAACATGATAACCTTAGAGAATGGTATCTCTCGTGATTAAATTAGATGAACAGCCATTCACAGGTTGTCAATTATCTAGGATGTTTGCCCACGCAAGTACAGATGCCTTTTACTGAAAAGTTCAAAGACATCCCTCAGTCTCTTGTATCCAATGTCAAACTGACCAAATTAAATATATTGGGATGGCTCGATTCATTGACCTTGTCAAGGACTTTGAATGATCTGTTAGATGGGGGTCCCTATCCAGTAGAATGACAAAATGAAACGACGGAGCAAGTCCTTCCTAAACAATGCATGCTTCAGCCCTGTGCAGAGGTATCCAAATTAGCCAGACTGTAATGTATATTTCATACAGTTTATAAAATATTTCATTTTTGTGACAAAGTCTCCCCTCATCTCAGAAGCTCTGAAACTAATTGTAGCATGACAAGTCTGACTGAGATCCATGAACTCTTGTGTAAACAGGGTATCAAATCCAGAATGTTTTGCTCTGTTTGACTTAGCATGTCACCACATGGTGCATTTACTGACTTAGTTGTTGAGGGAGCTATACTTCCATTAGATATTCAGCAATGAATTGATTCTGACACACAAACACACAATAAAGAAGAAAAAAGATAACATGAATTAATGTAGACAAGCTGCAGTTTACAAGATGGAGCAAACACTCATGAGGGTTCAAAGAATGCCTCTCTCCATAGCAGTATCACATGACAATATTGTTTCTTTAGATAGCTAGATAATTGGTTTGTTGAAAAATCATCATGGAAGCATATGCTGAATTGTGATGGCGATACAAATAAAACAAGTGTTCGTTAATGACATAGCGGCTATCATTAAAATAAGAATAAAGTATGAAGTAATAAAAGGATTTTACAAAATATGAACATATATCAGTATATAAAATATGAAAATATATCAGTATACAAATAATTACAGTATGTTGCAAAATACAGGTCTCCTTAATTTACAGAATAAAAATGAAAGATCTACTGCATTTTGTATTAAAGTCAATAGATCATATGTGTCAGATTGAATTCATTTAATTCTCAATTATTAACATACGATTTATGAGGTTTATAAAGTAGGTAATTTGGTTATGGTATAGCAGTGTTAATGGGCTCCTGTTATAGGCTTGATTTTCCAGACAGGTTTCTCATAAGAAACAGTGAACTTTATTTACAGGGCTTCAGCAGCAGTTACATGCTTCTATCAAGAACTACAACTGGACACAAAAAAACCACTCCTAAGGTTCCCCACGCTTCGGGCTGATTTGTCCATACTGTCATGTACAATACATAGTACAATAAGTCTTAAAGCTACAGTCAATACATTTCTTAAAGCTACAGTTACTACAGCTCCTCACAATACTAAAATACCAAAACCACTGTACTTTCATTGTAGTTATTGACATCAGTATTTTCTTTTAGAACTTGTTGATGTCCCATGGCAATCCACATGAGCAGTCAAGGTCCAGTGTAAAACAACAGCTTCCACATAGCATTGTAAACATAGCAAAACATCACAAAAGCATTACCAAACAAAATTTGGAACAGGGAGATATTCAGACAGATAACCAAAAGTTTGTTGAAGTGTAGGTTTTATCTTAAAGGAAGACAGAGAGGTTGAGAGAGGCAAAAAGGTTTAGGGAGGGAATTCCAGACCTTTGGGCCTAGGAAGCTGAGAGCAATGATGGAGAGATTAAAGTGCACAATAGGCCAGAATTAGAGGAGTGCGGAGATCTTAGAGGGTTGTAGGGCTGGAGGAGGTTAGGAAAATAAGGATGGATGAAATTATTTTAAAACAAGAAGAATTTTAAAATTAACCATTTTCTTAACATTGTGAACTTGGTAAACCCTTGCTGTAGGAGAATCAGTTTTGTTTAATTTTTTTGGTGCTTTTTCACGCCATCTTGCTGAAGCATTGCATTAGGTGCTGTGTAATTTTATTTGCACTGTCATCATTTGTGTCAAATTTGAGAAAATCACCACCTTTATGATCAGGAATGAGCATCCATAGCTCAGTATGGGTAGCCAGTACACACTATGCAAGCAACTGTCATGAGTCTTTTAGTTTACACCAATTTAACATTCTTCTCTCCTGCCTGTTGTAGGGTGTTGGTTACAGTTCGGAAGGTCTGAAGAAGTCTTCGTAGTCATACATAGGTTAACTGTAAGTCCTTATTGACTCTTAGAACTATTTACAAGTATACAGTAAAGGGTACAAGCTAGGAGCTATTTCCATGCTTGCTGGTACACATGGCTGTGTCCAATGCTAGACTGACCTGACCCTGGTTTACTTACTACCCCTGCTCAGCACCAATTCAATGGGGCTCATGCTGCCTTCTGCCTTTGTGTTGAGGAGGCCATGGAGAAAGAGGTCATCCCATTGCCAGGTATTCAGACACAGCCGCACCTTTAGCTAAATAAAATGTCTGTTTAATGCAAAATGAGTCCTTCTTTGGCAACCGCATCAATTCATTTATTTGCTGGCATGCAGTTCTTTCTCCAACTGATAGTGCTCCCACTAGAAGAACATTTCACTACTCCTCCTCACAGGCATCTTCTCACCTTGCCCAAATCACACCACACGCGTCCCATCGACGATGAAAACCTTTTAAAGGAAATTGTGCCTTGCTACTTTCTTTAACACAGTTCCACCCTTTAATACCTACAATTCTGTGTCCTTCTTGTTCAAACCTCCAGCACACCCTCCTTTCTTCATCAGTGGTTGGAAGTTCTGAAGTGGCTGACTGATGCTTTCCAGCAGGAGAACTGGGCATCTTTAAGCAGGCATTATGAGGTCACACTGCTTATCCTCATATGAAATGCAACTCACGTGTGAGAAAGTAGCCTCTGAAAAAAAGTCATATTGGACTCAAAATGTTAACTGTTTCTCTCCGTAGCTGCTGAAAGACCTGCTGAGTCTTTCCAACACTTTCTATTTTTATTTCAGATCTCCAGCATCCGCAGTATTTTGCTTTTATATTCGTGGCCAAACAGAGATCTTGGAGCTCTTTGTTTACACTCCCAAACTAGCTGCTCTGCTGCATCAACACTCCCTTCCATCCAATTCCACATTCAAACTACTCTGTGGCATTTTTAGCAGTCAGTTAAGAAGCGTCATGAACACTGGGTTGGTAGTAAGTTGCTAACACAATTTTTCGCCAGAAAGTGGCTTGAACACAGGGATATCAAGGCGAGGAATAAATAATTAAAGATAATGAATAAATACGTGTGAGTGGCACAAAGATGCTAACTTACTGGAAGGTCTAGAAGATAGTTTGGGTGACTATCCCTCCATTCTCTCCTTCACACTGTCAGTTCCGAAGAAGAGTTGTATTGGACTCGAAACATTAACTCTGTTTGTCTCTCCATAGGTGCTGCCAGACCTGCTGAATTCTTCCAGCACTTTCTATTTTTATTTCAGATCTCCAGCATCCGTGGTACTTTGCTTTATTTATGCCACTATATGTAGACCCTGGCTCTTTATAGGAAGTTTTTGATATCTCTCTTCCAATTTGTGCCATCTTATATTAGCAAAACTTACTTGTGTGCAATGCCATGCGCCATTTAGTAGTTAGTAATTAAGTAATGTTCTGAGTTTGTAATTAGAAATTTTTAGACAATGTGATTCAGTAACATGGTGGATTATACAACCATGTAATAGTATAAGTTATTGTCTTTACTTGTGGAATTAGGCTTTGAATTTAGCTCAGGCTGTGCAGATTAAAGTCCCTTTCCAGTGGCAGCAGGAATTCTGAACCAAATTTTGAGCAATGTTAAAGGTGGGTTATGTCACTAATTTAACTGAGTTGTTGGGATGCTGTGAAAGAAGATGAAGTTTTCAATTCAGGACCTATGCATGAATTTTTAAAATGCATTCAATAAAGTTCGACACGAGGTAACTAATTAAAATTGAAATGCATGAAATTGGGAGCAACCCTTTGTTTTGGAATAGGAAATTAGCTTGGAGAGAAGGCACAATAAAATGGGATTAAATGTATAATCTGGAATGCAGTTGGTAGTGACAAGTTGCGTCCAGCTGGATTGATACTGTTGCAATCATGTGAGGAGGGTAAAAATTGACGCCCCTAATTTACCACACAATTTAACAGGGTTCAGTTGTGAATTTAGCAAGGATGCACTTTATCAATGCTGCATGAGTCGCACAATGTAGGCTTGCAGGTTATAAAGAATTAATCAGGCAGGTTTTCTGAGTATAAGTCAAAGAAGGAGATAATTTTATTGACCCTACTTCCCGAATTAACAATAATAGGCAAATTACAACCACCATTCATATGTCACACACACATTCCCTGGACCCTACACACACACTGGTACAGATGGTAGAATACGAGGATAGACTTAAAGATTTTTTACAGTTCATGAAGAAAATAAACAATCAAAGAAATGTATGATTAACTATCCCTTGGCTGGTCTTGATGCAGTGATTCCACGTTGTGACCATTTTGTTCTGTTGTCTTCCTAGGTGAAGCAGATTCCCACATTTTACCCCCATAAGATCTTGGTTTGCAGTAGATTCCTCTTTTCGGGATGGTTATTCTGCAATATCTATGCTCAATACTTCCAAGAGAGAGAAAGAAAGAGACCTGGCTCTTGCAGCCTTTCAGTATATCTTTCCTATCTCTGCTCTGACTTGTTAAAAACAGTTCTTAAAAAGCTTTGCTGGCTGTATATTCCAGAGGAATTTGATTACCATGTCTGCTGTAGTCATTGCATTGTAGAACAGTTAATTATAATTTTTGATGTCTCATCTCAGAAATGTTTGAACAGCACTGGTGGAAAAATCAACAGGGGTCTTTCGTGTTCCCTCTGGTTGGGGGGGTGGGGGGCGGTGGGTACTGATTGAGGGCCTGTTCCTTTTCATCCCACTTGGGGTGGAATGCAAGTTGTATATTTGGATGGCTGGCAGTCTTTCCGTTGCCTTAATGGGATTATGATTTATTAAAAATCCAGCTAGAAAAGAAAGGCATTAGAAATTGGATCTTTTCTTTAAACAAAACTCATTCTTGTAACAATATATACACCAACTCCAACTTGGGCATCAAATATGTGTATCCAAGTTTGCAGATGGGTAAATTGGGAAGAAGAGAGAAAAAAATTACAAAAGGACATAGTGGAGTTCTGCCAGGGCCACTTAGCTCTGGTCCTCAGTACAGTCTTGGACCAATCATAGACAAAAGAGCTGAATTCCAGAGATGAGGTGAAAGTGACTGCCATAAGACCATAAGACATAGGAGCAGAAATTAGGCCATTTGGGCCATCGAGTCTGCTCCGCCATTCAATCATGACTGATAAGTTTCTCAACCCCATTCTCCTGCCTTCTCCCCGTAACCTTGACATTAAGACAGCGTTTGACTGGGTGTGGCATCAAGGAGTCCTAGCTAAATGGAAGTCAATGGGAATCAGGGGAAGAAGTTCTTCAGGCTGGTGTCCTAGGCCCAATAACCTTCAGTTGCTTCGTCAA
Source organism: Cetorhinus maximus (assembly GCF_964194155.1). NCBI lineage: Eukaryota > Metazoa > Chordata > Chondrichthyes > Lamniformes > Cetorhinidae > Cetorhinus > Cetorhinus maximus. The sequence continues at coordinate 50,038,519 of NC_135890.1, read as the reverse complement.
TGACCTTTCCTCTGTCATAAAGTCAGAAGTGAGGATATTCACAGATGATTGCACAATGTTCAGTACCATTCGTGGCTCCTTACATACTAAAGCAGTACTGCTCACATGCAGTATGACCTGGACAACATTCAGGCTTGGCCTGATAAGTGGCAAGTAACCATCACACCACAAGAGCCTGGCAATCCATTTCCAACTTGAGAGAATCTAATTATCTTCCCTTGATGTTCAACAGCATTTATGCCACTGAATCCCCCACCATCAACATCCTGAGGAGGTTACCATTGATCAGAAAGTTAACTGGACCAGCCATATAAATGCTGTGGCTACAAGACCAGACCAGAGGCTGGGAATTCTATGGCGAGTAGCTCAACTCCTGACTCCCCAACATCTGTCCACCAGTCAGGAGTGAAATGGAATACTTGCTTGTGCACCCATCCACTTGCTTGGGTGAGTGTAGCTCCAACAACAGTTGAGAAGCTCGACACCATCCAGGACAAAGCTGCTCACTTGATTGGCACTGTATCTATCACCTTAATCATTCACTCTCTCCACCACAAATGCAGAGAGGCAGCAGTGTGCATCATATACAAGATGCACTGCAGCAACTCACCAAGGCCCCTTTGACAACATCTTCCAAACCCATGACCTCTACCACTCAAAGGATAAGGGCAGAAGGTGCATGGGAACACCACCACCTGCAAATTCCCCTCCAAGTCACACATCACCCTGATTTGGAACTATATCACTGTTCCTTCACTGTTGCTGGGACAAACTCCCTCCCTAACAGTACTGTGGGTGTACCTGCATTACCAGCTTAAGGGCAATAAATGCTGGCCAAACCAGTGATGCTCACATGAACAAATAAAATTAAAATATAATTGAGGGAAACGCTCCACTGTAGGTTAAATGAAAGTTCCAAAGAGATTATGCAAATTGTCTTTAACTGATTACTTCATAGTTTCCATTAATCTTCTGGATATGTCACTGTATTCTCTCATTACTTCACTGATGTGCTTGCCTGCATCCAAGCTGGTTTAATCCTCTGAATATTCTGCTCCAGATCTTGTGAAGACCCATCGAAAAACAAAAACACTAACAAGTTAGCGCTTTTAGTTGCATGGATCGCAATATTCAAACATAAATAATGCTTAGAGAAAACCTATTGTAGAAGATCTTTAGTTCAGAAATATAGCAATGAAAAACTTCTCTGTTTAAATAATTAACTTATTAAACACTATTATTTGCCAGGAACCAGCTATATTAGAATTATATTAGATTGATCATATTAGAACTATAAAATGATGCAACAGAGAAGGAGGCCATTCGGTCCATCATGTCAGTGATGGCTCTTTGATAGAGCTATCCAATTAATTCCACTGCCGTGCTCTTTTCCCATGCTATGTATTTTTTTTTCCTTTCAAGTGCTTATTCAATTCTCTTTTGAATGTTACCATTGAATCTGCTCCCACCACCCTTTAGCTGTGCATTTCGGATCACAACAACTTGCTGTGTTTTAAAAAAAATGTTTCCAGATGGTGCCTCAGATTCTTTGCCAATCACCTTAAATCAGTGTCTTTCAGTTACTGAACCTTCTGCACTGGAAACAGTTTCTCTTTATTTACTCTGTCAAAACTATTTGTGATTTTAAGCACCTCTACCAAATCTCCTCTTAACCTTCTCTGCTCTAAAGAGAACAATTCCAGCTTTCCCTATAACTGAACCCTGAAACCATTCTAATAAATCTCTTCTGTATCCTCTCCAAAGCTTTGGTGACCAGAATTTAACACAGGGCTCCAGCTCAGGCCTAACCATTATTGTATAAAGGTTTGGCATAATTTCCGTGCTTTTGTACTCAATTCTTCTATTAACAAATCCAACAATTCCAAATGGTTTTTGACAGCCTTCTCAACTTATTCTGGCACTTTCAAAGATTTGTGTACATACACCCTCATGTCTCTCTGTTCCTGCGCTCCATTTAAAATTGTACCCTTTATTTATATTGCCTCTCATTCTTCTCACCACACTTCTCTACATCAAATTACTTCTGCCATGTGTCTGTTCATTCATCAGTCTATCCTAATCCTTCTGAAGTCTGTTACTAACACCTCGCTGTTTACTGCTCTTCCGAGTTCTGTACCATCCGTGAACCTTGAAACTGTGCCCTGTAGACCAAGTCATAGATCTTTAATACATATCAAAAATTGCAGGGTCCTGCTGCTGATCCCTGGGAAACACCCCCATATACCTTTCTGCAGTCTGAAAAACAACTATTCAATACTACTCTCTGTTTTCTCTTTTATATTAATTCTGTATGCATGCCACTACTGTCCCCTTAATTCTATGGGCTTTAATTTAGCTGCAAGTATATTATGCGGCCTGGCGTTAAACACTTTTTGACTGTCGATATACACATCATCAACCCTCTCTGTTACTTCATCAAAGAACTCAATGAAGTTAGTCAAACACAATTTGCCTTTAAGAAACCCATGCTGACTTTCAGTTATTAGCCCTTACTTTTCTAAATGGTGACTAATTTTATCTTGAATAATTGACTTTGAAGTCTCCCTACCCCTGCCATTAGATGACTGGTCTGCAGTTGTTACATTTATCCTGCTCCCATTTTTTAAACAAGGATGTAATATTTGCAATCCCCCAGTCCTCTGGCATCACCCCCTACCCAAGAAGGATTGGAGGACTGTTGTCTTATTATTGTCCTGTCAGAGTGCCAAATAAAAAAAAAAACATGAATTTGCTATCCAAATCTTGCTTACTAACTCTGCTTCCCTGATTTTGGCACATAGACTAATTTCATCTCTAGAGTAAGAAGCTGAAGGTTGCAAGAATCATCAGAACCATTGTTCAATGCCAGGTTCAAATAAGATCACATTTGCAAGTTCTTTTGATACACATTCAGCTGGCCTGGCCTGTCTGGGTTATGAAACTAAATGTATGTTATAAAGGCTATCCATTGTTGTTTGTTAACCTAAGTTACTAATCCTACTGGGTTGGTTGGCAGTAATAAAGAATTAAAACCAATTGATACTTATATAGAAATAAATACAGCTTCATACAATTATATCATTTCATCTATTTATCTTAGTCTGTTAGACGTTTCTAATTCTGTTTATTGTATATAGTTCTAATTTGAGTATGTAATGGAATATGCTGTCTATTTGTTATATTTACTATGCTGTTCTAGTGTTTCTAGTTGTATAACAGTGCACAGCATTGGCTGGGAGACATTGCTTTATTTTTGTAACTCATGATAGTGAGGCCACTGGTTTGGACAGCCACTTGCATTAAGTGAGTGACCTATTTTTTGATGAATAGAGAAAATGCTGGAAATATTCAGCAGGTCTGTCAGCATGTGCGGTGAGAGCAACAGAGTTAATTTTTCATGTCATCAACAAATTTACTGTTATTTCAGATTACCAGCATCCACAATATCTTCCCTTCACCACCCCCCGGCGGCATTCCGCAGGGATCGTTCCCTCCGGGACACCCCCTACACCTCAACCCCCTCCCACGGCACCTTCCCATGCAACTGCAGAAGGTGTAACACCTGCCTCTTTACTTCCCCCCTCCTCACCGTCCAAGGGCCCAAACACTCCTTTCAAGTGAAGCAGCATTTCACTTGCACTTCCCTCAATTTAGTCTACTGCATTTGCTGCTCCTAATGTGGTTTCCTGTACATTGGAGAGACCAAACGCAGATTGAGTGACCGCTTCGCAGAACACCTTCGGTCTGTCCACAAGCATGACCCAGACCTCCCTGTCACTTGCCTTTTCGACACAACATCCTGCTCTCATGCGCCCACATGTCCGTCCTTGGCCTGCTGCAATGTTCCAGTGAAGCTCAACGCAAACTGGAGGAACAGCACCTCATCTTCCGACTAGGCACTTTATAGCCTTCCGGACTGAATATTGAGTTCAACAACTTTAGATCATGAACTCTCTCCTCCATCCCCACCCCCTTTTCGATCCCCCTTTTTTCCAATAATTTATATAGATTTTTCTTTTCCCACCTATTACCATTATTTTTAAATGTATTTCCATCCATTGTTTTATCTCTACCTTTTAGCCTATTTCGATCCCTTCCCCCCACCCCACCCCCACTAGGGCTATCTGTACCTTGCTCGTCCTGCTTTCTACCCTTAATATCACCTATTAGCACATTTCTTAGCTAATATCACCACCGTCAACACCTCTTTGTTCTTTTGTCTATGACATCTTTTGGCAATCTCCAACTATCACTGGCCCTCTATCCAGCTCTACTTGTCCCACCCCCCCTTAAACCAGCTTATATTTCATCTCTCTTCTATTTTTCCTTAGTTCTCTTGAAGAGTCCTACGGACTCGAAACATTAACTATGTTCCTCTCCGCAGATGCTGCCAGACCTGCTGAGTTTTTCCAGGTATTTTTATTTTTGTTTTTGTTGTCCACAATATTTTGCTTTTCACTCATTTTTAATTTTTTTTGAATCATGAAAAAGCATATGGGAGGCCAACTAGTCAGTAAATACTTAGAATTATTACGATTGAAATTTAATCAATCCACTTATGTCAGTAATACAGGCTGATTCTGTAAGCACATACTCCCAGCTCGGAGCAACACTCAGAGCGTTTAGCGAAAAGCCTGAGCTTTCCATTCACTTAATTTGAATAGTTGGAACATAGAAGCGTGCATGCACATTATGCTCACTGCAACTGTAGCTCCCCTCCAGGAGAATGGGATCTAGAATAGACTCTAGATACGTGTGTGACATTTTTATACGGCATTAGCTCTAAACAGCCATATGCAACTTGTTTTTAATCAACTGTTATCTGTGTGAACAGTTTTAAGTATTACTACAGATAATTGGACAATTTAAAATTGTTCTAATTAAGATTTAAATGACAAAATTCTTCCCTGGCTCCCCCTGTGCACCATTCATTCCTCATTACCCTCTAATGAGAGTAGTTATTATTTTCATGTTTAGTGCCATCTTGCTTATTTTAATCTTAAAATTAATTATTTTCAACCAACTCCAGCCTGGGCTTTAGTTTGCCTAGTGAGACCCTCAGCCATGTACTGCAATTAAACTCTCTGTGTCTTAAATATTTCATTCAGTTATCCTGTCGTGTAGACTCCACAACTTGCTGCCCCGTCCTCCTCTCATCACTCCCTGTAGCTCAGAAAATATAGCAAGTGAGAATCTATCCTGAATCAGAGCCCCGCTGCCTCTGTTTGCAGAATGTTCAATCATTGCCTGTTCTTGGCTGTAACCTTATTTCAAACTAGCTCACGGCATATGTTGGTTCAACTCCTTCATTTTGCTCACTAATTTGGTTAGCAAGTCCATTTGTTATTTATGGGTAAGCTGCCTGAGAAAGTCAGGACTGCTCCAGCTAACCTCATTCATTCATGGGAGTTCTTGCAATTTGCCTTTCCTGCCGTCTTGTGATCAATAAGCAGTAAAGTAGGGAAGATTGTGAATCACCTGCCTCTACCATTGATTTCTTTCTAAGCAGAAGTACTTACACTTTCACCTGGTCAGTTAGTGTCACCCACTGGGAATCAATGGGAATCACAAATGGGAACATAACGAATGTCTGTTTGTCCCCTAATTAGAGCTGGCTATTTGTAATCAATAAATTGTGTAATCTGGGGAAATAGAATTCTTCACTCAGTATGTGGTTTCTGGTTATAAGCAGTAAATTGAAAATATGTGGCAAGTGGGAATTTTGGTAGAAATCTCTTCTTAGGAAAACTCCCAGTGACAATAAAGCTGCTCCTTTATTGGTGTTCTTCCTTTCATTCTCAGGATATGTGCATCACTGGCAAGGCCAGCATTTATTGCCCATTCCTGTTTGCCCTTGAGAAGTGGTGATGAGCTGCCTTCTTGAACCACTGCAGTCCGTGTGGTGAATGTACTTCTACTGTGCTATAAAGTAGAGATTTTCAGGATTTTGATCCAGAGGCAATGGATGGATAGCAATGTATGTCAAAAGTCAGGGTGGTGATGGTGTCCCCATTGCTACTGCCAATGTTTGTCTAAGTGTTGGAGGCCATGGGTTTCGACAGTGCTGCCAAAGAAATTGCTAACACAACTGACAAATGCAAAGAATGCCATATGTAGTCAGGTAAATTTAAATGGAGGCATACTGAATACAAAAGCTCTCTTACAAAACAAAACCTTTCACTGGGAACATACTGCATGCTTGTTATTTGTACTCACATGTAAGGTTCTTTATTTGGGGATCTGCCTCACTGAGAACAGTGTTTGAGTTGGGAAATGCTGCATTAAAACGGTCGAAGATGGAAAATGCTATTTTTTTAAAAGCACAATTATTCTGTACTTGCCTTCTTCAATTCTTCAAAGAAAATATATTTTTTAACTAGTCAGAAAATTCGATGCCTCTCTAAAGCACAAAATTTTAAAAATAATTTTTAGCTAAACTGGCAATTCTCAGATATAGCCAGAGCGTCCTGGTTCTAAACCCTAGCCTCCTTTTTGTATGTCCCAATTAAGAATCATGATTATCCATTTATATGATATAGCAACATTCTTCACTACACCACGTACTCCATTGAAACCTTTATAAGTATTTCATATGGAAATGCTAGTGTTAAAATCTCCATACATACCTGTAAAACTTACCTGTAACTATGAGTTTTAGAGCCACTAGATGGCTCTATATTACCTATTATCTTTGCACAAATCGCAGAAAAAGCTTTATGAAATTTTTTTATTATGCCATTTTTTTCCTCAATAACTGAAATTTCTAATGGCCAAAATGAGGTTCTGAAGGAAATTAAATGCACACAATTTGCTGTAAAATTATAACATTCCATAATTGAATAATCTTCAGTGTTTTTTAATACCTTTATATTTTTACATCAAGGCCTCAGCCTGGCTCCAAAGATTGAACATTGACAGAATATATTTACTTTACAACAGCTGAAAGAGAGCTTTCAGCTACATGTGCATTCTCAACATATGAATTTGACAAAATTTTTCAACATGTTAATTTGGGCAACAACAGATCTTGAATATTAAGAGCATCGTGTCCTCATCTTGTGAGCATTTGAGAGCTTTATTGAATTTTCTAAGCTTTTATTTCAGACCAGTGATGATATTTGCATAAATAGTCTGTACAATATTGTAATAACTGTATAATATTATGTGCTACTACAATCAACAGTTGTATTTTCCATTATGGAATCTCCAGAGACAAATGACATCTGTGAGAAGCAGTAACCTCTCATCTCCCAGTAACCTCATCTCCATCCTCCCTTCCTTCTGCAAGGTCCCTGAATGGCTTGTCACCTCCCATTGAGCAGACAGGAGCTAACAATGAACTTTCAAGTCTGGAAGATACGGCAGGCTTAGCTTTGTGTAGAACATACGAGAGCCAGTCCCGTGGTCCACTATTCTGGCTTCAATAACACAGTTGCTAAAATTGTTGCCTAATTAAAAAGTGTACACAAAGGAAAATGATTGACAATTCATACAAATTAGAGCACATTCAGCTCATCAGGCCTGTGGTGGCACTAGCTCTTCAACTGGAAGAATCTGTTCTTGTCAGCCGTGGCTCAGTTGGTAGCACTCTTATCTCTGAATCACAAGGTCTGATTTCAAGTCCCACACCTGGGACTGAGCTCAAAAATCAATGCTGACACTTCAGTGCAGTACTGAGGGAGTGTTGCAATGTTGGATGTGCTGTATTTTGGATGAGATGTTAAATTGAAGTCCAATCTTCCTTTGGAGTGTACGAAAAAGATCCTAGGGCGTTATTTTGAAGAGGAGTTATCCTGGTGTCCTGGTCAATATTTATCCCTCAGTTAACGTCACAAAAACTGATTGTCTGGTCATTAATCACATTGCTGTTTTTGTGCAAATTTCCTGTTGTGTTTCTCACATTACAACAGTGATTACAATTCACAAATGCATAAGAACATAATAAATAGGACCAGAAGTAGGCCATTTGGCCCCTTGAGCCTGTTCCACCAATCAATAAGAAAAAATGACCCAACTCTGTTTCCTGTCTTTTAGCTAATAAGCCTCTATCCATATTAATACATTACTCCCCAAGCCATGAGCTCTTATATTGTGTAGTAATCTCTTATGTGGCACTTTATTGAATGTCTTTTAGAAATCCAAATACACTACATCTTCAGGTTCCTCTTTATCCACCCTGCTTGTTACATCCTCAAAGAACTCTAATAAATTTGCCAAACATGATTTCCCTTTCATAAGACCATCTTGACTCTGCTTGATTGTATATTGATTTTCTAAATGTCCTGCACTACTTCCTTAACAATGGATTCAACTTTTTTGGCTGTAAAGCACTTTCAGATGTTCAATGTTGTGAAAAGTGCTATATAAATGCAGGTCTTCCTTTTTTTAAAATCTCATTATAAAAATATAGACTAAATTACAAGAGTGTTGCAGACAAAACTACTAATGAGCAAGTAACCTTCGAGTGAGCTCCACATGATTTCCATATAGGTTTGAAAGACCAAAAGCTCATTGGTTCCTATCAAGTATTCTCTATGTACTGGATACCTGTGGTGGTCAAAATCCATAAAAACTGATACCTCCAGGCAATCCAAGTGTTGGTCAGACTACTAAATTGCAAATTTAAAACTCTAGTTAGCTTCCAGTTATAGGATGTGGATATCATTATTGGGACAGCAAATATCTGCTATGTTCTTCATCTCTTCCTAAAATCTTATAAAAATCTACATTTTTATTGTGGAGATTGGTGAACATTTTCCTATCATATGAATGAAATTAGCCTTGATCCCATAGAGACTGGATGCCATACCTCTAGCCATGGCAATCAAAACCAGACAGGCTGATTAGAGGAGCTATCTGTTTATACTAATCTATTTTTCAAACAATGACATGCTTGCATGCAAGACATTTGTACATGTCAGATGTGTGGTTTTCTGATTGTGTAGACAAGTGCTTTTTTGAATGAAAGAGTACAACTGCATTTTCAATGAACAAATAGTGATACATAGGGAATGTGCCCTTCTCAAGCGCAAGTAGGGATGGGCAACAAACGCTGGTGCTGCCAGTGATGCTCCTACCTCATGAAAGAATTTTTAAAAGTCACAGAGAAGTTCATGAGTGACAGTTGATGCTCACATTGGGTTGTATGGTAGGCCCACTGCCAATTCATACTGCATGACCTGGACTTTATGATTCGTTTTGGTGTTGAAGGGGGCATCTCCAGTCATATTTCCAGCCCTAGGACCATTTGCATATTGGAGTTAGGCTGATTCACATCATCTAGTTTTATGCCAAAATGGAGAGAGGGAGAGGGTAGAGTCTTTCCATGTCAGGCCTCAAGGAGAGAAGGTATTCAGTGCCACTGAATTTTTTACTGTACAATATTATGTGCTACTACTGAGATCTATGAGTGACCTTGCTGTTTGAGTGCTTGCACAGGCCACTCTGCAGATTATCCTTCTAAGTACCCCTCCCATGGCCTGATTGCTAACCCTCTCCCCTCCCCCCACTGGTGTCTTCCAGCCATGTCTGCTGTAAACCTCCGGACTCAGCTGAAGACTGAGAGACATCTTTACTCCTTTGTGGTGTGCTTGTAGTCCCAGCAGTGGTCACTACTGTCTTTTAGCGCTGCTGGGACTACAGAGCTGCCAGCCAATCAGATTGGCCAGCAGTTCTCTAGGGGCAGGACTTCCTGTCCCTGAGGGACGAAAGTCTCACTCTGCACTAATTAAGGCCACCCTCAGAGTATTATCCCTGTGGGAAAGCCAGATTTCACATCGATGAGGTGCCAATCAACCTTTAAGTTGGGGGGTGGGTGGGCATGGGTAATCCATCCCCCGTCCCCCCTGTAAAATACACCCCTATATCATTATAGGACTGTTCTCAGAGAAGAAATGTGTTTTATGTATTTCGACAAGATCTCATAATCTACCAGAAATTCCACTGGCGGAAGGGTCAGTAACAAGAGGACACAGATTTAAGGAATCAGAGGATAAATGCAGTGAGTTATGCTGATTTAGAATATGATCCCTGAAAGAATAGTGGAAGCAGATTCAACAGCAACTTTCAAAAGAAAATTGGATACTTGAAAGTGCTCGAAAAGGAAAGTATTTCCAGAAAATGGGAAAAAAGCAGGGGAGTGGGACAATTGGAAAGCACTTTCAAAGAACCAGCATGGGCATGATGGGCTGAATGGCCACCTTCTGTGCTAGAAGATTCTATGATTTTTGGTCCCCTCCACTAACAAGTGGCTGCGGGAACCCATGTTGGCTGTGCTTCCAATGTTCAATCTGGGCAAATGGTGGGAAACAGTGGAGGCCAAGAATTGCTCATTTTCATTTCACTCGCGTGTGTCCACCCACCCACAAATAGCCAGGACTACGCTTCAGAAAATTGGGGAACGTGGATGTGGCACCAATCACATTTTCAGCTCCAATTGCCCCATGTGCACCAGAAAACCAACAGGAGGGGGACAGATTGCCTCAGTTTACGTGCCCAAATTGGCATCAGCACAAGGTCAATCCCACTGGTGGATTGGGTTATACTGGCACTAATTCGGACCACATATGATTCTACTAATTTACAATAACAAACTTGTCAGCCCAAGCCTAGATATTGTCCAGGTCTTGCTGCATTTGGACATAGATTGCTTCAGTATCTGAGGAGTCACGAATGGTGCTGAACATTGTGCAATCATCAGTGACAATCCCCACTTCTGACCTTATGATGGAAAGAAGCTCATTGATGAAGCAGCTGAAGATTGTTCGGCCTAGGACGCTACCTGAGGAACTCTTGCAGTGATGTCCTGTAGCTGAGGTGACTGACCTCCAACAACCACAACCATCTTCCTTTGTGCTAGGTATGACTCCAACCAGCAGAGAGTTTTCCCCTGATTCCCATTGAATCCAGTTTAGCTAGGGCTCCTTGATACCACACTCAGTCAAGTGTGGCCTTGATGCCAAGGGCAGTCACTCTCAACTCACCATGGGAGTTCAGCTTTTTGTCCATGTGTAAACCAAGACTGTATGAGGTCAGAAGCTGAGTGACCCTGGCGGAACCCAAACTGAGCGTTAGTGGGCAGATTATTGCTAAGCAAGTGCTACTTGATAGCAATGTTGATGAGCCCTTCCATTACTTTACTGATGATGGAGTAGACTGATGAGGCAGTAATTGGATGGGTTGGATTTGTCCTGCTTTTTGTGTACAGGACATAACTGGGCAATTTTCTACATAGCCGGGTAGATGCCAGTTTTGTAGCTGTACTGAAACAGCTAGGCCAGGGGCATGGCAAGTTCTGAAACACCAGTCTTCAGTGCTGTTGCCAGAATATTGTCAGGGCCCATAGCGTTTGCAGTATCCAGTGCCTTCAGCCATTTCTTGATATCATGTCGAGTGAATTGAATTGGCTGAAGACTGGCATCTGTGATGCTGGGGACCTCTGGAGGAGGCCAAGATGAACCATGCACTCGGCACTTCTGGCTGAAGATTGTTGAGAATCCTCCAGCCTTATCTTTTGCACTGATGTTCTGGGCTCCTTCATCATTGAGGATGGGGATATTTGTGGAGCCTCCTCCTCCAGTGAGTTGTTTAATTGTCCATCACCATTCATGACTGGATGTGACAGGACTCCAGAGTTTAGATCTGATCCGTTGGCTGTGCAGTCGCTTAGCCCTGTCTAACATTTGCTGCTTATGCTGTTTGCCAAGCAAGTAGTCCTCTGCTGAAGTTTCACCAGGCTGACACCTCATTTTTATGTGCTGCTCTTGGCATGCCCTCCTGCATTCTTCATTCAGCCAGGGTAAATCCCTGCCTTGCTGGTAATGATAGAGTGGGGGATATGCCAGGCCATGAGATTATAGATTATGGATGAGTACAATTCTGCTGCTGCTGAAGGCCCCCAGCACCTCATGGTTACCCAGTCTTAATCTGTTCAAAATCTATCCCATTTAGCATGGTGGTAGAGCCACACAACATGATGGAGGGTATCGTCAATGCGAAGGTGGGACTTCGTCTCCTAAAGGACTGTACGGTGGTCATTCCTACTGATACTGTCGTGGACAGATGCATCTGTGGTGGGCGGGCTGTTGAACAAGAGGTCAGGTATGTTTTTCCCTCTTGATGGTTCCCTCGCCACCTGCCATGGAGCCAGTCTAGCAGCTATGTCCTTTAGGACTTGGTCAGCTCGGTCTTTGGTGGTGCTACCGAGCCACTCTTGGTGATGGACATTGACGTCCCCCCACCTAGAGTGCAGAGACATGGCGCCTTTGCCACCTTCAGCGCTTTCTCCAACTGGTGTTCAACATGGAGGAGTACTGATTCATCATCTGAAGTGAGGGTGTGGGGGTGGGTGGCAGTGGGGGTGGTACGTGGTAATTAGCAGGAGGTTTACTTGCCCATGTTTGACCTGATGCCATGAGACTTCATGGGAGCTATAGTCAATGTTGAGGACTCCCAGGGCAACTCCCTCTCAACATGCCACTGTGCTGTTACCTCTGCTGGGTCTGTCCTTCCGGTGGGACAGGACATACCAAGGCATGGTGATGATTCCTGTAAGGTATGATTCCATGAGTATGACTATGTCAGGCTGTTGCATGACTAGTCTGTGAGACAGCTCTTCCAATTTTGGCCCCAGCCTCCAAATGTTAGTAAGGAGGACTTTGCAGGGTCAACAGGGCTACGTTTGCCATTGTTACTTCCGGTGCCTAGGTCAATGCTGGGTGGTCTGTCTGATTTCATTCCTTTTTATTGGCTTTTTAGCGGTTTAATATAACTGAGTGGCTTGCTACGCCAATTCAGAGGGCATTTAAAAGCCAACCACATTACTGTAGGTTTGGAGTCACGTGTAGGCCAGGCCAAGTAAGAGCAGCAAATTTCCTTCCCTAAAGGACATTAGTGAATGAGATTTTTTTTTACGACAATCAACAATGGTTTCGTTGTCATCATTAGACTTTTAATTCCAGGTTTTTATTGAATTCAAATTCCACCATCTGCCGAGCATTACCCTGGGTCCCTGGATTACCAGTCCAGTGCCAATACCACTACGCCACTGCCTCCTGCCTCTGAGTCAGAGTTTTGTCAGAGGTACCGGGACATGAACAGATAATCCAGGCTGACTGCCCAGTACAGTGCATTGGAGGAGCCATTTTAAACCAAGGCCTCGTTTGCTTTTTCAGGCAGACATAAAAAGTCCCATGGCACTATTTAATGAATAGCAAGGAATCCTGCCCCAATATTTATTTCTCAACCAAACTCACTAAAAATGATTTAGTTGGTCATTATCTCATTGCTGTTTGTGGTATCTTGCTGTGCACAATTTGAATGCTGCGTTTATTACATTACAACAGTAACTTTGAGATGTCCTGAGGATACAAGAGCAGATCAGAGGCTGGGAATTCTGTGGTGAATAACTCACCTCCTGACTCCCTAAAGCCGGTCCACCATCTACAAAACACAAGTCAGGAGTTTGATGGGATACTCTCCAAACCTGCAACCTCTAGAAGAGTAAGGGCAGCAGACAGATGGGAACAGAATCACCTGCAAGTTCGCCTCCAAGTCACACACTATCCTGACTTTGAAATAAAACACTGTTCAAAACCCTGGAAACCCGACCTACCAGCGCTGGAAGTGTATCTACAACATATTGACTGCAGTGGTTCAAGGAAGTAGCTCATCACCACCTTCTCAAGGACAAATAGGGATGGATGTTAAGTGCTGGCCTTATCAGTGATGCCCACTCGCCATGAACAAACAAAGAAAAAATAGCCACGTGTTTATCATTCATGAATAACTGCTTCTCAGGAACAGTTGGGGGTTTTGAAAGGCTCTAATTTAAGGGCTACTGATAAATCAAAGTCATCTTTTGTGCTTAAATTGATTGATCTGTTCATTGAATTAAGCAATGCTAATAAGACAGCAAAGTAAGAACGCAATATTAAAAAAAGTTAAATGGCCTGATAATTTGAATTGATTGATCCAATGGACATGGGCTCAAAAAAGTTTTTTGCCAAGTTACCATTTTATAGGAAGGAGCCAGGTATCAAGCATGTGTGGAAGAGAAATTCTTGCCATGTGGCATTGAGTTTAGATATTGCTATTATGGAAGAATGTAAATTTGGTCCATCCCTATGTAAGGCTTTAGATCTATCCAAGGACAGTAGCTGACATTGATTTGCTTTCTAAAATACAGTAGGGACATAATTTTTTACCATCAGTCATTCCAGTATAAAATATGTTTGGCTTCCCTTCTTTTAACCTCCTATCAGTGTATGCTATGTGCTAGATTTTGAATTTTCTGATGGCTTATTAGTGAGAATTTAAAGATTATCAGCCCTCTTTTTTGTTTGTTAGTCACCTGGTCAATTAATAAACTTTTGAATTATTATTGCAATTTTGATACTTAAAATCTCATCTAGACTAATAATTATTTGAAGTGCTCACAATGAGATCTGCTCTGCCCATAATATCTGTATAATTCAGTTGTTTGAAATTTCCTCTCTCCTGTTACTTTGGGAGCTTGTCTTTGTTAGTGGAATAAATAATACAGGGTTTGCAAGTGCAGAACATACATATTCTAGTACAGCAGCCACTATGTGGGCTGTGAAGATGGCAATGCTACAGGTACCGAATGCTCAGTAACTTCCAGCAGTGCTCATAGTTCCCCAAGGTAACAAAGGTGGCCAGCCTCTGCAATAATAAGTACAGCCTATATATTGTTTGCTCTTTTTGAAAGGTGTTCCTTCTACTCTTAATTTCTCAAGTGAGAAATATACAAAGAACGTAAGAATGTAAATATGGAAGTATAAAGACCCATTCCTCCTCAGGCCATTTCCAGTCTGGCTCATACTGGTTATCCCAATCCACTCAATTTCACTGGAGATGGGGACAATTAGTAGGGAAAACCTTTGAGATGATCAGATCCTGTGAAATTTCTCTCAAGCCAATCAAAATTTTATGATAATCATCCAACTTTAAAACCCACACTATTCAAATTCAACCCACGCACTCCATATTTGATTTGCTTAGGATCCCAGCAGCAGAGGGACCATGTTCTACAAGAATTGCATCATCTGCACCTGTGAATATTTTGCTTAATAATTCTTTAAATATTTCTTCAATATGACATGAATTAACAGCATATTAATACCTAGAGAAATCCACATAAATGCACAATGTCAAAATGAGCTGAAGTTGCATCTAAACAGATTAAGGTGGTGAAGAAATGTCACAGAAGCATATATGAAGTATTCATTTGCTAATATTGCCAACTGAAATTTAAAGTCTACATTTCCTTGCAGGGAACGAAGGAAATGTTCATTACATGTCACAACCATTGAGTGTTATGCATCTGATAGCTGAGTCTGGGGCTGGAATTTTGCTTGAAGCTGTTTCTGCCCAGATACCGTAACTTCACTGTAAGTCCAGGAGAATTGTTTGCATTCATTAAGTTACAGAAGCAGAGCAGGGGCAGCTCTGAAGAGATTCCCATTCAAATTTTACTGGGACTAATATTCATCTCTTAGCTAATATTTGGGAAAACTAGACAGCGATGCACTATCAGAAAAAGAGGTGTGGATCATTTGCCTATGTTTAAAGCTGTTCCCTCAATGGATTAATGAACAATAATCCAGAGTTGGGAAAAGAAAAGTAATTGTGTGCTCATGAGTACTTGCTAAGGCCATTGATGAAAAAATCATGCAGCTTTCCATGGATGAACAAATAAATCAAAAGCGTCCCTGTAGACCTGGAGCTAGTAGGGTAAATGAATGGGAAGGTTTTGAACTGTCAGCGCAGCAGTGACTGAAATTTTCACACACAAGAATGATGTTGCATGTCTTTTAATTGGAGACCATTGGTGTGGCATCATGGGGGTGGGAGGAAATTGTATTGTAACAGGAGAATGAGTTGGCAGACCAGGATTACAGAAAGTATAGGAGACATTCATCTTGCAATTGCTTCTATCCCTGTCAATGGGTCTGTCACAATTGTGAACACTACCTAAAAATGGAGAAGGAGCACTGCAGAAGAAGGGTCAGCCTCCACACAATAGCTGTGAAGAGAATATGTCATATCCAACCGATAGAGAATTTCAGGGGCAGTCAGCCAATATTTTTTGATGAAGTAACAGAGAAGATTGGTGAAGAGAATATGGTGGATGTTGTCTATATGGATTTTAAGAAAGCGTTTGATAAGGTACAACATAAAAGGCTGCTCAACAAAATTGAGCTCATTTGGTGTGCATTTGGATAAAAAAAATTGGCTTAAATGGCAGAAAGCAGCAAGTCGTTGTAGATGGTTATTTTTCAGACTTAAGGGTGGGAAAAGGTAGTGTTCCCCCAGAGTCACTGCTTGGACCACTGTTTTTTGCTCTATATGAATGACTTGATAGACCAGCAGAATGGACAGATAAGTGGAAGATGAAATTTAACACAGAGAAGTGTGAGGTGATGCATTTTGGCAGATGGAATGAGGAGAAGCAATATAAACCAATGGCCCAATTCTAAAGAGTGTATAGGTACAGAGGGACTTGCAGGGGGGTGGGGGCGTTGGGGGCATGTGCATTGATCTTTGGAGGTGGCAGCACATATTGGGAGAGTTAGCAAAGCTTTTAGGATTTTGGGCTTTGTAAATGAAGGCATTGACTACAAAAGCAGGGAAGTTTTGATGAATCTTTATAAAGCTCTGGTTAGGCCCCAACTAGAGTATTGCATCCAGTCTGGTCACCGCACTTTAGGAAAGATGTGACGGTCCTTGGGAGGGTGCAGAGAAGATTTACCAGAATGGTTCCAGGGGTGGGGGTTTTTAGTTACAAGATTAGGTTGGAAAGGCTGGGGTTGTTCACCTTGGAACAAAGGGGATTGAGGGAAGATTTGATAGACGTGTACAAGATTATGACAAGTTTGGATAAAGTAGATAAGGAAAAACTCTTCCTATTAGCTGATTGTGCAAGGACTAGGGGACACAGATTTAAGATTTTGGAGAAGAGATGCAGGGGGAATGTGAGGAAGAACTTTTTTGCACTGTCAGTGGTACAAGCAGAAACAATCAATAATTTCAAAAGGAAAATGGATGGGCACCTGTAGTAAGTAACTAGGGCTATGGGAATTGAGCGGGGACTGAGCAGGGGAGTGGGACTGACTGGATTGCTCCACAGGGAGCCGACATGGACTCAATGGGCTGAATGGCCTTCTTCTACAGCATAATAGACTCTATGACTTGTCATGCACTGCCAGTGGCGGTGAAGGTAACCCTCAACCCTGACACAGGGCTCTTTTGTGCACTCCTCTGGGAGCAATTCAAGAGTCAGACTTTGCAAGGGCCAATCCTTTTCTGCACAACATAAGAATCATTGACTGTGAAACGCATTAAATATAAATGAATTACACTATTTTTTTGTTAAATGTTTCCTTTTTTTGTATCACAAACTTCTGCATGTTGTCGATGTACTCTACAACTACATGCTCCCCTGTTTGAAGCAGTAACACTGCAGGGAGACAACATAGCCAACTAGTGAGTCATCTGGTTCAGGAGACCATGACCTGCATCAGTACCACAGTTTTCCTTGAAATATTTTGCATTCATCACCTCTAGAGGCAGTGCCTGCTGCCCACATTCTCGGGTTTGCATGATGGTGAAGAAGCTATGCATGAGTCCCAGCTTGCTTTTATAATACTCTCTGCATACCATGACTAGAGGGCAGCTTCTTTTAATATCCATTGGCTTGCCATGGCATAGAATAGTGTGCATCTAGAATTATTTCTCTTATGTCGGTTCTCCAAGTGAGTTGAAAAGCTGGTCGAGACTGTTTGCAGTTAGGATCATAAAGGCTTTATACTGATGAGAGTTGATCCTATTGTTTCTATGGGTTGCCTAATGGCAACCACTCTTGTAGTCATCACTGATGTTACCTCAGCCTGACTTGGCAGATGGAAGCAACTATTGCTCTGTGACACAATACAGCTGAGTACTGGACTCCATGTCCAATCCAACTCCCATTGCCTCGTGAAAGGAGGCTCAGTGCTTCACTTACACTTCCTCCTCAGCATCCATATTAAAATAATTTGTCATGTATATCTCTGTGCCACTCTTTGGGCAGGATTTTCCACACCCGCCCGCCACCAGGATCTTCTGGTCCCGCCATAAGCCAATGGACTTCTGGCTGGGGTGCTGCCTCACCCGCGGTGGGTCTCGCCCGTGACAGGGCTGGAAAATCCCGCCCTTTATTTCAAGTAGATTGATTCCATTCTGCTGATCCACCTTTTGGATGACTGGTTTTTTCTTGCTCTTTCAAGAGAGAATAGGGATCAGCAATTTGACCAGGCAGCTTGAGCTCAAAGGCAATACAGGTTGGACAATGTGCTTGAAGAGTGTAAGCCTCTCCCAGGCCCCAAACACAAGCCTGTACTGCTAGTGTGGGATCATGGTACTTACCCTTAAATTCTTTATTTTTTTTCATGGGATGTGGGCGTTCCTGGCAAGGCCACCATTTGTTGCCAATTCCTAATTGCCCTTGAACTTAGAGGCTTGCTAGGCCATCTCAGAGGGCAGTTAAGAGTCAACCACATTGCTGTGGGTCTGGAGTTACATGTAAGCCAGACCAGGTAAGGACAGCAGATTTCCTTCTGTAGAAGCCCATCCCCTAGGTGGGTTGTTATGACAATCGACGATAGTTTCATGGTCACCATACTGAGATTAGCTTTATATTCCAGATTTATTAACTTACTTCAAATTCCACCAGGTGCCATGGCGGGATTTGAGTTTATGTCCCTAGACCATTAATCTGGGTCTCTGGATTATTAGTCCAGCGACATTACCCCTATGCCACCATCTCCCCTATGCTATAAATATTGCATTGTCATTAAATGTGTTTTCGTCCACAATGTACGGTTACATTGATGCCACATAATCATGCACGTCGTACAATATCTTCGTAATACTGTATATATCACACATTCTGTGCTGTTCTGCAATCTCCAATGGCCTGACACCTTCCAACAGCATTTCCGTCTTTGTAAGCTGTTCATATCTGTGGCTCCACAATCCATTGCACACTGCAATTAACCTCCATTTATGTGCAAGTTCAGTCCTTAAACAGAAGAACAATTTGAATTGCGATAACTCATTTGCTGCGTGGAAGTTTTTTCCTGTAGTCCATTCTATAGGGGAAATTTAGTGAGGCCCCAGAACTGCTGTTTAAGCCTAAATGGCGGATGAAGAACATAGAATGGTGGACCCTGGCCGCTGCATGTGAGACCACACCAGCAGTATGAGGCCTTACAAAATGTATTCCTCTTTGTCATCATTACATGTATGATCTTACTATCATTTCCCTGCGAGTTATGTTCCGTGGATCAATGTTTTAAACAATTCTTACTTTTCTTCACTTTCATAAATGTCCTGTGCCATTCTCTTAGAGTAATCCCTATGCAACAATTTTGTACTCTCTTCTGAAGAATGCGATTCCTTCTGAACCTCCCAATGAGTCTCCAGGGTTGTTCAGACCACATCGACTGTACTCCAATGGCAATTGTTGAGAAGCCTTTCTCTCCATTCTAAAATCCATTCCTATTGCTCTGTCACAGTGAAGACTAACATTCATGTAAATCAGGTCAGCAGGATTTGACAATGATTCATTTCAAATAAAATTTGCACAATACAAAGCGAAATGAATGAACCTTATCAAGATTCAGACCAGTAAAGTGGTTCATTGGTTGTTGGGGAAGTGTTAAAGAATGATCATTGTGATCCATTTTGATCATTGTGATCCATTGCTTTCTATGTCCCATTGATAGAAGCAGATTCTTGGGAACCACACTTTCTAAATTGCATGTTTTCATGATTTTGTTAAATAGACTTCAATTATCTATTTTTCTTTCAGTTATCTGGATTGATGCTCCAGTGCACTTTTGATGGCATGCTGGATATCATATTTGGGATGAGATGTAAAACTGAGGCCCATCTGCTCTCTCAGGCGGGCATAAAAGATCCCATGTGCGATGTCGGAGAACAGAAGGGAAATTCTCTCGGTGTTCTGACCAATATTCATTCTTTGACCAATAGGTAAAAACAATATCTGGTCGTTATCACATTGTTATTTTTGGGTCTTGCTTCAGAATATGTTTCTGCTTTTCCTACATTATAACAGTGACTACGCTTCAAATGTACTTCATTGACTTTAAAGTGCTTTGGGACATCCTGAGATCTTGAAAAGTGGTGTATAAATACCAGTCTTTCTTCCTTGTTACAATGATAAATGGCCATTTCCTCCATCCTAAAAAGGAGGCAAGTGCATATCTTTGAAAGAATGAATTCTGTTCAGTCACTTCTTGACTACCACAATTAGTATTGTCAGCATTGTATTATTATGCAAATTAAATGATAATCTGTTGTGATTTAGAGTACTTAGAGAACAGTAGCTAGATGTACACTGTCTGCAACCACAATGATATAAACACTGCACAATTAATATTACATGGAGTTGCTGCTTTTATTGCTTTTCAATTGAATCATTTTTCATCCAATTTTAGATGGAATAGATTTATTTTTTGCATAATATAAATTTTTAAGGTAATCAGATAGTGTTATGCTGCCAGGTACATTTATAATTTTCATAAGATTCCCAAAAGTGTAAAAGAGTTCTTCAATTATTCATGTCAATGGGGGTAGCTTTATTTGCTGGTTTATCATTTTGATTATCTTTTGATCTGACACCTCTTTTATAGAGTAAAGTCTCATTTAAGTCCAGCAATTTAGAGCATTAGAGACAGGAACACACAGTAAGTGCTGTAGGTCTGATCACATGTTTTCTGCATTTACAGGCAGCACCATGTTGGAAAATCATGAAAAACATGGTATCGTTGCCACTAGTAAAAGGTCATGTCTATGTGATCCTAAAATGAACATCCAAGATACAAAATAGTGCCACAATGTTGCAAAGTAAAATTGAGCAGAGGCAGGATTTTAGCATTCTGCCAAAGCAGTGAAGCCAGAGATACAATAATTACTAGCATGAATTGTCAATTGTATTTCCTTTCCGGCTTCGTAAACACTTTGTTGGTGATACAGTGAGGGCACCCGGCCAGCATTTTCAGTGTGTGTTAAGTAGGTTTCAACACATTGATGCGCACCTTGTCCAATCTCAGCAGCTGGATGATCGATTTCTTGGTACAGAGGCTGAACAAAATGGCCTGGGTTTTCCACGATGTCCCTCATCTTCATTAGCCAGCGGGCAATTTTCCACTCACCTCACACGCAGCAAGTGGGAGTCGTGCATGATGACACACTTGATGGATATCCCCTCTCAAATCAAGGTGCCTAACCTTGTTTTCTTCTGGTAACAGCGTGTGCAAAATCATGGGGCAGAAAGGGTTAATTTCTCCTTTGCATCGAGACCTGATACTTGTGCTGATTTTAGTTAAGCTATGGTAACTTTGTACATCAGCACTAATGGAACCGATGACAAGGCCTGAATTTCAGGAGCACAGAGTTGGGAATAATTCCCGGCTCCGCAGACCTAACCCAGGAAAAAGTGCCCTGGCTTCCAATTTTACGGTCGGGGGTGGGGGTGCTGGGGGCAAGGGTGACGTGTATTGGGACATGGGAGTCGTGGCAACAGTGCCAAGGAGAGAAATCCTGGGCCCTGGTGCTTCTCCTATTTCTGGGCCTCTTATCTCAACCACCCGCCTCCTTTTAACCCTCCCCCCCACCACATCCTCCCCGTGCCCATAATTGGGAACTATAGTCACAATGGGGTCAAACTGTTTTATTTAAGTTTAGTAAAACTTATTGGCTTTTGTGCTGTTTGTGCTTCTATTTGTAAAGCCCACTGAAAACTTAGGTTTCAGCATGATATGCTTTACAACCATGGCTTTGTCAGACAACTACCACAATTAAGTTGGTCATATTATGCAACCAGCTCCACTTCTTTGAACCTGGCCCAATGTAATGTCCAGGCAGCAACATCCAAAAGACTTGAACCTCAAGCACCTCAAGCAACAATCCTATGTGCAAATGAGAATATCTTGAACCAACAGTGACATATTCTATTGGTTTTGATGACTCTTGGTTTTGCTTCCAAGTTTAAAAATGACAAAACCTTCCAGTAAATTAGCACCAACCAATTCACCTGCAATAATGTGCTATTTGTATCCACACAAAGAAGGCTTTGTTAACAGAAAAGTTACACTTTGCATTGAATAATAAATATTTTGTCATTTTAAATTGAAACTAACCACACTCATAGATGCCCAGCATGGAGCATAAAATAGGAGAGCAAAGTACTGCAGATGGTGAAAATCTGAAAAATAAACAGAAAATTCTGGAAACACTCAGCAGTTCAGGCAGCATCTGTGAAGAAAAAAACAGGGTCAATGCTTCAGGTCCAGATCTGCACTAGTTCTGACGAAGGATCACTGACCTCTTTCGCTCAGTGCAGATGCTGCCAGATGTGCTGAGCATATTCAACACTCACGTTTCCATTGGAGCAAAAATAACCCCTTTTTCCAGCCCCCACAAAAAACAATCAGACTTATTGTGAGCCTCTCATTCCCCTTCAGCAAGAAACCCAGCAGCAGCTGCCTGAGATCTTGTTTGGTACAACATTGGACATGAATTTCAAAAAAAAAGTTAAGGTAAGAAGAAAACATAAACAACAATGTCAAAGCAACAGTTGACAATTTGTGCTAGTGATTATGGTATCTCTGGCCTCACTGCAATTGCAGAATGCTAAAATCCTACTCTGCTCAATTTTACCTGCACTATTCATGACTGGATGTGACAGGACTGCAGAGCTTAGATCTGATTCGTTGGTGTGAGAGGAGTGGGGGAAGGGTGCATGTGTATGTGTCCCTGCACTGAGTAGCGTGTGCATCTGTATGTGTGTGGGTGTGTCTGTGTGTTTGCGTGTGTGTGTTTGTGTGTGTGTTCCTGTGTGTGTGTGTGTGTGTGTGCGCCCAATTCACTCCTAGTCTTAGGGTTCTCTCACTCACACACATTCACTCTCTCACACACACTCACTCTCTCGCTCACACTGTTATGACATGACAGATGGTAATTGCCGGGCTGACCAAATCCCAAAGGGAAACTTGGCCAAGCTATCACAACAATTTGCAATTTGAATTTTTATTATGAGAAGGTCTGTGCATTGAAGTCAGATGTAAAGAGTCCACTACCACTTTTGGAGATTTTAAAGATTAAATTATAACATTTATTAACAAAAGAAAGGAAAACTTAAACATACAAGATTACAGTTACACAGTTACATTTAGTTTTACAACATTTCTTAAAAGAGCTCTACTTGGCTAGACTTCCAAATAAACACCGTTCTCCCAGGCAACAGCCTAAATAGATTCTTAATCTATAAAACTTCCAGTAATATTACTGCAAGGCATCCAACATTACTATAAGGAAGGTATTTCACAGCTTCTCTCTTCCTCTCACTCAACAATGGAATTCCAAGGCTTGTAACAAAATCCTGCTTTCTGGAACAAGCAAACACTTCTCTGGGGTGGTTAGCAGCTGCTACCTCATGGTGCACTCTTCAAGGTTTCACATGACCATTCATCTACAGCTTTCAATCTTTCCTTAAAAATATTTTGTCCCCATTGATCTCAAAATCCCATTGTTTCACCCTTGCTTTGGAAGTTACTTTTCACAGAATATAAAAATCTTTCATGTTGTCCTTATGGCTGGCACTTTTGGGAAAAATAAACTTAATAACTTTGCCTTACTTACCTACAATTTTGCCAGTTGTAAAACATCCTATTATGTCTCTTTTGAAATTCAAACAACTTCTCAACTTAGCTACAATTTCAAATCCCATTCATACTGTATCTACTGGAACCTCATCTTAGCTCACCCATCTCCATTTCAAAATGCCTGTTTTTACACCTATGCCCTTTGATGATTTAAACCTTGGAATCTGACTGTCTTCAGCTTAATTAACAAACACACACACAGACCCCACAAGCCTGCTTCAGTATCCTACAGTAATATTAGGGAAAAAAAATCACATTTCATTTACAACACATACTCATTCACTCATACACACACACTCACTCTCTCACATGCACTCATCCTCATGCACATTCACTCTCTCACATGCACTCATTCTCACACGGACTCGCCCTCTCAACACTAACTCACCCTCACATGCACTCACACTCACACACACACACTTTCACTCACTCGCTCACACACTCACTCACTCTCACTTACACACTCACTCAATCTCTCACACACACCCACACATACATACACTCACTCACTCTTTGAAGCTTTAGTGAAAAAGACCAAATTTCTCAAGTTTCTTTTCCTACCTCTGCCTCCTTATCCTTCATAATATCCTGGTGAACCTCCAATGCCCCTTTTCTATTACTTTGATATCCTTTCTGTTTGAGGGTGCTCAAATGTTCCCCCTTTCTCTCCCTCTCGCTCTCTCACCCCTCCCCACTTTTCTTGCTCACTCATTCACTCCCTCTCTCTTGTGCTTTCTTCGGTTTATTTCCTTGCAGCCTGTACTCCTACTGGACCAGCCTACTGCTCATGTTGGGGCTGTTGGCTGCTTTTCTCTGTATGTGGAAAGACCCTGCATATCATCTTCTGCTCTGGTGGGTAACAGTGACTTGGATTGGGGTTCAGCCTGTCATAAACTGCTGGACTGGGGTTTCCAACCCTCCTGGAATGACCCAGAGTTTGCCAGAATCAGAAGGTTCCTCCCTGTGCACTCGCTCCAATAGCCCAGAAGATCAGTGATATAAGTTTCTCACCAAACCGCATTCCAAATCCACATCTCTACCCCCTGATCAGTGAGACCACCTAACCATCACTGCAGGGAGTTAGAACAATGTGGACCACAGTCAGGAGGGGCGGAAACACGGAATCGGGAGCAAGGCCCGGGGGAAGGGGGTGCACTGCCACTGGTGCGCCAGTGGGGTAGATCTCCCTGGAGGCAGCCAATTAGGATGCCTGTCCAGGAGCTCCGTCAAATCAGGAACGACAGCTGGGTTTCAGATTTGGGATATTCAGTGTGGCCTGTGGATATGCTGCCTGCTGCCTGCATGGAGGGGCAGTGCTGCCGATAGCAAAAATTGCAAGTTTAACCTGGGACCCCGAGCCCACTCACTCACCACCCCTGGGGCATGAGGTGAACACTTGAGAATGGGGAGGTGCTGTCCGAGTCCAGGTCCCCATGAAAGCACAGGCCCCGGTGATTAGCATTGTGTGCACCCCCCGCTCTCCTAGGCCCTGCACGTGGATGACCTGGAAACAGTGTGGAGACAGAAAAAGGGGCTATCGGGTGCAGAGGCGAGCTGGGAGGAAAAGCCCATCTCGGTGCTGTAGGACTTTTCCAGAGCTTTGAAAAAGAAAATAAAACAAAAACAGCCTTCCAGCCCTCACCCTCACCCTCACCCCTGACACATGCCCCATCCATGCCAAACCATGCCACCTCATGCCAATCTATGCCCCCACCAACAACCCATGGCCCTTTATAGCCCCTATGCCAAGTTAGTGCCAACTAATGCCAATCCATAGTCCCCACCAGCCTTTTCCCTTACAGCCTCCATGCCAACTTACCCAGTATCCACCATGGGCAGACCTCACGACCCATGCTGACAGTAAATAGAGTTCTTAAGTGTCTATTGATGAATTTACAATTTTAAAAAAACTTAATCCCTTATAATAACAAGCATTTGTATTCATAGTCTAACTTCAAAGGCTTTATAAGCACTTGGAGCTGTCAATCAAACTGTGAACTGACAGGCACCCCACTGTGATAATGCTCGGTTGTGAAATTAGTCAAGCTGTACAGATCCCATCATGCTCACCCTCAGGTTTATGTCAACGCACAAAGTAAAATAGCAAGTACTGTATTTTTCCAAATATTTAAAGGGGCAAGAGATTTAAATGATTTGTCAGCTTGACAGTTCCCTTTGACAATTCAATTTGACAGTTGTAATGAGCTTGACAGTTTCAATGAATTTACCCAGTTTTTATGCACATCCATGTCTAATTTTAACAATCCCAAAGGGCACCTTCCCTCTTCCAAAGGGTACCTTTGCCAAAAAGGTGTCCCAGGACAGCAAAATGTCCCACAGTGCTTAGCATGAGCAATATAATTGAAAATTTTGACACTGAGCCACAGAAGGAGATATCTGGACAGATGACCAAAAGCTTGATCAGAGGTAGATTTAAAGGATGTTAAAGGGGGAGGAGGAGAGAGGTGGAGAGGTTTCAGACCTTAGAGCTGAGAAAGCTGAAGGCACAGCCATGAATAGGGGAGCAATTAAAATATGGGATGCACAAGAGGCCAGAATTGGAGGTGTGTAGAGTTCTGGAAGGCTTGTACAGCTGGAGGAGGCTACAGAGATAGGGAGGGAAAAGAGTGCTACCAACTGAGCTGAACCGACACTCTGACACTTATTATAACAGGCTGCTGTGGATAGTGGTGATCAGTATCACATTGAAGAATCCCATTATTATGCTACAGCATTCCATTATACTATAGTTGAGGTACAGCCAGTTAGCGTCAGAGTTACCTTTCTTATTGCCCATATTTAGCATAAGCTTCAATTGTTGAATCATTCTCTTGATTATCAGATTGTCGTGTTGTAAATCAATTGAATTGCTCCTACAAATTTGTCAGGCTCTGTATGAGAAATCCAGGAAGCAGTTATGTGATCTCGACTGAACATCAGAATATTTGATAAAGAGCCACAATAAGAATATGAATAAAAATGCCAGCAACAGAATGTTAGCATCGTTTGTGACAGAGAAATAAATTCTGTCTTTATTGACATTTACTGCCATTTTTGCTTCATGTTTTACTTTTATAATATTTATTAGAAGGCCCTTAGAATGAATTATTTGGAATGGGCACAGGTTGGCAAATGTTTGGCAAGAAACTGCTGCAGAGGTTTTACCAGCCTCCCATCTTGACTCTGGTGAGGAAAGCAGTGGAACCCCTATTTCCACGATTCTCCTTTTTGCCTTGCAAGAGGTGTGAGGTTATCCCCTACAAGTCAAGTAGTGTGGAGAGGATGGAGGGGAAGGGGATGCTGGTGGTAAAGCGTGGAGAAGTTCTTAGCCAGACATTATCACTCCTGGTCCTCAGTGGGACATTGTAGTGGCAGTTGATCTATTGGGGTAATGGAGACCTAACAGCATCCACCAGAGCATCTGGGGTCCCACGCAATAGAGTCATGGTTAGATTCCAGGGAAGGGCAGGCAAGTGGGTGTAAGAGTGTCCAGCAAGATTAAGC
The DNA here is from genome assembly GCF_964194155.1 of Cetorhinus maximus. NCBI lineage: Eukaryota > Metazoa > Chordata > Chondrichthyes > Lamniformes > Cetorhinidae > Cetorhinus > Cetorhinus maximus. The sequence continues at coordinate 50,011,265 of NC_135890.1, read as the reverse complement.
AGGTGGTTTTCTGAGGAGCACCCAAAATGGTCCTTACATCTACCAATGAGGTGCCCTCCCACCAACCCTGCAAGTTCTGATGGAATGAGTACTAGGAGGCACCACTGAGCAGAATGCCAGTGTAACCACTTGGAGTATGACCAAGGGATCTCAGGGCCCATATTTTTTTGTTAGAGATTTTAAATGACAAAATGTGAAAACAAAAGAGTTTCAAAATGCTGAGTGCAAATATCCAGTATCTGTCTAATGCTTGTTGGCCTGACTGAGAGATCCATTAGTCCCTCCAGCAAGAAAGCAGCAACTACAACTTGCATCTATATTGTGCCTTTGAAGTAGTAAAACCTTTCAAGATACTTCACAAGAGCTTTCATTGACAAAATTGGATACTGAGTTACTTAAGGAAATATTGGGACAGGCACCAAGGTAGGTTTTAAGGCAAAGGTGGAGATGTAGAAATACAGAGAAGTTTAGGGAGGCAATTCCAGATTTTAAGGTCCAAGCAGCTGAATGGTGGAGCAATGAAAATTGGGTGTGCACAAGAGATCAGAAATGCAAATCAACCAAAAGAATGATACAAGAAAGTTAGAATCTAGTAAAATAAATTCGTGTTCAGAGCATTAATCCATGAATACAGAAGAAATATTTCTCCAATCGCTACTAGTAGGCAAACAACAAGTTTTAAGAACACAATCCTAAATGGCTAACTATCTATGGGGACATGTAATTTACAGATAGACTTATAGGCATCTTTAGCAAATGGTGTATCTTGAGAATCTAGTGCTAATTGGGAGCTCAAAGCTATCAAAAAAACCCAGCCTACTTATACATTTTATACAAAAAGGTTTAAGAATACAGTTCTTGTGATAGCAAAGAATTAATCCTCTCAAATTCTATTTTTGCAGTTCCAAATTGTCCCTCAAAATAATGCAACTTCCATTTTCAAGCCAGGTACAATAGATTTGTCTCAATATAACATATTTTGTGATGGATTTGCTGACTGGATTGGAAGCAAGTTTTTGTATATGGAAGCCATGACAGAAACAGCTACTGCACTGAACAAAACAATGTGACTGTATAATAAGTGCTATAAAAACCATTGACTGAAGTAGGGAACCTGCCTTGGTTTGCGAGACAACAGGCAGCTATATAATCACAGAGAGTACACAGCTATATAATCACTGAGAGTACGCAGCAAACAAAGTGAACCACTGCAATGCTAAAGCTCTGTTTCATTAGCATCTTGACAAATTTCAGACAACCCATAGAAATTGGGGTGATCAAACCAAGCAGTCCAAGGGCAAAAGGCCCCGAGCCCTTGGAAACGAACCCCTTGAACTCAGGCAAATTAGTCCTTTTTGGATTTATATTTCTTATTCAACACTTGTTCTCTTTGATTTTTTGTCTGGTTGGATGTCCAGAGAGAATCATTGTCAGCACTCTCTGTTGTGTTATGAGTTTGTTTGATGTCTCAATGATATCTTGAGACTCGTTTGTTTAAACATGAACCATTTGTTGTTAATCTTTAACTATGAACAGTTAATGTCATGCATGTTTTTTATATTCATTCATGGGATGTGGGATTCGCTACCTGGGCCGGCATTTATTGCCTATCCCTAGTTGCCCTTGAAAAGGTGGTGGTGAGCTGCCTTCTTTAACCACTGCAGTCCATGTGGTGTAGGTACACCCATAGTGCTGTTAGGAAGAGAGTTCCAGAATTTTGACCCAGCGACAGTGAAGGAATGGCAATACATTTCTAAGTCAGGATGTTGAGTGACTTGGAGGGGAACTTCCAGGTGGTGGTGTTCCCATCTATCTGCTGAATCACAGAATCACACAGTGCAGAAGAGTCCCTTCGGCCCATCGAGTCTGCACTGACATGTGAGAAACACCTGACCTATCTCCCTAATCCCATTTACCAGCACTTGGCCCATAGCCTTGAATGTTATGACGTGCCAAGTGCTCATCCAGGTACTTTTTAAAGGATGTGAGGCAACCCGCCACCACCACCCTCCCAGGCAATGCATTCCAGACCGTCACCACCCTCTGGGTAAAAAGGTTTTTCCTCGCACCCCCCCTAAATCTCTTGCACCTCACCTTGAACTTATGTCCCCTCGTGGCTGACCCTTCAACTAAGGGGAACAGCTGCTCTCTATCCACCCTGTCCATGCCCCTCATAATCTTGTACAGATCGATCAGGACGCCCCTCAGTCTTCTCTGCTCCCCAAGTCTTTCCAACCTCTCTTCATAACTTTAATGTTTCATCCCAGGCAACATCCTGGTGAATCTCCTCTGCACCCCCTCCAGTGCAATCACATCCTTCCTATAATGTGGCGACCAGAACTGCACACAGTACTCCAGCAGTGGCCTCACCAAGGTTCTATACAACTTCAACATGACCTCTCCACTTTTGTAATCTATGCCTCGATTGATAAAGGCAAACGTCCCATATGCTTTTTTCACTACCCCACTAACGTGCCCCTCCACCTTCAGAGATCTATGGACACACACGCCAAGGTCCCTTTGTTCCTCAGAACTTCCGAGTGTCATGCTGTTCATTGAATACTTCCTTGTCAAATTACTTCTTCCAAAGTGTATCACCTCACACTTTTCAGGGTTAAATTCCATCTGCCACTTATCTGCCCATTTGACCATCCAGTCTATATCTTCCTGTAGCCCAAGGCACTTGACCTCACTATTAACCACCCGGCCAATCTTTGTGTCATCCGCAAACTTACTAATCCTACCCCCCACATAGTCATCTATGTCGTATATATAAATGACAAATAATAGGGGACCCAGCACAGATCCCTGTGGTACACCACTGGACACTGGCTTCCAGTCATTTAAGATCCTTCTGTCACCACCCTCTGTCTCCTACAACTAAGCCAATTTTGAATCCACCTCATCAAATTACCCTGTATCCCATGTGCATTTGCCTTCTTTATAAGTCTCCCATGTAGGACCTTGTCAAAGCCTTTGCTGAAATCCATATAAACTACATCAACTGCACTACCCTCATCTACACACCTGGTCACCTCCTCAAAAAATTCAATCAAATTTGTTAGGCATGACCTCCCTCTGACAAAGCTATGCTGACTATCCCTGATCAAACCTTGCCTCTCCAAGTGGAGATAGATTCTCTCCTTCAGAATTTTGTCCAATAGTTTCCCTACCACTGATGTGAGACTCACTGGCCTGTAGTTCCCTGGCTTATCTCTACAACCCTTCTTAAATAGCGGAACCACATTAGCTGTTCTCCAGTCCTCTGGCACCTCCCCTGTGGCCAGAGAGGAATTAAAAATTTGGGTCAGAGCCCCTGCGATCTCCTCCCTTGCCTCCCTCAGCAGTCTGGGACACAAATCATCTGGGCCTGGAGATTTGTCCACTTTTAAGCCTGCTAACACCTCCAATACCTTGTCACTCCCTATATCAATTTGCTTAAGAACCTCGCAGTCTCTCTCCCCGAGTTTGATACCTTCATCCTCCTTCTATTGGGTGAAGATGGACGTGAAGTATTCATTCAACACTCTAGCGATGTCTTCTGGCTCCACCCATAGATTGCCCCCTTGGTCCCTTATGGGCCCTACTCTTTCCCTGGTTATCCTCTTCCCATTGATATACTTATAGAATACCTTGAGATTTTCCCTACTTTTACCAGCCAGAGCTTTCTCATGACCCCTCTTTGTTCTCCTAATTGTTTTCTTATGCTCCACCCTGCACTTTCTGTACTCCACTAATGCCTCCGTTGATTTGCTTCCCTTGTACCTGCTAAAAATCTCCCTTTTCCTTCTCATTGTATCCTGAATATCTCTGCTCATCCATGGTTCTCTGGGCTTGTTACTCCTTCCTATCACGCTAGAGGGAACATGTTGAGCCTGTACCCTCCCCATTTCCTTTTTGAACGCCCCCCACTGCTCCTCTGTAGATTTCCCCACAAGTAGCTGTTCCCAGTCTACCTTGGCCAGATCCTGCCTTATTTTACTAAAATCCACTCTTCCCACAATCCAAAACATTTTTTTTGCAACTCGTCTATTTCTTTGTCCAATACAAACTTAAACTGTACCATGTCATGGTCGCTATCACTAAAATGCTCACCCACCACCACCTCAGCCACCTGTCCGGCTTCATTCCCCAGAATTAGGACCAGCAATGCACTGTCCCTTGCTGGCCTTGTCCTTCTAGATGGTAGCAGTCATGGGTTTGGAAGGTGCTGTCTAAGGAGCCTTGGTGAATTCCTGCAGTGTTTCTTGTAGATGGCACACACTGCTGCTACTGTGTGTCGCTGGTGGAGGGGGGTAAGTATTTGAGGATGTGATGCCAATTAAGTGGGCTGCTTTGTCCTGGATGGTGCCAAACTTCTTGAGTGTTGTGGGAGCTGCACTCATCCAGACAAGTGAAGAATATTCCATCACACTCTTGACTTGTGCACTGTAGATGGTGGACAGGATTTGGGGAGTCAGTAGGTGAGTTACTCAATGGAGGATTCCGAGGGGAGGATATTTTCCTCATCGGGCAGGCTCGGCAGGGGTGGGTGGGAGAGGTCGTGAAGCGAACCACTGCCTGCGATCGGGCCCGGACAGCGGGTTCAGGCTGGCGGGCTAATTAAGGCCCAACCGACGTGAAACGCGCACTACAGCGCTCAGCATTGCCTGTGTGGTGGGGGGAAGGGTGGTGAGGAGGGCGAGAGCACAAGTTTGTGTATGCACATGGATGTGTGCTGGAAAAGCTCCCCAAGGCACAGAGCTCCCTCAGGGAGATGAAGAGTTTAAAACATTAAAAATAAAGATATTAAAAATGTTATAAAACATGTCCCCTCATGTGACTCTGTCACATGAGCAAAATGTTAAAATACTTATTTTATTTTACTTGCTGTTGGAAACCTCATCCTGCCTGTGGATGAGGTTTCCTAAAAAAGCAAAGGCCGCTTGGCCTTTTCGCCTGCCCACCAACCGTAAGGTTAATGGGCAGTGAAAAATTCCTTTCAATTTTAACTTTAATGGCTTTAATCGGCCTTTTAATTGTCGGCAGGTGTGCTGCTAAACCCAGCGAGTGCCCGCCGACTGAAATATCGTGCAATTGTGCATTGGGATGCTTGCCCGATGCCATCACGCATCATTTTACACTCAGTTGGATCGGGCACACGCCCGGCTAATGAGCGTTATATGCTGGCCCTAGCCTCTGACCTGCTCTTGTAGCTACAATATTTATATGGCAAGTCTAATTCAGTTTCTGGTCAATGGCAACCCCCAGGATGTTGATAGTGGGGGATTCAGTAATGGTAATGCCATTGAACATCAAGGGGCAATGGTTGGATTATCTTTTGTTGGAGATGGTCATTTCCTGGCACTTGTGTGGCGTGAATGTTTCTTGCCACTTGTCAGGTGAAGCCTGGACATTGTCCAGGTCTTGCTGCATTTGGACATAGACTGCTTCAGTATCGGAGGAGTCGCGAATGGTACTGAACATTGTGTGATCATCAGCGAACAACCCCACTTCTGACCTTATGATGGAAGGAAGGTCATTGATGAAGCAGCTGAAGATGGTTGGGCAGAGGACACTACCCTGAGGAAATCCTGCAGCGATGTCCTGGAGCTGAGATGACTGACCTCCAACAACCACAACAATCTTCCTTTGTGCTAGGTATGACTCCAACCAGTGGAAAGATTTTCCCCTGATTCCCATTGATTCCAGTTTGGCTAGGGCTCCTTGATGCTACATTCGTTCAAATGCTGCCTTGATGTCAAGGGCAGTCACTCTCACCTCACCTCAGGAGTTCAGCTCTTTCGTCCATGTTTGAACCAAAACTGTAATGCGGTAAGGAGCTGAGTGGGCCTGGCAGATCCCAAACTGGGTGTCAGTGAGCAGGTTATTACTAAGCAAGTGCTACTTGATAGCCCTTCCATTACTTTACTGATGATTGAGAGTAAACTGATGGGGCAGTAATTGGCTGGGTTGGATTTGTCCTGCTTTTTGTGTACTGGGCATACTTGGGCAATTTTCCACATAGCAGGGTAGATGCCAGTGTTGTAGCTGTACTGGAATGACTTGGTTAGGGGCGCGGCAAGTTCTGGAGCACAAATCTGCAGTACTATTGCCAGAATATTGTCAGGGCTCATAGCCTTTGTAGTATCCAGTGCCTTCAGTCATTTCTTGATATCACATGGAGTGAATCGAATTGGCTGAAGACTGGCATCTGTGATGCTGGGGATCTCAGGAGGAGGCCGAGATGGATCATGCACTCGGCACTACTGGCTGAAGATTGTAGCAAATGCTTCAGCCTTATCTTTTGCACAGGCACACTGGACTCCTCCATCATTGAGTATGGGGATATTTGTGGAGCCTCCTCCTCCAGTGAGCTGTTTAATTGTCCACCACCATTCACGACTGGATGTGGCAGGACTGCAGAGCTTAGATCTGGTCCGTTGGTTGCTGGATCGCTTAGCCCTGCCTATCACTTGCTGCTCATGCTGTTTGGCACGTAAGTAGTCCTGTGTTATAGCTTCACCAGGTTGACACCTCATTTTTAGTTATGCCTGGTGCTGATCCTGGCATGCCCTCCTGCACTCTTCATTGAACCAGTATTGATCTCCTAGCTTGATGGTAATGATAGAATGGGGGATATGCTGGGCCATGAGGTACAGATTGTGTTCAACTACAATTCTGCTGCTGCTGATGGCCCACAGTGCCTCATGGATGTCCAGTCTTGAGTTGCTAGATCTGTTCGAAACCTATCTGATTTAGCAAGGTGCTAGTGCCACACAACACGATGGAGGGTATCCTCAATGTGAAGGCAGTACTTTGTCTCCAAAACAACTGAGCAGTGGTCACTCCTCCTGATACTGCCATGGATAGATGCATCTGTGGCAGGCAGGTTGGTGAGGATGAGGTCAAGTATGTTTTTCCCACTTGTTGGTTCTTTCGCCACCTGCCGCAGACCCAGTCTAGCAGCTTTGTCCTTTAGGACTCAGCCAGCTCGGTCAGTAATAGCGCTACCGAGCCACTATTACTGATGGACATTGAAGCCCACCACCCAGAGTACATTCTGCACCTTTGTCCCACTCAGTGCTTCCTCCAAGTGGTGTTCAACGTGGAGGAGCACTGATTCATCAGCTGAGAGAGGGCGGTACGTGGTAATCAGCAGGAGGTTTCCTTGCCCATGTTTGACTTGATGCCATGAAACTTCATGGGGTCTTGATTCAATGTTGAGGACTCTCAGGGCAACTCCTTCACAACTGCATATCACCTCTTCTGGGTCTGTCCTCCCAGTGGGTCAGGACATACCCAGGGATGGTGATGGTGGTGTCTGGGACATTTTCTGTAAGGTATGATTCCATGGGAATGACTATGTCAGGCTGTTGCTTGACTAGTCTGTGGGACAGCTCTCCCAATTTTGGCACTAGCCCCCAGATGTTAGTATGGAGAACTTTGCAGGGTTGACAGGGCTGAGTTTGCCATTGTCATTTTCGGTGCCTAGGTTGATGCCAGGTGGTCTATCCGGTTTTGTTCCTTTTCTGAGGCTTTGTAGCAGTATGATACAACTGAGTGGCTTGTGAGGGCAATTGCCCATTTCAGAGGGCAGTTAAGAGTCAACTAGATTGCTGTGAGTGTGGAATCACATGTAGGCCAGACCAGCTAAGGACAGCAGATTTCCTTCCCTAAAGGGGATTAGTGAACCAGATAGGTTTTTATGACAATCGACAATGGTTTCATGGTCATTATATACTTTTAATTCCATATTTTTATTCAATTCAAATTCCACCATCTACCAGGATTTGACCCCGGGTCCCCAGAGCATTACCCTGGGTCTCTGGATTACTAGTCCAGCGACAATACCACCACGCCATCGCCTCCCTGAGATGATGCTGCTGCCTTGCAGGTAGGCTGCTTCTAGTGTGTTCTCTTTGAGTCTATTACCATGTGACTCCACACATTATACAATAGGCAGTGCTATTCTCCAGTCCCACTTTAACCCTTGCTCTGCTGAGCACCTTTACATTACAGTGGCATACAGGCACATACAACATCATACGACACGCACAGTTCCCCATTAGTGGCTAAATCCAAAAACGGGGGTGGGGATCGCGATGTGCTAATTTCAATGATTTCAGTATCCAGCAGGCATTAACCATGCTGTTGATTGGCTGGACACCTCAGCAGGGAGCAAATATGAGTGCCTAGCACCTCTTCAAGTGAGCCTCCATCTCTTAAAGGGGAGATGCATTTTGGCTGGAGCAGCTGCCAGTCATAGAGCAAGTGAACCTGACTTGCGAAACATTGAAGAATGATATAAAATTGGACAGAGCGGCTCCAAGGCTTTTGGATGCTGCATTGGAGGTCTTGTTAGAGGAAGTGGAAAGGAGGAGAGATGTCCTGTATCCACAGGGGACCAGGAGGCCCTCCAGACACAAGATTAGAAGGCAGTGGGATCAGATATCATGGAGGACAATGCCAGGAGTTAAGCTCAAGGGCCTGGATGAAGTGTCTCAAAAAGTTCAGTGATCTCGCATGAATGTTCAAGGTCAGTCAATTCATCTGCAGATGCTGTATCCAAACAACTGCACCACTGGCCTCACACTCTGCTCAATGCACCACTGATGCTGAGATTGTGCAGCCTACAGCAAACCACTGTGAATCTTGACACTCAACCTGCAGGGCTCCTTCAGAATGGTCCAGGCAGCATGTGTTTCAGCACACATCTGGCCAGCGCTATCACATTTTATATAATAACATGGCTTTCATTTTATGTACACTGCACCTGTGCGTGGATTGCGCACCAGAGTGATGAATGAAGTCATCAGCAGAAAGCCCTGTTGTCCCGAAATTACCCTCTGGTTTCTGATGGTGGCTCAAATGCAGCTAGCACAGAGGGCTGCCCCAGAATGAAGGTATCATGACTGCTGCCTGCATATCGGGCATTGACCTGAATGTTTCTTTGCCTATAGTCACACACCAGCTGGATGTTGAGAAAGTGGAATTCCTTTCTGTCCCATTTAGTGAAGAGTTGATGCATGGTGCCGGAAAGCAATGTGCATGCAGTCAATGGCACTCTGCACCATGGGGAAGTCTGCAGTTCTAGCAAAGCCACCTGCTCTCTCTGCCTGCTTCTCTCTGGCAAAAAAGTCTAAAATGTAGTTAGTTCTCTTTGAATGGAAAGCATTAGTAACCTCCCTTATGCAACAGCGGAAGGAAAACTATGAGATGTTGCACATATCTCAAGCTCCAACCTGGAAGGATCAAATGCATAAAAATTCATCATCACAGTCACCTTCACATCCATTGGTAATGCAGTATACCCTGCTCCAAGGTTGCAGTTGTGGCTGCACCAATTGGCAGATTTCAGTGAGGACATCTTTACTGAAGTCCAGCCCTCTTACCCATTGTTCCTCATTGAGGTAGATGAATTGCCCCCTGATCACCCTGGAGGGAAATGGTCTCTTGCTAATGGCCATTTTCCTCCTCTTCCTCCACCTACTTTCAGCAGTTTATCCATATGGGAAATGATAAACAGGCTGTGACAGGAAAGGACAGACAGTACAAATCTAAGAGTAAATCAGCAGATAAAGCTAGACACTATAAAAATAATAAAAGGACAAAATTAAAGGCTCTGTATCTAAATGCATGTAGCATTCGAAACAAAACAGATGAGCTGATAAACGCAAACAGAAATAAATAAGTATGATTTGATAGCCATTACAGAGACATAGCTACCGAGTGACATAGACTAGGACCTAAATATTGAAGGGCATGTGGCATTTAGAAAGGACAGGAAGTTATGAAAAGGTGGAAGGGTGACTCTGTTAATTAATGATGGTATTAGCACATTAGAGAGGGATGACCTAAATTCATGAAACCAGCATGGGTTTGGGTTGAGATGAGGAATGAAAAAGGCAAGAAGTCGCATGTGTGAGTGGAGGCCCCCTAATTGTAACTACACTGTAGGACAGCATATAAAAGAAGAGATAATGGGAGTTTGCCAGAAAGGTACAGCAATAATCATGGGGGATTTTAATCTACATATAGACTGGAAAAATTAGTTGGGCAAAGGTAACATAGATGAGGAGTTCATTGAATGTTTTCAGGATAGTTTCTTAGAACAGCACGTTCTGGAGCCAACCAGAGAGCAGGCTATACTAGACCTGATATTGAGCAATGAGATAGGTTAATTAATAACCTCCTAGTGAAAGCACCCCTAGGTAGCAGCAATCATAATATGATTGAATTTTACATTCATTTTGAGGGAGAAATGAATGCATCCAATTCTAGTATTTAAAACTCAAGTAAGGACAATTATGAGGGCATGAAAGCAGAGCTAGCTAAAGTGCTGTCAAATGAGGTTAAGGGATAGGTCAATAGAGGTTCTGTGGCAGACATTTAAAGGGATATTTCAGAAAACACAATATATACATTCCAATGAGAAAGAAAAATCCCAAGGGGAGGGCCCACCATCCGCAGTTAACTAAAAAGTTAGACAGTATCAAAATTAAAGAAAAAGCATAAAATTATGCAAAGACACAGGGCAGGTCAGAAGATTGGAAAGAATATGAAGAATATTAAAGAATGACAAAAAGATTAATAAGGAGGGAAAAACTAGAGTATGAGAGAAAGTTAGCTAGTAATATAAAGATGGGTAGTAAGAGTTTCTACAGATATTTAAATAAGAAAAGAGTTCACAAAGTGAGCGTTGGTCCTATAGAGAGTGCATCTGGGGAATTGATAAAGTAGGGAGAAAAGGGATGAATTGAACATTTATTTTGCTTCATTCTTCACTATAGAGGACACAAGTAACATCCCAGAAATAGCTGTAAATCAGGAAGTGGAAGGGAGGGATGAACTCAGGAAAATTACAATCACCAGGGAAGTGGTATTGAACAAATTGTTGAGGCTGCGGGCTGACAAATCCCTCAGTCCGTATGGGCTTCTCCCTGAGGTCTTGAAAGAAGTGACTAGTGAGATCGCTGATGCATTGGTTTTAATTTTCCAAAATTCTCTAGATTCGGGGAAGGTTCCATTAGATTGTAAAATAGTAAATGTAACTCCTTTATTCAAAAAGGGAGGGAGACAGAAAGCAGGAAACTATAGGCCAGTTAGTTTAATAATATAACTCCTTTATTCAAAAAGGGAGGGAGACAGAAAGCAGGAAATTATAGGCCAGTTAGTTTAATATTTGTCATTGGGGAAATGTTAGAAGCTATTATTAAAGATGGTACAGCAGGGCACTTAGAAAAATTCAAGGCAATCAGGCAGAGTCAACATGGTTTTGTGAAAGGGAAATCATGTTTAACCAATTTATTGGAGCTCTTTGAAGGAATCACGTGTGCTGTGGACAAAGGGGTACTGTACTTAGATTTCTAGAAGGCATTTTACAAAGTGCCACATCAAATGAAAACTCATAGTGTAGGGGGTAACATATTGGCATGGATAGAAGTTTGGCTAGCTAACAGGAAGCAGAGAATTGGCTTAAATGGGTCTTCTCCTGGTTGGCAGGAAGTGACGAGTGGTATGCCACAGGGATCGGTGCTGGACCTTAGCTTTTTACAATATATATAAATGACTTGGATGAAAGGACTGAAGGAATGGTTGCTAAATTTGTTGACGAAACAAAGATAAGTAGAAAAGTAAATTGTGAAGAGGATGTAAGGAGGCTACAAAGTGACATAGATAGGTTAAGTGATTGGGCAAAGATCTGGCAAATGGAGTATAATGTGGGCAAAAGTGAAATCGTTCATTTTGGCAAGAAGAATAAAAAAGCTTATTATCCATATGGTGAGAGATTGAGGAGATCTGAGATTCAGAGGGACCTGGGTGTCCTAATCACAAAAGCTTATTATACAGTTACAGCAGGCAATTAGGAAATCTAATAGAATGTTATCATTTATTGTGAGGAGAATTGATTACTAAAGTAGGGAGGTTATGCTTCACTTATACAGGGCACAGGTGAGACCACAGCTGGAGTATTGTGCACAGAACTGGTCTCCTTATTTAAAGAAAGATGTAAATGTGTTAGAAGCTGTTCAGAGAAGGTTTACTTCTCTGTAAAGTAAACAGAGGGATAGGTGGGTTGTCTTATGAGGAAAGGCTGGACAGGTTAAGCTTGTATCCACTGGAATTTAGAAGAGTAAGAGGCTACTTAATTGAAACCTTTAAGGTCCTGAATGTTCTTGACAGGGTGGATGTGGAGAGGATGTTTCTTCCTGTGGGAGAATCTAGAACTAGGGGTCACTGTCTAAAAATAAAGGGTCACTCAATTAAGACAGAGATAAGGAGAATTTTTTTGTCTCACAGGGTTGTCAGACTCTGGAACTCTCTTCCTCAAAAGGCAGTGGAAGCAAAATCTTTGAATATTTTTAAGGCAGAGCTAGATAGATTCTTGATTAACAAGGGGGTGAAAGGTTATCGGGGTTAGGCAGGAATGTGGGGTTGAGGTTACGTTCGGATCAGCCATGATCTTATTGGATTTTGGAGCAGGCTCAAGGGGCTGAGAAGCCTACTCCTGCTCCTAATTCATATGTTTGTATGTTCATATTCTCGGTGTGCTCTCTACTTATTTTTTTCAGCTCTCTGCTGTATTTCAAGGAGAATACCTATAAATGCACCCTTATCTGGGTTCAGTTTGTTTGTGCAGAAACCTTGATGCCAGCAAAAAGTTTGTCAGCATCTACCACATCACTCCGTCTATGTTCATGCAATTTGAAACAACTATAGAGAACACCAAACATTTGTGGAACTGTAGCATTAGCTGGAACAGATCAAGCATCAACTAACTGTTAAGCAGTTGATGATTCCTTTATGTAGTGCTTTTGGAGGAGTGGAGGGGTGGGGGGGTGGGGGAGAGGGTTCCCTCCTGCTGCTGAACACACATTTAGCTGTGTGAGGTTAATAGAGGGTGTTGGCTGGAGCGTTGAGCTCCGAAATGGTATCAGTGACATCAAATCAGCATTGCACACTGATTAATGTCATGATTTGCATACTTCTCACCTCATTCCGCTGCCACTCTCACCAATATATTATCCAGCGCAACTCGCCTCACAGGTGGGTGCATTGTGGACACAATTTTGACATTTTAAAGGCACTCATAGCATCCAAAAAATGGACGCTGATTACCCCAATTTCTTGCCCGGTATCTGCTCTCCAGGGTTCCATAGTACATACTTATGCAGCCCACAAAAACAAAACACTCAAACACCCCTAACATAGATTATGATGAAAGAACAGTATGGCTGCTACTTGCTAGGAAACATCAGTTCATCTGAGCCTCTGTCACCAAAGCCCTTAGACCATTAGTGAATACAGTACCTCCACAGAATCACAGAATGGTTACAGGACAGAAGGAGGCCATTTGGCCCATCATGTCTGTGTTGCTGCTCTGAAGGAGCAATTCACCTAGTGCCATTAATATCCCCCCACTTTCTTATCTAGCCCTGCACACTCTTCCTTTTCAGATAATATAATTACTCAATAGAGCGGGCAGGTTTAAACAAACAACAGATAAACTTTATCACAGGACGCTTTTCAGGTGCTACATGCTCGATCAGGACTCTCATCAGGAATCCCCACCCCCCTCGATTACCCATGCTTAGGACCCATAGGTTGGAGCCTCCCAGAACAGCACGTGACCCCTGATAAACAGCAGGAGAGGCTATACCATCAGTTAACACATTTACTCCCCTTTTAGTTTTTTTACAATTTCTATTTACAGGGAAACATTTGAGTATCCAACAATATATACATATATACAACTTCAGGTGATTAAAGATCAAGTCTCTGAGGTGCCCTCCTTATATGGCTAGGGTGGTGTAGCTCTAACACTTGAGGCTCTGCAACAGGATCGACAGGATCTGGAACTGCAGCACAAAACACATCAGTAGAAAGCGGCAGGTCTGGGTTTGGCATCTCTACAGAGACATTGGGCATGTCTATCCTAGGTCAATCAGTTACCTCAAGAATTGACGGTTCGATGTTAATCACAGGTAGAATAGTTGTTTGTTGGAATGTCTCTCTAGCATGAATATTATCTATGTGCTTATGAACAATTCTATCTTCCACTTGTACTTGGAAAGATAATGGACTAGCCTCTGTGACAATGGTTCCAGGAACCTAACAAGGTCCACTTCCAAAATTTTGCATGAATACTGTGTCACCTACACTGAATGCTTTGCTGTCTATATTATGGCTCAATTTTTGATTACTCTGATTCTGCTCTACCTTCCCCTCTATATTGGAAACACCAGACTTAACCGTGTATGTAGGTGGCATTTCATCAATAATTCAGACGGTGTTGAACCTGTAGTTGAATGTGGCGTTGCACAATAACTGAGAAGAAAGCGGCAAAGTCGAGATTCTAGAGTACCTTCTGATAACCTTTTCATACCAGACTTGAAAGTTTGTACAGCTCTCTCAGGTAAACTATTCGATGTGGGGTGGTAAGGAGCTGTTTTAATATGTCTGATTCCATTCAGGTTCATGAATTTCTGAAACTCTGTGCTGGTAAAGGCTGTACCGTTATCAGAAACGACGATTTCAGGTGGGCCATGTATGCTAAAACAGTGACACAGCTTCTCGATAGTTGTGTCCAATGGTGATGATTTGACTTTGTATTCACCTATCCATCTAGAATGTGCATCTATGATCAACAAAAACATGCTACCTAAGAATGGTCCTACATAATTGATATGTAGTCTAACCCAGGGTCGACCAGGCTACTCCCACGGATGCAGGGGAGCTGAAACAGGCAACTTCTGTTGTTGCTGAGAGTGGACTGAGTGCTTGACCATGCTTTCAATGTCACTGTCAATGCCTGGTGTTACGATCCCAGCTGAGGTTACTCCTGGACAAGGCTGATCCCAGGTTGGAACTCAGCTTGATAGATCCTAACTTTAATTTGTTCGTTTAAATACATGGGGAGTAGCTACTGAACAGAGTCACAGGAATCAGCTGATGAACTTTGAACAAAAGAATCTATTAAACAAGAAAAAATGAACTATATTATAATACTCGTTCACCCACAACTATACTTTTACAGATATGGACAGATTTGTAAGGATAACACAAGTTACAAAAGCTATCTTATATCCTAATGTCCACAGTAAGTACACAGTCCATATACCAATACATACCTCCTGGTCAGACACACCAAACTCTGAAGCCAAGTGACAGAATCCATCTCAGCAGGGTGCTATGAATCACTCTCAATGCCGCTCCCTCCCCCTCCCGCCCCCATCCCTCCCCAAGGCTTATCACACCATGAGCTAACCCGTCTCACTGAAATCCGTCTTTCACATGAGGGTTTCCAATCTTCACTCTCCAAGAACTGGCCTTGGAATCTTCTCCCAAACCGACGCTTTCTCTCAGATGCCTTCTGCTAGGGTTCACCTCCAGGGCTTCGAACTCTCCTTCCGATGTTCCTCTTCCGTAGGTCACCACATGCATTCAAGCTGTCTTCCACGCACTCTCTCTCACCTACTAAGCCGTCAACAGTACCACTGCTTCACATGTCCATAGCGGAGTTACAGACCTTCAGTTGTCTCTTTGGCCCTGCTTGCCTCTTACAAGCTGTTCTTGCTTTAAGTCTGCTTTCTGCAGCTTTTGTCTCTTTAAATCTGCAGCTTGGAGCCTTTCTCTCTGTCCCTCACTCTTAACTTCATTTAACAGGGTCCTTTCCAGGTTCCTGTCCTTCATTTGACTAGAAGGTATTTTTTGGATTTTCCCCTGTTTCTGTCTAACTCATTTGGCCTTGGGACTTTTTGGTTCTTTTGGGAAATCTGCAGTTCCGTCTCCCAGTGTCAAATCTCTCTGGGGTCTTGGCTTCAAACTGAAACTTGAAACTGCTACTTCTTTAGTGTTTCTGTGTCAGTGGGAGGGACCTGCCTCTCTGGACCCCTGTTGTTAGGTAACAGCCCAATTATTCTACCCTTGTTTGTTTACCTTAGCTTACAGTCATTAAAAGAAACTCATTAGAAATGCAGGCACCTTTTTAAAGTGAAACTAAAACTCAATTTGACCTTTCTTAACACACAGATACAGAAATACAAATTAAACTTAAATTTTAAAGCCAAAATTCATTCCTAACACCCACAAATACAAATGTAACTTAATGTAAAAAATGTAAAAATAAAATGTCTCTATTTCCTAACACTGGCCACCAGACATAGCTTCGCGCAAACATTTTCATCTTTGATATGCCTGGATGCAAACTGTGAAGCTCTGACAAGAATGGGTCTCTAACCTGTGATGGGACAACAACTCTTGGGGCAGAATTTTTCACTGAGTGGGTGCGCACCCGGCCCACTGGAGTGTAAAATACCACATAATGACATCGGTGAGTGTCCTGACATCACTGCGTACTTGTGCAATATTTCGGTCGACAGGCATACACAGGAATCGAAGCCATGCCCACCATCAATTATGAGGCCAGTTAAGGCCATTAAAAAGGCAATTAAACTAGATTTTACATTGCCCGTGTGATTTCACACTCATTACACGGGCAAAACAGGCAGGCGGCAGCCGACAATTTGCTGAACCTCTTCTAAGGGCAGAATAAAAAGAGTCAGCAGCATTGCCAGTGTAAGTACTGAGCTTTGGGGGCAGTTTGCTGCTGATTGCTTATTGGTACTTGGCAGCTTCATCTCTGTTCAGGGCTTCATTCTTAGCATTTCCAGGCTTCATTTCAGGACCTATTGGTGTCTCCAAGGTCCCTGGAGGATTTAGGCCATGTGGACCCTTCCAAGTAACAGACATCCTACCGTTACCCTGGTAATGGGGGTTGTGGAGGAAGAGAGGGGCAGAAGGGAGAGGAGGCCAGGTGTCCCATTGCAGCTTCCAGGGGAGGGGCCCGTGGGAGGAGAGGTGCAGGCACAAGGGGCAACAGGTAGCCCAAGGCAGAAGGGGCTGCAGAAGATCCCACTATCCTGCTGCCAGGGTTTGCAGATGGCAATACAGCTACCTCAATATGTCCGAGGTGCAATGCTGAAGGAGGCTCCGCCTCTCAAGGGAGACCATAACCTCCATTTGTCAGACGATTGGGCCTGAGATCAGCTCCAATTATATGGGTGGACACCCCATGCCAGTGGAGCTGAATATCACAGTGGCCCTCAACTTCTATGCCTCCAGCTCTTTCTAGGGGTCAGTGGGGGATCTGTGTGAAGTATCCCAATCAGCTCCACAGTTGCGTTAAGCTGGTGACAGAAGCTCTCTTTAGGTGGGTACTGACATTTATTCTTTACGGTATGGATGGAGCCAGCCATGCTGAACGAGCCAGAGGCTTCGCAGTGATTGCTGGGGTTCCCCGCGTCCGGGGTGCCATCGACTGCACACATGTGGCCATCAAGGCACCAGCGGGTCAGCCGGATGCCTTCGTTAACAGGAAGGGATTCCAATTCATGAACGTGCAGATAGTATGTGAGCACAAGATGTGGATTCTGCAAGTCTGTGCCTGGCAGCATGATGCGCACATCCTGAGATACTCCCAGGTGCCAGGGCTCTTCAGCGCTCCAGCCCGACTGGATGGATGGCTGCTGGGTGACAAGGACTATCCCCTCAAAAGGTGGCTCATGACGCCTCTCCGCCATCCAAGAACCGAGGCAGAGCAGCGCTACAATAGGAGCCATGCCTCCTCAAGGGCAGTGATAGAGAAGACCATAGGTCTTCTCAAGATGCGCTTCTGATGCCTGGAGTGTTCAGGGGGAGCACTACAATACCCCCCAGAGTGGGTGTCACTAATCATGGTTGCATGCTGCACTCTCCACAATCTGGCACGGGCAAGGGGGGACCCACTGGAGGAAGAGGATCTTGAGGCAACTCCACAGGCCACAGAGGATGAATCCAGTAGTGAGTCAGAAGAGGATCCCAGTGAGGAGAACGCTGAGGGCATGGAGGCAGACCTCTGAATCCTTCAGGGAGGCAGGGACACTAGAGATGCCTTGATCCAACGCTCCTTCAGCTAGGCTGCCAAAGATCAGCTTCCACCTCATGCCAGGGCTGCCACCTCCATCCACGATATCTGAAAAGACCCTTTAATTTGCACACAAAATCCACCCAATGCCTGTGCAATAAAGTATCGAGCCACTCACATCCAGCATGACATACTGGCGTACCCTGCACCGGAAAGAAAAAAGGTGAAGCCTACTCAGGCGATCAGAACCAAAGCAAATTTAATGTTATTGTCACATTGAATGCATGATGATATTACCATGATAATGTTCACACCAGCAGACATATAAACCAAACATAAATGAACAGAAAATCACCCATGAACCGCCCCTCTTGTGCTCATGGTGCCTTTAACTTATGTTTCTGAGTGCTTTGTCATGGTGCCCCCTGCCCCCTCGCTGGCACCGGCATTGGAGGCAGCCTCCTGACTCTGCTGCCTTGTTGGCCTTGATGAGCTTGGCGGTAGTCCGCTGGCCAGTAGAGCCTGTGTTGGCCCTGCCTGGGTGGGAATGGCCAGTGCCACGGCTGGCATCTCCCCAGTCATCACAGCCTCATCAGATGCCACACTCACTGGCGGAGAGCCAAATGATCTGCTGCTGTCACCTGGAGTGCCCTGAGAGGAGCCTGCATAGATGCCAAGCAGTTCATGCGCCAACGTGAGGTCGCTCTGGACTCCTCTGCTCACCATTGATGGACAGGCACTTAACTGGGATACTGGGTGCCTCATCCAACTCCCACACTGGCACTGACTGCCTGAGGTCATTGCCTATGTGAGGGCTTGCAGGTCCAAGCGCAACCCCAGGAACCCCTCATTCTGTCCCTGGAGCTGCCTCTCCATGAGATTCACCACTCTCCCAATGGAGGAGGCAGTGCGCTTGGCCATGAGGTCAACACAGTGCTCATGCTCTGCATGGACTCTTCCACAATGGAGACCATGGCACACATTCCCTCATGTATCTCTGCCAGATCCTCCTGCACATTCCGCTGGACATCCAGCATCTGCGCTTAATGGACGACTCCAGAGGCTCATCATCTGCCTTCGACCCAGCATCGTACTGGTCCCCAGCAGTCCTCTGACTGCCGGTGCCCTGGACACTCTCTGCCTCCGCCTGCACCTGAAGCGAGTGTGAAGTGCCCTCACCAATGTGCACCGACATTCTGGCTGCCGGTATAATGCCCATCAGAGAGCGGGTGTGATGTAGATACAAGTGAAGCTCGGTGGTCCACTGGCTCTGGGGGTGGCCCTTTGGGGTCCAGAGAGTGAGTGCTGGTGAATCTAAGGAAGAACAAGGATATGTCTTCAGTTAAATTCATCATACTGTCACTGTGCACGCCAGGCCCCCTGGTGAGACAATGGAGATCTGAATCATGGTGTCATCGTCTTTCAATGATCAATGGGGACTCCAGCCTTGAGGCTCCCATCAATGAAGACTAGAATGGTAGAACAATCTGACACTCTCACCTTTGTGCACTGCACTTTTACCTTCATCTGGCACCCCGCCTCTCCACGCCTGGTTGCATGTGGAGCGTGCCAGCTCTCCAGCTCAAGGGCATCCTGCTTGAACCTGGTCAGCAGCATAAGGTTGGGTGGGCCTCCTCCTGTGCGTGACCTCTCTCATTGGTTATAGCTCGTCTTCTCCTGAAAGAGCAGAGGAGCATTGATTATTCCACTCTCTACCTGCAGCGCCATTGCAGCCTGGCCAGCCCCAGCAGAGGAGCACCTTGCAGGGCACATCTGAGTCATGGCCTTCGAGCCACGAGGCACTCAGTTCGAGTAGCCAGGGCTCACCCCCTTGGCCAGCTCCGGCATCACTGACAGTTGGCACTCAGACTCTAGCACCCCTGAGGTCCAGGTGGGGACGGCCACACCTTAACACTTCTGCACAGTGACCCATGCCAACATGGTACTCACCCTTCCTGAGCACAGCAGGTCATTGAACCTCTTCTGGCACTGCACTCATGTGCGCCGCACCACATCATGGTTGCTAGCCAGCGCTGCAACCTCCTCTCATTCTCTCTTTGTGAGGTATGGTGGCCTCCTCCTCCCATCTCTGGGGTCAAGGGTGTCCCTCCTGGCAGCCACCTCCTCCAGGAGGACCGCGAGGCACTCGCCCGAAAAGCAGGGGGCCGAGTGCCCACCTGACCTGCCCTCCCGCCTGCCGTGTTCAGTCGCAATTGACTCCATAACTTGAATATTGAAAACGCAGAGGAAACGTTCCTCCATGGCAGCCTTCAAGGAGCTGCCTGTGCTGTTTTTATATCGACAGGCGAGCCACTATTGGACCCGGCAACCGACAGGCATCCACCCCTGACCACCCCTTCCCGACCATTGGGGAGCCCTGTTTCATGCTGGGCTGGCCTTAATTGGTCTCGCCAGCGCAAAATCGCAGTCATGGGCTGATCGCGGGTGGCAGCCCGTTTCCCAGCCGCTCCCGGACCTGCTGATCGCGCCCACCCGCCGACTTGAAAACTCCGCTGTTGATCCCCACAACAAAATTCCACCTTAACAACTTAAGTCTGTTTTTTGGGAATGGAATGGTCTCAAATCTTCAGATACAAGCGAATTTGACCATCCTTGCAAAACAAAGTCTCTGACTTTCGACAATATTGGATCTCTGTTCATCCAATTTCTAATTTGTTTCGCACACACAGGCAAAGAATCCAAGAAATTCAGTAATAGCACAACTTCTTGTGGCACTGGAACAATACTATCTGGTAACAGGAGATGACTGAGTGTGTCCGCATTTGCAAGCCAGGATGGTACATCAAGGTATACTCATACACAGATAATGTCAGAGCCCAGTGTTGTATTCTTGCTGATACTATTGGCAGAATGGCCTTATCTTCACTGTATAAACCCATTACTGGTTTATGGTCTGACACACTGGTGAAATGTCATCCATGCAGGTGCTGGTGGAATTTCTTCACTCCGAATATCACCGATAAACCTTCCTTTTCTAGTTGGGAATAACCTTTCTTGGCTATGGAGAGGGTTCTCAAGACATAGCCAATGGGCCTTTCTGATCCAGTTTCCATTCTATGTGATAACACGGCTCCTACACCATAAGCAGAGGCATCACATGTTAATACCAACTCTTTCAATGGGTCATAGTGTACCAATAAACACGACGAACGCAACAGTTTCTTTACTTTCACAAAGGCTTCTTCCTGTTGTGAATCCCATGACCAAAGGCGATTCTTTTTTAACAAGTGCAATGGTGCCTACACAGTTGATAAGTATGGCAAGAAGCGGTTATAGTAGTTGATCATACCCGGGAAGGACTTGAGTTTGGTTACACTGGATGGTGATGGTGCATCTTTTATTGCCCGCACTTTCTCTTCTACCAGATGCAAACCCATGGTGTCCACCCTGTGACCCAGGTAAGTAACTTCTGGTGCTTGAAATGTGCATTTTTCCTTCTTAAACCATACGGCGGCTTCCATGAACCTTCTTAGCACCTCCTCCAGGGTGGCCAATTGTTCGGTCTCGGCTGACCCTGTGATCAGAACATTATTTAGGTAAACTACCACTCAGGGAAGTCCTTACAAAAGATTCTCCATTGTTCTCTGGAAGATTGCACATGCAGACGATACTCCAAAGGGTAGGCGATTGTATTGACAAAGAGCCTTGTGTGTGTTAATAGTCACGTATTCTCTCGATGTGCTACCCAGTTCTAATTGTTGGTAAGCATGGCTCATATCCAATTTCGTATAGGATTTGTCTCCAGCTATCTTTGCATATAAGTCGTCTATCCTTGGAATAGGATACTTGTCTCGTTTTGCTGCTTTATTTACGGTCAATTTATTGGATTGTGACAGTGATAGGCTCGGTTTTCACAGCGGTAACGTTATACAGGGAATAAATGTTGGTGTTGGCCACTTCAGGTTCTGCTGTATTTTTTAATTCAATCATGTTGGTTTGCTGCTTTACGGGCTGTTTTGATTTTGCTCTGCATTGCCTTACTACATGACCTATCTTATGGCAGGAATGGCATTCCGTCTCCTTGAATTTACAGGTGTCCAGTCCATGGTCACCTCCACATCTACAACAACTCAATGTTGGAGTTGCTGCTGAAGTGTTTCATGTTTCTCGCAGCAGACATTGCCTCTCACTTCGATGCTGTGGGTCTGGTTTTCGCATCACGCTCGGTGGTATGTTCCCGTCCCACATGAAGAATGTTATCATGTTGTATGTGTTGCAACGCCTGTGAGTCTCTCGCAACACTTTTCATGGTATCGTCCTGAACTCCATAAACTAATCAGTTCCACAGCTTATCATTTAATGTGTCCCCGAAGTCGCAGTGTTCTGTCAACTGCTTAAGGTTCGCTACACAGGCTATGATGGACTCTCCCGGGGCCCTAACTCTGGAATTAAATTTAAAACGTTGCATTATTATGGATGGCTTTGGCTGGAAGTGCATTTTCATGAGGTCCACTAATTCATTAAAAGGTTTCGAGTTGGGCACGATCAGGGCTGTCAGGTTGCGAATGAGATTGTGTGTCTTACTGCCACATCCTCAAAAGGATGGCTCTCTGCTTTTCCTCCGCAGTAATTTCGTTCGCTATGAAATAAAACCCAAGGCACTCTACATACTGACTACAGTATTCCATAGTCACATCATAAGCATCGATTCTGCCGGAGAGTGGCATGACTGGTGAGCAGTCTTTTCTTTTTCTTAAGATTTGATGTACTCACATTAACAAGGCGAGATGCAGCATTGGAGCTATTTTACCCTCATTGTCAAATGTAATGACTTGATGGAGCAGACAGGTTTCAACAACAAACAGATAAACTTTATTAAGGAGAACTTTTCAGGTGCTACATGCTCAATCAGGACTCTCGTCAAGAAGTCCCACCCCCCCCAGATTGCCCGCGCTTAGGGCTAATTGGTCAGAGCCACCCAGAACATCACATGACCCCTGATAGACAGCAGGAGAGGTTATACCTTCATTTACTACAAATAATAATCCGATCCCCTCTTGAATGCCTCGATTAAACCTGTCTCCACCACACTCTAAAACAATACATTCCAAATCCTAACCACTTGCTGTGTGAAAAGGTTTTTCCTCATGTTGCAGTTTTCCTAATATTGTTTCTTTTCAGCTCATGCACTATGATGTCAAAATAAACATCACAGTAGTAAAGTCAGTCAAGGAGGAATAGTTTTACCTTTATGTTAAAATTAACCTGAAAGTTAAACCAAATTTATATGAAAATAAAGAAACTACATGATGCAAAGTCATCCCTTGCTTCCTATTCTTCCATTGCATTTTGCTCTCTTGAGCCCTGGCCAATTTTAACTCCTGGCATAGGCAGGTGACATTCATATCTGGGAGTCTTCATTAGTGTAGTAATTATGGTTTTATTTAGTGTGTAATGTGCCTTTAAGAGTATACTTGTTTAGGCAAGATCCCATGATCTGTAGTAAAGAACAGGGGAGTAGCACGGGCTACCTCAGGAGTCACTGTAGAGACAGAGTTGGAATTGAAAGCACACATGTAGTTGCTGTGAGTATATTTTAGATAAATTTAAAGTTCCCACCCAAGAAGTGTTTACTGATAAACTGTATCATTAGTAGCACAAGTTGGCCACCCTACAACAAACTGGCAATGAGGATAAAACAGGATTGAACAGAAGAAATCAAGTTAAAAAGAAATCAGCACTGTACCTCGCCCAGTGATTGTAAGTAGCAAGCTCCGTTAGAATTGAAGAAGTTATCTTCTCTCAAAATGCCACAATTTGGGAGAATTGATCCATTTGAACCTGGCACAGATGATTGGCCTCAAAATATAGAGCACCTCACGTTCTTTTTTTCAAGCGAGCGAGATTATGGGGGAAGAGAAGAGGCGAGTAATTCTCTTGAGTACCTGTGGGAGCAAAACCTACAGCCTGATTTGAAGTTTGATGGCACTCAGCGCCTCAGATTTGAAGAGTTTCAATGAATTGGTGGACCTTGTGAAGGGTCACTTTCAACTAAAGCCCTCAGTCATGACGCAGAGGTTGAGGTTTAAATCACAAAATAGAGACCTCAGTGAGATAATTGCATGCAACGTGGCAAATTTGAAGCAGCTAACAGAACATTATGAGCTCGGTATGACTCTGAATGACATGCTCAGAAATTGATTAGTGTGTGCTGTGAAAGAGGACTCTATTCAGAAAAGATTATTGCCCAAAGTGAATCTAGATTTCAAGAAGGTGCTAGAGATAGCACTGGCCATGGATAGCACAGTAAGAGATTCAAAAGCAATACAGGGTATGCAAAATGCCACCTTCCTCCACATCGGGCAGGAAACCTCAGCCGAAAGAGGCGCAAAAAAGTGAGACTCTGCCGAGAAGCGGGAAACAGCTCCACTAGCCAAAGAATACAGAAAAATAACTTAGCAGCCAAATTGAAGAATAACTTTAATAGAGGTGGAAACAAGCAGCCTTTTAGTGTTTGGCAGTTTAAAAAAATCGAATGCTACTATTGTCATAGAAATGTACATATGTTGAGGCAGTGCAAGGAAAGATTCAAACAAGCTTTTAAATAAAAGAAGAAGCCAGTGAACTCTACAATGTAGAAGAGCCACAAGCAACAAATTCAGACATTTGCTTGTAGTTTAATCTGAAAGTTGGAAAGACAGAACCAATACTTATCCCAGTGAAAGTAAATGGCAAACCTGTTAGAAAGGAAGTGGACACGTGATCTTCCACTACAGTAACTGGGGAATATACCTCAGATGTTTGAATAATGGTGAACATCGATTAAGTTTGGAAGAAACAGACGCCAAGCTAAAAACATATACGGGTGAAGACATTCAAGTAAAAAGCATAAGCAAAGTAACTGTCCATTATAATCGCAGATAGATAAAGAAGGCCTGTCCATCATCTTTGATGTCAAAAAATTTCACCAGTGCGTACAAGGCCACCACTTTACAATCGTTTCAGACCACAAACCATTGTTAGGATTGTTTAGTGAGGATAAGGCTATACCACCCATAGTCTCAGCAAGAAAACAACGATGGGCTTTAATTCTGGCAGTGTACGAATACACTTTTGTACATAGGCCTGGCAATCAAATCGCAAACGCCGATGCCCTTAGCCATTTGCCTTTACAAGAAATTGATGAGCACATCCCAGTTCCACAGGAACTTGTTTTACTGTTAAATTTCTTAGATTCCTCGCCAGTATGTGCTCGGCAAATCAGAGACTGGACATGTCGGAACCCAATCCTATCTCAGGTACGAGAACAAGTGCTACATGGTGGGTCACAGGAACCCGTATGTGATGAAACAAAACTGCACTTCAACAGAAGACATGAAATAACCAGCCAGGATGGCATCTTATTGTGGGGAGCACGAGTGATAGTTCCTCCAAAGGGAAGGGAGCCACTTTTAATTGAATTACACAGTGCCCATCCAGGAATTTCCCGAAAGAAGACCATAGCACACAGCTATCTATGGTGGCCTGGGATGGATGGCAAAATAGAGAGTTTAGTAAAGCTCTGTGTGCAATGTCAGCAACTTCAAAAGTTGCCAGTGACAGCTCTATTACACCCATGGGAGTGGCCAGGTAGACCCTGGGTGAGGTTACACATTGACTACGTTGGACCTTTCCAGGAACAATGTTTCTGCTCATTGTTGATGCCCATTCAAAATGGTTGGACATATATGAGGTGAAGTCTCCAATGTCGGCCGCTACAATTGAGAAACTACATCAGAGTTTTGCCATTCACGAACTACCAGAAGTAATCATTTCCTATAACAGCACGGCATTTACAAGTGCTGAGTTTCAACGGTTTATCAGCCTCAACGGTATCACTCATGTGAAAACTGCACCGTCCCACCCTTCCTCAAACAGACTGGCTGAAAGGGCGGTTCAAACATTCAAGGCAGGCATGAAAAAGCTAACTGGCGATTCCTTGGCAACCAAGCTAGCATGCATTTTTTTTCATTATAGGACCACCCCTCACACAACAACAGGCATCACACCTGCAGAGTTATTGTTGAAACGCCGTCTCAGGACGAGATTGAGCTTAATAATGCCAAATTTAGAGGGGGAGGTAGAAAGGAGTCAGGGAAGCCAGAAAACTAGACATGACTGGCATAGTCCCAAGAGGAAATTTACCACGAGAGAGCCGGTATACGTGAAAAACTTCGAGGAAGGACCAAAGTGGTTACCGGGTGAAATAAGTGTGGTGATTGGACCTCTATCTTACCATGTGGAGATGGAAGGATGGACCTTGCATAAACATGTGGATCATTTAAGAAAGAGAGAGAGACAAATCACCAAGAATTGGTTCCATCAGTGACCATGACCGGGTCTGTGTTTCCTGTTGAGGATACTCAACCCAGGACTGACATTTCTGATGTTCCTGTAAGAGTTGAGGATACAGAACTGCAAGTGCCACCGAAGCACCTGATGTTCAGGCAACTCCGGAAAAGAAGGTTCCTGACAAAGAAGCTACGACATTCCACATGTACCAGGAAACCACCTGACAGACTGAACTTGTAAATTCTTTACCCAGTGTAAATGTTATGTTGTCTTGAAAAATATATACTTGTAAATATAATATGTATAGCCAAGTTAAAGGGGGAGGAATGTAGTAATTATGCTTTAATTAGTGTGTAATGTGCCTTTAAGAGTATACGTGTTAGGCAAGATCACATGATCTGTAGAATCCAACAGGAGAGTAGTATGGGCTACCTCAGGAGTCAGTGTAGAGATAGAGTTGGAATTGAAAGCACATATGTAGTTGCTGCTGAGTATATTGTAAATAAAGTTAATGTTTCCATCCAAGAAATGTCTGCTGATCAACTCTATCACTAATAGCACAACTCAACCACCCTAGATCAGTTAGAGACCCAGCAGAATTTAACTCAGGTCACTAGTTAGCTGCTAAGTGACAGCTGCCAGGTGGTCTGGCGGCCGCCATTTGACACCGAGGGAAGACTGTCAGCACCAAGGCAAATCCAGCCATGACAATTTGAGAATTTATGTCTGGAAATAAAAAGCTGGTATTAGTAGGTGACCACAATGCTATTTTATTGCCGTAAGCAACCTGGCAGATATGTGTATGTTCCTTTAGGGAAGGAAATTTGCTGTCCTTGCCTGGTCTGGCCTGTATGTGACTCCAGTCCCACACCTGACACAGCTGACTCTTAACTGTCCTTGGAAGTGGCCTAGCAAGCTATTCATTTGTACCAAACTTAGAAAAACTATGATTAAGCAATAAATAATGACCTGGGCAGCAACACTCACCTTCCAAGAATTGAACTTTAAACCGCAGGATTGGGTTGATGCAAGGTTCTCATTGCTGTGGAGAGGGGCAACCCAGGGCAGCAGAGGCTGGGGCTCCCCTTCTGGGCACAGGAGGTGCACTCCTCCTCTTGGCTACACCAAGATGCATTTATTTTTAAAACTACCTTATAGAGAATGGTTGGCGCCCTGGCAGCTTTATCTGGCAAGGCTGCCTCATCAAGCTTCATGAACAGGAACGAGTTAGAATACTACTGGGGCCTAAGGGACACCATCGAACATGGATGTATATTTATTAATGAGGGTCACAGCCAGAATCTGCTGCTGAAACCAGCAGTTTTAAGATGAGGAATTGGTGAAAAATGGTGTCACCCCATTTTAACCCCTCTCCTACCACCCCCAAACCCCTCCCCCTCCCCCACCCCCACCCTGAGCTCTATTCCTGTTGTTCAGAGCAAGTTAGAATTTCCATTTTATGTCTTTGATTCTAACTTAGATGTAACTCTTTTTCTAACCAGTGTTCTCCTTCCTAACAGTTTACTTTTATTTTTTTAAGTGTAAAATGTTTAGCTTACCTTTATTCTTCCACTGCATCTGCACCAATCTGTAACACAAAAGTTAGAACTAAACCAGGAATTGTTGCTGCCAAGTAAACATATCCTCAGCACTCAAAGGGTTGACAATGCAGAATTTACCATGGGTGCTCATTATTATACACACTGCAGTAGGAAAAAGATAATAATTTTGTTTGCTATATGCAAAGGACCATTCAATTGAAGGGCACTGGGCAGTTTCCTTAATCCTGATAGGTATATTGTTTTTTAGGAAGCACTAGAAATCAGATTTAGTAATCCTATGGTTAAGTGTAAACTAACTACTAAGCAAGTGGTGTTGAAACTTGAAGAGGGTCATCATTCACTCTTGAGATCTTAAAATAATAACAAATCTTTCTGCCATTATTCATGTTGAATGAACAATTACATTGTCATTGGAAGGTGGGTGTTGGTGGAGTGTGGGGCGGTTGATATGGATTGCATGAGTAAAGCAGAAGTACATATCTTTAGTGAAAGAATTTGAAAAGAGCTTTGCCAAAGATCTCCCAATGACAGCGAGGTAGATCTTGACCTTGATTGTAATGTTGTAAAATGGGAGATAAAGAGTCGTCTGGCCGCTTAACATCTGCCTTGATGCTTATTTCCATTTGATTGAAGTCAATGGGTGGAATTTTCCGGTCCTGCCAGCAGCAGGTTTCGTGGCGGAAAATTTCAAAGAGAGGTCAAAAGTTAGATTTTCGCCAGCAGGAAAACATGCCGGAATTTTCCCCTCACCACTTTCATGGCGGGCTAGTGGCAGGTCGGATATCCCACTGGTCCATGTCGGGAACGCCATCTGCATGCATTCACATGTCAAGAATATTCATTAAAAACACAAGTCACCGAATCAGGTTCCCCTTCCCAATTCCATGCCACGCCAGCAGGAAATTAAACACGTCTGAAACATGACCGGACATAAGTAGCATACAGCTGTCCACCTTCGCTTTGCTCATCACTTCAAGATGAGTACAACATTCAAAGCTTATCTACAATAGTGCTGTTCCTGGTTGTCAGTGATGCCAAAGCTGCAGTGTTAGGCCAGACTGATGGGGGTGTCTGGTTGGACTCCTCCCAGTGGGGGTTCCACGCATGTGCAGTAGGGCAGCTCACAGTGGGTGCCTTGGGTGTGCAGTAGGGCAGCTCACTGTGGGTGCCTCAGGTGTGCGGTAGGGCAGCTCACAGTGGATGCCTCAGGTGTGCAGTAGGGCAGCTCACAGTGGATGCCTCAGGTGTGCAGTAGGGCAGCTCACAGTGGGTACCTCGGGTGTGCAGTAGGGCAGCTCACAGTGGGTTCCTCGGGTGTGCAGTAGGGCAGCTCACAGTGGATGCCTCGGGTGTGCAGTAGGGCAGCTCACAGTGGGTGCCTCGGGTGTGCAGTAGGGCAGCTCACAGTGGATGCCTCGGGTGTGCAGTAGGGCAGCTCACAGTGGGTGCCTCGGGTGTGCAGTAGGGCAGCTCACAGTGGGTGCCTCGGGTGTGCAGTAGGGCAGCTCACAGTGGATGCCTCGGGTGTGCAGTAGGGCAGCTCACAGTGGGTGCCTCGGGTGTGCAGTAGGGCAGCTCACAGTGGGTGCCTTGGGTGTGCGGTAGGGCAGCTCACAGTGGATGCCTCGGGTGTGCAGTAGGGCAGCTCACAGTGGGTGCCTCGGGTGTGCAGTAGGGCAGCTCACAGTGGATGCCTCGGGTGTGCGGTAGGGCAGCTCACAGTGGGTGCCTTGGGTGTGCGGTATGGCAGCTCACAGTGGGTTCCTCAGGTGTGCAGCAGGGCAGCTCACAGTGGATGCCTCGGGTGTGCAGTAGGGCAGCTCACAGTGGGTGCCTCAGGTGTGCAGTAGGGCAGCTCACAGTGGGTTCCTCGGGTGTGCAGTAGGGCAGCTCACAGTGGATGCCTCGGGTGTGCAGTAGGGCAGCTCACAGTGGGTGCCTCGGGTGTGCAGTAGGGCAGCTCACAGTGGGTGCCTCGGGTGTGCAGTAGGGCAGCTCACAGTGGGTGCCTCGGGTGTGCAGTAGGGCAGCTCACAGTGGGTGCCTCGGGTGTGCAGTAGGGCAGCTCACAGTGGGTGCCTCAGGTGTGCAGTAGGGCAGCTCACAGTGGGTGCCTTGGGTGTGCGGTAGGGCAGCTCACAGTGGGTGCCTCGGGTGTGCAGTAGGGCAGCTCACAGTGGGTGCCTCGGGTGTGCAGTAGGGCAGCTCACAGTGGGTGCCTCGGGTGTGCAGTAGGGCAGCTCACAGTGGATGCCTCGGGTGTGCGGTAGGGCAGCTCACAGTGGGTGCCTTGGGTGTGCGGTATGGCAGCTCACAGTGGGTTCCTCAGGTGTGCAGCAGGGCAGCTCACAGTGGATGCCTCGGGTGTGCAGCAGGATAGCTCACAGTGGATGCCTTGGGTGTGCGGTAGGGCAGCTCACAGTGGGTTCCTCAGGTGTGCAGTAGGGCAGCTCACAGTGGATGCCTCGGGTGTGCGGTAGGGCAGCTCACAGTGGGTGCCTTGGGTGTGCGGTATGGCAGCTCACAGTGGGTTCCTCAGGTGTGCAGCAGGGCAGCTCACAGTGGATTCCTCGGGTGTGCAGTAGGGCAGCTCACAGTGGATGCCTCGGGTGTGCAGCAGGATAGCTCACAGTGGATGCCTTGGGTGTGCAGTAGGGCAGCTCACAGTGGATGCCTCGGGTGTGCAGTAGGGCAGCTCACAGTGAATGCCTCGGGTGTGCAGTAGGGCAGCTCACAGTTGGTGCCTCAGGTGTGCAGTAGAAACATAGAATCTAGGCGTAGGCCATTCAGCCCTTCAAGCCTGCTCCACTATTCAATATGATCACAGCTGATCCTCTATCTCAATGCCATATTCCCACTTTCTCTCCATACCCCTTGATGCCCCTAATATCCAAAAAATTATCAATTTCTTTCTTGAATATACTCAGTGACCCGGCCTCCACAGCCTTCTGTGGTAGAGAATTCCACAGGTTGACCACTCTCTGAGTAAAAAAATTTTTCCTCACCTCAGTTCTAAATGGCCTGCCCAGTATCCTGAGATTGTGACCCCTGGTTCTAAACTTTCCCTGTGTCTAGTCTGTCTAGCCCTGTTAGAATTTTATACATTTCAATCAGATCCCCTCTCATTCTTCTAAACTCTAGTGAACACAGGGTCAGTCGAACCAATGTCTCCTCATACGACAGTCCTGCCATTCCCGGTATCAGTCTAGTGAACCTTCGTTGCACTCCTTCTATGACAAGTATATCCTTTCTTAGGTAGGGAGACCAGAACTGCACGCAATACTCCAGGTGTGATCTCACCAAGGCCTTGTATAATCTCAGTAAGACATCCCTACTTTTGAACTCAAATCCTCTTGCAATGAAGGCCAACATACCATTTGCCTTCCTAATTGCTTGCTGCGCCTGCCTGTTTACTTTCATTGACTGGTATACAAGGACACCCAGATCCCTTTGTATGTCCACATTTCCCAATATATCACCATTTAAATAATACTCTGCCTTTCTGTTTTTCACACCAAAGTATATAACTTCACATGTATCCACGGTATACTGCATCTGCCATGTATTTGCCCACACACACAACTTGTCTAAATCGCCCTGAAGCCTCCTTGCATCCTCCTCACAACCCCACCCAGTTTTGTGCCATCAGCAAACTTGGAAATATTGCATTTGGTTTCCTCATCCAAGTCATTTATATGTATATCGTGAATAGCTGGGGCCCAAGCACTGATCCCTGTGGTACACCACTAGTCACTGCCTGCCATCCGGAAAAAGACCCATTTATCCCCACTCTCTGTTTCCGGTCTTTCAACCAATTCTCAATCCATGCCAGTATATTACCCCCGATCCCATGTGCTTTAATTTTGCCCACTAGCCTCTTATGTGGGACCTTATCAAAAGCCTTCTTGAAATCTAAATACACCACATCCACTGGTTCTCCCTTATTTATTCTACTAGTTACATCCTCAAAAAACTCCAGTAGATTAGTTAAACATAATTTCCCTTTCATAAACCCATGCTGACTTTGTCTAATCCTGTTAATGCTTTCCAAGTGTTCTGTTGCCATGTCTCTTATAATAGACTCTAGCATTTTCCCCACTACTGATGTTAGGCTAACTTGTCTGTAAATCTCAGTTTTTTCTCTCCCTCCTTTTTTAAACCGTGGGATTACATTTGCCACCCTCCAATCTGTAGGAACTGCTCCAGAGTCTATAGAATTTTGGAAGATGACCACCAATGCATTCAATATTTCCAGAGCCACTTCCTTTATTACCCAGGGATGTAGATTATCAGGCCCTAGGCATTTTTCAGCCATTAAACCCACTCTAGCACCATTTTTTTACTAATACTGATTTTCTTCAATTCCTCCCTCTCACTAGACCCTTGGTTCCCTAACATTTCTGGGAAATTATTTGTGTCCTCTTTTGTGAAGACAGAATGAAAATATGTGTCCAATTCTTCTGCCATTTCTTTGTTCCCCATTATGATTTCTGACTGTAAGGGACCTACATTTGTCTTCGCTAATTTTTTTTCTCTTTACATATTTATAGAAGCTTTTACAGTCAGTTTTTGTCTTCATTACAAGTTTACTCTCATACTCCATTTTCCCCTTCTTGATCAATCTTTTTGTCCACTTTTGCTGAATTCTAAGCTGCTCCCAATCCTCAGGCTTGCTGCTTTTTCTGGCAATTTTATATGTCTCCTCTTTGGATCTAATACTATCCCTAATTTCTTTTGTAATTCATGGTTGAGCCACTTCTCCTGTTTTATTTTTGCACCAGACAGGAATGAATGATTGCTGTAATTCATACATACATTCCTTAAATATTAGCCATTGCCTATCCACCGTCAACCCTTTTAGTAAGGTTCCTCAGTCCATCATTGCCAACTCGCTCCTCACACCCTCGTAGTTCCCTTTATTTATATTCAGGACCCTAGTTTTGGATTCAACTTCTTCACTCTCCATCTTAATGGACAATTCTATCACTTTATGGTTGCTCTTCCCCAAGGGACCCCGCACAACAAGATTGTAAATGAATTAAGTAGGGCAGCTCACAGTGGGTACCTTGGGTGTGCAGTAGCGCATAGCACATAGATGGGGATTGGATTGGATTCATTTGGTAGGCATAGGGGGGTGAACATGGACTCTAGAGTAGGAAAGGTGGGGATTAGTGTGGCAAAGGGGGAAGGGTTGCACAAAGACTGATAAGTAGGGGTGGGTGGAAGGCTTGCACATGAGGTACGGGTTGCAGAGAGGCTCATGGAAGGGGGAGAGAGAAGGGGTTGTGGTCAGGCCTGAAGGAATCGTGGTGCTGAGTGACAGACATTCGTAGCCCAGGGACTGAGGCCAAAAGGTCGGGTGATAGATCAAAAGCAGTCTTGGGGCTCTATGGACCACATCATTGGCGTGAGAGATTTGGAGGCCATGCTACAGCACAATGTATGGCACACAAGTCGTGGTCCCACTCCAGGGAGGGGCAAGGCCTGTGTGCTCAATGGGGATCAGGCACAGCTTGGTGTGCAGGGCATGGTCGTAATCTCAGTCAGTGGTGATGGGGGTGTCTGGCTCAGTATTGGGCTGTAGATGGGATGGTCATGGCCGGTGGAGGCATCAGCAGTCTGTAAATGGGGAAAATGTACTGGAGGGTGTACTCAAAGCTCTCTTAGGAGGGTGGGTCGCCTCTGTATATAACGGTCTCAACTCGGGGAGGAGTGAGGTCCACATGGGTGATGGGGACATCCACAGTGATGGGTTCAAGGGGGAGGCTGGAATGTCCATGACAATGACAGTGTGATCCGGGGTTACTGGTAGAGACTGCAGGATAACTGGAGGCAAGCCTACCTGCACATTATGGGGTTCCATGAGGATCAGGAGGGGACACGAACGGTAACAGGGGGCAGGTCGAAGCTGGTCTTGAAGTAAAAATGCAGCACCACCACCTTGACGCAGTTTAAAATCGGTACTAGAGAAAATTCTCCACGGGAGGGGCCTGAGGCAGCGTAGGAGGAGCCCACAGCTGGACACAGGGGTCCTTGCAGGGGGCACCCTCATACTTTTTAGACTCCCAACATGGATGTGAAATTTCACCTGATAGAACTCATGGCCACTTTATTGAGAAGGTAGATTGGGGACCACTGGTGCGATTTAACGTGAGACTGCAAGGGCCACATTTAAGGTGATCAGTGTGAGCATTTAAAGAGAGGAATGCGAAAAGGGAAGATGCAGCAAACCATTAATGGAGCTCAGCTGCTGGATATCTGCAAGATGATCTCTGAAACACTGTAAAGTGCATTGTCCAATTAGCATGTTTCACGGGCCAAAGAGCATCCACTCATTCCAAAAGTGCGAGTTTAGCATAATCAGTTTGACAAATCAGGCATCGTATGAGTGCCCTCGGTGAGAGTGAACATAGCATGGCTGTGCTCAAGGCTTTCCAACCTCATTGTGGTTGAGATATGTAGTTGCTGGGGTGGCTTGTTAGGCACCTAGATCTTTGAGGCTGCGCCTCAGCTACAGGGTTGGAACAGGGAAAGGAGAGTAGCACAAACGTATCATTAGGGCATGACAGTGGCTCTCTGGTTGAGAATGGAAGGTTTACCATAATTGGGCATTTCTCATTAATCAGTTGGATCTCTCTACACACGAAGAAGGAGGATTGCAGGATGCTGCACTCTTGATGGCAGTGCTCCGATTGAGGGGGAGATGAAGGGCCAAGCGTCACCCGGCTCAGCTTCTACAGGAGCCCCAGGCCTCAGGTCCTTGGTCCAGGACAGCCCCAAGAAGAACCAGCGGATGAGAAAGTTAGACACATCCCACAGGGAAGACTGGCACAACCAAGGGTCTACCGAAGATGCCTTTCTTATTTGGACATGAGTGAGAGACAGTGCTGCACATGTCTACACTTGTCAAGATATGTGACGGCTCATATCTGCCATGTTTTGTGGGAGGATCTATCGCCCCATGGACTGGGAGGACATCCCCTGCCAGTGCCTGTGAAGATCACCACCAAACTCAATTATTTTGCAAGCGGCTCATTCCAGGGATCCAAAGGGGACCTATCCGTCAGTCCTCAACACATAAATGGAAGTGACAGATGCCCTCTACAGTAAGGCTCATCATTATATAAAGTTCACAATGGATGATGCTAGCCAGGCTGCTAGATTTCTTGGATTGGCAGCTATCTCAGGTTTTGCTAGAGTGCAGGATGCAATATCACTTTACAATAGGTGCATGGGTGTTCACTCACTCTATATATAATGCACCTTTGTAAATGCATTTGCTGCTCATGATAATGGTCTCATCAATTAAATGTGTCATGCATATGCCTCTATGTGCCCTCTTATTGCAAGGGTGACCCAAGCTCCCACTCCATGAGTGACTGCCTTTGTTTTCCTCAGATTCATACAGGTCAAAGGACGTATGCATTGCTCTCAATGTCACTGCTTGTAAAGGCCTTTCCGATCACTGGCACGGCACTAAGGAACAGGAGATATGTGCTAAGTTACCCTTGCCTGGCCCTTACTCCTGCTGCAACCTTGTGGCTATCAGTGTGTCATGGGCACATCTTCTGCATCATGCCACTTCAAGAGCATCTCCACATGGAAGCTGACCCTCAACAGCCTCTTTAGGTCCCTGCCCTTCAAGGCCCTCATCGTCCGAGGAGTTCTCAGCCTCCTCCATGCCTCCCTAGGCAAGTGATCTCCCCTTTGATTGCACACCAGCTGAACATTGAAGGAGTGGAACCCTTTCCTGTTTATGAACATCAGGGGCTGTTGCCATGGAGCTCTTAAAATCAACGTTTCTTAATTTTTCTAACCCCAACGCAACATCTTGGTATTTCCCCGACATTCACAGATGAGGTGGAGGCAGCTTGCTGACTGCTATGCCCTGTTGTTTGTGATGACCTTGGCGGGCGTCCCCTGGAGGGCCGAGATCTAGAGGGCCCGGCCTGCTTTGGGTCTCCTGCTGTAGGGCAAGTGCACCCTCCTCGGCCTGTGGAGCTGGAGGTGATGGGGTCACAGGCAGAGGGGATTGGGATCAGATGGCCCCAGGGTGTCCAGCTGACGGTCCTCCTCCCTGTAGATGCCCAAGGGCCCCTGCCGGACTCCTTGATGTGAAGGGGCACCGGGAGTGAGGTCGAGGCGCCCAGCCCCCCTCTCACCTAGCCACTGATGGATGCCACCAATGCCTAGAGCGAAGGAGTGTAGGTCTGAGTGCAAATCTAGCAGAACCTGCTGGACCAAAGTCTCCCAGGCGGCTGCCACCCTTCCCATGGAGTCCCCGAGGTGCTGGCATGTCGGAGTACTGACATCAGACAGAAAGTGGATGAGCTCCTCCATCCATCATTCTAGTCTGTTGGCTGCCCCTCGCAACTCTGCCTAATGTTCCACCGCCTCCTGCCTTTGCATCTCCAGTATGTTTGCAATGGCCACTTCCAGAGGCTCATCATCAGACTCAGACTCAGTGGTGCCTGTTCTCCAGCAGCCCTCTGAGTGCCAGAACCTCGTCTGTCACTGCCTCCAACTGCTGTAGAAACTTGTCAGTGAGGTGTTCCCCAGAAAGTGACCCCGAGCTTAATCTAGATGTGTAACCCACCGGGGTGTGTGTCACTATGCAGGTGGAGGGTGCAGGTGAACACAGTGATGAGTCTTCTTCAAATGGCTCCTCAGCATCCTCCTCTGAGGTGGCCTGGGGGCTGGGTTTATATTGCCTGTGCTGGTCTGTCTGGGCCGACTGCTGCCTGTAAGAGAAAGGAGATAAATTTAGTTTATGAACAGGTTGAATACAACATTGCATGTCACTCACTGTGAATGTCAGGATGTGATCAACTCATGGAGGGCTCATCTGTACTGGTTTGCAGGGAGAGATCGATCTCACCTTCCCCAAAGGAGCGATCTCTGTCCTCCCCTGCTACCACAGTGGCATCCTCCTCGAGTTTGGAGAGCTCCTGGATGTTGGCCGTCCCTCCTCCAGTCCAGAATCTTTCCCTGTTGTTGTGGGTAAGCTTGGTCTGTATGAAGACAAATGGATGGAATGTGATGAGAAGGGATGGAGCAGAGGTTGGGAAGCATGCATGCCTGCCGTGTGTGCTGAGACCACCCCAGTAAGGCCTGAAGATGCTGCTTGTGCAGGAGGATAAGAGATGCTGGTGAATGGGCTTTCAATGCTGATATCTCCCCCACTAATATTGTGTGAGCTCCTTGAGCTGTGTGAGGCTTTGAGTGCACGATGCCATTATGAGAGTGAGAGTTTGGAGTGAGCTGAAGGTTGACTTACCCTGGAAGTGTGTATTAGATAATTCATCCTCTTCCAGCACTGGATGGCATTTCTCGGTGGTTGCCCACAGAGCTGACCTCTTTTGCGACCTCCTCCCAGGCTGGCGAGTTGAGGCAGGTGGACCTCCAGGATCCTTCCCTGAGCAAAAGAACCTCCCTGTGCAAGTGGACACCTCTAATTAAAGCCTCCAGGGAGCCGTGACTAAACCTTGGCACAGTCCTCTTGCTCCTCGGAGCCATCTTCAGAACTTCTGACTACGGAGCTGGGCTGAAGAGAGTAATGTGTGAGTTTGGGTGGCGTTTAAATATGACATCAGGAACCTCAACCCCCATGAGGTGTTGGCGAGCCGACGAATCAGTGCCCACCCAGCCACATGATTCAGCAAGCAGCTTGCCTATGCATAATTAATTAGGTTTCAAGTGGAGTTAGGTTTCAAGCGGAAGATCGGGTGTGAGAACCCAGCCCGCTAATCAGAGGGAAACTCGCCGCTAATCCTGCCCACCACCGCACATGGCCTCTGGAGCGGAAAATGGAAATAAAAGTTGGAGTCTACCCCAATTACATTTCCAGATTGATTCCTGGAAAATAAGCCAATGGTATTTTATTTTACTATTGCAGCTACGTCAATAATATATTAAAATTATTAGGCTTTCATGCTCCATTGAACCCCATTAAATAAACATACCCTCGGAGAATTCCAATATTAAAATGTCCCATTTACCTGTGTAATTGTTACTTCTTCTGCCACTAGTTGGTGACTTGATGGGGATTCTCAATGTTAAATCAAGCAATGACTTGAAACAGTTATCTGTCATGCCACTAGATAGTGTTGACTTATTTTTCCCTCACAAACCATTAAAAATGCTTTGTGAAAAGCAGCAATTTTTCTCAGTAACTGAAATTTCTAAATGCCCAAAATATTGACTTAAACAGTTCAAGTATACATACATTTCACAATAACATGATTAACTGTATCCATTTAATAAGGTGCTGTGTCTTTTAATGCCTTTATTGAAGTTTTTATTCAAAGGCCTCTGCATCTCCCAAAAGCATGGGCTTGGATTTTTTTTTTGCCCAGAGTTGTGATTCTGTTAGCCTCGGGAAGCTTGTGCAGTCTGAGCACAGTGTACCCAACTTCTTTATTTCTGTCAGTCTTTGAATCAATGCCATTTAACCAGCTGATTTTTTTCCAGGTAAAGTTAATCTTGAATACTTTTTTTTAAAAACAGAGTTTTAATGTTCACCTGAAAAATGCATGTTTTCTTTAATCTGCTACAGCAGGGCCTTAGTGTATGGCTGTACCACCTACTTTTCCACCTCCAAATTGGTGAGCTCCTTATCAGGAGGGTATTAGCCAGCTTGCTGACTACATGATAACAATTCCCAAAAAATGCACGAGTCTCATACTGCTTCCTCCAAATGGCAATTGTGCTCACCCTGCCCACTATCTTTTCATTTTCACACGCAAATCAATATTTCCCCTAGTGTGTCTTTCCTCACTTAAATTGAGTTTTTTTCAAAAAGAAATCAAGTTTTAGAATAAAGCACACCCCCATTTGGAAAAAAACAGATAAGAAATAAGGGCAGAAGAGAGGACAAGGCAAAAAGAAATGAAGTTGAGGGTGTGGGGAAGCCTAGACTCATCACCTCCCCTTGGTACAAGTGAGTGGGATCAAAGGTGGAGGGATGAGGGCAAGTTGAGTGGCAGCAGATGAATGAGAGGAATGGATAAAGGGGTTGAGAAGGTTGAATAGGGAAAAATGGTGAGAGTGATGGGAGTTAGGAGCTAGTGGAAGGTGAATGGATAGGAGACAAAATGGGAATGACGGGAGGGAGAAAGCCTGTGAGAGGGAGGGCTCCTAGGGAGAAGTAGGGAGAGGAAAGTAAAACCAAAAAGAGGCAAAAAAAAAAACAAGAGGAGAAGGAAATAGCAATACAAATACAGCACAAGTAAGAGAACCCAAATCCCCTGATCTACTGTGTGCAGCATCAATGAAGATAGACTAGTACATTAATATAAAATACTCAGTAGGTCAGGCGGCAGCTGTGAAGGGAGAATCAGAATTATTGTTTCAGATAAATGACCTTTCCCAGAACTGCAGTTTAGGGTTGGGCCAGGTGTTAAAACTCAAAGCTTAAAAAATTTCAAGCCCAACACTAACTGGCCTCCAACGTGTCTATTTCCAGGTTTAACAGAGGCAGGACAAGGGGAAGGCAGTCAACCAGCTGTCGGGTGGTGGGTTGACAATTTAAGCATTTTAGTGAGGGAGGTATCCTCTGATCTAAACTGCTTTGTAGGTTTTACAGGGGTCACCTGGCTTTTCCAGGTCTCAGGGAATGAGGCAGCTGAAGTGGGGTGAGGACAGCTTCAAGGACAAGGTGTGTGCCTTTACAGTTAAAACTCATCAGTCTGCAGAGAAACCTGAAACTTCCAGATTTCCCATCCATAACTCTGCACCGGCCCCCTATGCAACCTGCCCCTGTTAATATCCAAACTGTTAACTCTTGTTTATCTGACCCACTGAATGTCTCCAGTATTTTCTGTTTTAATTCCAGATTTCCAGCTTCAGTAAATGTACCACACTTACATAAATAAACAAAGCTTTGCAGGTAACATAGGGGAGCAGCTCTCTTTGACTTCACTGACCACCTCTTTAGGGTATGGGTTTCCATAATGGAAATGATCAAACTAATTTGCGCCTCTCATCCTTTGCCATATATCTGCACCAATTCTTATCGTTACCAGTGGTTCTGCTTCAGCATGCATTTTGTGGACAGGTTTTTCTTTAGAGCTTCTGAAAAACAAAACAATACAGTTATTCCAGAGCTTGTTACTATTATTTTTGATTTTTGAATCACTGAGTAATTTGTTTTTAATGAGCTGATGTAGCCATTTAGAATGTAACCCTGATTGTGCAAAGCTTTGTGCCAGCTCACAGCTAACTGCTGCAGCTCACTAAATTGGGTGCCCAAACCACACGTAGCTGATTCATGTGACCCACAATTTTGCAACCCAGGATTGGGGTAAAATGTGAGAATGTGCCGCCAGCATCTGCACCCTTATTAATAAATGCAAAGGCTTTGGGCTTGCCCAGCAGCAGCACAATCCTTGCCAACAAAAGCTAGGTGCATTGGTAGGAACTTGCCTGAACAAAAAGGCTTCTTAACGGGGCTATGTTTTTTTTTTAAGTGCTCTGTCACTTTTTTTATGGTTCTAGAGTATGCATTTGTCTTTTATATTAGTTGTCTTTGCTTGTTAGACTCCTTTTAGCATTTTTTCCCTTTCCCCGCATTTCTTCATTATTCTCGTTCTCAACCAACTTTCAAATGGTACTTAATGAAGGATTTGTATTTCCTTTATGGGTTCCGAGTCCACAGCATAGTTTAAATGAAGAACAAGAGTTTGAGGGCAGGGCAACAAATGTTGGTCAACAACGGCTGAAACATTCTGGCCATCCTCATCACCACCTCATCACCTGTACTGGATATGTCAGAGGAGTTCTGTCTCTATTGCTTTCACTCCTCAAGATAGGCCATGATCGAATTGTACCAAGGGCTGCCCAATGATTTGTTCAAAACATCTTTGCCAAGGACGTCACTTCCACTGGAAGTAGAGGTTACTACTGCACGAAACTTTCATCCATCCAAATCACGTCAGAGGATATCTGCCACATCAGACAGTCTGTAGTCCACACATTCATCAGGGAACTGACAACCATTATGTTTTCAAAGGGTTACATCTTAAGCACATTTTCGATAGAGAGGAGGCTTCAGCTGCACTAGACACACAATGGGAGAGTTCCATTGAGTACAATGGTACCCAATGTGGGCATCAGAGTTCTTCATTTCAACTGCATAGTTTCCATGAAAGGAGCTGCAGTCAATTAATGCTCAGGCAAAATCTGACCATAAAAAGATTCTCATGTATTATCCAAGAAGTAGCCATGATATTATCATTGTGTCATCATTGGATCGGTTGTGTTGCCTATATTAAAAGTGAAGAAAGATTGGATATACGGCTTTTGTGGGACTAAAACTATCATCTGTAGCATCCATGGATGCAGAGAAACTCTCTAGCAATGAAGGGGCACCTATGCCTGGGCACCTCAGCATTAAAGTCACTGACCTCTGGCTACCACCTCCATCTTCAAGGACTGCGTACTGCAATTTAGACACAAAAGCAGTGTGTATGCAAAAGGGCAGTTGTTGTGCACAATGTTTGAAATGGTACCTCTCAGTGTGGATAAAAATTCTCAACTTGCTCCCACTCTTGCCTCAGCTCATCTGCTGCTGAAGCTCTCATTCCTACCTTTGTTAACTCCAGACTTGACTATCCTAACACACTCCTGGTTGGCCTTCCATGCTCTACCCTCCATAACCTTGAAGTCATCCAAAACTCTGCTGCCTATGTCGTAGCTCGCACCAAGTCCCATTCACCTTTCACCCCCTGTCCTCACTGGCATACACTGGCTTTTGGTTAGGAAATGCATTAATTTTAAAATTCTCATCCCTGTTTTCAGATCGCTCCTCAGCCTCGCCCCTTCCTGTCTCTGTAATCTCCTCCAACCTCATAGCCCTTCTAGATGGCTGCACTCCTCCAATTCTGGCCTCTTGTGCATCCCTGATTTTATTTGTTTCACAGATGGGCAGCCATGAACAAAAAGCCATCCCTTCAGCTGTCTAGATGCAAAGCTCTGGAATTTCCTTCCTATAAATGCCTATCTTCTTGCAAATGGTAAATGGCGTAGAGGAGTTATTTCATCCCGTGGGGTGTCCAAAACTAGCAGCCATAAATATAGGATAGTCATTAATTAATCCAGTGGGTATTTTGAAACCAGTGTTTGGGTTATGGAGTATCAGTGGAGATAGTGAGGAGAACTTAGTGCAAGTTGCACTATCTTAAAAACGTTTTAAGACGTTTTTAAAAACTTACCTCTTTGATCAAGCTTTCGGTCACCTCCCATAATATTCCTTACGTGGTTTGGTGGTCAAACTTTGTTTGATTCTGCTCCTGGGTAGTGCCTTAGGACACTTAACGAGGTTTTAGGGTGCTACATAAATCTAAGTTGATGTTGTTTATGATGTAGTTGATGGGTCCACAATGTGACGAAAATAGAGGAGTAAAGTTACATTCTTTATTTCCAGTTAGTTGTACACAACTTTCTCATTTGCAGCCAGATAGAGGAGAGCTAATGACCTCATTTATCACCCTCCACCCACACTTTTACTGGAGGGTGTTCTTCAATCTCAAACAAGATCATCCTTCTTTGGCGCACCTCCAGCAGCAGGGACTCCAACTCTTCAGCATCAAAGGGAGCAAGGCTGCATACATGTCTCTGCTGTGAATTGTGAGCAGTTAGGTAACTTTTCTTTTACCTCTTCTTACTACGGTCACTTGCAGCCCTTTCCGAGCTGCATCAAACCCCAAATAAAGGTAATCAAAAACAAGCTCTCAAGGCAACTTTCCAAGTGATATTAGCATATATCACAAAAGTCAGCCTGGCCTGGCTTTCTCTACTGTGGGTGTAGATGTGCTAAACTACAAGTGTTGGCACATTCAAAATTTTCAATATTTCATAACCGGAGCCTGCACAATCAAAGAATAGAAGGGTCTGTTCTGAATCATTTCCACCCAAGTCCCTCCCCGCTCACCAGTTTCCTCTTTGTCTGCATGTGCTTGGCTCATTAACTGTGACACCTAGAGTTGCAGGAGACCTGCTAATACATAGGCTGCAACATTTCCTGCTTGGAAAATTACCTCAGAAAGAGATGGAGATTTCATGCCATTCCTTGTTTTTGATGTTTTTGTACTCCTAAATCTGGTTCCCCTGGAGAATTTCATTTGCTGATATATAAATATAAGTTGTTGTTGCAATACATTTCCACTGATACAAATGAGTGGAGGAAGGGGCAAGGCTTAACAGAAACAAATCCTATATGAATGGCCGGGCTTGCTGTCGATCATAAAACCAATCTGAAAATTGTTCGCATAAGTACTTGTAGTCAGCCGCCTTGACGAGCCTCTTCATCTGACTGATAGGCCTAAGAAACCGCCCAAACCCAAGCTTGGGCTTTGCGTTGTGCAAAGGCCTCTGATAGAATCGCTGTCACATCATCCCGAAAACAGAAAACACTATTAGGCACGTGACTTTGACCATTTTGTTCTAAGTCTTGTAATTTTTATGTTTTATTATTTATAAGAGCTTTAAACAATCAGAATCCTGGAACTCCCTTCCTAACAGCACTATGGGTGTACCTATACCATATGGACTGCAGCAGTTCAAGAAGGCAGCTCACCACCACTTTCTCAAGGACAACTAGAGATGGGCAATAAAT
The DNA here is from genome assembly GCF_964194155.1 of Cetorhinus maximus. Taxonomy (NCBI): domain Eukaryota; kingdom Metazoa; phylum Chordata; class Chondrichthyes; order Lamniformes; family Cetorhinidae; genus Cetorhinus; species Cetorhinus maximus. The sequence continues at coordinate 49,967,911 of NC_135890.1, read as the reverse complement.
ACTGGCCCAGCCAGCGAAGCCCACATCCCGTGAATGAATAATAAAAAAAAAAATCTGACCAGGCTTTTCTCTAGAAAAACGAAGGCTGACTGTTGACATGGTAGAGTTTAAAATTATGAAGATGTTCAATAGTGTAGACGTGGGGAAGTTATTTCCACTTGTGGGGTGTCCAAAACTAGCAGCCATAAATACAGGATAGTCATTAATAAATCCATTAGGTATTTTGAAACCAATGTTTGGGTTATGGAGTATCAATGGAGATAGTGAGGAGAACTTAGTGCGAGATAGGCTGCAAGTGATAGGGTGCAGTCTGTGTAGGTACGATCACTGTATATTTGAAATGGTGCTTAAAAGTATACCTGATTCCTTGGTTTAACGTATCTTCCTTTCCCTTGTTTGTAGTTTATTACATAAAATATGACAATAAACAAAATGTAAATTGGAACAAATGTAAAATTCCTTATGCATCCACCAAACAAATGTTATCGTTTTGTACTTTTCTCAGATTTCATCATGATTGCTTTCCTCCCCAGCAGGTAGATAATGTCCTTTAACTGTTATGCAGGGAGAGTGTTGGACATGATAGAAATTAAAGGATTCATTGGCTGCAAAAAAGGTGTTCAATGAGAAGGCAATAATGCAAATAGAAAAATGGATATTGCAGTATGTACAACCATCCACTAGAGGTGTATGTGACCTGCACAAAGGACCAGGTTGTACTAATTCAAAGTTATGCTTCAACTTCTCTGAAATCAGTGTCTATCTTCTTTCCTTGCACATCACTCTGTTTGTACATCTTTCACTTTAATTATAAACGCCTACATTCTTGCAAATGGTAAAGCCAAAACCTTAAGATAATTTCAGTGCCTTGGATTTTCTTTGTATGTTTTAATATAAATGTAAATGATGGGGAGCAAGGGTTTACTGAGAATAAGCCGAGTGACACTGAAAGTGGATAACCCGTGAGTCCAAAGGACAAGTAGCTTATTTGCTTCCTCACATCACATTTTTCTTTTTTTTTACCATTTTTTTTAGTAAAACGCCACTCACAAATCATTCATTGGATTTATATTCATGTGCTTTGGGAACAAAGGACTGAATCATCCTGGATACAGGCAGAGAGGCACTTTAACTGGTCGCGACTGAAAAATCATGCATAGTTGCCACATATCCACAGTGATAGTTGCCACACTTGTTGCATGGTAATTTGTCATCAAATTGAAACATACTGCCGAACAGAGAAAGAGCTTTAATTTATTTAATGCCTTTCACATCCTACGGAAATCGCGAGTGTTTCGCATTCGATTAAATGCTTTCTGAAGTGCAGTCACTGTTGTAAAGTGGGAATTGCAGCAGCCAATTTATGCACAGCAAGATCCCATAAACAGCAACGAGATAAATGACCAGATAATCTATTTTTTGCAGCACTGATTTAGGAGTAAATGTTGGCCAGGATATAAGGACGAACCCTCACCCCCCTTGATTTTCATTGAATAATGACATGGGGGCCAAAAAATTCAACTTGAGCCCAAAGTAGGTGTAGCATTATGCTACAATGATGCCTCCAATCCAGGCTCATGCAGCCTGGGGCCAGAGCTAAGCTTGGCTTTGGGCCTCATTTAAGTGGCACTGATATACTCTGAGCACCAAACAGGTGGCCCAGGTGCAGCTTGTTGAACAGAGAGAGCAGGAAATAGGCTGGCTCCGACATTCAGTTCATCAGCATTTTGGGTCACCTCTGGTGAGGAGAGGTGGGGGTGGGTGTTGGGGTGTCGTTAATCCTAGAGGTGCCTCAAACATGAAAGCAGTGGGCCAGAGTTTTTTTTTATGTGAACTGCCTTCATTGGTCCCCTTAAGGTTTGCTGGTTAAGCTGTTCATTGCCCGAGACAAGAAGACACAAGCTCCGCTCATTGTACCTGAATGTTGCATTTGGGGCCCTACAACTAATGTAGGACCCTGACTTTTATAGTTAATAAGCCTAACATCTGTTTCAGACAAGCATACTGGATGGCTTAGTCGTTCAAGCCATTATGGCATCCAATGCATTCCTCATACCGCAGGTCACAATGTGAAACAAGTACATGAGGGAGGTAGAAACAGAAGGATATGCTGTTAGTGTGAGATGAAATAAATCATGAGGAAGCTGATGTGGAATTAAATGTCAGAATAAACCTGTTGAGCTGAATAATCTGTTCCTGTGCTGTAAAATTCAGTGTAATTCCATGTAAATTCAGTGCTTTAATTCCAATTTTACGCCACAAAATCAAGCAGCTATGAGTTGCTTTTCTCACCTGGGATAACTTACATCCACCTGAGAGGGCAGGCAGGGCTTCGGCTTAACAGCTCATCCAAAAGACAGTGCCTGTGGCAGTGCAGCAATCCCTCTCTGCTGTACTGTAATGCCAGCTTAGATTATGTGCTCAAATCTATGGAATAGGGCTTGAACCTACAAACTTCTGACTCTGAGTGCTGCTTAATAACTTAATAATGGCTTTAATAATAAATAATTGCTTTAACGAATAATTGCTTTAACCAGCTTAAGTAGCCAGCACTGAGATTCTTTATTTCTACGAATTACTGTGTGTAAAATCAAAACACATCAAGTAAAATAGCATCCTGATCAAATAATTGCAGGGAGAGCTGAATTGCTGAGTGGAGGCTGATTTAATCTGGGAGGAGTTCCGAAAAAGGACAGCAACAACATTTTTGAGCCCATTATGGATTTCTCCAAAGCACTAAAGCCCACAGCAAAATACAGGAGAAGGTCAATGATTTGAGTGAAGAAAGCTGGCAGAGTATCAGAAAGAAGTTCAGTGACAATCAGAAGACTTCGAGGAAGATGCTCACACTGTGCCAACAGAGAGACTGGGTAGAAAAAATAAATCCCCTGCCCTGGGGGAGAAATTGTTTGAGTCACTAGATGGTGACATTATAAATGTTGTCATTTTCCTATGGAATTGCAGGACCACATCTTGCTCTACAAGTGCCAATAGACACATTTCAACTTTCCTTGTGGATTAGCTGTGCCATTGGGAGTGAGAGATTATATTCTTCTAAGAGCAGGATACTTTAACATGAAATCAATACACTTCTCCATTTGAAAAAAAAGCATTGGGAAAATGCTTGTAAGAAATCTGCCCAGAGAGAGTGAATCAAGTGTTTTTCTTTTAGATTGGTTCCTTTAAACTCAGTGTAAAATAATGTTTTCCTTACACAAGTAACTTGCTGTGAACAATCCTTGAACATAGTAACTTAAATTGCTCTGTTTTACCATTACAAATAACATTTGAAAATGCTGACGAGTCACTGCTATACCCTCAGGAGGTTAACTGGGATAGAACAGTAAATAAACACATAGCGCCAGAAACAAACAATCCTTTGTGTACAATTATTTATGTCATTTACCACGAAACATGTCCAAAAGTTTTCTGATTTTCATAGATGGGAAGGAAATTTAAGTTACCTCACAGGCTTCCAAGCTTTTCCACAGGACTGCAAGAGAGTGGGGATTGGGTAGAACTTTAAACAACAAGACCTGAGCTAGGGGCCATAAATATAAGATAATTACCAACAAATCCAATAGGGAATTCAGGAAACACCGGGCTGAAGTTTACAGGGTTTGGGCGGGGGTGGGTGGGCGGTAGTGTTAATGCTCGCTCCATTGGAAGGTAAGGCCGCCCTGCAGCGATAAGGTGCTGCATGCAGCCTAAGCAAGCTGAGGGCCGGACTTCTGCCCCTCAGCGGAAAGGAAGTCCCGCTTGCCAGAGCTTCCGGCCAATCTGATTGGCCAGCAGTTCCTGCAGGCCCAGCAGCACCAGAGCTCAGTAGCAGGTGCTGCTGGGAGTGCAAGAAGGCCCTCAAAGATCAAGGGTGGACACTGGATCCAGGTAAGTTTGGGCAGGGTCGGATCAGGCACCTCAGGGAAGAGGGAGGTGGGGATGGGGGCACGGGTTTTGGAGGCAGGCGGGGAGGCACATGGGGGTGGTAATATCTTGGGGAGAGGTGCCCCCACTGTGCACAGGGTACACCCAAAGGCTATATCCCCCTTCCCGCTTTTTCACCAAATTTGTTTAAAAAAACAGCCTTCTCACTCTCACACACCTGCCACTGCCACTGCCCAACGTTTTCTGGCAGTGGAGGTGGATTGAGGGCCTTCAGTGGGCAATAATTGGCCAATTAAGGACCTCAATAGGCCTAAGGGTGGGTGGACTAGTGGGGGCCTTACCCAGCCCCTGTATTATAGTGACCGGGTTCGGGGTGGGCCAGAAGACGGTGGGCTGGCCACCTGACATACTTTATGCGCAACCCTGCCCCTGCCGAAAACTTGTCCGATGGGGTTGCATAATATGCAGTCTATTTTTTTACCCATAGACTGATTAGAATGTGGAACTCATTGTCACATGGAGTAGGTGAGGTGAATAGAATAGGTGCAGTTAAGGGGAAGTTAGATAGATATATGAGGGAGAAAGGAATGGAGTGATATGCTGCTGGGAGGAATGAAGAGGGATGGAAAGAAGCTTGGGCAGAGCATAAACACCAGCATGGACAGGTTAAGCTTGTGGTATAAAGGGTTAAATATGTAAATCGATAGTCTACATCATCAGTGATATAAGACTACATGACAACAGAGTATGCTGAGAGATAGTTTTATATAAAGCCTTGTTTTAAGCCTTGTACTGTGCATAGTATAATGTTCAATAAAAGGTAAAGTTTACCAACAGCCTAGCCTCCAGCAATACCTGTAAATCTTAACCATGGACAACCTCATCTAAGTCCCACAACGATGATAACTGGAGGTTGAATATCCTCTTTCTGTGCTGCAGATTTTATGTAGCTCTAACACAGTCTGTGAATATTGATTGAGCTCAATTGCTTTCTGAGCGCCACAGTGAAGAGGGGAAGGTCTTGCTCTCATTGACGTGGCCAACCATATTCACGAGGAATTGGAAAAAAATCAGTTGGTAAAACTCAAACCCAACATTTAAGGCTCCAGCCAGGTACTCAACATTGAGCTTCAGCTTACAACACAAAAATCAACTTCTCTAAGAAAATGTTTTCCAAGAATTAATGCTACCATACAGGCAACTCTGAGTTAGAACTGATTTACATTTATGGGGTTTCCCTAGGCATGTGATTGAATAGGCAGGAGCTCTTTTCCCTAGAATAATAGCCAAAGAGTCACCTGTTAGAGGTCTTTAGGATTATGGAAAGGGTTTTGAGAGTGTAGGCACAGATAAGTTGTTTCCACATTTCCACTTATGGTGGAGTACAAAACTAGGGGCCATAAATGTGAGGCAGTCACTAATAAACCCAATAATAACTTCAGAAGGAGCTTCTTTACCCAAAGTTGATTAGAATGTGTAACTCACTACCATGAGGGGTAGCTGAGGTGAATAGCAGAGATGTATTTAAGGAAAAGCTGGATAACCCATGAGGGAGAAAGGAATTGATTACTGCGCTGATCGGGCGAAATGAAGGTGGGTGAGAGGGAGCTCATGTGGAGCATGAACACCACATGGATCCATTGAGGTGAATGATCTGTTTCTGAGCTGGACAGAAATTTGCGCTGAGCGAGTCAGCATGCGCCCAACCCACTCGAGCATAAAATGACACGCGATGACATCGGGCGAGCGTCCTGATGTCATCGCACACTCGTGCGATATTTCAGTTGGCGGGTGTGTGCGGGAGTTGACAGTGCGCTTGCCGACAAATAACAGGCCTATTGGGGCCATTAAAGTTATATTTGAATGAAATTTTTCACTGCCTATCCAACCTTACAGTTGGCAGGCAGGTGAAAATGCCAAGCGGCCTTTGGATTTTTTAGGAAACCTCATACACGGTCGGGATGAGGTTTCCAACAGCAATTAAAAATTAAATAAAAATGCTTAAATTTAATTTATAAGACGTCCCTGCTCATGTGACAGAGTCACATGAGGGGACATGCTTTTAACATTGCTAAGTTTTTAATTTCTGATTTATTAAAGCTTCAGTTCCCTGAGGCAGCTCTGTGCCTCAGGGAGCTTTCATTGCAAGCACCCGAGCGCATGCGCGAACTTCTGCACTCACCCCGCCCTAGCAGCGCTGAGCGCAGCAGCACGTGTTTCACACTGGCCAGCTAGCGTGAAATCAATGTCAGGGCCCGATCGCGGGCAGTGGTCAGCTTCACGGCCGCTCCCGGGCCCACCCGCCCGCCACACCCGCCCGACGAGGGGGAAAATCCTGCCCTCTGTGTAATTTTGCATTTTACCAGTTTAATACTGGGAGAAGTTCAGCTGCTCCTATCATTTTATTAGTAGTTGTTCTGATTACTCATTTTTGATTCATATTGCTATGTTTTCATCTTCTTCCTAAAATGAATGGAAATAAAAATTGAATGGGTTCCTATAATGAATGGCCAATGCACCTCATACCCGAGGGACAAGTTAAATCACCACCATAGTCTTTTGAATTTCATGATTAGTAGGTTTTATTCCCTGCTTGCTGTTTGCTGTTGGTAGATCCTCTATCAAGTTATTCAGTTGTGAATTGCTACTGTTTTATTAATATCAATGTTGAACCAAACAGCTGCAGAGATATGTGTATAAGATATGATGGAAAAATGTGAAGCTGAAGAATGGCACATGGCGTGTGATGAAAACACAAGCTAGACATACAACGTTTATACCCAATAAGGGAATATGATTTGCATTTAGTGAGTGTCTGTAGAGCATACGGCAATGTTTAATTTATTTGTATGGTCCGAAGTTGCTGTTCCAATTTCCATGATTTTCTCTCACCTACTCCTTGTTGCACTAGTTCCCAACCATTTCTATCTAACCAGATCCCAGTATCCCCCTCCATTAATGTGTATATCACCTACCACCATGCTGTGCATCCTGGTCTTTAAAACACTGAGATGTTGCTAAAGGAACATATGTGGATTTCTATGGTGTCACTGAGAAACATGAAAGAGACAAGACAAAAGGAAAAAGAGACTTACAGAAAGATAGAAAAAAGAATGAGGAGAAGGAACAAAGACTTGAAAGGATAATGGGTCAGGTGTGTGAATGTGGATAAAGGTATTTGCTTGCGTGGTAGATGAACGGCAACACAGATTGGTTGAGCTGATTGGCTGTTGTATGTTGCAACTTGTAACAAAGCTCAATATTTCAAGAGTCAGGCAGAAGTAGCAAGATACAACACATCACAATCATACAAGGCAAGAGGAAAGGAGTGAAATACATAGAAAAAGGCGACAAGGCAGACACAAAGAATGAGAGTAGGAAAGAAAGTGAGAAGCAGTTACAGAAGAAAGGTATATATAACCCTGTCTGTAAGCAATGCTGAAGGAGATCAACTAAGACAACGGCCGGATTTTTCTGGCCCCATTGGCGTCTGGTGTCATGGCCGGCGGCGGTGGAGGAACGACATAGAGAGATGACCAAAAATCAGTTGCACACTGTTGTGAAACCAGTTTGCAATTGTCCGCTCCACCCATGGCTGCATTTCCTGCCACCGCGTGTCAGGAACCTAATTTCAATACTTTAGCATCTCATTATAAGCCCTGCCTGCCGGAGTCATCCTCCCCACACTGGGTCATCCAGGCAATCACGCCAAAGTGTTTCACAGCTGTACATAAGCAACGTGCATCTGGCTAGCTGCACTTCACACAGGACTTCAAGGTTTGTTTGCCAACTTGCTTTGGGCAGCACTCGAAAGGCATCAACGCCAGGCTTGGCAGGCAGCACCACAACACTTTTAGGGGGGGGCTCATGGGCAGGTCTCTACCTACCAGGCCGGCCATAAGGCGGGGGTGGTTTTTCAAAGGCTGCAGGGCTAGGGCTTGCTTGGGGAAGGGGGAGAGGTGGCCTCAGGCAAGGAAAGAGGCTGCAGGGCGAGGGCTGTACTGGGGAAGGGGGTATCCCAGGGTGTGTGGAGACACATGTTGATCTGTGCAAGTGGCCTCAAGATGGTGAGGGCTGAGGAGGCAGTCTCCAGAGGAGATGAGGCCAGATGGACATGTGAGGGTATGTGTGTGAGAATGGGTGATGATGTCCCTTGAGCTGGCAGCGAGTGAGATTCCAGTGAATGTGTGATGGTGAGTGTGAGAGTTTAGAGTGATAAGATGGTTGCCTTACCCTGGCAGCATGGATGAGATAATTCATCCATTTTCTGCACTGGATGGCCGACCTCTTGTGTAGAGCATTGGCACTGACCACCTCTGCCACTGCCTCCCAAGCCAGAGGGGTGAGACTGATGGGCCTCCTGTGGCCAAAGCCAGGGTAGAGGACCTCACGGCGGGCCTCCACGGAATCCAGAAGGCATCCCAGGGAAGCATCACTGAATCAGGGGCTGCACTCTTCTTGGCTTTTGGGCTATGTCTTTACTGGAGCAGTCCTGGGCTGCAAGCATTGAGAAGTATGTGCGCGGCTGTGGTTTAAATGCCACGTTTAAATGTGGTGCCCTGTGTGAGGAAGTGGCGAAGAAACAGTGTGGTGGGCAAATTGGAGGCTGCCCACCAGCAAGATGCCATGTTTCCTGTGGCTGCATAGTTAATAAGGCGGGAATGGAACGATACGGCGTGAAAACCCACCATTGTGCCAGAGGGTAAAATGACGTTTTTTCCCGCCCGCTATTGCACATTGTGCAAATCTGGGGTGATTCCACCCAACGTCTCAGCTCTGTGTTTCACAAATTGTTCGTACAGGTGAGAAAAAGTGAAAAGCAGTCTAACTGAGCTGTCCCTAAGCACACCGGGAGACTGAAGCTCATTTGTGTTTCATAATTTTTTTCCTCCCTAAAGAATGCAATATAATGATGTTAAATGTCAGCTCTTTACAAAATGTATAAGTCATGCTTTGGGGTTACTTGTTCCAGATTAAACCTTATTGTAGTTAAGTTATTGCATGCAAATGCGACACAATTCAAAGTCATTCTCATCAGTAAACTGATTCCAAGAAAATTAAAGCTCAGCTGAAGCTTTGTAAAAGCTAACCAATCGACAAAAAATGCAATGTTCAGTGTGAGGTGAAATTTTTCATCATATTTTTAAATCCAAACACTTCATAAATATTCATTAATTTCAAGGTTACTGCAGCATGCAATTGGTTATAAAACACCTGTGACTTTTCCTTTGGTACATTTGGTCTAAGTTTTTGTGTATTCCCAAAACAGTCAGGGTTAAATTCGTGATGTTAAAAAAGATGTTGACTAAGAGGCAAATACTTAAAACATACAACGATACCATTATATTATTCTTAGGTACTTTTCATTTGCTGTCCCTGCACATCAGCCTGGAGTTCAAGAGCACAATCTGCACTTCAAGAGAAAAGACCAGCACCTAAAACATTACCACGGGCAGCACCTGCAGTAGCACCAGAGCAGAGAGGAATGTACATAATTACAAACACAATCTACACAAGTTTGACACCATCCAGGACAAAGCAGCCCGCTTGATTGGCACCACATCCACAAACATTCACTCCCTCTACCACCGACACACAGAGGCAGCAGTGTGTAACATCTACAAGATGCACTGTAGGAATTCACCAAGGCTCCTTCAACTGCACCTTCCAAACCCATGACCACTACCATCTAGAAAAACAAGGGCAGCAGATAGATGGGAACACTACCACCTGGAAGTTCCCTTCCAAACCACTCTCCATCCTGACTTGGAAACATGTCAGCGTTCCTTCACTGTCGCTAGGTCAAAATCCTGGAACTCCCTTCCTAATAGCACTGTGTGTGTACCTACACCACATGGGCTGCAACTGTTCAAGAAGGCAGCTCACCACCACCCTCTCAAGGGCAACTAGGGATGGGCAATAAATGCTGGGCCAGCCAGTGAAGCCCACACCCCGTGAATGAGTAAAAAAAAGTATCCCCATCCCACCAGACTGTGATGGCAGTAAATTCAAACATAGCTTTTAGAATATGAATTCCTGATCTTTGTTTTAAGTAACTTTCAAAGCTCAAATTCATTGTTGGGTTTTCAGGTCTCAGTGAAAATGTCCTTGGATTGAAATGTCCCTGCTTTCCCAATTCACTGTTAGGCCATCTCTTCATTCAAAGTTTATCCCCAGTGTCACTAGTGCGAGCATCCTCTCTCTTTACAAACATCAGGGTTGATAATCTTTTAAATTAGGGATTTATATAGCTTGCAATATATTAGAAAAGTTTAGCTTTTTGAGTGCTTGTCTATGCAGACCTGTGCCTGCTCTGTGGGTATTTTGGTAATTATGGTGGAGGACCATGAGCCAGGGACTAGCTATCGAGTCTGTCAACACCCTTGCATATGAGGTAGTGCTAACCAGGTCAAATGAAAAGAAATATGGGTTGATGCTAGATATTTGTACAATTCTGCAATGTGATATTTTGGTCAATATACATATTACCTGCACATTTGTGAACTATTAGTCATTCCAACATTGTCATTGGAAGTTAAAATTAATAACACTCCAAATATGGAATTATGTTTACTTAATTGCGAAAAGATTCTTAGATCAAACTTGTGGTGCAAGTCAAATGTTTATTTGAAGTCGTTTATTCTCCTTCTAAAAGTAATTCTTACACTATCACATAGCCTAAAGTTCGAGTATGAGATCCAAGTATCCGGACCAACTGAAATACACCAATTTAGTGCGTGGTAATGTTGTCGCAGATTTGCCACATACAACTGTTTGTTCCTGCAGACCTTAGTGTTTTATTCATGGTAATTTCCACAAACCCGCATTTTCTGTGTTGATGCATTTCAGCATGATGAGTCAAATCTAACAATGCCAATAGTTAGTGGTAAATCTGACTTAAGCAAGCTATCCACCAATTTTACACATGCATTCTGAGTCACATTTGAAATAAGGCTAATGGGATGGTAGAGGTTCGTTGTGTTTTAATACCATACTGCAAATAATGATATTGATCTAACACAGTAGAGAATTTACCCAATTCTCAAAGAATGATCCAATTAATTTAAGTGAGTCAGCCATTTTCCAATACTTGTCAGCCCTCTTAGACTGCTGTGTTCTAAATCAAAATAAAACCTGATTTTGTTCATTTATGTAAACAAGTCAAAATCTCCAAACTAAATAAATAACGTCCTTTAGGGAAAGAAATCTGTAGCCCTTATCTGGTCTGTCCTACATATGACTCCAGACTCACAGCAATGTGGTTGACTTTTAAATGCCCTCTGAAATGGCCTAGCAAGCCATTCAGTTGCATCAAACCATGACGAAGTCACAAAAAAGGAATGAAACTAGACGGACCACCCGGCATCGACCTAGGCACTGGAAATGACAACGGAAATCTCAGCTCTGTCGACCCTGCAAAGTCCTCCTTACTAACATCTGGGGGCGAGTGCCAAAATTGGGAGAGCTGTCTCACAGACTGGTCAAGCAACAGCCTGACATAGTCATCCTCACGAAATCGTACCTTACAGAAAATGTCCCAGACACCACCATCACCATCCCTCTGGCAAGACAGACCCAGCAGAGCTGCCGGCACTGTAGTATACAGTTGGGAGGGAGTTGCCCTGAGAGTCTTCAACATCGACTTCGGACTCCTTGAAGTCTCATGGCATCAGGTCAAACATGGACAAGGAAACCTCCTGCTGACTCCCTCAGCTGATGAATCAGTGCTCCTCCATGTTGAACACTGCTTGGAGGAAGCATTGAGGGTGGCAAGGGCGCAGATGTACTCTGGGTGGGGGGCTTCAATGTCCATCACCAAGAGTGGCTCGGTAGCACCACTACTGACTGAGCTGGCCGAGTCCTAAATGACATAACTGCTAGACTGGGTCTGCGGCAGGTAGCGAGGGAACCAACAAGAGGGAAAAACATACTTGACCTCATCTCCACCAACCAGCCTGCTGCAGATGTATCTGTCCATGACAGTATTGGTAGGAGTGACCACCACACAATCGTTGTGGAGACGAAGTTCCGCCTTCACATTGAGGATACCCTCCATCGTGTTGTGTGGCACTACCATCATGCTAAATGGGATAGATTTTGAACAGATCTAGCAACTCAAGACTGGGCATCCATGAGGCGCTGTGGGCCATTAGCAGCAGCAGAATTGTACTCGAACACAATCTGTAACCTCATGGCTTGGGATATCCCTCACTCTATCATTACCATCAAGCCAGGAGATCAACCCTGGTTCAATGAAGAGTGCAAGAGGGCATGCCAGGATCAGCACCAGGCATACGTAAAAATGAGGTGTCAACCTGGTGAAACTATAACACAGGACTACTTGCATGCCAAACAGCATAAGCAGCAAGTGATAGACAGAGCTAAGCAATCCCACAACCAATGGATCAGATCTAAGCTCTGCAGTCCTGCCACATTCAGTCGCGAATGGTGGTGGACAAGTAAACAACTCACGGGAGGAGGAGGCTCCACAGATACCCCCATCCTCAATGATGGAGGAGTCCAGCACAGCAGTGCAAAATATAAGGCTGAAGCATTTGCTACAATCTTCAACCAGAAGTGCCGAGTGGATGATCCATCTCGGCCTCCACCGGAGGTCCCCAGCATCACCGATGCCAGTCTTCAGCCAAATCTATTCACTCCACGTGATACCAAGAAACGGCAGAAGGCACTGAATACTGCAAAGGCTATAGGCCCTGATGATATTTCGGCAATAGTACTGAAGACTTGTTGTGGAAGAATAAAATACATCTACAGGACAACTAAGGGTTAAACAGTTAAAACCATAGTGGAATACTACAGCACAAGACTTGTGCTCCAGAACTTGCCGCGCCCCGAGCCAAGCTGTTCCAGTACAGCTACAACACTGGCATCTACCCGGCTATGTGGAAAATTGCCTAGTTATGTCCTCTACACAAAAAGCAGGACAAATCGAACTCGGCCAATTACCGCCCCATCAGTCTACTCTCGATCATCAGTAAAGTAATGGAAAGGGTCATCAACAGTGCTATCAGGCGGCATTTGCTTAGCAATAATCTGCTCACTGATGCCCAGTTTGGATTCTGCCAGGGCCACTCAGTTCCTGACCTCATTGCAGCCTCGGTTCAAACATGGACAAAAGAGCTGAACTCCCGAGGTGAGGTGAGAGTGACTGCCACATCAAGGTCACATTTGACCGAGTGTAGCAACAAGGAGCCCTAGCAAACTCTCCGCTGGTTGGAGTCATACTTAGCACAAAGGAAGATGGTTGTAGTTGTTGGAAGTCAGTCACCTCAGCTACAGGACATCACTGCAGGAGTTCCTCAGGGTAGTGTTCTCGGCCCAACCATCTTCAGCTGCTTCATCAATGACCTTCCTTCCATCATAAGGTCAGAAGTGGGGATGTTCACTGATGATTGCACAATGTTCAGCACCATTCCCAACTCCTCAGATACTGAAGCAGTCCATGTCCAAATTCAGCAAGACTTGGACAATATCCAAGCTTGGCCTGTCAAATGGCAAGTAACATTTGTGCCACACAAGTATCAGGCAATAACCATCTCCAACAAGAGAAAATGCAACCATCGCCCCTTGATGTTCAATGGCATTACCATCACTGGATCCCCCACTATCAACATCCTGGGGGTTATCATTGGCCAGAAACTGAACTGGACTAACCATATAAATACTGTGGCTACAAGAGCAAGTCAGAGGCTAGAAATCCTACAACAAGTAACTCACCTCCTGACTCCCCAAAACACGATCTACAAGGCATAAGTCAGGAGTGTGATGGAATGCTCCCCACTTTACCTGAATGAGTGCAGCTCCCACAACACTCAAGAAACTTGAAACCGTCCAGCCAAAGTAGCCTGCTTGATTGACACCACATCCACAAACATTCACTCCCTCCACCACCAAAGCACAGTAGCAGCAATGTGTACCATCTACAAGATGCACTGCAGGAATTCAACAAGGCTCCTTCGACAGCACCTTCCAAACCCACGACTGCTACCACCTAGAAGGACAAGGGCAGCAGATATATGGGAACACCACCACCTGGAAGTTCCCCTCCAAGTCACTCACCATCCTGACTTGGAAATATATCGCTGTTTCTTCACTGTCGTTGGGTCAAAATCCTGGAACTCCTTCCCTAACAGCACTGTGTGTGTACCTACTCCACATGGACTACAGCGGTTCAAGAAGGCAGCTCATCACCACCTTCATAAGGGCAACTAGGGATGGGCAATAAATGCTGGCCCAGCCAGTGAAGCCCACAGCCTGTGAATGAATAAAAAGAAAACGTTAAAATTGTAGATTCACAGGGCAGATATTTATGGCTCTGTTGCGGTGGGGGCAGGGCCATAAAATGCGGCGAGCCGTTCAAAAGTCCATTGTCTTTGACGGAGACCATAAAATCCCAACGGTGTAAAATTCTGCCCACAGAAATCAGAGTATGGAGGGAGTCCATTCAGCTCAATATGCCTTCAGTAGTGTTTTATCCCCCAATGTATACTTTATTCATAAAATCTGTACAAGTATATTGCATGGGCCTTCAAAGTTAACATTACATAAGGTGAAAACGAGATCAGTTTCTACCAATACTGTATGTTGCTCACTCCATTTACATACACTGTTAATGCTTACAAGGTTCATCACCACAAACATATAGCCCAGGGTGTTTTACTCTGGTATACTATAGCTGAAAGGCTTTAGGCGGTGACCTTTCCCCAATGTGCCTTTGAGGCAGCTGCCTTGAGCTTTATTGCATCTCTCAGCACAGTCCTGGACCTTGGAATGTGTCAGTCTGCAATACGAAGTCGTGGACAACTCTTTGCGCTGGAAGACCAGCACGTCGGGCAGACCAAAGCGTGTCCCCTCACAGATTTGTTTGGCCTGGACATGGGAGGAATCCAAAAAATTTAGTACTAAGACAAGTTCCTGGGGAATTGGAACCTTCATGTTGTTATCTGGCAAGCGGAGGCAGCTCAATGCGTCAGTATGTGCGATCTGGCTTCCCGATCGGTGAATAAAAGTGTATTCATAAGCAGCCAGTATCAGTGCCCACCCCTGGATGTGAGCAGATACAATGGGGGGTATTGCCTTATCCTCCCTGAAAAATCCCAGCAGAGGCTTGTGGTCGGATATAATGTGAAAATGGCGACTGTGGAGGTATTGATGGAATTTCTGAACACCAAACACAACAGACAAGACCTCCTTCTCAATTTGAGAATATCGTCGCTCTGCAGCACTGAGTGTGCAAGATGTATAACCAATGGGTCGCTCGGTGCCATCCGCCATCTGATTTGAAAGCACAGCCCCTATTCCATAAGGAGATGTGTCACAAGTTAAAATCTTTGGATCAAACTGGACCAGTAGGGCCGATGATCTTAACAATTGCTTTACCTTCGAAACACATTCTGGTGCGGAATTGCCAAATCCATTTATGGTTTTTCTTAAGCAATGCGTATAATGGAGTCAATACGGTTGTTGGATTTGGGACAAATCGCCCAAAGTAGTTTATCATGCCTAAGAAGGTCTTAGGGCTGTAGTGTTCTTCGGTATTGGTGCCTCGTGAGCAGCCTTGACCTTTTCTTCCACGGGAAGCAAGCCCTGTGCATTGACCTGATGGCACAAGTAAACGACCTCTTTGGTTTGGAAAAGACATTTTTCTCACTTCAAGCGCACCCCCACTTGTGAGAAGCGTTTCAGCACCTCCTCCAAATTAGCTAAGTGTTCTTTGTCAGTTCATCCAGTGACCAAACAATGACATGGGACAGTCCCGAAGCAGATTTTCCATGGTAAGCTGGAAAATAGTACACGCCGATGAGACCCCAAAGGGTAGTCGAGTATATTGATACAATCCTTGGTGTGTACTGATGGTCATGAGTTCCTTAGAGCCTCCTTCCAACTCTACCTGCTGGTAGGCGTGGCTCATGTCGAGTTTTGAATATGTGCTGACCCCTGCCAATTTCGAATATCATTAGTCAAACTTCGGTATCGAGTGTCTATGAAGTTTGGCCACCCTGTTTACAGTTAACTTATAGTCACCGCAGAAGCTAACACTTCGGTCTGGCTTCAGTACGGGCACTATGGGTGCCACCCACTCGGAAAATTGCACCGGTTGTAAGATACCCAACTTTTCCAGCCTGTTTATTTTGGTCTCGACATTGTTCAATATAGCATATGGGACTGGTCTGGCTCTGATAAATCTGGGGGTTGCATTAGGGTCTATGTGGATTTTGGTTTGGAGCCCATGAATCCTTCCTAGCTAAATGGAAGTGTACTTTTGTAACAATTACTGAAAGTTTCTCGTTCTGATTTGAATATTTTAGGTCCATTGCAATTTAATCTTTTTGTGCCAGTTGTGACCAATTAAACTGGGGCCCACCCCAGCTACTACTATAAGGTGTAAATTTGGAGACTGACCCCCATACTGCACTAGGACTTGACATATCCCATTCACTCTTATTTCTTCACCAGTATATGTTTATAATTTAGTGTCCGATTCTTCAAAATTTAAAGGATGGACTCCTTTATTCAAGTGTCTGAGCGTATATTCCCCTATATCTGCTCTCCTATAGCAAGTCAGAGTGGGAGGAAACCTTTTCTCACTCACAAAAGCACACCCAGGTTGCGAGTCCCTGTGAATTATCTGAGGAGTGGGACTAATTGGATAGCTCTTTCGAATAGCCAGCCCAGGGCATGATGAACTGAATGGCCTCCTTCAGTGCTGTATGATTCTATTCTACGACAGACATTGATACCCCAGTATCGACCTCCATCTTGATGGGTTGTTCATTGACTCTAATGACTACCTGGGTTGGCTCAGTTCTACCCACTTTTAGGTTGTGTAATGAATAGGTGTTAGATTCTGCTTCCTCTGGTTCTTCAACGAGACAGATTTCGCGATTTCTATCTTGGTTTTTAAAATGCCGTCTCAGCCTAGCTTGACAGTGCTGCATTATGTGACCATTGTGGCAGCAGAAAAAGCATTCGATATTGCTGAACTGTCGATCGCCTGCAGGCTGCCTGGATCCATTTCTCTCATTAATGTCGTGGGTTTTCACTGTAGCACTGTTGTTCTTCAATGGTCTGTAAATAGTGGGCGTTCCCCGCCTTTCTGCAGAGTCCGACATTTTTGCGCCTTTTGTTACCGGCCCTTCCTGCCCCACAAGATGGACGGCACAATTTTGTGTATCTTTTAATGCCTCTGAGTCTCTAACAGCGCTCTCCATGGCTGTTGCCAATTCTAATGCCTTACTGAAGTGTAGATTAGTTTCAGATAGCAATCGCTTTTGAATAGCATCGTCCCCGATTCCGCATATCAATTGGTCTCTCAACTTGTCATTAACTGAAGTTCTGAACTCACAATATTCTGTTGATTCCTTTAAAGCAGCTACATAGCCAGTGATTGTCTCTCCTGGAAACCTATTCCTCGAATTTAATTTAAAACGCTGCATCGTAACTGAGTGCTTTGGCTTCAGGTGGATTTTTTACAATGTTTACAAACACATCGAAAGTCTTCGTATAGGGGGTGTTCAGTGATGTGAGGCTGCTGATCAGCCCATATGTTTTGCTCCTGCATGTAGACAAAAGAATCGCCCTATTCTTGTCCTCTCCCGCGATGTCATTAGCGGTAAAGAAGTACGCTAGGCATTCGACGTAATGAGACCAGTTATCAGAAACGGGATTCAAGGTGTCCAATCCGCGGCATACTCGATGACTAAGGAGACTGCGCTTTCAAACAGCTTTCAAGGTAGTGGTGAAGTAACGTAGCTGGCTTCCCCGGCTTTCTTATTGTCATCAATTGGTCCGGTTTATCCTCATCGCCAGTTTTATGTTTTTGGTTATCAGGTTCGCTTTGTCCAACGAACGCGAGCTGCTCCCTTGATATTAACACATTTGTTGGTACTTGAAACAATACAGGCAGAGAGACCGATTAATTGAACAAATACTATTGGAACTAAGAACAGAGCACTAACATCATGTGTGCTTCTTCAATCACCTCCAGCTCTAGACTTACAGTTACCCAAGAAGCCCGTGTTGTGTAGCGATTGGTCAATACAGTCACATGGTCAACTAACTACATTCTCTTAAAGGTACATAGCACTCCACTTTATCACACTCAACACCAGACAAGTTGTGTCTTGGTGCTTATTTGAAAGTTCTGGTGATGCGGCATTAACTCAAAGACAATTTGGGAGTTCTCCTTGGTGTCCTGACCAATACTAAACCCACAACCAACATCACTAAAAGCAGATGATCTGGTCGTTACCACATTGCAGTTTGTGGGACCTTCCTGTGTGCAAATTGACTGCCATGTTTCATTAGCTTTAAAGCACTTTGGGCCATTCTGTGGTCATGAAAGGTGCTATACAAATACTAGCTCTTCTTTTCCAGAAGGTGTCACTAAGTTGCAACTAGGAGTGAGAACTGTGTGGCTGTTTGCTCTCCTCACTGGCTGCAAGATATTTGAATCACTGCCACGACTGCCCCAAGGACCAGACATCCAAATCCACATGTGTAGCCCTGAGGTGTCAATCCTTCAGTATTGAATGTTGATGTCAGGTTGTGGAGAAGGGCAAAGGGAAATGGTGTTATACATATCAATTGGCACAACCAAGTTCCTTTCCGTAAGGGTATGTTGACAATAGGACATAGTGGATAAAGGTGCGCCATTTGTGAAAGAAATTTCTGTAAGGCCTGCACCATGGAGAGTGCATCAAATGTAGGCTTATTTCATAGACATGAAATGTTAAAGGCCAGCTGGCATGAAATAGATTTTTTTAAATGACGCTGAACAAGCAAGTGATAAAAAAAATTTAGTTAAATACTTATTGAATTTCACAGGTGAATAAACTGCATTTCATGTTGTTAATCTCATTACAAAACTTATTACAGTGACAGCTTGCCTCAGTTGGTAGCATTCTTACTTTTCCATCATAAGGTCATGGGGTCAAGTCCCACAATGAATGTTTGAGCACATAACGTAGGCTCATATTGCATTGTGGGAGGTTCTGTTTTTTTTTTGGATAAGATGTTAAACTCAGGCCTCATCTGCCTAATCAAATAACAGATCTTTGGGTCAATATTCTGCCCTCATCCAGTAACACTATAACAGATTGTCTGACCATTCATTCATTTGTAGGACCTTGCTGTGCACAGATTCACTGCCACATTTATCTAATAATAACAGTGACTGCCCTTCCAAAGTAATTCATTGGCTCTGAAGTATTTGGGATAAGGTGCTTATAGATACAAGTTCTTTCTTTCTTATTTAAAAAAGTAACATTAAACAGCTCTTTGAAACAGCCTTCTCACAGTAGCTCATCAATAAGTCAAGAACCTAACGACACTTTGACCCAGGATCGTTCATATTCGCTCCCTGCTCTATGTTCAGGTACCTGTTAGTGGTTGGGCATGACAATTGTTGTCCCCTTGTAGGTGAAAGCGGTCTATGCCAGCACTGCGTGAATCAGCCGTTGATGCTTCACCGTGCCAGTTTTTCTTTTCCATTGATTTGGAAAATTTTGCCAATGTTTTTCATTTCAAACTAAGCAAAAGCGACAGTGAAGCTCAGGAATGAGCCTCCAAAAAGAGTTTGAAGCTATCATTCTGCAATCCTCAGTGACAATCAGTCGAGGTGAAAAACCAGCTGTCGATTCGCTACGAGCCTATTTTGCGCTGCTGGCACAGACCGATTTCACATCGCTCATCAGTATTCTACAGGGAAACGCAAGCTCCAGTGTGGGCACTCGGTGAAGCCATGACCAGAGCTTGGTGTGTTTCCATCCTTGGTCAAATAACTTTACACCATATAGGAACAGGGAAGAGTCATGACTAAGACAATGTGCAGCCTGGCCTCCTAACTCATGCTAGTCTGGTATTGGGGAAGGATATTTGGGGAACTGGAGGGGGAATAGATCAATATAGGTAAAAATTGTTTTCTTTTTGAGTTTAATTATGATGGCATCATGGAACCTGTTTCCTTTCTTTAGCTTGTTACTGCTGGGTACCTTTCCAAATCTAGAGTTTTTTTAAAAAGTTTCTTTTTAAAGACACATAGGCATACAATTAGTAATTAATTGCTGACTAAACATGATGACATCACTAGCATGTTGGGTTGAATCACAGTGAGCTGGCTCATGACCCCATTCTCACCCCATTCAGTTTTTCAGCTATTGAAATGCATGTATACTGCACAAATGTATATTTATCTTATATAAAAAGCTAACTCCTTTCTTTAACCAAACAAAGGTCTATTAAAGTGAATAGTATTCATATGGAAAATGTCATTGAGTGTGGACAGAGCGTTCACACATGAAGAGACCCAAAGCCTATACAAATATTTATTGAAACAAAATGTGACAAACTGAACAGTATCATAAAGGGAAATAATCACCACTTGTTCATCGACCAGCGCTGAATAATTATCATGTTCACTCATGAATGTTTACAGCGAGATAAATAATTTCATATATTGAGTGAGTTAAAAACCTCGATGGAAAGGATTCTTTGCATTTAACATATGTGGCCACAATTTCAAATGTACATAGAAACATAATTGTGGCTGGTTACTAAAAGACTGTATGTTGGTTTCTCTAAATTCCTTGTATTTGTTGGCTGTAGATGTGTGTACCATGGCACCCGTGGCCAATTGTGAAGCTTAAATTCCTACTGCCATTAATTTTGCATATAACTGAAGTTGCTGATACTACAAGATCTTGGTGGTCGGATTCAGGTCCATCAATGAGGACAGCACTAATGACAGTGCATTCCAAAACCTCTGGGCCCAGAAAATTTGAAAAACACAAGCCAGCTAATAAGAAATATAAACAGAAATGGGGCTGAGTTGCTGAGGCTTTCAGAGCCATATTGCCAGGGTTTTAGGTATTCTATATGGTTCATAGACCACAATTTGAACAACACTGCTGCTCAACGGACCAGAATAGTGTTGCACTAAGCCTCTGCCACAGAAGCATCACATGCAATTAGTAGATGCCCTATTGTTGCTTTTACAACTTAATTAATTATGGGCAATTCTTCTAGGTTTTGTCATTTGTAACTCAAATGATCAAAATATCTTTATGTTTATTCTAAAATTTTAACTCAAGATTTTGATGGGGTAGAATTTTTCGCTCAGCGTGCGGGCGTGCGCTCGACACACTCGAGTGTGAAATAGCGCTCGATGACGTCGGGTGAGCATCCCGAAGACATTGCGCACTATTGTGATATTTCAGTCGGCGGGCACGCGCGAGAGTCCGCAGCGCAGCCACCGACAATTGAGAGGCCTATTAATTCCATTAAAGTAGCGATTGATGACAATTTCTCGCTTCCCGTCCAACGTTACAGTTGGCGGACAGGCAAATCGGCCAGGCGGCCTTTGCCTTTTTGAGGAAACCTCATCCAAAGGTGGGATGAGGTTTCCAAGGTCAATTTAAAAAAAGATTAAAATGTTTGAACAGAATTTTCAGCATCCGTATGTCGAGGTGATTCATTCTGATGCGTGGACAATTTATCTGGATTTTAAATTCTGTTTTTACTGATTTTAAATTCGTCAGCTCCCTGATGCAGCTCTCTGCCTTCAGGGAGCTTTCATTGCGTGCTCCCCTGCGCCAGTGCTGACTTCTGTGTTCACCCTACTCCTACCCCCACCCCAGCAGCGCTCAGCCTTTCAGCGCATGTTTCATGCTGGTCGGCTGTTAATTGGCCAGCCAGCACGAAATCGTGGTTGGGGGCTGACCATGGTTGGCGATCTGTTCCCCGGCCGCTCCCAGGCCCCACCGATCGTGACCGCCCTCCAACCTGAAAGTTATACCCATGAAATTTTTACAAAAAGCCAGTTTGACTGCTTAAAGCTCAGGAGAAGGAATCCAGTGCTACACCCAATCTGGTTAATAAATTGAATTGACTGAGAACCATACAAAGGAAAAAACTTGAAAACACCAGCTGATCCACCAAGCCTGTTCCATGTCATTTGCTACAACCATTAATGCCATCTCCACAACGAAGCAATCTCCTGGGAGAGGGGAAAAAATAATTGGACAAATTTCAGAAATAAAGCTCTGGAAATTTTCGTACCAATTGTAGGTGATCACCCCAACTCTAGGAGAACCACAATCCTTATCAACCCGCCTCTTACAGTTTGAAATGTCTTCTATTAACAAGAATTTGTTCCTCTCCCTTTTTAATACTAGCAGCACACACTACAGATAGCTTGGGCTGAATTTTAACCTAAAGGAGCTAAAGTCTCAAAAATCTGTTTCCCAACCCAAACCCCATCTCCAAGCCACCCATTTCCAGCGTCAACTGAGGCTGGTAGTTGGACATGCAACCAACTTGATACAAGGAGGCGAATTGGAACTTTAAATATGATAATGAGGCAGTGAACCTCATTGTCAGGCAGGTCACTTTAACGTGACACTATTTCGAAGAAGAGTAAGGGCAGTTATCTTCGTTGTCCTGGCCAATATTTATCTCTCAATCAACATCACAAGAAATAAATGATCTGGTCGTTATCGCATTGCTGTTTATTGGAGTTTGTTGTGTGCGTATTGATTGTAAATTTCCTTCATTATAACAGTGACTGTTATTGCTATTTCATTGGCTGCGAAGCACTTTAAGATGTCCAGTGGTTGTGAGAAGCAGTATATTAATGCAAGTGTTTCTTCCTTTACCTGTTGTCGATTTCTTGGGCAGTGGGTAACCTGGCAGCTTCATTAAGGTGAGGACTTGGTGGGTTCAGGAGGAAAGTGCTTTTACACCTGAATCCATGTCCCTGCCTGAGAGACTTCTGTGATTTTGGGTCTGCCACCCCCTCCACCACCACTCCAATATGAGCATCTCCCCCGAGGCCTCCACTACCTGTCCCCAGTCGCGCCAACACCATCAGGCCTTCGATCTGCTCCATCCCACCCCCGTCTCTCCATCCCTCCCCCACAAGGTGTCTGATGTCCCCATCATGAGGCCTCTAACCTTCCCCCTCCCTCGGGGACTCTGATCACAACCATCTCACCTCCCCACCTCAGTCCTGAGGGCTCACTAGGAGTTGCCTGGCAGATATTCCCTCCTGGTTGTAAACAGGGGGGTTAAAGTAAAGAGACATACGGGGCAGAATTTTACTATCCCCCATCGGCGGGTTTATAGCAGGCGGTGGCTGTAAAATTCCTCGGACGCTCTTTCCACTGGGTTCCCGCCTGCCCCAACCTCTGCAATTTTATGCTGAGATGGGCGAGGCCTAGCCCACCCACCCTTGCCCCAGTAGAGACCCTTAAGTGGCCAATTATTGACTACTTAAGGGCTGTTTCCTGCACAGCCTCAATTTTCAGGCTGGTGGGAGGAGTTCAGGGCAGGGGGATGCCCAAAAATGAACCCTGTTCAGGCCTTAGGCAGGAAGTGGTGGGGCGAACCTCTATCGACAGCCTCCTTTTAATATCGGGCACACCCTCACCCCCAACCCACCCCAAAAAGATTGGCCATTGCAGGTCCTCACCAACGTCCACCGCGCCACCCCATCCCCGGCCTCTGCCAACACCACCACCACCACCACCACCCCCACCTCCCCCCCCTGCCCTCGCCAAAGAGCTCACCTCTCCTCCTCACACTGAGACCCCTGACCCCCAAAACCTATCCGGCCCTGGACTCCCAGGACTTAGGCTCTGGGGACCGCTTACGCAGCCCCAGTCCTGTCCACTGCAGCTTCTGGTGCTGCAGAGACTGGAGAGCTGATCACAGTGGCCGGCAGCCCTCTGAGGCAGAACTTCCTCCGAGTGAGGGGTGGAAGTCCCGCCTCCAGCCAATTAACGCTTGTTCCAACAAGGAGCGGGGCAGGCAGTATCAGCGGGGATGTGTGCTCCACTGACTCCTCAGATGGCAGGGAGGGAAACCATCCTAAACATCCTGGCCAAGAAGTGACTAAAACTTTTTAAAACAGCAAGTTCCTTTGGCAAGCTTTGACAAGGCTCAGAAGCTTAGAAATGCCAGATGGTATATTGGGGTTAATTGGTTTGTGTCCAAACAAGCGGCCCATTGAAGTATTGCTCTGTGTGTTTACTTGTTATAAAATTAAGTGGTTTAACATTTCTATTTGGCTCAGCAGGTGTTTTGCTGTGACATCTTCAAGAGAATTAGAGGGGCAAGTGGAAACACACACAAAGAAACGGAATATCTGGTGTAGATCACAAGGTAACACTATTGTTGCCCTGAGTTAATTTATCACGGAATTAAATATTGGGCAGCATGGGTAGACCTCCGAACTCAAGGCACTCAGACCACTGACTAGGACTGACAAGTACTTGAGAAAATGGCCCAGGTTTTTGTCTCCAGGTTGAATTCGCAGAGTCGGCTGTGAACTCAACCTTTAAAAATGTCTGCCCAATGTCTGTTGGGCGGGGAGAGCAGGGTTGGGCTGAAACAGGAGTCAGGGTGGGCAACCCTGGAACGAATGCAGAGGCTGCAAGGCCTGCCTCTGTGCTCTGGCACTGTCTTTAAATTAATTTAAGAAAAACAAAAAACATTCCCCCAGCCCTCACCCCTCACCCCACCCCCCCCAACCCCCCACCGCCCCCCACACACTCCCTATGCCCCACCCATATCACCTTTGCGAATTTAGTGCCAACTCAATGCAACCCATGCCCCCCACCCACCACCCTTTGCCCTTACCCTCTCCATGCCAACTCACCTTGCATCCTTGGACAGTTCCTTGACAGCTTTGACACTTCCTGGATAACTTTGACACGATTGACAGCTGGACAGCTCTTTAATATTTCCTTGACAGCTGGCCAGTTCCTTGACAGCTGGACAACATTTTTACAGCTTGGCAGTTCCCATTAGTTTGTACATAATCATGTTAACTTTTAACAATCCCAAAGGTTTTACCTCTCGCAAAATTGTCCAGGGACCCTATCCAAAGGGGTACCTTACCTCTCCAAAGGGGTACGCTGGCTATCCATAAGAATCTACCAAGTTCCGACCTTCTCTTACCTGTTCTAATCCGCAAACTCCGGATTCCACATGCCTGTTCTTCCAAAATTCTAATTTGGTGGAGGCAGCTGGCGATTTAAATAGCCAGCTGCTTCTGCAAATCACACATGTACGAACTCTGGCTCAACTTCAGTTCCACCCCCATGAGGTGGGAAATGCTGGGTTTGGGGGTGGCACTTAGAATTTTCGACCATTTCCAGTAAAATCTAGGCCAACATCTAAGGCAAGCTTTAAGGTCTCACGAGGGAAGATTGGAGAGGGGAGGAAACAGCACCAGAAGCCGACAAACATCCAGGCCCACAAAATTTCAAAAGGCAAACCAGTGCATAAAACATAACAAGTGAAAATAGGAAGGTAGGTGAATGATGACAACAGGCCTCATAAGGCAAAATTAGGGGAGAGGAGATGAAAAAATACTAAGGCCTAAATAGGAGGAAAATTGAGATAAATGCACTCGTAAATGCACACAACTACTGCCCAAGTGTAAGCCCTGTGGTCTGGATTTTTGTGGAGCCAGAGTGACTCTGGAGCCATTTAAAAATACTAGCTGCCTTGATGTGATGTAATAAATAATAAGTAGGTTACCCCTTCCCACTCCAGTGAGTCACCCCGTGTGGACACAAATAAATTAACCTCAATCTACCATCCAGCGGGTGGGATCTAATTCCAGGATTTCTACCCCCATTCCTGGCACCCCCAATTTTCGCTGGTAGGTTTATGATCACTTTCAGTAGAACTCGATGGCCCCATTATGCATTCTTGGCTAAAAGCCCAAACTCATAAAAAGGATTATCTCATTAGAGGGATCTGTTCTGACAACTGGAGAGAACTGTTGATAGTGCTTGATGGGTAACTTTAAGTGGTTATAATAAGTTATTATTTCTGTGATGCCTTTTGTCAATGTGTCAATGCTCATTTGCACAAGATTAAGAGGTGTGAAGTGTTTGAAGTTTCTGTTATTGATACTTCAATGGTCTGTCTGATTGACACATTTATAGGGTTGTTGGACAGCAGGTTTTTTTTTTCAAAAGAAGATTTGTGAATGAGTGTTTGCTTTCTCTGAGAAGTTCCACACTTGCCATTGTTACGATATGGCTCATTGGTTCTGTACATAGTGCATATTGCATGAATGGGCATGGAAGGGCCATGAGTTGGCTTGGAGGATATGAGGGGCCATGGGGGTGGGTGGGCACAAGAGTTGTCATGGGGGCTATAAGACATCATAGAGGGTTGGGCACGGGGCATGGGATAGCATGAGTTGGCATGGAGGGCATGGAGGTGGCATGGGGAGTGGCTGGGTGATGATGCGGTGTGAGGGGAAGGGCTGGACTTAACAACCTTTAGTACAACTGGGACGAATTCCCAGAGAACCATGGTGGACCTTCTAACTTGCCCACCTTAGCCACCCCTGTGGTCGCCGATGTTCTGCTTTTAAGGTTGGTGAGTTCAACTCCATCCCACACCCACTGCCGTGATACATGGGCTAGGAATTTTTCAGTCGGTGTGTGGTGTCTTGCCCGATATGCCGGCGCGTAAGAAGATGCGCACTGATGTCGGGCGTGCGTCCCGATGTCATTGCGCTGTCTCACGATGTTTCATTTGGCAGGCGCATGCCAGGGTCAGCTATTGAGACCTTTAATGAATTAATTAATGTCATTGTTCACACTGCCTGTCCAACCTTAAGGTTGCTGGGCAGGCGAAAAGGCCAAACGGCCTTCACATTTTTTAGGAAACCTCATCCTAAGCAGGATGAGGTTTCCTAAAGCTTTTACTGCTAAAATAGAAATTTTATATGAACAATAAAAACACGTCCTATCTCATGTGGCATAGTCACATGAGGGGACATGTCTCATTAAATTTTTAATTTCCGTAAAAATGTTTTTACAAACGGCTTTAATCTCCCTGAGGCAGCTCCGTGCCTCAGGAAGATTGAAGCGCTCTTTCGTGCACATGTGCGAAGGAGCGCTGGCCCCAACTTTCCCTTCTCCCCCCCGCCTGCACAGGTAACGCTGAGCACTACTGCTTGCATCTTACACTGGGAAGGCATTAATTGGGCGGGGGCGGGGGCAGGGTCGGCTCCACGACCTCCCCAGCCCCCGCCCGCTCCCGGCAAGCCCACCCTGATGCAGAAAAATTTCAGGCCACGGGGGCCTTTCTACCACGGCAGGTCCAGCAAGTTGGGAAATTTCCCAGCTCAAGCTAACTGCCTCGGTAGCGAAAATCCAGACTGGTGTTTCTGATCAGCTACCAACTTTCATTTCAGTTGAACTGATGTTTAATGCAGGGCAAGTTGTAAATCAAACCTATTGAATCTGATCCTCAAGGAGAGTGAAAATTGAGTAGGGACCACTAAATTCAAACAAGGTCACAATCTGGTGCTGAATAACTTAAAGGAATGAGTGGACAGTTGATCTAAGTGAAATTAAATTGAGTTTAGATCTGAGCACAAGCTCATCAGCCTTACAGGGGATCAAATCTAAATGAAGTGAATGTGTGTTGGACCCAAGGCAGTAGAGAACTGGGAGAGAAAAGGCATCAAAGTGAGGTCAGAACCTGGGCCTGAGTGCATAGGGTGCACACGATGTTTGCTGAGCTTGATTGAGACAAAGAGTGGAATTTTTGGAATTAGAGGTAGACGGGGCCCAAAAATTTTAAGGGCAGCCAGTTTCAAAACCCGGTTCCCGACTTCAGCCATTTTGGCTGATGTGGTTTTGGGGCACAGGAAGGCTGCCTGCCCTAGCAAAGTTTATTAAAGAGCCTTGTTGAGCATGTGTTAAGGAGGCCAACTGGGATTTTCTGGCAGGCCCTCCCTGCCTGCTTGGCCATCCTGTAGAGGGGCTCACCCCACCCTCACAGTGGTGACCTGACTGATTTGTGTACTTTTTATTAAAGTATTTAAGGAGTGTCTCAGGGGGAACCTTTGTAGTGAAAGGTCCGAGGAATACTCTGGTGCAAAATTTCAACACTCGGAGTCCAGATGCAATATTCAAGTGGTTCCTTTATTACGCATGCGGGGAGCAAATGCTGGGCAATCCAGGTGCTTCTCCACCGAGGTTCAAATGAGCACAGTTTATATATTTTTTACTATCAGATACATCTTAATGGTATTAGTTGGACAAAGGCCACAGCACAATGACCCCCCCGCCCCCCGCCCCAAGTGGGCTGATAATTGTGTTCTTGTACAGTATTTGCAGTGCAGAGACTAAGCATTGTCCTTTTGACGATAGCAAAGAATGTATGTTTGTTCGATACAAATGATTTAAGGAGGCTGACTGGATGTGGTTCAAAGCTATCAGACGGTGTTAAATGGCCTTCCCCATTTCTTGATCGAGTCATCCTGTGTCCCCGCCCGTGTGTGTCTCTGATTTCCTAATTGCAAATTTACAGCTGAGCCCTTTGTACAAGTTTTTAGCTTTCATGTAAGGCTGTGATTACCTATGTATGCTTTGGCACCCTAGCTGCTGGTCCTGGCTGGCATTTTAAAATAAATCCAAATTTTCTGCATCTTCAGTAGTAACTTATAATGTATGCAGTCATGTGCTTCTCTGAAGCTGTAAGGCCTCTGATTGACAGTCCAGCTTCAAGAGCCTACCTGCCATCATTAATTGCACAGGTAACCTTTCTTCATGCAATTAAGGGCTTATCCACATGAAATTTTGACTTGAATCAGTTTCCCATCTGAAAACTGTCCCAACTCTTCTTACCCACCACCAAGGGGAAAACTCAGGCCAAACTGTCAGCAACGAGAGCTATTTTAACCAAGGTCATATTCAGTCCTGGCCAACGGAAATAAGGTGCATATTTGATGCTTGCAGAACTGTTAATGAATCACTGACATTCATGGGCAGACCAGACCTGTTATTCAAAATGCCCCTTTTCCCAGCCCATTTCTAATCCCCGCACAAAATTTCATTATGCAGTTCAAGATTACTCTTCAAAAACATTAATGATTTGACTAATTAGTTATTAATTTGTAGTCAATTTCAAAATGATTTAACATGTAAATGAGTTGGTGAGTAATTATTTGCTACCAGCTAATTATCTGGCAGTTGCTTTAGAAATAATTATTTTCTAATGGCTAATACGGTAGCTGTTAGCTACTAATGAGTAGGAGAACCTCAGTATGCCTTGATTGTTAGTTGCCTGCTACCAGGAGGACAGGACAGTCCATTACAAAAACAACCTAGTTGATGAGAGTTCCTTCATTGACCTATTAGGCAGGACACTTGAGTGATATGAGAGGGGACTTCTGTTCAGTCAGTTTTCCCTCTTGCCATTATTTCTGCTAGCCTAGAAATAATTTAGCTGTAATACAAAATGATTAAAAGCATCTAAAGAGTATAAAAAGAAATCAATTCAGATCTACTCATTGTTAACAATGAATCTATTACCACTCAAATGCAAAAGGAAGTCCCATTGGACTCTCCATCACATTTTAAACTGTCAACTCACATATTTTAAAACAAGTATAATATATTCAGACTTCATTCACATTTCAAAAATAAATCCATTGGAACCTTTTCTATTTTCCTCCACTTCTGCTCTACACTGTCACTCATTCAATTAGTGCAGGGGCAGCTAGAGTTATGGACTTCTCAACAGCTCCTGTCAAACACAGCTTCACACAAGGGGATAAAATCATCGTTAATGGAAACCTTTTGTAACCAAGTTGTAATTGCCCAATCAGATATTCAAATCAGTGTGGGGAAACTCTTTTCGAGTTACCAACAGTCACAGATTGCAACTTCTTTCAAGTACAATCACAGTTCTTGGTTTTCCGGGAGTGGAACATGAACCCACAACCCTCTGATTCAAAGGCGAGGGTGCTATGAACTGAGCCACAGCTGACACCTCCAACTAGCACTCCCCGGCCCCCACTCCTGAATGGCTCTCCTTACCTTTGCATGCAATTTCATTCCACAATCTGTGTACATCTTGCTTCAGGGGTAGAACTCTCACCTCCAAATTGTTGTAATGTGTCTTTAAGGGATCGCAGCATACCATCACTTTAAGGGAAATGTGTCGTGTGATCCAGCCTCAGTTTCACTTCAGCCTGGAGCAGAACACAGACACCCAGCTCTGCAGTTCTGATGTCTTCAAGTTTGCTGTTCGTGTATATATGTTCACATGTGCCTAGAATGAATAAATGGACCCACAACATGTTTGCACAATCCGTTTTGGGTGATAGTGCCTTCTATATCATTTTAACACATGTAACATAAATTAGGAGATTGTGGGATCAAACCCCACTCCAGGATTTCTCAGTGTATTGCTGAAGGTGTGCTGCATTGTGTCATGATTCACTGGGGATAGTGCACTGTAATATCAAATCCCACTGTTCCCCGAGCCGCGACAAATGTGAGAGGTTTGACCAAACCACCAGATTGCCCCAATTCTACATAAAGGTTTAATTTAGGTTAACAGAATATGAGCACCATAAGTAAATAACTGCTTATTGAGCAAATTGTCTTTAACTAGTGGCAAAAGAAAGAGATATGAATTACTAACTTCTAACACTATAACTTAAACTCTACCCCCTTCTTAAATCCCTATATATACACACATATACACACACACACACACACATACATATACACACAGAGACACATATAAGACACATAAGACACACAAAACATGGGTTTTAAGGGTGGGATAAAACAGGTCAATAGCACTAATCCAGAGTACAGGATTCGATGAGTTGATTTTGATCAATGTCTTCCAAATTCCTTTCAGTTCTTGTTGATGACATGAGGTGGTTTTCCAGCACTTTCAATATTTAGTTCACTGGTTGAGAACTTGCTTTTCAATGTCTCTAACAGTGGTTTTCCCCTTTTCCTTTTTACAGGGGTTTCCTTAGAGAGAGAGTAGGTTATAGAGACATGAGGAAAAAAATCCAGCTATCTGTTATTGTGGAATTACTGGAATCTTCCACACGGATGAGAAAGAAGTTTTAGGTCTTGTTCCTTTCAGGCTAGGAGCTATTCAGCTGCACTGCCCTCACACAAAACCTGGTTACCTGATCAGGAGCCAATTAAAATGTTGTTGCCAGGCATCTCTCGTGGTCCAGGGTTCCTTTCCAGCACCACCCTGTCTTTCATGGCACACTCTGCTCCAGGACTGCAACATTGCATGTATCTCTCATCCTGTTCCAGTGGACATGTCTTTCAACCTGCAGCCATTGTAATTCTAATCCACAGTCCAACATGAATAAAAAGATATCTTCTTTACAATTGCCAAAAGTGTCATTTTCATGAGGTAGTAAACTCAGAACCTGACTGCCTGCTCAGGTCTGTGTAAAAGATCCCATGGTACTATTTGAAGAAGAACATCAGAGTTCTCCTGGTGTCTTGTCCACCATTTATTTTAAATCCTAACGGAGATTTACTCTATAACCAATCCAGCCAAAACCAGGGCCAGAATTTTACGTCCTGCGGGCAGGCACGCGCCCGGTCTGAACAGGTGTAAAATCGCACAAGATATTTCACTCAGCGGGCGCACACAGAAGTCGGAAGAGTGCCCGCCAACAATTAAGCAGGCAATTAAGTTAATTAACGGCCCAGTTGAATGCGATTTTTCCTGGCCCGTCCAATGTTATGGTTGACAGATGGGCCAATTGGCCAGGCCGGCTTTACGTTTTTGATGAAACCTCATCCAAGGGCGGGATGAAATCTCCTTTAGGATTTAAAATAATAAGAAATATCTGGGGACTGTGTTTTTTATGAGGTTTGCTTTCAGTGCTTGATTGCGCTGCAGGGACATTTTTTGCAGCTTTTTTGTGCTTTGTTTTATTATTTGGAGGTCTGCAGCTCCCTGAGGCAGCTGTCTGCCTTCAGAGGGTTCAGTGGAAGCACTCACCAGCACCCGCGGTGAGGTCGGCGCCCGCCCTCTTCCCACCCACACTCCGGAAGTGTTGAGCCTTTCTTAGGGCATGTTTCACACTGGCTGGCTGTTAATTGGCCTGCCTGCGTAAAATCGCGGTCAGGGGCCAATCGTGATTGGGGGACAGTTTCCTGTCCGCTCCCGGGCCCGCTAATTGCGTGTACCCGACGAGCGTAAAATTCAGGCCCAGGTTACTTGGTCATTTCTCCCAATTCTGTTTGTGAGGCCTTGCTGTGCTCGATTTGGTCTGTGGTCACCTACAAATAAACAACAGTGGCTACTCTTCAAAAGTAACTGATAGACTGTGAAGTGCTTTGAGATATCCTGATGACTGGAAAAATGCTATATAAATGCTAGTTCTGAAGTTCTCTAGTCAAGTCTATTTTTGTGATAGTGATTGAAGGATAAATATTGGCCAGGACACAGGGGATAACTCCTCTCTGCTTAAGGGTAATGTTCCTGCTTTGCACTATGCTTAATAGAACATCATATGTTTCATATGCCCATTTTGTAATAAGCGTTGCTCTGGGTGAGACTATTCATTAGGTGTGAAGAGTTGGAAAATTACCTCCTATAAATACAAAAAAGGAAAGATGGTCACTAGTTAACAATTAGAAATATTGAACTCTGGTTGATTTGTTTTCCCACTACCTCAAACAATTACACCAGCACAATTGTAGCCTCCATCCTGGCTTATTTTGGTTAACTTGGAATGAAACAACAACATGGCCATGTAACACCTCAATCTGTAGTCACCTAAGTCCCTAAAATAGCAGGGATGACGTGCACTGTTCACCATACTTGGTAAAGCCAAAAAAAGAGGCATCCTTTACTCATGCCTGAAGCTGGCATTAGGTCCTTTGCATTTGCAAATAAGTGAGGAGGGCATTCAGTAGAGCATACACCTCCGCCATGCAATGTTAACTCAACGTTATTACAATTACTCAGCTTTTCCTTGAGGTTTTTCCCTGCCTGTTTGATGCTCTGTAACTACAAAGCTGAAGAAAGAAATCTTTTTATTAAGAGTTTCCATCTCACTGAGGAGGTTTTAGGCCAATCCACATCCAACAACCTATTCTAAATACTCTGACATTACGCTCACATTTTGACATCTGTTACAAATTCTATAACAGCAGCTGAGACAATCCCCAAGATTCTAAAATGATCAACAACATTCTAAATAAAACAACCCACAACGTTCTTTCAAAAAATCCATTTTACCCTAAATCCAAATATTAACAGATCCTTTAAAAAATTCCAGGATCAGGATCTGCATCAGCATCTTTGCCAAAAGCTACTCAATTCTTTTTTGAGCCATACCCTATCTGTGTACCAGGTTTTGTTGAAATCTGCCCATTAGTTTTTGAGATATATTACTTACAGCCAAACAGGCTAACAGCAGCGAAAACATTACCTTTGGTCATCTTCAGTGATGGAGATAATAAGAGGCCTAACAGCTCCTTGAGGCCCCCAGTACAAGACTGATTGATCCTGAGGCAAGCAGCGCTCCCTAATTTCTAGGCCATTGTGTTGATCCATCAAGAAGTACCTAGGGCAAATTTCTAAAAGTAAGGATGTTGATATATTTCAAGGCTGTACAGGCACTTGATGCA
Source organism: Cetorhinus maximus (assembly GCF_964194155.1). Lineage (NCBI taxonomy): Eukaryota > Metazoa > Chordata > Chondrichthyes > Lamniformes > Cetorhinidae > Cetorhinus > Cetorhinus maximus. The sequence goes on along the minus strand of NC_135890.1, from coordinate 49,934,555 downwards.
AACCGTAGGCAAACTAAACATTGACTTGGAGGATGGATTACCTGCTGCAGGTATCATCCGTTTTATTTCACAAATAGATCTTTGAAGTGCAGCAATTGCTGATTCATAGGGAAACATTGCAGCCAATTTGCACACAGCTAGGCCCAACTGCAGCCAGGTCATATGGGAAACCATTGTCTGTCATCATTGTCTGCCTGATTTTTTGACCATGAATGGCAAGGCAGAGAAATGGCCTTTATTATTACTATTGCAGTGGGTCACTATTGGATACAATATTTGTTCAGAGGCAGACAAACATCAAATGCTCCTGTACATGCTTCGGGCTTGAATATATATATATCTGTGACTGCAGAGGAATAAATCAAGCCCAATTTCTTCAATAAAGAGAAATGGGTTTGCTGTATATCTGGATCATTGGGTTTTTTTTAAAGGTATGTGTTTATGACATTTAGCGAATAAAGTAATTAAAGGTGTGTTTTCATCTATGAAGAGTTACAAGAGTATCTGTAAAAGCCAACCCACATCAATCCTCCATTGTTGATCGATTATGAAATAAAATAACTGTGATAATGCTTCAGATTACTTCACTCGGAAAATCATAAACAAATCTTTGCCTATTATTAAAATGATCTTTTCCTTGAAGGATTTTATTAGTGAGGAAATGATAATATTCCAAAACAAATATAGCTTTCTTATAACAACAAGCACGCTTGATTGAATTTCTCTGATCAAACTAATGGAAACTTACACCAAATGAACATAGTTCATCATTTAAGTAATACAGCCTGTGTCAGCGCAGCATTTAAACTCTCTGTACACATTTAGTCAAACTAATGGAAGCATACACCAAATGAACATAATTCATCACATAAGTAATATAGGGCCCGGCATTTCCGTCTTTGGTAATTTTAGTAGGAAAGTAGGCTTTAGTCAAAGCTGTCATAATGTTGGTTGGAAGTGTGAACAAATGATTTATTCATGATTAGCGCTCCTAATAAAGGAATTAAAAAGTGAGGAGCTAGTTTGATTTTGCCTTGTTATAGGTCATAAGCAATGAACTCATCCAACATTCCTCAACTGCAAAGTCAGATTGCAGAGTGAATGTTTACTCCACGTAAGAGATACTAAAGCCGGGAAAATATGTGGTGTAACAACTCCCAAAATATAGAGATTAGCACAATAAAAACGGAAACAAGAATACTCAGCAGGTCAGGCAGCATTTGTAGAGAGGGAAGCAAATAACTCTGCCCTGCTAAGTGTTTCCAGCATCTCTGTTATTATTTCAGATTTTCAACATCTGCAGTATTTTGCCCTTATTTTAATGCGGTTGCCACAGTTGTGCATGGATTAGTTGCTTAACATAATCTCAATGGTCAGTCTACATACTGCATGCTGGAGCTTAATGATCCATTTTATGAAACTGTTTTCCCAGGAGGGAAACTTATCTGATGGAAGCACATGTCAAGATATAGTTCCCTGTCATGTTCCATCCATTAAAATTTATAATTCAAGTTAATATTAGTCAACAGTTAGAAATGTATTGGCTAATCCCAGTTAACCAGACACAGATCTGTTAAAGGAATGCCGTGTTTGGAAAAACTAATAGGGATTTTAGAAGAAATGACTGATTGCTAAAGGGAATGCAGTAGATGTAATGGACACTGATTTTCAGAAAACAATTAAATTAGGTGCCTTGTAGAAGGCTTTTTACGACTATTCTGGTGTACGATTTAAGAGGAAATATTAATAGCATATATGGAAAGATGGCTAACTGATAGGAAACAAGAGTTTGAGCAATTAGGTGTTATGTGGTTTGTTGTCAGTTGGAAGCAATATTCCCAGCATTAGGTTGATTTTTTAAAATTCATTCTCTGGATGTGGGCATTGCCGGCATTGCCCATCCACAGTTACCCTTCAGAAGGAGGTAGTGAGCCACCTTCTTGAAGCATTGCAGTCTGTATGGTAAAGGTGTTCTCATGGTGAGGTTAGGTAGGGAGTTCCAAGATTTTAATCCGACAATGATAAAAGGACAGCTCTATTTCTCCAAGTTAAGGTGGTTCGTGACTTAAAGGAGAACTTGGAGGTGATGATGTTCATGTGCATCTACTTCCTTCTTTGTGGTAGAGGTTGTGGGTTTTGGGAGGTGCTGTCGAAGAAGCCATGGACAGTTGGGATGTATAGAAGGCTTAGGGTATAGGAAGAAATTGCTGACGCCATAAAATTAGAAGATTTGAAAGAAAAGGAGAATAGGGACTGTAAGACATATCAGGTGGCAGATGACAGGTGTCAGGAGTGATGGTGGTGTCGTGGTAATGTCACTGAGCCCAGAGGCCCAGGCTAACGCCCTGGGGACACATGTTTGAATCACATTATGGTAGCTGGTGGAATTTTACATTCAATTAGTAAAGTTTGGAATATAAAGCTAGTCTCAGCAATAGTGTCATTAAACTACCATCAATTGTTGTAAAAACCCATCTGGTTCACTAATGTCCTTTAGGGAAGGAAATCTGCCATCCTTACCTGGCCTGGCCTACATGTGACTCTAGACCCATAACAATGTGCTGACTCTTAACTATCCCCTGAAATGGCCTAGCAAACCACTCAGTTCAAGTGCCATTAGGGGTGAGCAACAAATGCTGGCCTTGCTCATGAGGCCTGCATCCAATGAAAGAATAAAGAAAAGAAATTCATGTAGATAAGTGCGATAACTCCTACACATTGGGAACGTGTTGAAGAGCTTTGATAAACAAAGTTGTTTAGAGTGGTCCTTGCTAAACAGGTTCAGGACAGGCCAAGGCCCCTGTGCAGCCCATCTCCATCACTGGGGTCTCAGTCCAAACCCCTTATGCACTTGTGGAGAGACACAAACAATGCTGCACAGTATCAAGGAGTGGCCCCTCTACAGACAAAATGGCAGACTAATCATTTTATATTCAGCTAATGCGGAGGTTATAACTTGGCTTTGGGGATTTGCATTCACTAAATAAATAAATAAAACAAAGCATTCTAGAGATTCAAATTGAAAATGCAATTATAGGGCACAAACACCTTTAGAAAAGGCCATTTTAGCTTTCAAGAATAGACAGCATGGGGAAGTGCTGGAACAGAATAAAATTTATGTGGTTGAACTAAACTATGGAAACTTCACAATGGAGCATTTTCTCAAATGCCCATGAGCATACCCTTGCCAAACTCTGAAGCTTTCTTTGTCTTTCTGCTTCTACATGGTACACATGTAGGTTCAGGAGAGGGAGAGGCAGGCTGCACAGATCCCTGCTTTGGCTATGGAGGTGCTCTTGCCAACATCCTCTTTGGAGCCTGTGAGAGCGCTGCTAAAGATAGTTCAATCTACACCTGCGTAAAGGTGGACTCAGCCATCAAGAGACGAGGCACTGTGTGGGGTGCTGACTGAGAGATGGCTTTAGGTGAGAAGTTAAAACACCTGGAGTGGAGTCTCCATTTCCATGTCATTTTTGCCATCATCCCTCTCATGGCCAGCCACATTTCACTGCTAGCATTCTAATAGAAAGCAGATCCATGCTGCACATCGAAGCTAAGGCCAAGGTACCTGCAATCCTATTTAAAGCAGGCATGATGGCAGTCAGGATGTGTGTGACCATGGCCAAGGCATGTGTGGATTCATTTGATTGCAGAATTTGATATTCCAAGGAGCTGACAACCCTGTCCATGGAACAATGCCCTGCAACATCAACCCACTCAAGCTTGAGGCAGGCTCCTCCATTCCCTCTGCAATCATGGCCAGTGCGATTAGTAGTCCTGTCAATGTATCCTACATCCTCTAACGCTGCTTAATAACTCTCTTGTTCATCAACGACCCTCTGAGATGCAGCATCTGTATCCAGCTGAGCAGAGCTTGGGGTGGGCTATGTTTTCTGACCCGGACTCTCCACTGCTGTCCCTGCTGCCACCAGCTGCTCCTGCTCACTTGCAAAGTGTGAGTTTCCAGGCAAAAACGCAACTATCTGCCTGACTGATCCCACCAAAGTGTGAGTATCTGAACTAGTTTTGTTACAGTGCACCTGCAAAAGGAATTGGCTCCTCTGAGGAATTCTCATCTGTGACTTCCACTGACGGCTGCTGCAGACTTGACGACCCTGTCAAAGCTAAAAATAAAGATTTGATTAATCCTGGGAAGGTAAGAATACGTAGCAAGTTATCATTATAAAGATGATCATATTTCACTCATAATTGAAACCAAACCAACACAACTGAGTCCTGCATGGCATTTGGGTCATTGATATTTAGTTATGTCACCAGGTAGCTGGGAGGTCTCCATCTTTGATGGTCAGGAATTTTGAAACATCAATGATCTCCAGCGCTTCCTCCTCTGCACCTGTGAGCTGGGAAATTTATGGAGGAAAACTGTTGGTTCCCACCCTTGTGTTCTTTGACCTCTTCCCCTTCAATGGGGATAAGAGCAGACCTGTGAGTGGCTGTAATGGCATGAGTTCACCCAATGGATACAGTGCATTTAATGAAGGTGGCAGTGAGGGAGAGGAATGAAATTAGATGATGAGGAGGGTTGAGTGGCAGTGGTGAATGGACAGATGGGATGTGAGGAATTGCTTAGACAGGGAGGGGTGGGTTCAACTGCAAAGTAAATGAGTATGAAGTGTGAGATGATGAAGTAGGCTTGAGAAGGCAGAGTGTGAGGATGGGATGATGTGCACAGCAGGATGTAGTTAAATGTGCAACTGTCCCAACCTGGTTAGGCCATTAAAGAACTGAATCCAGGAGCACAGTACTATACTCCTCTTCTGTGGCAGCAGTGGGTTGCTTCCTTCCACTGCCAGGGAATACCCAGGCTCACGTTGAGTCCAGTTGCACATCAGGCAAAATGTCATTGAACCACAGCACATCCTGTGCCCATCCAGAATTAATTGTAGCAGCCTCTCTTTTCTTCTTACCAACTTCAAACTCCTCCAAATTCTTTCTCTGGGTTGGCCTTTAAATACTGGAGTTGAGGTCATTTCACATGAGTCCACATCACACCGACTGCCTCACAGGGGATGCCAAACCCAAGAGTAAAATGATAATGAGCTAGTTGAATTAAAAAGCCACTGACAGACACACTGAGCTTACTTACAGATTTCCCATGCGATATTGAATCTCACTTCTCTTTGAAGTTAATATCTGTCCCAATGTGCCTTTGACCTCCACATGAAAGATCACAATGTTCTAAACAATAAGGATTTTCTGCAATAACTATCCAGCAAATGGTTCTGTTTTTTTTTTGCAATCTTTCCCATCTTCTGCTCTTTCTGTAGTGTCCATGGTCAGAATTTTCCCTTCCAGAGACCAGCTGCGGAGGTGGGTGGGTTTCGCACCATGTTTCTCGCTGGGCTGCATGACGGGAACTCGCTCCCGATTTCACGCTCGGAAGCTCGTTACTTATGCATCAGCAAGTTGCTCTCTGAATCGCATGGCGGGGCGGGCACTGAGTTGTAAACCCCGTTATGGGATCAAAGGTCCGGATGCCATATTTAAATGCCACCCAAACACGCACATTACTCTCAGCAGGTCAGCTGGTTGTCAGGAAACCTCTTCGAATGTCTGCACTGGGGAAGAAAGCTGCATCGCGGTTCAGCAATGACTTCCCCGAGGCCCTCATCCATGCAGTCTGCCAGCACTGGGATGTCCTCTATTAGAAGGATGGCTCCAGGAGGCCCACCAGCCTCACCTCACCAGCCTGGGAGGCAGTTGCAAAGGAGGTCAGCCTGAGAAACGCAACCCAGTGCAGGAAGAGGATGAATGATCTCATCCGCTCCGCCAGGGTAAATCAACCTTTAGCTCTCTCCAATCTCACTCTCATAATGGCATTGTGCACTTGGGTTACACTGCTCAGGGATCTCATACAATATTAGTGGGAGAGACATCAGCACTGATTGTCTCACAGGCACTTTAACATTATCAGTACCTCATGCTGCATAAACTCCATCCTCAGCCCTTACTGGAGAGGGCTCTGCACACACAGCAGGCATGCATGCTTCCCGACTTCTACTCCATCTGTTCTCATCACAGTCCATCCATTTATCTTCATGCAGACTAAGCTCACCCATAAATGCAGGGTCATATCCCAGATGAGAGGAGGGATGGCAGACGTCCAGGAGCTGTCCCTGTTTGAGGAGGGTGCCGCTGTGTTGGCGGAGGAGGACAGAGATCGCTGCTGTGGAGAAGGTGAGATTGACCTCTCCCAGAAAGCCAGTACGGATGACCCCTCCATGAGTTGACCACACCCTGATAATCACAGTGAGGGATATGCAATGTTGTATTCTGTCTGCTTATGAACTAAATCTATCTTCTCTCTCTCTTACAGGCAGCAGCAGGTCTAGACAGACCACCAGAGCTACCATGAACCTCAGCCGCCAGGTCACATCAGAGGAGGGTGCTGAGGATGCATCAGGTGAAGAAGCGTCACTGCGTTCACCTGCACCCTCCACCAGCGCAGAGACACACACCCCACTGGGCCATGGATCTAGGTTAGGCTCAGGGTCACATTCTGGGGAACACCTCATTGACACGTCTCTGCTGCAGTCGCAGGCAGTGACAGCCCAGGTGTCCGGCACTTGCAGGACTGCTGGAGATCAGCCACCCACTGAGTCTGAGTCAGGTGATGAACCTCTGCAAACAGCCAGCTCTAACATGCTGGAGATGCAACGACAGGCAGCAGAAAATCAGATAGAATTGCGAGAAGCAGTCAGCAGATTAGAGCGAAGGACGGAGGAGTCCACCCGCATTCTGTCTGATGGCATGGCTCCGACATGTAAGAGCCTCGAGGTCTCCATGGGAAGGGTGGTGGCTGCCTTGGAGACCTTGGTCCAGCAGATCCTACCAGATTTACGCTCAGACCTTGACTCCATTGCTATAGGCGTTGGTGGGATCCATCAATGGCTAGGTGAAAGTGGGGAGGGGCAGCTTGATCTCCCTCCAAGAGCCCCTTTTGCTCAGGGAGTCAGGCAGGGGCCTTCAGGCACCCAGAGGCAGGAGGACCAGCAGCTGGAGTCCCCAGGGCCACCCATCCAGATGACTCCGAGAGTGTCCAGCCGATCCCAATTCCCTCTGCCTGTGACCTCATTACCTCCAGCTGTAAAGGCCAAGGAGGGTGCACCTGCCCTTCAGTAGGAGGCTTAAAGCAGGCTGGGACCCACCAAGTCTCGGCCCTTAGAGGACGCCCGCCAAAACCATCTAAGACGATAGGGTGTAGCAGTCAGCAGGCTGCCTCCACATCTGCTGTGGATGTCAGGGATGCACCAAGACATAGCAGTAGGGTTAGATAAATTAAGACATCGCTTATGGGTCACGAGTGTTCAATCATTGTTAATATCATGCAACATTGTAAATACATTTGCTGCTTATGAAAATGGCCTCGTTATTTGAAAATGTCATGTATATGTATCCATCAACTCTCTTATTGTGAGGGTGAACCATGTTCCGACTCAGTGTTTGCCTCCCTTTGTGAGCCTAACATCCATGTGATGTGTAGCTGACTTGTGAGAATTGTGTTATGTTACCCTTATGTTACCCTTGTGTTATGTCAGGGAGCTGTGTCTTTACTGGAAGTATTTGCAAAACGCGTTGGTAACCTATACGCCTTACAAGACAGCAGGGAGTTAGGCGAGCTCACTCACTTTGGAGGAGTAATTGCTATAATTGTCTCTCCAGATAAGAAGGCTGCCTGAACAATCCCCATCCACCACTACTCTCCTCCCTCTGGCTGAACTTGTTCTCACACTGAACAATTTCTCCTTAAACTTCTCTCACTTCCTCCAAATAAAAGGTGTGGCTATGGGTACCCACATGGGCCCCAGTTATGCCTGTCTCTTTATGGGGTATGTGGAACATTCCTTGTTCCAGCCATACTCCAGCCCCCTCCTACAACTCTTTCTCCAGTACATCGATGATTACTTCGCTGCTGCTTCATTCTCTTGTCGGGACCTGGAAAAATTTATTAATTTTGCTTCCAATTTCCACCCCTCCATCATTTTCACATGGTCCATCTCTGATACTTGCCTTCCCCTTCCTTGACCTCTCTGTCTCAATTTCTGGTGATAGACTGTCCACCAATATCCATTACAAGCCTACTGACTCCCACAACTACCTCGACTACAGCTCCTCACACCCCGCTTCCTGTAAGGACTCCATCCCATTTTCTCAGTTCCTTCGCCTCCATCGCATCTGTTCTGATGATGCCACTTTCAAAAACAGTTCCTCTGACATGTCTTCCTTCTTCCTTAACCGAGGTTTTCTACCCACGGTGATTGACAGGGCCCTCAACTGTGTCCAGCCCATCTCCCGCGCATCCGCATTCACACCTTCCTCTCCCTCCCAGAACCATGATAGGGTCCCCCTTGTCCTCACTTATCACACCACCAGCCTTCGCATTCAAAGGATCATCCTCCGCCATTTCCGCCAACTCCAGCATGATGCCACCACCAAACACATCTTCCCTTCACCCCCCCCGGCGGCATTCCGCAGGGATCGTTCCCTCCGGGACACACTGGTCCGCTCCTCCATCACCCCCTACACCTCAACCCCCTCCCACGGCACCTTCCCATGCAACCGCAGAAAGTGCAAAACCTGCCCCTTTACTTCCCCTCTCCTCACCGACCAAGGGCCCAAACACTCCTTTCAAGTGAAGCAGCATGTCACTTGCACTTCCCTCAATTTAGTCTACTGCATTCGTTGCTCCCAATGCGGTTTCCTCGACATTGGAGAGACTAAATGCAGACTCGGTGACCGCTTTGCAGAACACCTTCGGTCTGTCCGCAAGCATGACCCAGACCTCCCTGTCGCTTGCCATTTCAACACTCCACCCTGCTCTCATGCCCACATGTCTGTCCTTGGCCTGCTGCATTGTTCCAGTGAAGCTCAACGTAAACTGGAGGAACAGCACCTCATCTTCCGACTAGGCACTTTACAGTCTTCCGGACTGAATATTGAGTTCAACAATTTTAGATCATGAACTCTCTCCTCCATCCCCACCCCATTTCCGATCCCCCCACTTTTTTGCCAATAATTTATATAGATTTTTCTTTTCCCACCTATTTCCATTATTTTTAAATGTATTTCCATCCATTGTTTTATCTCTACCTTTTAGCCTATTTCAATCCCTTCCCTTCACTCCACCCCACCCCTACTGGGGCTATCCGTACCTTGCTTGTCCTGCTTTCTACCCTTAATTAGCACATTCCTTAGATAATATCACCACCTTCAACACCTCTTTGGCCTTTTGTCTATGACATCTTTTGGCTATCTCCACCTAACACTGGCCCTCTATCCAGCTCTACTTGTTCCCCCCCCCCCCACTTAAACCAGCTTATATTTTACCTCTTTTCTATTTTTCCTTAGTTCTGTTGAAGAGTCATACAGACTCGAGACGTTAACTGTGTTCCTCTCCACAGATGCTGCCAGATCTGCTGAGTTTTTCCAGGTATTTTTATTTTTGTTTTGGATTTCCAGCATCCGCAGTTTTTTGCTTTTATATAAGAAGGCTGCCTTCATTGGTGGCGCCAAAGCACAAGACCTGCAGTCACGTCAGTCTCTCCGACCATGCGCGCATCTCAGTGTCCGCTAAAAGTTTCTTGTTAAGGTGGCCACCGCTGCATCAAGTCTTTTAATGCAGCGTCTGCACTGTTGTGGTGACTTTCACTTCCCAGAGTGCATGCATACTTCACCGCTTACCTTTCCAAAGATTAGGGCCTGGCGAATCATGCGGGGCGAAGGTGCAAGACCGAATGCTGAACTTGCTTTTGATGTCACTGGTTGTCAAGGCCTTTCAGTGCACTGGCATGGCACTAAGGGACAGAAGGAATGTGGCTATGTCCCGTTCCCTAAACCTTACTCTTCCTGGAATCTTGTGGCTCAGTGTCACACAGGAACGTCTTCCACACCATGCCTCCTCGATGGCATCGTAATGTGGAAGCAGACCCTCATCTCCCAATTCAGATTCCTGCCCTTCTTGCTCTTCATCGTCCGAGGAGCTCTCAGCCTCCATTTTTCCTTCCAGCAAGGGACCCCCCTTAGAAGCACCAGGTTGTGAAGGGTGGAACAGACCACGATGGGGGACACCCTCTGTGGAGAATACTGCAGAAACCCACCTGAGCGGTCCAAACATTGGAAGTGGATCTTCAGGATGCCAACGGTCTGGTTGATGATGGATCATGTGGAGCTTTGCACCGCGTGGTACCTCTCCTTCGAGGCACTCTGAGGACAATGCACTGGTGTCATGAGCCATCGTTTGAGCAGGTACCCCTTATCCCCAAGCAGCCAGCCCTGTAATCGTTGAGGCCCTTCAAATATGTGAGGCACCTGGGAATGACTCAGGATGTATGAGTCATGGGAATTCCCCGGGTACCTGGCACAAACGTGATGATGTGCTTCTGATGATCGCACACCGGTTTAATGTTCAGGGAGTGGAGACCTTTCCTGTTAATGAACATCAGGGGCTGCTGCCATGGAACTCTCAATGCTACATGTGTGCAATCGATCGCTCCCTGTACTCTAGGGAAGCCTGAGATAGCTGCAAACCCCAGAAATCTAGCAGCCTGGCTAGCTTCATTGAGTGTGAACTTCACATAGTGATGAGCCTTATTGTAGAGGGCACCTGTCACCTCCTTGATACGTTTATGTGTTCAGGACTGTGAGGTGCCACATAGGTCTCCTGTGGATCTCCTGTGGATCCCTGGAACAATCCACACGAAAAAAAATTGAGTGCGGTGATGACAGGGGCACTGGCAGGGGATGTCCTCTCAGTCCATGGGGCATTAGATCCTCCTGTAGGACATGGCAGATATGATCCACTACATCTCTAGGCAAGTGCAGACATACGCAGCATTGTCTACCACTCATCGCCAGATAGGAAAGTCTTCTTCGGTAGACCCTTGGTCATGCGAGTCACCTCTGTTGGATGGATCTGACCTCCTCATCCTCTGGGTGTTGCTGAGGACCATGGACCTCAGGCCAGGCCTCCTCTCGAAGCTGCGCTAGGTGGCACTGGGCCTTTCTTCTCCTCCTCAATCAGATCACTGCCGTCAAGGAGGCAGCGTTGAGCACAGGCTCCACTATTCAATCCTCCTTCTCCCTGCGGACTGATAAATGCAACAGATTAATGAATACTTAGCAAATACGGTAAACCTCCCCCTCACAAACAGAAAGTTAATGTCATACCCTAGAGCTGCATTTGTGCTACTAGCTTTTCACTGATACAGCCATGCAGCTGAGGCGCACACTCACAGATCGAGGTGACCAAGATGCCAACCCTGATACTTGACATCTCAATCCCCCAGAGGCTGGAAGAGGTTTGGACACATTGATGAAATGTGCCACCTTACCAAAGGCAGTCCTGCGATCTCTGATCTGGTTTACTGATCAAGCTCAACTTTCACTTCAGGAATGACTGGATGCCCTTTGGCTCATTATCCATGCCAATTGGAGAAAGCACATTAGAGGCTTTCATTGATGATCTGGCAGGTACATATCTCTCTGTTAAACCTTAAATGGAGTGACTGTATTGTGAAGCCAATAACTCCTGCAGTCTCTCGTTAATGTGCACCAAAAGGCAATGGCTCCAATTGCACCTTCTTAAGGAAGCCTCCCTCATTTCTCTCAGCTCTGACTCTATTTCAATGTTGAGACTCTAAGCAGTTTGAAGATGCCACCTGAGTGCAGCCCTGGGCTCCTCCCACACTGCCTCAGACTCCTTCCGTGCAGATTCTTTCCCGGTTTCAGTTTCAAACTGTGCAACAACTTTAGGCTTTTAAGATGGTGGTGATGCATTTTTATTTTGAGACCAGCTTCGACCCTCCCCCTGTCAGTGTTTGGGTCCCTCCAATCTTTCTGAAACCTCACGTTGTGTAGGTAGAGCTCCCTCCGGTTATTCTCCAGTCTCTCCTGTAACCCTGGATCTCACTGTCATTGTGGTGGACATTCTCCAGCCTCCCCCCGAACCCATCACTTTTGATGTAGGCCTCAGCCCTACCCATCTTGAGGCTGTGTGTATGGTCACAAACAGAGGAGAACCCTGCCCCCACAAGGAGAGCTTTGAATACCCCTAATATTATGTTTTCTCCATTTACAGGCTGCAGATGCCTCCCCTAACCATGACCATTCCATCTGCAGCCCAGTACCAAGACAGACAACCCTATGGCCACTGACTGTAAGACCATGACCATGCCCTGCACACCAAGCTGTGTCTTATCCCAATTGAGCACACAGCCCTTGCCCCTCCCTGAAGCAGAACTATGATGTGTGTGTCATGCATTGGCCTGTAGAATGTTATGCAGTGCCCCAGGACTACCTTTAATCTCTCACCCTGACTATGAGATTCACAAAGCCCCAGGACGGCCTTTAATCTCTCACCCTGAACTCTTGGCCCCAGACCAGGGACCATAACTGTCTTGCAGTGAGCTCTCCCTTTCCTTCTTTACTGATCACAACACAGCCTCCCTTCCTCCACCCCCGCCTATATGAGTCTCTGTGCAACCCACCCCTCTTGTGCTGCACTAACACAACTCCAGCCCCCATTCCCCACCCCGTACTCCGGAGTCTGTGGGCATCCCTTCCCATTCATACAGTTATCTACCCGCATCTACCCCCTCCTATGTCTGCGTTCTAATCTTCCGTGTCGGGCTCCAGCTTCCCCACCCTCAGTCTCCCCAAGCCTGCCACCATCGGACCCCCAATCCCACCGGAGCCCATTGTCCCCCATATAGTCAAAGGGGTCTACAGCACAGAAAAAGGCCCTTCAGCCCATCGAGTCTGCGCCGGTCAAACAAGTAGCTAACTATTCTAATCCCATTTTCCAGCATTAGGCCCATAGCCTTGTATGCCATGGCATCGCAAGTGCATATCCAAATACTTCTTAAATGTTATGAGGGTTTCTGCCTCTACCACCCTTTCAGGCAGTGAGTTCCAGATTCCCACCACCCTCTGGGTGAAAAAATTCTTCCTCACATTCCCTCTAAATCTCCTGCCCCTTACCTTAAATCTATGCCCCTGGTTATTGATCCCTTCACCAAGGGGGAAAGTTCCTTCCTATCTATGCCCCTTGTAATTTTATGCACCTCAATCATGTCCCCCTTCAATCACCTCTGCTCCAGGGAAAATAACCCCAGTCTATCCAATCTCTCCTCATAACTAAAACTCTCCAGCCCAGGCAACATCCTGGTAAATCTCCTCTGCACTCTCTCTAATGCAATCACATCCTTCCTATAATGCGGATTCCAGAACTGCACGCAATAATCTAGTTGTGGCCTAACCAGCGTTTTATACAGTTCCAGCATAACCTCCCTGCTCTTATATTCTATGCCTTGGCTAAAAAGGCAAGTATCCCATATGCCTTCTTAAACACCTTATCTACCTGTCCCGCTACCTTAAGGGACCGGTGGACATGTACACCAAGGTCCCTCTGATCCTCGGTACTTCCCAGGTTCCTACCATTCATCATGCATTCCCGTTCCTTGTTTGTCCTGCCTAAGTGCATCACCTCACACTCATCCGGATTAAATTCCATTTGCCACTGATCAGCCCAACTGACCAGCCCGTCTGTATCCTCCTGTAATCTAAGGCTATCCTCCCCACTATTTACCACCCCACCAATTTTCGTGTCATCCATGAATTTACTGATCAACCCTCCTACATTCAAGTCTAAATCGTTTATACATACCACAAGCAGCAAGGGACCCAACACCGATCCCTGTGGAACCCCACTGGACACAGGCATCCAGTCACAAAAACACCCCTCGACCATCACCCTCTGCTTCCTGCCATTCAGCCAATTCTGGATCCAATTTGCCAAATTATCTTGGATCCCATGGGCTCTTACCTTCGTTATCAGTCTCCCATGTGGGACCTTATCAAAAGCCTTGCTTACGTCCAAGTAGACTACGTCAAATGCTTTGCCCTCATCTGCACACCTGGTCATCTCTTCAAAAAATTCAGTCAAATTGGTCAGACATGACCTCCCCTTAACAAAACCATGTTGACTGTCCTTTATTAATCCCTGCCTCTCCAAGTGTAGATTGATTCTGTCCCTCAGAATTGCTTCCAATAGTTTCTCCATCACTGAGGTTAGACTGATTGGCCTGTAGCTCCCTGGTTTATCCCTTCCTCCCTTCTTGAATAACGGTACCACATTGGCTTCCTTCCAGTCCTCTGGCACAATACAGAGGTATTGATGATTATTGCCAGCACCCCTGCTATCTCCTCCCTTGCCTCACTCAACAGCCTGGGATACATTTCATCCGGACCTGGAGACTTATCTACTTTTAAGCCTGCCAGACCACTTAGAACCTCCTCCCTTTATATGCTAATTTATTTAATTATATCACAGTCCTTCTGCCTGATTTCCATACCCATGTCGTCCCTCTCACTTGTGAATACCGACGCAAAGTATTCATTTAGAACCCTACCTACGTCTTCCGGCTCCACACACAAATTACCACTATGGTCCTTGATGGGCCCTACTCTTTCCCTAGTTATCCTCTTACTCTTAATGTACTTGTAAAATAACTTTGGATTTTCCTTTATTTTACTTGCTAATGTTTTACCGTGCCCCCTTTTTGCTCTCCTAATTTACTTTTTAAGTTCCCCCCTACACATTCTATACTCCTCTAGGGCTTCTGCTGTTTTGAGCCCTTGGTATCTGTCATAAGCCTCCCTTTTTCTCTTTATCCAATCCTGTATATCACTCAACATCCAAGGTCCCCTGGATTTGTTGGTTCCACCCTTTATCTTTGCTGGAATACGTTGGCCCTGTACTCCCCCTATTTCCTTCTTGAATGAGTCCCACTGCTCTGATGCAGATTTGCCTAAAAGTAGTGGCTCTCAGTCCACTCTGACCAAATCATATCTGATCTTATTAAAATTGGCCTTCCCCCAATTTAGAACTCTGATTTCTGGCCTATCCTTGCCCCTTTCCATAACAACCTTGAATCTAATGGAGTTATGATCACTATATGCAAAATGCTCCCCCACTGATACCTCTACCACTTGGCTGGCTTCATTCCCTAAAATTAAGTCCAGGACTGCCCCTTCTCTTGTAGGACCTTCTGCGTACTGGCTTAAAAAGCTTTCCAGGGTGCATTTTAAGAATTCCGCTCTCTCTAAACCTATCACCCTATGACTAACCCAGTTAATGTTGGGGAAGTTGAAATCTCCCACTGTTACTATCCTATTATTTTGAAATTTGCCTACATATCTGGTCTTCTATTTCTCACTGACTGTTTGAGGGCCATCCTTCTTCCCCCCCCTTCCAACCCCATCATAGCCCATTGTTCCCCATATCTCTGTCATCCTTCCCCACCCCCAAGTCACAATGCTGGTCTCTGTTTCAGAGTGCAGCCCTGCCTGAGACCCACAGATCACACCTTCCTGGAGCACAGAGGCATCCAGTGAGCAGATGAACCTTACACCTCCACCAGTGTAGCGTCTCACTGGCATTAATGAGAGCCCGGAGCAGCACTGTTGCAGGTAGACTTTGAATGTTGCACTCACCTCGAAGTCACGAGCGAAGTGAGGGTTGACAGCTGCACGCCACTTATATCCAAACGTGACTTAGACCGGTTTAATTTTCCACTAGTGTAACACATGCTTGGGAGGAGGAATGTGATTCCGGTGAGTAACATTTTTAATGAGCAGGAATCTGCCGACAAGGTTGTCTGGCGCACTGACCTCTACCTCGCAGAGGCTGAGCACCAACTTCTTCCTACCTCCCCCTGGACTGTGACCCCAACACCAAACATCAAGCCATTGTTTCCAGGACTGTCACTGACCTCATCTTCTCTGGAGATCTTCCCTCCACAGCTTCAAACCTCATCATCTCCCAACCCTACACAGCCCGCTTCCACCTCCTTCTCAAAACCCACAAGCAAAACTATCCTGGTAGATCCATCGTGTCAGCCTGTTCCTGCCTCATGGAACTCATTTCTTCCTATCTTGACTACATTACCTGTCCCCTTGTCCAACCTCTTCCCACCTACATCTGCGATTCCCCTGATGCCCTACGTCATATCAACATTTCCCAGTTTCCTGGCCCTAACCACCTCCTCTACACAATGGATGTCCAATCCCTCTACACGTCCATCCCCCACTAAGATGGTCTGAGGACTCTCTGCTTCTTCTTTGAACAGAGGCCCAAACAATTCCCACCCACCACCACTTTCCTCCGTCTGGCTGAACTTGTTCTCTCACTGAACAATTTCTCCTTAAACTTGTCTCACTTCCTCCAAATAAAAGGTGTGGCTATGGGTACCCACATGAGTCCCAATTATGCTTGTCTCTTTATGGGGTATGTGGAACATTCCTTGTTCCAGTCCTACTCAGGCCTTCTCCCACAACACTTTATTCAGTACATTGACAACTGTTTCAGTGCTGTTTCTCGTCTGGACCTGGAAAAATGTATCAATTTTGCTTCAATTTCCACCCCTCTATTGCCTTCATATGGTCCACTTCCAACACTCCCATTCCCTTCCTTGACCTTTCTGTCTCCGCTTTTGGTGATGGACTATCCACCAATATTCATTACAAGCCCACGAACTCCCACAGCTACCTTGACTACAGCTCCTCACAGCCCGCTTCCTGTAAGGACTCCATCCCATTCTCTCAGTTCCTTCACCTCCATTGCATCTGTTCTGATGATTCCACTTTCCAAAACAACGCTTCTGACATGTCTTCCTTCCTCCTTAACCGAGGTTTCCCACCAACTGTGGTTGATAGGGCCCTCAACCGTGTCCGGCCCATCTCCCGTGCATCCACCCTCACATCTTCCTCTCCCTCTCAGAACCATGATAGGGTCCCCCTTGTCCTCACTTTTCACCCCACCAGCTTCCGCATTCAAAGGATCATCCTCCGCATTTCTGCCAACTCCAGCATGATGCCACCACCAAACACATCTTCCCTTCACCACACCACCCACCCGCCCCCCACCCCCCCCCCCCCCCCCCCACCGCCCCCACGTCGGCATTCCATAGGAACCGTTCCCTCCGGTACACCCTGATCTACTCCTCCATCACTCCCAATACCTCATCGCCTTCTTACAGCACATTCCCACACAATTGCAGAAGGTGCAACACCTGCCCCTTTACCTCCTCCCTCCTCACCATCCAAGTGCCCAAACACTCCTTTCAGGTGAAGCAGCGTTTCACTTGCACCTCCTTCAATTTGGTCTACTGCATTCGCTGCTCCCAGTGCGATCTCCTCTACATTGGAGAGACCAGACACAGGCTGGGTGACTGCTTTGCGGAACACCTTCGGTCTGTCTGCAAGCATGACCCAGACCTTCCTGTCGCTTGCCATTTCAACACCCCATCCTGCTCTCATGCCCACATGTCCATCCTTGGCCTGCTGCAATGTTCCAGTGAAGCCCAATGCAAACTGGAGGAATAGCACCTCATCTTCTCCTCAGGTGCTTTACAGCCTTCTGGACTTAACATTGAGTTCAACAACTTCAGATCGTGAACTCTCACCTCTTTCTTCAACCCTTTTTTAATCCCCCTTTTAAAATTTATTTTTATTTTTTATCCACTTATTTTCATTTTTATTCATTCATTCATTGTTTTATCCCCTTTATTATCCCCTTATTATCCATTTTTCCATCCTTTATCCCCAGCCACCACCTCCTCCCCCACTCCATGCCCAAAAGGCCTATCTGTTACTTGTTCCATGTTGTTCTCTCACAGAGTGCTTACCCTTGTTCTGCTATTAACACATTCTGCTTTCTTACCTTTATGCCACTATCAGCACCTCCTTTAGCCCTTACCACTACCATTAGCACTCCTTTGTCTTTTCGTCCATGATGTCTTTGTCAATCTCTCCTTAGCCTCCACCTATCGCTGACTTTCTTTCCAGCTTCATCTGCTCCACCCCCTTAAACAGTATAAATTTCATCACATTCCTACTTCTCTTTAGCTCTGAAGAAGGATAATATAGACTCGAAATGTTAATTGTCAAATGTGGGTTATTGTCGGCACATGATGTTAAAGACAGGATCTTGCAAGCCTGTCTGTCGTGTGCATTCTGTGATGGTGGTGCAACAGACCTTTTGTTGTGTTGTATAGTGCAGACAAATGTGCCAAAAGTAACCTCATGCAAATATTGATGGTTTTTAAGCTAATTAAAACTCTAGAGACAGCAATCATCAGATCACAAAGCTTTGGCGTGCAAACAGAATTATTTTCTTTATTGACAAACACGTCTCGATCATTTGCACATTCCCGTTCATCTACTGTTATACATCTGCAAACATGTTGACCGTGTGCGAATGCAGCAGGTTTTGTTTCCATTTTACTATCAAGCATTGTCATTGTCTCATCTGCTTCTACATGGAAAGCTGTCACTAAACCTGGGGAAATTTCAAATTCTGCAAGTCAAAGGATTTTTCCGTATAGTATTATTTTAAAATTCTAGTGCACCTCCTCAGAATGAAACATGAAACATTTATCACAGCAAATGTTAAACGTGCAGTAAATTGAATTGTCCATCTCCATGATATAAACTTAATTCAAACTAACAAAAAAAAACATATGTCATTGACTGGAAAGAAGGTGACTAAATACATGGACAAAAAGTCCTTCAATTCAATAGTTGAGGCACTATTTCCAGTCAGTGTGTAACAGAGGGTATCAAGGGTCTCAAGTTTATCATTTCATGCAATATTTATTGTGTCAACTGCAGAACAGATAAAAGTTTAAAAGGTTAACTAACCTCTTGTGGGATCCTCCCTCCAGCACTTTCCAGTTAGTTGACTGTTTAAATTCTGACAACAAGTAACTCCTGTTTTAACCTTTTTCAAGGAGTCCCATTAGCCAGACAACCCTGAATGAAATCAGACAACTCCTCTTAGACTACCTGCCCAAAGTGCCCTTTTTGCTACCTGTGTCTCATATAAAGTTTAATTCAGGATTTTTTCCCAAAAGCAAAGGGCAGTATATGAGTTCTATTTTAGTGTTATTTTCATGACTCTGTTTTTCAGAGATAGCTTCGTTCTTTTTTAAGATATTTTTCTGCCCTGTCTCTTTGTAGTCTCCCCGCAGAGTTTATAGTCAGGAGAGTGAATGAGATGCTCACCTACTTCCATTAGTGCTACTGTGAAGTTAGTAAGCAGCAGCTGGCAGACTGGCAAATCGATCCTCTCTTTCCCCCTTACGCAGAACCAGGTATCGATTTGTTAACTCACCAGAGTGGTGTGGCTGGGGTAAGAAACGTGGAAATTGAGAAATCCCAAATGTAAACTCGCATTCCCCCCATGTAGCCAATTAGTTGACTGTGGTTCAATGGTAGTATTCTTGCCTCCAAGGCAGGAGGTTGTAGGTTATAAGCCCCACTTCAGAGACACAAAATCTAAGCTGATACTTTGATACACTGCAGAGGGGGTTCTGCACTATTAAAGGTGCTACCTTCCAGATGAGATGGTAATCTGAGGCCTTGTCTGTGTCCTTGAGTGGATGCAAAGGATCCAATGGCATTATTCAAAGAAAAGCAGGGGAGTTCTCCATGGAATCTTGGCCAATTTTTATTCCTCAATCAACATCACAAAAACAGGTTATCTGGCCATTATCACATTGCTGTTTCTGAGAGTTTGCTGTGTGCAAATTGGCTGCTGTGTTTCCTACATTGCAACAATGGCTGCATTTCAAAAGGTACGTCACTGGGTATAAAATGTTTTGTGGCATCTGATGATTGTGAAAAGCGCTATATAAATGCAAGTCTTTTTTTCCTTACTAGTCGTTTGTATGTACTTCCTCACAACACAATATTTATCCCTCGACCAATATCATTGAAACAGATTTCTGGCCATTACTGCATTGCTGTATGCAGTGTGCAAATTGACTGCGGTGTTTCTTACATTACAACAGTAATGCTTCAAAAATGTATTCCTTTGGCTGTAAAGTGTTTTGGGGATGTCAGGAGATTGTGGAAGGCACTATTTAGAAATGTAAGTGTTTCTTTCAGTAATGTAAGCCCCTTGAGGGATTGGATTAAGAAAGCGAACTTTTGGCTCCACTCCTGGAGAAGGGATGAGGTAATTGGGAACATAAGTAAAATTATTCCAAGCAGTAGGTGGGATGGGCCTTTGCATTAGTGAGTACTCCACTGACCTAAGGTTAGAAATGTCTGCTGAAAAGCCACAAACATTATGTGACTGTAAATGGTACAGTTGACAACATAACTTCCCAATCTTTTAACATCAAAATCGGGTCATGCTTTTTCTAATACGACTTAAAAAGTATAAGTGAATCACCTACATTGGCCACAAAGTATGTGTAAATTATCATTATAAAAACAGGATTGGAATACACCCAGAATTGTTTCATGTTTAAATATCATTGTGTTATACATTTTCATTGTGAGTTTTGTCCTTTAACATCTTTGCTGTGTGCTGTCAGCATTATGTCCACACTGTCAAAAGATCAATCCTTTGACCTCTAATCCATTTCTCTTTAGAAAAGACAATCCTATTTTATTTCCCTTTTGTTCCTACAGTATCCCCATTATGGCAGCAAGTCCTAATTATAGTGGTTGAATGCAAGTTTTGCAGTTTGAGTGATTGTTTGATCCACTTAACATATACTTTATATTTGAAGCCTCACTGAAATGCCCTGTTTTCTTGACAAAACAAAATCAGGTGCTAAATGTTCAGCCTGAAATTTCAGTTAATAGCAGTCAAATCGCTTTTATTTAAAATGGAAGGATGTTGTGGCGGTGACAGGTTAAATGTGCTTTTTTTAATTTACATCACACTTGTACTTTATTTAAAAGGGCTAATGTGATTTTGATATCTGTGTGGCGCAGGATAGAGAATTATGTTTTTAATAGTATAAATTCCACACTCCTGCTCTAGCCTGCAAGATTGACTTAATTTCCAACTACTCCATTTATTTAAGACTCAGGGTTGTAAACGTCCCTGCCATGCAAAGTAGCCATTCTGTCTCTCAGTTTTAGAGTCAGGAATCAGCCACCGGGTATGATTCACATTATGAAATGTTGTAAAATTAAATGTATCCCTAGTCTATGCATATTTGCGGTTTGTTGTGAGCACTTCACAATTATGAATATATTTAGCCACCAACATTGTTATACTAAATTCATGAGAAGGGGCATATGGCTAGGGGGATGGGATTGTCATGAGTGGAGTTATTTTGGGTACAAATATACAGAGAGTTTGACATATTACAGTATATTTGTTAATGCAAGTACTTGTGAGCCAGTATTTGTCTTTGTGATTTATGTAATGTCTGTTCAACAATCATTCCTTTCATAACTGAGTCCCTAATTTAAAAGTTTATTTTATTTGTGCATAGTTTTTTTGTGTTATTCCACAAAATTGTTGCTTTCAAAGAACTCGTGGATGTGTATGTAGACTGGCTGCTTTGTAAAAGGAATCAGAATGGAAATGTAATTCAGATTCAGACACACACTGTGCCTTCAAAAAAAACACTGGTGCAGCTGGCAGAGATTTCCAGAAGGTATTTAAAATGGTGCAGGAAGGAGGGAAAAAGGTGTCAAATGAATATTCCCGTTGAAGAAACGGAGCTGGAGTGCAACAATAAAAAGGAACAGCTTTTCAACATGGCATAAAGGAAGCTGCAATTGAAAGCGAGAAGTAAAATATTACCTGAGATGTCAACATTATCTCTAATATGCCTGGGGGCATTAGAGACCTACTTAGAAATGGTTGCCATGAAGAGGTGGAACAATGAAAAGTAGACCTAGATACCCAGGTTAGTTCAGATAAAAGACCAGCTTCATGCGAAGCCATGAAGGAGAAGGTAAACTATGGACTCTCCACAAGATATGGCAGGGTTAATAGTGTGAAGACAATGTCAAGGTTTGAAGATTCAGAAGTTGTTAAACACAGATGGTTTTAAATTTTGGGGATGAATTTTGAGCATCTCCTGCTCTGACCCCATAATTCTGGTGAAAGAGCAATGGAAGCCGCATTTATGCACCAACGTGGGGACCAAATCTTGTTGCAGTGGAGCATCCAGCAACATGTTCCATTAGTTAGGCTTTTCTCTGCCCCCTTCAGCTGGAATTTAGTTTGCCTTGTTATTTGTTGGCAGTCTTCATTGATAATAGTGCAGTGAGGCCGATGGAGAGTCTGGGAGTGCAGTGAGTGACAGGATCAGCAGTCTATCTGCTAACCACTGAGATTAAAAAATTGAGAAAAAAGCAGAGAAATGATGGATAAATGGAGCAAAGTAGAGTCAAATCAAGTATCAAAAGAGAGGGAAAGGAAGATTGAATTAAGAGAGAAAGAAAATAGAGACAGAAAGGAAAAGTAAGGAAAAAATTTAGTTTTAAATACTCTCCAACAAGTATTTACTACATGCAGGAATGAGACTCAAAATTAAATTGTTGCCTTTCTGGGCCAGAGAGATTGATTGGCATTGCATTAATAATTATCATGGTGTTTAAAAAGTTCTTACGTTGTTAAGTACAAGCCCTAACTTTCTGTGGTGAGTTTAATGGGCAATTAATATGCAATTCCAGCAAGATCATAAAATTAACAGGGAGGGCTAAGGGTGATTTGCTGTTTGTGCAAGGCAAATAACAGGGCAGTGTATATCAGCCAGTTAGTTTTGGAGATTCGCAAAATACAGTGTATCCTTTCTTCTGAACTTGCTGGCTAATTAACTCAATAATTACAGAAGCGTCATGAACACACCATTCTTTTTCTCAGACAATTTAAGGTAGAAGGTTTTGCTTTACATACAGGGAGAGAGATACACAGAAGGCAAAGTGTTATTGTACTTGTGTCATTTTTGCAGTCTTAATATAATATTGAATCATGTGACATAGAAGGAGACCATTGGCCCATTGTGCTAGCTCTTTGAAAGAGTTGTCCAATTAGTCCCACCGCCCCCCAGCTCTTCCTCCAAAACCTTGCAAATTCTTCCTCTCAGTGATATATACATGCAGTTTTGCTGGAGACACAGTTGTCTATCTTTGATAGTCATAATATGAACTGAAACACAGACACAGTAAACTCAGTTCTGAAAGCTCACAAAGCAATTTGCTTATTGCTTCTTAAAATGTCATATTCGGACCAGGAGAGAAGTTTGGTTCAGAAACCTGCCAATAGTCAAGGTCAGCTGCGTCCGGGGGACTCCTCAGGAGCAAAGTCCATCCATGCCTTTTTTTATTCCTTTAAACAAACCTCCAACACCTACCACATGAGCAATCCAACCCTAGCACCAATTAGGAAAGCAAAGGGGAGCAGGAGCTGGAAGAAATATTTTATGAGGAGGAGTTGAGTGGGATACAAAATGAATATATTACCCTCATCAGGGAAGGGTATCAAAGCTCGCGCAACAAATAATGGAGGGGGGGGGTGGGGGGTGGGGGGACAGAGGGGAGAGACCTTCAAGTCCTTTGTGGAAAGGACCAATAACATTAACAACATAATCCCTTCACTAGAAAGAGCCCATCTCATTTACAGGACAGAGCCATTTCACCTTTTGACTTTTCTCCCAACTCTTCAGAGGCTAATAGCCTCTCCACTTTGACACTTTAGAAGTTGTCATCATCTGTGATGAAGTTGAAAGGCTGGCACTAAAAATAAACACAGTCACAGTCATTAAATCATATTGGGAGTTCAACAACCCAGGTTGGCATTTCTGCACATGATATGTAAATTATCTTCACAGTCATCAAAACAAATAGTTTCCAATTGCAAAACACAACTTCATTTTCTAAAGGTGGACAGAATCCTACCTAAGTGCAATAATTTGCTTGTAAAATACTAGTCAGCTAGAGCAGACTAATCTCAATTAGTTCTTATGGGGAGTCTCAACAACACGGGTAGCCATTGTCACGCAGATTTTCTT
This sequence comes from Cetorhinus maximus, assembly GCF_964194155.1. Taxonomy (NCBI): domain Eukaryota; kingdom Metazoa; phylum Chordata; class Chondrichthyes; order Lamniformes; family Cetorhinidae; genus Cetorhinus; species Cetorhinus maximus. Next base: position 49,910,709 of record NC_135890.1, on the reverse strand, counting down.
CCCATTCCTTCTCATTCTCCTTTTCCCCACTCTGCCCTGCCTCGACACCAAGTAGCAACAGTGCACATGAAGTATATTGGCCCAATTCAGCCCCTGGGTCACTAGGGCTTCCAGTCCAGCATGGAGCTCCCTCCTGGGTGGACATAACATTGGAGAAAGAGGCTGAAAAATAATGAGAGGTTGGTAACCAGAAAATGCTGGCAGCTTAGGCTTAGGGGAGAAGGGGTGGCGCTTTATCTTTTTAAACTGGCTGTACCTCTAAATCCATGTGGGCAATCTATTGCTGGGGTATACAAAGCAGGTCACAGCGCTATCTTCTGTAGGTGCCCTTACCCTGAGTCATCCACCAGTTGGAGGAACCAGGAATTGAGGTGTGATGCCAGGAACGTCTCCTCCTACCTAATTAGCTTGCCTCAGAATGACCTGCTCCTCACCATGCCGCTTCCACGCAAGCCTGACATTTTCCGGAGCATGTTGAGGGCAACGGAGGTGGGGGTGGGGGGTTGAATCTACTCACTTGACTTATTCCTTTTATAAATGTAATGGTGATAAATTTGAGCAAAGCTGGAAAGTACCTCCAATGTGATAGCAATAGGCTGTTTCCTGGGTACAGGTGGTGCAGCACATGGCACCTAGATATGAGGATCCAGATCCCCCTTTAAATACATGTGTAACCAGCTATCATCTTGAGACGAGGCAATGCCATCCGGGATTGCTGAGAAACCAAAAGACAGCTCTTCCATTCCTGTGGGCTGAAACTGAAAAGTAGAGCCTTTGCCTCTCTTCAGATGCTCTTCACGTGACCTATACCTGTTTTACCACAAGAGGATGGAGATCTGAGCGATCATAGAGTTATTTAGCACAGAATGAGGCCATTCAGCCCATCATGAAAGCAATAGGTAATGTCTCACTTCCTTGTTCTTTCCCTAAAGCCCTGCAAATTTGTTCCTCTTAAGTAGTTGAGATCTAATTCTCTTTTGAAATTTACTGTTGAATCTGCTTCCACCATCCCTTACAGACAGCAATTAGAGATCATAATAACTCAAAGAGTAAAATAAAAATATCTTGTCTCCCCCTGGCTTTCTTGATAATTACAATATTTTAAATTTAGATCCTCTGATTACAAACCCCCCTGCGAGTATGAAGTTTCTCCCCATCTCCTATACCAGAATCCCTCATAATTTTTGAACACCTCTGTTAAATGCCCCTGTAACCTTATCTGCTCTGGGGAGAATAACCTTAGCTTCTCTAGTCTCTCAAAGTCACTGAACTGCCTCATCCCTAGTGCCATATTAGTGGATCTCATCTGTACCCTCTTCAAGGCCTTGGTATTCATTCTGAAGTGCGCTGCTCAAACATTGGACACAATACTGAGGCTGAACCAGTAATTTGTAGAGGTTTAGCATAGCTTCCTTGCTTTTGTACTCAATGCCTCTGTTTATAAATCCAGGATGCCATGTTTTTTTATCATGGCATAAAAATGATGATATCATCTTGTCCTGCTACCTTCAAAGATTTCTCTACCTGCACCTCCAGGTCACTCTGTTCCTGCACCCTGTTTCAAATTGTGTCCTGAAATTGAATCTTCTGAAAACTATACGTTGTGGAATAATATAGAAATAGCTTTTCAGCCACAAGGAAAAAATGGAAGTAGGTGTCAGCCGTGGCTCAGATAATAGCATGTTTTCCTCAGTCTGCAGGTTATGAGTTCAAGTCCCACTTCAGGACTTGAGCACAAAAGTCAATATTGACCCTTGGCGCAGGAATGAGGGAGTGCTGCACTGTCAGAGTGATGCCCTTCAGATGAAATGTAAACTGAAGCCATGTATATTCTGAGGTAAATGTAAAGGAACCCATGGCAGTTTTTCGAAGAAGGACAGGGGAGTTAGCCCTGGGCAGTATTTATCACTCAATCAACATCACCAAAACAGATCTGGCCATTATCACGTTGCTGTTTGTGGGAGCTGGCTGCCACATTTCCTGCATTACGCCAGTGACTCAGGAGCAAATGTGACATCGTTCACTTTGGCAGGAAGAATAAAAAAGAAGTTTATTATCTAAATGGTGAGAGATTGCAGAGCCCTGAGATTCAGAGGGATCTGGGATCTAGCATACACTAGGATGTGTATGAATCACAGGGGTTAGTATGCAAGTACAGCAGGTAATTAGGAAAGCTAAGAGAATGTTATCATTTATTGTGAGGGGAATTGATTACAAAAATAGGGAGATTCTGCTTCAGTTGTACAGGGCATTGGTGAGACCACATCTGGAGTATTGTGCACAGTACTGGTCTCCTAATTTAAAGAAAGATATAAATGTGTTAGAAGCAATTCAGAGAAGGTTTACTAGACTAATACCAGGAATGGGCAGGTTGTCGTATGAGGAAAGGCTGGACAGGCTAGGCTTGTATCCACTGAAGTTTAGATTGAATTGAAACCTTTAAAATTATGAGGGGCCTTGACGGGTGGATGTGGAGAGGATGTTTCCTCTTGTAGGAGAATCTAGAACTAGGGGTCACTGTTTAAAAATAAGGGGTCGCTCATTTAAGACAGAGATGAGAAATTTTTTCTCTCAGGGTTGTGAGTCTTTTGAGCTCTCTTCCTCAAAAGGCAATGGAAGAAGAGTCCTTGAATATTTTTAAGGCAGAGCTAGATAGATTCCTGATTAACAAGGGGGTGAAAGGTTATCGGGGGTAGGCAGGAATGTGGGGTTGAGGTTACATTCAGATCAGCCATGATCTTATTGAATGGCAGAGCAGGCTCGAGGGGCTGAGTTGCCTAATCCTGCTCCTAATTTGTACATTCGTATGTTTGTATGACTACACCTCCAAAGTACTTTTTTGGCTGTAAAGCTCTTTGGAGCGTCTGGTGGTCTTGCGAGTCTTTCTTTCAAACATAAAGCTGTAAACACAAAAACAGAAAGGACCAAAAATATCTTGTAAAAAATATCCATATAGATTTGTCACTGCTTCCCATAGGCAGTTTACAGTCTCCAAATCCTCCAGAAGCTGCTTGTGTCCATGAGAAAGTCACAAATTGAAGTTCCAGCTCACCTTTGTCTACTGTTGACTCTTTCATCAGTTCTTGGCGAGGCCACCAGATGGTGCACTACATGTTAATGAGATAAAGAAAGCAAGCATTTATATAGTGCCTTTCTCAGGGTGTCTAAAAGTGCTTTGCAGCCAATCAAGTACCTTGTGAAGTGTGGTTACTGTTGTAATGTCAGGAACATAGCAGACAATGTACACAATGGGATAATGACCTGGTAATCTATTCTGATGATGTTGATAGAGGGATGATATTGGACAGCAGAGTGAGGAGAAATACCCTGCCCTTTGTTAAATAGTGCCATGGAATATTTTATGTCCACCTGAGGGAGCGGACAGGACCTTGGTTTCATGTCTCGTGCTGAAAGTCACCTCCAACAGTGCAGAACACCTCTGGTGTTTCATGAAACTGAGTCAAGCACTCAAAATGCTGGATCAGGACTTGAACTCACAACCTTTATGACCCAGTAGCGAGAGTGCTACCATTGATCTATGGTTGACATTTGTGAAGTTCCACATAAGCACAGTCAAATATAGACTTCTTATGACCCGTTCTAGTCAAGTCATGTCTCTTTCTGACTGATATGTGATATTGAGAGCTGTCACTCTTACGGCCTCATTCCATCTGTTGGTGGAGAACACTTTAAATTGGAAACATTTGGCATTAACTAATTTAATAGTGAAAGCAAATGTATCAACTATTATAATAAAACTTGATTTGTTATCTTTTACAACAAAATGGGAATGCAGAGGAAAACCCATCTAATGACAGCCTTGAAGTGTTCGTTACCTTGGTGATGCAAAAACATTGTGGATTGTGAACTGAATGTCATGTTTAATAGCGAATTAGGGTTGAGCATTTGGAGTCCTGTTTTAATATTTAATGTTTTGAATAGCTTAGCAATGCATGAATTTCCACCAAAAAATCTTGTATAACTGTAGTTCCTAAAGGATTAAGACGTCTATGGCTGGTTTTGAAATGGCGGAAGGCCATAAACAACATACAATGAATAATGAGGTTTGCAATTTATTCCACTGTCTGGGCACTAAGCTCCGGAATTTCCTCCCAACACCAATCCATCTCTCTACCTCCCTCTGCTCCTTTAAGATGCTCCTTGAAACCTACCTCTTTGATCAACATAAAAGCAAAATACTGCGGATGCTGGAAATCTGTAATAAAAACAGAAAATGCTGGAAAAACTCAACAGGTCTGAGAGCATCTGTGGAGAGAGAAACAGGGTTAATATGTCGAGTCCGTGTGATTCTTCTTCAGAGCTGAGCATGTGCATGAGAGTCTGTGTGTGAGTCAGTGGGCAGGATTTTCCATTTGGCATGCAGATGCGCGCCTGACACGTCGGAATGTAAAATGACACGTGATGGCATCAGACGTGCGTCCCGACATCATCGCCAACTCGCGCGATGCGTCCCGACATCATCGCCAACTCGCGCGATGTTTCATTCAGCGGGCACGCGCTGGAGTCGGTTGCGTGCCTGCCGATAATTGAAAGGCCTATTAAGGCTATTAGCGATGTAATTAAGCTGAATTTAATGCTGCCCATCCAACGTTATGGTTGGCGGGCAGGAGAAAAGGCTAAGCGGCCTTTATGTTTTTTAGGAAACCTCATCCATGAGCGGGATGAGGTTTCCTAAAGCCATTACAAATTAAATAAAAACTTCCTTTGAAAAATAAAAACATGTCCCATCTCATGTGACACAGTCACATGAGGGGACATGTTTCATTAAATTTTTAATGTATTTATTTATTTTCTTTAAAAAGCGTTTCAATCTCCCAGAGGCAGCTCAGTGCCTCAGGGAGGTTGAAGCGCTCTTTCGCACACATGCGCAAACTGCGCGCTAGACCCGGCTCTCCCTCCTCCCCCCGCCTGCACAGGTTGTGTTCAGCCCGACCATGTGAAATCGCAGTGCAAAGCTTATCGCCTCCGCCCATTCCCGCCGAGCCCACCCAACGAATGGAAAACCCTGACCAGTGTGTGTGAGGCTGTTCTGAAGAAGAGTCTTACGGACTCGACACATTAACTCTACTTCTCTCTCCACAGACTCTTTGATCAAGCTTTTGGTCGCCTGTCCTCATATCTCCTTAATGTCACTTGGTGTCAGATTTTATTTGATAACTAAGAAGCATCTTGGGATGCTTTACCTTGTTAAAGGTGCTATATAAATGCAAATTATTGCACAATCTTATGATCCACATATTGAGAGTAGGACTTTGTATCCCTGTATTTCCCACTGTGTGGTATTATTATTTGATGTAAAAGCTAGGACCATAGAAACAAATATCCCACCCAATAACCTTTAGCTAGCAGTGAACCTGTTGCCTATTTGTTGTGCAATAGCTGTAATTTTCCAATGCAGTGTGAGAGGTTTGGGTATTCAACAATTAGACTGCAGTGCTGAAAGTCTAGGTTTTAAGCCAAGCATATATATAAGAAATAACCTCCAGAGAGTGAATGCCCAACTGGTGTACTTCTCTTTGTTATATCTCAGGCTCTTTGAAGTGCTTAGCACTCACAGGAAACACCTGGAAAATCAATTGGACTTTCAAGAATGTTATAGAATTCCATAAAGAACCTGTGAAATAGATATCTGTGAGAGGCTAAGTATTGCACAGATTTATCTGGTGTTATTGCTAGCCTCACTGATTGATATTTGTAGAACTGTCAGTTGGATTAGGTCTGAATTAAATACTTGGATTCCTGACTTCACGTATAAGCTGGAAGCTATAGGTCTGTTATTTCTTCCTCGAGTGCACTCTTCACATCAGGCTTGTCCAACCTTTTTGAGTGGGGGCCCACATTTCAATTTGTTTTCTTACTGAAGGGACCAATGATCAAATTGCGGTAAGATAAGGTTTCATGCATTAAACATGAATTTCAAAAATATCAAAGCAATAAATTTTTAAAGGGGGTAATTAATAAAAATGCCCATTAAAATGCGCCAAGCAGCAGAGCTCAGCAATAAAACATTTGTTTTTTGCCTTTTCGCTTAAGAAGCAAAGCAAGAGAAAGACAGACCAGGGCCCAGGGTCACCAGGGAAGGTGTGGGAACCAGGCCTTAGCTGATGATTTGCGTTTAACTAACACTGACCTTTCATTTGCCTCTGGTGGCGCACGTTCCGTGCTGGCCTCGGTGGAATTCATACGAAAGCAGGGTTTGGAAGCGGGTTGCCTTTCAGCCTGGGTTTTCCTCCTCTCCCAACCTGCTTTGTGGATAGGTTTTTGGGGAGGGGGGACAAGGAAGGCATGGGGCAGGATTTTGAGGTCATGGGGCGGGCGCAGTGGGCAGATTCGAGCAGGACACCTCGGACCTGGAGAGGCGCCAAGCACCTCGGTCAACCGGCTGCAGAGAGGCTGGGGTGTCAGACGAAGGTAAGGGTGCAGTGCACAGAGGTGAGAGTTTCAGAAGCTGCAAACATTCTTTTGTAGTCTCATCATTGATGGGAGCCTCGAAATTGGATTCCCAATTGATCATTGAAAGGCAATGGCACTATGATGCAGATCTCCATGGTCTCACCAGGGTGCCTGACATGCACAGTGACAGTGTGATGACTTAAACTAATGACACGTCGTTGTTCTCCCTTAGGTTTGACACCACACACCCAATTACAGGGCCCGAAGACTCACCCCTAATGCCGGTGGACCACCAGGCTCCAGAAGCACCTGCATCACACCTGCTCTTTTAACCAGGCACCAGCGCAGATACCAGCACCTCGGTGAGCGTTAGATCTTTGGCTGAAGTGTCGGTGCACAGCAGTGAGGGCACTTCACACTCGCTTGAGGAGCAGGTGAAGGCAGAGAGTGCCCAGGGCGCCAACAGTCGGAGGGCTGCTGGAGACCAGGACAATGCTCAGTTGAAGGCAGATGAGCCTCTGGAGTCGTCCATTAGGCGGCAGATGCTGGATGTCCAGTGAGGTGTCTGGGAGGATCTGATGGAGATCCATGAGGGTATGCGTGCTAGTGTCTCTGTTATGGAGAGTTCATGCGGAGCATCAGCACTGCGTTAACCCTCACAGCCGAGTGCACTGCCTCCTCCATTGAGAGAGTGGCGACTCTCATGGAGAGGCTGCTCCAGGAACAGAATCAGGGGTTCGTGGGTTGCACTCAGACCTGCAAGCCCTCACACAGGTGGTCAGTGTCCGTGTGGGAGATGGATGAGGCACCCAGTATCCCAGCTAGGTGCCTGTCCATCAATGGTCAGCAGGGAGGTCCGGAGTGACCTCACGTTGGCGCACGAGCTGCTTGTTGTCTCTGCGGGCTCCTCTCAGTGCGTTCTGGATGATGGCAGCAGCTCCTCTGCCCGTCTGCCAGTGACTGTGGCATCCGATGAATCTGTAATGACTGGGGAGATGCCAGCCCTGGCACTGGCCGCTCCCTCCCAGGTGGAGCCAGCACAGGCTCCACAGGCCAGAGGACGACTGCCAAAGTCATCAAGACCAACAAGACAGCAGAGTCAGCAGCTGTCTCCAATGCCGGTGACAGCGAAGGAGATGGAGGGGTGGGGTGGGGGGATGGGGGGGCAGGGGGCACCAAGACGTATCACTCACAAACGTAAGTTTAAGGACCATGAGCACAAGAGGAACTGTTCACGGGTGAAATTCTGTTGTTCAATGTTTTGTTTAATTTAACTGGTCTGGGAATGAAGACCAGAGAAGGTTTTGTTAATTTGTTTTGACTGTCAAAATGAGATAAATTTTCTTTTGTCGTAATGACCTGAGTATGCTTCACCTTTTTTATTTAGCGTGGTGCAGGGTACGCCAGTATCTCATGCTGGGCGCGAATGGCTCTAAACTTCATTGCACAGGCACTGAGTGGACATTGGACGCAAATGAAAGTGTCATTTCAGACACCCGGGATGGAGGCGGCAGTCCTGGCATGAGGTGGAAGCAGATCTTTGGCAGCCTAGCTGAAGGACCGTTGGATCAAGTCATCTCTAGTGTCCCTGCCTCACTGAAGGATTCAGAGGTCTGCCTCCACAGCCTCACCGTGCTCCTCACTGGGCTCCTCTTCTGATTCACCACTGGAATCATCCTCTGTGGCCTGTGGAACTGCCTCAAGATCCTCTTCCTCCAGTGGGGCCCCCCTTGCCAGTGCCAGATTGTGGAGAGTGCAGCATGTGACCACTATCAGTGACACCCGATCTGGGGGTATTGTAGTGTACCCCCTGAATGGTCCAGGCATCAGAAGCGAATCTTCAGAAGACCTATGGTCCTCTCTATCACCGCCCTTGTGGAGGTATGACTCCTATTGTAACACTTCTCTGCCTCTGTTTTCGGATGGCGGAGAGGCGTCATAAGCCACCTCTTCAACGGATAGCCCTTGTCACCCAGCATCCATCCATCCTGTCTGGCTGGAGCGCTGAAGAGCCTCAGCACCTGGGAGTGTCTCAGGATGCACGCGTCATGGGAGCTGCCTGGGTACCTTGCACAGACTTGCAGAGTCTGCATCCTGTGATCACACACTATCTGCACGTTCATGGAGTGGAATCCCTTCCTGTTGACGAAGGCATCCGGCTGACCTGCTGGCACCTTGATGGCCACATGTGTACAGTCTATTGCACCCTGGACACAGGGGAGCCCAGCAATCATTGCAAACCCTCTGGTTCGCTCAGCCTGGCTGGCCTCGTCTGTACGGTAATGAATAAAGATCAGTACCTGCCTGAACAGAGCGTCTGTCACCAGCTTGATGCAACTGTGGAGCTGATTGGGAGACTCCACAAAGATCCCCCACTGACCCCTGGAAAGAGCCGGAGGCATAGAAGTTGAGGGCCACTGTGACCTTCAGAGTCACTGGCATGGGGTGTCCACCCACACAGTCAGAGCTGATCTCAGGGCTGGTCATCTGACAGGTCTCCCTTGAGAGGCGGAGCCTCCTTTGGCATTGCACCTCAGGCATATTGAGGTAGCTGCATTGCCGCCTGTAAACCCTGGCAGCAGGATAGTGGCATCTTCTGCGGCCCCTTCCATCTTGGTTTTCCTGCTGGCCCTGCGTCCCTTGTGCCTGCACCTCTCCTCCCACAGGTCGCTCCCCTGGAAGCTGAATAGGGACACCAGGCCTCCTCTCCCTTCTGCCCCTCTCTTCCTCCCCAGAGGAGGTGCCATCAGCGGAGACCAGAATCCCCATTGCCAGGGTAAGGAAGGCTGTCTGATACCTGGAAGGGTCCATACGTCGTCTAAATCCTCCGGGGGCCTTTGGAGACACCAATAAGTCCTGAAATGAAGCCTGGAAATGCTAAGAATGAAGCTCCGAACAGAGATGAAGCTGCCAAGTACCAATAAGTCACCAACAGTAAACTATCTCCAAAACCCCACACTATTCACACTGGCAATGCTGCTGACCCTTTTTATCCCGCCCTGGATGAGGTTTTTGAAATTGTCGGCTGCCGCCTATCCATTTTGCCCTTGTGACGAGTGTGAAATCGCACGGGCAATGGAAAACTGCCATCAATTGGCTTTTTAATGGCCTTAAATGGCCTGTTAATTAATGGTGGGTGCGAATCTGGCACTGCTCACGCCCGCCGACTGAAATATTGCGCGAGTGCACAATGACGTCAGGACGCTCGCCTGACAAAATTGCGTGTTATTTCACACCCGATTCTCGCTCTCAGGCAAAATCACCCACAGTCACCCACTCACACAGGCACGTATATACACACTCTCTCTCTCTCCCTCACTCACACACACACACTCTCTCGCACACAGAATCTCTCTCAAACACACACAGACTCTCTCTCATGTACACAGAGACTCTCTCATGCACACACACTCTCTCATACGCACACAGACTCGCACACAGACTCTCTCACACACACACAGGGCGGGATTTTCCTATCCGCCCGTCACCAGGATCTTCTGGTCCCGCCGCAAGTCAATGGACTTCTGGCTGGGGTGCCGCCTCGCACAAGGCAGGTCTTGCCCACAACAGGGCCGGAAAATCCTGGCCACAGACTCATGCACAGACTCTCTCTCACGCACACACAGACTCTCACTCACTCACCAGCTCTCACTCACTGACTCTCTCGCACAGACTCTCTCTCACGCACACACAGACTCTCTCTCTCTCTCTCTCTCACGCACACACAGACTCTCTCTCTCTCACACACACACACACACACACACACACATAAACATTAGGAGGAATTGATCAGGAGTTGGCAGCCAGGCCCTTTTCTCATTTGGCAGTCCTACCTGAGCTCCAGCCACTCACCAGCCTACTCGACCTCCAGCCACTCCCAGGCCTCCCTGATTTCCACCTGCTCCCAGACCTACCCGACCTCAAGCCACTCTGGAACTTACCGACTTCCATCCACTCCATGAACCTTCCCGACTGACGGACACGCGTTGCTTCCTGCTTTCCACCCTGTTTACTAATCCTCTACCGAGCCCTTGCTGGCTTCCTTTGCTCCCTGCTTTTCCTTGTGGCCTCACCGCTCGGTCCACTATCTTAGCTTGGCTCTCCTTCAGCTGGAGCCTGTGCAGGAGGCCGAGAGACAGCGTGCACTCTGAAAACAAAGCAGCAGCCGCTTACCTTCACGCTACTGGCTGCTCGTCCAAACAGGGACAGATTCTTTCCCAAATTTGCTGTTGATAAGCTCGTCAGTGGAGGAACTGATCCTGACAGATCTTTCATTCCACTTCCCCGTAATTTGAACAATGGGCCTGCGGGCTCAATACAGAGGCTTCGGGTTGTGGCCTGTAGGCCAGGGATTGGACAAGCCTGCTTTACGTCAAGGAGCTATGATGAGGAGATCTGCAGGTTTATTATTAAAGGGCTTGGCATTAAATTTTAATTTAGATATAACCTCTTCCTAGGTGTAGAGTGCTTGGATTTTAGTAAAAGAAAGAACTTGTATTCACATCGCACTTATCATGACCTCAAGATGTCGCAAGGTGCTTTATAGCCAATTAAGTACTTTTGAAATGCAGTTACCGTTATAGTTTTTTTATTTATTCACGGGACGTGGGCTTCGCTGGCTGGGCCAGTATTTATTGCCCATCCCTAATTGCCCTTGAGAAGGTGGTGGTGAGCTGCCTTCTTGAACCACTGCAGTCCATGTGGTGTAGGTACACCCACAACGCTGTTAGGGAGGGAGTTCCAGCTTTTTGACCCAAAATATATGAAACGTGGATTTGCGCACAGCAAGGTCCCACGGACAGTTTTTGTAAGTGATACTGGTTGAGGGCTAATTATTGGCCTAGACACCAGGGGGGAAGTCTTTTGCTATTCTTCGAATTGTGCCATGGGACCTGTTATGATCACTTGACTTAAAAAAAACAAAATCAATCGTTAGAAGAAGATTGTTAAGAACTTGCCCACTTCATTGATTTTTAATGCCAGTTGCTGCATCCCTCATCATAGAAACAATTCAAGGTGATGGGAGTGCTGCATGCTGAGCCTGCTGGTAATTGCAATCAGAGGTGCGACTGCAAACCTCAGTGGACTCTGTCCGTTGCAGCAGATTGGGTTAGGAAGAGACATCCTCGGGTTCCCATTCCCAACTGCTAGTATTGTTCCCCATGACAGAAAGCACTCACCTGCAGATGCCAAGGGGGATTTGGATGGGGATCATATGTGAAACCCCCATAGCCAAATAGTCCTGTCAACACTCACTATTGGATTTCATGTAACCACTTCAGCTTGGTACCAGAGGGATGCTAGGACCTGTAGAATTACATTACAGCATTGGGTCAGTATATTCAGGAAGGGATGGTAGAAACACAGGATAATAAAGTATGTGCAAGTTGGGCTCATTTGGCAGCTTCTAAAGGGTAAGGGTTCTAGCCTCACTCCAGGACCTGAGCACATCATACAGAACTGAGAAACTATTGGACTGCCAGAAGAGCTGTCTTTTGGCTGAGACTTTAAAATAAATTCCCTGTTTGGGTGGATTAAAGATCTTTATCTTATCTATTTGGAGCACAATATGGAGTTCTACTGGGGCACTGGTTAACATTCCTCCCTCAATCAAAACCTGGCTGCCCAGACATCTCTGTGGGATCCTATTGTGTACAAATACACATCTGCATATGTTCCACATTAGAATTAAAACATTGGCTAGAAATGCACTGGGATGCCCTGAGATGGTATTCAGATGGTATATAAATGCAAGTTATTGTAGTATAATGGGCTAATAGTTATGGTAATGAGTGGTGTGGGCCATGATGTAACAGTGACATCAGTGGTCACATGTTAGAGGCTGCACAGCACACAGCTCTCAGGAGAGATGTGCCTACTCAGCAGCCTACCTTATACATATTGTACATGATGTAAATAAACAAGTTTAAAGTAAATACCTGAATCAGGCTACAGTCTCTCTACACAAGATACGCCACACCGCCAGTATATGAAACAGTTATCCTGTCCTTCGTTATAACTGAATACAGGTACATGCTCAAGTATTGAATTTAAAACAAACCACTGTTCTTAATGCTCCATTGTAAAACATTATCTCTCCTGCCTATCTGATTGGTCAAGTGGGGTTTTTGTGGGTGTGGTACGCCAGGGACAGTCATTTCTGATATTTTTTGGCTATTCCCCTGCTTACTCCACTAGGACCTAACAAGTGTGAAAGATTGAAGTGGTCGGTACTTTATTTCCCCACATAGTAATGACTTAATGCAGCTGCAGCACATCAGTGTTTTACTGTGTTGGCGGCAAGGTCTACATACTTGCTAATTTAAAAAAAAAACGTGGTGATATTTAAAAACTTGTTACCTATTTGAATCAGAAACATTTTAGCCTTGGCTAATTGAACTCGCAGAGGCAAAGTGTGTGTGTGTGTGTGTGAGTAAAATTTGGGGCACTGCTCCTTGCTCGCATTCCGACGGTAATTGAATTCTTGGTGGAATACCTGAGCACATGGGAAGCGTGGCTCGGGTCAAAGGGAGGGAGAAGTTTTGTTCTGTTCTCCCAACAATTAATCTGGGACTAATTGAGGCACGGCATGGCCGTGTGCGCTTCCCCGGGCTTGGAGATCTCATTTCAGCTGAGTAAATTCAAGGCACACTCTGCCCGTAATGATGTGACAGGTGGGCTGCGCCACAAGACAGCAGCCTTAGAAAAGTTGACTCTCATTAGACCCGCAGAGTCCTGCAGTCAGTTTGTGATGCCTGAGCAACATTAATCGCATCTGTTTACCACTGGGTGGGGGTGGGGGGGGAGGGGGGGTGGTGGAAATCTGCATTCTTCTTTTGTGAGCTAATACTCTTGACTCCTGCCCAAAAGAAAAAGCAGCATTGCCTGCTTCCTCCCTCAGTATTTGCCACTATTCAACTGACTCCTGCAGGGCTGCGCCCTCTTCTAATTAACTCGAATGGATAGACGGAGCAATGCAAGCCTCGCGTTTGGCGAACCAATTATTTTGAAGGGTATTAAGTCATCAGATTTACTTTTATCTTGATTGCATTGTGGAAATGGTGCATAATTAATGGTGGGAGCTTATTAGGAAAATGATTAGGCAAATTACACAGGTGTCGGATGCATTTTTTATGATAAATTTGCTAGAACAATCCTGCAATTCCATCTGTTCAGCTGGTTATCAGAACGTCAGCCTGGAAGAATTAATGGTGTAAAGTCACAAAGTTAAAAGGGATTCTCAGGAACTAAACCCAATCCATGAGCCGAGTGGGTGGATGTGAGTGTGGGGCCCACATCATTCTGACTCGTCGAAGAAAATGGAGCTCAAAATATGCCATGCTCAAAGTGCACAATGCTAACTGTTTTTGTTGCAATTTTACTTGTTTTAAACATTCAGAAAATAAATGTTAAATTAATGTGATCTTGTTCCTCGGAAATGTGAAATTGAAATTAGCCCTTAACATTTAAATAACCAATTCCCCAATTAATCTGGTAGTGCATTGACTGGCCTAGAAAGATGCACAATATATATATAGTTCCAAGCCACACTGTTACTATGATTTGGTAGAAATAGGGTAATAATTATATAGTATAAATGCTTCTTGAATCACAGTGTGCGCTCTGAGTGGAGTATGCTGATTAGATTTCAGGGAACTCATTGTGCATTAATGGTAATGAAGAGAAGAGGGAGACAATTGCTTAAATGGGGGATTGACAAGTGACAATGATTAATGGTGTTTTTGTTTATTGATCTGGCTTAGTGCCAAGGTATGAAGGCTGAATTTTGCAAACACTGTCTGCTGATATTACTGCGATAGCACAGGTGTGTGCCCGGCCTTGTCATAAATGAGTATTTGAGGAAGTGAAGTCCTTCAATGACTAACAATTCCACTTCACGGTAATTTGTTAAATGCAGTGAACTTTGAGTCTAGGAATGTTATTTTAAGCACGTGCATTACAAAATATGCGTTGTTACAGTTTCTGAAAAGGCCGCTAACAAATGAGTTATTGGGACCAAGGTTGTGCCGCACTTGAAACAGATTTCAAATGTTTTATCACAGAAGCAAAACACTGTGCATGCTGGAAATCTGAAATAAAAACAGAGAATGCTGGAAATACTCAGGTCAGGCAGCATCTGTGGGAAGAGAAACAGAGTTAACATTTCAGATCAATCATTGGCCTGAAACATTAACTCTGTTCTTCTCTCCTATCATGCCAGTAGAGGCATGAAGGTATTACACATTTTTAAAAATGAACCCTGATGAATTTTTAAGATGGCTGCCAAGAGGTCTGGTGATTTGCAACTTCAACAGACTAACAACCTTTCTGGAAAGTTCCGTATTGGATGATAATGGGCAGGGGTCTTTCCCCTTGAATGGACATGCCTAAACTGCACTCCTCCGTGGAATTTCACACTGCTGTTGTCAAATTTTACACCAAAACACAGAGACAATAGACTCCTAGACCCTATGAGGTTCCCTTCCAAGTCACTCACCATGCTGATATGGAAATATATTGCCGTTCCTTCACTGTCACTGGGTCAAAACCCTGGAACTCCCTCCTGAACAGCACTGTGGGTGTATCTACACCACATGGACTCCTGCAGTTCAAGAAGGCAGCTCACCACCACCTTCTTGAGGGCAATTAAGGATGGGCAATAAATGTGGCCTAGCCTGTGACACCCACATCCCATGAATGAATTAGAAAAACTACTAGTTTGCCAAATAAAGAGTGGAGCTATCAAGACTAGTTATCTTGAGGTGCGAAAGACCACCATTTTCTTTCCATTGAATATCAATGGCCTTTGACCATGTGACTGAACTACTTTCCTACTGAAAGATCACCATTTGCTTCCTATTGTGTATTCATGGTGATTAATCATGTGATTGAAACTGTTTTATGAAATCGAAAACATTTTATTCCACGACCTTGCCTTCTCTACAGCAGTCTGCAGACCAATATCAACAATATCATAGCCGCAGAGAAAGGCTGTGCCATCTTGCCTTTCAAGGACTGCAAGGCTTAAAGGTCTATTAAAAGCCTCCTGCAGCTTGTTTCCGAAAAGCTCCGAGCTGACCTGTAAAGAAATTGGACCTCTGGTTACAACAGCTGCCAGGGCCTGTCTATATGACCTGCTGGACATTCTTAACACTTCAGTTAATCTGGAACTGACCCCAGCCACCTGAACCTACCTGAACTTCAACTCCAGAATGGGAAAAGTCCCCTCCTTCCCTGGACTCTCAAAGGCACGTGAACTGTTACTATTCTGTTTGGTGCTAATACTTGTAGTAGTGCACTGCCATCTTTATTTGTATCTTTCTTGGGTATATGTTTTGTGATTGACATAGTGTAGACTTACTGGGTTAAGCGTTTGAATAAATAATACTGCTAGTTTAAATCGATGAAAATGTGCTGTTGGTGACTTTAAATTAACCGCACACTAACTGGTGTTTGGGAATACACACATCAGCCTTCTTAAAACTAAACTACACTGATTATGGAGAGAAGGGAAAGGGAATTGGGGGTTTCAATTTATCCCTCTCCCCTGGCTGTAACACTCCACAGATGCTGCCTGACGTGGTGGGTATTTCCAGCAATTTCAGATATTTTGTGTTTTTTTGTTTTGCTTAAAGGCAGTGTTATTTTGTTTGTTAGTGAACAGAATGTTTTCTCCCATTTGGCACTTAACAACAAAGCAACACATTCTTTCTCTGAAATAAAAAACAGAAAATGCTGGAAAAAAACTCAGCAGGTCTGGTAGCATCTATGAAGAGAGAAACAGAGTTAAGGTTTCGAGTCCGTGTGACTCTTCTTCAGATTCAGAACATTCTTTCTCTGGGTATGTTGGAGGGCAGTGTTAATGTTTGGCACCTCTGCCATAAATTGAATTGGACCACTTCGTCTGCCACCAGCTTCTTCCACCCAGCGGCATCTCTGAACTCCAGAGGTGCAATTGTTCTCGTCTTGTCTTAATGGTGCAAAAGACAAGGGTTTCAGGTTTGGACACAATTGGCAATCCAAATGTATATTTTGAGAAGTGCTTATTTTTCTTGTGTTTTTGCTCATAACTTAGTTAACATGCCAGCAGATGTAAAATCTGTCAGGAACCCAGTGCAATCAGGCAACTTTTAAAGCATAACTTTAATTTTTTCTTAAAATTTCCTCGTAAAAACATTCCTTGATATATTTAAGAGTAATAACTAAGGCACAGTTTGATTAATACAGCTGAAAATGTGCTAATCACAAAATATAAATTAATCACAGTGTCAATCCACTGCCTGTGAATAACCGGACTTTAAATAATTTTTTAAATTCTTTCACGAGATGTGGGCGTCGTTGGCTAGGCCAGCATTTAGTGCCCCATCCCTAATTGACTTTGAGAAGGTGGTGGTGAGCTGCCTTCTTAAACTGCTGCAGTCCATGTGGTATAGATACACTCACAGTGCTGTTAGGAAGGGAGTTCCAGGACTTTGACCTAGTGACAGTGAAGGAACGGCAATATATTTCCAAGTCAGGATGGTGAGTGATTTGGAGGGGATCTTGCAGGAAGTGTTGGTCGTACTCATCTGCTGCCCTTGTCCTTGTAGGTGGTAGAGGTCGTGGATGTGGAAGGTGCTGTTGCAGGAGCCTTGGCGATTACTGCAGTGCATCTTCTAGATGGTACACACTGCTGCCATTGTGCATTGTGGTGGAAGGAGTGATTGTTTAAGGTGGTGAATGGGATGACAATCAAGTAGACTGCTTTGTCCTCGATGGTGTCCAGCTTCTTGAGTGTCGTTGGAACTGCGCTCATCCAGGAAAGTGGAGAGTTTTCCATCACACTCCTGACTTGAGTATTCTAGTTTTGGGGGGGCCAGGAGGTAAGTTCCTTGCTGCAGAATTCGCAGTTAATATGTTCAAAGCCTTTGAAAACATACCTGTTAGTGTCTTTACTTTCAAATGAACCAGCTCCTTGAAGGTCCATGAACAACTGTAATGAATGAAAACTCCCAATGGGGATTAATTCATCCTGGTGTCATAACTAGTTTTGTATGCAGAACAGTTTTCAGTGTTTTTTTTTTATTAGTGCAAAAGATTGTGGAAACTGGAATTGTGCTGAATGTAATTTTCGCTTGAAATCCCATGATCTTTTTGCACCAGTTTTGCTGATTCCAGGCAATTTGCACTGAGAGAACAGAAAGGCGCCACCTGTACAGACTTTATTTTTTGGCTTTGGTGGCTAGTTTGGAAAATATTCAGAGCCAGATTTGGGGTGTTGTGGACCGGGGTGAGGACCGCATTCTTTCTGCTGGCACACATCAAACTTCTGTTCTCATTAGCCATTATAAATGTGACAAAGCTGAATTCTTGAAAAATTGCATTTCTGGATCACATTGGTTTTTGAATTTCATCTGTTGTTGAGTTTAAAAGACTCTAAATTCCTTCAGCATGATCCCTTGAGTTCTGTGACAAATAAAGCTGTGGAATTCTTAGCTTTTATTTACATGTGACATATGTAAACATATAGGGTGGAATCATCCCAGATTTGCACTAAGTGCGGTAGTGGGCAGGAAATAGAACGTTTTACACACCAGCCGCAGTGGCGGGTTTTCACGCCATATCGTCCCATTCCCAGCGCATCACCTATCAGTAATAATGCACTCTTGGGAAGCGTGCTGGATCGCTAGCGTGGCAGCCTCTGATTCGCCCACCCCATCGTCACCTCCGGCCTTCAGTAATCTAGGTGCCATATTTAAAGGGTGCCCCTGCACAGAGCTAGCACTCTCTAAGGCATCGGAAGCTGCTGCAAAGTCATGGCTGCCAAAGGGAAGAAACATGCTGCCCCCAAATTTAGCAACACCTCCCCTGGGTGCCTGCTGGGCACAGTGGAGGCCCGCCGTGAAATCCTCTATCTCCGCTCGGGGCAAAGACCAGCAAACAAGGTCACCAATCCATGGTGGCAGTTGTGGTCAGCGACAACGCCCTGCAAAAGAGGACAGCCATCCAGTGCCAAAAGAGGATGAATTATCTCTTCTGTTCCGCTAGGGTAAGTCACTCGTCGCATCACTCTCAACTCGCACACTCACAAGCCCATCACACATCTACAGGGGTCTCATTCACTACTAGTTCAAGGGACATCACCATTCACTCTCACACACACACCTTCATCTGCCCTGGGAATCGTTTCATCATCCCATCCATGGCACCACTCACCACCCACACATCAGGCATCCTTATCATCTGGACTGGCAGGCATCCTGCTCACACTCTCTCCATCTGTCTTCATGCAGGATAAGCTGGCACACAAGAGGGAGTGGCCGCAGACTGGTGGAGGAATGCTTGACACCAAGATCCTCACAGACTTTGAAAATAGTGTCATTCAGCTGGCCGGTGATGATCTGGACCGTTCCTGCGCTGACGATGAGGTCAGTGGGGCTCAACCAATTGAGGATCCAGCAGGGCAACATCCATCATTCAAACATGCTGTGAGTGAGTTCCTCTGTTCTGCAGTCCCCTGCCATGTACTAATTATCTCTCCTTGCTTTCACAGGCACATCCGGGAAGCAGCCGAGGGGTCCTCGACTTAAGACCCGAAGACACCTCAGAAGAAGAATCTGATGACACCCTAATTGAAGACCCGTCACAGCGCTCACCCACACCCTCCACCAGTGCAGAGACACACACCTCAGTGGGACCTAGTCCTAGAGTAGCCTCGGGGTCACAATCTTGTGAACACATCGCACTGTCAGATCCACAGCAAGTAGCGGCAGGGATTTCCCAGGTTTCCGGCACTCAGAGGACTGCTGGAGCCCAGAAACCTGCTGAGTCCGAGTCAGATGAGGAGCCTCTGGACTCGGTCATACCTCAGTTGCTGGAGCTGCAAAGGCAAGCTCAGGAATATCAGGAAGGGATGTCCACTGTACTCCTCAGATTGCAAGGCACAATGGGGGAGCCTTCAGACTGAGGTGATAGCGCTGGCATACCAATACACCGAGGTCAACACTAGTAGGATGGGAGTCGCCATGGAGACCTTGGTCCAAGATGTCGTTCCTGCACTTCTGTATGGGCTGAGCTCCATCACTGATGCCATAGTTGGTGTCCAACAGTGTCAATGCAAGAGGGGTGCAGGGCAGCTCGATCTCGCTCAGCTTCCCCTTCTCCTCAAGGAGTCAGCCAGGGGCCCTTGGGCACCCATAGGGAGGAGGACCAGCAGGTGCACACCCCAGGGACAACTACCCAGGTGACTCCGAGATTGACTGACTCTTCCGACTCCCCATTTCCTGCACAGCCTGGGCACGGGTGTTAATCACTTGTATTTAATGTTCACTTTTATAAATAAAGTTTCAAGAATGTCTCCTTGCCTAAGGCTCCTTATTATGATGAGCAATGTTCATCTCACTCAGCTGTGAAACCTTGGTTCCTGCACAGGTTAAAGGCAGGTGTCTCAGTCCAGGGCCTCTTCCCTGTGCAGTGTGTAACCTTCAGACCAAAGTGATGGTCCGGCTTCACATTCACTGGACACATTAGTGATACCTGCACCTCGATGGTGCTTGTCATTGCTGCCAGAATGTTATGGGCAGGCATCACAGAGCTCCATCATTCTCTCCGTGCTCTCAGGATCTTTGAGCTGGGGTTGGCCCCCCATCTACTGAGCCTCTGTGACTGGTGAGTACTGAAGGCTGATAAAGCATCAGTTATATTTAAAGTTTCATGGCTGCGTGCCCATGATTTGACTCTGAACGCAAAACGCAAGCGAGCTGCCCTCAGCCAGACGGGAGTCAGACATTCACAGAGACTATGTGAAGATCAATGGAGTGTCCTCACTGCATGTCGTCATCATCCTCCTGGAATCTAGTGACTATTAGGGCCTCCACTGCGTCTCCATGAAAGAAGGCTGAGCACTGAGGGTACGTGTGCTACCATAAGCCACACAGGAGTCAAATATTCACAGAAGCAAGGGGAGGATGTCAGGACTGTCCTCACTGCATCTCATCATCATCCTCCATGAAACTTGCGTCTATGATGGCCTCCCGAGTGGGCCTGCCTCATCTGGCCAGTGTAATGGCCTCATCACCAGCAACCTCACCTTCGAAGACCTCACCATTGTCATCCTCTTCAATGTCTTCCTCATCGAAGGATACATGCAACTGTTCCATCTCCTGCCCAGCCAGGTCCTCCCCCTTTTCAGCGCCAGGTTGTGGATTGCGCAGCAAGTGATGATGATGCGCCCCACTGTCTGGGGACTGTATTGCAGTGCTCCACCGGACCTGTCAAGGCACTGGAACCTCATTTTCAAAATGCCTGTGGTTTGTTCCACCAAAGTCCAGGTTGCGGCATGAGCCTCATTATACCATCGTTCTGCTGCAGTCTGAGTCTGTCACACAGGCGTCATCAGCCACGTCCTCTGTGGGTAGCCCTTGTCCCGGAGGAGCCTTGCTGGACCCTGGAAGATGTCAGGGATCTGAGACCTACTGAGAATGTAGAAGTCATGGATGCTTCCTGGAAATCATGTGCAGACCTGCAGGATGTGTTTGTGGTGGTTGCATATCAACTGAACAGTCAGCATGTGGAAACTCTTACAGTTGACGTAGCTGACTGCTTGTTGCCATAGAGATCAAAGCACCACGTGAGTGTAGTCGATGGCACACTGCACCTGTGGAAAACCCGAGATCTGCGCAAATCCCTGTGCTCCTGCTTCCTGGCTTTCCTGATCCTGGGCGAAATGCACAAGTTCTGGGCCTTCGCGAAGATGGCGTCTGTGACCTCCTAGATACACTCGTGCATGGAGGCTTGTGCGATCCCATATAGATCACCTGGAAGGAGCTACTGGCATTAAAATGAGATCCGTGGTCACTTTCACAGCCACTGGCAGTGGATGCCCTCCATGTCCCCGTGGTGCAAAATCCTGCAGCAGGTGGCATATGCAACTGCCCAGTTCCATACACATGTGCTGTCTTCAGCGACACTGGCTCTCAGCTATCTGCAGAAATGACAGGCACTGTCTATCGAGCCTGGGGCTAGCAAGGCGCCCACGAGTGACGGCTCTCTGTGGATCTCCAGTTATCTGCACAGCTAGCCCTGTCTCTCCTTCACCTTGAGGGAGAGGCTCCCCCATTTGCCGAGCCAGGCCCCTCCATTGCTCCCTTCTCCTTCCTCTCTGCTCCCTGTAAGCCATGAGGCATACCACTAAATCACCAGGCTCCATGACCCTGATGTTCTCTTCCTGCAGTTTCAAAGAGAGGGGCACATGGGTGAACTAAGAACCTCTCCTGGTTAAGTCTGAAAGGCCCTTCACGCATGCAGGAAAGTGCTGGCCACCACTTGGATGGCCAGTGTGCAGTGTGCTCATTGGCTGTCTGAAACTCCACCCACCTCCACTCCACTCCACTTGACCGATTGGTGGCAGCTTTGGCCATTGGACTGCATGCTGTGCTCTCAGCTCAGGAACAGGCATTCTCCTAACCTGCACTACAAGGCCACACTGTTAGCTTGAACCATGGTGGATTCTAGTCCAAACCTTAATAAAGACATTGCAAGGGGCTGTGAGCACCTCCACCAGTGACTGGGCCATGGCCACCTTTCACAAGGGGACTCTATAACTTGCCAAGTTGGCCAATTGCTCTGCTGCCCCCTAAAACGCACATTAATTTGCAGTCTGTGCCCGAGGGATGGTAAGTGCTGGAGCCTTTGGTGGCTCTTTCATGCTTTTGCATTGCTTGAGTGGGCAGAAAAGCTTCAGAGGCCCAACTCCAAGCATGTCAGTGGAGCTGCTGCTGAACGGTCTCAGCTGTGGAATAATGCTCATTTTTGACAAGCTTTTCCAAATGTGTGGCCACGTCCCTCAACGCCTACACCCCCACCCCCACCCGGCATGTGCTTGAGCATTGCCTTCAGTCTGTGCTTCTGTGCTGCCTTGCCCCCCACCACTCCACCCACCCTGCTCTGACCCACACTGGAGCTCTTGCCCAGCACCGCACTGAAAGCCAGCGGGAAGAAGTGACTTGCCTGTGCCCTCCGCAAATGCGCAGCATCTTTTCATTGATGGCCCACAGGCGTTGACCATGAGCGCTGCGCAAGGTAGTGTACACTCACCTCTGAGTTTTCTTCGAACTTCAGCACCAGGTGCATGCCTTTTAAAGGCAGTCGTGAAGCCTGCCATTCTGAAGTTACGCCGATATGGGCGGTAAAGTTGACATGGGGGGGATGATTCTGGTGAGCAGGGCTTATAATGAGATGCAAATATATTGAATGACATTCCCGACGTGCGGTGGCAGGAACCACGGCCGCCATTGATGGGTGGATTGGACGGTTGCAAACTGGTTTCATGAAGACGTAAAGCTGATTTTTGGCCTTCTCAACATATTGTCCTCACCCCCAGCTGCCATGACACCCGATGCCAACAGGGCCGGGAAATTCTGACCATCGCCATT
Organism: Cetorhinus maximus; assembly: GCF_964194155.1. NCBI lineage: Eukaryota > Metazoa > Chordata > Chondrichthyes > Lamniformes > Cetorhinidae > Cetorhinus > Cetorhinus maximus. The sequence continues at coordinate 49,887,883 of NC_135890.1, read as the reverse complement.
TAGACACTGTGATTGTCTGCAATTTAAAACTGAAAAAATAATTCAGTAGCAGAACATGCCACTTTTTTTTTTAAAAAAATCACATTCGATGCAAATACGATTTCAGATAAATGAAAAATTTAAATTGAACGTTAAAATGAGATGGCATCAATGCTGAACTTATTTCATTTGAGAAGTACATTTTATGGGATCAGTCAACTTTGTCACCTCATTTTGTTTCATATCATTAAATGCTTGTAGCTCATAAAATTTTGGATAATGGTTACATGTGAAAAAGTTGCTTCTGTGGCATTGCTCACTGTAGGCTGGATGTTTCAATGTATTAGAATAACGATAACAACAACTGTTATTTGTTTGGTGTGCTTAATGTAGTCAAACATCCCAAGACACTTCACAGGGGAGTTATGAAGCAAGATATAACACTGAGTCACAAAAGGAGACATTAGGATGGATGATTAAAAGCTTGATCAAAGTGGTAAGTTTTAAGGAATGCCTTAAAAGAGGAAGGAGTGGATTAGGAAGGGAATTCCAGGGTTTAAGCCCTCAGCAGCTGAAGGTACAGCTGTCAATGGTGGAGCACTGGGGAGGGACAGAAGGCCGGAAGTGAAGGAGCACAGATATCTTTGAAGCTTCTGGGCCTCGAGGAGATCACAGAGGTGGGGGTATGGGACGTGGGAGTGTTGGCGAGAACGTGGAGGGATTTGAAAGCAAAGATAAGAATTTTAAAATGAAGGCATTGCTCAACAAGGAGTCTGTTTAGGTCAGTGAGCATAGGGGTGATGGGTGAAGAGGACTAGGTGCGAGTTTAGATATAGGCGACTGTGTCCTGATTGAGGTTAAATTTATGGTGGGCGGAAGATGGGAGTCCGGCCAAGAGTGGGTTGGAACAGTCAAGTCTAGAGCTAACAAAGGCATAAATGAGGATTCCACAGTCAATGAACTGAGGCAGGGTGGAGTCAGGTAATGTCACAGTGGTGAAAGTAAGCAGTGTTAGTGATAGCGCAGATATTTAGTTGGAATGTGACACCAAAGTTTCCTAATAATACTGGAATGAAAGTGATCACCAGAGGTTAGAATTATGCAGTGGCGATGCGCAGCAACCAAAATACAGTTCTACAAATACTTTGGCCAGTTCTCAATATCCATAATGCATTAAACAATATTTTTGCAGTTGACAGAGGCTGAGGAAGATGGCCTCTCTCACAGCCAGCTTAGATCTGTTGGGGAACTAACTTCCATTAACAGATTCTCTGACCGACCTTGCATCTGTCACCTTCCCCCATTGTCCATAATGACATAATTATGGTTGGACCTAAACCTATGCTTTAAAGTTAAACAGTACATTAACCACCAATCCAATTTCCTCACTCAAGAGGTTTTTAATAATCACCTCAGAAATGAGAACAAAGCTTTTTTATATTCATGTCTTCATCACTTACGTGTGGGGCTGGTGGTAACAATCGCATTTGGTTTTCAGTCCAGTTTTAATGTATTTTGAGCTTTGATCCTGATGTAAGGATCATGACTGCTGATCACAAAGCTCTATCGCCTACTCACCAGTGTATGAAAAGCCAAGGGTGGGGATGGGGTTGTTCCCTAATTTAAATATGGTTTTGAACCATTGTGGACATCCTGAGTGAGGTGGAAATGTGCTATATAAATACAAGTTGTTTATTTTATTTTCATGTTGAAGACGAGTCATCTTATTTGTCCATACGGCAATCCACATGTCTTCCTCATTAACTCTGCAAAGTTACTGAGCATATGACAAATGCACTTCAAATCATTACACTTATCTCCTATTAAACAGCAGGTTTGAAATGCTGTTATTGTTTGCTATCCTGAACAGTACAAAGTGAATAAAACGCAAACCAGAATAATTACTTGAGAAGCTGTATTCTGTCAATAAAAAATGGTATACTGATCACTCAGTGTTGAGTGTCTGAGTCCTGTATTGAAAAAAGGCCTCCGAAATCATTGCTAACATTTATTGTTTATTATTTTATGGTGATTCGCCATGAAACCTTTTTAGTCACCTAGATCTGAAATTATTTAACTTCAATATTTAATGGTATTTCTGATCAGCTAATTGTTAGTCATTTATTCATTATCACTGATTGTGTTGTCTAACTACTGAAGGAACATTGTCATATTAAGGCCAAGGAAACACAGCGAGCTGTTTTCAGAATAAAATTGCAGCCAAAATGATTATTGTTAATGACTGGAATGAGTAATGATAATGAAAAAAGGACCGCAGATGTATTTTTGAAGTGACTTCTAGGTATTCTACTTTAATGGCCAAAGGCTAAATAAATCATTATATTTTGGGTTGGACAGAGGACTCTCTTGAATTTTCTGTGTTATTTCTCCAGGAAATAAACACTCTTTTATTCTCTTTTTAAATACCGTTCCCATTTTTCTTTCAACAGAGTGGTGTACTGCATCCAAACTCTCTCTCCTGTTTCACCCCTTCGATTATCTTTACTCTCAGCTGCTGTTGTATTCCGAAGTCTGCAGGCTTTTTCATCACTCAGCAGTCCAAAATACTTAAGGGTGTATGAGAAAAAACACAATCCTGACAGCCACTGTTTGAGATTTTTGCAGCATTGATTAGAACAAATGTTACTAGCACCACTTTCCCTCATGTGGTTTTCACCCTGTGCTCATTAACTCGATATTAAAAGTTCTACAAGCTGGTGCCTCCCTGATATCATTAGGACTCAAAATGATGTGCAGCAACCAGGAATGTGGCAACAAACAAAATGTAATGAGAAATATTAAAGCTGTTCCCATTAACCCTTTGAGTCATTTAAAACCCGTTCAGCTTTTTGCTGAATTTACTCCCATTCCATCGCCAGTCAAATTAATTTTCTGATCTGAAAGGAAAGGGATATTTAAAAATCTTTGAAGCTTTTCCAGTTAAGTATTTTAATTCTGCAGTGCTTTTGTGCACAAATGCTACCTGCAATATTCAAAGATTAAAATACATTGGTCCAGATTTTGCAGTCGGAATAACAGTGAAGCTATCAGCACTCGCCATTATAAAAGAGTAAATTGGATGGCAACTTACTGTGACCACACATGTGCAGTTAAATGCGTAAATCCAGAAGTTGCTGTCTGAGTTGCCCTGCTCCTCCAAAAGCTTCACAATACTGGTTTCTCACCGAGAGACTTGGCACGTGAATACATAGAAGGGCATGAATTTGCAGTACTAGCTTTATAGATACCCACTGAAAATAAAATGTCAGATAAATTTGGGTCTAATTGTAAGTGAATTTTTAACAGTGTGATACAGCTTAATTATTGCCAATCAATCTCTCTAGCAATGAAAATGAACTTTTACAAATGTGGAGTTCTGTTCCTTCAGATTTTAGTTATTCCAGGAGATTTTAATTTTTTTTTTACTTTTTCTTTCTATCTCTTTCTGAATCCCACCTTTCTTCCTCTCCCTTTATTTAATGCTCTGTACATGATTTGGCATTGAATCAGCCATTCTAATTTGTATTTCCTGGTTGAGACTCTGCGTGACTCAATAAGGGTTCTCCAATCTAATAGGTGAAGAAAATTCATATTTTCTTGCTCTGTTGACATTGGTCTCAGATCCCCTATAGAGGCCTCTGCTCTGTTTTGGATTGTTAATAACTGCAATTTTCAGCTCCTCAACAGTCTGTGAGCAAGTGTAAGTATAATGAATAGCTTGTGCCATTTCTTCACCAATGGCCGCAAAATCAAAGCCAATAATGCTCCAATTTCAGAAATAGAAATCAGTCACAAGACAATGTAATGCTTGGAAGCAAGCACGTTATGTGTTATGATGTTATGATGTGTGTGATGCTTCAAAATGGCAGAAAACATAACATGCAACATATAGCCAACTCCCTAAAAATGCTTAAAGGTTATAAGGGGGGAGCATTGTGATAGAAACCAAGTACCATTGATGAATTTGCTGTAAACTTCAAGAGATTACACACACAAAAGACAAAAACCCAGCAGAAAATCCTGACATCATAAGCAGAATCCAGATCACCAGGGGTATAATACCTATAAAACTGACAGCAGATTGGGTACTGGATGTTTCCTACCAGTCCTTCAGGAAGTTGGACACCATTCAGACAGATAGGCGGTGGAACAGTTAGGCCCAGCATGCATGTGCCTGTGAACTTCAACGTAGTTGATTCTGAGACTAGGGTCCTGAATCTTAATAAAGGAAACTACGATGGTACGAGGCACGAGTTGGCTATGATGGATTGGGAAACATTACTTAAAGGGATGACGGTGGATAAGCAATAGCAAACAGGGACTTCCCAGGTTTCCGGCACTCAGAGGGCTGCTGGAGGCCAGAAATCTGCTGAGTCCGAGTCAGATGATGAGCCTCTGGACTCGGTCATACTTCAGCTGCTGGAGCTGCAAAGGCAAACTCAGGAACATCAGGAAGGGATGTCCACTGCACTCCTCAGGTTGCAAGGCATGATGGAAGAGTCCATCCGCCTTCAGGCTGTGGTGATAGCACCGGCATGCCAATGCATTGAGGTTAACACTGGTAGGATGGCGGGCGCCATGGAGACCTTGGTCCGGGACATCAGCCCTGCACAGCTGCGCAGGCTGAACTCCATCACTAATGCCATAGTTGGCCTCCAACATTGCCGACGTGAGAGGGGTGTGGGGCAGCTCGATCTCGCTCCAGCTTCCCCTTCTCCTCAAGGAGTCAGCCAGGGCCCTCGGGCACCCATAGGGAGGAGGAACAGCAGGTGCAATCCCCAATGCCAATCACCCAGGTAACTCGGGATTGTCTGACCCATCCAAATCCCCTCTTCCTGTGACCCTCACAGCTCCAGCTCAACAGGCCAAGAAGGTGCAGCTGGCCCACTGCAGGACACCCAAAGCAGGCCTGGGCCCTCCAGCTCTTGGCCCTCCAAGGTCATCACAGTCAGGGCATAGCAGTCAGCAGGCTGCCTCCACCTCTGCTGTGGATACTGGGGGAGCACCAAGACGTGGCAGAAGGGTTAGGAAGGTTAAGAAGATGTAATTGCACAGCCTGGGTCTGGGTGGTACTCACTTGTTCATAATGTTCACTATTGTAAGTAAACCCTTAAGAATGACTTTTTGCCTATGGCTCTTTGTTATGATGAGCTGTGTTCATGCCACTCAGGTGTGAAACCTTGGTTCCTACACAAGATAAAGGCAGGTGCCTCAGTCCAAGGCCTCTTCCCTGTGCAGTGTGTAACCTTCAGACTAAAGTGATGGTCCGGCCTCACATTCATTGGACACAATGATGGTGTCTGCACCTCGATGGTGCTTGTCATTGCTGCCAGAATGTCGTGGGCAGGCGTCACAGAGTTCCATCATTCTGTCTCTGTGTGCTCTCAGCACCTTTTGAGGTGGGGCTGGCCCCCATCTCTTCAGCATCTGTGACCAGTGACGTTGTGCTCCTGAAGGGGACAGGTGCTGAAGGCTGACAAATGATCAGGTGCATTTAAAGTTTCTCAGATGCATCTCCACGATATGACCCTGATCACAAAGTGCAAGCGAGCTGCTCCCAGCTAGGCAGGTGTCAGACATTCACAGAGGCTATGTGAAGGTCAATGGAGTATCCTCATTGCATGTCATCATCATCCTCCTGGAATCTAGCAACTATTAGGTCCTCCATTGTGTCTCCATGACATGAACCTGAGCACTGAGGGTATGTGCGCCTCCATTAGCCACACAGGAGCCAAACGTTCACAGAAGCAAGGTGAGGATGTCAGGACTGTCCTCGCTGCATCTCGTCATCATCCTCCACAAAACTTGCGGCTATGAGGGCCTTCCAAGCATGCCTGCCCCATCTGCTCAGTGCAGTGGCCTCATCGCCGGCATTCTTGATTTCAAGGACCTCATCGTCATCATCCACTTTGATGTCCTCCTTATTGTAGGAGGCGTGCAGCTCTTCCATCTCCGCTTCATGCCAGGTCTCCGTTGCAGCACCAAGTTGTGGAGCGCGCAGCAAGTGACGAGGATACGCAACACCCTCGCTGGACTGTATTGCGGTGCTCCACCGGACCTGGCGAGGCACCGGAACCTCCTTTTCAAAATTCCTATCCTTTGCTCCACCAAAGTCCAGGTCACAGCATGGCTCTCGTTATACCGTCACTCTGCTGCAGAATGAGGCCACCGCACAAACATCATCAGCCACATCCTCTGCCTTGTCCCTGAGGAGCTAACCCTGCAGCCTCTCTGGGCTCTGGAAGATGTAAGGGATCTGAAACCTGCTAAGGATGTAGGAGTCATGGAAGCTGTCTGGGAACCGTGCGCAGACCTGCAGGATGTGCTTGTGGTGGTTGCACACCAGCTGAACATTCAGTGAGTGAAAGCCTTTGCGGTTGATGTCGTTGACTGCTCGTTGCCACGGAGATCTAAGCACCACGTGAGAGCAATCGATGGTACACTGCACCTGTGCAAAACCTGAGATCTGCACAAATCCCAGCGCTCTTCCTTCCTGACTTTCTTGATCCTAAGCAAAATGTACAAAGCTCTGTGCCTTTGCAAGGATGGTGTCCGTGACCCCCTGGATACACTTGTGGGTGGAGGCTTGCAAGATCCACACAGGTCACCTGTGGAGCCCTGGAAGGGGCCACTGGTGTAAAAATAGAAAAAAACTGTGGTCACTTACACGGCCACTGGCAGTGGATGCCCTCCATGTCCCCATGGCACCAAATCCTGCAGCAGGTGGCATATGTAACCGACCAGTTCCTTACACATGCACTGTCTTCGGCAACACTTGTTCTTGGTCATCTGCAGGAATGACAAGCGCTCGCTATAGATCCTGGGTTTAGTGAGGTGCCTATGAGCGACGGCTCCCTGTGGATCTTCAGCTGCGTGCACAGCAGGTCCTGTTACCCCTTCATCTTGAGGGTGGTGCTCCTCCCTTTGCCGAGCCAGGCACCTCCGTCGCTCTCTTCTTCTTCTTCTCTGGCCCCTGTAAGCCATAAGGCATACAGCTAGATCACCAGGTGCCATGATCCTGATGTTCTCCTCTTGCAGGATCAAAGAGAAAGACACATGGGTTATCATAGGTGACCTCAGAACCTCTCTTGGTTAAGTCTGAAGGCCCCTTCACGCATGCAGGAGAATGCTGGCCACCACTTGGATGGCAAGTGTGTAGTGCACTTCATGGCTCTCCAAAGCCCCACCCACCTCCACCTCACTCCACTTGACCGATTGGCGGCAGCTTCAGCCACTGGACTGCATGCTGTGCTCTCAGCTCAGGAACAGGCATTCTCCTAACTCGCACTGCAAGGCTGAGCTGTTAGCTTGAACCACAATGGATACTGGTCCAAACCTTAATAAAGACATTGCAAGAGGCTCTGAGCACCTCCACCAGTGACTGCACCATGGCCACCTTTCACAAGGGGATTCTACAATGTGCCCATTCAGTCAATTGCTCTGCTGTCCCCTAAAACGCACATTAATTTGCAGTCAGGGGTGAAAAGTTCTGGATCATTTGGTGGCACTTTCATGCTTTTGCTTTGCTTGAGTGGGCAGAAAAGCTTCAGAGGCCCAACCCCAAGCATGTCAATGGAGCTGCTGCTGAATGGTCTCAGCTGTGGAAGAATGCTCACTTTTGACAAGCTTTTCCAAGTGTGTGGCTGCTTCTCTCACCCCTCCTTCCTTCGGTCTGTGCTGCCATGCACCCCATCCCATCCACCCAGTCTGACCCACACTGGAGCCCATGTCCTGGCAGCGCACTGAAAGCCAGCCGGGAAAAAGCGACTTGCCTGTGCCCCCCATGAATGCCGCGACATCCTATGGGCGGTGCTCATGAGCGCTGGGCAAGGTTGTGTTCACTCACCTCCGAGTTCCCCTCGAAGTTCAGGTTGCCAGGTGCACGTTTTTTTAAAGGCAGTTGTGAAGCACACTTCTGAAGCCACTCTGACGTGGGTGGTAAATTTGACATTGGGGGAGGGGGGTCTGATTCCAGCGAGCAGGGGTTGTAAGGAGATGCTAAAGTATTGAAATGAGGTTCCAGGCCATTGATGGTTGGAGCGGACGATCACAAATTGGTTTCATGATGATGTGAAACCGATTTATGGCCTCGTTATATTGTCCTACCCCTGCCCTGCACCCCTCGTCCACCATGATGCCCGCCGTCAATGGGACCGGAAAATTCTGGCCAAATGTTTTTATTTTACAAAAATTAACAAAGCAAATACTACTAACTTAACACTATGGCTCAAATCTTCCAGCCTCCAAAGGCTGGACCTACGGCCCACAATGTACGTTGGGCCCTGCACCCTGATGTACTGAGCTCTGTGGGAATTGCCTGGGAAGTTTGAACTTCCGATGGGAAATTCCCCTGCTCCCAGGACACTCCACAAATGTCTCCGAGTCTGGGTTAGAGTCAGAGACGTTGAACAGTTCTGATGTACTTACCTGAATAGTTACCCAGGAAATGTTAGACAGAAAATCCTAGTCTAACTCCTGGGTAACTATACAACGAACCAACGCCTCCACACCCCACCCCAATCACTCACACTGACTCCCAATCACCATCCCCGACTACCCCCTTGACCCTCTCACTACCCCCTGACTACCCCCCACAACAATCCGACTATTCCCCAAACCTCCTGACTATCCCTCCTGACTACCAGACTGCAACCCCAGACCTGTGCCTTCCCCCGACCTGACCTGACTAAACCCCCAAACACCCAACTACCCAGCTAACCCCTGACCCCCTGACTACCTTACTGACCCCCCAATCTGACCCCACTACACCTCCTGACCACACTATCACCCACCAACCTGCTAACTAGCCCCCCTACCAGACCTGACAACCCCCGACTACCCGACGACACTCCACCCACCTACCCACCTCACTCACCTAATACCTCACCTACCCTGCTCCCCTGCCACCTCACCAACCTGCTATCCTATGCACCTGCCACCCTACCCACTTGCCATGCCCCCCACCTACCACCTCACCAATAAACCCACTTACCCACTTACCTCATCTGCCCTACCCACTTATATCACCCTGCCACCCTACCCATCCACTAACATTCAAACTGGGCCTCTAAACTTAACATACGGCAACTGGGGCTATGGAAAGGGGTATGTCCTGTCCCCTGACTCTACTGCACTGCGATGGGGCTTCCCAATGGCGTTACACTCTTTATTTCTGGTAAAGCCGAGCTCAGGAGATCACACAAGAAAAACGGAGAAGCATCAAGGTGGGGGAAGGTTTAAGCAGAGTGGCAATCTGATGATGATTGCTGCACTGTGGTAGATTCCGGCCTATATCCCATCAACTCAGGCACAAGTCAGGAGTGTGATGGAGTACTCCCCACTTGCCTGGATGAGTGCAACTCCCACCACACTCAAGAAGCCTGACACTGTCCAGGACAAAGCAGCCCCGCTTGATTGGCACCACATCCACAAATAGTCACTCGAGCCACCACTGACGCACAGTAGCAGCAGTGTGTCCCATCTACAAGATGCACTGCAGGATTCACCAAGCATCCTTAGACAGCACCTTCCAAACCCATGACCAATATCATCTAGAAGGACAATGGCAGCAGATAAATGGGAACACCACCACCTGGAAGTTCCCCTCCAAGTCACTCATCATCCTGATTTGGAAATATATCACCGTTCCTTCACTGTCGCTGGGTCAAAATCCTGGAACCCCCTTCCTAACAGCACTGTGGGTGTACCGACACCACATGGACTGCAGCGGTTCAAGAAGGGCAACTAGGGATGGGCAATAAATTCTGGCTGGGCCAGCAAAGTCCACATCCTGTGAATGAATAATAAAAAAAACTCTTCAGGCCAAATCACCCGGTCTCTGGATCATCGAAGATCAGGTGTATAACTGAAGATGCATGTCAGGACCCTGTGGCAGTCCTGACATTATTACCTATGTGGGAATTTCAATGGGCAGTTTCTTTGCTCCCTCGGACCTTTGCGAACCTAGGGAAACTGAAAACACAGTGGAAGCTCCCTGGCTCTGTGCTGGAGAAAATTAAGGCTCAGAGAAGCCCTGGGAGCCAGTTATAGCTTGGTGCAGCTGGAAGACTGGAGTTCAGAGAAACACAGGGGCAGTGCCAACTCAGTGAAGCTAGTGGTCCGCAAAAGAGTTGAAAGTGAGGTGTGTGCAGCTTTCTGAATCCCATGGAAAGCAGTCTCAGGAGAAGAGATTGAACCATCAGGAGGTGAGAAGTCATTGAGGCAGTCCGAGTCATTGAAGCTCTTGAGGGAATGCAGAAGTTGGATCTTTGAAAGTGAAGAGTTGAAATCCCTCATGAGGGAGACAGAGCTTTAGTGAGGTATTGTGACTCACAGCGGTCACTGACATCTGGGTAGGTTGTTGAGAAATCCGTGGGATTTGTCTCAGTTGCACCGGCCATTAATTGCGCAGTGTGGTGTGTTTGACCACAGTTTGCCTGTTAATTCATGTTTACCTCATGTTAATTCTGAATGTTAAAATATGAAATAGATATTGTAGATTGTTTTACTTTTCAGGCTTTGTATAGTAAAGTTTATTTTGTTTGTTTAGAACCGTGGAATCTTGTGGCTTTATTTTCTTAGTAAGTACCTGGGATTTCAAACTTCATTTGCTTTAAATAAGAAGTTAGTGGCCTCTAACCGGATTGTTACAATCCCCAAGCTAAAAGTTGTATCCGAAAAAATGTGAATCATGAGATTAAACATTTTTTTTGCAACACTATATTATTAACATAATAACATCGATAGGCTAGATTTTCCTCTCAGTCAGTTTCTGGAAGTCTTTGCACACTTGCACCTCAGGGGGCTGAGATCAAGGCTTTCTAACTGAGATTATCAGCCTAAAGGTTCAATTGCCTCTAACCAACCATTGGTGTGGTTTTCCGATAATATCTCCTAGATGAGCTCCACCCTGCCCTGGGGTCCCTTATAGACCCTCCAGTTAGCAGAGTCTATGGACAGGCCACAGCTTTTGATCTTGGATGTCCCCGATCTGGAGTGTCTGCTGAATGAAACTAAAAGAAATGAGGTGGCAGTTCAGGAAAGCTCCCCTCCTGCCTCCTAGAATCGCAACAATGGGCCTGTGCCTAACCATAGGCACAGACCCAGTTGCATGTCTGGAGAGAGCCGCAGGAGATCCCAGGTAATGGGAGAAGAGGCCTGATGTGACAAAGTCTCTGGCCCTTTTTCCTCTGCCCTGTACCTGGAGAATGGCAGAAGTGAACCAGCATAGTGTAACCAGTGGCACAGAGCAGACATGAGTCTCTTGAGTATGACTTGTGTGCGCCTCCTCTTCTGTCAAGCTGCAAATGTCTATGTCACACTTAGAAAGTAAGGTGCAAAGAAGCAAAGGTCATTGTTGGGAATTCACAAAGCTCTTTTGGGGATGACAACCAGATCCATCCAGCAGAAAGTGGGTGGGTGGGCAAGCAAAATAAAAATAAAGGCGACTTAACTGCTGCAGAGCTGTGTGGATCCTGCCATTCCTGTTTCAACATCGGGGTTTGAATTTACATATGCTAATCGGGGTCTGGTGAGCACATTGGGCACTGGTAGCATTTTTAACTTCAGCCTGAGAAGTAATGGCTTTCCTGCCAGGTGAGACTGGTGTGACGAAGATTGGGAAGCTGAAGAGGGCCTCCTGGTGAGGTTTTTAACTTTCCTTTGGGACCCTGGAGGGACCAGTTGTGCCACAAAGATAAATTAGGCCTCCACTGCCCTGGATGTGCCCCACCTTCCTGATATTTGCCAATGTCAGTGGATAGATCTGGGCCACCTCCCCCTGGCACTGGTGGCTTGTTCATAAGGCTCACAGTTTTTCTACACATGACGGTAATATTTATGTACATGTAACCTCGGTTTGTTTTTGCAGCGTGCTTAACACCATCCATGTTTTTGTGCAATTGTATGTGTCTACAAACCTAGTCTTGATCTGTGCATTTTGCTAACTGAGGAGCCAGACATTGGTGATTGCTGCTTATCCTGAAGGTTGGTGCATCACCTGATTGGAACAATAACTTCATGTCCACCTTCATTAGTTCCAGGGAGCTCCTGTGCTTGAGATACCTTGCTGTCCCTGCTTTCAGAAACACTTCTGGAAGCCACTTATACAAGGTTTGGAACCACCACATAGCTCATGCTGACACATGAACAACAAAAAAAACCCAGAGCAACAAAAGGCCATTGATCTCATCGAGGTTATTCCTCTAGCCTTTCAGTTTCCTCAGGTTAGCATCCAACTGCAACTTGAGCTTCCATATTGTCTTTGATTCCACCATTTTTTTCTCTCAGAGCGTCATGAGTCTTTAGAACTCTCTTCCCCAGAGAGCGGTGGAGACAGGGTCATTGAATATTTTTAAGGCAGGGGTAGATAGGTTCCTGACAAACAAAGGAGTCAAAGGTTATCAGGGGTATGCCGGAATATGGAGTTAGGGCCACGATCAGATCAGCCATGATCATATTGAATGGTGGAGCAGGCTCGAGGGGCTGAATGGCCTACTCCTGCTCCCAATTTGTATGTTCATATGTTCAGATCAATAAAAGGGTACTTTGCTCTAATCAACTAATGATCCTTCCCAGTACGTCAATCACACAGTGTAGGAACTTGTCCACATGGTCCATGGTTTTAATAAGCATATATTGGAATGCCAAAAGAGCTGAGATCAGCAGGGATACCCAGTGTGATACTCCTCCACCACTGATCGACCCCCATCTCTTTGGCATTCCTCACTGGTGTGTTGCACAATATTCAGTGCTTCCTCTTGCTGCACATTCCCTAAATTCCCAACCACTGACTTCTGGGGTATCAACAATGATTCTGGGTGTTTTGGTTCCTGCTGCAGTCAATTAGTTTCTGCACCATCATCTGAAGTCAGTGTAGAATACAATTAAGAGTACATTAGCAGACATCTCCAATCCACAATTGGCTTTGAAAGTAATGAACTGCAAAATTGTCGTTCTCAGTGTGAGAGAATAGAAATGCTGATGTTAATTGCTGTGCAAATCAGGAGAAGATAGCATGAATTCTGTACATACCACCTGGTGCACGTCTCCCTCCTACCTCATCAAGACAAGTGCCTTCTACAATCTCTATGACAATGCGGGCCATTATCCTTTGCTCAAAAGGCTGTCAGGGGTTTTACTGTTTTCAGGCTCCCTCCGGTAGCACTGCAGGCCTGGAATTGGAAACCATTTTTGCTCTGTAAATGTTAAGTGCTGTTGGCAAAGTTTCTTTTGCAAAATGTGTGTCACTCTCCTACACAGCCCAGAGCATGCATGCTACAGATGTGAAGAGACCTCATTAGGACAAGGAACTTTGGGCATCTAAACTAAGCCATTATCCAATGCAATGCTAAGGGACTGCTGTAGTGTCGTAGGTGCTGTCTTTCAGGTGAATACTAAACCTAGAATTGTTTGCCCATTCGGGATGTAAAAGATCCCATGGCACTATTGTAAAGAAGAGCAGGGGAGCTCTCCCCAGTTCCCTGGCCAATGCATAATCCTTATTTAAAATCGATTCTTTGCTGTTCTTGGGACCTTGCTATGCACAGATTGGCTTGCATGTTTTCTATATTTTAGCAGTGACTGTACTGCAACAGGGGGCTGGTTAGCTCAGTTGGCTAGGTGGCTAGCTTGTGAATTAGATCAACACCAACAGCATGGTTTCAATTCCTGTTCTGGGTGAGGAAGACTTGGGACCTACCTCTTCACTATTCCCCTGAAAGTAAAAGGCAATGGCACATCAGCACTGACCAAAATAGCTCAGAATGAAGCATCAGCAGACAACAAGCTAAGGATCTGTCTTTGGGCAGAGTGCACATGAATGAATGTTTGTTGTTGTCTGTAAGGCACTTTGGGATCCTGAAGTTGTCAGAAATGCATGTTTTTCATTGTGTCCACACCAGTACAAGACAATGGCTTTAGTTAAAGTTTGGAATACATTAAACTGTATGCCTGCAGTCTTTAGCAAAGTCTACAACAATTGCAATATGCATCACCTTCAGACTACCTTTAGGTTCTCATGCTTCTGTTTAACAATGTTCCAGGACCTTAGGGCTCTGAGTTCAGCCAGCAGCAAATGTACTGGCCAATTCATAACATGTCCAAGCAACCTCATGTTCAACTTGTTTAACCTGTGACTACCTTGTCCCATAAATACCAGCTGCTGTGTCAGGAGCCTGTCAAAAAAGACAATGTGGCCACAATCAGGGAAGCTAGGTTCAGTGAACAGTGTGAGCAATCATCACTGGAGCAATCTGATTTCTTCACCATAGAGCTGTATCCACAACCCACTGAGAAGGAAAATCGATTTAAGAGGCTCAGCAGTTTTATGCGGAAAATCAAAATCATCTCTTGATGGTCCAGTTTCTGCCATTAAACTTTGTAATCAATGAACCTGACTGGAAGAAACCTAAATGCATTCACCCAATTGATGGACCAGATGATTCACACAAACATAAATAAATTAACTAAATCATTTTGAATGAAGAACCTATTCTCATTTATTCACTGCTACAGAATGCCCCTCGACTTGCACCGCTACAAGGAATTGATGTATATGAAAGCCATTGGAATTGCCCTTACATACCCAGTCCCTTTGAATCATAGGGTGCCAGTGCGCATAAAGAGCAAAACCGGTGTTCCAGGATTTTTAAGCTTCTCAACCAGCACTAACCAATCGATGTCCTGGCAGCCTCGCACTGAGCTTATTTAGTACGTCACTACCCGATCCCATCCAGCTGCGAAATAGCGCGAGATGACGTTGGACGAGGGTCCCAACGTCATTGTGCACTCGCGCGATATCTCACTCGGTGGGCACACGCAGCAGTCAGAGCTGCGCCCGCCGACAATTAAGCCCATGAATGAGGCAATTGAAAGTGATTTTTTGTGACCCGTCCACTTTTACGGTTGGCAGTCGGGCCAATCGGCCAGGCAGCCTTTACATTTTCGCTCAAACCTCGATCCAAGGCAGGATGAAATCTCCATGGGGAACCAAAATTAAAAGATATATCTGGGGAATGTTTTTTTGTTTGGTGTGGTTTCAGGTGCTTGATTGATAATGGACATATTTTGTAGCATTTTTTGTTGTTTTGTTTATTCTATGGAGGCCTGCGGCTCCCTGAGGCAGCTGTCTGCCTTCAGAGAGCTCACTGGAAGCGCTCACCAGCACCCGCGGTGACGTCGGCTCCTGCCCTCTCCCCACCCCCACCGGCAGCGCTGAGCCTTTCTCAGCGCGCGTTTCCTGCTGGCTGGCCATTAATTAGCCAGCCAGCGTGAAATTGCGGTCGGGTGTTGATCACAGTCGGGGGCTCATTTCCCGTCTGCTCCTGGGCCTTCCAATCGCACACACCTGACGAGCGCAAAATTCAGGCCCATGAGTCTCACGAACAAGTGCCTATCACCTTTCTGTGGCTGAGAACTCAAGAAAATACCAAAATTATGGCAGTATTGAAGCAGTTCAGATTCAAAACTTCCTTTGAGGTGTAGCCCTATATTACTGCATGCTATCTAATGGAGGGCCAGTGGGTTGTATTTTATTTTAAAGGTTATCAACAGGCCAACAATACCACTTTAATGATCAATTATGTATTTGATGTTGCGTGGTAATGTTAGTGTTTGTTGCAATGAGTTGCCACTTGTAGGAAAATCAGATATAAATAGTTCTCATTAAACTTAACCTAATTTCTGTCTTCTCTTGATTTTTATGGTGATATTGGATGGCTTTGAAGATTGGATTGGAAGGTACTGAGCCTGATACAGTGAGAAGGGTTTCCAATTCTCTGTGCTAAGTGTGGAAATCATGCTATTTTCCTCACCTTCCAAATTTCACGCAGTTTGGCAACAATGGTAGGAGGTTGGGGGCTGTTGAGGGGGAACAGTGAGAGGCCCTAGGGCAACATGGAGAAAGAATGGACCTGGCAGAGATCGGAGAAATGGCTCAGAGGGTCATGTCACATCATTGTTCCCAGTCTGTCAGAGGCAAGTATCAGGAATGTTTGGTGCCATAGAATTTATTAACTGTGATGCTCAACACAGGTAGAATAATTGCATATCATTAATCATCCCCAATCTCCTGGGCTGTGCTTATCATTAGCTTGTTCCACACCAGCAGTGGAGCCTGGTGAAATTCCTTCCTATGTTTCCCCTTTGTTTCATTGATATTTCTGCTCAACTAACAAATGGACATCTCTACAAACGTGGACAAATTCAGTGATAAAAACAAAAAGCTAAAAGCTACTGCGGATGCTGGAAATCCAAAACAAAAACAGAATTACCTGGAAAAACTCAGCAAGTCTGGCAGCATCGGCGGAGAAGAAATCAGTTAACGTTTCGAGCCTTCATGGCCCTTCGGCAGAACTGCAGCATAGTTTCAACAAGGGAGAAATATAAATTGGTTTAAGGTGGGTGGGGGGGGGGGGGAAGAGACACATTGAGGGTGTGATGTGAGCAGATAATCAAAAGATGTCACAGACAAAAGGGTCAAAGAGGTGTTGAAGGTGGTGGTCTTTGTCTGAGAAAAGTGCTAATTAAGAATGGAAAACAGGATATTCAAAGTACAGCTCTAGTGGGGGTGGGGTGGAAAGACTAAAGGTTTTAGTTTTAGATTTAAAAATAATGGAAATAGGTGGGGAAAGAAGAATCTATATAAATTATTGAAAAAAAAGCGGGTGGGGGGGGGAAAAGAAACGGGGTGGGGATGGGGGGAGGGGGAGTTTAAGATCTAAAGTTGTTGAATTCAATATTCAGCCCAGAGGGCTGTAAAGTGCCTAGTCGGAAGATGAGGTGCTGTTCCTCCAGTTTGCGTTGGGCTTCACTGGAACAATGCAGCAAGCCAAGGACAGACATGTTGGCAAGAGAACAGGGTGGAGTGTTAAAATGGCAAGCGACAGGGAGGTTTGGGTCTTTCTTGCGGACAGACCGCAGGTGTTCTGCAAAACGGTCGCCCAGTTTGCGTTTGGTCTCTCCAATCTGTTCTGATGACGCTACCTTCAAAAACAGCTCCTCTGACATGTCCTCCTTCTTCCTTAACCGAGGTTTTCCATCCACGGTCGTTGACAGGGCCCTCAACCGTGTCCGGCCCATATCCCGCGCATCCTCCCTCACGCCTTCTCCTCCTTCCCAGAAACATGATAGGGTCCCCCTTGTCCTCACTTATCACCCCACCAGCCTCCGAATTCAAAGGATCATCCGCCGCCATTTCCGCCAACTCCAGCATGATGCCACCACCAAACACATCTTCCCTTCACCCCCCTTGACGGCATTCCGTAGGGATCGTTCCCTCCGGGACACCCTGGTCCACTCCTCCATCACCCCCTACTCCTCAACCCCCACTTATGGCACCTCCCCATGCCCACGCAGAAGATGCAACACCTGCCCCTTCACTTCCTCTCTCCTCACCGTCCAAGGGCCCAAACACTCCTTTCAAGTGAAGCAGCATTTCACTTGCATTTCCCCTAACTTAGTCTACTGCATTCGTTGCTCCCAATGCAGTCTCCTCTACATTGGAGAGACCAAACGCAAACTGGGCGACCGTTTTGCAGAACACCTGCGGTCTGTCCGCAAGAAAGACCCAAACCTCCCTGTCGCTTGCCATTTTAACACTCCACCCTGTTCTCTTGCCAACATGTCTGTCCTTGGCTTGCTGCATTGTTCCAGTGAAGCCCAACGCAAACTGGAGGAACAGCACCTCATCTTCCGACTAGGCACTTTACAGCCCTCTGGGCTGAATATTGAATTCAACAACTTTAGATCTTAAACTCCCCCTCCCCCCATCCCCACCCCGTTTCTTTTCCCCCCCCACCCGCTTTTTTTTCAATAATTTATATAGATTCTTCTTTCCCCACCTATTTCCATTATTTTTAAATCTAAAACTAAAACCTTTAGTCTTTCCACCCCACCCCCACTAGAGCTGTACTTTGAATATCCTGTTTTCCATTCTTAATTAGCACTTTTCTCAGACAAAGACCACCACCTTCAACACCTCTTTGACCCTTTTGTCTGTGACATCTTTTGATTATCTGCTCACATCACACCCTCAATGTGTCTCTTCCCCCCCCCCCCACCCACCTTAAACCAATTTATATTTCTCCCTTGTTGAAACTATGCTGCAGTTCTGCCGAAGGGCCATGAAGGCTCGAAACGTTAACTGATTTCTTCTCCGCCGATGCTGCCAGACTTGTTGAGTTTTTCCAGGTAATTCTGTTTTTGTTTTGGACAAATTCAGTGGTTGGTTTGACTGATCTGGCCCAGTAATTATCTTTGTTAATTTGGAAACCAGAATGGTCTGGTAGCTCCTGGATCAAACTGATACAGAATGCATTACTGGTCAGTTTAGACAGAAATGATTACCAAACCAGAACATAATCTGGACTGGCATTATCAGAGAGGCTGTCCTTACGATGAGAGATTAAACCGAGGCCCTGTTTGCCCTCTCACTTGGATGCAATAATCCCTTAGCACTATTTGAAGATGAGGAAGGGGCTTCTCCCTGGGGTCACGGGCAATATTTATCCTTCAACCAGCATCACAAAAGAAGCAGATTATTGGGTCATTTACTGTGTGCAAATTGGCTGCTGTATTTCCTGCATGACAACAGTGAATACACTTCAAAAAGTGCTTTATCAGCTGCAAAGCCTTTTGAGTCATCCTGAGGTTGTGAAAAGAGCTATCTGAATGCAAGTTCTCCCTCGCTTCCTTCCTCACATGCCAATATATTGCTATGTATGCAGTCACAGATTCGAAGGGCCTGGTATACCACACTATGCAAAGCCTGAGTTCAGCTGACCGCTTATTTCTGTCATCTCATTCAAGTTTGTATTTCCAGCAACATTTCGGTGAAACAGAAATTTGATTCAGTTTAGTTCTGCACATGTAATGAAGCCTGACAGGTGAAGTTCATTTTCCAGTTTACGGAATAGTCAAATATTCATAGCAAAGGTAAAACTACATGTCCCTTATCGGCATATTTTTGCACTGAGCTGGTTTATTCAGCATTAATCAGCAAAGTTTCCTTGAATTTCAATCAAATATCTGGGTCTGCCCCTTTGAACTCTGAAGTCCTATGTGTTTTTTTTTTGCAGTATTTTGGCCTTTGATTCAGTCTGAATGCCCAGATGAGAAAAAGCAACTTGATCCTGGTTTTAAAATCATTGATGAAACATAGGCCAGTTTGTAGAAGTTTGTGATCGTAAGAATGACAGTTAGTAAACAATTGTAGTGTGCACCAAAAGAAGACATTTTCCTCAACTGCCTGGGGCTTTTGAGCCTTTTCTGATTGACAGTAATCAGCATCATTAGACATTGTCACCCTATCTACAAACTACATTACATTATGTGTGAAACGAGTCAAGCTACAGTCATGCATACAAACTAAACAAACTTAATAATATTTGCCAATGTATGTAATTAATTACAGAATGATATTTATATCATGCATTTTTAAAGTTTTGCCTTTTGACCTTTTAATTGTTCCATAGACAGGACTAACAGAGACAGAGGTGGAATTTATAGATCTACATGTCTGTCTATTTATATTTGCTCTGGGAGACTAAAAGGGGAGACAATTGGTAAATAATGATGGAGGGAACAAACAAGCATTATCACGTTGCCTCCAGTTGCCTGACAATTTACCATTTGACAAAGATTAGCCAATTAACACAGCCCTGCACTAAATGTAATTATTTTTTTGAAAAGGTTGAAGGTAATGGAACTGAATAGCTGGTGGGTCGTAAAACTGGTGGCTGACGCAATTACGCCCCTTTTACACTACTACCTAGTGTCTTTTTAAAGATTCTACTATTGCTGTGTAATATTGTTTGGAATGCTTTCCCCTCCATTTAAACAAAGATTTTAGTCCCACTGTGAAAACCTTTCAACTTTGGGAAAATGCTTCTTTCAAAAATCTGGTCTGTTCAGAGGTCATTCCCCTGCCCAAGACGACAATAATTCTTCTTAGCTGGAGTATTGCGCCAAAAAACACATCATTGACCACAACAAAAACAAATAGTTTGGACAAAATCACAATACAATCTTCTTTTGAAGGGAGCCATTACTGTAAGGAGCACTGACACTGCAAAGTAATTTACTCCTAATGCTTCAACAGTATGTTTCACTTCTGGTCTGCTTCTTTCAAAAGTCCACCTCAATGTAACCTGTACAGCAAGTTCATACCTGATGATTATTGTTTAAGGGTGTGTGTCATTTAAAATTAAAAGCAGGACAAGAGGAATATTTCCCTCCAATAGGACAATTCTCATTAGGGAATCATCAGGAATTTTCAGGGTATTATTTCAAACCTGTCATGTTTGCTGCTGTTTATGTTAACACAGTATCTTGTTATAAAAGATTTGGAAATTCAAATAAATGGCAAGACCTTTCTGAAGAAATGAAGAAACTAATATTGTGAAAAATATAATCCTAGATTAGGAAAATAGAATCAGCTGAAAAGGTGGGTTCAGACACGGAAAATGAAACGTATAACAAGAATTAAAAAAAACAGAAATCCAATCATAGTAAGTGGAAGAAAGCAGAGACAGGCAGCTGATGATGATGATGGCGAGATGAAGTCAGATAATGTTGTAAGATACATGTTATCCCATGGCAGTTTTTGTTTTGCAGAGACAGTCATCCTATGTTACTCGTTTGGCTGACAGGGACATTGATAACTGCATGAAACTCTGGCACTGAGTACGGTGGGTTTCTTTATGTGGCAGTTATCCCAGCATGGAGTCAGGCTGTCTGTCCATTATCATCCCGAATGAGAGCACCCCCGTCTAATCTGAATGAAGGACTCAGGACTGCGAGTTTATCACTTTATTGACATATCATATTGACTTTCTGATAATGTTCCAAAAAGCTTGCTGGGTGAGCAGGAGAATGTGCAATTGGGAACAATTTGTGGGATCAATAATATGCAAGACTGATCAATTTAGAAATTATCTTTTACTTTCAGCTGTAGAAGACAAGTTAAAATTATAGTTAACTTTCAGCTGCACTGTATATGGAAACAATGAACGGAACAACAGTTCAAGTGACACAAAGCTCAATGGCTCAGAGGTGATGTCGTAGTGGTATAGTGGTATTGTCACTGGACTAGTAACCCAGAGACCCAGGGTAATGCTCTAGGGACCTGAGTTCGAATCCTGCCAATAAAAATCAGGAACTAAAAGTCAAATGATGTAAAAGTCTAGTTCACTAATAAGATAAAAAATCTGTCGTCCTTACCTGGTCTGGCCTGGCGTACATGTGATTCCAGACCCACAGCAATGTGGTTGACTCTTAAATGGCCTAGAAAGCCATTCAATTGTAATAAACTGCAAAAAAGAATTGAAATCAAACACCAGAAATGACAATGGCCATCTCAGTTACCTGCAAAGTCCTCTTTACTAACATCTGGGGGCTAGTGCCAAAATTGGGAGAGCTGTCTCATAGACTAGTTAAGCAACAGCCTGACATAGTCATCCTCTTGGAATCATACCCTACAGATAATGTCCCAGACACCATTCCTGGGTATGCCCTGTCCCACTGGCAGGACAGGCCCAGCAGAGTTGCTGACACAGTGGTATACAGTCAGGAGGGAGGGAGTTGCTGGAAATCCTCAAACATTGACTCTGGACTCCATGAAGTCTCATGGCATCAGCCCAAACATGGGCAAGGAAACCTCCTGCTGACTACCATGTACTGCCCTCCCTCAGCTGATGAATTAGTGCTCCTCCATGTTGAGCATGATTTCGAGGAAGCACTGGGGGTGGCAATGTAGTCGGGTTGGGTACTTCAATGGCCAAGAGTGGCTCAGTAGCACCACTGCTAGCTGAGTCCTAAATGACATAGCTGCTAGACTGAGTCTGTAGCAGGTGGTGAGGGAACCCACAACATACTTGACCTCATCTGTACCAACCTGCCTGCTGCAGATGCATCTGTACATGACAGTATCGGTAGGGGTGACCACTGCACAAGTCAATGTGGAGATGAAGTCCAGCCTTCACGTAGAGGATACCCTCCATCATGTTGTGTGGCACTACCACTGTGCAAAATGGGACAGATTTTGAACAAATCTAGCAACTCAAGACTGGGCCTCCATGAGGTGCTATGGGACATTAGCAGTGGCAGCAGAATTGTACTCAAAAACAATCTGTAAACTCATGGCCTGGCATATCCCTCACTCATATACCATCAAGCCAGGGGATCAACCCTGCTTCAATGAAGAGTGCAGAAGGGCATGCCAGGAGTAGCCCAAAAATTAGGTGTCAACCTGGTGAAACTATAATAACTATTTGCGTGCCAAACAGCATAAGCAGCAAGTGATAGACAGAGCTAAGTGAACCCACAACCAACAGATCAGATCTAAGCCCTGCCACAGCCAGTTGTGAATGGTGGTGGACAATTAAACAACTCACTGGAGGAAGAGGCTCCACAAATATTCCCATCGTCAATGATGGAGGAGCCCAGCATATCAGTGCAAAAGATAAGCATTTGCTACAATCTTCAGCCAGAAGTGCCAAGAGGATGATCCATCTCGGCCTCCTCCGGAGGTCACCAGCATCACAGATGCCAGTCTTCAGCCAATTTAATTCACTGCACATGATATCAAGAAACTGCTGAAGGCACTGGATACTACAAAGGCTATGGGCCCTGACAATATTACGGCAATAGTACTGAAGACTTGTGCTCCAGAACTTGACGCGCCCCTAGCCAAGCTGTTCCTGTACAGCTACAACAGTGGCATCTTCTGGCAATGTGGAAAATTGCCCAGGTATGGCCTGTACACAAAAAGCAGAACAAATCCAACCTGGCCAATTATCACCCCATCAGTCTACTCTCCATCATCAGTAAAGTAATAGAAAGGGTCATCAACAGTGCTATTAAGTGGCACTTGCTTAGCAATAACCTGCTCACTGATGCCCAGTTTGGGTTCCACCAGGGCCACTCAGCTCCTGACCTCATTACAGCCTTAGTTCAAACATGGACAAAAGAACTGAACACCTAAGGTGAGGTGAGAGTGACTGCCCTTGACATCAAGGCAGCATTTGACCGAGTGTGGCATCAAGGAGCCCTAGCAAAACTGGAGTCAATGGGAATCAGGGAAAAAACTCTCCAGTGGTTGGAGACATACCTAGCACAAAGGAAGATGGTTGTGGTTGTTGGAGGTCAGTCATCTCAGCTCCGGGACATCACTGCAGGAGTTCCTCAGGGTAGTGTCCTCGGCTCAACCATCTTCAGCTGCTTCATCAATGACCTTCCTTTTTTTTAATCCATTCATGGGATGTGGGCTTTGCTGGCTGGACCAGCATTTATTGCCCATCCCTAGTTGCCCTTGAGAAGGTGGTGGTGAGCTGCCTTCTTGAACCGCTGCAGTAATTGTGATGTAGGTACACACACAGTGCTGTTAGGGAGGGAGTTCCAGGATTTTGACCCAGCGACAGTGAAGGAACGGCAATATATTTCGTTCCATCATTAGGTCAGAAGTGGGGATGTTCACTGATGATTGCACAATGTTCAGCATCATTCTTTTTATTTTATTTATTCATTCATGGGATGTGGGCATCGCTGGCTAGGCCAGCATTTATTGCCCATCCCTAACTGCCCTTGTTCAAGAGGGCATTTTAAGAGTCAACTACATTGCTGTGGGTCTGGAGTCACATGTAGGCCAGACCAGGTAAGGATGGCAGATCTTCTTCCCTAAAGCACATCAATGAACCAGATGGGTTTTTACAACAATTGACAACGGTTTTCCATTCACAACTCCTCAGATAATAAAGCAGTCCATGTCCAATTGCAGCAAGACCTGGACAATTTCCAGGCTTGGGCTGACAAGTGGCAAGTAACATTCGTGCCACACAAGTATCAGGCAATGACCGTCTCCAACAAGAGATAATCCACCCATCGCCCCTTGGTTTTCAATGGTATTACCATTGCTGAATCCCCCACTATCAACATGCTGGGGGTTACCACTGAACAGAAACTGAACTGGACTAGCCACGTAAATAGTGTGGCTACAAGAGCAGGTCAGATGCTAAGAACCCTGTGATAAGTAACTCACCTCCTGCTTCTCTAAAGCCTGTCCACCATCTATAAGGCACAAGTCAGGAGTATGATGGAATACTCCCCACTTGCTTGGATGAGTGCAGCTTCCACAACATTCAAGAAGCTTGACACCATCCAGGACAAAGCAGTCCACTTGATTGGCACCACATTCACAAACATTCACCACCATCTCACATTAGTAGCTACAAGATGCACTGCAGGAATTCACCAAGGCTCCTTTCACAGCACCTTCCAAACCCACGACTACTACCATCTAGAAGGACAAGGGCAGCAGATAGATGGGAACACCACCACCAGGAAGTTCCTCTCCAAGTCACTCACCATCCTGACTGGAGATATTTCGCCGTTCCTTCACTGTTGCTGGGTCAAAATCCTGGAACTGCCTTCCTAACAGCACTGCGGGTGTAGATGGACTTCAATGGTTCAAGGAGGCAGCTCACCACCACCTTCTCAAGGGCATCTAGGGATGAGCAATAAATGCTCGCCTAGCCAGCGAAGCCCACATCCCATAAATGAATTTTAAAAAAACCTACTTTTCTTTACTGAAAAATAAATTCAACGTTTCAATGTGTTTCCATTTTCTTTTGCTGTGCTGATTTATTTATGAAGCACAGTATACAGTTTTGCTTCAGTATGCTCTTTTTGTGTATGATCGAATGGAGTTTAAGCACTCTCAATCTTGGATTGATGCAATTTGCCTTGAAAGATGTTTTTGTGGCCAGTTCCAAAGAAAATGGGAATAGTGCATGTGATAAATGGAACTTTGAAAGTGGAGCACTTGGAAGTCCCAAGAGATTGGGCAGGGAAATCTCTTTTATTCAGGTCTGGCAGCATCCCTGAAGAACTGAAGAAGAGCATCAAACCATGTCCAGCAGAGAAAGAATTAACTTAAATAGGGGGCAATCATTGAAGAATTGTACCATCATTTGAGCAGGAAGGTGAGGTTCCTATAAAAGTCTTTCATTTAGATCTGAGCTCCAGCTTTGCCTGAGCACATAGCCGAGACGATAAGTTGGGCTGAATTTTGCGGTGGGAGCCTTGCCCTTCATTTGAATAGTTCACTGAAAAGTTAGCATAGAGATCTTCGCCATGAGCACACTTGGTTCCAATTGTCATAATCCATCAGTCGTTAAAGGGCTGCCTTGTGTCATTAAATTGTAAGCCGTGGCTGTGGAAGGTAAGTGGGCTTTGTTCAGAGTGACACAGTGGGCCATTTGAAGCTGAAGAGTTGGAGATCCACAAAAAGAGGGCGGCCGTCTTTGGAACTAAAGACCACTTCCAGTAGAAGCCAAGGTGCAGATTGGATGTGGGGAGGTCACCGATTAAGTCAGTTAAGCCTTTTGTGCCTGGCTGCAAATGAGGACTAAGCGTGCTGGTTTGTGGGAGAAAATCTTCACGAATTAACTATACTTTCTATTTTTGGGACACATTTTTGAGTGACGTCTAAGCCTAAGTTCAAAGCTCCAATACACTTTTGTAGGTACCATTTCCAGCAATGTATGCAACACTTGTCTTTTAGAACACATCCTTTCATTGTGCCAATGATACATTGCACACTTAACTTGAAAGTAGAGATCATGGTCATCTAATGTTGAGCCTTGCTGTGTGAGTTAGTACTCTGTTATGGAGTTTCTTGTTAGGGTGTATAAATTAGCATTCATCCATAGGAGCTATTGCCCAACATTTCTTCTCATTAAGAAAATACAAGCACAGTGGATCACTACAAAGTGAAGGCATCATGGCTGCTTCGTAGACAATAATGTATATAATATTTCTGTGGTCGGGTATCACCTAAACATTAATTTAAGTGCAAACCCTTGCTGTTTCTATGAGGTATCCTGATGCCCATAGGATAACATCAGTAACACATTTCACTTGAGTTAGCCCTGCCCAGAAGAGTGTCTCTCCCAGAAATTGTGGCATGTGGTACTCCCTTGATACTTAAAGGTACTGCAGGCTGCCTGATGTGGCACATGATCCATGAGATGGCTTGGAAAGAGGCAGCAGCATGAAAGGTCAAGGTGTGGCAACCTACAGGAAGAGCTGCCCCCGCAACCCCCCCACCCCATTCCAAATGAAGGTGATACAACTCTGTAGCAGAGGCAGCAAAGGAAAGGTCCACACCAACATGTTCAGGTACACGTGAAGGGGGACCTGAGACCATGGAAGGTGCAGAAAATATGGCTCAGTTGTCATTAAGGCAGAAAGAAAAAAAGAAATGCATTTATATACTTTTTAAATTCATTTTAAGGGATGTGGGCATAGCAGGACTAGGCCAGCATTTATTGCCCATCCTTAATTACCCTTGAGAAGATGGTGGTGGGCTGCCTTCTTGAACCGCTGCAGTGCCTGTGGTGTAGTTACACCCACAGTGCTGTTAGGGAGGATATCCCAAGCATTTTACGGTCAATGAAGTACCTTGCTGTAGCCAGTGTTGTAATGTGGGAAAGAGGGCAGCCAATTTGCAAACAGCAAATTCTCAGAAACTTTACTGAGATGGTGACCAGATGACCTATTTTTAAAATCCACAAACTTATGACTCAGCAACAAGAATGCTACCATACTGAGCCACAGCTGACACACAATGAGGGACAAATATAACTGGAAGTTAGAGTGTGTAGGAGAGCCAATTGTAGGATTATCATTCGGCCTATCATGTCGGTGCCAGCTCTCTGCAACAGTAACTTAGCTTGTCCCACTCCCCACCTTTTCTCCTGTAGCCCTGCAAATATTTTCTCTTCAGGTATAATTATCCAATTCCCTTTTGAAAGCCACAATAGAATCTGCCTCTACCATACTCTGAGGCAGTGCATTCTAGATCCTAACCACTCGCTAAGTAAAAACCTTTTCCCTCATGTTGTCTTTTGTTTTTTACCAATCACCTTAAATCTGTGTCCTCTGGTTCTTGACCCTTCTACCAATGGGAATGGCTTCTCCATAAGCCACTGACCACCCTGACTTGGAAATATATCGCCGTTCCTTCACTGTCGCTGGATCAAAATCCTGGAACTCTCTTCCAAACAGCGCTGTGAATGTACCTATGCCACATGGACTGCAGCGGTTCAAGAAGACAGCTCGCCACAACCTTCTCAAGGGCAATTAGAAACGGGCAATAAATACTGGCCCAGCCAGTGATGCCCACATCCCATGAATAAATTTAAAAACTCTGTCTAGATCCCTCGTGATTTTGAACACTGCTTTCAAATCTTCTCTCAACCTTCTCTTCTCCAAGGAGAACAGCCTAGATTTCCAAAACCATTCACGTAACTGAAGTTCTTCATCCCTGGAACCATTCTTGTAATCTTTTCTGCACCTTCTCCAATGCCTTCACATCCTTCCTAAAGTGTGTTGCTCAGAATTGGATACTTCAGTTGAGGCTAAACCGGTGTTTAATAATGGTATATCATAACTTCCTCCCTTTTTTACTCTATGCCTCTATTTATAAAGCCCAGGATCCTGCATGCCTTATAAACCAATTTCTTAACCTGCATTGCCGCCTTCAATGATTTGTGCACAATTGCTGCAGGTCCCTCTGCTCCTGCACACTCCCTTTAGAACGATACTCTTTATTTTATATTGCCTCTCCTCATTCTTCCTACCAAAATGCATCACTTCACATTTCTGTGCATTAATTTCATTAGCCACATGTCCACCCATCCCACCAGCCTCCTCTTGAAATCTATCACCATCCTCCTCACAGTTCACAATACTTCCAAGTTTTACGTCATCTGCAAATTTTGAAGTAGTGTTCTGTAAACCCAATTCCAGGTCACTAATATAGATCAAGAAAAACAGTGGTTCCAATACAGATCTCTGGGGTATCCCACTATGCACCTTCTTCCAGCCTGAAAAACAACCATTCACCACTACTCCCTGTTTTCTGTCACTCAGGCAACTTTGGATCTATGCTGCCACTGTCCCTTTTATTCCATGGGCTTCAGCTCTGCTGACAAGCCTCTTACCTGGCACTTTATCAAATGCATTTTAGAAGTCCATGTACATCACATCAAACCTCCCTGTTACCTCATCAAAAAAAAATCTTGATAAAATTAGTTAAACATGATTTGCCTTTAAGAAACCGTAGCTGGCTTTCTGTAATTGATCCACATTTGTCCAAGTTACTTAATTTTTGTCCCTGATTATTGTTTCTAAAAACTTTCCTATCACTGAGGTTAAACTGACTACCTCTATTTGCTGGGGTTATCCTTACACCATTTTTTGAACAGGGTGTAACATTTGCAATTCTCCAGTCCTCTGGCACCTTCCCTGTATCTAAGGAGCGTTGGAAGATTATGGCCAGTACCTCTGCAATTCCCACAGTTACTTCCCTCAATATCTTCTGATGCATCTGATGCTGTCCTGGTGACTCACGAACTTTACAGCCAGCCCTTCTAATATTTTCTCTTTATCAAATTTTAGCCTATCCAATATCTCAACTTCCCCCTCTTTCAACTATGATTTGGCAGCATCTTCCTGAGATGCAAAGCACTCATTTAGTACCTCTGTCATGCCCTCTGCCTCCAACCATAATTGGCCCCACTCCTCCTTTTACTACCCTTTTACTATTTATATGCATATGAACATTTGTGGATTCCCTTTTATTTTAGCTGCCAATCTCTGCTCATGCATTCTCTTTGCTTCACTTATTTCTTCCTTCATTTCACCTCTGAACTTTATATATTTAGTCTTTTTTTAATTCATTCCTGGGATGTGGGCATCGCTGGCTAGGCCAGCATTTATTGCCCACCCCTAATTGCCTAATTGTTCAGAGGACATTTAAGGGCCAACCACATTGCTGTGGGTCAGGAGTTATATGTAGGCCAGATCAGGTAAGGACAGCAGATTTCCTTCCCTAAAGGACATCAGTGAACCAGATGGGTTTTTACAACACTCGAATATGGTTTCATGGTCATCATCAGACTTTTAATTCCAGATTTTTCTTGAATTCAAATTCCACCATCTGCTGTGGCGGAATTCGAACCCAGAGCATTACCCTGGGTCTCTGGGTTACTGGTCCAGCGACAATACCACTATGCCATCGCCTTCCAAACCTAATATCTGTCATAGGCACCCTTTTTCAGTTTAAACTTATTCTCTATTTCTTTCATCATCCAGGGTTGGATTTAGTGTAGCCCATTGTGGCAGGAACCATGATGGCCAGGCCCACTTAACTGTGGGAAAGGCCTTGCAACAGTCTCCTGGCAGCGGCAAAACCTTCCCAAATTAAGACGGAAGACGGAAGGGATAGGCTCGGGATTCTGGCTGCCGCTGGTGGGATTAGGCTCAGATTTAGACATCAGTTCAGTAGTCATTTTATGGTTTGGGTTAGCTATTGGGTTAGATTCAGATTATGTTTGGATTCCAGGTTGTTCAGAATTTGGTTAATGGTAGTTTTTACATTTGGTGTTAGGTTTAGGTTTAGGATTAGCCTTAGCTAGAAACTTAAAGTTGAGTTTAGGGTTAGCTTTAGATTTAAGGTGTAGGTTCAATTCAGGCTTATTTTTGATACAGAGGGTTACATTGAAAATTGGGTATAGATAGAGGGTGATGATTATTGCTTGGGTAAGGAAGTGGTTAGAAACACATCATTTTCATCATATACTAGCATCAAGAAATCTAAATGGCAAGGGCAACTTAATCCACCAGGGAGGATCAAGTTGTGCAGCTTGGAATTAAAGCTGTTAACTTTACATGTGTTAGGACACTTCATTTTTCGCTATAAGTATAACATGCCAACTTCATGCTGGCTGCTCATTTCAGTGATTCCAGTGTCCAGGCAGGGAGTTATGATATAGCAGGTGGTAATTGCCGGGCTGACCAAATCCCAAAGGGAAACTTGGCCAAGCTATCACTATGATTTGCAATTTGTATTTTTATCACGAGAAGGGATGTGCACTCAAGCCAGAAGTAAAGATTCCACTACTACTGAGCACTTTTCATTAAAATATTGACAGAAGTAATGTTAAAAATAACATTCACAGAATTCCAAGCAATTAATTCTCAAAACGAGATGATCCACACTAACAATGAATGAAAAAGCCTCCCGGTAACAAGAGATAAATAGTCACCGTGAAATGGATGTACAAAGAAGAAAAGCACAAGGGCAGGTTTGTGATGTAGACAAGGTAGGGCTAGGTGGGGTGAAGGTGGAAGGTAAGAACATCAATGTTTACACCATCTGCAGCTTTTAACTCAAGAGTGTGTGGGATGTGAGAAGGAGGTATGAGGATACCACCACCTTCTATGATTTCAGCCACATCCTCAGTAATGGCTGTCTCATTAATGGCCAGCGCCATCTTTTCCATTGGGGTTAGGACATGCAGGCACACCTACCTCCTACCGATTACCTCCTGCTGCCTCCAGTTGTGCTGCAACAGAGAGGGAAGTGTGGCAGCAGTGAGTGTCATGCAAGGTATTTGGTTGATTTGTTTGCCATGGTTGAATAGCTAGCAATGCGTGCAAAGTGTGAGGTTTGTGCTCCTCAGCAGTGCTAACTATGTGATTGTACAGCGAAGCATATGAATGTCAGGTGTAAATCCTGGTTGATAGAGATTGTTAGTAGATGAGTGGTGTGCAGGTGGTTAGCTGAGCAGTGTATGAGGCTAGTGGTGCAGTTGGTAGGATATAGCATTTGAAGACAGATTCACTGACCTTGATAACTCATGTGCTGAACTACTTGCAGCACTTCATTCACACCCATGGGCTTCATTGTTGCCATTGATCTCCATGGTTATGTGCTGCCTCTGAGCACGAGTCTGAAGGATCCCTCCTTTCCACCGCCTCCATGAACATGTGCATCGCAGCATCTGAAAACCCTAGAGTCCACTTTCTCTGAGGTTGTGCCTGTCTTCATTGCTTCACAGGTCAGGGTCACTTCCTGCACAACTGCCAGCACAAGCTCCAAACACAATACATCTCCCACCTAAGACTAGCTTTAAGTGGCGCTAGTCACTGAAAATTTTGGCCTCTGCTGATGTGCCCAATCAATTGACGACATCGTTAGCCCTTGTAAAGGAAATTTCATTTTTTTCCTAATATTACTGTGGGATACTGAAGCAAGCTTGTGGGAGCTGTGTGTGTGTGTGTGTGTGTATGACTAATTTAATTAAACTGAAGACAGTCAGACTGCAAGGTTTAAATGATCAAAAGAGTTGTGTTAAAAGCTGGAATTTTGAAATGGAAATGGATGCGCTAGTATTTACATTTGTAGATAAGTTGAGAGGTTTGAATTTCAGAGGGGCATGACCGGAAGTTTTACAACTTGCAAAATTGTAAATAAATAAGTCAAAGTTATTAAGTGTATTTTTCCCAATAGTGCTGCCAATAATGACATTATGGAAGATTTTTATATTCTGGAAATGGTAACTTCCAAAGAAAGTTTAGAACAATGGATTTAAAGGTCAAAAGGGGAGAAAATATATTTAAGGAAAGATTGAAAGCTGTATGGGAGTAGCCATGTGATATCTTGAAGGGTGTGCTGTGCAAAGACAGACTTGTGAGACGCAGCCTCCAGCCACCCCAGAGAAGTGTTTGCTTGCTCCAGAAAGCAAGGTTATGTTAAAAGCCTTGGAATTCCATTGGTTGAGCAAGAGAAAGAGGGAAGCTGTGAAATATGTTCCTTTTAGCAACAATGGTGCCTTGTGGTTATATTACTGGATGTTTTATAGATGAAGAAGCTATTTGGACTGTTGCCTGGAAAAGAGTGTTTATTTGGGAGTCTAGCTAGGTAGAAATCTTTTGGGAAACTTTATAAGATTAAATTTAACTGTGTAACTAACTGTAAGCTTGTGTGTTTGAGTTTTATTTTCTTTTGTTAATAAATGTCTGAATTTAATATTTAAAATCTCCAAAAGTTGGAATCTTTACTTCTGTCTTCACTGCCCATCCCTTCTCGTAATAAAAATACAAATTGCAAATCGTTGTTATAGCTTGGTCAAGTTTCCCTTTGGAATTTAGTTAGTCCAGCAATTACCACCTGCCATATCATAACGCCCTGCCTGGACACTGGAATCACTGAAATGAGCAGCCAGCATGAAGTTAGTATGCTATACTTATATATAGCAACAAATGAAGTGGTCCCAGCACTGACCCTTGGGGAACCACTGTCTGCCACCCTCCAGTCTAAAAAACAACCATCTACCACAATTCACTGCTTTCTGCCCTTAAGCCATTTTCTTTACCCAATTGAACACTGACTATCCTATTCCATAAGCCTCAATTTTTGTTATCCAGCCTTTTTTGTGGTGTCTTGTCAAACTCTTTCTTAAAATCCAAATAGACACCATCGACTGCATTCCCTTCATCAACTTTCTGTTACTTCATCGAAAAATTCAATTATATTAGTCAAGCACAATCTGCATTTTACAAATCCACACTGTCTCTCCTTAATTAACTCAAATCTCTCCAAGCACCTGTTGATTTATTTCCTGATTAAGGATTCCAAAACCCTACCCACCACCAATTTTAGACTAAGCAGCCTATAGTTGCTCACACTGTCCTTGCACCCTTTCTTGAATAAGGGGGTCACACTTGCCACTGTCCAATCCTGTGACACCTCCCCAATGTCTGGGGAAGATTGAAAGTTGAAGACAAGCCCTTCCACTATCTCCACTCCGACTTCCTTTAGCAACCTGGGGTCCTGATTGCTTATTTACCGTAAACACAGCCAGCCTTTCCAGTACCTCCTCCCTTTGCTGTATCCATTGCCTCCACTATCTCCACTTCTATCAATATTGTGTCAGAATTCTCTTCCTTAGTAAACACCAATACAAAGAATTCAATAAGTGTTCTAGCCTTGCCCTGCGCCTCTGAGCATATATCACCCATTTTGTCCCTAATATGACCCACTCCATTACTCACTACCTGCTTACTATTTACATGCTGATGGAAGGATTTTGGGTTCCCTTTTGCATTGACTGTCATCCTATTCTATACTCTCTCTTTCTATACTTTCTTCTTCACCTCCCTCCTCAGCTTACTGTATTTGACCTGGTGTACACTTGAAGAGCTCATGCACCTTCCTTTTTCCCTTCACCATGACCACCACCTCCTTCTTGTCATCCAAAGGAGCCCCGTTTTCGGCTACCCCATTCAAAGACTGCGCTTTTGAACTCACCAGACAGAATACGACAGCTAGTGCCGTAAAATGAGGCATAGCTGTGGCGGGAGGGGTGTTGTTTTGC
This sequence comes from Cetorhinus maximus, assembly GCF_964194155.1. NCBI lineage: Eukaryota > Metazoa > Chordata > Chondrichthyes > Lamniformes > Cetorhinidae > Cetorhinus > Cetorhinus maximus. Next base: position 49,854,683 of record NC_135890.1, on the reverse strand, counting down.
CTCCCCCCAACTCTAACCATTCTGACAGAGTTTGCTGGAGGACACAGCTGGAAGATCCCGGAAGAAATGCACAGCAGCGTCAGATCGGGAGAACCTTGGTGTGCAGCAACGATGTGTCCAGCATTGCCGCTGCTCGGAAGATTCAGGCCTTTGTCAGCAAAATTTTCCAGTTTACTTTCTCTGATTCCATTCTCAGCCTTTTCAAATTAGCATTTTCCCCCAATCCATTACTTTGTTTTTTTTCCTTTACTTATACCATTCTCAATCTTTAGCTTAAACCGTCCTATGTCATAATCACTTTTTACAAGTAAATTTTTAAAGTTTAACTGTAAAATATGCTGAATGCTCACTGTGAACGTTGTTGAACTTACTGTTAATTGTGATGAACTTTGACAGTAAGGGGGATTTAATTTTAAATGCAAAAAGTGGTCAGCTTTATAGCTAAAAAAAATCGTTAAGTTTACTGAGGAACTCACTGTAAAAAGCCATAAACTCTGAGCAAAAGAATGTACTGTAAAAAGTGACAAAATCTCATTGGGCATTGTTGAACTCACTTAAAAAGCAATGAATTCTTACTTTAAAAAGTGATGAACTTGCATTGTAAAATGTAATGATCTCTTACTGTGAAGTAATGAGCACTCCCAGTAAAAATGATTAACATTTTACTGTAAGAAGAGAATAAATTTAACTGTAAATAGTGATGAACTCCCAGTGAAAATTGATGAACTTTAATTCTAAAAAGGGGTGGGGTCCGACTATGAAAACTGCTGAACACCCGTGGTTAAAAACTGATCAGCACTTACTTTGAAAATGTGAAGAAGACACATTGTAAAAACTAATTAACTCTTATTACAATGAAGTGATGATCCCTCCCTGTGAAAAAAGTGATCACCTTTAATTGTAAAAGTGATTAACATTACCTATAAAAAGTTCATAAACTCCCACTGTAAAAAAAAACACTGATTGGTCTAGAGTTTCTGCTCTTTCAATTTGCCTAAATCTTGACGAACCAGCATAGCAGGTCAAGGAATTTTGAGAATGAGTTATGTCAAATGGAAATCGAGTTTCCATGATTTTTTTCATGCTGTTTTGAAAAACATTGTGCTGGTAACTGGCCCTGCCCATAAAATTGGGCATTTCTCCCAAACCAAAATAATGAGCATGGAAATTTTCCACCAACTGCACTTCTTTGTGAACCTACGCAGAGAATTTTCAAATTAAGATTTTTTTGGGTTCAAATGCATTAGTGAGCACATTTTAAACCCTTTTAAACATTAAAAAAAACACTTAATTTACTAAGAAACTCTTCCTGTTAAGGGTGATGAGCTCTCACTGTCACAAATGATTAACTTTAGCAGTAAAAACTGTTGAACTCTCCTTGTAAAATGTGATAAACTCTCACCGGTAAATGTAATTAACTTTAACTGTAAAAAGGCAACAAACTCTCACTGTAAAAAGTGATGAATTCTCACTATTAATCACTTTTCACTGCAAGAGTTCATCACATTTCACAGCGAGAGTTCACTTTTTACAGAGATTATCACTGTTCACAGTCAAAGATCATCAAATTTACAATTAAATTTCATCACAGTTTATGGGAAGTTTTCATGACTTTTTACAGTTCAGTTTCTTCACTTTTCATTGCAAGAGTTCTTCCTCTCATCACTGTATCACTTTTTATAGTCAAGTTAATCACTTTTACTGCAAGTGTTAATCACTTTCCACAGTGTGAGTTCATCTCTTTCTACAAGACTAGTTCATCGCTTTCCACAGTTAAAATAGTCATTTTTCTATAATTGATATAAAGATTGAACAGGCTGGGGTTTTTTTCTCTAGAAAAGAGAATACTGTGGGGTGACCTGGTGGAGGAGTTAAAGATCATGAAAGGATTTGATAGGTTAGTTGTAGAGAAGAATGTTTCCACTTGAAGACAAGACCAGAACTAGGGATCTTAACATAAGATAGTCATTGATAAATCCAATGGGGAATTCAGATGACATTTCTTTACACAGAGGGTAGCGAGAGTCTGAACCCGCTACGATAGTAATTGAACTGAATAGCATAGATGCATTCAAAGGGAAGCTAGATAAACACAAGAAGGAGAAAGGAATTGTAGGGTATGTTAGATATGCTAGGGATTAGATGATGAGATGTGGGTGGAGTTTCGTATGGAACTCAAATTCATCATAGACCAGTTGAGCTACATGACCTGTTTCTGTCCTGTAAATGCTTTGTAATACTTTGTAAATTTAATCACATTTTCAGTGAAAGTTTGTTACATTTTACAGGGTGATTTCATCATGTTTTTTAGTGAGTGTTTATCACTATTTGCATCTCATTTCACAGTTAAAGCAAACACGTCTTGCATTTAAAGTTAATCACTTCTCGCGGTTAAAATTTATCTTTTTGTATGTTGTGAGTTCATATTTGGCAGCTAAAATGAATTATTTTTACAGTCAGAGTTAATTCTTTTACCAGCAAAATCCAGAAGAAAGCCAGGGTGACATCAGGCAACATCACCTTTGTGGGGTTGAGACCATGCACACACCCAAACCTGCCTCCCCTTGCACATGAAAATACCCCCCAGACAACCAGTAGGAAGTAATCAACAACAAGTTTGTGAGTTGTTGATGAACCCCTTAAATAGTGCTGGTAGGGAGGACTTGGTGATGCTGAATGGATCTTCAGTTGTGTGCATTTGAACATAGAGTGGTGAGGCCCAAAATGGCAGCAGTGACATCAAATTGATGTCATGATCTACAATAACATTTTACAGCTAATGTTCATCACCTTTCAAATTGAGAGTTCATCACTTTTATTTTGAAATTAGATTGGCTGACGCTGGATCAATACAGGAGGTCAATTATACTTTCTACTGGCATGGCAAAAGTGCAGATGCCCACCATGAACATGGAGTGGGCATTGCTATCAACAACTGATTGGTGCAGATCACCGAGATGCCTGTTGCAACTTCTGAACATCTCATATCCCTTCATCTACCATCATATGGAGATTTTGTCACCACCATGTGCACTAATGCACCAACCTTGTGTGCCAATGCCAAAGACTGAAGCAGTCCATGTCTAAATGCAGCAAGACCTGGGCAATATCCAGGCTTGGGCTGACAAGTGGCAAGTAATGCTCATGCAACACAAGTGCCAGGCAATGACCATCACTAACAAGGTAGAATTTAACCATGGCCCCTTGACATTCAATGGCATTACCAATGCTGAGCCCCCCACTATCAACATCCTGGGGGTTACCATTGACCAGAAACTGAACTGGGCTAGCCATACAAATACTGTGACTACAAGAGCAGGTCAGAGGCTAGGAATCTAGTGTCTCACCCCCTGACCCCCCAAAGTCTGTCCACCATCTACAAGGCACAGGTCAGGAATGTGATGGCATACTCTCCACTTGCCTGGATGAGTGCAGCTCCCACAACATTTGACACCATCCAGGACAAAGCAGCCCGCTTGATTGCCACCCCATCCACAAACATTCACTCCCTCCACCACTGACTCGCAGTGACAGCAGTGTGTACCATCTACAAGATGCACTGCAGAAACTCATCAAGCTCCTTAGGCAGCACCTTCCAAATCCACGACCACTGCCACCTAAAAGGGCAAGGGCAGCAGATAGATGGGGCACCAACACCTGGAAATTGCCCTCCAAGTCTCTCACCATCCTGACTTGGAAATATATCGCTGTTCCTTCACAGGAACGTTGGGTCAAAATCCTGGAACTCTCTTCCCAAAAGCACTGTGGGTGTACCTATACCACATGGACTGCAGCAGTTCAAAAAGGCAGCTCACCACCACCTTCTCAAGGGCAACTAGGGATGGGCAATAAATGCTGGCCCAGCCAGCGATGCCCACATCCTGTTTATGAATTTTAAAAAGTCAAAGATTATGTCTTTAATCTATGATACTCTAGATGATATTCTGGAGAATCTGCCACATGGAAAATAGTTATTTCTCTGAGGGGACTTTAATGCCAGAGTTGGATCAGGTAGAATTTCCTGGCAAATGTGCCTTGGTCCATCATGGCATTGGCAAGATGGGCGAAAATGGACAGTGGCTACGAGAACATTGTGCACAACATGAACTTTGCACTACCAATACATCCTTCCAGGACAAACATCAACACAATATGGTGCCATCCAATATCCGGCACTGGCAGTAATTTGACCTGATAATCACCAGCAGACACAATCCAATGATCTTCACACCCACACCTATCACCGTGTAGATTACAATTTTTAAAAATCAATCACGGGATGTGGGCATTGCTGGCTGGGCCAGCATTTATTGCCCATCCCTAGTTGCCCTTGAGAAGGTGGTGGAGAGCTGCCTTCTTGAACTGCTGCAGTCCATGTGGTGTAGGTACACCCACAGTGCTGTTAGGAAGGGAGTTCCAGGATTTTGACCCAATGTTCCCGTGAAGGAACAGCGATATATTTCCAAGTCAGGATGGTGAGTGACTTGGAGGGGAACTTCCAGGTGGTGGTGCCCCATCTATCTGCTGCCATTGTCCTTCTAGATGGTGGTGATTGTGGGTTTGGAAGGTACTGTCGAAGGACCCTTGGTGAATTCCTGCAGTGTATCTTGTAGATGGTACATGCTGCTGCTACTGTGCATCGGTGGTGGAGGGAGTGAATGTTTGTGGATGTGGTGCCGATCAAGCAGGCTGCTTTGTCCTGGATGGTGTCAAGCTTCTTGAGTGTTGTTGGACTACACTCATCCAGGCAAGTGGGGAGTATTCCATCACACTCCTGACTTGTGCCTTGTGGATGGTGGACAGACTTTGGGGAGTCAGAAGGTGAGTTACTCATCACAGGATTCCCAGTCTCTGACCTGCCCTTGTAGCCACAGTATTTATATAGCTAGTCCAGTTCAGTTTCTAGTCAATGGTAAACCCCAGGATGTTGATAGTGGAGGATTCAGTAATGGTAATGCCATTGAACATCAAGGGGCGATGGGTTAAATTCTCTCTTGTAGCATTGTGTGCCATCAATACTGATCGATCGCTTGTCAGTAGTCGGGTGAAGGTGCAACCATGGAAGATACATAAAGACAATGGCAATCAATGCATCTATATTCCACCTATGAGGGATGACGACAAATGTCAGAAGTTATGGTAATCTCATGCTAGCCAAGGGCAGTTTTGAGAAAGGTAGCAAGATACTGTGCCAACAAGTATTGGCTCAATCTAGGCAAAGGAATACAAACTGCTAGCGACAGTGGTGACCTTCACACGATGTATGACGGTATCAGGAGAGCACTTGGATCCACCATCACTAATGTTGCTCCTTTGAAATCCCATAGATGGGGAAGTACTCACTGACAGGGACAAGCAAATGGCCCACTGGATAGAGCACTACTCCGAGCTGTATTCACGTGAGACAGATACCTTTCTGCCTGTGCTTAATAATCTTTTGCAGCTAGATGCAGAACTCTCATTACATGAGCTTGAAAAGGTCGTTGACTCCGTAGCAACATGGAAAGCACCTGGATAATCCCCCTAGCTGAGCTACTCAAGTATGGAAAGTCCCACCTGCTGCCGTACTTCCAGGATACTCCTCCTCCTTTGCCAGAGAGAAGGCTCTGTCCCACAAGATATGTGTGATGCAAACATCATCTATTTATACAAGGACAAAGACAATTGAGGGGTTTGCAACAACTACCGGGCTATCTCACTCTCTGGTGTCACTAGATAGGCCTTTTCCAGCATCATTCTAACAAGGCCCTAGTGACTCGCCAACAGAATATACCTGGAGGCACAAAGTGGCTTCAGAGCAGGCGGTTCCATGGTAGATATGATCTTCTCCCAATGTCAGCTTCAAGACAAGTACAATGAGCAGCAAATACCACTCTACCTTGCTTTTGTGGATCCCACAAAAGCATTTGATACTGTGAGCAGGATGGGCCTTGACTGCATGCTAGAAAATATCGGCTATCCTCCCAGGCTTTGGAGGCTCACTTGGTTTTTCCATGATAACATGTATAGCACCATTCTGTTTGACAGCTCCACCTCTGACAGTTTTGTGATCAAGAATGGGGTGAAACAGGGTGTACCTTAGCCCCTACAGTTTTTTCTCTCTGTCCTCCTGACCTGTACTTTCACTGCCAACATGAAAGCATTGCAACTGGTGTCCTCTTACCTGCCTGCCTCACAGTTACATCTTCCTGCTCTTGACTAGTGACCAGACATGCACCACTACCTGACCTAATGGATTTAACTGCCTTCTGGTCAAAGAGTCCAGATAGCTCTCCTTCTCTCTGATCCCCCACAATGTCTGCACTTCAGTCCCCAGTGCAATGCCTCTCAGTTGCAGTTCATTGAGATGAAGACCCTTCCTGCAGATGTGATTGTCTGGGAATATGATGCAGGTCACAAACTCACAAACCACCTGCCTTACCATCGTATCTAACCTTGTTTTATTTATTTAATTAAGTTCATGGAGGAGAAATTAATTTGTGTAGGGTCTAGTGGCACCACACAGATGTACCTCGATTTCCCTGGGGCAGGTAGTGATATCATTGAAGAACACTGCATGGGCTGCCTAGATAGTGAGGTATTGATGTAATAGACTATGATAGTGTTGATACAAATTGCTCCTCCTATGTATTTAATCAACTTAACCTATTTTATATTATTTTATTCCACATTGAGAATTCATCACCTTTCACTGTGAGATTTCATCACTTTTCACTGTGGAAATTCATCAACCTTTCAGAGTGTGAACTTATCATTTTCCACACCGAGAATTGAGCACTTTTCACTTTGAGAATATATTAATTTTCACACTGAGAATTCATCACCTTTCACAGTAAGAATTAATCACTTTTCATTATGAGAATTCATCATCTTTCAGAGTGAAAATTTATCATTTTTTACACTGAGAACTCATCAATTTGCACATTGAGAATATATCACCTCTCACAGTGAGAATTCATCACTTTTCACAGTGGGAATTCATGACATTTCACGGTGAGAATTCATCACTTTTCACGGTGAGAATCATCACATTTAATGGTGAGAATTCATCAATTTTCACAGCGAGATTTCATCATTTTTCACTATGCGAATTCTTCACTTTCCACCGTGAGAATTCATCGCTTTTCACAGTGAGATTTCATCACATTTCAGTGACATTTCATTGCTTTTCACAGTGACATATCATCACTTTGCATATTGAGAATTCATCGCGTTTAACAGTGAGAATTTTTATTTTTCGCAGTGAGATTTCATCATTTTTCACTATGTGAGTTGATCACTTTCCACGTTGAGAATTCATCACTTTCCACATTGAGAATTCATCACTTTTCACAGTGAGAATTCATCATTTTTCATGGTGAGAACCTATTAGTTTTCACTGTGAGAATTCAGCAATTTTCACTCTGAGATTTCATCACATTTCAAAGTGAAATTTCATCACTTTCCACAGTAAGAATTCACCACTTTCCACATTGAGAATTTATTGCTTTTCACAGTGAGATTTCATTACTTTTCACTGTGAGAATTCATCACTTACCAGATTAAGAACTCATCATCTCTCACAGTGAGAATTCATGCATTTCACAGTTTAACAGTGAGATTTCATCATTTTTCACAATGCAAATTGATCACTTCCCACAGTGAGAATTGATCACTTCTCACGGTAAGAACTTATCAGTTTTTACTGTAAGAATTCATCAATTTTCACCATGAGAATTCATCACCTTTCATAGTGAGAAATTATCATGTTTCACGCTGAGAATTCATCACTTTGCATATTGAGAATTAATCACTTTTCACTGTGAGAATTGATCATTTATCACTGTGCAAATTCATCACTTTGCACAGTGAGAATTCATCACTTTTCACAGTGAGAATTCATAACATGTCACAGAGAGAATTCATCACATTTCATAGTGAGAATTTATCACTTTTCACGGTAAGAATTCATCACCTTTCACTGTAAGAATTCATCATTTTTCACTGTGAGAATTAATCACTTTTTCACACTGAGAATTCATCACTTTTCACTATGAGAATTGATCATTTATCACTGCACAGATTCATCACTTTGCACAGTGAGAATTCATAACGTGTCACAGAGAGAATTTATCACATTTCATAGTGAGAATTTATCACTTTTCACGGTAAGAATTCATCACCTCTCACTGTAAGAATTCATTACTTTTCACTGTGAGAATTAAGCACTTTTTCACACTGAGATTTCATCACTTTTCAGAGTGAGATGTCATCACTTTTCACTGTGATAATTCATCAACCTTCACAGTGAGAATTCATTACTTTTCACATTGAGAATTCATCACTTTCCATGTTGAGATTTCATCACTTTTCACAGTGAGATTTCATCACTTTTCACTTTGAGAATTCATCTCTTTTCACTGTGTGAATTAATGATCTTTCAGAGTTCGAATTCTTCACTTTTCACAGTAAGATTTCATCACTTTCCACAGTGAGAATTCAACACTTTTTCACCTTGAGAATTCATCACTTTCCACATTGAAAATTCATCACTTTCCACATTCAGATTTCATCACTTTTCACAGTAAGAATCCATTACTTTGCACAGTGAGAATTGACCACTTTTCACAGTGAGATTACATCATTTTTCACTGTTGTAATTCATCAACCTTCACATTGAAAATTCATTACATTCCACATTGAGATTTCATCACTTTACACAGTGAAAATTCATTACTTTGTACAGTGAGAATTTAACATTTTTCACAGTGAGAATTCATCACTTTCCACACAGAGAATTCATTACTTTGTACATTGAGAATATGTCGCTTTTCACATTGAGAATTCATCACATTTCACAGTTGGAATTCATCACATTTAACAGTGAGAATTCATCACTTTTCACTGTGAGAATTTATCACTTTTTATGTTGAGATTTCATCATTTTTCACTGTGTGAATTCATCACTTCCTCATTGAGAAATCAACACATTTCACAGTGAGAATTCATCACATTTCACAGTGAGAATTCATCACTTTTCACAGTAAGATTTCATCATCTTTCACTATGAGAATTCATCACTTTTCACTGTGAGAATTCATCACCTTTCAGAACGAGAATTCATCACTTTTCACTGTGGGAATTAATCAACCTTCACAGTGATAATTCATCACTTTTCACAGTGAAGTTTCATCACTTTTCACTGTGGGAATTAACCATGTTTCACAGTGAGAATTCATCACTTTGCACAGTGAGAATTAATCTCTTTTCACAGTGATAATTTATCACTTTCCACATTGAGAATTCATTACTTTCCACATTGAGATTTCATAACTTTTCATGGTGAGAATTCATCATTTTGCAGTGTGAGAATTTATTATTTTTCAGTGAGAATTCATCATTTTTCAGTGAGAATTCATCACTTTTCACTGTGAGAACTCACCACTTTTCACTGTGAGGTTTTATCACTTTTCACACTGAGAATTCATCATTTTTCACCATGAGAATTCACCACTTTACACAGCGAGAATTTATCATTTTTCACAGTGAAAATGTATTATTTTTCACCATGATAATTCATCACTTTCCACAGTGAGTATTCATCTCTTTTCACAGTGATAATTCATCACTTTCCACATTGAGAAGTCATCACTTTCCACACTGAGAATTCATTACTTTCCATATTGAGAGTTCATCATTTTTCACTGTGTGAATTTATCACTTTCCTCATTGAGAAATCATCACATTTCACAGTGAGAATTCATCACATTTCACTGTGAGAATTCATCACTTTTCGCTGTAAGATTTCATCACCTTTCACTATGAGAATTCATTTCTTTTCACATTGAGAATTCATCACCTTTGAGAGTGAGAATTCATCACTTTTAACAGTGAGATTTTATCACTTTTCACTGTGGGGATTCATAAACCTTCACAGTGAAAATTAATCACTTTCCACATTAAGATTTCATCACTTTTCACACTGAGAATTCATAATTTTTCACACTGAGAAATCATCACTTTTTACAATGAGAATTTATCATTTTTCACAGTGAGCAATTATCATGTTTCACAGTGAGAATTCATCTCTTTTCACAGTGAGAATTTATCATTTTTCACAGTGGGAATTCATCACTTTTTACAGTGAGAATTCATCACCTTTCACAGTGAGAATTTATCACTTTTTTTCCAATCTAAGTTAATCCATTTTACAGTTAGAGCTCTTCAGATTATATTGTCACAGTTTATCACTTTGTATTGTTTAAGTTCATTCCTTTCACTGGGAGACCTCATTGCATTTTACTGTAAGAGTTTATTACTTCTTTACAGTGAAAGTTTATCAGCTTTTACAGATAGAGCTCATCGCTTTTACGGTTAAAGTTAACCCATTTTCTCTGCAAGTGTTCATCCTTTTTTCAGTTAAACTTAATCACTTTTCACTATTAAATTTCATCACATTTTATAGTGAGAGTTCATCACGCCATATAGCTCATCACTTTTTAGAATAAAAGTTCGTCATTTTTTCCAATGATTTTTATCGGTTTCTCCAGTTAGACCATTACTTTTTACATTTAAAGTTCATTGCTTTTACAGAGAGTTTGTAATATTTAAGAGTTTATTGCTTTTCACTGTAAATGGTCATCACATTTTACAGGCAGTGATTTTAACTTTTGACAATTAAAGCTTTTCACTGTAGGCTTTCATTGTTTTTCACAATAAAACATAATCACTTTTTACTGATAAAGTCCATTACTGTCTACAGTGAGTGACCATTGCATTTTTCAGTTAAACATAATCACTTTTTACAGGGAGATTCATCACATTTTTCATTGATGGTTCAGCTCTTTCTACAGTTAAAATTAATCACTTTTTGCAGTTACAGCGTGAATTCATCAATTGTGCAAGTAAAATTTTATTAGTTTTACTGTAATTGATCAGTATGTTTTATAGGGTGAGTTCATTACTTTACAGTTAAATTTCTATGTCCAGATTTTGCAGGAGGTATAACAAGAAGGCTATCAGCATTCATTGTTATTATGGAGTAAATCAGATGGCAACTTCCTGTGTCCGCACATTTAAATGTGGAAATTAAGAAGTTGCTGTTCAATTTCCCCTACTTCTCTACAAGCTTTGCTATACTGGTACCTCACTGAGAGACTCGGCAATGAAATACTTAAGGACGTGACTCACTAGTTACCCAGTAAACATGCCAGGAAATTAAGGATTTGTTCATTCAGGTGTAAGCAAATTTTTAAAGGATGGATAATTCTTAATTGCTGCCAAAAAACTTTTACAAGTTTGGAGTTTATTCCTTCAGAATTTAATTGTTGTTGGAGATTTAAAGGAAATTAAATTATTTTTAAAACTTTTTTCTTTGACTTTTTTTCTTGCTCTCTTAATTGAACCTTTCTTTCCCATGCTTTATTTTGCTTTCTCAGAATCACAGAATCACAAATATTACGGTGTAGGAGGAGGCCATTCAGCCCACTGAGTCTGCACTGGCTCTCTGAAAGACCATTCTACCTCGTGCCACTTCCCTGCCTTATCCCCATTACCCTCACACATTCTTTCTTTTCAGGTAGCAATCCAACTGACTTTTCAATACCTCGATCGAACCTGCCACCACCACACTCTCAGGAAGTTTGTTCCAGACTCCAACCACCCTTAGGATGAAAAAAAATCCTCACATCACTATTATTCCTTTTGCCAATTATTTTGAACCTGTGCCCTCTAATTCTTGATGCTCTCTTGAGTGGGAACAGTTTCTCACTATTTACCCTGTCCATACCCCTCAGGATCTTGAATACCTCTATCAAGTCTCCTCTCAGCCTTCTTTTCTCCAAGGAAAACAGTCCAAAGCTCTCCAATATAACCTCATAGCTGCAGTTCTTTATCCCTGGAATAATTCCTGTTAGTTTCCTCTGTACTCTCTCCAATACTTTCACATCCTTCCTCAAGTATTGTGCCCAGAACTGGACACAGTACTCCAGATGAGGTCTGACAAATCCAACATGACCTCCTTACTTTTATATTCAATGCCCCTATTAATAAAGCCTGAGATACTATATGCTTCACTAACTGCTCTCAACATGCCCTGCCATCTTCAATGACTTATGTACATACTCAATGAGGTCCCTCTGTTTCTGCACCTCCTTTAGAGTTTCTCCCTTTAGTTTAGACTGTCTCACCATATTCTTCCTGCTAAAATGGATCATCTCACACTTCTCTGCATTGAACTTCAATTGTCACTTGTCTGCCCAATCCACCAACATGTCTATGTCCTTTTGAAGTTCAAGGCTGTCCTCATCACAGTTGACTATGTTTCCAATCTTCGTATCATCTGCAAATTTTGAAATCATGCCCTGAACACCACAGTCTAGGTCATTAGTATATATCAGGAAGACCAAGGTCCCAACACCAACCCCTGGGGAACTTCACTACAAACCTTCCTCCAATCTGAAAAACAACCATTTATCATTACTCAGTGTTTCCTGTCACTCAGCCAATTTCTTATCCAAGTGTCTACTTTCCTTTTTATTCCATGAGCTAGAATTTTGCTCACAAGTCAGTTATGTTGCACTGTATAAAATGCCTTTTGAAAAGCCATATACACCACATCAACAGCATTGCCCTTATCAACCTTCTTTGTTACCTCCTCAAAAATCTCCAGCAAGTTAGTTAAACATGATTTTCTCTTAATGAATCCATGCTGGCTTTCCTTAATTATCCCGCACCTGTCTAAGTGACTATTGATTTTGTCCCGAACAATAGTTTCCAGAAGTTTCTCTACTACTGAAGTCAGTGATTTTATCTAGAAATGAAATTTTCCAGCTTAAACTTTCAGTTTTGGTTCCTGATGTTTATTAGGTGGGATTTTCAAACCTGGTGTAAGGGTTTTGGTCCCTGCACACCAAACAGTTCTAAACCAACAGCCTGAGTGTTTTCTATTAAATACTGGCCCCCACCTGGAAGTCAGTCTGGTTGACAGGCTTGGCTCTCTGTCAGGCAAGGAAAGCTGTAGCTGAGCTCCCAAGCCAGGGACAAGTAAGGGCATGCTGCTGAACATGGAGAGCCCCAAATAAGGTTGGGTACAAAATCGATTGGATGATCACAGAGGGCCTGTGATAAAATCAGGAAAGTGTTGAGGGACTCAGTGAGTGGGTCAGTACCCATGGTCAGTGATTGTGAAGAAAATTGGTGATATCATGAGAGGGTCAATGACACTATTGGGGGCATGATTACTGGGATGGAAGCAGGTGAATTTAACGGGCTCAGAGGCAGCTCTCCTGTTTCTATTGGCCCACAAGCAGTGCTGGAAAGTACTTCCCCTCTTCCACACAGCAGTCCTCCTGTCCCCTTAGCTGCTCGATTCCTCCAGATCCTGGTTACCCCCTCCCCCATCCCACCATTAAAGCCAGGGATGGTGGGTTCAAGGTGGGTTAGGTTCAGGTTTGAGATTTTTAAAATTATTATAAACCACCTGATGGAAATCCACCCATTTCTAGGGCTTTCTCCTCTGGGTGTCTCAGTGAGGATTCATCAATCAGATTGGTTGAAGAGAAATAGGCAGGAAAATTCAATAGCCCATAGAAAGGGCTTGTGGATTGTGATGTACAATAATCCGTACCATTCCTTCCTATGCAGGTAGTATGTAAGTCGAGCATTTCCTTTTGGCTACACTGCTGGAATTGTCTACAATGACTGTATGCTCCCATTGCCTTCACAGAGTTTGTCCAGAAGGCCTATTGGATCTGCTGCTCATTTAAATGATAGTGGTGGGCAGCCCAGTACTAAATCCACTATTGAGAGTGTGCACAGCTCAGCAAGGGGCCCAAGTTTGGGTGAGGCTAAAACCAATTTAAGCCAGCCCACAGCACTTAAAGCTGGCTTGCACCAATTAAAGGTAGCCTGCACTGCTTAAAGCCAGCCAGCATTACATAAAGCCGGCCTGCACCTCTTAAAGGAGAGGATGCAGCAGGCACTGTAAGGGTTGAGGAGAAGATTCTGAAGATTGACTAAAGGTGTAACAGGGAAAAGAGCATGTTCCAAATTTCTCAGGCACAGCACAGGTGGCCTTGATGTAGGAGTTGAACAGGAAGAGAAAGGTCTTCTATCCACAGGGCCCCTGTAGGCTCTCCGGACAAACTTTGAGAAACCCGTGGTCAATGCCACACAAAGCAGTGTGGAGCTTGGAGACAGAAAGAGCCCATAAAGCAGCCAGAGTTCGGAGAGAGAGAGAAAGCCCTTAAAGCAGCATAACGCTCAGAGAGACAGAGAGAGAGAGAAGAAACTATTAAGTTGATTGGCAGATAATTGCTTGGTATAAGGGCTGGTGTGTAGGCAGCTTAGGACACCAGAGTTAAGGTAGGCCTATAAATAAAAAAGAACCAAAATTTTTCAAAATAAAGCAAAATAATTAGAATAAATACCTAAAACACATACTTGTGTAATTAAGAAATGTATAATTTGTAGGTGGTGCTAGCACATAATAAGCACAGTAAATTGTAGCATACACAGGAATTAGTCTAAGTTAATTAAGAAAGTAATTAAATTAACTAAACAACATAAGTAACAATAGCAGGATAGATGTTGTGTTGCAGCTGTGGAAGGTGGTAGCTTTTGGATGTCCATGTGATCCAGGACGTTTGTAGAAAGAGTAAGCAGCTGGGGGAATTCCCGATTAGGACTATTGATCTGGAAGCTGAACTGCAGAAACTGCGCAACATAAGGGAGGGGAAGAAATACCTGGGGCAGAATTTTCAGGTCGGTGTGTGGGCACGCATCCGACCCGCTCGAGCATAAAATAGCGTGTGATGACATCGGGTGAGCATCCTGACGTCATCCTACGCTCACGCAATATTTCGGTCGGTAGGTGCATGCAAAAGTTGGAAGCACACCCGCCAACAATTAAGAGGGCAACTGAGCCCATTAAAGTTGTAATTGTTCCCCATTTTTTGTGGCCTGTCCAACCTCATGGTTGGTAGACAGAAAATTGGCCAGGCGGCCTTTGCATTTTTCTTGAAACCTCATCCAAGGGCGGGATGAGGTGTCCGTTATTAAGTTTTTAAAAAATAAAAATCTGTGGACAGTATTTTTATAATGTATATGTTCAGGTGGCTGTTTGTGATGCTTGGACATTTTTCTCCTGATTTTAAAAACTTTATTTAATTGTTTTCAAGTCTTCAGCTCCCTGAGGCAGCTCTCTGCCTTCAGGGAGCTTTCATTCCACGCTCGCCCACACTTTCGTCAGCGCCCGCCCTCCTCCCGCCCCCACCTCGGCAGCACTGCACATGCTTCACACTGCCTGGCCATTAATCGGCCAGCCAGCATGAAATTGCGGTCGGGAGCCAATCGTAGTCAGCAGTCCAAAGCTAGCAAAAGTGAACTGGCAATTTAGGTTAAGGGATAGGTCAGTAGAGATGCAATGGCAGACATTTAAAGGGATGTTTCAGAATCCACAGAATAGATGTATTCCAATGAGAAAGAAAAATTCCAAGGGGAGGATCCATCATCCGTGGTTAACTAAAAAAATTAAAGATGGTATCAAACTTAAAGAAAAAGCATGCAATTGCACAAAGGCGGGTGGCAGGTCAGAAGATTGAACAGAATATAAAAAACAGCAAAGAATGATTGAAAGATTAATAAGGAGGGAAAAATTAGAGTATGAGAGAAAGCTAACTAGAAATATAAAGATAGTAAGAGTTTCTATAGATATTTAAAAAAGAAAAGAGTTAACAAAGTGAACGTTGGTCGTTTAAAAAATGAGTCTGGAAGTTAATAGTGAAAAATAAGTAGACAGCAGATGAATTGAATAGGCATTTTGCATCAGTCTTCACTATAGAGTATACAAGTAACATTCCAAAAATAGCTGTAAATCAGGGATTGAAAGGGAGGGAGGAAGTCAAGAAAATTACAATCACCAGGGAAGTAGTACTGAGCAAATTGTTGGAACTGCGTGTTGACAAGTCCCTGAGTCCTGATGGATTTCATCCTAGGGTCTTAAAAGAAGTGGCTAGTGAGGTAGTTGATGCATTGGTTCTAATTTTCCAAAATTCACTAGATTTGGGGAAGGTTCTATTAGATTGGAAAATAGCTCATGTAACTCCTTTATTCAAAAAAGGAGGGAGACAGAAAGTAGGAAACTACAGGCCAGTTAGCTTAATATCTGTCATAGGAAAAATATTAGAAACTATGATTAAAGACAATATAGCAGGGCACTTGGTAAAATTCAAGGTAATCAGTCAGAGTCAACATGGTTTTGTGAAAGGGAAATCATGTTTAACCAACTTATAGGAGCTCTTTTTTTTATTCACTCAGAGGATGTGGGCTTCGCTAGCTAGGCCAGCATTTATTGTCCATCCCTAATTGCCCTTGAGAAGGTGGTGGTGAGCTGCCTTCTTGAACTGCTGCAGTTCCTGTGGTGTAGGTACACCCATAGTGCTGTTAGGAAGGGAGTCCAGGATTTTGACCCAGCGACAGTGAAGGAACAGCAATATATTTCCAAGTCAGCATTGTGAGTGACTTGGAGGCGAACTTCCAGGTGGTGGTGTTCCCTCATACCTGCTGCCCTTATCCTTCTAGATGGTAATGGTCGTAGGTTTGGAAGATGCTGTCTAAAGAGCCTTGGTGAATTCCTGCAGTGCATCTTGCAGATGGTACACACTGCTGCTACTGTGTGTCAATGGTGGAGGGAGTGAATGTTTGTGAATGTGGTGCCAATCAAGCGGGCTACCTTGTCCTGGACAGTGTCAAGCTTCTTGAGTGGGAGCTACACTCATCCAGGCAAGTGGGGAGTATTTCATCACACTCCTGACTTGTACATTGTAGATGGGGGACAAGCTTTGGGGGGTCAGGAGGTGAGTTACTCGTTGCAGGATTCCCAGCCTCTGTAGCCACAGTATTTGTATGGCTAACCCAGTTCATTTTCTGGTCAATGGTAACCCCCAGGATGTTGCTAGTGGGGGATTCAGTGATGGTAATACCGTTGAACATCAAGAGGCGACAGTTAGATTCTCCCTTGTTGGAGATGGTCATTACCTGACACTTCTATGGTGCAAATGTTACTTGCCATTTGTCAGCCCTGGATATTGTCCAAGTCTTACTGCAATTGGACACGGACTGCTTCAGTATCTGAGGAGTTGCAAATGGTGCTGAACATTGTGCAATCATCAGCGAACATCCCCACTTCTAACCTTATGATGGAAGGAAGGTCATTAATGAAGCAGCTGAAGATGATTGGGCCTGTGATGTGAGGTGCTGCGGACAAAGGCAAACCAGTGGATGTACCATCCTTAGATTTTCAGAAGGCATTTGATAAGGTGCCTCATCAAAGGTTATTGCGGCAAATAAAAGCTGGTGTAGGGGGTAACATATTGGCATGAATAGAAGTTTGGTTAGCTAACAGGAAACAGAGAGCAGGCATAAATGGGTCAATTTCTAGTTGGCAGAGTATGATGAGTGGTGTGCCACAAGGGTCAGTACTGGGGCCTCAACTCTTTACAATTTATATAAATGATTTGGATGAAGGGATGGATGGTATGGTTGCTAAATTTGCTGATGACACAAAGATAGATAGAAAAATAAGTTTGAAGAGGACATAAGGAGGCTACAAAAGGATATGGATAGGTTAGGTGAGTGGGCAAAGGTCTGGCAAATAGAGTATAATGTGGGAAAATGTGAGGTTGTCCATTTTGGCAGGATGAATAAAAAAGAGGCATATTATCTAAATGATGAGAGGTTGCAGAGCTCTGAAATGCAGAGGGATCTGGGTGTTCTAGTGCATGTATCACAAAAGGTTGGTATGCAGGTGCAGCAAGTAATTAGGAAAGCTCATAGAATGTTATTGTTTATTGAGAGGGGAATTGAATAGAAGAATAGGGAGATTATGTTTCAGTTATACAGGACATTGGTGAGACCACATCTGGAGTATTGTGTACGATGTTTGTCTCAGTTCAGAAAAGGTTTACTAGATTAATATCTGGAATGGGCGGGTTGTCTTATGAGGAAAGGCTGGACAGACTAGGTTTGTATCTGCTGGAGTTTAGAAGAGTAAGAGGTAACTTGATTGAGACATATAAGACCCTGAGGGGACTTGACAGGGTGGATGTGAAGTGAATGTTTCTTCTTGTGGGAGAATCTAGAACTAGGGGTCACTGTTTAAAATAAGTGGTCACCAATTTAGGACAGAAGTGAGGAAGACTTTTTTCTCACAGGGTGTTGTGAGACTTTGGAAATCTCTTCCTCAAAAGGTGGTTGAGCTAGAGTGCTTGAATATCTTGAAGGCAGAGACAGATAGATTCTTGATAAGAAAGTGGGTGAATGGTTATCAGGGGTAGGCAGGAATGCAGGGTTAAAATCAGTTCAGCCATGATCTTATTGAATGGCAGAGCAGGCTTGAGGGGCTGAGTGGCCTTCTCCTGCTCCTAATTCGTACTTTCGCATGTAATGCCAAGGACCATGAAGCAGTCCAGCATCAGCTTGACTTAGGACTTTGCACAGAGCTTGGAAGAGGTGGCCAAATCCATTGGCAGCCCCATCAATGATGCAGCATCAGATGGCTGGTGTGTCAGCTTCCATTGCAGCACAAACAGAAACCAGCCAACATCTCAATGCTGCAGTGGCAGCTCAGACTGAGGTTATACAAGCTCAGCTTGCTGCCACACTAGCTCAGACTACTGTCATCACAGGATACCAGTATTCAAAGAGGTTTACAGGGCATTGCAACAATTGATACAATCTATCCTCTGATACATTATTCCAGTTGGTGAGGTGTCACCCCCCCGCCAGGTCAGTGGCACTGACTCTGTGCAGCAAGAACCCAACTGTGCTCTCTCAGGGATCATCCTTACACCACTGCCACTCGACCAGTGCCCCTGTTATTTTGAGTCAGCTGGCCCACCCAGGCTGCTGCTATCCCTGCATACTGAGGTGGTGCAGTCCAAAACAGGGTTGTCTAGGGCTATAACAGGACCTTACAAGGCCAAGAGAATTAATACCTGGGGAGGTGATGGTGATGGCATGGCATCATGGTATTGTTGCTGGATTAGTAATCCAGGGACCCAGGGTAATGCTCTGGGCACCTGGTTTCAAATCCCACCATGGCAGATGGTGGAATTTGAAAATCTGGATTTAAAATTCTAATTATGACCATGAAACCATTGCCAATCATTGTAAAAAGCCATCTGCTGCCCTTACACGTGACTCCAGACCCACAGCAATGCAGTTGACTCTTAAATGCCATGAATGTGTGTTCACTGGCCAGAAAGGTGATGCGTTGATTGCCTCCTCCGCAGTAGTCCAGGCAGAAGACCATTGCTTAAGCACTCTGCTGGCCTGCTCGATCACATGTTTTGGGGCAGTTTGGCTTTCATTGTATTAATGCTGCAAACGTGTGGCTGGGTTGTGCACCAGAGTCACCCAGTTTTTGTGGTGGCTCATATTTACATTGGGTGGCTACAGGATGGAGGCATTATGATTGTTGCCAGGATACCGAGTATCGATTGGCATGTAACAGTTAGTATGGTAGAACAACAGCTGGCCATTGAGGGAGGGGACTCCCTTCCAGTTACAGTACAGCCCAGAATATACATATGGTACGCACAATGCTCTGTGTGTGCAGTAAGTGACACTCCACATCCTGAGGAGACCTGCAATCTTTGCAAGGCCTAACTGTGCCTAATTCTCTTTGGAAAAGGGGAATGAAATGTTTTTAACTTTCTTTAAATACAGAGTCTCAGTGACCTCCTCTACCCAACACTCAATGTCAAACTGGGAGATATTTTTTTAATTCTTTCACAGAATGTGGGTATCGCTGGCTGGGCCAGCATTTATTGCCCATCCCTACTTGCCCTTGAGAAGGTGGTGGTGATCTGCCATCTTGAACCGCTGCAGTCCCTGTGGCGTAGGTGCACCCACAGTGATGTTAGGGCACAGCCAGCCCCAGAATGTAATTATGGATTCATACAAATTTGTGGCACGGAAGGAGGCCATTTGGCCCATCATGTCTGTGTCAGCCAAAAAAGAGCTATTCAGTCAAATCCCACTTTCCAGCTCTCGGTCTACAGTCCGGTAGGTTATAGCACCTCAAGTGCATATCCAAGTGTTTTATAAACACAATGAGAGTTTCAGTCTCTACCACCATTTCAGGCCATGAGTTCCAAACCTCCACCATCCTCAAGTTTCTCCTCAACTCCCTTCTAATCCTTCCACCAGTTAGTTTAAAATTATGTCCCTTGATTACTGTCCTCTGCTAACAGAACTAGGTTCTTCCTATCCACTCAGTCTAGGCCCCTCATAATTTTATACACCTCAATTAAATCTCCCCTCAGCCTCTGCTTTTCTAAAGAGAACAATCCCAGCCTATCGAAACTTTCCTCACAGGTAAAATTCTCCATTCCTGGCAACATGCTTGCAAGTCTCCTCTGTACCCTCACCTATGATTACATTCTTCCTGTGATGTGGTGACCAGAACTGTACACAGTATTCTGCCAGGGGTCTAACCAGTATTTTACACATTTTTGGCTTAACCTTCCTGCTCTTGTAGTCTATGCCTTAGCTCATAAAGGAACTTATCCCAACTGCCTTCTTGACCATCTTATCTACCTCTCCTGCAGGGATCACATGGTTCTGTGGACAGGCACTCCAAGGTGCCCCCCATTCCTTTACACTTCCCGGAATCCTGGCATTTATTCCCTTGCCTTCTTTTCCTTCCCCGACCTCACATTTCTTTTAGATTAAATTCCATTTGCTACTTTTCTGGCCAATCCATTGCTATTTTGCTTCCATCTACAGCTTCCTTCCTCGCTACCAACCGCACAGCCAAGCTTTGCATCACCCGCAAACTTCTTAATCATGCAAAGCCACGCGCGCATGCAGCAGCGGCACCATCTTGGAAGCAAAACGACACCAGTAACGCAGGAAATACGGCTGTGACATTGCCAAGTTTTGTGGCAGCTGTGTTTCTTGCTCTGATCTCACATGCCACAGATCGCCTGTAGAGGGAGCAGCTTTGAGAAATGATGTTGGGATTCTGGAAATTGCAGCTGAAAAGGCTCACAAGATGTCTGTGAGCAGCTGTCGGTGGAGTGAACAGTGAACAGTGCCTTTTTAACCCTGACCAGAAATTGTGAACTGATCACTTTTAATTGTAGAGTTCATAAAATCTATCACGTTACAATGTAAATTTTCGTTGCTTTTCAATTTAATTTGTGTTGGTTTGTGCCTCTTTAGGCGCAATCAGCAAAGCACACATTCCACCCTAAATTGTGTTTTTTTTTATGTGTTTCTTTCCTCAACTTTCCGCTTAAACGTGACTTTCCGTATACCACCAAACGTGAAATCTGCCAAGAGCCAGCGAAGTTGGACAGCATTTCAGAATGCAATTTTTTTTTCAAAAAAAAGTTGGCGTTATAAATCTGTTCCTTGATATATTTAAGAGTGCGTTTTTATTAATAGAGCTGACAATGGGTTAATCACCAAAAAAAAAGCATTTTTGATGAGAGTATCCAGCCCACCCACTGTGAGTAACCCAATTTTAAATGATGAAAATGACTTTAAAAAACCACACAGAACCATTTGCCAGTTATGTTGGTGGATGGTGGTCGGTTTCTTAGTAAATGGAAGTAAAAATCAAAGCCTTTTAAAACATGCCACGTTGTTTTCTTGTTTTATTTTTAAGAGCCTGCTTTGAATGCACTTAGTGAAAACACACGATAGTGATTAATTCAATTCAGAGGCATGGCTTTTTTTGTGGGCGAGGCTAATTAGTACTGCAATGTTCTTCAAACTAGCACAAAACATCATGGAAGCTTGATGCACACTGGATGTAATTTACACTTAAAACCCGGCAACATTTTGTGCCAATTTCAAGCAAACCGCACAGAAAGAAAATGGCATATCCAGAGGATATTCCAGGTCAGCCCATTTTCACAATTAAACATACGCTACAGTTAAAATTAATTGCTTTTTGCAACACAAGTTCCTCACTTGGCTTTAACTGTGAGTGTCCGTCACTTTTTACAGGGATGGGTTATCACTTTTACAATGAAAGTTCATTTCTCCTTACAATTACTGTTCATCATTTTTACTTATTAATTATAATTAATCACTTTTCACTGCAAATGTTCAACGCCTTTCACAATGAGAGTTTATCACTTGTTACAGTTAGATATTAGCACTTCTACAGTTAAAATATTCACACTTTTACAATTAAAGTTCATCCATTTTTCCAGTGAGAGGCCACCTCTTTTCACAGGGTGAGCTCATTATTTTAAATAGTGAGAAGTCCAAAAGTAAAAAGTGAAGAACATTTACAGTTTAAACAAAAGAACTCTAAATGTGACAAAGTGATAATATTTAACTGCAAGAAGTACTGAGTTTTCGGGGCTTAATTTTTAGGCCCAGGAGGCATGGAGGCGGGCAGGCACGGAATATCGCACTGCCGGCCAGCATGCCAGCCTACCAGCACCATCATCCCGCCCTAGGCCATTTTCCTGGAGGTGGGATGGGAGGGGAGTGGAAGAGCCGTGTTAGCAATTAAGGATGTTTAAAAGCCTATTAAGACCTGTTGTCAGATACCAACTGAAATCTTCAATCAGCGTTCAGGCACCTGGAGTTATTGGGGAACAGCCCAGCTGCCTGGAGGCAGCATCTTGCCAGCAGAATGGGGGAACCCTGCTCCAGGCAGGCTTTGAGGGCCTCCCTGCCTGCCTGCATGGGCTGCATCTGCAAGCTGTCCAATGGAGGGGCTCCCGCCTTAAAATGGAGGTTCCCTCTCTCTTACTTACCGATAAAGCAGCCTGCCCACCCATTGTCCTTACCCAGAAGGGAAAAACAGTTTGGACCAGTGCTCTTATTTCCCAGTTTTTACTGGCGTTCCATTTTAAGGAACACAAGACCAGTTCAGACCAGTATTCTTATTTCCCAGGGCAGGATTTTTGCGCTCGGCGTGCGGGCTGGGTGGCAGTGGGCAGGGGGGCGATCCGGAAGCCGATTAAGTCCCGCCCAGTCTGATATTGGAGTGGCAGTGCTGAGCACCGCCTGTGCGGGCGGAGGGAGAAGGGCGAGCAGGCCTAGCACACACTTCGCGCATGCGCGCGAAAGAGCCCTGAATAAATCCCCCTGAGGCACGGAGCTGCCAGAATATATTGAAAAAATTGTTAAACAGCAGAAAGGAGTAATAAAACACGTCCCCTCATGTGCAGGGACATGTTTTTAATTAAAAATTAAAGTTTTTATTTCATTTGTTTTTGCTTTTCGAAACCTCATCCCACCCGTGGGTGAGGTTTCCAAAAAAATGCACTGGCCGCTTGGCCTTTTCACCTGAAAAACTCAGGACAAGTGATAAGTTAATGGCCTTAATAGGCCTTTTAATTGTGGGCAGGTGAGCTGCCAGCTCCGGCGCGCCCACCGACTGAACTATTGTGCGACTGCAGGATGACGTCGAGACGCTTGCCCAACATCACCGCACATCACTTGATGCTTGGTCGGGTTGGCGCGCACCCACCCGCCGAGCTAAAAATTCTGGCCCCAGTTCTTACTGTTTTTTTCCTTCTGGCTAATTAGATGGTGAGCTCATCCTCTGGCCATTAATTGGCCAAGTCGGGAAAAATCACAGCTGAGTGACTGTTTCCCCCACAGTACATGCTTTTGACCACATTTGACCCTGATGTCGGGCTCCTGTGGGGAAAATACTGCCACCAGTAAAAAGTGATGAATCCTCATTGTGAAAGGTGATAGATTCTCACTGTGAAAGGTGATGAATTTTCATTGTGAAAAATGATAAATTCTCACTGTGAAAGTTGATGAATTCTCACTGAGAAAAGTGTTAAATTCTCACGTGAAAGGTGATAGATTCTCATTGTGGTAAGTGTTAAATTCTCACTGTGAAAAGTGATGAATTCTCACTGAGAAAAGTGTTAAATTCTCACTGTGAAAGGTGATAGATTCTCATTGTGAAAAGTGGTACATTCTCACGTGAAAGGTGATAGATTCTCACTGTGATAAGTGTTAAATTCTCACTGTGAAAAGTGATGAATTCTTACTGTGAAAAGTGATAATTTCACTGTGAAAGGTGATGAATTCTCACTGTGAAATGTGCTAATTCTCACTGTGAAAAGTGATGAATTCTCATTGTGAAAATGGATGAATTCTCACTGTGAAATGTTTTGAATTCTCACTGTAAAAAGTGATGAACTTTAACTAAAAGTTAATAAACTGTAACTTTGTAATGTAATGAATTATGAGTGAAGTGATTGTTTCCCACTGTGAAAACAATAATAAATGCTCAGAGTGAAGAGTGACGAATGGTCGTTGTTAATATGATTATCTTTAAGTATAAAAAGTGTATAGCTTTGACAGTAAATAGTGATGAGGTTGCAGTGCAAAAATGATGAACACTTACACTTCAAACAAATTAAGTTTAACCGTAAAATTGATTAACTGTAAGCAGTAATGAATTCTCACTATAAAAATTATGAATTCCCACTGTAAAATGCAACAAGCTATCACTGGAAAAATTGATCAAGTTTAACTGTGAAAATTGATGAACGCTTTAGCGAAAAATGATAAAGTTTGACTATAAAAAATATGAATTTTCACTTAAAACTAACTAAATTCTCCTTCTAAAAACGATGACCTCTTACAGTGTAAAGAATTTCACTGTAAAAAGTGATAATAATCACTGCAAAATGTGATAAACTCTGGATTAAAAGTAAGGAATATGCACAACGAACAATGATGAGATTTAACTGCAGAAGTGATGAACTCTCACTGTGAAAAGGATGAACTCTAACATTTAAAAGAAAGAAGCATTAACTTCAACTTGAAAAGTAATGAGCACTCACTGTAATTACTTCTAAACTTTAATTGTAAGAAGTGATGAATTCTCAATGTAAAAAGTGATATTGCTCACTAACCGGGGGTCAGATATTGGTTCCTGACCATGGAGCTACACTGTTCATTGACCAGAGTACAGGTACAATTCACTGTCACTGTCCAGAGCACAGAGCCCATTCACTATCACTAACTGCAGAGTAAAGGGTTAATATCAGAAGCATACATGATCCTAACTTAATAATGATGTCAGGTCACATGACTATGAAGTAATAAAGACCTGGAAGGAGGAGAAGCTCCAACCTCATGTAGATGTCCAAATGTGTAAATACTCGCTGTAAATAAAGAGTAATGGTTTTGAGAAACTACAGATTTGAGCAGCATACTTTGGGAGGCTAGACAATTCCCAAAACACCTTCTGGACCCCGATCACACAACGAAACATGGTGGCAGCGAGTAAAAGACCTGGCGGACATTAAAAAGTAGATACAAGGCTGGCAAGAAAAGAGATCCTCAAAGGAAGGACAAAAGAAAAAAAATTAAGACTCACCAAGATGGCGGGAGCAGCAGATACGGACCCAGAGACCAGACAGCAGTGGGCACAAAAGCAGCAAGCAGCAGCACAGAAGCAGGAACAATTCCAGGGCTCAGCAGAAGCATGGAATCCACACCACCACTCCCAGAATCATTTCAGAGTGCAGTAAGCTCTCAGCAGATGGAGCTGAGGTGAGATTGACTGCCCTTGACATCAAGGCAGCATTTGACTGAGTCTGGCATCAAGGAGCCCTAGCAAAATTGGTGTCAATGGGAATCAGGAGGAAAACTCTCCGCTGGTAGGAGTCATACCTAGCACAAAAGGAAGATGGTTCTGGTTGTTTGAGGTCAGTCATCTCAGCTCCAGATCATCGCTGCAGGAGTTCCTCAGGGTAGTGTCTTAAGCCCAACCATCTTCAGCTGCTTTATCAATGACCTTCCTTCCATCATAAGGTCAGAAGTGGAGATGTTTGATGGTGATTGGACAATGTTCAGCACCATTCGTGATTCCTCAGACACTGAAGCAGTCCATGTTCAAATACAGCAAGACCTGGGGCTAGGCTTGGGTTGACAAGTGGCAAGTGTCAGGCAATTACCATCTCCAACAGGAGAGAATCCAACAATTGCCCCCTTGACATTCAATAGCATTACCATCGCTGAATCCTCCACTATCAACATCCTGGGGGATGCCATTGACCAGGAACGGAACTGGGCTAGCTATGTAAATACAGTTGTTACAAGAGCAGGTCAGAGGCTAGGAATCCCGTGGTGAGTAACTCACCTCCTGACTCCCCAAAGCCTGCCCACTATCTACAAAGCACAAGTCAGAAGTGTGATGGAATACTCTTGACTTACCTGGAAGGCTGCAACTCCAACAACACTCAAGAAGCTTGACACCATCTAGGACAGCAGTGAGCACAAGAGGTGGCAGTAAGGGAGGCAGTGGAATAGTGGTATTGTCACTGGACTAATATTCCAGAGACCCAGGGTAATGCTCTGGGGACCCAACAGATGGTGAAATTTGATCCAATAAAAAAAATCTGCAATTAAAAGTCTAATGATGACCATGAAGCCATTGTTGATTGTCGTAAAAACCCATCTGATTCACTAATGTCCTTTAGGGAAGGAAATCTGCCGTCCTTACCTGGTCTGGCCTACATGTGACTCCAGGCCCACAGTAATGTGGTTGACTCTTAACTGCCCTCTGAACTAAGGCAATTAGGAATGAGCAGTAAATGCTGGCCTAGCAATGCACATCCCATGAATGAATAAATAAATAAAGTCTGCTTAACTGGCACCCCATCCACAAGCATTCATTCCCTCCACCACCGACGAACAGTGGCAGCAGTTTGTGTGTCATCGACAAGTTGCACTGCAGGAACTCACCAAGGCTCCTTGGACAGCACTTTCCAAACTCCCTAGAAGGACAAGGGCAGCAGATAGATGGAAACATGACCACCAGGAAGTTCCCCTCCAAGCCACTCACCATCCTGACTTGGAAACATGTCGCTGTTCCTTCACTGTCGCTGGGTCAAAATCCTGGAACCCTTTCTCTAACAGCACTATGGGTGTACCTACACCACAGGGACTGCAGCGGTTCAAGAAGGCAGCTCACCACCACTTTCTCAAAGGCAAATAGGAATGGGCAATAAATGCTGGCCTAGCCAGCGATGCTCACACCCCATGAATGAATAACAAACAGACTCAGAACTGGGACGACTGGAGGAAAAAGTTCAAAAGATACAGAACTGCTTCAGGGTTACACAAAAAAGATCAAAAAGAGAGCATCAGTACACTACTTTATGTAGAATCTATTGCTGACGACATGATAGTAGGCAGGGGTTTGATGAGGCTTGAACTTCTTATGAAGAAGCCCTGCAAGCTTTCGACTCTTATTTCAGTGCCCATCAGAATTTAATAATAGGGAAAGCAAAGAGCAGGCAAAAGCATGAATTTGTTCATCAATGATCTCTATAGGCTGGCAGGGAATTGCGATTATGGAACTTAAATGGATGAGCTGATTTGCAACAGAATCATAGCCTGGGTCTTAGATAACGCATTATCAGATTTCTTACAAAAAGTGAGGATTTAACGCTAGTGGAAACAGTGCAGATTGTGAGGCAAATGGAACTCAGGAAACGGAATGGAGTGAAATCATTCAGTTTGTAGGTCATAAGAGTGCAAACACGCCAAAACCTAAGCCCCCCCCACCAAAAAAGGGTAAAAGCGTACCAACCGCCATTTTGAAATGTCTTCAGTGTGGCAGGAAGAAACCGCACAAGTGAGAAGAATGTCCAGTAGGGGGAGACAGAGTGCCACAACTATGAAAAAATAGGCCACTTCAAAACTGTCACTTGAAAATGCTGACAACCTGTAAAAAGAGGGAGAAAATTTTAAAACAGAGCCGCATACAAGAAGCGAAAGAACCACAAGCAGAGGAACTAACCTTCCTGGGGGAGGCAAATGATACTGAAAACAAGTACTGGAGTATTAAACTTGAAGTTGATAGACAGCACACAGAGTTTAAAACTAGACACAGGAGCAGGGGTTTCTATTTTATCAGATGGAGACAAATGGCCTGAACAGATTATGTTCCAACCCTCACCTATCAAATCTCAAGATCCTGGTGGGACAGTGTTAAAAGTGTAAAGCCAACTCATGGCAAAGCTGAAATTTAAAGACTGAAGAATCCTCAAATCTCTCTATGTCATTCAAAATCAAGAGTGCTCTCTACTAAGCAGAAAGGCAGGCCTAAATCTGAAATGAATCTATACTGTGGATGAAGTTGCTGATGAGAACCACAGCAGCACATTTCAAAATGAATTTCCAAAATTGTTTACAGTCCGAGGGAAGCTAAAGACCATATCACCCTATGAGTTGAAGCTGAGACAATTTGCTTCACTCCGGGGGAAGCCCCACACCCACTCTTGGTCAAAGTCAAGGGAGAAATTGAAAAGATGCAGCAGCAAGGGGTTATTTCACTGGTCACCATGCCAACAAAAAGTTGTTCAGGAATGGTTACCATCCCAAAGCCAAATGGCTCTATAAGAACCTGTGTGGATTTAACGCAGCTAACCAAATCAGTGGAACATGAGATCCACCCATTGGCTTCAGCAGATGAGAGCCTTGCCAAACTAGCCAAGAGTACTTTACTTATCAAATTGGGTGCACACAATAGATGTTGGCAGTTGCCTCTGGACAAAGAATTGCTGACTACATTTATAATGCTATTCAGTCATTATTGTTTCAATAGATTGCCATTTATAATGATGTCCATTGCAGGAATTCTCCAGAGAACAATGTCTCACACATGGCCTGGAAGGAGTAATATGCCATATGGAGAACAAACTTATACATGGCTCCACAAGGAATAGCATGATCATAGAGTCAGAGCAGCCCCGAGAGTCTTGCAGGATGCAGGCCTAACATTGTATGAGAAATGTGAGTTCACCAAATGTATGATCAAGTTTCTAGGTCACATGTTACAAGCCACTGGAATCACAGCTGATCCATAAAAAACAAAAGCAATCAGAGAATTTTCACAACCCAGGAACATAACTGAGCTTCAAAGATTCCTCAGGATGGTTAACCAAGTAGGCAAGTACCTACCAAAGTTAGCAGAGGTCAACGACATTATGACAGTTGTTGAGACAGGTTCAACAGTGGTGCTGGAACGTGGAGCAGCAAAATACTTTTGAAAGAATTAAACAACTTTTAATCTCCTCTGAAGTCTTAGCATGTTACAACCCAGAATTACTGACCAAAGTAGCAGCAGATGCATCATCTACAAGTCTGCAGGCAGTTTTATTTCAAGTGTAGAGAGATGGCAAGGGTAGACCAGTCTACTATGCCACTAGGTCGCTAACAGAAACAGAATGATGTGCCACGATTGAAAAAGAAGCATTGGCAGCAAAGTGGGTGTGAGAAAAAATTTTCAGACTGTTTCAAAAGCAAAGCAGACCATAAGTATGAGTCACTCTTCTGAACATAAAAGATGTTGCGAAGATGCCACCCAAAATCTAACGGTTCAGACTAAGATTGATGAGCTATGACTCTGTCATGTCTCTAAGGCATGAAATAGATCATAAACTGTTTAAACCAAACCTTACTTCCTGCCTATTTAAAAAAAATGACTTTTCTGGACCAAAAACATGGCTGATACGGGTCACATGATTTGCAAGCTGGCTACAGTTCTGGAAACTTCCAACAATGATTTCAGGATAAAGCCTAACTCTCATTCTTGTGCAACTTCACACCTATCATTGTGTGGACCCATTAGAATCAATGAAACAAGGGAGCATAACACAGTCTGTCTCCTCAATCTGGACTTATAACAAGAAGAGAGCCATTGAAATTTGCTATACCTGCAGAGGTGTGAATAGCCACCATCTATCTCCTAAGCTGAACAATGGATTTTGACCAGAGACATTGAAACTGATTGTTAACTTGAATTTGACTCATCAATGGGCAATGCCATGTGACCTAAGCACCTCTGGCCTTTGGAAAGTTTTAATGTTACATTCCTGGACTTCCAGGCTGCCTGCTGTTAACATTCAGCATGTCAACGCCAAAGCAGAACTCCAGGCTAACAACAAAGACTGCCTCAAGTCTAAACCACCTTGAAGATTGGTTCTCTGGAAGATTCCTGCCATGGCCTGTAGAGTGGAACAGGTATGAATATGCCAACCACATGTAAAGATCCAAATGAGTATTTACTTGCTGGAAATAAAGAGAAATGGTTTTGAGAAACCAAAGACTGAAGCAGCATACTTTGAGAGAATAGACAATCCACAAAACCACTGTCTAGACTCCAACAACACAAGACACTGACCAGAGTACAGATCGCGTTCACTGTCACTGGCCAGAGTACAGATCCTATTCAATGTCACCGACCAGAGAATAGATCCTGTTCACTGTCACCGACCAGAGCACTGTCAGCGATCAGAATACAGATCCCCCTCACTGTCACCGACCAGAGTACAGATCCTGTTCACTGTCACTGGCCAGAGTACAGATTCCCTTCACATCACTGACCAGAGTACAGATCTTCTTCACTGTCACGGACCAGAGAATAAATCCCGTTCACTGTCACTGACCAGACAGTACAGATCCCATTCACTGTCAGTGTCCAGAGCAAAATTTCCATTCACTGTCAGTGACAATACCACAAATCTCATTCAGTCACTGACCAGAGTACAGATTCAATTCACTGTCACTGACTAGAGTACAGGTCCCTCTCACTGACACTGAACAGAGAGTAGAGATCCCGTTCACTGTCAGCAACCAGAGTATAAATCCCGTTTGCTGCCAGTGTCCAGAGTAAAATCATGTTCACTATCACTGACCAGAGTATAAATCCCATTCACTGCCAGTGTCCAGAGTATAAATCCCGTTCACTGTCACTGACCAGAGAGTACAGATCCCGTTCACTGTCACCGACCAGAGTAGAGATCCCGTTTACTGTCACTGACCAGAGTATAAACCCACCAGCCTCCGCATTCAAAGGATCATCCTCCGCCATTTCCGCCAACTCCAGCATGATGCCACCACCAAACACATCTTCCCTTCACCCCCCCTGACGGCATTCCGTAGGGATCGTTCCCTCCGGGACACCCTGGTCCACTCCTCCATCACCCCCTACTCCTCAACCCCCACTTATGGCACCTCCCCATGCCCACGCAGAAGATGCAACACCTGCCCCTTCACTTCCTCTCTCCTCACCGTCCAAGGGCCCAAACACTCCTTTCAAGTGAAGCAGCGTTTCACTTGCATTTCCCCTAACTTAGTCTACTGCATTCGTTGCTCCCAATGCGGTCTCCTCTACATTGGAGAGACCAAACGCAAACTGGGCGACCGCTTTGCGGAACACCTGCAGTCTGTCCGCAAGAAAGACCCAAACCTCCCTGTCGCTTGCCATTTTAACACTCCACCCTGTTCTCTTGCCCACATGTCTGTCCTTGGCTTGCTGCATTGTTCCAGTGAAGCCCAACGCAAACTGGAGGAACAGCACCTCATCTTCCGACTAGGCACTTTACAGCCTTCCGGGCTGAATATTGAATTCAACAACTTTAGATCTTAAACTCCCCCTCCCCCCATCCCCACCCCGTTTCTTCCCCCCCCCCTCCTTTTTTTTTCAATAATTTATATAGATTCTTCTTTCCCCACCTATTTCCATTATTTTTAAATCTGAAACTAAAACCTTGTTAGTCTGTCCACCCCACCCCCACTAGAGCTGTACTTTGAGTATCCTGTCTTCCATTCTTAATTAGCACTTTTCTTAGACAAATATCACCACCTTCAACACCTCTTTGATCCTTTTGTCTGTGACATCTTCTGATTATCTGCTCCTATCACTGCTTATCTCCACAATCACCACACCCTCAACGTCTCTCTTCCCCCCCCGCTCCCCACCCCCCCACCTTAAACCAGTTTATATTTCTCCCTTCTCCTAACTATGCTTCAGTTCTGCCGAAGGGCCATGAAGGCTCGAAACGTTAACTGATTTCTTCTCCGCCGATGCTGCCAGACCTGCTGAGTTTTTCCAGGTAATTCTGTTTTTGTTTTGGATTTCCAGCATCCGCAGTAGCTTTTAGCTTTTTGTTTTTATATTAGAGTATAAATCATGTTCACTATCAGTGATCAGAGTACTAATCCCATTCACTGTCACTGACCAGAGCATAAATTCCGTTCACTGTCAATGACCAGAGTATAAATCCTGTTCACTACCATGACCAGAGTACAGACTCCGTTCACTGTCTGTAACCAGAGTATAAATCACGTTCACTATCAGTGATCAGAGTACAAATCCCATTCACTGTCCCTGACCAGAGTTCAGATACAGCTCACTGTCATTGACCAGAGATTACAGATCCCGTTCAATGTCAATGACCAGAGTGTAAATCCTGTTCACTGTCAGTGATCAGAGTTCAGATCCCCTTCACTGTCACTAACCAGAGTTCAGGTCCCCTTCACTGTCACTGAACAGAGTATAAATTCTGTTCACTGTCACGGACCAACGAACAGATCTTGTCCACTGTCACTGGTCAGAGTATAATTCCCCTTCACTGTCAGTGATCAGAGTATAAATCCAGTTAATTTCCAGTGTCCAGAGTATAAATCCCGTTCACTGTGAATGACCAGAGTATAATTCATGTTCACTGTCACTGACCAGCGAACAGATCTTGTCCACTGTCACTGACCAGAGGATAAATCCCCTTCACTGTCAGTGACCAGAGCACAAATCCCAATCACTGTTCAGTGGCACTGAGCAGAGAGTACAGATCCCATTCACTGTCAATGACCAGAGTATAAATCACATTCACTATCAATGATCAGAGCACAAATCCCATTCACTGTCACTGACTAGAGTACAGATCCCTCTCACTGACACTGAACAGAGATTAGAGATCCTGTTCACTGTCAGCGACCAGAGTACAAATCCCGTTCACTGTCAGCAACCAGAGTATAAATCCTGTCCACTGTCACTGAGCAGAGTATAAATCCCCTTCACTGTCAGTGATCAGAGTATAAATCCGGTTAACTTCCAGCGACCAGAGTATAAATCCCGTACGCTATCACTGACCAGAGTATAAATTCCGTTCACTGTCACTGATCAGAGCACAAATCTGATTCACTGTCACTGACCAGAGTACAGATCCCATTCACTGTCGCAGACCAGAGAGCACAGATCCCATTCACTGTCACTGATCAGAGTACAGATCCCATTCACTGTCGCAGACCAGAGAGTACAGCTCCCATTCACTGTGACTGACCAGAGTATAATTCCTGTTCACTGTCACTGATCAGAGGATAAATCCCCTTCACTGTCAGTGACCAGAGTACAGATCACTTTCACTGTCAGTGACCAGAGTACAAATCCGATTCACTGTCACTGACCAGAGAGTACAGATTCCGTTCACTGTCCATGATCAGAGTATAAATCATGTTCACTATCAGTGATCAGAGTACAAATCCCATTCACTGTCACTGACCAGAAATTACAGAATTCGTTCACTCTCAATGACCAGATTATAGATCCTATTCACTGTCATTGACCAGAATACATATCACATACATTGTCACTGACCAAAGAGTACAGATCCCATTCACTGTCACTGACCAGAGAGTACAGATCCCATTCACTGTCAATGACCAGAGTATAAATCCCGTCCACTGTCGGTGATCAGAGCACAAATCCTCTTCACTGCCACTGACCAGAGTACAGATCCCATTCATTGTCACTTACCAGAGAGTACAGATCCCATTAACTGTAACAGAACTGTTCTGGAATTAAACAAATGTAACTACATCGGCATGAGGACAGGTTTGGCCCTACTGGACTGAGCAGGAAGACTACAGGGTAGGACAGTTGATGAACAGTGGTAGATATTTAAGGAGATATTCAATTCCTCCCAAGTAAAATATATTCCAAAGAGGAAGAAAGATGCTAAGAGAGGGAAAAAGCATCCATGGCTAAGCAAGGAAGTTAAAGATAACATAAAGGCAAAAACTAAGGCATACGAAATTGCAAAGGTCAGTGGCAGGCTGGAAGATTGGGAAACTTTTAAAGATCAACAAAGGGTTACTAAAAAAAATAATAAAAAGAGCAAAGGTAAATTATGAAAGAAAACTAGCGCAAAATGTAAAAACTGATAGCAAAAGTTTCTACAAGTACATAAAAGGAAAGGGAGTAGCTAAAGTGAATGTTGGTCCCTTGGAGGGTGAGACTGGGGAGTTAATAGTGGGGAACACAGAAATGGTAGAGACGCTTAATCAATATCTTGCCTCAGTTTTTACAGTGTAGGACACTAGTACCACCCCAATAGTAACAGGTAGTGCACAGGGTATAGAGAAGGAGGAACTTAGAACAATCACCATCACTAGAGAAAAAGTACTGAGCAAACTATTGGGATTAAAGGATGACAAGTCCCCAGGGCCTGATGGCCTACATCCCAGGGTCTTAAAGGAAGTGGCAGTGGAGATAGTGGATGTATTGGCTATAATATTCCAAAATTCCCTGGATTCTGGAAAGGTTCCAGTGGATTGGAAAAATGCTAATATAACGCCCTTATTCAAAAAGGGGGCGAGGCAGAAAGAAGGAAACTATAGACCAGTTAGTTTAATGTCTGTCATTGGGAAATTGTTGGAATCGTTATTAAGGAAGTAGTAATGGGGTATTTGGAAAGTCAAAATGCAATCCATCAGAGTCAGGATGGTTTTATGAAGAGTAAATCGTGTTTGACTAACTTGCTAGAGTTCTTTGAAGATGTGACAAGCAAAGTGGATAATGGGGATCCTGTAGATGTAGTATATCTGACTTCCAGAAGGCCTTTGATAAGGTGCCGCACAAAAGATTAATACACAAGATAAGATCACACAGAATTAGGGGTACTATATTAGCTTGGATAGAGGATTGGCTAACCAACCAAAAAGCAGAGAGTTGGGATAAATGGGTCTTTTTCTGGATGGCAAGCTGTAACTAATGGGGTGCCACAGGGATCGGTCCTTGGGCCCCAACTAATTACAATTTATATTAATGACTTGGATTCAGGGATAGAAGGTACTATAGCTAAATTTGCAGATGATACCAAAATAGGTGGAAAAGTAAGTTGCAATGAAGAAATAAGAAATTTACAAATAGATATGGACAGGTTAGGTGAATGGGCCAAAATTTGGCAGATGGAGTTTAACGTGGATAAGTGTGAGGTTATCCATTTTGGTCAGAAGAATAAAAAAGCAACTTATTATTTAAATGGAGAGAAACTTCAGAATGCTTCAGTGCAGAGGGTTCTGGGTGTCCTCGTGCATGAATCGCTGAAAACTAGTATGCAGGTACAGCAGGTAATAAGGAAGGCAAATGGAATTTTGGCATTTATTGCTAAAGGAATAGAGTATAAAAATAGGGAAGTGTTGTTGCAACTGTACAAGGCATTGGGGAGTCCGCACCTGGAGTGCTGTGTACAGTTTTGGTCTCCTTCCTTGCGAAAGGATGTAATTGCATTGGAGGCAGTTCAGAGGAGGTTCACTAGATTGATTCCAGAGATGCGGCGCTTGTCTTATGAGGAGAGATTGAGCAGTTTAGCCCTATACTTGCTAGAGTTTAGAAAGATGAGAGGAGATTTAGTTGAAATATATAAGATGCTAAAGGGCATAGACAAAGTAGACGTGAAGCGGATGTTTCCCCTTGAGGAGCATTCTAGAATAAGAGGCCATAGTTTTAGGCTAAGTGGTGGTAGATTTAAATCAGAGATGAGGAGGAATTACTTTTCTCAAAGGGTCATGAATCTGTTGAGTTCAATATCTCAGAGTGCAGTGGATGCCGTGACACTGAATAAATTTAAGGAGGAGACAGACAAATTTTTAATTAGTAATGGGTTGAAAAGTTATGGGGAGAGGGCAGGAAATTGGAGTTGAGTCCGAAATGAGATCAGCCATGATCGTAATGAATGGTGGGTCAGGCTCGAGGGGCTGAATTGCCTACTCCTGCTCTTAGTTCTTATGTTCTTATGTTCTTAACTGAGAACAGATCCTGTTCACTGTCACTGACCAGAGTACAGATCCCCTTCACTGTCACTGACAAGACCACAAATCCCATTCACTGTCACTGACCAGAGAGTATAAATCCCGTTCACTGTCAGTGTCCAGAGTATAAATCAGGTTCACTGTCACTGACCAGAGTATAAATCCCGTTCACTGTCACTGACCAGTGTACAGATCTTGTTCAATGTCACTGACCAGAGAGTACAGATACTGTCAGTCACCAGAGTATGAATCAAGATCACTGTCAGTGATCAGAGCAAAAACCCTATTAACTGTCACTGAGCAGGGTACAGATCCCATTCACTGTCATTGTCTAGGGCATAGCTCCCGCTACTGTTACTGACCAGACAGTACAGATCCCTTCCACTGCTAGTGTCCAGAGTATAAATCCCATTCACTGTCACTGACAGTGTGTACAGATCCCATTCAATGTCACTGACCAGAGTATAAACCTCCTTCACTGTTACCGACTAGAGTACAGAACCCGTTCACTGTCACTGAGCAGAGTACGTATCCCATTCATTGTCACCCAGGAGAGTACAGATCCACGTCACTGTCAGTGACCAGAGTACAGATCCCATTCAATGTGACTGGCCAGAGAACAGATCCCATTCACTATCACTGACTAGAGAGCACAGATTCCCTTCAGCGTCCATGACCAGAACACAAATCCCATTCACTGTCACTGACCAGAGTACAGATACAATTCACTGTCGCTGGCCAGAGTACAGATACCATTCACTGTCACTGGCCACAGTACATATCCCGTTCACTGTCACTGACCGGGGTATCCAGAGCACATTCACTGTCACTAACGAGAGACTACAGATCCCATTCAATGTCCGTGACCAGAGTATAAATCACGTTCACTATCAGTGATCAGAGCACAAATCCCATTCACTGGCACTGACCAGAGTACAGATCCTGTTCAGTGTCACTGGCCAGATTACAGATCCCATTCACTGTCACTGACCAGAGAGTACAGATCCCGTTCACTGTCACTGACCAGAGAGTACAGATCCCGTTCACTGTCAGTGGCCAGATTACAGATCCCATTCACTGTCATTGACCAGAATACATATCTCGTTCACTGTCACTGACCAGAGAGTACAGATCCCGTTCACTGTCAGTGGCCAGATTACAGATCCCATTCACTGTCATTGACCAGAATACATATCTCGTTCACTGTCACTGACCAGCGAGTACAGATCCTGTTCACCGTCACTGGCCAGATTACAGATCCCATTCACTGTCATTGACCAGAATACATATCTCGTTCACTGTCACTGACCAGCGAGTACAGATCCCATTTACTGTCAGTGACCAGAGTATAAATCTCATTCACTGTCAGTGATCAAAGCACAGATCCCGTTCACTGACATGGACCAGAGTCTAAATCCTGTTCACGATGAATGGTCAGAGTACCGATCCCCTTCACTGTCAATGACCAGAGTATAACTCCTGTTCACTGTCACTGACCAGAGTATATATCCCCTTCACTGTCAGTGACCAGAGCACAGATACCTTTCACTGTCACTGACCACAGTGCATATCTCGTTCACTGTCACTGACCGGACTGCCCAGAGCCCGTTCACTATCACTGACCAGAGACTACAAATCCCATTCACTGTCCATGCCCAGAGTATAAATCCCACTCACTATCAGTAATCAGAGCACAAATCCCATTCACTGTACGTGACCAGCATACAGATCCAGTTCACAGTCACTAACCAGAGTATAAACCCCCTTCTCTGTCACCAACTTGAGTACAGAACCCGTTCACTGTCACTGACCAGAGTACATATCCCGCTCATTGCCACTGAGGAGAGTACGGATCCACGTCACTGTCAGTGACCGGAGTACAGATCCCATTCAATGCAACTGGCCAAAGAAAAGGTCCCATTCACTGTCACTGACCAGAGTACAGATCCCATTCACTGTCACTGAACAGAGAGCATATATCCCATTCAATATCAGCAGCCAGAGTATAAATCCTGTTCACTTTCAGTCATCAGAGCAAAAATCCCATTCACTGTCACCGACCAGAGTACAGATCCCGCTCACTGTCACTGAAGAGAGGACAAATCCGTTCACACTCACTGACCAGAGTATAAATCGCTTTCACTGTCACTGACCAGAGTACATATACCATAAGCTGTCACCGACCAGAGTACAGATTGTGTTCACTGTCACTGACCAGTGTAAAGATCCTTTCACTATCACTGACCAGAGGGTGCAGATCCCATTCACTGTCAGTGACTAGAGTGTAAATTCTGTTCACTGTCAGTGATCAGAGCACAAATCCCATTCACTTTCAAAGATCAGAGTACAGATCCTGCTCACCATCACTGACCAGAGAGTACAGATCCCGTTCACGGTCAGTGACCAGAATATAAATCACGTTCACTGCCAGTGTCCAGAGTATAAATCCTGTTTACTGTCACTGACCAGTGTATAAATCCTGTTCACTGTCACTGGCCAGATAGCACAGAACCCATTCACTGTCAGTGACCAGAAGGCAGATACTTTTCACCATCACTGACCAGAGAGTAGAGATCCCGTTCATGGTCAGCGACCAGAGTATAAATCACGATCACTGCCAGTGTCCAGAGTATAAATCCTGTTTACTGTCACTGACCAGAGTATACATCGCGGCCACTGTCACTGACCAGAGTACAGATCCCTTTCACAGTCACTGACCAGAGATTGCAGATCCCGTCACTGTCAGTGACCAGAGTATAAATCGCATTTACTGTCAGTGACCAGAGTATAAATGGCCTTCACTGTCGCTGACCAGAGAGCACAGATCCCGTTCACTGACAGTGACCAGAGTATAAATATCGTTCACTATCACTGACCAGAGAGTACAGATCCTGTTTACTGTCACTGACCAGAGAGCACAGATCCCATTCACTCTCAGTGACCAGAGTAGAAATCCCATTCACTGTCACTGACCAGATAGTACAAAGCCCGTTCAATGTCACTGAGCAGAGAGGACTGATCCCATTCACTGTCCATGACCAGAGTATAAATTGCATTCGCTGCCAGTGTCCAGAGAATAAATCCTACTCTCTGTCACTGACCAGAGATTACAAATCCCATTCACTATCAGTGACCAGAGAATAAATTCCTTTCACTGGCAGTGATCAGAGCACAAATCCCATTCACTGTCACTGACCAGAGTACATATCCCATTCACAGTCACTGACAAGAGAGTGCAGATCCCGTTAACTGTCATCGCCCAGAGAGTACAATCTTGTTCAATGTCAGTGACCCGATTTCAGATCTCTTTCACTATCACTGACCAGAGTACAGGTCCCCTTTCACTGTCACTGACCAGGGTACAGATCCCCTTCACTGTTACTGAGCAGAGTATAAGTCTTGTTCACTACCACTGACCAGAGAGTATAAATCCTGTTCACTGTCAGAGTCCAGAGTATAAATCGGGTTCACTGTCGCTTAACAGAGTATAAATTGCGTTCATTGTCAGTGACCAGCGTGTAAATCCCAATCACTGTCAGTGACCAGAGATCAGGTCCCATTCACTGTCACTAACCAGGGTATAAATACCCTTCACTGTAAGTAACCAGAGCACAGATCGCGTTCACTGTCACTGACCGGAGAGCACAGATCTCGTTCACTGTCACTGACCAGAGATTGCAGATACCATCACTGTCAGTGACCGGAGTATAAATCGCATTAACTGTCAGTGACCAGAGTATAAATGGCCTTCACTGTCGCTGACCAGAGCACAGATCCCGTTCACTGTCAGTGACCAGATTTCATATCCTCTTCACTATCACTGACCAGAGTACAGATCCCCTTCATTGTAACTGACCAGAGTATAAATCCTGTTCATTGTTACTGACCAGAGTACAGAACAACTTCACTGTCGCTGAACAGAGTATAGATTGCGTTCATTGTCAGTGACCAGAGTATAAATTCCATTCACTGTCAGTGACCAGAGTATAAATCCCATTCACTGTCAGTGACCAGAGATCAGATCCCATTCACTGTCACTAACCAGACTATAAATACCCTTCACTGTAATTGGCCAGAGCGCATATCGCATTCACTGTCAGTGACCAGAGTATAAATTCCGTTCACTGTCAGTGAGCAGAGCACAAATCACGTTCACGGTCACTGACCAGAGAGTACAGATCCAGGTTACTGTCACTGACCTAAGAGGACAGATCCCGTTCACTGTGAGTGACCAGAGTATAAATCCTGTTAACTGTTTCTGGCCTGAGTACATATCCCATTCACTGTCACTGACCAGATAGTACAGAGCCCTTTCACTGTCACTTACCATAAAGTAACCCCATTCACTGTCGTGACCAGAATAGAAATCCCGTTCACTATCAGTGATCAGAGCCAAGTCCCATTCACTGTCAGTGACCAGAGTACAGATCCTGTTCACGCTCAGTGAACAGAGTATAAATCTCCTTCACTGTCACTGACCAGAGTACTGATCCCACTCACTGCCACTGACCAATGAGTACAGATCCTATTCAGTGTCAGTGACCAAAGTGCAGATCCCCTCAATGTCACAAACCAGAGTACAGATCCCCTTCACTGTCACTAACCAGAGCATAAGTTGCGTTCGCTGTCAGTGACCAGAGTATAAACTCGCGTCACTGTCAGTGACCAGAGTACAGATCCCGTTCACTGTCACGACCAGGTTATAAATCCCCTTCATTGTCAGTGACCAGAGCACAAATCCTTTTCCATGTCACTGACCAGAGTACAGATCCCGCTCACTGTAACTGACCAGGAAGTAGAGATCCTGTGCACTGTCAGTGACCAGAATACATAACGAGTTCACAGCCACTGACCAGAGAGTACAGATCCCATTCACTGTCACTGACCAGAGAGTACAGATCCCATTCACTGTCACTGAACAGAGAGTACAGATCCCATTCACTGTCACTGACCAGAGGGTACAGATCCCATTCACTGTCACTGACCAGAGGGTACAGATCCCATTCACTGTTACTGAACAGAGAGTACAGATCCCATTCACTGTCAGTGACTAGAGTATAAATCCTGTTCACTATCAGTGATCAGAGCACAGAATCCATTCACTGTCAATGACCAGAGTATAAATCCCCTTCACTGTCAATGACCAGAGTACAGATCCCACTCACTGTCACTGACCACAATACATATCTCGTTCACTGCCACTGACCAGGGAACACAGAGCCTGTTCACTGCCGTTGAACAGAGAGTACAAATCCCATTCACTGTCACTGCCAGGATACAGGTCCCACTCACTGTCACTGAGCAGAATACTGACCCCCTTAACTGTCACTCAGCAGAGTACAGATCCCCTTAACTGTCACTGACCAGAGTATAGATCCCCTTAACTGTCACCAACCAGAGTACAGATCCCCTTAACTGTCACTAACCAGAGTAACAATCCTGTTCATTGTCACTGGCCAGATATTACAGATCCCATTCACTGTAACTGACCAGAGTACAAATTCCATTCACTGTCACTGGCCAGAATAAAGATCACCTTCACTGCCACTGAACAGAGAGCATATCCTGTTCACTATCACGGACCCGAGTATATATCCCATTCACTGTCAGTGACCACAGTACATATCCCGTTCACTGTGACAGACCGGAGTGCCCAGAGCCCGTTCACTGTCACTGACCAGAGAATAAATACTGTTCACTATCAGTGATCAGAGTACAAATCCCAATCACTGTCAATGACCAGGATACAGATCCCGTTCACTGTCATTGACCAGAGTATAAATCCCCTTCACTGTCAGTGGCCAGAGCACAGATCCCATTCACTGTCACTGACCACAATACATATCCCGTTCACTGTAACTGACTGGAGAGTGCAGAGCCTGTTAACTGTCACTGACAAGAGAGAACAGATCCCATTCACTGTCCATGACCAGAGCATAAATCCCATTCACTGTCACCGACCAAGGTACAGGTCCAGTCCACTGTCACTGACCAGAATACATATCCCGTTCACTGTCACTGACCGGAGTGTCCAGATCCGATTCACTGTCCTTGCCCAGAGTATAAATCCCGTTCACTATCAG
This sequence comes from Cetorhinus maximus, assembly GCF_964194155.1. Taxonomy (NCBI): domain Eukaryota; kingdom Metazoa; phylum Chordata; class Chondrichthyes; order Lamniformes; family Cetorhinidae; genus Cetorhinus; species Cetorhinus maximus. The sequence goes on along the minus strand of NC_135890.1, from coordinate 49,812,735 downwards.
TAATCAGGGGGAAAATCCCCTTCACTGTCATGACAAGAGTACATATCCCGTTCACTGTCACTGACCAGAAAGTACTGAGCCTGTTCACTGTCACTGACCAGAGGTCAGCTCCCTTTCACTATCACCGACCGGAGTACATATCCCATTCACTGACACGGGCCAGAGTAAAAATCTTGTTCACTGTCATTTACAGGATTACAGATCACGTTCACTGTCACTGACCAGAGAACAGATCCCATTCACTGTCACCAACCAGAGTACAGATCCCATTCACTGTCACTGAACAGAGTATAAATCGTGTTCACTATCAGAAATCAGAGCACAAATCACATTCACTGTCATGACCAGAGTACAGATCTTGTTCACTGTCAGTGACCAGAGGACAGCTCCATTTCAGTATCACTGACGAGAGTATATATACCTTGGAAGGGTCTTGAAAAGTTAACTGTATTTCTCTCTCCGCAGATGCTGTCAGACCTGCTGAGTTTTTCCAGCTATTTTTATTTTTATTTTTGTTTCAGAGTATATATCCCCTTCACTGTCACTGACCAGAGTAAAAATACTGTTCACTGTCACTTACAGGATTACAGATCCCGTTCACTGTCACCGACCAGAGCATACAGATCCCGTTCAGTGTCACTAACCAGAGGATAGCTCCCTTTCACTAACACCGACCAGAGTACAGATCCCATTCACTGTCACTGGCCAGAGTAAAGATCCCCTTCACAGTCACTGACCGGAGGGTCAAGATCTCGTTCACTGTCACTGACGAGAGTACAGGTCCCGTTCATTGTCACTGACCAGAGAGTATAAATCGCATTCACTAACAATGATCAGAGCACAAATCCCATTCACTGTCACCAACCAGATTACAGATCCTGTTCACTGTCACTGACCAGACATTAAAGATCCCGTGAACTGTCAGTGAGCAGAGTACAAATCCTGTTCACTGTCACTGACCAGAGTACAGATCCCATCCACTGTCAATGACCAGAGAACAGATCCCATTCACTGCCGCTGACCAGAGTATAAATCCTGTTCACTGTCACTGACCAGAATACAGATCCTCTTAACTGTCACTGACCAGAGTAAAAATCTTGTTCACTGTCACTGACCACAGAGTACAGAACTCGTTTACTGTCACTTACAAGAGTACAGATCCCATTCACTGAAACTGACCACAGAGTACAGATCACGTTCACTGTCACTGACCAGAGTACAGATCCCGTTCACTGACACCGGCCTGAGTAAAGACCCCCTTCACTGTCACTGACCAGGTTACAGATCCTCTTCACTGTCACTGACCAGAGACTGCAGATCCCGTTCACTGTCACCAACCAGAAGACAACTCCCTTTCACTATCACCAACCAGAGTACATACCATATTCACTGTCACGGGCCCGAGTAAAGACCAGTTTCACTATCACAGGTCAGAGTAAAGACTCCCTTCACTGTAACTGACCAGAGCATACAGATCCCATTCGCTGTCCGTGACCAGAGTATAAATCGCATTCACTATCAATGATCAGAGCACAAATCACATTCACTGTCACCAACCAGATTACAGATCCTGTTCACTGTTGCTGACCAGACATGAAAGATCCCGTGAACTGTCAGTGAGCAGGGTACAGATCCCACTCACTGTCACCAACCAGGCTACAAATCCCATTCATTATCAGTGATCAGAGCACAAATCCCATTCACTGTCACTGACCAGAGAGTACAGATCCCCTTCATTGTCACTGACCAGAGTACAGATCCTATTCAGTGTTAATGACCAGAGTACAGATTCCGTTCACTGTCAGTGACCAGAGTACAGATCCGATTCACTCTCACTGACCAGAGTACAAATCCCGTTCACTGTCAGTGACCAGTGTATAAATCCTGTTCACTGTCACTGATGAGAAAACATATCCCGTTCACTGTCACTGACCAAAGAGTACAGAGCCTGTTCACTATAACTGACCAGAAATAACAGATCCCTTTCACTGTCACTGACAGAAAGTACATATCCCGTTCACTGTCACCAACTCAGAGTACAGATCCTGTTCACTGTCACTGACCAGAGTATAAACCCCCTTCACATTTACTGACCGGAGTACAGATCCACTTCACTGTCACTGATCAGAGTATAAATCCTGCTCATTGTCACTGACCAGAGCGCAGATCCCGTTCACTGTCACTGACCAGAGGACAACTCCCTTTCACTATCACCTACCAGAGTACATATCACATTCACTGACATGAACCAGAGTAAATATCCCCTTCACTGTCACTTACAAGAGTACAGATCCCGTTCACTGAAACTGACCACAAAGTACAGATCCCATTCACTGTCACCAACCAGAGTACAGATCAGGTTCACTATCACTGGCCAATTAAAGACCCCCTTCACTGTCACTGACCAGAGTATAAATCCCGTTCACTGTCACTGACAGAGTACAGATCCCATTCACTGTCACTGACCAGAGTATAAATCCTGATCACTGTCACTGACCAGAGTACAGACCCCGTTCACTGTCACTGACCAGAGAAAACAGATTCCATTCACTCTCACTGAAAACAGAACATACCCCATTCACTGTCACTGACCAGAATACAGATCTCGCTCACTGTCACTGGCCAGAATAAAGACCCCCTTCACTGTCACTTACAAGAGTACAGATCCCGTTCACTGAAACTGACCATAGAGTACAGATCACGTTCACTGTCACTGGCCAATTAAAGGCCCCCTTCACTGTCACTGACCAGAGTATAAATCCCATTCACTATCAGCGATCAAAGCACAAATCCCATTCACTGTCACTGACCAGACATTTCAGATCCCATTCACTGTCACTGACCAGAGTACATATCCGTTCACTGACCAGAGAATACAGAGCCCGTTCACTGTGACTGAACAGATAGTTCAGATCCCATTTACTGTCAGTGACCAGACTGTAAATCCCGTTCACTGTCAGTGATCAGAGCACAAATCCCATTCACTGTCACTGTCCAGATTACAGGTCCCTCTCACTGTCATTGACCACAGTACAGATCCCATTTAATGTCACTGACCAGAGAGTACAGATTCCATTCACTCTCACTGAAAACAGAACATACCCCATTCACGGCCACTGACCAGAGTACAGATCTCGCTCACTGTCACTGGCCAGAATAAAGACCCCCTTCACTGTCACTGACCAGAGTGTGCAGATCCCTTTCACTATCACTGACCAGAGTACATATCCCATTCACTGTCACGGGCCAGAGTAAAGATCCCCTTCACTGTCACTGACCAGAGTAAAAATCCTGTTCACTGTCACTTACATGATTACAGATCCCATTCACTGTCACTGACCAGAGTACAAATCCCATTCAGTGTCACTGACCAGAGTACAGATCCCATTCACTGTCACCGACCAGAGTACAGATCACGTTCACTATCACAAGCCAGAGTAAAGATCCCCTTCAATGCCACTGACCAGAGTAAAAAATCCCCTTCACTGTCACTGACCAGAGTACAGATACCATTCACTGTCACTGGCCACAGCACATATCCCATTAACTGTCTCTGACCGGAGTGCCCAGAGCCCATTCACTATCCCTGACCAGAGAGAACAGATCTCATTCACTGTCCGTGACCAGAATTTAAATCACGTTCACTGTCAGTGATCAGAGCACAAATCCCGTTCACTGTCAGTGACCAGAGTTCAGATTCCATTCACTGTCTCTGACCAGAGAGTAAATCCCATTCACTGTTACTGAACAGAGTACACATACCACTCACTGTCACTGACCACGGTACATATCCCGTTCACTGTCACTGACAGGAAAGTGCAGAGCCCGTTCACTGTCACTGACCAGAGACAACAGACCCCACTCACTGTCTATGACCAGAGTATGAATCGCGTTCGCAGCACAAACCCCATTCACTGTCACTTACCAGAGTGCAGATCCTGTTCACTGTCACTGACCAGAGTACAGATCCTGTTCACTGACACTGACCAGAGAGTGCAGATCCCATTCACTGTCAGTGTCCAGAATATAAATCCTGCTCACTGTCATTGACCAGAGTATACATTCAGTTCACTGGCAATGACCAGAGTACAGACCCTGTTCACTGTTACTGACCAGAGCCTACAGATCCCATTCACTGTCAGCGACCAGAGTATAAATTCTGTCCACTGTCAGTGATCAGAGAGTACAGATCCCGTTCACTGTCACTGACCAGAGAGAACAGATCCCATTCACTGTCACTGACCAGAGAGTAAAGATCCTGTTCACTGTCACTGAGCAGAAGATAAATCCTGTTCACTGTCACTGACCAGAGAGTATAAATCCCTTTCTCTGTCAGTGTCCAGAGTATAAATTGGGTTCACTGTCACTGAGCAGAGTATAAATCCCGTTCACTGTCACTGACCAGAGTACAGTTCCTGTTCACTGTCACTGACCAGAGAGTGCAGATCCCGTTCGCTGTCAGTGACCAGAGTATAAATTCTGTGCACTGTCAGTGGCCAGAGTATGAGTCAAGATCACTTTCAGTGATCAGAGTGCAAATCCCATTCACTGTCACTGACCAGAGTACAGATCCTGTTCACTGTCACTGTCCAGAGTACAGATCCTGTTCACTGTCACTGACCAGAGTACAGATCCTGTTCACTGTCACTGACCAGAGAGCACAGATGCTGTTCACTGACACTGGCCAGAGAGCATAAATCCCGTTCTCTGTCACTGATCAGAATATAGACCCCTTTCACTGCCACTGACGAGAGAATACAGATACCATTCGCTATCACTGACCAAAGAGCACAGATCCAGTTCATGGTCACCGACCAGAGCAGAGATACTGTTCACTTGTGTCATTTAATACCTTTTCATCTTAGTTGTCCGCTATTCATATATCATTCACATATGTAATCAATACATCCTTACAAATAATAATTATTCAGTTAATTAATAAATCTATTACCATATCTTAAAAATGCATATTCATTTGTTAAATTCTATCATACTCCTATCGCCAAATTCTCTAATTGATTTCTAATGGGCAGAAAAATTTAATTTGCAAGTCATTTGTTTTAACTCTGCCTCATTATTTATTCCTAGCAGAATGGAACCAGGCATAAGCTCTGGTCTTGAGATTTCATCCACTTGTTACTAAGTATCTTCATGACTAGTGTCAAAATCCATATGTTACATAGACACAAATCACTTTGAGGCATAAACAAAGATAGAACACAATGCATGACTGAGAATGGTGGGCAGTGTAACAAGCCCTGACATACGGACACTACAATCTAAAATGCTTTGAGGCCCATTGAAATAGAATTTAGCCCTCAGCAGGGAAGGTTAAGATCATAAACAGGGCATGATCGTTACCTCGTTTATCCCACTCCTTCAATTATACGCGCATTTATATCACTCAAATGGCATATATTTACATTAAGCACTCCCGGCCCAACCATTGCACAGCAGTTCTGTAGAGGTAACAGTGCTCAGACGACTATCTGTAATTTTACAGCGTTTGACATAAAGTGACATAATTTATATCATTGTGTTGAGACATGAGTGCCCCATTAGCTGCATAATGATCAGGCGACATCATCCCTGCCAGCAAGAGGCTTTATAATTCACCATTGCTCCATGGTGCTACCTGCTTGAATGTCAACCATTAGGGACAGTGCTGTCTGACATTATATCTTCAGGTTATCATTATAATTTTTTAGCAGATCGATTCCTCTCGACCACAATGATGCTCTGGGGCATCTGTCACGGTTTAGGAAGTGATTGACCAATGGGTATCATTAGAAATGGTAGTCTCTCTGTTTCACAGGCTCCCTGTCTCCCGTGACCTTTCACATAGGAACCAGCTGGAGCTGGAAGATACTTAATTGAATGGCGTCTTCAGATGTGTTTTGGTTTTGGAGGGGGTGAACGCTGGATGCTGCAGTAGGGGGAGAAAAAAAAACTTTTCTCTGACCTTCAAAGCCTAATTGATAGGCTTTTCATAGACCTTGTTTGAGATTTGCTTCTGGTCTCTTGTTCTGTAGACCCTCAGAACTCCAGGAGAGGCACGAAGTTAACAGTCGGAAGCAGGTCCCAAGTGGCCCAAGTGCAATCAATACCAGCCAGCAGTGATGGTGAGCAATAGTCACTCAGTACCTTTCTGAAGCTGCATTAACAGGCAGAACTCATCCTAATTTCCCATGCCTCGCTCATTAATCTGTGGGAAAAAAAAAGACACAAGATGCATTGAGGAACACATCTGAAAAAGAAAGATGCAGTTCAGCTGTTAGGGAAAAAAAGAATCGAAGTACGCAACCAGCAATAAAAATGAAACTGCTTCTACCTGTGTTTGTTTAGGTATATTTTTTGAAATAAGGTGCCCTCACGGAATAAACAGATTAAGGGTGGTTTTGAAAAGACAAAAAGGGTTCCACAACTCTCCACTGAATTAAATGCCTGACAGGGGAAACAGAAAAGAAAGAATCTCATCCTTTATTGCCTTTGAGAGCAATTTAATTAGGCATTAGCCCCATGTGTACGGGTAAGGAGTCTCGGTCTGCTTTGCTGTTCCTCTGAAAGATGTGGCCTTGGACACACAGAAAGGATTTTTATTGGATCATGTAAGAAGATCAACAGATAAGCAGCTAATTTTGCGTACTTAGGGAGCAAATGATTGAGTGCATTCCCCCTGGAGTACTCGGGCTGCTGGGATGAAAAGCGGAGGGTGGAAAAGATCTGAAAGTATTTCAGCAGTAATGCTGATCAGTAAAATTAAAGATTTATACTGGTTGATAGGGCTCCCAGACTGCAGCCAGTGTGGAGCGAAGGCAAAAAGAAGCATTTCTTTGAGCTCTGTCCATTTCAGAAATTTTCATCAGAAACCACTTTTGAACTAATTGGAGTCTGTGGATAGGAAACCTCATTTTTGGCTCAAATCAATTTTCTGCAAATGTCATTTGATTCAGGAAATATGAGTGATATGCCTGATTTCCCGATAAGAAATGAAATGAGCTGTTGTCCTTCAGGATATCATAGACTTGAAATGGGGGGATTTTATGGTTAATGCCATCTGATAGAAATGTCCTACTTTGAAAGAAGTCCATCAGCCTCAGGGGAGATGCAAGAAAGAACGAATATTTTTTTAATCTGCAGCTGCAGCTTTTACGAGATGTGCAACAAATACAGATTTTTTTTTTCAAACGATTAATTGGGAGCAACAATCAGTTTGCAGGTTGATTAATGGGGTGACACAATATATCAAATATTTAATATATTGTATTGATATTAGATGATATATTATTTGACTGCCCACAACACAACAGCATATTAAAATGCAGCAGTGCAGGGAAAGCAAACAATATTTGATGGCTCTTAGTTATGTATGGTGGGTGACATGAACACAAGTTATTATGTGGTTTTCGTGCAGCAAGCTTAACCACATTAATTGGCTTCATTTACAAAAGTTCATGGGTAGGCATGGTACCATCTCTATGAATTGTGAGGAAATTGATACCTTTCAGAAAGGCTTACTCTGTAAAAACAACAATTTACCCTTCTGTCAGGTGAATATTAAAGGTCCCATGGCACGGTTTAAAGAAAAGCAGATGAGCTCTCCCCAGCATCCTTGGCAACATTTATCCTGCAACCAACACCACTAAATAAAAGATATTATTTTCTTATTATCTCTTTGCTGTTTGTGGAATCTTGCTGTATGGAAATTGGTTGCCACCTTTCCCACGTTACACCAGAGTCTAGGCTTTTTTAACTACTTAATTGACCGTGAAGTGCTTTGGCATGCCCTGAGTGTGAAAAGTGCAAGTCTTTCTTTTTTTCTGCTATTTTTAATTTTCGAGACCAGCCCTGCCAGGGGGAAGGTGAAATGGTTAGAATCTGATTTCTCACACAACTGTGAGCATTGCCACTGCACAATTAACTAGGAACAGCAAAAGGCAGACATAATCAACTGCCTTCCCCTTCCCAACAAAGACGGAATGCCTCACTTTACTAGGACCTCCTGACAAGGCCAGTGCCAACTGTTGAACCCAGAAAGCAGAAACAAAAGAAATGGGGTGACAGGCATGACATATGCAATTGCCTGAGGAAGAGTCCAGATTCAATTGAACTCAAGAATCTGGTGTCAGCCCATGGCTCGGTGGTAGCATCCCCACTGCTGGATCAGACGTTATAGCTTCTACTCCAGAAACTTCAACACAAGATCCGGGCTGGCACTTCAGTGTGGTGCTGAGGGAGTGCTGCACTGTCAGTGGTGCTGTCTAGAACAGATTATATGGTCATTATCATCTTGCTGCATACAAACTGGCTGCCACATTGCAACAGCAACTACATTTCAGAAGCACTCCATTGGCTGTAAAATGTTTTGGGATGTCCTGCAGTTGGAAAAGGCATTAAATAAATGCAAGTTCCTTCATTCTTTCAATTACTTGGATTATCAGACAGTTTCAAAGAAATATTTGATGCTTTCTGGTTCTAATACCAATCAGCCGATGCCCCTTATATATCTGTTTTCCCTTCTCCTCTACCTCATTGTCCTTTCCTTTGCCTCCCCCTGCAACCCATCATCTATTTCTGTTTGCCAGGGGAGGCAGTGGTGTAGTGGTATTGTCACTGGACTAGTATTCCAGAGACCCAGGGTAATGCTCTGAGGACCCAGGTTTGAATCCCACCATGGCAGATGATGAAATTTGAAATCAATAAAAAAATCTAGAATTAAAAGTTTATTGAGGACCATGAAACCATTGTCGATTGTCATTAAAAAAAATCTGGTTCACTAATGCCCTTTAGGGAAGGAAATCTGCCATCCTTCCCTGGTCTGGCCTATGTGACTCCAGACCCACAGCAATGTGGTTGATGCTTAAATGCCCTCTAATATGGCCTAACAAGCCACTCAGTTCTCAAGGGCAATTAGGGATGGGCAATAAATGCTGGCCTTGCCAGTGACGCCCACATCTGATGAACGAATGAAAAAAAAGGCTCTTAAGGAGAAGTTTTAACTCCAAAAAATGGGTGAATTTGGGTCGGATGGAATGTTAAACAAAATATCAAACCCCCAAAGTCGGCAGCTAAAGGGAGACACGGTTCTAGCGTGGAGGAGGTAACTGCACTTCCACCACTGCTCGTGGACCCAGAGGGGCAGAAGTGCTTCCTCCGGCTCCCCAAGCTAACCTGCTGCCCACCATGCTATTGGACCCTTCCTACTACCACCTCATGATCGCCTGTGATCGGATTCTTTTTTTATGGTCCCCGATTCCCCCACGATCACAGAAGCCCCTGAAACTATGCAAGGTGCAGGGTTAAAATATTTGGTGACTAGAATTCCTCCCCTCAAATTGGAAACCCCAGCACAATAAACATCAGGGCCTTAATCTCACAGGCCCTGCCTGTGTTGTGTTGTTTCCATTCTAAGTACACCAGGTTGACATGTGGCAGGTGCTTCTGGCTAACCCCACAAGTGCTGGAGCCATTAAGGACCAACTGCTTGCTTGAGACCTGTAGGCTTCCCACCTCAAAACGAGAACATAGCATTGCAGCTAATGGTGGGCTGGCTAATACATGGTGATGAAAAGACCTTCGTCAGAGTGAGTGGCCCGAGGCCTTAATCCAGCAGTTGTGAGTTGAGAGAGATGCAGTCAATGCACGATGTAAAAGGTATTCCTTTAGCGCATCTGTCTTTAACTAGAGGCAGTGATCCCTGAAATTCGATGGACACAATCACAATGGTTCCACCTTTATTGTGTCTGCCCATGCCCTCCAATGCTGAGCTTCTGCTACAGTTTTTGGGGTCAGTGGAAGGGCATCTCACCTGCACAGGGCTGGCAGGCACAAAGGATATTTCAGGTGCTACTTGGCACCTGGCTGCCCCATATGCCTGGACTCTTGGATGTCACCTGCCCATGGACTTCCAGAAGTCCTTTGACAAGGTGCTGTACAGGAGGCTGCTCAGTAAGATAAGAGCCCATGGTGTTAGAGGCAAGGTACTAGCATGGATAGAAGATTGGCTGTCTGGCAGGATGCAGAGAGTGGGGATAAGGGGGTCCTTCTCAGGATGGTGGCCGGTGACTAGTGGAGTTCCGCAGGGGTCAGTGTTGGGACCACAACTTTTCACTTTATACATTAATGATCTCGATGAAGGAACTGAGGGCATCCTGGCTAAGTTTGCAGATGATACAAAGATAGGTGGAGGGACAGGTAATATTGAGGAGGTGGGGAGGCTGCAGAAGGATTTGGACAGGTTAGGAGAATGGGCAAAGAAGTGGCAGATGGAATACAGTGTGGGGAAGTGTGAGGTCATGCACTTTGGTAGGAAGAATAGAGGCATAGGCTATTTTCTAAATGGGGAGAGAATTCAGAAATCTGGAGTGCAAAGGGACTTGGGAGTCCTAGTCCAGGATTCTCCTAAGGTTAATTTGCAGGTTGAGTCGGTAGTTAGGAAGGCAAATGCAATGTTGGCATTTATTTTGAGAGGACTAGAAGATAAAAGCAGGGATGTGCTGCTGAGGCTTTATAAGGCTCTGGTCAGACCACATTTAGAATATTGTGAGCAATTTTGGGCCCTGTGTCTCAAGAAGGTTGTGTTGGCCCTGGAGAGGGTCCAGAAGAGGTTCACGAGAACGATCCCAGGAATGAAAGGCTTAACATATGAGGAACGTTTGAGGACTCTGGGTCAATACTCGATGGAGTTTAGAAGGATGAGGGGGGATCTGATTGAAACTTACAGAATATTAAAAGGCCTGGATAGAGTGGACGTGGGGAAGATGTTTTCATTAGTAGGAGAGACTAGGACCCGAGGCACAGCCTCAGAGTAAAGGGAAGACCTTTTAGAACAGAGATAAGGAGAAACTTCTTTAGCCAGAGGGTGGTGAACCTATGGAATTCATTGCCACAGAAGGCTGTGGAGGCCAGGTCATTGAGTGTATTAAAGACCGAGATAGATAGGTTCTTGATTGGTAAGGGGATCAAAGGTTACGGGGAGAAGGCAGGAGAATGGAGTTGAGAAACTTATCAGCCGCGATTGAATGGCGGAGCAGACCCGATGGGCCGAATGGCCTAATTTCTGCTCCTATGTCTTATGGTCTTATGGAGCATGGAGGAAGGAAGCTGCCTAGTTTTTCCTGCAAGACCCTTATCACAACTCCAGTCAGCCCATGAGCAAGGCAGCAATTCAGGATTTTATTTTTTAAGACCACTTTGGTAGTCATGGATGTCAAGACCACTTGCCAGACGTGTGACCCACCACTGGTCTCTCAGCACGCCTGCCATCATAACTGGCACATCCATGGCCAGGAATGAGACTCCTGGCCCCTATCCCCAACCTGCAATTCTGCCCCTAACCAAGCACCATGAAATTTCTTAGAAATGATAGGTAACCAGATCTCCACTGGTTGTGTGGAGGTTCCATCAGTCTTTTGTTAAGATGGGAGAAGGATAGAATCTGATGGACATTCAGTAGTATGTACATTCTTCACCGAGGTATGTTTATCCAAACCATCGGTAGCATTCAGATACTACCAACCCTGAATATCAATTCTGATTATTTTAACATAGTTCACACAAAAAGACCCTCTTGTTGGAGCAGCTAAATCAATCTTTTCCTTTTTGAAGAGTGATGTGCCGCTTCATGCGACCTCGCATGTTGCTCTCTATATAGCTGTACTAGAAAGCCCATCCCAATTTACTTAAAGTTGAAGTTAAAATAAATTTCAAAAGGCGGCGAGGAATTTTAATGTCCACAACTATTTCACAGCCATTCGTCATGGATGGGCTTGTAGTTTACGAAAAACAAACCGTCAACGTTTAACAAATATAATTTGTTAATGCCTCCAGTAATCATGAATTTACTTGACCAGCTCAATGTAATTGTTTGTTTTTTGTAACGGGCAGGGCCTACCTACATTGTTTCCTCTTTCTCCTTTTTATGTGAACTTTACACCCATCAAGATGAGGGGTGTCAAAGTGTTGGGGAAGGGAGCACTTTTCATTTCAAACATACACTGTCAGCATCAAACCCTTCCAGGCCGGGCACAACAGACTAACATTCCCTCTGCTCTGGCCTAACAATGTGCCACAAATCCAGTCTCAGGCGAGTGTCCCTTACTGCACCAGGATAATAGATTTCCAGTTTCAGCACCAACCCTCCTCTCTGCACAAGATTGTCAATTTGATGCCAATCAGTAACAAATTAGGGGAAGTTTTGTGCTGTGAGGTTATAACCACCAGGAATTGGATTGAAATTGCCTGAACTCATTACACGCAGGATTCTTTCATCTATAGGGTTTTTTTTTGTTTTGCTCCTTACTGCCTCAGTTAGCTGCCTAGATCCACAATATCTTCCTCAGTTGGAAGGACAGAGGTGATCCTGGACATCATGCAGCACCATCAGTAGCTTACAATAAGTGCTGGTAAAACCTCTTATATCCCTCTCCCCTCAAACAACTCATTTTGTTCTCTCTCTCTAGCACTAAAATCTCTTTTTCTTATGTTTGCCTGCATAACATTTCAAAAGGAAATTCATTGACTGTAGAGCGCTTTAGGATGTTCTGAGGATGGATTATGAACCATGTAGATGCAAGCTCTTTCTTCATCCTCCTGATGAACTATACTGACATTGCTGCCACCCTCTTCATTCAACAAAGCTGCTATTCCGTATGTGTGAGCTGAGATTGAGTGTTAGCAGGTGATTTATTCATGGGGGTCATAATTGTGTCCAGTTTCCAGCCTGGGTCCTGAGAGCACCCATACTGCTGCAGCAGCTGAGATCAGCAAACTCAACTAGGACTGAGAATAGAACTGGGAACATAGAATTACATAGAATATACAGCACAAACAGGCCATTCATCCCAACCAGTCCATGCAGGCATTTATGCTCCATGCACATCTCTTCCCACATCCATCTCTATCAACATAACCCTTTATTCCCTTTCCCCTTATATGCTTATCTAGCCTCCCCTTAAGTGCATCTAGACTATTTGCCTTAACCACTTCAAGTGGCAGAGAGTTGCACATCTCCCTCTTCTCTTTGGGCAGTTTCTTCTGAATTCCCTATTTGATTTCTTGGTATCTTATATTTATGGCCTCTAGTTTTGCTTTTCCCCATAAATATAAACACTAGGTGGAATTTTATGGCCCTTCCTACCGGTGGGATTTTACAGTCCCGCCAAAGTGAATTGACTTATGAACAGCTCGCCACATTTTACAGCCCCACCCCCACCATGATGGGGCCCTAAAACTCCGCCCACTGTTGCCCTTTCAAAACCTTTCATAATTTTAAAGACCTCTATTAGGTCACAGTTCAAACTTCTCTTTTCAAGAGAAAAGAAATCCTCAGCTTATTCGTCCTTTCCTTAAAGGTATAAACATCGCATTTTAGGATTATCCTTGTAAAGCTTTTTTTGCATCCTCTTCAGTGCCTCTATATCGCTTTCATAATATAGTGACCAGAGTAGTACACAGTTCTGCAAGTATGGTCTAACCAAGACTGGTTACAAGTTTAGCATAACTTTTCTACTTTTCAATTCTATCACCCCAGAAATCAGCCCTCGTGTTTAGTTAGCTTTTTTATGGCCTTATTAACCTGGCCTTCCTGGTGTCAGTGTTCTAGCATGAGATTTACACACTGAGCCTCCTAGCTTTTCACAATTCAGCTAATATTTAGAATTCGTCAATGTAGAGAAACATCACCATCCTTATCAACAAGACAGCGATTCACCTACCTTGTACTTTGCCTCAGTGAAATTGTTGTTAAAGAATCTAAACTAGCAGAGAGCTTGTCACCAAAATGGGGGCCAGTGGTATATTTTCATTCAGCTGGATAACATGTAAGAGAATGAGTATGAATTCATCAGCATTGTTTCAGAGAGCAACAATTGGAGAAATTGAACCAAGTTTTTACAGACGTAACCCTCCTCCCCCCCCCACCCCCCCTCCCCCCCACCACCCCCCCACCACCCCCACCATCCCTGACCCCATGCCTCCCACCCCCCCACCCCCACCATCCCTGACCCCATGCCTTTAAATATGGCCCTCATCGATCCACTGCCTGGTGTTCAGAAGTGTGGAGAGTATGATGGCTTTTGGGCTAAGGACACTGGAGACAAGGTTTACTCTCTAACTTCTGCAGCTAATTTTAATGTTGAGCATTTAATTTGAGAAGAAGATTGAGCAAAGAACAGGAAATATTGAATTAGCCGCCCAGTCTCTCTCCTTCATACACAATGCCCAATTTTCCTTCCTATAAAAATTATCAGAAGGGAAAATTGGGTGAGCTGTATAATAGGTGACTAATTTGATATCACTCAGTTTATATCATTGCCAACTGTAAAAGTTACCCACTTATTTGTCAGTAAGCAATGGGACTGTTTTAAAAATAATGACTACAGTGACTTCTAGACATGACAATGGATTTATCTCGGCTGAATTAAGGTGAATAACTGCATTCTGTTTATCCAAGTGAGAATTATGAAGCCCTGTAGCTTTAAACTCATGAATTAGTTTAACTATCCACATGAATGACATTAAATTTCACTGTTTAGGTAATTCGCCTAATCCTTTAATCCTTTTTCTTACCTATGCATTTCATTTGCTGTGCCTGACATTTTATTTTTACTAAAATGGATTGTTTGAAAACTGTTTTTTTAAGAGGCGGTAGTAGAAACTTTTTGACAGGATAAAAATAGATAAAGGGGGTGTAATTAAAAAGTCAGCAGCGCTCAAAGTAGAAAAGTCACCTGGGTCCAAATGGGGTCTGTCCTAGATTGCTGAGGGAAATAAGTGTGGAAATTGCACAGACTCTGGCCACCTTCTTCCAATCCATTTTAAATGTGTATATCATCACAAACCATTGAAGAAAGCAGGGCAGGTTGAGAAAGCGATTAATATATAGGATCCTGGGCTTTATAAATAGAAGCATAGACTACGATAAACCTTTATAAAACCCTGGTTCGGCCCAATTCTGGGCACCACATTTCCAGAAGAATTTGAAGGCTTTAGAGAGGGTGCAAAGAAGATTTAGGAGAACGGTTCTCGGGATGAGGGACGTCAGTTATGTGGCTAGATTGGAGAAGCTGGGGTTGTTCTTTTTAGAGAAGAAAAGGTTCAGAGGAAATTTGACAGATGTACATAAAATCCTGAGGGATCTGGACAGAGTAGGTAGCGAGAAGCTCTTCCTATTGGCAGAAGGGTCAAGGGCCAGAGGACACTGATTTAAGGTGAATGGCAAAGGAACCAAAGAAGGCAGCGGAAAAAAAATGCAGCCTCTGGTTAGGGTCCGGAATGCACTGCCTGAGAATTGGTGGACGTAGATTCACCGTGGCTTTCAAAAGGGCATTGGATAATTATCTGAAGGGAAAACATTTGCAGGGCTACAGGAAGAAGGTGGGGTTTATTGGTGACAGCTGGGGGACTAGCTGAGTTGCTCTTGCAGAGAGCCGACATGGACACGATGGGCTGACTGGCCTCCTTTAATGCTGTAACCATTCTATGACTCCATGAAATATTGGAATGGTGTCATAGCACTGGGGGATTGTAAATATTACAGCCTGTTCAAAAAAGGAGAGAGCGATAAACCCAGCAACTGCAGAGACATTTGAAGAGTGTTGTTTTGGTGGGAAGAGTGAGGAGAGGCAACATATGTGAAATGGTAGACCTTTAAAGGGGTACAGGAACCTGAGGGCACACATACATAAATCCTCAAAGATGGCAGGGAAAGCTGAGGAAACTGTGAACAAGAGCACAGGGGATTCTTGGCTTTATAAGCAGAAGAACATGGCAGAATCTTTTCAGTCCATCAGAGGTGGGTTCAGGGTAAGGAAGCCCTGAAAAGTGAGGGTGGGTCAAGATCCCAAAATGATCCCACCCTCTTCTGGTTTTTTCCAGGGCAGCATTGAAGGCGAGTGGGGAATGCCCCTGGATCTGCCAGCTAAGTAATGAAGACCTTGTTGAGGTTGTTAAGGAGCCAATTCTGAGGTCCTTTAGCCCTGAATCCTCGATTTCCCAGTCATGGAGCCTGTTTCCCGATCTGTCAGCAAGTCCCTGGGTTCACCGAGGGGTAAGACCCTCTTCAGTGAAACTCACAAGGGAAGACTTTGATCACTGAAGAGCTCCAGTCATGGCCAGGTGAGAGGCTACTGTTCTCTTAGAGAGTGCTAACACTGCTTGACAGATGATTGCCAACTTCTTGGAAGGCGCTTCACCTATTTAGCACTTCACTCAGCTTCAGCTGCATTTCCCTGTTTCTAGCCTTCACCGCGGCATGGGAGAAGCTTGTGCAACTCCACCTTCCACCTCTGATGAGAGTCAAAAGCAAAGACCACACCACTGCCAACTGCACCAGCAGCAATACCAGATGCTTTCTCCTCAGCCACATGCCCTTCCACAGGGCAGAAGGGATAGACACTGAGGCCCAGGTGAAAGGGGGTGAGATCCCCAACACAGGGCCTACAGGCAGAGGATCAGTTCTCTCGTCGTGCCTGAGCAGCACAGCCTCAGGCTAGGGCTCTCATGACAGATCACTGTCCACATCTTTAGTCTGGAACAAGATCTCCTTCCCAATGGACCAGGTGGCCTCGCATTGCCAATGGCCAACAAGGTGCCTGCCGCTGAAGGCCAACCATATCCTCCACACTCCCACACCAAACCCCTCCCCCACCCCTGCCGCCTCTCCCCACATTCTGAGCACTCTTCTCCTGCAAGGAGAAAATGCAGAGAGGTGTCAGTGCTGATAATGGCTTGAGTGGAGAGGAGGGAAGGACATTAATTGTGGAGGGTGATTGTCAGACATGGATGCGGGAGGGCAGTAGGCTGAAGTTGTGCGAATGTTGGCTGTTCAGATGGGGGTGTAAGGTGCCTGGAGAGGGGGTAACAGGCGGAGCTGCAAGATGTGTTGTCCTGAGTGCTGTGCAGGAGAATGCTGGGAGAGTCAGCATGTGGGGCTTGACACCTGAATTTGTCACGGAACTCAGCTGCCATGCCTACCTCGATCCATTGTCTCCGTGTTGGAGAGAGCACACTGTTAGAGAGGTTGCCCTCTTCCTCCCGGCCTTAGGCAAGATCAGCTGAAACATCTGAAACATGCCTTGGTCCCTTTAATTAGAAATGCTTTCTTTGACAGAATGGAGGCCTTATCCCACCTCCTCACCCTCCCTACCTGGTCAGTGAGCCCAGAGACGGGGTGTCAATTGATTTGCACTGGTACAGAGCAACTGCTGGGCAGACTGTGCAGGGAGTCAGGTTTCAAACCCAAAAATGGCCCTGCTGTTGCACAAGGGACCTGGGTGGCAAGATTCTGCTCCACAGAGTAGCAAAACAGGAAGTTATGCTAAATCTTTATAAAGCACTGGTTAGGCCCCAGCTGGAATAGTTGTACAAATATAAATATATTCCACTTGTGCCAATTCTTGGCACCACAACTTGAAAAGATGTTAAAACCTTGGAAAGACTTTCTAGAATGGTTGCAGGGATGCGGGGCGACAGAGACATGAGAGAAGTTGCAGTGTTCTCCTCACAGCAGAGAGTGGAACTGAGCCACAGGAAGGACAGAGGATCAAGGAAGGTAGGCAGGGAGAGATGAGGGAGAGGCTTGGATTTTTTTATTCATTTAGGGATGTGGGTGTCACTGGCTGGGCCAGCATTTATTGTCCATCTCTAATTGCCCCTGAGAAGGTGGTGGTGAGCTGCCTTCTTGAACCTCTGCGGTCCATGTGGTGTAGGTACACCCACAATGCTGTTAGGGAGGGAGTTCAGAAGCCCAGGAATCCCAAAGTGTTTTACAGACAATGAAGCGCTTCTTAAAATTCATTCACTCTGATGATACAGACCAAGAGGATGGAAGATTTTGGGGGGAATTTTACTTACCCGACCCTCAGGGCACAGGTTGGTCAGAAAATCAGGGAGACCCCAGGTGTTGTGGAGTTGTAAAGCTGTGTCAGAGACATCAATGGTCCGTTCCATACATGGAAGTCGGACTGAATGACAGATTAGGTCTCCAGGCATGCAGGGAGACAGTCAGTGAAGGCTGCTGGGGAGAGAAGAGGTCAGGGGCCTGAGTGGGGTCGGTGTGTGGAAGTTGGAGGCCTCATGGCGGGATCAAAGGCTTCAGGGGAAGGCCAGTGGGGCAAATGCCTGAAGGCAGAGGTGCTTCAGGCAGGCACCTAGTCGCAGGAGGTAAATATAAAGGCACTTTCTTCCTGAATCCACCGGCCTTGTCTTGATGAAGCTGCTGGGTTCACTTGCACTGGAAACCCTATCGACGAGAGATAAAGTTGAAAATATGAATGACAATGGGGGTTGCCGCCTCATTATCATACTTAAAGCTGTAACATCTCCTTGGATTGGGTTGGTCACCCATATAACTCCCAGCCTCAATTAAAGCTGGAAATAAGTGAGTTAGAGGTCGGCTTTGGCTGGGAAATAAATTTCTCAGACTTTAAACCCCAACTGAGACAAAGACTGTAGTAGTTATGGTTTTATTTAGTGTGCAGTGTACCTTTAAGGATACGTGTTAAGGAAGATCACATGATCTGTAGTAGCCAATAGGAGAGTAACGTGGGCTACCTCAGTCAGTGTAGAGATAGAGTTCAAGTTGAAAGCACATGTGTAGTTACTGCTGAGTATATTGTTAATAAACTTAATGTTTCCACACAAGTTATGTCTGCAGACCAACTCTATTTCTAATAGTACAACTCAACCACCCTACAACAAACTGGTGATGATAAAACAGGATTGAACAGAAGAAATCAAGTTAAAAAGAAATCAGCACTGTACCTCACCCAGTGAATGTAAGTA
This sequence comes from Cetorhinus maximus, assembly GCF_964194155.1. Classification (NCBI taxonomy): domain Eukaryota; kingdom Metazoa; phylum Chordata; class Chondrichthyes; order Lamniformes; family Cetorhinidae; genus Cetorhinus; species Cetorhinus maximus. Next base: position 49,793,952 of record NC_135890.1, on the reverse strand, counting down.
GCAAACTCCATTAGAATTGAAGAAGTTATCTCCTCTCAAAATGCCACAATTTGGGAGAACTGATCCTTTTGAACCAGTCACAGACTCAGGTCTCAATACATGGAATGCCTCAAGTTCTTTTTTCAGGTGAACAAGATTATGGGGGAAGAGACGAGGCGAGCAATCATCTTGAGTACTTGTGGGAGCAAAACCTGCAGCTTGATTTGAAGTTTGACAGCACCCAGTGTCCCAGATTCAAAGAATTTTGATGAATTGGTGGACCTCGTGAAGGGTCACTTTCAACCCAAGCCCTCAGTCATGATGCAAAGGTTCAAGTTTAATTCATGAAATGGATCCCCAGGTGAGACAATTGCATGCTACGTGTCAAATTTGAAGCAATTAAGGGAACATTTTGAGTTCAGTATGACTGAATGACATGCTCAGAGATTGTTTAATGTGTAATGTGAAAGAGGATACTATTCAGAAAAGGTTATTGTCCGGAGTGAATCTAGATTTCAAGAAGGCGTCAGAGAAAGCGCTGGCCATAGAAAGTGCTGTAAGAGATTCAAAGGTCATACAGGGTGCGCAAAATGGCGATATCCTCCACATTGGGTGGGAAACCTCAGCCAAAAGTGACACAAAAAAGCGTGACTCCGCCAAGAAGCAGGAAACAGGCCACTCTAGCCAAAGAATAAAGAAAAATAACATAGCAGCGAAATCAAAGAATAATTTTAATAGAGGTGGAAACAATCTGTCTTTTAACGATTGGCAGTTTAAAAAAAATCAAATGCTCTATTGTCACAGAAATGGACATATGATGAGACAGTGCAAGGAAAGATTCAAGCAGGCTTGTAAACAAAAGAAGAAGCCCAATTAAATCTACAATGTACAAGAGCCTGAAACAACAAATTCTGACATTTACTCATTGTTTAATCTGAAAGTTGGAAAGACGAAACCAATATTTATCACAGTGAAAGTAAATGGCAAACCTGTTAGAATGGAAGTGGACATTCCACTACAGTAATTGGGGAACTTCAGATATTTGAATAATAGTGAACATCAATTAAGTTTAGAAGAAACAGCCGCGAAGCTACAAACATATATGGGTGAAGACATTCAAGTAAAAGGCATAAGCAGAGTAACTGTCCATTATGGAAGCCAATCGGCAAAGCTACCAGTGTTAGTATTAAGAGGCAGAGGACCAAGCCTTCTAGGGTGAAATTGGGTAAGGGAAATCAACCTTGATTGGCCACTGAGATTTCAAAAGGAAGCCGGAAGCATTCCTCTTTTGTAAAAGGAGTGTGTAAGGACTCAGCAACCTGAAGAAATGCAGATTGTCTTAAACCAAAACCTGGGAGAACAGCAGAAGGAACTTGAAGAGACCCTCCTTGATGACAGAGTTTGAGATGAGGTGAGCAACCTCCACAGAGAAAAAGAAAACCTGTTGAAAGACCTTCACAAGGTTCCCTCAAGTCAAAGTTTGTACCTCTTGAAAAATATGAAGAGAAACAGAAAGGATTTAGCATCTCTCTGAACAAACTGAAGAATGAGTTGGCAGAGAAGACACCAACAATGCTCAATTTTCCAAGGGGCAGCAAACAAATACAAACAAGAGACGGAAGAGCTGAAGAATCAGCTAAATGAAGCCAAAGAGGCTTTGGAGGCAGAAGTCTCAGGATTTTCTAAGAAGCAAACAGATAATGACATTTTGGGAGACTCAGCCACTGAGCTCAAACAAGTTGAGCTTGCATCTGAGAGGAGTCTGGCCAATAGTGAAGTCAAAAAGAAGGCCTGCTCGAGGAAGAAGAAGGCACGTAGAAAGAAGATACAGAAATACTAATAGGACCTTAATTCTGGCAGCATACGAATACACTTTCATAACTAGGCCTGGCAATCAAATTGCAAATGCTGATGCCCTCAGTTGTTTGTCTTTTCAAGAAAATGATGAGCACATCCCAGTTCCACAGGAACTTGTTTCACTGTTAAATTTCCTAGATTCCTCGCTATATGTGCTCGACAGATCAGGGACTAGACAAGTCGAGAATCAGTCCTATCTCAAGAACAAGATTAAATGCTACTTGGTTAGTTTCAGGAGCCTGTATGTGATTAAATGAAATCATACTTCAACAGAAGACATGAAATAACCAGCCAGGATGGCATCTTAATGTGGGGAGTACAAGTGATAGTTTCCCCAAAGGGAAGGGAGGCACTTTTAATTGAACTACACTGTGCCCATCCAGGAATTTCCTGAATGAAGACCATAGCACACAGCTATCTATGGTGGCCTGGGATGGATAGCGAAATAGAAAGTTTAGTAAAGCTCTGAGTGCAATGTCAGCAACTTCAAAAGTTGCCAGTGACAGCTCCGTTACACCCATGGGGGTTGCCAGGTAGACCCTGGGTGAGGTTACACATTGACTACGTTGGACCTTTCCTGGGAACAATGTTTCTGCTCATTGTTGATGCCCATTCAAAATGGTTGGACATATATGAGGTGAAGTCTCCGACGTCGGCCGCTACAATTGAGAAACTATGTCAGAGTTTTGCCATTCACAGACTGCCAGGAGTAGTCGTTTCCGATAACAGCACGGCATTTATGAGTGCTGAGTTTCAATGGTTTATCAGCCTCAACGGTATCGCTCATGTGAGAACCGCACCGTACCACCCTTCCTCAAATGGAATGGCCTAAAGGGCGGTTCAAACATTCAAGGCAGGCATGAAAAAGCTAACTGGCGATTCCTTAGCAACCAAGCCAGCACACTTTCTTTATCATTACCCCTCACGCAACAACAGATGTCACACCCGCGGAGTTATTATTGAAACACCGTCTCAGGACGAGATTGAGCTTAATAATGCCGAATTTAGAGGGGAAGGTGGAAAGGAGTCAGAGAAGCCAGAAAACTAGACATGACTGGCATAGTCGTGAAAGGAAATTTACCATGAGAGAGCCGGTATATGTGAAGAACTTCGGTGAAGTTCACACATACTGGTGTAGTAAATCATTATGATCTGTAATGCACTGCCTGAGAGGGTGCTTGAAACAGATTCACTAATAATTTTCAAAGGGGAATTGGATATATACTTGAAAAGGAAAATATTGCAGGGCTATAGGGAAAGACTGGGACTAACTGGGTAGCTCTCTCAAAGCACTGGCACAGGCATGATAGGAAAAGAGAAATATAGGATCAAGGAGAGGCCATTTAGCCTCTCGCTGTTCCATCATTCAGTGAGATCATGGCTGATCGGCGGCCTAACTCCTATAAACAACCTTTGCCCCACATCTCTTAACATCTTTGGATAACAAAACTCTGTTAATCTCAGTTTTGAAATTAACAACTGATCTAGCATCAATGGTCATTTGCAGAAAACAGTTCCAGCCTTCTGCCACCATTTGTATATTTCTAGGTGTCACTCCTGAAAGGTCTGCCTCTAATTTTTGACTATACCCTTAGGTCTGGGCTCCCAACCAGCAAAAATCGTTTTTCTCTATGAACCCCATCTGTTTATTTAAGGAGCAATATACTTCCATTGGAAGCAGTTCAAAGCAGTTTCACTAAGTTGATTCCTGAGATGAAGGGATGGTCTTATGAGGAAAGGTTGAACAGGTGGGTCTATACTCATTGGAGTTTAGCAGAATGAAAGGTGATCTTATTGAAGCAGATAAGATCCTGAGGGGGCTTGACAGGGTAGATGCTGAGAGGATGTTTCTCCTCATGGGGGAATCTACATCCGTCAGGCACAGTTTAAAAGTAAAGGGTCTCCCATTTAAGTAGTAGATGAGGAATTTCTTCTCTCAGAGGATTGATAATCTTTGGAATTCTCTTCCCCAAGGAGCAGTGGAGGCTGGGTCATTGAATACGTTCAAGGCTAAGTTAGGCAGATTTTTGGCCTACAAGGTAGTCAAGGGTTATGAGGGCAGGCAAGAAATTGGAGTTAAGGTCACAATCAGATCAGACATGATTTTATTGAATGGTGGAGCAGGCTCGCGGGGCCGAATAGAATACTCCTGCTCCTATTTCTTATGTTTTTAAGTTCTCCTTAATACGTTGAAAGCTGTCATCAAATCACACCATAATCTTCTAAATTCTAAAGAATGCAACCCTCTTTTGTGCAATCTCTCCTTGTAATTTAAACGTTGCAGTCCAAGCATCATTCTGGTAAATCTATGCTGCACCCCTTCCAAGGCCGACATGTCCTTCCTAAAGTGTGGTACCCAGAATTGCTCACAGTACTCCAAGGGTAGAATTTTGCATCCCGCAGGAGGTGCCGCCTGACCTGATCGTGCGTAAAATAGCACGCGATGACACGGCAAGTGTCCCGCCATTAATTAACAGGCCACTTAAGGCCATTAACAGTCCAACTGACGCCGATTTTTCATTGCCTGTGCAATTTTCGCTTGTCGCATGGGCAAAACGGGCAGGCAGCCAGCCGACATTTTCAAAAACCTCACCCAAGGGTGGGTTAAAAAGGGTCAGCGGCATTGCCAGTGTGAATAGTGAGGAGTTTGGTAGATAGTTTGCTGCTGGTGACTTATTGGTACTTGGCAGCTTCATCTTTGATCTGGGCTTCATTCTTAGCGTTTCCAGGCTTCATTTCAGGACTCCTTGGTATCCTATGGCAAGGACCCCAGAGGATTCAGATCATGTGGACCCTTCCAGGTGTCAGACAGCCCTCTGTTACATTTGTAATGGGGATTGTGGTCTCCGCTGGTGGCACCTCCCCTGAGGAGGAAGAGAGGGGCAGAAGTGGGAGGAGGCCAGGTGTCCCAATGCAGCTTCCAGGGGAGGGACCTGTGGGAGGAGAGGTGCAGGCACAAGGGGCACAGGGCCAGCAGGTAGTCCAAGGTAGAAGAGGTCACAGAAAACGGCACTATCCTGCTGCCAGGGTTTACAGGCGGTGATGCAGCTACCTCAATATGTCTGAGGTGCAATGCCGAAGGAGGCTCCACCTCTCAAGGGAGACAGTGACCTCCATCCGTCAGATGATCGGCCCTGAGATCAGCTCTGACTGTGTGGGTGGACACCCCATGCCAGTGACTCTAAAGGTCACATTGGCCCTCAGCTTCTATGCCTCCGGCTCTTTCCAGGGGTCGGTGGGGGATCTGTGTGGGGTCTCCCAATCAGCTCCATAGTTGTGTCAAGCTGGTGACAGAAGCTCTGTTCAGGCGGGTACTGACCTTTATTCTTTACCGTATGGATGAGGCCACCCAGACTGAGCGAGCCAGAGGCTTTGCAGCGATTGCTGGGTTCCCCCACTTCCAGGGTGCAATAGACTGTACACATGTGGCCATCAAGGTGCCTGCAGGTGAGCCTGGTACCTTCATCAACAGGAAGGGCTTCCACTCCATGAACGTGCAGATAGTGTGTGACCACAGGATGCCGATTCTGCAAGTCTGTGCAAGGTACCTTGGCAGCTCCCATGACGCTTACATCCTCAGTCACTGCCAGGTGCCGGGGCTGTTCAGTGCTCCAGTCCGACTGGATGGATGGCTGCTGGGTGATAAGGGCTATCCTTTGAAGAGGTGGCTCATGACGCCTCTCCCCCACCCAAGAACAGAGGCAGAGAAGCATTACAATATGAGCCATGCCGCCACAAGGGCGGTGGTAGAGAGGACCATAGGTCTTCTTAAGATGCACTTCCGTTGCCTGGACCATTCATGGGGGAGCACTGCAATACCCCCCCAGACCGGGTGGCTGCATGCTGCGCTCTCCACAATCTGGCACTGGCAAGGGGGGCCCACTGGAGGGAGAGAGTCTTGACACAGCTTCACAGGCCACAGATGATGAGTCCAGTAGTGAGCCTGAAGAGGAGCACAGTGAGGAGAACTGTGCTCCTCCACAGGGAGATAACCTCCAGGGAGACAAGGACACCAAGGACACCTTGATCCAACACTCCTTCAGCTAGGTTACCAAAGATCAGCTTCAACCGCTTGCCAGGGTTGCCGCTTCCAACCCAGATGTCTTTCATTTGAACACAAAGAACACTCAGTGCCTGTGCAATAAAGTTCAGAGCCACTTACATCCAGCATTACATACTGGCCTACCTTGCACCAATAAAATGAAAAGGTGAAGCATACTCAGGCCATGACAGCAAAAACAAAATTTATCTTATTTTGACAATTCCAAGCTATTTAAATAAACTTCTTTGGTCTTAATTCCCAGACCAGTATAGATAAAGTAAACATAAATGAGCATAAAATCACCGTGACCTGTCCATCTTGTAATCATGATGCCTTTAACTTACGCTTGTGAGTGCTATGTCTTGGTGCTCCCCCCCTCCCCACCTCGCTGGCACCGGCATTGGAGACAGCCTGCTGACTCTGCTTTCTTGTTGGCCTTGATGACCTTGGCGGTTGTCCTCTGGCCCGTGGAGCCTGTGCTGGCCCCGCCTGGGAGGGAGCGGCCAGTGCCACAGCTGGCATCTCTCAAGTCATTGCAGCCTCATCAGATGCCAAAGTCACTGGCAGAGGGGCAGAGGAACTGTTGCCATCACCCAGAGCACCCTGAGAGGAGCCCACAGAGACAACAAGCAGCTCGTGCGCCAACGTGAGGTCGCTCCAAACCTTCCTGCTTACCATTGATGAGTGGGCACCTAGCTGGGATACTGGATGCCTCATCAATCTCCCACACTGGCACTGACCATCAGAGCTCAGTGCCTGTGTGAGGGATTGCAGTTCCGAGCGCAACCCCAGGGACCCCTCATTCTGCCCCTGGAGCTGCCTCTCCATGAGAGTTGCCACTCTCTGCCTCTGCCTGCACCTCAAGCGAGTGCCCTCACCAATGTGCATCGAGATAATAGCCGCTGAACTAATGCCCACTGAGGTGCTGGTATCTGGGCTGGTGCCTGCTTCAGAGAGCGGGTGTGACGCAGGTGCAACAGAAGCTTAGTGGTCCTCCAGCGTCAGGGGTGGTCCTTCAGGGTCCGCAGAGTGAGCGCCAGCTGGTGAACCTAAAAGGAAGAACAAGGAGATGTCATTAGCTAAAGTCATCACACTGTCACTATGCATGCCAGGTACCTGGTGAGACAATGGAAATCTGTATTATGGTGCCGTCGTCTTTCAATGATCAATGAGGACTCCAGTTTTGAGGCTCACATCAATGAAGACACTACACTAGAGTGGTTGCACAATCTAACTCTCACCCCTGTGCACTGCATTCTTCCCTTCGTCTGGCACCCCTACTTTTCCACACTCGGATGCACATGGAGCATGCCGGCTCTCCAGCTCCAGGGCATCTTGCTCGAACCTGCTGAGCAGCATGAAGTTGGGCGGTCCTCCGCCTGTATGTGCCCTCTGTGCTTTGTTATGGCTTGTCTTCTCCTGAAAGGACAGAGGAGCATTGATTAGTCCACTCTCTACCTGCGCATTGCAGCCTGGCCAACCCCTGCTGAGGAACACCTTGCAGGGCACATCCGAGTCATGGCCCTCAAGTCACAAGGCACTCAGTTCGAGTAGCCAGGGCTCACCTCCTTGGCCAGCTCCGGTGACATAAACAGTTGGCACTCAGAGTCTAGCGCCCCTGAGGTCAATGGGGGGGGGTAAGGCCACACCTTAACACTTCTGCATACTGATCCATGCCAACATGGTACTCGCCCTTCCTGAGTGCAGCAGCACATTGAAGTGCTTCCAGCACTGCACTCATGTGCGCCGCACCACATCATTGCTGCTCATCATTGCTGCCACTTCCTCCCATGCCCTCTTGGTGGAGGTGCAGCGGCCTCCGCCTCTCGTCTCTGGGGACAAGGGTGTCCCTCCTGGCAGCCACCTCCTCCAGGAGGACGGCGAGGCACTTGTCGCAAAACGGGGGGCTGAGTGCCCACCCAACCTGCCCTCCCACCTGCTGTGCCCAGCCCCACTCGACTCCATTGGGAACGCTGAACACACGTCCTTCAGGGGCAGCCACCCAGGTGCTTCCTGGGTTGTTTTCAAACCAGCCACTGGGTCGCCATTGGACCCGGCGTCTGACAAGCCTCCGCCCATGCCTGGCCCTTCCCAGCCAGTGCAGAGCTGCGTTCCATGCTGGGCGGGCCTTAATAGTCCCATAGTGAGCGAATGGTTTCTTTTCTTCATACCTCAACTTTTTTTTTGAAACTCATATTTAAGGTTATGCCAAACCTTAACTTTCCGACATTTGCTTATCGGCCCTTCGAGTGAGAAAACAATTGAAATGTGGCCCCTTGCATAAAAATGTTGGACAAACCTGTCTTAGGTGAATGTGAAATATACCAATGCATGATTCAAAGAAGTTTAGGGGATTTTTTCCTGGTGTCCTGGACAATACTTATCACTTAAACAGCTTATTTGGTCAGTCATTTCATTGCTGTTTGTGGGATTGGTATGCAAATTGTTTCGGTGTTTCCTCTATCACTCTTCAAAAGGTACTTCATATGTTGGAATGGCCTGAGGTCATGAAAGGCACCATATAAACACAAGTGTTTTTTCAAATACCCCTTTTAGCCTTTCAGATATGGAGAAGAGAAATTACTTTTTTTTTGTGAGAGCTTCAGTGACATGACATGAAGTGATCATAGTGTCTCCACATAACTCAGTTTGCATTTGGCTGCCATTAAAGTAGAAATTGCATATGGGAGCTAAAACATTCCTGTGTTGGACAAAAATAAAACAATGCGATCTTTCAATTTGAGAAAATGGAAATTTTCAACTGCTAGGACACAGGAGACTGTAACTATTCAGGAAACAACTGGTTTGAGTGGGAGGGTGTGTGCCATCTATTGCTGCACAGAGGCACCTCAACTCCCACAGGCTGAAAACTGGCCATGTCAACACATGGGTACAACGCTGCTATTTCCCTCAGCTGTTTTCTTTTTTAATTAAAATTTATAGTCACTCAATCTCTGCTGACAGTTTTAGAATTCAGAGACGGCTCTTTCGAAATGAGATAGAACAGGTGGGATGAACGATATAAGTCCTTTTCTCACACCAGGGTGAGTTATGTCAGTGATCAAGAGCGGTGGTGGTTCTGGGGTTTTTTTTTTCCTATCTAAATCAGCTGAAGTAATGATAAAATAATTTGGAAAGCTTACGTTCATTTGAGCTGAAAGGAGCGTAGTGAGGAAAGAAGCGAACAGACTATATTCCATGGTGCCCTGGGGGTAAAGGGAATGATGGCCAGCACATTGAGGTAAACAACAGCTGTGAAACCATCTCTGCTGTGTGTTCTCCTCATAGTACTCGGCAAGAATGTTAAAAAAAAATCGCAAACGCTGTTGCCGTGCAAAGTACTAATTAACAACAATGTTAGTCACAAATGGAGGTCAAATGTGCGGCATCAATCGAAGTCAGCTGCCAATTGTGAAGTCTGGCTGTGATGTTTCTGTATGACATTGTGGTCCCACTGAGGGGGTAGGGCTCTAGAATTAAATGGGGCCAATTAGAATCAATGATCTCTTCTTCCTGTTATGGAACAGGACTTGGCTGAATGTAATGTGTCGAATACACTTTATTATGCTGTTCAACACACATTTCAACTCCCTAGGATGGGCCACATCTATATTTTTTATAATTAAAGTTAACTAACGGAGGGAGCTGCAGGCCTGTGTATTGAGATAAAAGGAAGACTTGTATTTTTATAGCACTTTTCATGGTCTCAAGATGTCTCACAAAGCACTTTGCAGCCAACAAAGCACTTTTTGATGTGTAGTCACTATGATAATGTAGGAAACAAAACAGACAAAGCTCCCACAAACAGCAACATGATGATGACCAGGTGATCAGCTTTACTGAAGTTAGTTGAGGGCTAAATTTTGGCCAGGACACCAGGAAGAATTACACAGCTCTTCTTTAGATAGTGCCATTGGATCCTTGAGTCCACCTGAGAGGGCAGATGAGGCCTCGGTTTAACGCCTCATCTGAAATTCGTCACCTTCAACAGTGCAGCACACTCTCTGCACTGCATTGAAGTGCCAGCCTACTTATTGCTGAGAAAAGAATGAGAGTGGATCCACATGCTCCGAAATCCCGGGCTCTGGAATCCTACAAGTGCAGTGAATACACAAAATTGAGCAATTTCAAGCACCAGCTCTTACTACAGCCCATACAATTTCCTGCCTTTTTCTTCAAATGAGCCTATAAGTAAGTGGGAGCCCTGATGAAAGTATGCGCAACCCCTCACCATGCCCTGCATGTCCTGTACCCAAGCTATCCAGTAGCCCAATGTGCAGGAACGCAAAAACATATACCAAACCATATACCAGAAAACAGCAAAACATATACCAAACCATATACTAGAAAACAGCAAAACATATACCGAACCATATATTAGAAAATGCCAAAACATTTGCCAAACCATATACTAGAAAACACAAAAACATATATCAAACCATATACTAGAACATGCCAAAATGTATACCAAGCCATATACTAGAACATGTCAAAACATATACCAAACTATATATTAGAAAATGCAAAAACATATACCAAACCATGTACTAGAAAACACAAAATCATATACCAAACTATATACTAGAAGGCAATTTTAACCTCATCCACCAGCTGAAAAACTGACTGGACCAGTCGGGTTCCATTTAACGTAGGTTGGTGGAGAATTCTCGTTATTCAAGTACGTCCAAGCTGTAAGTGACTTCATCGTCTTCATGACTGATGAGTCCGATGTGGGATCGGCAGGGACATCCACAGAACTGGCAGTCCATGTTGCCATTGTTGGTGCTTGGGGGAACTTCTGCAGCTGTGGCAGCTCTAGCCTTCCTCTGGCCATGATGGATGTTGCGAGTTTGGTGTAGAGGGTCCTCAAAGCATGCCGCACTAAACTGCAGTGCTTACCCCCACAGGGGCCAGTCAGCTGCAATGTTTTCCACAAGAAAGTCTGAGGCAGTTCCACAGAGGCAGTCTTAAATTCAGAAGTTTGTAAGGCTCTTTTCTCGGGTGTCCTTGTATCATTTGTACTGACCACCTTGATGTTGTTTCTCCTAAGAAAATTTCCCATTGGAGATTCTGTAGTCGGAGTGTGGGAGACATGCCCTGGGCCATCTCAGTTGAATTTTGTGGAGGTTGTTTTCCATGCTGTTAACTCATCAAGATAAAGGTGATTTTTGTCCTGCCATTAAATTCTCATGATGGACCTCAGGTGTTTTTGGTGGAAGCATTCCAGAGCTTTGATGTGGCACCTATACCAATGCAGGATTCTATGCCATGCAGCAGGGTGGTAAAGACAATGACCTAGTAAAGTTTGATTTTAGTCTTCAGCTTAACGCCATGCTGCTTCCAGACATGATCATGGAGTTGGTCATTTTCAGAACTTGCTTTCTGGATTTATGCACTGATATCTTCATCAATAAGGGCATCCTTAGTGAGCACACTACCTTAACAGCAACCTCCAGAAAATTCAACTTAGATGGCCCAGGGCATGTCTCCCACATGGACGGCTACAGGATCTCCAAGCAGATCTTCTATGGGAAATTTTCTTAGGAAAAACAAACGAATGAGAACTTCTCAAAATCCTTGAGACTCGCACCATCAACAGTTATGCCTGGTGCTTTATAGCATGTGCCTGGTGCTGGCTGAACCCTAAACCTTGGCCTTGGAGACACTGATTTGGAGGCAGAGTTTTTGGCAGCACTCAAGAATTTGTTTGCCACAGTCTTGATATCTTCCTTGTTGTGGGTAGCTAGGGGCACAGTCATCTGCATACACAAGCTCTCTGATTACTCCCTTTGTGATTTTGGTGGAGGCATACAGTCTGGAGAGATTGAAGAGTTTGCCTGAATAGAACTTAACGTTGATGTTTGCAAGCATTTCTCTGATGGTTTCCTTAAGCATTGCAGCAAAGAGACTGAAGAGTTCAGGAGCTATGGCGCATTCTGGCTTTGTACCACTGGTTAAAGCAAAGGCACCAGACATCTCACCACTGGTGCAAACCATGCCCAATTGTGCCATTGTGCAGTAGATATAGGATTTGACAGGTTTGTTCAAACATTCTAGCTTGCAGAGCAAGTACCATAGACCAGGTCGACTCACATGGTCAAAAGCTTCAGTATGGCCTATGAACAGCATTTATAGATTCTGATGTTACTCTCTGCGCTTTTCTTATTGTTGTCCTGCTGCAAACACACATCAGCTGCCCCACAGTTAGCACACAAACCACACTGTGATTCTGAGAGGACATCTATGAGGCTGTCTAGTAGTTGGTTTAATAGGGTCCTTGTAAGGATCTTTCCTGTAATTGAGAGAAGGCTTATTCCTTGGTAGTTGCTAAATATATTTTCGGATCCTTTCTGCTTCCAGATGCTGACTATGTTGGCATCCTTAAAGTCCTGTGGAGCATTTACTTGATCCCATATTCTCTTGAACATGGCTGTAAGTTTGTTAATGAGCTCTGTACTATTACACTTCCAAATCTCTGCTGGAATGCCATCTGACCCAGGGGCCTTGCCTTGTTTGGTTGAATTGATTGTCATTGCCACCTGTTAAGTGGAAGGCGAAAGAGACAGGTTTTCTTTCACAGGCAACTGCTCAATTCGATGCAGAGGATCTGCTAAAATGTTGGAGCCTCTGCTGAAGACCTTGGCAAAGTTCTCATGCCACCTTTTATTACAGCTGCCTTAGCAATGTGTCATGAAAATGTGCTTTATGTAATGAGTTTTAATCCACTGGCTGAAATCTGAATTGAACTTATAAAAGCAGGGACGTTTTAAATATGCAGACTGAAAGTGGCTTGAGCTCTCAGCCAATGATGGCTGCCCCAATTTACATTACTGTACATTCCAAATTCCAATCCATTGGAATAGAGACAACATGTCTGCAAAAACCACCAAAGACAATGTCCTCAGGGGAATGTGAAGGACCCACATCTCCTGTCCCATTAGCAAGACATTAAGACAACCACCTGAGGTATTCAACTGTTGGAGATGAACCATTAAGCCTAATCCCTTGGACAATGGGAGCCAGGCTAGGAGAGCTTACAGACATTATCTAATCAAGCTACCATTGGAATACACTGGAAATGACCTTTTTTAGATCCCATGGGCAGTTGGCGAGAGGAAGTCATGTGACAAGCCAACCCCTTGTATGTTTAAGGACTTGTTTCTCTGCAGAACTGAGTACAAGGTGCTGAGGCAGTGAGAGAGAAGACCCAAGTGGGGTCCCTCCTACCTCCCTCCCTTTCCAACCCACCTTGCAATCTTCGAACCCTGTTTGCTGACCATGACCATCCAGGGACACCCCTGCTGCAGACAGAGACTTCTTAAATAATTTAACCCAGTACTACCATCTCCAGAATAACAACTAAATCAGCCATCTATGTCTTCAAATCAGAAACATTGGGACCACTGAAGGAAAGTCGCAAGACCACCGAATTCAGCCTGAAGCTAGCCAAATCACCAAACTACTGACTGTACACTCCTTTTACTGTTTATGGACTCTAATTTAACCAATCTATCGTCCGCCTCTGTAATCTATATTTGCGTGTGTACAAAAGTTGGACTATATTTTATCTTACCTAGATCAGTTCAAGTATAATATAACTAACCTCTTTCTTTGTTAAACTCAAAAAAATCTGACCGATTGGCTCTTTTACGATCACAGCGTGTAAACAGTTAAGTGCACCCTTTTCAAACAAAAAAGCATGTTGTGGTCAAATGAGGAGAGAGAAAAGAGGGGAGCCATTCAACCCCTCCTTACCTGGTCATATCAAATGATTAGTTCATTTCCATCAGTCATTAGAATAGGATCAAAGATTGCGGCGGGTGGGCCATACACGGTCTTCAGAACATTGTAAAAATACGGATCATGCCTCTCAGTATTAGCATTCTAGTAGTCATTCTGCATGTCTTTTAAAACATGCTGGAGCTTGTGTTTAGTATTTTTATAGGCTTGATGCTTGACTGTTGACTGTAGGGCTGTTAGAAAATTTGCATGTACAAGCTCTTTCCATTTGAGAAGATGGGAGATGTTTTCGTAATTCTCATCAAACAAATCTTGCTGCTTGCAGTATCCCAGGACGTCTACTGAAGTCTTGAGGATCTGATCATGGAGCTTTTATCCATTCATCTCCTATGTCACTTGGGGAAGGAAGATCAAACTGCAGAGTGGTGTCAAGTTGTGTAGCAAGGTCTAAGGCAATAATAGGATTTGTGAGGAATTTGACATCTAGCTTTGGCTGTGCCTAGCAAGTTGACTTATGATGCTTTGGCTGGTTCTTTAGACTCAGCTTAGTGTAGATCAGGAGGTGATCTATCCAGCAGTCAATCTCTTGCATGGCACAATTCATCTTGATGTCAGCCATTTCCTTCTGTCTGACAGGCAGATAGTCAAGGAGATGCCAGTGATTAGGTAGTGGCTGCCAACCATGACCTTTTTATAACCAACACATACTCCGCCTGAGAGGAAGACACAGGACAACCAGTTTAACATACTAACCGCTTTAATTTCCTGCAAATGGATTAAGCCAGGGAATGTGTAAAATAAATGGAAAGTTAAATCGAATTTAATGATTTTTATATTCATTCATGGGATTTGAGTGTTGCTGACAAGACCAGCATTTATTGTACATCCCTAATTGCCTTTGAGAAGGTGGTGGTGAGCTGCCTTCTTGAACCTCTGCAGTCCCTGTGGTGCAGGCACACCCACAGTGCTGTTAGGAAGGGAGTTCCAGGATTTTGATCCAGCAACAGTGAAGGAATGTTGATATAATTTCAAGGCAGGATTGTGTGTGGCTTGGAGGAGTACTGTCCTTTTCTACATGGTAGTGGTCGTTGATTTGGAAAGCATTGTTCAAGGAGGTTTGGCAAGTTGCTGCAAAGCATCCCGTATGCATCCAGAAGATACAGAGTGCAGGCAGTGGATGGGGCACCAATCAAGAGGGCTGCTTTGTCTTGGGTGGTGTTGAGCTTCTTGAGTGTTGTTGGAGCTGCACTCATCCAGACAAGTGGAGAGAATTCTATCTCACTCCTGATTTTGCACCTTGTAGGTGGGGGACAGACTTTGGGGAGTCAGGAGGTGAGTTACTCACAATGGAATTCTCAGCCTGTGACCTGTTGTTGGAGCTGTTCATTGTTTGGCATTTGAATTTTTTTTCTTATTTATTCTTTCATGGGATGTGGGCATCACTGGTAAGACCATCATTTTGCTGCCCATTCCTAATTTTCCTTGAACTGAAGAGCTTACTAGACCATTTCAGAGAGCAGTTAAGAGTCAACCACAGCATTGCTTTGGGTCTGGAGTCACATGTAGGCCAGGTCAGGTAAGGATGGCAGATTTCCTTCCCTGCAGGGGTTTAGTGAACCAGGTGGGTTTTTACAACAATCCCAGGTCACCATTACTGAAATCAGCTTTATACTCTAGATTTATTAATTGAATTTAAATTACCACCATGCCACCATGTCCCTTGAAGGGCAGTAAATGGAAAGTTAAACTGACAAGAGCATGAAATAAATGGAAAATTAATCCAGGCCCTGAGTAAAATAAATGGAAAGAAAAATTGGGGAAAGTGTAAAATAAACAGAAAGTTAAGAGCAAATGAAATGGAATATGAAAACAGGAAATGTGTAAAATAATTGGAAAGTTAAGGGGAAAACATGTATCTCAGAACCCCTTTTTACCCTAGTGTATGTTTTCTCTTCCTTAAACATTTCTCTGTTCACGTGGCTACGCACCCCATCAACAAAGCTCATAGCTGCACTACAGCAATCAAACGAATATCTAGTTTTAGGCATCTGTTCCAAGGGAAAGGCTGGAAAGCTTTGGATTGTTTATCCTAGAGAAGAGGGTATTGCAAGTGTTCAAGATTCTTAAATTGAAGATGAATTGAATCCGGATAATGGGTCAGAATTTGCTGTCAGAATAACAGTGAGACTTATTCATTTTTTCACAGAGTGCAGGATGTCGCTGGCAAGGCCAGCATTTATTGCCCATCCCTAATTGCACTGGAGAAAGTGGTGGTGCGGTAAGGCCACAGTGCTGTTAGGGAGGGAGTTCCAGGATTTTGATCCAGTGACAGTGAAGGAACGGCGATATAGTTCCAAGTCAGGATGGTGTGTGGCTTGGAGGGGAACTTGCGAATGGTGGTGTTTCCATGCATCTGCTGCCCTTGTCCTTCTAGGTCATAGAGATTGCAGGTTTGGAAGGTGTGGTTGAAGGAGCCTTGGTGAGTTCCTGCAGTGCATCTTGTAAATGGCACACGGTGCTGCTATTGTGCATCAGGGTGGAGGGAGTGAATGCTTAAGGTGGTGGAAGAGATGCCAATCAAGCTGGCTGCTTAGTCCTGGATTGAATGTTGTTGGAGCTGCACTCATCCAGGCAAGTGGACAATATTCCATCGCATTCCTGACTTGAACCTTGTTGATGGTGTACAGGCTTTGGGGAATCAGGAGGTGAGTTGCTCACTGCAGAATTCCCAGCTTCTAATCTGCTTTTGTAGCCGCAGTATTTATATGGCTGGTCCCTAGTTCCGTTCCTGCTCAATAGTAACCCCCAGGATGTTGATAGTGGGGAACTCAGCAATGGTAATGCCATTGAATGTCAAAGGCTGATGGTTAGATTCTCCCTTGTTGGAGATGATTATTGCCTGGCACTTCTGTGGCAGATAACTTGCTTGCCACTTATCGCCCAAGATGGAATTTTGTCCAGATCTTTCTGCATTTGGACATGGACAGCTTCAGTATCTGAGAAGTTGCGAATGGCGCTGAACATTGTGCAGTCATCAGCGAACATCCCCACTTCTGACCTTATGATGGAGGGAAGGTCATTGATGAAGCAGCTGGAAATGGTTGGGCCTGGGACACCACTCTGAGGAACTCTTGCAGTGATGTCCTGGAACTGAGATGATTGAACTCCAACAACCACAACCATCTTCCTTTGACTTCAGCCAGCAAAGAGTTTTCCCCCTGATTCCCATTGGCTTCCATTTGCTAGGGCTCCTTGATGCCACACTCAGTCAAATGCTGCCTTGATTTCAAGGGCAGTTCCTCTCACCTCACCTCTGGTGTTCATCTCTTTTGTCCATGTTTAGACCAAGGCTGTAATGAGGTCAGGAGCCGAATGGCCCTGATAGAACCCAAACTGAGCGCCCATGAGCAGGTTATTGCTGAGTAAGTGCTGCTTGATAGCACTGTCGATAACCTCTTCCATCACTTTAGCGATGATGGAGAGTAGGCTGACGGGGCGGTAATTGGCTGAGTTGGATTTGGCCTGCTTTTTGTGTACGGGACATACCTGGGAAATTTTACACATTGTTAGGCAGATGCCAGTGTTGTAGCTGTACTGGAACAGCTTGGCTAGGGATGAGGCTAGTTCTGGAGCACAAGTCTTCAGTACTACTGCCAGAATTTTGTCAAGGCCCATAGCCTTTGCTGTATCCAGTGCCTTCAGCAGTTTCTTGATATCACTAGGAGTGAATTGAATTGGCTAAAGACTGGCTGATGCTGGGGACCTCCAGAGGAAGCCAAGATCCCCTTGACACTTCTGGCTGAAGATTGTTGCAAATGCTTCAGCCTTGTCCTTTGCACTGATGTGCTGGGCCCCTCCATCATTGAGGATGGGGATATTTGTGGAGCCTCCACCCCCAGGCAGTTGTTTAATTGTCCACTACCATCACAACTAGATGTGGCAGGACTGCAGAGCTTAGATCTGATCTGTTGGTTGTGGGATCGCTTAGCCCTGTCTATCACATGCTGCTTGCGCTGTTTGGTACACAAGTAGTCCTGGGTTGTAGCTTCATCAGGTTGACACCTCATTTTTACGTATGCCTCATGCTGCTCTGGCATGCTCTCCTGCACTCTTCATTGAACCAGGGTTGATCCCTCAGCTTGATGGTAATGGTGGAATGGGAGATATGCTGGGCCGTAAGGTTACAGATTGTAGTTGTATACAATTCTGCTGCTGCTGATGGCCCATAACGCCTCCTGAATGCCCAGTTTTGACCTGCTGAATCTGTTTAAAATCTATCCCATTTAGCATGGTGGTAGTGCCACACAACACGATGGAGGATATCTCAATATGACAATGGCACTTTGTTTCCACAAGGACAGTGTGGTGATCACTCTTATCAATAGTGTCACAGGTAGATGCATCTGTGACAGGTAGACCAGCGGGAACAAAGGCAAGTAGGTTTTTACCTCTTGTTGGTTCCCTCACCACCTGCTGCATACTAAGTATAGCAGCCATGTCCAGCCAACTCGGTGAGTAGGGGGGTGAAGTAGGTGGTAATCAGAAGGAGGTTTCATTGCCCATGTTTATCCTAATGCCATGAGACTTCATGGAGTATGGAGTCCATGTTGAGGAGTCCCAGGGAAACTCCCTAGTGACCATATACCACTGTGCTGTCACCTGTGGTGAGTCTGTCCTGCCAGTGGGACAGGACATACCCAGGGATGTTATGGTGGTGTCTGGGCCATTGTCTGTAAGGTGTGATTCCATGAGTATGAGTATGTCAGGCTGTTGCTTGACTAGTCTGTGGGGATGCTCTCCCAATTTTGACACAAGCCCCCAGATGTGAGGAAGGAGGTCTATGCAGGGTGATCAGGGTTGGGCTTTCCATTGTCATTTTCGGTCCCTATGTCAATGTCAGATGGACCATCTGGTTTCCTCGTTGACTTTTTTGTAGTGGTTTGATACAACTGAGTGGCTTGCTAGGCCATTTCAGTGGGCATTTAAAAGTCAACCACATTGCTGTGGGTCTGGAGTCACATGTAGGCCAGACTAAGTAAGCACAGCAGATTTTCTCCCCTAAAGGACATTAGTGAACCAGATGGGTTTTTACAACAATCGATGGTAGTTTCATGATCACTTTTACTGAGACTAGCTTTATATTCCAATGGTTTCACCATTACTGAAAGTAGCTTTTAATTCCAGATTTATTAATTTAATTTAAATTCCACCAGCTCCCATGGTGGGATTTGAACCCATGTCCCCAGAGCATTAACCTGGACCTCTGGATTACTAGTCCAGTGACAATACCACTACACCATCCCTAAAGGCAGAAATGGTGCAGCAACATCAGGTGAGGGGCAGATGTGCAGACAACTTAAAAATTGTGCTGTTAATTTTACAACAATGGCATCTCACTATCTGTCTCACCATTGAAAAGCATTGAATGGTCTGAAGTTGTTGGATTTGCGGAGCACAGGCAAACAAAACTCATCCCAGAAAGCTAAGTCTTGTCCATTTCAGAATAAGTACCCATTTAGTGACATGTTAAGTGTTAATTACTCTCAGTAGACTTGCTTGGCAGTGCAAATTAAGCATTACAAGTGGGGAATCTCATTCCTTCAGGTTTTAATTGTTGTTGGAGATTTTTAAAATATAAAATTTAAACTTAATTTTTCCTTTGGTCTCTTTGTTCTCTCTTTCTGAGTCAATTCTTCCCCCCTCCTTTTGCATTGGATTTCCTCTTGAGGTCTATCACTATCCTCCTCACGGTTCACAGCACTTTCACGTTTTGAAAGAAAAACAGAAAATGCTGGAAAAACTCAGCTGGTCTGACAGCATCTGTGGAGGGAAAAACAGAGTTAACGTTTCGAGTCCGTATGACCCTTGCAAGTTTTGTGTTACCTGCAAATACCTCCAGGTTTTGGTGAAGTCTGGTCATACAATTTTGTCTATGGTTGAGTTGGCTGTGGCTCTGTAGTGATGCCAAATTACTTATGTGTTTTACTACAATTACCTCTTTTTCTCTTGGCTTGTTAGCTGGTGATGTTGCTGAAGGGCTCTTTGTGATGCTAATAAGGAGGATGTTGAAATGCTGATTGACCTTCCGTGGCACGTTCAGCAGAAATACCTTTGGCTTAGTTTGCACCAAGAAGGACACACTCTGCTTGTGACTCCTTCATGAAGCTGAGTGAGGAAGATTGGTCAAATTAGTTCCCCCTTTTCACACAATACAATGGTTCACTGCTCACTAATTTTCCTTTGTGGATTTGTATATCATTTTGTATTTTTTCTTAATCTGAGGGCATGCCTTCAATTTTTTGGCTCCATTTAGACAAATTTTGAATGCTATTTCATTTATATTTTCATCTTGGCTGTCTTTGTATTATTTTTAAAGATTCATGCAACAATTGGTCTCCAGTTCTGAATCAATGAGATGGAAATGACATTTTCTAGGTCTCTTCCCTTTCATTAGTGCTGCTGAAGTCACACATTTTGATTGTGTTGTAATCTGAGAGCTCACAAATGACTCCAGCCATTTATCATACAGCATGCATCTTTAGCATACATTACAAGCTCATTTTAATCCATTTATATGTCACACGTGATTGCCTGATGCATGGAGATGTGCCACCATGGATGTCAAATGTAAAATGTACAGTGGACTATCAAAATCCACCATACACAACACACACAAGCCCGCAGACAACACAAAACAATCTAGCCCTCAGGAATTTTATTGCTTTATTCATCCCCATAAATCTTCTTTCAAGAAAGTCCTGGCTTTAATCGAGAGTTCCAAAGTGAAGCATTTCTCAGCTCCAGTGGCCACAGGTCATTGCCTTCAGTGTCTGCTGTCATCGTATAACTCTCGTTTAGATGTGAATTCTGTTGACGATTTCTAGCTCCTTATTATTTCTTCCTCTGAATTACATTCATTAACATATCCCCTTCACTTGGTTTACAGACAGAGGAGTAGGCCATTCAACCCTATAAGCCTGCTCTGCCATTTTGCTGGCCACAGTCACTCTTTGTCCATCTCCAAGAATTTTCATTTTGAATGCCTGAATTGGTTTGGATTGTCCTCATGGTCTCCTCAGACAGTGCATTCCACACTCTCACATTTCATTTTTGAACAAATTCTCAATGTGCTTTCTTCAAATTGAAAACAAACAAAGGAAAATATAACAAAGAAATGCCACTCCGCAAGGATAGGACAACCTTAATTGAAAGGAGACGCAGCAGAAATTCATAGATTATCCTCAGCAACTGCAGCCCACCCAATAAGACAGCACTTGTTTATTTAAACATGTACAGGTGATTTTCCAAGAGATGCTTTAGGTATTAAAGAGCCTTCGAGATGGGACCTCTAGCACAAGATGTCATCTTGGCAAGCAAGTTGCAGCCTGTGCTAGGAACAGCCACCCTGAGGATCATTGAGGAGCAGATTGCCATGTAGCCTCTTTAATGAGCACCAGCAGCCCAATTTAAATGGCATTTTTGTGCACATTGCTTGATGCAACCATCTTCTCCTAGCATTGACCATCTGACTTGGTGTAATTCATGTAGAGGGTTTCGAGTGTTACTTAAAGGTGTATCACACTTTATTGTTCACCTGCTGTTGCAGGTTTGAAGAGAATGTTTGAAACACCTCTCAAGACTTTCTGGGACTCTTTGTCTAGGCTTCACCAACTCTCTATCAACATTTATTCCAGGAATTCTCTGAGGACTTTGCCTAGAAAGAGTAAATGCTGTGCTACCCCAACTTAGTGGATACCTTATACAAGTCACCTAGAGAAAGGGAGTGCTGGGTCATCAGATTCTGGCTAAGGGCCCCCCTTGGTCAGGATGGGGAACGGGATGAGGACATGAGGCCAAGCTGAGTAGCACCAAGCTGCTGCAGGAAAAAGAGACACTGGGATGCCTTTTCTTTCATTCATCCCTGCCTATCTTGAAATCTGGGCCACATTCCCAGTCCCCCTTTTCTGCGCTGACTTGTAATCTGAAGGTGAACAAGGTGTGAAAGTACTTCTGGAGTCTGCCAGTTGGGGAGTGGAGGTACTGGGGACGCGGAATGATGGTAATTTAGTAATAATAGGCTAGTGGTAGAATACGACCGTACAGTCTCCTCATCACAGTATATCATAATTTCCAAAATGAAGGGGATATGTTAATGAATGTAATTCAGAGGAGGAAATAATAAGGAGCTAGAAATCGTCAACAGAATTCACATCTAAACGAGAGTTATACGATGACAGCAGACACTGAAGGCAATGACCTGTGGCCACTGGAGCTGAGAGATGCTTCACTTTGGAACTCTCGATTAAAGCCAGGACTTTCTTGAAAGAAGATTTATGGGGATGAATAAAGCAATAAAATTCCTGAGGGCTAGATTGTTTTGTGTTGTCTGCGGGCTTGTGTGTGTTGTGTATGGTGGATTTTGATAGTCCACTGTACATTTTACATTTGACATCCATGGTGGCACATCTCCAGGCTTGTCCAACTCACGGCCTGCAGGCTGGGTTGTAGCCCAAGGCCTCTGAACTTGGCTTGCCAAACCTCTCGAACATTCAACTGACTTATATTTGAAAAATGCCTATCAGCAACTTATGCAGAGAGATACCAACCTTTGATTGGACAAGCAGCCTAGAGTGGGAAGGTATGTTCCAAGGCCCAGAGCGCGGGGTAGCCGGAGCGGCGGGGCCCTGGCGAGCCCGAGCAGGGCCCAAGCCGCCCAGAGCGGGCCCCAGGGAAACCTGAGCAGGACCAGGTGAGCCCAAATGAGGTGCAAGGCAGCAGGAGCAGGACCCACCGCACCTGAGTAAGTGAGTGACTGGAGACTGTATGAGGGAAAGGGAGAGAAAGAGAGTGTGTTGGGGTTGGGGGGAGGTAGAGTGTATGGAGCGGGGAGAAAGAATGTGGAAGGATGGGGAAGTAAGGGAGGGGAGGGAGAAAATGTAAGGGGGAGAGGGAGTGTTGGGGAAGAGAGGCTGTTGGAGGAGGGAGACAGAAGGTTGGGGGAGAGAGAGAGTGTTGGGGGAGAGAGAGTATGAGGGGGATTGAGAGTGCGAGGAGGTAGAGAGAATGAGAGAGAGTGTAAGGGGGGAAGACAGAGGGAGAGAGACAGTGTGAGGTGGAGAGAGAGAGAGGGAGTATGAGGGGATAGGGGGAGAGAGAGGGAGTATGTGCTGGGGCTGTGTGTGCTTAAATCTAGCTCACTCCCAGTATCAGGATTCTCATCACCCTCACCCCCTCACACGAACATATACTCTCACCTACTCTCATAGTGGGTGAGGGTGAGTGAGTGAGTGATCACCCTGAGACTGGGAGTGAGCCAGACACACACTCACCCTATCAAACTCCAATGCTCATCGTTATTTACTACTCATTGTTTCTTTGCTCAGCAAGTCGTTTCTTCTCATACCTCAGGTTTTTTTTTGAAATTTGTTTTTAATGTTGTGCCAAACTTTATCTTTCCAAAATTTGCTCATTGGCCACTTGACTGAGAAAAATTTTGAAATGTGGCCCCTCAAGCAAAAAGGTTGGACAAGCCTGACCCATAGACTCAGCCACCTTTCCAGGCTCCTGCGAATGGTGAACTTCCACCTTTGTGTATTGTTTGTTTGAGTCCCACTCAAGAAATTTGAGCTCAAAGTCCAGGCTGACATTCCCAGTGCAGAACTGAGGAAGCGTTTGGAGAACCACTTGGGTGAGAGACCAAATCAAGGCTCCATCTTCCCTTTCAGTTGGACGTAAAAGCTTTTAGGGCTCTACTCAAACAAAAAGCAACAAAGTTCTTCCGGTGTCCTGGCCAGCACTTTACACCTAAAACAGATGCTCACTCGTTTATTCCAATGCTAATTTGTTGCTGTCCACTAATTGGCTGCATTCTACTGCATGTCCTGTATCACAACAATGACTAAAGATCAAGACTACTTCAAATTCTCTTTTCCCCCACATGATATGAAGAAATAGCTGAGCACACTCAGTACAGCAAAGTCTACAGGCCCCAACAACACCCTACTAAAGTGCAGGACACCTGAGCTCAACTAGCTGAGTCCTTAGCCAATCTGTTTCAGTACAACTACAACACTGGCACCTATCAAACAAAATGGAAAAATGGAAAATTGCCAAGATATGTCCTATCCACAAAAGGCAAGACAGGTCCAATCCAGCCAATCACTTGGCCTACTCTCGATCATTAGCAAAGTAATGTAAGGTGTTGTCAATAGCGCTAGACATCACTTACTCAGTAATAACCTGCTCACCAATCCTCACTTTAGGTTCCATCAGGGTCACACAGCTCCTAACCTCATTACAGCCTTGGTCCAAATTTGGACAAAAGAGCTGAATTTCAGAGATGAAGTGAAAGCGATTTCACTTGACATCAAGGCAGCATTTGACCGAGTGTGGCATCAAGGACCCTAACAAAATTGAAGTCAACAAGAATTGAGGGAAAATCTTTCACTGATTAGAGTCATACCAAGCAAAAAGATGGTTGTGGTTGTTAGAGACAACCAGGACATCACTGCAGGAGTTCCTCAGGATAGGATCCTAGGCCCAACCATCTTCAACTGTTTCATCAATGAACTTCACTCCATTATAAGATCAGAAGTGGAGATTTTCACTGATGATTTATTTGTTCATGGGATGTAGGCAACACTGGCTGGGCCAGCATTTATTGCCCATCCTTAATTGCCCTTGTTCAGAGGGCATTTAAGAGTCAACCACATTTCTGTGGGTCTGGAGTCATATGTAGGCCAGACCAGGTAAGGACAGCAGATTTCCTTCCCCAAAGGACATTAGTGAGCCAATTGGGTTTTACAACAATTGACAATGATATCATGGCCATCATTAGACTTTTAATTCCAGGTTTTTATTAAATTCAAATTTCACCATCTGTCATGGTGGGATTCAAACCCAGGTCTCCAGAGCATTACCCTGGGTCTCTAGAACACCACTCCAGTGACAATGACACTATGCCACCACCTCCCCCATTGCAGTGCTCAGTGGCATTCATAGTTCCTCAGCTACTGAAGTAATTTGTGCCCATATGCAGCAAGGTCTGCAAAACATCCAGGCTTGGATAGGTAAGTGGCCAATAACATTCATGCCACACAATCAGCAAACCAGCAAGAGAGAATCTAACCATTTTCTTTTGACATTCAACTCTATTACCATTATCTAATTCCCCACCATCAACATCCTGGGGGTTACCATTGACCAGAAACTTAACCAGATCAGCCACATAAATACCTACAGTGGCTACCAGAGCAGGTCAGAGGCTTGGAATTCTGTGGCAAGTAACTCACCTCCTGACTCCCCAAAGCGCTTTCACCACTTACATGGATAAGCCTGGAGTGTGACACCTGGATGAGTACAGCTCCAACAACACCCAAGAAACTAAACACTATCCAGGAACAAAGCAGCCTTCTTGATAAGCACCCATTCACCTCCTCAAAAAGTATCTCCCTCGACTGTTGGTGCAACATCCAGTGTGTATCATCCAGATGCCCTGAAGCAACTTGTCAAGGCTCCTTCAAGAGCATCTCCCTACCCAATGGCCTCTACCATCTAGAAGGAGAAGGGTAGCAGGTGCATGGGAATACTACCACCTCCAAGTTCCCCTCAAAGTCATAGACCATCTTGGTTTGTAGTCCTCCAGTGTCTCATCCACTTGGCTTTCATCTTGGTTTTACACAGTGAGTATCAATAAACTATTGGACTCTATGGGTCTCCTCCATATCATTGTTCTATCTTTGTCATTGGCTCAAAATCCAGGAAATCCCTCACTAACATTGTGAAAGTACTTTCATCACATAGATGGCAGTGGTTCAGGGCTATAACTTCCCACCACCTTCTCAAGGGCAATTAGGGATGGGCAACAAATGCAGGCCTTGCCAGCAACACTCACAACCTGTGAATAAATTGTAAAATTGGATGTGAAACATTTTGAAATGTCCTGAGCTTATGGTAGATGTTACGTAAGTCTTTCTTCCTATTAATATGTTCCAGCTTCTGATCATCCCCTTTGTAACCAAATAATTTCCAACATCTGTCATTTAGGATTCTGAACCTGTGCTCTCTTGCCCTGCTCCATGGTATATATGGAAGTATTATTTTGGAATTACTTTCTCCAAAGTATTTATGCAAACATGTTGATGAGTACACCAAAGGTAGTGTGCAGTGGGAATTGAACCTATCCATGGTGCAGTGAATTGAGAAAATAATGGAACACTGCATTTGAAAGAGCAAAACAAGTCAAACTTACAGATGGATGCCTTCATGAGAATCCTTCACAATCCATTACACTAACCATTTTTAGTTGCTGAACATCCTTTATGTTTTATACCCAGTATCTTCTGATTTTACGTCAGGTTTAAATAATTTCTCTCACATGGGTGAATAAATACCAAATTAAGACTCATGACACAAATGGCACTGACATGCAATGTAATATAATGAGCCCATAGTTTGACTTTATGGGGTCCATTTTAGAAATCAGAGCTTGGCACAAAACTTCATGTGACAAGAGCGCAAATCAGGAACTTTAATGAATAGAAAAATCATACAGGGCATGTTGACTTCTGCACCAAGGGATTTCCAATAAACATCGGCATTGCATAAAGCTCTACCAGGAAGCATTAATTTAGAAGATCTGCTTTAACATCTATGTAGTCATTAGATGTCTTGTGATGTGGCATTTCATTTTCTTTTACCCTACAGTGGACGGAATTTTAATATAACTGACCCATTTGCGGTGTGGGGACAGACAGCGGATTGGAAACCTGTTCATCAAAGAAATGGGCTTTGGCAGGGGTGTTTTACCCAACCCACAGCATTAGCATCCCGTTTCCAAGTTCCCTGACCAATCACAGAGTGAGAACATGATGATGATCCACCTTTGTCAAAGAAAGGGTTTCTATTTAAAGGGATCCCAGCAGGGGTCGTAATGACTGAATTCTACATTGCTTCCTATGACAACCACAGGAATGGAAAGGAGGCCTAAGAAGGCTGCTCCTTCCCTTTGGTCTGTGACCTTTCCCTAGAGGTCCTGCTGCTGTATATTAGCAACTGTTTCCTGCAGATGGGAGGAGGAGGCCAACCTTTCAAGCTGGCATGGATGGATGTGTCCGAGGAAGTGAGCAGCAGGCATTTGACCCCTCCAACCTGGATCAAGAGGTTTAATGACATCAGGGGGGGCAGAAAAAATAAGTGGCATTACAATTTCCACTGTGTCTCCTGCCAACTCAAGGTAGCCAAGTTGGCTGCCGATACCCAGTTGCGCAAGTGCACTTGTCCGCGCATGCACAGGAAACCAATCACATCGTTGACGGAAGACACAGTGCCATAAAAAACCCCAGCCTAACATGATAGCACAGAGGGGGTGGGCACCTGGTCATGATTGATGTTCACATCGACCTATAGTAAGGTCCTATGTCAGTTTGAGGGGGTGGGTGATGTGTGTAAGCCACCCAAAGTTGCAGACATGAGACCGAATGAATCATGTGTGGTTGTAACAGCTTGGCACCTGTTGAATGAAGTCAACTTTGTTACCAACCGAGGCCTAAAGTGAGATCATGAGTGGGTTAAACCACCGAATTGTTGCCCAGGACAATGGTCCACTGTGTCCTTCAGTGGCCTCCTCTAGTTTGGGGAGCTCTGAGGCGAACGTTGTTGGGCGCAATATGAGTTTTTTTTACTGGTTTTGAGATGGGGTCTGGCGTGGTGTTTTCTTACAGTGAATGCATTTGCTTAAAAAGTCTTTCAAAATTCATGAGAAAACATCTTTAATAACTGTTTGATAATGTGATGAAACTCAAATACTTACCTTTGGAGGTGGGAACTCTAGTTCCTGGTGAGCCTTGGGCCTTCTGCGCTTGCGCTGGCTGGGAAATGGCCGAACATGCACAATTTGTGTTTCTTTTGTTTTTTAGGCTGGGAATCGGCCCTGCACACCTGCGCAGAAGAAAAGAAGTAGAACGGCGCAAAAAAGCAGGTCAGGTGACCTGATAACAGAGCACTATTGTGCTGAATGTGACCCAGAGAGTAGGAAATGGGGTGGGAGATGGTCCCAAAAAGGAAAACCCAGGCAAGGATCATGGGCAGGGATCAGAAAGAGGTCCCCGAAGAAAGAACCAGGCAGGGACAGACAGGGATCAGAAAGAGATTCCCGAAGTCAAGTTAAAAGAAAGGAGCACAGCAATAGTCTCTGAGTTAAAGTGTGAGCTACAAGGAGCAGACTTGAAGCAAAGTGGGTTTGAGAGAAGCCCTGAAGATCCGAGGAGACAGCCAAAGGTTGGTGATTCCTGACTGTGGGCTTATTGGAGCAGTGATGTTCTGTTTGGTATGGCCAAGGATCTGAAATTGTGGTTGGAAGGTGAAGTTTGAGTGTACTTGGAGATCCAGGGGAAAGGAATCTTGGAAGGTGAGATTGAAACCCTACGAGGTGAGCTATCGTTGCAGCCATCTGAGTGGGAGGGACATTTGGAGAGAATTCCAAGGCGAGTTCTTCAAATGTGGAAATTGAAAACCCTTGTGAGAAAGACAAAGTTTCAGTGAGACTGGTTGGCTCACAATGTGCCAAAAGCCTGGGTGGGTTGTTGGGAAATCCCTAGAGTCTGCTTTGGTCACATCTGTCATTTACTTTGGAGTGTGGTAACTCTGACCACTGTTCGCCTGTTAATTCACATGCACCTCATACTTACGCTGAATATTGGAGCATAAGTTAGATATTGTAAATTGTTTTATTTTTATGAATTTGTACGTGCCTATAAAGATATCGCTGGGGTAAAAGGAATAGTCTGATTCGAATCATTTTCTTGTGTATGTATTAAGATCTTTCCAACCTTTTTGTTTGGTGTAATATAGTTCATTTTACTTTTTTCATAAATATTTTATTCTTTGAGTTAAGAGTTCATCAGCAGACTCCTGTGCATTTGTTCAGCAACTTTTCTCCATGGTTTCCAACAAAAAGTTAGAATCTATCAAGACAGGTTTCAATCTGGGGTCTGACTTGTCCAGTATTAACATGAGCTGGGATCGTAACAATAAGCATCTCTGCTCCTGGCCGCTATCTATTCCATCACTTGCAATGATGCCACGGAGTAAATCAGTACAACTGTACACGCACAATGTCGGCAGCAAATGCAGGCAACAATTTCAACTGTCAATCCTCAAACATTGACTTTCTCTGACAGTCTCCTGCACAATGCCCCTCAGACCAGCACACCTTACAGCTCGACTTATTCCTTGCACTCCAGGCACCTCCTTGAATCCCCACCTGAATAGCGAACACGCACATCACCCTCACCTTATTGTCTTCTCGCATCCATGCCTCACAGTCACCCTCCGCAAATGTCCTTCCTTCCCCTGCGCACAATCCATTCTCACATTCTTCTAACTGTTCTTGCTGGAGAACAGAGCACAGAACTCCAGAGAGAGACAGAGAACCTGGGTTGGCCGTCCAGCTATAGACACCTTGGCAGCCACTGGCAAAGCAGGCCCACCTAATCCACTGGGAAGGAATCTTTTTCCAGGAGGCTGCAGATGCCAACAATGCCCTGACATGGAAGCCTAACCCTCGTAAGCCACTGGTGCTCAGACATGTGGAGAGAGCTCATCCTCTGCTTGTAGACCCCGTGTTGGGGATATTGCTTCTTTTCAAGCTGGATCTAAATAAAATATGTCCAAAAAAAATGTCATGTACACATAGCAGCTCCAGGTCAATTGCAGATTTTATTTACCTATATTTAATATACATGATTGAGTGAACAGATGGAAGGATTGTTCCTCGGCTTGAAAAGGTGCACACCAAATCACGCGATGACACAATTGTGAAGTTGAGGTGAAATTCTGAATGACAGTATCATCAGAGAGGGTGAGCTCATAGAAATTTAAAAAACTCTTATGCTAGGGCAATAAGCGGGTAGCCATCACTTCTGAACTGAACTCACTGTACACTACTGGACAACAGCAAACAGGAAGAGGTCAATCTATAGAAAGCCATGAGAAACACCACAGGAGATCAACTATTAAAACATGGGGTAACGTTTTCCAGTTTAGAAGAGGGTCATGCGATGGGAGTGCATGTTGGGAATTCAGTCACTGAGGTCAAAATGCTTGAACAGAATAGCAAGTGGGCTATCAATCGAGCTTGCTGACCTCAGTGACAGAATGCCTGATATGCACTCCCATCACATTTAGTTCAGGGCCAAGAGTGTTCAATTGTAAAAGTCACTCATTGTATAAGTTACTCTGCTATTTAATTTTTTTTTTGTTCAGCAGAGCAGAATTCTAACAGGGTGTTTATACAGTAATGCAAGTGTTGAGGAGCTGGCAGGAGGGAATGTTCCTCTTCATGTGTACCTTTGCTTCATCAATGAAACAACACTGATGACTGATTCCTTTGTTTAAACTAATGGATCTCATCTTGTGCTGTAAAACAGTCCTAATTTGCTTTGCATTGCTTAAAGACCCACCTGCATCCCAAAGCCAAACAGGACTGAATTTTCTGGCCTAACCTCG
Source organism: Cetorhinus maximus (assembly GCF_964194155.1). NCBI lineage: Eukaryota > Metazoa > Chordata > Chondrichthyes > Lamniformes > Cetorhinidae > Cetorhinus > Cetorhinus maximus. Next base: position 49,763,828 of record NC_135890.1, on the reverse strand, counting down.
TTTGCAAAATTATTAACATCTGCAGTGTAAGCTTAGGTGGATCGATCTGGTAGAAAAGCCAAATTTTGTATAATTGTCCTGATGCCTTCAAGATGAATTTAAAGAGTAATGCAAAGAGGGGGCAGAAAAATTCAAAAAGCTCGTAGATGGCATTAAAAGAAAGATTTGCATTTATATAATCACTTTGCAGTCAACAAACTATTTTTGAAGTGTTGTCTTGTACTGTTGTAATGTAGGAAATACAGCAGCCAATTGGTACACAATATTTTACCCAACCTTCTAATTCAGTGATTTTGGTTAAGGGATACATATTGAGCAGGACACAGAGAGAACCCCCCTGCTCTTCTTTCAAAGAGGGTCATTGGAACTTTTTGTTTACCAGCTAAGGGGACAAACAGTTTTTCATCCCATCTAAGAGTACAGTACTCCCACAGTACAGTACAGAAACACCAGCCTAGATTATGTGCTCACACTGGAGTGGGGCTTGAACTCACAACCCTCTAATCTAGAGCTAAAAATGCTACTACTGAGTAAAGGGTAACACCAGTTTAGCCAAACAGAAAATGCTGAAGTTTGGGCTTTTCAGCCTGGAAAAGAGGCATTGGCGAGGTGATCTAACAAAGGCATGCAAGATTATTAAAGGTATTGAAAAAGTTAACCTGGAATATTACATTAAATTAAACTGTGAAAGTAGAACTGGGAAATGGAGGCTCAAGCCAGAGAAGGATATTTTCAGGATGGATATCAGGAAATGATTCTTTACCCAAGAGTGAGCAACAGGGGGATGAAGCGTCCAGATAGAGAGAAATAGGCAAAAAGCCTGGAACCAATTATGAAACAATTGGATGTTATAATGAGGAGAAATTTGTTTCTCTCTGGATAGATGAATCACGATAGGAAGAATAGCCTCCAAAATTGATAATTATCTTGTAATATGCCCCATTTGGGACTTCTTCTGACTCCAGCTTACCAACCATCCCCTGATTCCTGTACTCCGTTGTCAAATACTCATTCAGTCATTATACTTCATAAAAAGCTGTCTCTTGAATTTTTTTGGATTTCCCCACACCCCACACAACTTTTCCTATCTCTTGCATGATGTTCTCCTTATCCCCTCCCATCCACTGAATAACCCCACAAAGCATTCTTAAATTGTTTTTTAAAAAATTCCAGGTATCATTATTGTAGAAAATTTATATATTTAAAGATTTTTTCTTCCCAGCTATCACAAGTGTTTATGTTTTTCCAATATCTGTAATAGAAACTTAGAACATCTGTACATATGATCAATATTTTCATTTTATTGCTGTTCTCATGCATTGGCTTAAAAATAAGGATTCAATATAAAATAATGATTTTAAAGAGAAAGCAATCTATGTACAGGACAATCTCAATTCAAAAGTACACTTTAGTGGGAGAGAGAATTATTCCCTATAAACTTACAGGGGCATTGCCACGGCTTGATTTTTAATATGTTGAATAAATTCTAGTCACTTATTTTGTGGAAACTGTATCATGATAAATATGAGCAGGAGGAATCAGGGAAGTAACTGAAAAGCCAGCTAAACAAGTGCTATTGTTTAGTTGTTTGATAGTACAGAACTTGAGAGTATTTCTGAAAAAAGAGACATGTTGAAGCTTTTCGCCTTGCACTCATCAGGACACCGCAAGAATACCAAAATAAGGGGAAAACAACAATTTATACTGTATGAGAATAAACTTCTGATTGGTTGGCAAGTAGACTCTGATTGGTAGAGGTGTTGCCATGGAGAATGCACCAGTGATGGTGACTGACAGTTAACTGGAAGTTACATATGTTAATAAACAGGGCCCTATTCATTGCAGGTAAAAAGAACATGTACAACATTGCACCTGTTTCAGCTAAACAAAATAAATGACAGCCATTCATTGACTCATTCCTCAGGGCAATGCCTTGACCAATCTGAGTCAAGCTGCCTGGTTTAAATTTCAAACAATACTTGGCAGTTAACTGTCAGACACCATCACTGGTGCATTCTCAATGGCAATGCCTCTACCAATCAGATTCCACTTGCCAACCAATCAGCACTCGCTTCCCATATAGTATAAATTATTGTTTTCCCCTTATGTTGGTATTTTTGTAAAGTGTCCTGAAGAGTGCTATTGCTGAGTAATTTAGCACAGATCTCCTTCTGATAGCTGGAGTGATAGGAATGTTTGGACTGGGCCTGGTATGAGAGTTGGGAATGAGGTGAACTAATTTTGGTGCTGTACGGATGCTCTGAATCAATGCTGGGAATTTCGTTGGGGAATTTCTCCCAAATGGCCAAGTTAACTTTGGCGGAATATTAGTGCAAACTCCATGTACACTGTTATTGGGGGCTGCCTTTCACTTCCCACCTATTGTGGTCAATAGAAAATCCCAGCAAAATTCCTGGTGTGCATATTTTTCATTATATAGCACACAGCTATTAAGCCTTAATCAAAGTGGCAATATCAAAATACATGCACAGTGTCATTTTTGGCAACTTTTTACACTTACCAAGGTTAGCATGTTGGGGAACAGCAAGGGATGGGCCTTGAAGATTTCAAGTGATGGGGCCTGTGACTATTTCCCTTGGCAGCTTGTTCTATTGTGGGGTTTCTTGGTGCAGCAGGGGAGGTGAGCGGACTCATGGCGTCCTGACATCCGGCTTCCAACTTCAGAGTGGGGCAGGAGGCCGGGCCCCACCCACTATGGGGCATTCCCACTAGGCCCATGCCAGCAGAGGTCTTGGGCCTGGGAGGACCTCAGGCAGAGGACTTGCCTCAGACCCTTCAGCCAGGTTTGCCCACAGTCTTAACCAGCTGCCCATCGTTGAAAAAGACATTCAAAAGAGAGCATTCCAAGCGGGCACCAGAGGACTTTATGAACACAAAAGAATGTTATTTGGGCTGTGTAACATCCCTGCCAGCTGCATGCACCTTTTCCCAAGGGGAGCCCCCAGAGCCAAAGTGCCAAAGTCCTAGGCAAGCTGGGGGATGTAGCCTAGGTCCAGAGCACAGGCTGAAGAGGGCTGGGGGAGAGGTCTGAGTCAGGAGTGCAGGCTGAAGGAGAAGGAGGGGCCAGAAACCTCGTGGAGAGAGGGGAGAGCAGGACAGCAGCAAGGAGCTGGACCAGCAGTTCAAAACTGGTGAGTCACTGTGTTGAAGAGCCGAAGCTACGAATAGTGCAGGGCAGGAAGGGTTTACAGGCAGCGATGCAGATACCTCAATATGTTCGAGGTGCAATGCCGAAGGAGGCTCCGTCTCTCCAGCGAGGCTGCAACCTCCATTTGTCAGATGATTGGGCCTGAGATCAACTCCAACTGTGTGGGTGGAAACCCCATGCCAGAGGCTCTGAAGGTCACAGTGGACCTCAACATCCATGCCCCTGGCTCTTTCCAGGGGTCAGTTGGGGTCCTTTGTGGAGTGTCCCAATCAGTTGTCCACAGGTGTGTCAATGTGATAGAAGCTCTGTTCAGGTGGATAATGACATTTATTCATTTTCATACGGACGAGGCCAGCCAGGCTGAGCGAGCCAGAGGCTTTGCAGTGATTGCTGGGTTCCCCCACATCCAGAGTGCAATCGAATGCACACATGTGGCCATCAAGGCGCCAGCGGGTCAGCTGGGTGTCTTCGTCAACAGGAAGGGCTTCCACTCCATGAATGTCAGATAGGGACAGCATATTCGTAGCTCTGGCTCTTTAACGCAGTGACTCACCAGTTTTGGTCCAGCTCCTTGCTGCAGTCCTGCTCTCCCCTCTCCCCACGAGGCTTCTGGCCCCTCCTTCTCCTTCAGCCTGCACTCCTGACTCAGGCCCCTCCCCCAGCCCTCTTCAGCCTGTGCTCTGGACCTAGGCTACATCCCCCAGTTTGCCGAGGACTTTGGCTCTTTGGCTTTGGGGGCTCCCCTTGGGAAAAGGCATGCCAGCGCTATCATCTTGGACTGATGGCGGACAGACTCCTCCATCATCCCTTACAATCTGAGGAGTGCATCAGACATCCCTTCCTGATGTTCCTGTGATTGTCTTTGCAGCTCCACAAACTGATTGAGGACCGAGTCCAGGGGCTCATCATCTGACTCGGACTCAGCAGAATCAGTCGTCTGAGTGCTGGTGACCAATGATGTCCCTGCTTCCGCCAGCTGTGGAACAGATTGTGTGCTGTGCTCACCAGATTGTGATCCTGAGGCTGCTCTACATCTAGGTCCCACCGAGCTGTGTGTCGCTGCAGTGGTGGAGGGAATGGGTGAGCGCCATGATGGGTCTTCAATGGTGGTGCTCTCAGGATCCTCATCCGAGGTACTCTTGACACTGAAGTTGGGCTCAAGTTTGCCTGAGGGCAACGTGTCAGATGTGCCTAAGAGAGAACGTTGAACAGCCACGTTGAACACAGAACAGTGGACTCAGAGTAGCATTGAGAGAGGGATGATGTGGTGCAGAATCCTCATGTGGACGTTCACTGTCACCACATTAATAGTCCATGTCATCTCTGGCCAGCTTCAACGCGCGACTCTCAAAAGGAGTGAGGGCCTTGATGTCAGGCACTCCTCTCCCGCCCGGGGTCTCTCCCATCGATTGTGCGCGATCTTGTTCTGCATAAAGACAGATGGAGAGAGTGTGAACAAGGCACATGCCAGGCCAAATGAGAAGAATGCCAGGGATGTGTGTGTGCTGAATGGAACCATGGACAGGATGAGGAGGCAGTATCCAGAGGAGATGAGGCCAGATGGAGGTGTGAGGACATGTGTGAGAGAGTGAGTCGTGATGTCCCTAAGTGGCAGTGATTGAGATGCCAGTGAATGTGTGATGAGCTTGTGAGTGGATGAGTTGAGATTGATGAAATTGTTGACTTATCCTGGCAGGACAGATCAGACCATTCATCCGTTTTCTGCACTGGATGGCCAATCTCATGTGTGCAGCTTTGGCACTGACCATCTCTGCCACTGCCTCCCAAGCCGGAGTAGTGAGTCTGATGGGCCTCCTGCGGCCAGAGCGGGGGTAGAATACTTCGCAGCGGGCCTCCACGGTGTCCAGAAGGTGTCACAGGAGTGCATCACTGAATCAGGGGCTGCAATCTTCCCAGCCTTTGGGGCCATGTGTTCAGTGGAGCAGTCCTGGACTGCAACCAATGATAAGTGTGCGCGCCAGCTGCAGTTTAAATATGGCGCCCACCATGAGAAAATGGCGAGGTAACGGTGTGGCGGGCCAATCAGAAGTCGCCTGCCAGCGATCCAGCGCATTTCCAGTGACTGCATAATTTATGAGGCGGGAAGGGGACAATACGGCATGAAAACCTGCCATAGTGGCCGGTGGGTAAAATGTCTTTTCTCATGCCCGTTACCACATTCAGTGAAAATCTGGGATGATTCCACCCTCAGTCTTATGTAGAGTGATAGGGAGCTGTGCTACAGTGGGTGTGAGGTTTGTTATGGTAGGGGTGTCACAGGAGCGGAGGTGTCAACCGTTACTCATCAGTTCTTCTGGGAGCATCATCCTGAAGGGTGTGAGCTGATCGCCGTCTCTTCCCTCCTCCAAATCTCCACTTCACAAGGGTCAGACATCCCTTATCGTGGCGACATCGAGCTCTCCTAATCCAAGCTCAATCACGTTTTATCCTGGTGGTTCGTGACCTAATCAATACCCTGTGGAAGTAATAAAGAATACACACGATGTTAGAATTGAGTCCGGTATCCTTGGAAGGCAGGTACAGTGACCAGTATGAGCAGCAAGTCAGCCAGAGGGGATCAAAAACCCTTGCTCTATGCACTCAGGATGTATCACTCTGCACAGGACATGTTCTAATGTTCAAGTAGCAAGGAATCAAGTTATGCTTTTACCTGGCTGCATCAACACTATGGCTCACCCCAAATTGTCACCAACAGGCTTTGCTAGAGTGTCACATTTCACATGTAGTGGAAGCTGCCATTTGATGTAACTCTGGGAGCCATCCTCATCACTGTGGGAGGAAAGGGTAGGGCACCCATACAGATCACCAATTTCAGCGATAAAGTTGTTTACCTCCAATTGAGAATGCCCTAAGTGTCCTTAAACCCACCATTGTTGTGAAGAATGGACCAATTGGGGAAGACATTTCTCATCTCGCTTCAGAGGAGACAGTTCATTTCTACTCTCACCAAGTACGGAACAACTTTCAGTAAGAGTGATGATGGCATTGGATATTCTGACCTGGTGATACATAGGATTATGATGAGAGGTGACCACCCAGTAAGGATTCCTCACCACCAGATCCCACCACATCATTGGGAGGATGTCAGGGCATACCTACAGAAGTCTCTGGAATGAGCTAACATCGGGGAGTTGTTGAGTCTGTACGCCTCCCCCATGGTCCCTGTATGGGAGAAAGATGGAAAACTGAGGATCTGTGTTGATTACCAGGCATTCAACACAAAGACTCATAAGGATGCTTACCCTCTACCTCGGGGGCATTTAAAAGTCCTCAAAGGTGCAAAGTATTTCTGCAGTCTCGATTTGGTCCACCACTATAAGCAGTTACCCATGGCTGAGGAGACATTGAAAAGATGGTATTCCGGATGGGCACTAGAGCACTGTACAAGTACACAAGAATGCCATTCGGGCTTTGTAATGCCCTGCCACCTTCATGCGTGTGATGGATAAGGCTTTTAGCGATGTTCATTTCCAGTCCTTCCTTGTGTATGTGTACAATATACTCATCTTCAGCTTGAAGAGAACCTTGAAAAACTAGACACCATCTTAGCCCGCTTGTCGGAGCTTAATTTGAAAGTCAACCAGGGAATTGCCAACTTTTCTGGATGAAAGTATGGTGCCTTGGACATTTTATCACCAGGGAAGGCATCAATCCTAATGATAAGAAAATCCGAGGAGTACAGGAATGGCCCCGGCCTAAGGCTGAGAGGGAACTACATGGATTTATTGGTCTGGCTCACAACTGTAGAAGGTTTGTGCAAGGTTGTGCACAGTTGGTCCCCCCCACTCCACGGCTTGCTGAGGAAACCAGAGAGTGATGAGGGAAAGGGGCAGGGTGGGGGGGGGATGAATACATGAAGTGTGATACTTCACAAACCATCACAGGGAGATGGAGCCCAGCATGTGAAGTCACTTTTTGCACTCTCAAGCATAATCTCTTCTCATTACCTGCCCTTCCCTACTGTAGTAATTATGGTTCTATTTAGTGTGCAATGTACCTTTAAGAATAATACTTGTTAGGGAAGATCACATGATCTATAGTAACCAATAGGAGAGTAGCGTGGGCTACCTCAGTAGTCAGTGTAGAGATAGAGTTGGAGTTGAAAGCACACGTGTAGTTGCTGCTGAGTATATTGTAAATAACCTTAATGTTTCCACCTAAGAAGTGTCTGCAGATCAACTCTATCATTAATAGTACAACTCGGCCACCCTACAACAAACTGGTGATGACGATAAAACAGGATTGAACAGAAGAAGTCAAGTTAGAAAGAAATCGGCACTGTACCTTGCCCTGTGTTTGTAAGTAGGAAACTCTGTTAGAATTGAAGAAGTTATCCTCTCTCAAAATGCTACAATTTTGGAGAATTGATCCTCTCGAACCAGCCACAGTTGATTGGTCTCAATACATAGAACACCTCACATTCTTTTTTCAAGCGAACGAAATTATGGGGGAAGAAAAGAGGCAAGCAATCCTCTTGAGTACTTGTGGCAGCAAAACCTATGGTTTGATTTGAAGTTTGATGGCACCTAGTGCCCCAGATTCGAAAAATTGTGGTGAATTGGTGGACATCGTGAAGGGTCACTTTCAACCCAAGCCCTCAGTCACGATGCAGAGCTTTAGGTTTAATTTGCGAAATAGAACCCCAGGCGAGACAATTGCATGCTACTTGGCAAATTTGAAGCAGCTAACGAAGCATTGTGAGTTCGGTACAACTCTGAATGACATGCTCAGAGATCATTTAATGGGTGGTGTGAAAGAGGACACTATTCACTTATTGTCCGAAGTGAATCTGGATTTCAAGAAGGTGCTAGAGATAGCGCCGGACATGGAAAACGCTGGAAGAAGTTCACAAGCAATACAGGGTTCGCAAAATGGTGCTGTCCTCCACATAGGGGAGGAAACCTCAGCCAAAAGTGATGCGAGAAAGCGAGACTCTGCCGAGAAGTGGGAAACAGCCCCACTAGCCGAAGAATTAAGAAAAATAAATTAGCAGCAAAATCAAAGAATAATTTTAACAGAGGTGGAAATTATCAGTCTTTTAGCGATTGGCAGTTTAAAAAAATCAAATGCTACTATTGTCGCAGAAATGAACATATCATGAGGCAGTGCAAGGAAAGATTCAAGCAGGCTTGTAAATAAAAGAAGCCCAATGAAATGTGCAATGTACAAGAGCCTGAAACAACAAATTCTGACATTTACTTGTTGTTTAATCTGAAAGTTGGAAAGACAGAACCAATACTTGTCACAGTGAAAGTAAATGGCAAACCTGTTAGAATGGAAGTAGATGTGGGAGCTTCCACTACAGTAATTGGGGAACATAACTTCAGATATCTGAATAATGGTGAACATCAATTAAGCTTGGAATGCACAGCAGCCAAGCTAAAAACATACACGAGTGAAGGCATTCAAGTAAAAGGCATAAGCAGAGTAACTGTCCATTATGGAAGCCAATCAACAAAGTTACCAGTGTTAGTATTAAGAGGCAGAGGACCAACCCTTCTAGGGTGAAATTGGGTAAGAGAAATCAACCTTGATTGGCCACTGAGATTCCAAAAGGAAGCTGGAAGCATTCCTGTTTTGTAAAAGGGGTGTGTAAGGACTCAGCAACCTGAAGAAATGCAGACTGTCTTAAGTCAAAACCTGGGAGAACAGCAGAAGGAACTCGAAGAGACCCTGCTTGATGACAGAGTTTGAGACGAGGTGAGCAACCTCCACAGGGAAAATGAAAACCTGTTGAAAGACCTTTACACAATACAAGATTCCTTCAGGTCAAAGTTTGTACTTTTGGAAGGGTATGAAGAGAAACAGAAAGAATTTAGCACCTCCCTGAATAAACTGAAGGATGAGTTGGCAGAGAAGACACAACAATGCTCAATTTTCCAAGGGGCAGCAAACAAATACAAAAAAGAAACAGAAGAGCTGAAGAATCAGCTACATGAAGCCAAAGAGGCTTTGGAAGCAAAAGTCGCAGAATTTCCCAAGAAGCAGACAGATAATGAAGTTCTGGGAGATTCAGCCACTGAGCTCAGACAAGTTGAGCTTGCATCTGAGAGAAGTCTGGCCAATAGTGAAGTCAAAAAGAAGGCCTGCTCTAGAAAGAAGCAGGCATGTAGAAAGAAGAAATACTAATAGGACCTTCATTCTGGCAGCATACGAATACACTTTCATAGCTAGGCCTGGCAATCAAATCGCAAACACTGATGCCCTTAGTCATTTGCCATTACAAGAAAATAATGATCACGTTCCACAGGAACTTGTTTTATTGTTAAATCTCTTAGATTCCTCACCGGTATGTAGTCAACAGATCAGAGACTGGACAAGTTGGGTCCCAGGCCTATCTCAAGTACGAAAACAAGTGCTACGTGATTGGTCAAGGACACCGTATCTGATGGAACAAAACTGCACTTCAACAGAAGACATGAAATAACCAGCCAGGATGGCATCTTATTGTGAGGAGCATGAGTGATAGTTCCTTCAAAGGGAAGGGAGCCACTTTTAATTGAACTACACAGTGCCCATCCAAGAATTTCCTGAATGAAGACCATAGCACGCAGCTATCTATGGTGGCCTGGGATGGATGGCGAAATAGAGAGCTTAGTGAAGAATTCTGTGCAATGTCAGCAACTGCAAAAGTTGCCAGTGACAGCTCCATTACACCCATGGGAGTGGCCTGGGTGCGGTTACACATTGACTACATTGGAACTTTCCTGGGAACAATGTTTCTGCTCATTGTTGATGCCCAATCAAAATGGTTGGACATATATGAGGTGAAGTCTCCAACGTCGGGCACTGCAATTGAGAAACTACATCAGAGTTTTGCCATTCACGGACTACCAGGAGTAGTCGTTTCCGAAACTGGCATGGCATTTCCGAGTGCTGAGTTTCAATGGTTTATCAGCCTCAACGGTATCACTCATATCAAACCTGCACCTTACCACCCTTCCTCAAATGGACAGGCCGAATGGACGGTTCAAACGTTCAAGGCAGGCATGAGAAAGCTAACTGGCGATTCCTTGGCAACCAAGCTAGCATGCTTTCTTTATCATTACATGACTAACACTCACACAACAACAGGTGTCACACCTGCGGAGTTATTGTTGAAACGCTGTCTCAGAACGAGATTGAGCTTAATAATGTCAAATCTAGAGGGGAAGGTGGAAAGGAGTCAGCGAAGCCAGAAAACTAGACACAACTGGCATAGTCGTGAAAGGAAATTTACCGTGGGAGAGACGGTATACGTGAAGAACTTTGGGGAAGGACCAAAGTGGTTACAAGGTGAAATAAGTGAGGTGACTGGACCTCTTTCTTACCACGTGGAGGTGGAAGGCTGGATTATTCGTAAACATGTGGACCATTTAAGGAAGAGAGATACAAATCATCAAGGTATGGTTCCACCAGTGATCATGACCGGGTCTGCGTTTCCTGTTGAGGATACTCAACCCAGAACAGACATGTCTGATGTTCCCATGAGAGTTGAGGATACAGAACTGCAAGCACCCACCGAAGCACCTGATGTTCAGGTAACTCCGGAAAAGGGGGTTCCTGACAAAGGATCTAAATTTGTGGAGCTGATACATTCCACGCGTACCAGGAAACCTCCTGAAAGGCTGAACTTATAAATTCCTTATCCAATGTAAATCCTGGAACTCCCTCCCTATCAGCACTGTGGGTATACCTACACCATGTGGACTGTAGAGGTTCAAGAAGGCAGCTCACCACATCCTTCTCAAGGGCAACTAGGGATGGGTAATAAATGCCGGCCCAGCCAGCAAAGCTCACAACCCGTGAATGGATAGTAAAAAAGTATTATGTTATCTTGAAAAATATGTAGTTGTAAATATAATATGTACAGCTGAGTTAAAGTGGGAGGAATGTGGTAATTATGGTTTTTATTTAGTATGTAATGTACATTTAAGAATAATACTTATTAGGGAAGATCACATGATCTGTAGTAACCAACAGGAGAGTAGCGCGGGTTCCCTCAGGAGTCGGTGTAGAGATAGAGTTGGAGTTGAAAGTACACATGTAGTTGCTGCTGACTATATTGTAAATAACCTTAATGTTTCCACCCAAGAAGTATCTGCAGTTCGACTCAGTCCACCCCACAACAGCTACCTGGATTTTCATTTCCCTTTTATACTGTGAACCTATGCCAGTCTCCTTGGCCTAGGGGCGGTGTTAACAGGTTCAAGGGTGGAAAAGAATGATTATCACTCATGCCAGTCAGAGCCTCAAGCTGAATGAGAGGAATATGCAGCATTTCTCTAGTGTGAAGCTCAAACTGTTAGCTTTCAGATGGGCTATTTCCCAGGAGTTCAGAGATGTCTTGATTGGTGCAGAAGTTGAAGTGTTTACAGACAACAGCCCACTCAACTACTTTCAAACATCCACCAAGCTTGGTGCGACAGAAACTCAATGCGCTACCAAACTCGCTCAGTTCCGATTCCAGATCCAGTACAGGTCAGGCAATAGTAACGCGAATGTTGATGCTCTTAGCCAGAAGACTGACCATGGGAGTGAACCCACCCCTGTCTGGTTAGAAAAGGCCATGGATGATGCTATAGCCGTGCCTCAAGTCAAATCCCAGCTCCCCATGGCATCCAGGCTAGGATTCAGCAGAGTGTCACCAATGCACTTATATGTGAGGTCAAAACCAGGTCCAGAGAGGTGGAACCATGTGTGGTTTTACCTTTGCCATCCACTTCAGAAGAGGATCTTGGGCAGCTTCAGCTGGTAGTCTGCATCACTACTGGAAATTCCCAATCCAGCAACACGGTGCCATCTGATGAGAGAGACCAAACAGGCGTGGAAACTGTTCAGGCGCTGGAAGGGGATCAGGGGGGAGGATGGATGTCTCTTTGTCTCTTTGGGGTGGATCATGACAATGGAAGAGAGGTGAAGCAACTCACCCTTCGTAGTAGTCTCAAGTGTCAAGTGTTGGGTAGCGGTTCATGATCAGGTCAAGCATCAGGCATCCGACAAGACAACTGCATTGACCAGCGGGGGGGGGGTGTTACTGCCCGTGATGACTGCTGATGTTGAGGACTATGGTCAGAGCTGTGGTAGGTGTATTTTGGCCAAACAGGGAAGGGGCTTCACCCCAGCATGGGATCCCTGCTTGCCACTAGGCCTCTGGAGGACCTGGAAATGGATTTTACAGTCCTCAGCCCCAGCAGTAACGGGATTACACACATTCTCAAACTCACAGATGTCTTCACCAAGTTAATGCAAACTATTCCTGCCCGTGACCAAAAAGGCCTCAACTATAGCCAGAGTGTTAGTTTTGGCTTCATCCATTTTGGCGTCCTCCGTTGGATCCACAGTGAACCAAGGGCACAATTTCGATAGCAAGATCCTAAAGGAGCTGTGCAAGGTGTATGGCATTGCCAAGAGCCACACTGCCCCCTATCATCCAGAGGATAATGGACAGTGCAAACGATTCACCTATAATCTACATGACTGATTGCCTACTGAGAGTAAACAAAAGCAGCCTTGGTACCTTCTGGAGCTGGTCTGTGCTTATAACAGTACCTCACATTCCTCCATAGGTCACTCTCCACACCATCTCGCCTTTGAAAGAGACCCAGTCCTTCCTGTGGATCACACTCTTGGGCTCACTGCACATTCATATGAACTTGGCAAGGTTGATGAATGAATCGCTGAGCATCACACAAGGCTAAACCAGGCTTTCGATATGGTGAATCAAGGGGAGCAAGAAAGAGCACTGCAAACAAAGATACTACACAATCACTACGGCTGTGGGGGAGATGGCACCTGTACAAGCCAGACGGGTTTCAGCTGAACAGAGACAGGACTAAGTACCTTGCCGGGTGCTTTGCTGGTGCTGTTGGGAGGGCTTTGAACTAACTTGGCAGGGGTGTGGGAACCAAGAGAAAGTATTAGAGAGGAATACCAGGGTGCACAAAATACTGGGAGGGACAAATAGCACTAGTATAGAGAATAGTAAGTTAATGGGTGAAGTCGGGGTAAGGGAGAAAGTAACAAAATATAAATCAGGGTTACTATGCATGTATGTGAATACAGAGTGTCGTAAATAAGATTGGGGAGTTACAGGTGCAGATTGCCATGTGGAAATATGATGTTGTGGTGGTAACAGGGACCTGGCTCAAGGAAGGGAAGAACGGGGTGTTAAATTCTCAGGTACAAGGTGCTCAGAAAAGATAGGAAAGGAAGGAAAGGAGGAGATGTGGCGGTATTGGTTAAGGAGAGCATTGCAGTGCTGGAGAAAGAGGATGTCCCAGAGGGTTCAAAGACAGAATCAATTTGGCTAGAGCTAAGGGACAAAAGGGGACATACACATTGCTTGGTGTCGTCTATAGACCGCTAATTAGTGGGAAGGATGTAGAAGAACAAATCTGAAAGGAAATTACAGAGAGATGCAAGCATTATAGAGCAGTTATGATGGGTGACTTTAATTACCCCAATGTAGACTGGGACAGTGGTAGTGTAAAGGGTGGAGAGGGGCAAAAGTTCCTAGATTGTGTTCAGGAAAATTTTCTACAGCAGTACGTGCCCAATCTAACAAGAAAAGATGCACGGTTGGACCTGGTTCTTGAGAATAAGGTGGGCCAAGTAGATCAAGTGTTGGGGGGAGAACATTTAGGAGTCAGTGATCATTGCATTGTATGTTTTAGGATGATGATAGAAAAGGACAAAAGATAATCCAGAGTAAGAATAATTAACCGGACGAGGGCCTACTTTGATGAGGCAAGAATGGAGCTAGGCCAGATAGACTGGAATGAAAGATTGGCTGGAAAAACTGTATCTGAACAATGGGCTACCTTCAAAAAAGAATTGGTTCGGGCACAGTCAAGGTATATTCCATCGAAAGAGAAAGGTAGGGCAAACAAATCCAGAGCTCCCTGGATGAAAAAGGAAATAGTAATTAAGATAAAGAAGGAAAAGTGTGCTAATGACAGGTGTCAGGTAGAAAATACAATTGAGAACCAAGAGGAATACAGAAGGTTCAGAGGGGAGGTGAAAAAGCATATTAGAGAAGCGAAGAGGGATTATGAGGAAAGACTGGCAACCAATATAAAGGGTAATCCCAAAGTCTTCTATGGGCATATAAACAGTAAAAGAGGGTAAAAGGAGAAGTAGGGCCGATTAGAGGCCTAAAAGGGAATTTACATATGGATGAAGGGGCCATGGCTAAGGTATTAAATGAATACTTTACCGAGGAGGGAAATGCTACCTGGGCCATGGTGACAGGTGAGGAAACTCTATCACTAGAAGGATTCAAAATTGATAAGGAGGAAGGGTTGAATAGACTGTCAGCATTTAAAGTTGACAAGGCACCAGGACTAGATAAGATGCTTCCAAGGATATTGAAGGAAGAGTAGAACTTGCAGGGGCACTGTCCGTAATTTTTCAGTCTTCTCTAGACTCAAGTGAGGTGCCAGAGGACTGGGGAATTGCAAACATTACGCCATTGTTCAAAAAGGTTGTAAGGATAAGCCCAGCAATTACAGACCAGTCAGTTTAACATCAGTGATGGGCAAGATTCTAGAAACAATTATTTGGGATAGAATTATGGAAAAATATGGGTTGAAAAGGAAGAGCCAACATAGATTTCTAAAGGAAAATCGTGTTTAACTAACTTGCTGGAGTTTTTTGAAGAGGTAACAGAAAAAGTCAATGAGGGTAATGCTGCTGATGTGGTGTACATGGACTTTCAAATGCGCTTGATAACAGACTTGTGAGAAAAGTTATTGCTCATGGAATAAAAGGGACAGTGGTAATGTGGATACAAAATTGGCTGAAAAATAGGAAGCAGAGAGTAATGGTCAATGGATATTTTTCAGGTTGGAGGAAGGTTTGTAGTGGAGTTCACCAGGGGTCGGTATTGGGACCCTTGCTTTGCCTGATATATATTAATGATCTAGATCTTGGTGTGCAGGGGACAATTTCAAAGTTTGCGGATGATACAAAGCTTAGGAGTGTTGTAAACTGCGAGGAGGACAGTGTAGGACTTCAAAAGAATACAGACAAGTTGGTGGAGTGGGCAGATAGGTGGCAGATGAAGTTCAATGCGGAGAAGTGTGAGGTGATGCATTTTGGTAGGAAGAACATGGACAAACAATATAAAATAAGGGGTGAAATTTTGAAGGGAGTGCAGTAGCAGAAAGACTTGGGTATATATATGCATAGATGATTGAAGATGGCAGGACAGGTGGAGAGAGCAGTTAATAAAGCATATAGTATCCTGGGCTTTATTAATAGGGGCATAGAGTACAAGAGCAAGGAGGTTATGCTGAATTTATATAAGACACTCATTAGACTTCAGTTGGAGTATTGTGTACAGTTCTGGGCATCACAACATAGGAAGGATGTGAACACATTGGAGAGAGCGCAGAATAGGTTTACAAGAATGGTTTCACGGGTGAGATACTTTAGTTACGAAGATAGATTGGAGAGGTTGGGACTGCCCTCCTCGGAAAGAAGGCAGCTAAGAGGAGATTTGATAGAGATGTTCAAAATCATGAGAGGGCTGGACAGAGTAGATAGGGAGAAGCTGTTCCCGCTTGTAAAAGGATCGTGAGCAAAAGAGCACAGGATTAAAGTGATTTGCAAAAGAAGTAAATGTAACATGAGAAGAAACTTTTTCACACAACGAGTGGTTCGGGTCTGGTATGCACTGCCTGGAAGTGTGGTGAAGGCAGGTTCAATTGAGGTATTCAAGAGGACATTAGATGATCATTTGAATAGAAACAATGTGCAAGGGTACGGGGAAAAGGCAGGGCAATGGCACTAGGTCATAGTGCTCATTTGGAGAGCCGGTGCAGACACAATGGGCCAAATGGCCTCCTTCTGTGCCATTAAAATTCTGTGATTCTGTAAACAGGAATTTCAGGGGTCAGAATAAGACACAGGATGTCTGGGATTCCAAACCCCAAAAAGTCATCAAGCAGCTTGGCACAGTTTGCCACACCTATGTTGCTGAACCTGTAGCCGGAGGGCTGCTTCAGAAAATAGTTCACAGAGGGGAGTTGCTCAAAGCCAGGAGTCTACCGGATGATGCGAGTGCAAGCATTTACTCAACGGCATTGAGTACTTGGAGTGTTAGTGGGCAGTGGTTCAAGCAAAGGGAAGACGGATAGCGATGAGGAATCCTGGAATGATCTGGAATGGCTGATCCACTGCTGTATCGCATTGAAAGTGCCGGTATGGATGAGGAGCTGAAAAGGTCATCTCACGCAAATGCTGGACATCATCCCAATCCTTACCATTTGCTGAGATCAGTGATGCACGAAGAAAATGCTGCCACCAATGTGGATTTGAACGTGCTATCTATCATAGCTCAATGGAACCAGCTGAACAAGCAATTGCAAAGTAAACAGTCACCTTATGATGTCTGTAGTTGCCAGGACAACAATTCTCAAGTAGGGAGGTTTGTAGCAGGGGAGGTGAATGGGCCCTTGGTGTCCAGACTTCTGGCTTCCGGCTTTGGAGTGGTGGCAGAGGAAGGCTCTGCCCACTGCTAGGCATTCCCTGCAGGGCACTAGGTCTCTGCCAGCAAAGGTCGTCGGCCTGGGAGGACACTGGGCAGGGGATTCAGTTGGCAATGGGGGCTCCCCTCAAGATAAGAGCCAAAGTCCTCAGCAAGCTGGGGGCAGAGCCTAAGGCCTGAGTACAGTCTGAAGAGAGCTAGGGGCGGCGCCTGAACTGGGGAGCGCGGGCTGGGGGAGAAGGAGGGACCAGAAGCCTTGTGGAAGGAGAGAAGAGCAGGACTGCAATAAGGAGCTGGACCAGCAGTTCAAGACTGGTGAGTCATTGTGTTGAGGAGCCAAGCCCATGAATAGGGCAGACTGAGGCCTCTGATGCTGGCTGGAGAGCTGGTAAGTGGCAGCGGGGCAGGCGAGCAGCTGCTGGAGACCCAGGCAGACTGCCTGGACATGAGTAGACAAGAGTAGAAAAAACTGTCCTGTTGCCTAGCAACAGGGGTCCAGAGAGTTCAAGAGGCGATGAGGTAAGGAAGACCCCCTTCGTGTCCAGGATACAAGGTAACCTGAGTCACATGGTCATAGGAAGTTAACAAAGGAGCTCCACCAACTCTGGCATTTGGCTGATTAGAGATCAGGAGTTAAGCTTCCAGTGGTATCCATGTGGATCTGGAGCATCAGCCGTGAATCTCCATTGTAAATAGTTTGTTACTTTAAGTTAAGCTTTCCCCCTGAATGTTTATACAGTTTTTATGCCAGTGGAATAAAGGATCCCTGTTTTATAACATTCATCCAGTCTGTGTGCTTGAATCCATCCAGTCTGTGTGCTTGAATCCATCCAGTCTGTGTGCTTGAATCCATCCAGTCTGTGTGCTTGAATCCATCCAGTCTGTGTGCTTGAATCCATCCAGTCTGTGTGCTTGAATCCATCCAGTCTGTGTGCTTGAATCCCACATTACATTGGGAAGAAAGATTATTGAAACACTGTCTTGGAAACAAAAAGTCTTTATAGTTTGTGTGAATGGCTACCTCATATTTTGTCACTGCTGGAGGACACCAGGCACTTGCTTCTGTCCATTCCCACCAGTTCATTCCATATTTGAGAGAACATGGTCAGTCTGTTTTGTTAGTGATTCTCATTCCAAATCTTTGATCAAGGGTGTGACACTGGTGTATTTCCCAGACTGATTCATGCAGAATTGCCTATAGATTCCGTCATTCTTATTCATATCTCTCACCATAAAAGGATTCTACACACAACTTGCATACTCCAGGAATAGATGAACCTCAGCCTAATCCTCCACTATGGATATATTTTCCACACCAGCAAACCTTGTAGCCTATGAATTTGAATGACTACTTAATGCCTATGTGTGGATAGCATTGTGCAATGAACAAGGATCTACTAGAAACCAAACTAGGATTAATTGAATTAATTTCACTGAGTGTTCTCCCAGCTAGCACAGACTTCCATCTCATTAGCCCAGTCTGGATTTAAGTGCTTGTTCCAATCCTCCATGTCAAATATGTTTGATAAATAGATGCTAAATAATAATAGTTGTTAGACAATAGAGATGGTTTATGTGTATTTGGTTGTGTTAAGAATAAGATATACCTTTAAAGTTTATGTTTGATTTGTATTTCTGTATTTGTGTGTTAAGAAAAGGTCAGGTTGAGTTTTAGTTTCACTTTAAAAGATGCTTGCATTTCTAATGAGTTTTACGACTCCTAAAGATAAGTTAAGCAAACAAGAGTAGAAAAAACTGTGCTGTTGCCCAGCAACAGGGGTCCAGAGTGGCAGGCCACACCCACATATACTCGCAGAAAAACTGAAGAAACAGCTGTTTTGAGTTCAGTTTGAAGACAGCTGCCAAGCAGAAGCAGCCTAGAAGGGGCAGATAGCCAATCCCAAGATAAAGTTGGTTGAAAGTAGCTGCCAGAGATAGACTGCAGCAAAAGGGACAGATAGCCAGTCCCAAGCTAAAGGAGAAAGTCCCAAGCAGACCTTCTAGTCAAAGGAAGGACAGGAACCTGGAAAAGGTCCTGTTAAGTGAAGTTAAGAGTGAGGAGCAGAGAAAGGCTCCAGGCTTCAAGCTTAAAGAGATAAAGGCTTGTGAAAAGCCAGAAGGCCCAAAGAGAGAACTGAAGGTCTGTAGCTGTTTGTTATGGGCATGTGAAGCAGCGGTGTACTGTTGACAGCTGAGTCGATGAGAGAGAGTGCATGGAGGAAAGCTTGAATGCATCTGGTGACCCAGGGAAGAGGAACATCAGAAGGAGAATTCGAAACACTGGAGGTGAACCCTTGCAGAAGGCATCTGAGAGAAACCATCAGTTTGGGCGAAGAGTCCAAGGTGAGTTCTTGGAAAGTTGAGATTGGAAACCCTCATGTGAAAGATGGAGTGCAGTGAGACTGGTTGGTTCATGGTGTGACAAGCATCTGGGGGCAGTTGATGAGAGATCCATAGCATCTGGTTGAGGTGGCATCTGTCACTTGGTTTCAGAGTGTGGTGTGCCTGACCACAGGTCACCTATTGGTTTATATGGACTGTATACTTACAGTGAACATTAGAGTATAAGATAGCATTTGTAACCTCTGTTATCCTTACAAATCTGAATATATCTGTAAAGGTATAGTTGTGGGTGAAGGAGTATTGTAATATAGTTCATCTTTTCTTGTTTAATAAATGTTTTATTCTTTTGCTATAAGTTCATTGGCTGACTCCAGTGACTCTGTTTAGTAGCCACTCTCCACGTATCTAAACAAATAAAAGTTAGGATCTATCAAGCCGGGTTCCACCCTGGAATCAGACTTGTCCAGTAGTAACACCAGCTAGGATCATATCATAGAGCACAGCAAATGTCAATGATTACTATTAAACCTCAGAGTGGGCGAGCTTTGCTATATTGTCCATGTTAGACAAGTATCAGGTTGGTACAGCAAGTAGAAATGTTGCCTTGGTCAAAAGGGTGTAAATTCAAACTTCAATCCAAGACTCGAGCAAATAAGCTAATTTGATATTTCATTGCACAGCATTGTCGCTGGTGTGCCCGTTAGATGAGGGGTCAAATCTAGACCATTTCCGAGTGCTTAGGATGGATGTCAAAGAACCTATGGCATTATTGAAACAAGTATTTATCACAGAGCCCTGGTCAACATTCCTACCTCAACCAGCATCACTAAAACCAGATTGTCTAGTTATTTATTCATTTGCCGTGCAAACATTTATACCATCTTTAACTACATAACAATAGTGACTATACTTGAAACACTGGATTGAAGCACTTGGGGACATCCTGAAAGTGTGATAAGGTATGATATAAATGCAAGTTTGTTTTCATTATCACCCATCCATGTACAACCTAGGTATCCCACAGAAAAGATCAAACATTTTATGAGGTACAATTTAGAATTTTCTTTATAATTTTTCTCTGACCCCATCTGGTGGTTGTGATTTGTAAAATGGGCCCACTTGCTTGTATTATTTATAGAAACTCTATGCAGAAGAAGGCTATATGGTCCATCTTAATTGCACCTATGCAGCTCCCTCCTTCAGAATGGACCTACTATAATGTAATTTCTCCGCAAATTTTAATATTATTTCTTCAAGTGTTGATGTAATTTCCTTTTTAGTGTTGTGGTGACTTTGTTCCATTAGCTCATTGCATTCCACAGCTGAATAATCCAATGTTTGTCACAGTTCCCTTTAATCTCCCTCCTCCCCCCACCTCACCCTTATGCTTGAAATACAGATACCAAATTGGTACTGAGCCATCGAACAATCAGCTGTCCCTTTAAACATTCACCATGGCTGAAAAAGGATTGTGCACAGATCCGAAAGGAGGAAGTTTACAATATTACTGGTAAATAATTTAAGAGTGATTCTCCTGTTGTATGGTTGGTGATTGTCAGTGAGAGGTTGCATTTAATTTCAAGTCTCATGTTGATAGAGCAGGACAGTCAAATTACTTTGATGCAAATTGAATATACCATAGATCATGGCATATATGTCAGCCCCGCGTATAGACGACCCCATTTCATCACCAAAAATAATGTTTTGGCCTACACTTGGCATATAAGTTGACCCCCTTTCCTGCTAAGAAATGCTATCCTCGCAATAGGAATCGGCCTCAATTTCTCACCTCAGAAATGCATGTTTTATTCACCTTATAAGTCAGCACATGGGGTCAGGCAGGTGATATGTGCCATGTTGCCAAGAAGGCAACACCGTGCGTGGGGAATGATGAACAGAAATGGCAAAAAGAATGAAGTACAAAGCTGGTTTCAAGCTAAAAGTTGTAACATTTTCTAACTCGCCAGATAACTGTGCTGCAACAAGGGAATTCGGTGTCAGTGAAAAAACTGGTGCAAGAATGGAAGAAGAAGGAATCTGTCCTGAAGAAGATGCCCCCAAGTCCAAATGTGCTAAGAAAACAGGGACTGGTCTGATCTTGAGAAGCATGTATCGGAATGGGTCCTCGCAAATTATCAGAATGGTTACATCATCACCAGAAATGCAAGGCATATATAAGCACTTAAGTGAGCCAAATCAAACCCTGAGTCCAGCAAAGATTTCAGAGCAACAGCTGGCTGGTGTAACTGCTTTATGGAACAAAACAGCCTAGTGTTGCGACAGAAGACCAAGGTTGCTGAGAGACTACCAAAACACCTCAATGTCAAAATTACCAGTTTTCAGCGATTCAACATCAGACAGCAGCAAAAACACAAGTATCCATGAAGTCACATCGACAACATGGATGAAACGCTCATGAATTTCGATATGCCAAGCAGCTGAACTGTGGAGTGGAAACATTTGAAAACAGTTCTAGTGAAAACCACAGAACACGAAAAGACATGATTCACGGAACGAAATTAAAGCCGATAGTAATTTTCAAAGGTAAAACCGTGCTGGACATCAAGTTCCCTGCAAGAGTTTTTGTGCATGTCGATGACAACAGTTGGATGAATGAGGATCAAGTGAAGTTGTGGATCGACAATCTGTGGAATAGGGGTCCTGGCGGGCTACGCAAAGAATGCAGCTTAGTAGTATCGAATGTGTTCAGATCCCATATAACCAATGAGATCAAGAGGTGTCTGAGAAGTAATAACACCCCAATTGCAGTTATATCAGGGGTTCTAGTAATCATCGTTCAACCATTGGTCATGTGCCTCAACAGGTCATTCAAGGATCATGTTTGCACCGAATGGGATAGATGAACGGTTAACAGAGAAAAAAAACCTCACAAAGAGTGGGAATATGCACACTGACCCGCTTCATGTTTTGTGTGATTTTGTCATCAAATCATGGAATGTTATTAAAGCACAAATTGTCATCATATTTTTTTTATTATTCATTCATGGGATGTGGACATCACTGGCTAGGCCAGCATTTATTACCCATCCCTCATTGCCCTTGAGAAGGTGGTGGTGAGCTGCCTTCTTGAACCGCTGCAGCCCATGTGGTGTAGATACACCCACAGTGCAGATAGGAAGGGAGAACCAGGATTTTGACCCAGCGACAGTGAAGGAACGGCGATATATTTCATTCAAAAAATGCGGAATATCCAATTCAATGGGTGGACGGGAAGATAATTTGTTGTAGAGGGAAGATTCTGAAACCAAAAGTGCCAAATCTGATCCAGAGTGAGATCCTCATAAAGATGCCATAGCCAAAGTGAGTCAGAATGAATTGGATGAACTCTTGCGTTGGATGCCAAAGGCAATGAATTTGATGTTTCTTTTAATGTTTTGATTGTGGTTAAAGGTATCCATGTAGAATTAAGTCATTCAATAAAACATACACACATTGATTTAATTCGAATAACCGCTGTTATGTTGTTTCTCACATTTAAAAATGGCGACCACCTACATCAACACCAACGGCTCACATTTTATAATTGGCAGATAAGTCGGTCCCCATTTTCAGAAGAATATTTTGAGGCTTCAAAGGTCAACATATACACGCTATATTATGCAAAATCCATTTGTGTGCATCGTTTAAAAGTTCCACCATTCATTTACACATCATCTTAAGCATGCCTTCATTTGAAAGGAAGAAAAAAAATACTTGCATTTATATAATGCCTTTCATAACCTCAGAGTGTCCCAAACTATGTTACAGCCAAGAAATACTTTTGAAGTGAAGTCACTGTTGTGACACAGAAAAAAAAAATTGCAAAGTAATCGTTTGGGAATATCAGAAAATGCTGGAAAAACTCAGCAGGTCTGACTGCATCTGTGGGAAGAAAAACAGAGTTAATGTTTCAAGTCCGTATGACTGAAGAAGAGCCATACGGACTCAAAACATTAACTCTGTTGTTCTCTCCACAGATGCTATTAGACCTGCTGAGTTTTTCCAGCATTTTCTGTTTTTGTTTCAGATTTCCAGCATCCGCAGTATTTTGCTTTTATCTTACGTTGGGGAATATCTGTGGATACAAATCAATTGAACTAAGAATATAAGCCAGGATTTTTCCCTCATCGGGCGGGCTCGATGGGGACAAGCGGGAGTTGTCGGGAAGCCGACCACCGCCCGCGCTCGGGCCGCGACCGTGATTTCATGCTGGTGAGCCAATTAAGGCCCGCCTAGCGTGAAATGCACTCTGCAGCGCTCAGCGCTGTCTGTTTGGGGGGAGCAGGTAGGGAGGAGGGCGAGCGGGCTACTTCACACATGCTTGCAGGAAAAGCTCCCTGAGGCAGCCCTGTGCTGAAGATGAAAATTTTAAACATTAAAAATAAAGAATTTTAAAATGTTAAAAAACATGTCACTGCATGCGATCCTGTCATATGAGCAGGGACATGTTATTAATGAAATGTTCAAATTTTAATTTAATTTTTAATAGCAGTTAGATACCTCATCCCGCCCACGGATGAGTCTTCCTAAAAAAATCCAAAGGCCGCTTGGCCTCTTCACCTGCGAAAAATTTAATTCAATTATAACTTTAATGGCCTTAATAGGCTTGTTAATTGTCAGCGGGTATGCTACCAGCTCCCACGCGCGCCTGCTGACCAAAATATCACGCAAGTGCGCGATGACGTTGGGACGCTTGCCTGATGCCACCACACGTCATTTTACGCTTGTTCGGGTCTGGCGCACACAGGCCCAACGAGCGAAAAATTCTGGCCATAAAGAAAGAAACATAAGAACTAAGAGCAGGGGCAGACCATACAGCCCCTCGAGCCCATTCTGTCATTCAATATGGTCATGGCTGATTTCTGCACCAACTCCACTTTCCACCTGCTCGCCATATCCGCTGATTTCATGAGAGGCCAAAAATCTGTCCATCTCAGCCTTAAATATGAACGATGGAACATTCACTACCTCTGAGGTAGGATATTCCAAAGATTCGCAGCCCTTTGAGTGAACATGTTTCTCCTTATCTCAGTCCTATATGATTGACCCTGAAACTGTGCCCTCGTGTTCCAGATTCCCCAACCAGGGGGAACTATAAAAGTATAATCAGAAATGCAATCCATTGAATGATCAGAAGATACTACGCAAATCAAAAAAACATATATTTTACAGTTAAATATTTTATTGACTTTAAGAGTATTTTTTTTCTGGATTCTTCTTCAAAGATTATCATGGGCTCAAAAGATGAAGCTCTAATTTTTCCCCTTCGTAGGTTAGTAATTGTAGGTTGATCCACAAAGGTTTCCATTTTCCTTTGCTATGGTGCAGATCCTCCGTTTCGCCTCCTGTGTCAACAGTTTGTCATCTGTCCTTTTTGAGACCACTGATTGTCCGTTCTGGCACCACATATCCTCCAGAACCACCTCTACTTTGGGAACATTGCCTGTGTTTGGTCCAGTTCTTCTTCTTGGTCTTGTTCAAGTGCCTGTACTGTGGATAGGCCGGAGTGGGAGTTGGTTACATTGCATCCAGCTCAATTCAGTACAATCCAAGCTCCCACCATGATTTCCAGTAGACAATGAAAGCAACTGATGTGAACTGGGTGGACATCTTTAAATAGTATTATTAATGCGATCATGTTGTATGTCCTATTTTCCAATGTTACTGCCTCACTCACAATCAGCAGTAATCAAGCCCATATCAATCTGAAATCCAGAATGCAAAACATTGGCATAAAAGGTGATATCTAAAAAGCCATGTGTCGAAATGTTAATGTTTTATATATATTTTTATTTTCTTTGTTTTTTTTTTGCCCTGCTGCCAATTATTTTACCATCTGCCTTTCTGCCATTTGTTGTCTAGCTGCCATTTCCCAACTCCTCCCTCCCTTTCAAACAGTATGCATTGGTTTCCCATTGGAAATTTGCTTCTCAGAGAATGATAGAAAAAAAGGAAGGAAAAAATGAGAAAAAGGAACACAGGGAGGTTAAGCCTGCACTAGAAAAACATGGCGCTTGATGCAGGAACAGAGAGATCTTGGGTTTACATACACAAATCTTTGCAGGTGGCAGGAAAAATTATGGCTTTATTAATAGAGTACAAAAATGAAACCTTTATAAAGCACTGGTTAGGCCTCAGCTGGAGTATTGTGTTTAGTTCTGAGCATTACCCTTTAGGAAGGATGTCAAGGCCTTGGCTAGAGTGCAGAAACAATTTACTAGAATGTACCAGGGATGAGAGACTTCAGTTATGTGAAGAGCTAGGTTATTCTCCTTAGAGCAGAAAAGGTTAATAGAAAATTTAATATAGTTTTTCAAAATCATGGTTTTGACATGGTAAATAAAGAAAAATTGTTTCCAGTGGTAGAATGTCCGATAACCAGAGAACACCTATTTAAGGTGATTGACAAAAGAACCAGAGATGACATCTGGAAACATTATTTTATACAGCAAGTTGTTGTGATCTGGAATGCACTGCCTGAAAGGGTGCGAGAAACAGGCTCAACAATAACATTCCAAAGAGTGTTGAATTAATACTTGAAAGGAAAATAATTCTAGGGATGTGGAGAAAGAAGCAGGGAGGTGGGAGTGATCCGATAGTTCTACCAAACTCTACAAAGAGCTAGGAAAAATGGTCACCTTCTGTGCTATATCATTCTATGATTCACCACCTGTTTCTGGTACTAGAGTTAACATTTCAGGTCAAGGACCTTTCTTCAGAAATGACTACCTGATCTGGTTAGACCACTTAAGGCATTGTCAGGCTCTGCTCCGCATCACAAAAACTACTCACTGTTCAAAGATCATCAAAGAATACAAAGATAATCCCTGTCTTCTGTTCTCAACCATAAACCGTCTTCTTAGATCACTCTCCACTGCTCTACTCTCATGTTATAAACAATGTATAATTTTAAGTTGAATTTATATATGTATATATATATATTTGTGTGTTAAGAAAGGTAAAAATGGTTTCAGTTTCATATAGGTTTTGTTTGTGAACCTTGGTGCCTGGGTGTCTGGATAGACTTGTGACTAAGTGTTTCAGGTCTTTTGGGTTTGTTTGTATATATACATTTTTAATGAGGTTTTACATCCCCTGAAGTTAAAGAGATGGGTTAAAGGGGGTTGAAAGTTCAGTTGATAAAAGGAAAAAACAGAGATGCTTTTCTGTTACCTAGCAACAGTGATCCAGTGACTCAGACACAGAAAAGACAGGAATAGAGAGGGAGTGTTCAGAGTGTATGTCAGAAAGAGAAGACAGGGATTTTTAAGCTCTCTGAGAAGAAAAACTACAAGGCTAGTGGGGCAATTGTAAACTGAATAATCAGTTATAGAACTCAGTAAAATGATCAGTTTAGCAGAGGTGCTACTGGAAGACTGAGTTTAGGGAACTCATTTGCTTCTTCTGCAGCCGAAGAAGCAATGAGATTAGAGTGTGGTTTTTGGGTGTATTGGGGAGAAAAATTAATTGGGTGAGGAGCATCAACTGAATGTTTAGGAATTCAGTGGAAGAAAGTAGTTTGCAACTGTGCCAGTCCCAAGCGAGGAGTCTTTGTGCCAAGCTAGTGGTAACTCTTCACTGGTTTATGTATCTGTAAAGACATTTCTGGGATAAAGGAATAGTTGGAATTTGAATCATCTTCTTGTGTTTGTATTGAGATCTTTTCAATCTTTTTGGATGGTGTAATAGAGTTCACTTTTCTTGTTATAATAAATATTTTATTCTGTGCATTAAAAGTTCATCATCAGACTCCTGTGAATTTGTTCAGTAACTTTCCTTCACAGTTTCTAAAAAAAAAAGTTAGGATCGATCAAGCCCGGTTTCACTCTGGGATCTGACTTGTCCAGGACTAACAACAGCTGGGATCGTAACACTCACCTCCAACAATTAGTGCAAGGAGCTCAGGGATTTTTTTGTCACAAAGATCGAGACCATCCATTCAGCTGCCTCTGTCACTTTCTTCCCTTCTCCTAACCCTAAGGCACAACAACACCTCAATTTTAAAATTTTCATCCTTGTTTTCAAATTACTCCATGGCGTCACCCCTCCCTATCAGTGTAACCCCCTCCAGGTCCACAAGCCCTCACAATCTCTGCACTCCTCTAAATCTGACCAATCAAGCACCCTCGATTTTAATCACTCTCCACCAATGGTGGCCATGCTTCTGCTTTCTGCCGTCTAATGCTATTTTCCTAGTCACTCCCTGTACCCTCTAATATTACTCATTCAATAGCTATATAATTCCCTTTGGAAGGAATTAAGGAAGTCTGCCTCAACAACAGGTTATGACGGTGCCTTCCACTTTCTAACCAATCTCCGTGTTAAGAGATTTCTTCCAGCCTTTTCTTTGTGATTATTTTAAATTTGGACCCTTCAGGTTTCTCCTTAACATTCTCAGCTCTGGTGAAAAAAACCTTTTAATTCCCAGTCCCTCTTCACAGCTAAAACTCCTCATTCCCAACTACACCATAGTAAATCTGTGTTGAAACTTTTCCATTACTTTTATATCCTTGCTATAATGAGTTACCCATAGCTATACGCAAAATTACAACCGCAGCCAAACGACGGTCTTGTACAAATTCAAAATTACCTCCTTACTTTTGTATTCTATGCCTCTAGGATTGTGTTTGCCTTTTTTTAATGGCCTTATCTTCTTGTGCTGCCAGCTTTAATGACACGTGTGTCTGCACACCAAGGTCCCTGCTCTCCTACCCTATTTAAATCGTAATCTATAACCATTCCTTTGTCAGTTTTTAACAAATACTCTGTGAGCAACTGATAAGGCATTTATGAGTAATCAAAGCTTATATTTAGGTCATAATAACAGATGGAGCCCCCAGGATGCCTGAACCTGGATCCAGTTGGATGCTGATCTTCAACATGAACTTGTTTACTGACAAGAGAAAAATCCCACAGGTAGATTAGAAGCCTCACCTCTAAGTCTTGAGAAGATATTTAAATTCTGCATTCCCATTCTGAGCAGCATTTAGGAATTACATTGCGATAAGTATTTTTGTCTTAATAAGCTTTGAGTCAAGCATTAAATGAAGCTATTGTGAGCTCTTGGAATATATTACTCTACTGTTTTTGAATATGGCTTCTGACTTCAAATGAACAGCAAGATTTTTTCACTAGGACTTGATATAGTTTTTGGAATTTACTCATTTTGAGCTTTGACTCAGTGGTCGTACTCTCACCTCTCAGTTAGCAGGTTGTGGGTTCAAGCCCCACTCCAGACATTTGAGCTTGGCTGATGTCCCAGTGTACAATCTGCAGACGCTGCCACATGTGGAGCTGGTGGTACTTGAAGGGTTGGGTAGATGGGTTGTTTTGAAGGTTCGTGCATTTCCCCCAACACTTCGACTTTGCCTCGGCACATTCCTGACACAGCCTCTCAATTTGTTCAAGCTTTCCTGAATGAGCCTTCTCCACTGGGGTCGCTCACAAGCCAGGGTCTCCCTATGCGTCAGTGGGAATGTGCCCCGCCCACCAAGCCGAAGATCATCACCTATAGGTCAGTGTGGTTCATCAACCAAGGAAATAAACCTCAGGACCAAAGAAAAGGTTGGGCTGCTAACCAACCGCACCACCCCCCCAACCCCCACAACCATACTCCCCCTTCACCCCCGCAATC
The DNA here is from genome assembly GCF_964194155.1 of Cetorhinus maximus. Lineage (NCBI taxonomy): Eukaryota > Metazoa > Chordata > Chondrichthyes > Lamniformes > Cetorhinidae > Cetorhinus > Cetorhinus maximus. The sequence continues at coordinate 49,735,190 of NC_135890.1, read as the reverse complement.
TTACTTTGAGATAATCTCAATCCTAAAACAGAGCATCCCTCGATGTAATGTATGGAACTAGTTAACTATGTGCAAGAATAGTGAAATATATACTGCAGCACTGATTTTGAATCAAGTTCCAGGAGCGTGGAAACATCTCGTACACCTGTACAGAATTTCAAAATGGTGGGAATTCAGGATAAGCAAGTCTTTCAACACTTACGCTCATGGGTAGTTGAAATACTATTGCCAAATAAAAATGTCAAATAACTTAGATGCAAGATAACTGAGATTTTGACGACGTCAGTCATTTCTGTTCTTTTAAGTAATGCTGAAAAAATCCCATGGCGGTGGGTCAGAGGATACACTGTTTTACAACAATAGGGTGTTAAGTGAGATGGACAGAGTGTTACAGGAAGTGAGATACTTAACAGGAAGTGCATACAAAAGGAAAAACTTAGAGTTATCCTGTTTCTTGTTTTCTCAGCTTTTAAAACAGATCACATTACCTCACCTGTTTGTTTTATTAATTTGTCGAATTTTATAGATCGAATCAACCTGACCTGTTCTGCCTATGTCAGGTTTCTGAGACAGAAAGCCCTTTAGTCCAGTTTGCCTGTCCTTTTCCAAATGCTGTTTAATCATTTATTTTTCTAAATCCATTATGAATTCTGTTTCACTGCTGTCTCAGACATTCCATGTTGTTCAGGTCAGTGCTGGTTTTGACAGGTGCAAGCATTTCTGTGGAGGATATATAAATAATAGTTGTGAATAACCACTGCTATACATTGTTCTAAGTTGCCCAGAAGATAAAAACATGAAATCTATTTATTTAATATAACGATATGTTGGATAGCTAGTAAGGCGAGCACTGGTGAAGTCAAATACTGTCATACATAGATACCAAATGTCCATTGGGCCAACAGGTTGTGATGTGCCCATTGGTGATTTTTGCCCTTGATACCACCAAAGTACATGGGGTCAAGGTGAGTTAACCTCCTTTAAATATTGCAGGCAGCAACCCCACAGAACTGGATCCCAGGGAGGTTCCACCAGTAGCCAACAGGTGATGCGTTGCCCATCATGTTGGCAACTGCTTCTCTGCCAGACCAGGGCTGAGGAAACTCCAAGGCTCGGAGACCACAACCCCCTGACATGGTAACCAGATGTAAGTTCCATTCCAAACAAGACCCCCCCCAGATATTCAGAGCAAAGGCTGCATCCTGGTCTATGGGGGTCGTATCCCAATTCCTGGCACATTCCAGCACACTCCTGCTAAAATCAATGGTGCTAATTTATCCTACTGTTAAATGCTATTCCTGTTTCTAGGGATGTATCCTAATCTTGGTTATCCCTTCCTATGTGCCCTGGCCCTCACCAGCTTCCACTGTCCCCAGTGCAGGGTGCTGCACCACCCCACCACCCAAACTTTGTGACTGGATTCTAGGGGCAACAGATTACAATATCTTTTCACCCTATCCTGCAAACATTTCCATCTCTCCATTGCCCACTCTGTCCTAGAAATTTCTATCCCTGTCTCCTCCATGACAGTGACGATGACTACCTGGGGCACTCCTCCTCCTGTGCGAGCCCTCTCCCACGAATTATGTGCCCTCTTCTCCTGCACTGTGGAAGATCTTGTGGCGCAATGATTAGCATCCCTGCCTCGGAGCCAGAAGCTCCATGTTCGAGTCACACTCCAGAACTTGATGGTCATGGAAGGTGCATTCCTAACATGGCCCATAAAGGTTTATTATCAACCTGTAAGTCTTTCCAATACACCCCTGGCAGGTGGTAAGATGGGATAGTCTTTCGGTCGGCCTTGCTTGATGCGAATGGTGCCCCTTAGGCTATAGACTCCAGCAACGGGATGATGACCTGTTCTGGGAAAAACTAGCTGTGGAAACAGACATAAGCAGATGCTTTGTCTGCCTCATGTGTCACTAGTTGCCTCTAAGTCTAAATACTTTGCAATGACAATTGAGTAGAGAGAGAGGTAAGGCACTGCTGGCCTCTCTGACCGATGAACAGTTTGTATCAGTGCCGCCAGGTTCTCATCAGCACTCGGGCTCAGAGCATTGCTGATGGGTGATTACCCTGGGCACGCATTAGTCTCGTTTTCAGAAGCACTATGCACCCTCAGGCTGCTCAGCTGGTTTATCTGCTGGTGGCTGCAGACCTGAAGGCCTGTCTTCAGGGTATTATGTTCACTCGCCTTGGCAGACTGAATTAAACCCAGTTCCTCCACATTACACTTTGGCTGCTCACAGTTTCTGCCTCCAGCCAGGAGGCATGCTCTGTTTGGCTGGTTGGCCGCCTTCAGCCACCATTTGGAAACAGGACCTCTCTCCTCTCACAGCCTCCAGCAGCACCTCAAGGGCCCGCATTTTACAAGTCCCGCCTCTATTCCACACCTGCCGCTAATTGGTCACCAAACCCATTCTCCATCCAATTAGCAGCAGAAATTAAAGAAAATCATAGGCTGTGACTACTTCTTCCACCAGTGCCGGGTTGGGACCCGGAAATGGTTATGATATCAGGTGCTTGACTTTGGAGGTAAAATCTGCCCCAAGATCTCCTTAAATTCCTAAGTCCATATAGCACAGACCTGGAAAATAACAGTATGTCCAAAGTGATATCAAAGAGGACTAAGGTGAAAGATCCCTCTTGGGAGGCACTGCTTTGTAATCCCTATATAAAGGAGATCCAGAGTAGTAGTGACTGTCCAGGATTTAACTAAGGATAGGGTTGTGTCTGGATTCAAATAGTCAACATGCCAGTTTGGAAGCTGATGGAAGAGTTCCTTCTCGACACTATTGTGAGGGGCTAGGTGTGACTCTAGTACAGTTTACAATTTTATAACGGGGGCTGCTGTATCGTGTTTGCCAAGTAAATGCATTAATTGATTTGAGTGGATTGAGAAGCTTCATATTAGGGACCTTAGCGTACAGAAAAAATATTGTGCAAATATGATGTACTTGTTTGCTATGCCTTCTCATACGAATACAGACAGAGACAAAGCAGCTGTAACTCTGAGACTCAGTGTGGCAGAATGCAGGGTGATGAGATCCTTTGATAATGAGGTCCTTTCCACTTGGAGGAAACCACTCCGCCCCCCCACCCCGCTCTCCCAAGTCACCCCCAACCCCGCCCCCCCACCCCACTCTCCCAAGTCACCCCCACCCCCGACCCCACACCTTGACATTTAGAGACAGTGGGTGCTTTCTCTCAGGGTCATGAGATCAGTTGTACTCAAGGTAATTTCTGTCCAGAAATAGTATTATAGATGTCTGTTAATTGAAAAATATTGGGCTATCATGTCGTGGAATTTGCTTGACTGAGATGATAATGGATGACGCTTGAATTTACTGTACTTTAAATTGTACAGTGTTTTTATGTCTTGGGTAAATGAGTTTGTTCACCAACCGAACTCTAACTGCATGCCTTCTTATGTTCTCCTCAATTGCAGCTCGCAATCAATGACGGGGAGAGACTGATGTAAGAACAAACAGTGATAGTTTATTGACACATGGGCAGAATTTAGCCCTCGATAGGCGAGCGGGCCCCACCGGCTCAGCGGCGGGCGGGCAGCCGACCCCCACCGCCGAAACAGGGCCTGCCACCATTTTGAGTGGGCGGGCCAATTAAGGCCCGCCCAGCGGCCTGCCCGACAGGAAGCACTATGCACTTCCTGTGCGGGGGGGCGGGGAGGGAATCCCCATCTGTCAAAGTGCACTCTTTTGCGCACTGCTCCCTGAGGCAAAGTGTTGTCTCAGGGAGTTTACTGACAGGTAAGAAAAGTCAAAAAATAGAGAAATATTAAAATTATTAACATATCCCTCTCATGTGACAATGTCACACAAGATGGGACATGTTAATAAGAAACACATAAAGTTTATTAAATTTTTAAAAAACGGACATGAAACTTCATCCCACCAGTGAATGAAGTTTCATGAATAATCTTGAGCCCGCTGGGGCTCCTGGCCTGCCCGCCAGCCTTAAGGTTGGACGGGCAGGGTCTTTAACAAGGTTAATTAGCCTGTCAATGGCCTTAATTGGCCATTGACAGGTCGGGGGGCAGCCAGCTGATTTCGCTGTCTGCCCGCCTTCCTGAAGATTTAAATGGACCAGGATGACGTCGGGGGTTCCTCCCGACGTCATCCCGCGTCATTTTCCCCTCGGTGAGCGGGCCCTGCCCCCAAATCGCTGAGGGGAAAATCCTTCAGATAGGGTAGAGCACCCAAATCATATGTGCTCACTCAGAAACCTCCAGAACTAGACTTACAGTTCCCAGTTGCCCGCGCTGTAAAGTGATTCTTCAGTGCTGTCACTTACATTCTCTTAGAGGGTACCTCACTTTACCACAAGTGCCGTATTTTATATTTGTATAGTTATTGATCTTGTTATAGCAATAGGACTTAGTGCTTTACTAGATTCATGATTAATATATAAAACACAATCAAAGGTGGATTATTACAAAAATGCAACTTGTTACACAAAATATCTTTCCTCCTTATCATAGTCTTGCAACAGGATTCTGGAAAAAACAGCTTCCTTTTGCAGGAAGAAATGAAATTATGACTAGCTGGAATTATTTTTTTTAAACAGAAAATGGTTTAAAGCTAACCTCAGAAAACGAAAATGCTCAATCTGGGATGGGAGCAAGAGAGGAGAGGGAGGGGATGGGGGATCAATTAGTGGAGAGGGGGAGTCGATCAGAGGAGGGATGACGATCGGACGGAGGTTGATCAGGCAGAATGAGGCGGGTCATCTGGTGGGGGGAGGAGCAGGCAGACTGGGTGACGGGGTGCGGTTGGGAGGGCTGCGAATCCGAAGAAAGATGGAAAGATGCTGGAGGTTTCATTGTGGGGGAATTGCAGGCCTAGGGTGGAGATTGGAAGTTGAAGAATGGGGCTAGTGGGGGGACCCGAGCGAGGCCAGTGTGTGGGGGAAATCACAGGTCTGGTGGACTATCAGAGACTTCAGTTGAGCACAGCAGGGCTAGGAGTGGGGAGTGGGAGGCTGTAATCATTGGCTGATGGTTAGAGGAAAGTTGGAAATCTCTGAGCTTTGGGATCATAGGCTGGATGGTAAAGGGTGGTCAGGGATGTGGGGATCGGTGGGAGGGCCTGTTTGCACGGGTCAGTGGAACCGTGCCTAGATCAGAGGCTTCAAAGCAAAGATCAAGAGTGGGTGTTAGGTATCTCATTGTGGGAGCTCCTCTGTCTGGCACCTGGCTCCAGGAGGTGGTGTGAAAGCAGTCACCTCCTGAACCTGCTTATACTTGCCCTGATGAAGCTGTCGGGTGAGACGACACTTGGAAACCTGGTCAAACAGAGTTAATTAAAGTTCAAAAATAGAATGACAATCTGGCTCGCAGCCTCATTACCATATTTAAAATGCCAACCCACCACTTTGGAGCTGGTTGGTAACCCGTCCACCTTCTGGCATCAGGTAAATCGCCCCTCATGTGAACTCTCCCCACCCTCCACTATTTGGTTTAAAGCCCTCTCTACTGCCCTAGATATAAAACTCACCAGGACTCTGGTCCCAGCACGATTCAGGTGGAGGCCATCCTAATGTACAGCTCCCTCTTTCCCCAGTACTGGGGCCAGCGCCCCATGAATCAAAACCCATTTCTTCCACATCAATCTTTGAGCCATGCATTCAACTCTCTAATCTTATATACACTGCATCAAATGTTTCATGGCTCAAGTAATAATCCACAGATTATTACCTTTGTGATTTTGCTGTTTGATTTAGCCTCTCGCTGCTCATACTCCCTCAACAGAACCTCTTTCCTAGTCCTCCCTTGGTTGTTTGTACCCAAGTGGACCACAACAACTGGGCTCTTCTCCTCCTACTCCAACATTGTGTTCAATTCCAGGCACCACATTTTAGGAAGATGGTAAAACCTTACAGAGAGAGCAGAGAAGATTTACCAGAATGATACCAGAGATGAGAAATCTCAGTTATGTGGAGAGTCTAGAAAAGCTGGGGTTATTCTCCTTAGAGCAGAGAAGTTTATGAAGAGACATGATAAAGATGTGATTAACCATGAACAGTTTTGGAAGAGTAAATAAAGAGAAACTAGTTCCAATGGCAAAGGATCAGTAACAAGATGACATTGATTTGAAGGATATTAGCAAAAGAAGCAAAGGCAATACGAGGAAACATGTTTTTTAAGAAGTGAGTTACTGTGATTGGGAATGCACTGCCTGAAAGGGTGACAAAAGGAGATTCAATAGAATTTTCAAAAGAGAATACTTGAAGGGAAAAAAAGTTACAGTGCTATGGGGAAATACCAGGTGAGTGGGACTTGTTGGATAATTCTACCAGAGTCATGGCAGACACAACAAGCTGAATCGTCTCTTTCTGTGCTGGATCATTCCAATCTATGAAGTGGAGTACCGCAAGTACAGGGGCTGCTGCAGTCCTTGTTCAGGATTCAAAGCTCACCAAAGTTAGCCTCCGCTATGGCACCTTGGCTGATCACATTTTCTGGTTGCAGCGATGGGAGTGACACTTGCCTGAATCTCACAGACCATTTTACAAGTAATGAAGGATGATGAAGCAAGCAAGTGATCAAGGACAAGTGGGTGTGACTGTAAGGCTGGGATGGTGTGGCACTAATAAATGCACATTTGCCCGTACAGGAGAAGAAAAGCCATAATGCACTGGAGCACGCATGAACGGGTGGTTGAGTCCCCAACATACTGATACTTTCTAAGTTCAAGATGGACATCCTGGACATGGAATGGGAGTGTGGAACAAGGCCCACGGTAGCAGAGAGGCAGGGGTCTCAGATGAAGATAAGAGTCCAGTGGACGGGTGAGAGACTGGGGAAGTGTGTAAGAGCTGTAGGATCGCGGCATCTCCAATAAGAAGTTCTAATCAACAGTCCCCGTTGCTCGTCCAATCTCAGTGCCTCAGTGAGGCAGTTGTCCATCCTGACAGGCAACCGCCATTCATGCACAGTCACTTTGTTACAATGTAATCAACTGACATATTCTCTTCCTCAATCAGATGCATCTTTCTCACGATGCCCGAGGGACCCTGAACCCGAGGAGGAGCCATGGACAGATGCACCTACGTCACATCATCTCTCTGAACCAAGCACCACTCAGATGCAGATGCATCAGTGGGCAATAGCGCATCAGACCAGTTGGTAATGCACAGTGGCAAAGGCTCACCATGCTCGCTTGAGGAGCTGGTGGAGGCAGAGAATGCCCAGGGCGCCGGCAGTTGGTGGACTGTCGGAGACAAGGACCATCTGAGTCCGAGGCAAGTGATGAGCCTCTGGAGTGGTCCATCAGGCAACAGATGCTAAATGTCCAGTGGGATGTGCGGGAGGGTCTGGCGGAGATCCATGAGGGTCTGCGTGCCATGGTCTCTGTCATGGAAGAGTCCATGCAGAGTGTGATCACTGCATTGATCCAGAGCTCAGAGTGCACAGCCTCCTCCATTGAGAGAGTGGTGACCCTCATGGAGGGGGGGGCAGCTTAAGGAACAGAATCAGGGGTTTCTGGGGCTGCACTCGGACCTGCAAGCACACACTGGCAGTGATCTCAGCAGGTCACTGCCAGTGTGACAGATGGATGAGGCACCTAGTCGCCGTGCTAGCTGCCCATGCATCAATGGTGAGTAGGGAGGTCCAAATCAACCTCACGCTGGCGGACGAGCTGCATATCACATCTGGGCACTCCAGATGAAGACAGCAACTCCTCCACCCCTTGCCAGTGCCCGTGGCATATGATGAGGTCGCGACGACTGAGGAGTGCCCAGCCATGGCGCTGGACGGTCCCTCCCAGGCAGCACCTGCGCAAGTTCCATCAGCCAAAGGACACCTGCCAAGGCCATCCGGGTCGACAGGACATCAGAGCCAGCAGGCTGCCTCTAATGCCGCTGCCAGCAAGAGTGGGGGCTGGGCACCAAGACAGAGCGCTCGCAAGCGAACATTTAATGTGCCATAAACACGAGGGGTTTTCACAGGTGATATAACTTCAGTTGAAACGTGTTCTATGTTCAAATCTAATAAATATGACCACCATTTAAAGATGTTATTTTGTTTCATGATCTGAATGTGCTATATGTTTCTCATAGGTGTTGTGCATGGGAGTGTCTTGTGACAGACTGGAAAGGCTGCAAACTTTATTTCGGAGGTAGTTAGTTGACATGAAGCTCACAGGAAAGATCAATAGGGAGGCGTCTCCCTTGCCCTCACTTTCCAGCCAAGCCTTGGATCCCTAGCTGAATAAATGGAAAATCAAGGCCTCCCTGGTCTCCCTGCCTCCCACAAACTTCATGATTTCTGCAGCCACATCCTCACCCTGGGCCTCCTCCGGCTCCTCATCAGACCCATCAGTTGAATCGTCCTCTGCGGCCTGGGGAGCTGCCTTGCTGTCTTCATCTTCCAAAGGGTCCCCCCTTGACAGAGCCAAACTGTGCAGAGCGCAGCACACAACGACAATAAGTGACACACAGGCATGATATAGTCAGGATTACGGAGGCATGGCTGCAGGGTGACCAGGGATGGGAACTGAACATCCAGGGGTATTCAGTATTTAGGAAGGACAGACAAAAAGGAAAAGGGGGTGGAGTTGCATTGCTGATTAAAGAGGAAATGAACACAATAGTAAGGAAAAATATTAGCTCCGACGATGTGGAATCTGTATGGGTGGAGCTGAGAAACACTAAGGGGCAAAAAACATTAGTGGGGGGTTGTATATAGACCCCCAAACTGTAGTGGTGATGTTGGGAATGGCAGTAAACAGGAAATTAGACACATGCAATCTGTAATTATGGGTGACTTTAATCTGCATATAGATTGGGCAAATCAAATTTGTAACAATACCGTAGAGGAGGAATTCCTGGAATGTATACGGGATGGTTTTCTGGACCAATATGTTGAGGAACCAACTAGAGAACAGGCTATCCTAGACTGGGTATTGTGTAATGAGAAAGGAATAATTGGCAATCTAGTTGTGCGAGGCCCCTTGGGGTTGAGCGACCATAATATGATAGAATTCTTCATCAAGATGGAGAGTGACGCAATTGATTCTGAGACTAGGGTCCTGAATCTTAATAAAGGAAACTACGATGATATGAGATGCGAGTTGGCTATGATGGATTGGGAAACGTTACTTAAAGAGATGATGGTGGATAGGCAATGGCAAAGGTTCAAAGAGCGCATGGGTGAACTGCAACAATTGTTTATTCCTAAACAAAAACAGAATTACCTGGAAAAACTCAGCAGGCCTGGCAGCATCGGTGGAGAAGAAAAGAGTCGACGTTTCGGGTCCACACGACCCTTCAACAGAACTGAAGTATAGTTAGGAGAGGGGTGAAATATAAGCTGGTTTAAGGTGAGGGGCGGGGGGAGAGAAGTTGAGGGTGGGATGGTTGTAGTGACAAGCAAGCAGTGATAGGAGCAGATAATCAAAATATGTCACAGACAAAAGGATCAAAGAGGTGTTGAAGGTGGTGATATTATCTAAGAAAAGTGCTAATTAAGAATGGATAGCAGGACACTCAAGGTACAGCTCTAGTGGGGGTGGGGTGAAAAGATTGACAAGGTATTAGTTGCAGATTTAAAAATAAAGGAAATAGGTGGGAAAAGAAAAATCTATATAAATTATTGAAAAAAACAAAAGGGAGGGGGGAGGAAACGGGGTGGGGATGGGGGGAGGGGGAGTTTAAGATCTAAAGTTGTTGAATTCAATATTCAGCCCGGAAGGCTGTAAAGTGCCTAGTCGGAAGATGAGGTGCTGTTCCTCCAGTTTAATTGTTCCTCCAGATCTTAAACTCCCCCTGCCCCTATCCCCACCCCGTTTCCTCCCCCTCCCTTTTGTTTTTTTCAATAATTTATATAGATTTTTCTTTTCCCACCTATTTCCTTTATTTTTAAATCTGCAACTAATACCTTGTCAATCTTTCCACCCCACCCCCACTAGAGCTGTACCTTGAGTGTCCTGCCATCCATTCTTAATTAGCACTTTTCTTAGATAATATCACCACCTTCAACACCTCTTTGATCCTTTTGTCTGTGACATCTTTTGATTATCTGCTCCTATCACTGCTTGCTTGTCACTACAACCATCCCACCCTCAACTTCTCTCCCCCCGCCCCCCACCTTAAACCAGCTTATATTTCACCCCTCTCCTAACTATACTTCAGTTCTGTTGAAGGGTCGTGTGGACCCGAAACGTCGAATCTTTTCTTCTCCACCGATGCTGCCAGACCTGCTGAGTTTTTCCAGGTAGTTCTGTTTTTGTTTTGGATTTCCAGCATCCACAGTAGTTTTTTGTTTTTATAATTGTTTATTCCTGGCTGGCGCAAAAGTAAAATAGGAACGGCGGCCAAACCATGGCTTACAAGGAAAATTAAAGATAGTATTAGATCCAAGGAAGAGGCATACAAATTGGCCAGAAAAAACAACAGGCCTGAGGATTGGGAGCAGTTTAGAATTCAGCAAAGGAGGACCAAGGGATTGATTAAGAAGGGGAAAATAGAGTATGAGTGTAAGCTTGTGGGGAACATAAAAACTGACTGTAAAAATTTGTATAGGTACATGAAGAGAAAAAGATTGGTGAAGACAAATGTAGGTCCCTTACAGTCAGAAACAGGGGAATTTATAATGGGGAACAAAGAAATGGCTGACCAGCTAAATACATACTTTGATTCTGTCTTCACAAAGGAGGACACAAATAACATACCAGAAATGTTGGGGAACACAGGGTTTAGTGAGAGGGAGAAACTGAAAGAAATCAGTATTAGTAGGAAAATGGTGTTGGAGAAATTGTTGAGATTGAAGGCCAATAAATCACCAGGTCCTGATAATCTACATCCCAAAGTACTTAAGGAAGTGGCCCTAGAAATATTGGATGCATTGGTGGTCATCTTCCAAGATTCTATATACTCTGGAACAGTTCCTACAGATTGGAGGGTAGCTAATGTAACCCCACTATTTAAAAAGGGAGGTAGAGAGAAAACAGGGAATTATAGACCAGTCAGCCTGACGTCGGTAGTGGGGAAAATTCTAGAGTCCATTATAAAAGATTTAATAGTTGAGCACTTGGAAAACAGTGGCAGAATTGGACAGAGTCAACATGGATTTACGAAAGGGAAATCATGCTTGACAAATCTACTGGAATTTTTCGAGAATGTGGCTAGTAGAGTTGATGTGGTTTATTTGGATTTTCAGAAGGCTTTCGACAAAGTCCCACATAAGAGATTAGTGTGTAAAATTAAAGCGCATGGGATTGGGAGTAGTGTATTGAGATGGATAGAAAACTGGTTGGCAGACAGGAAACAAAGTGTAGGAATAAACATCTTTTTCCGAATGGCGGGCAGTGACTAGTGGGGTACCGCAGGGATTGGTGCTGGGACCCCAGCTATTCACAATATATATTAATGATTTAGATGAGGGAACTAAATATAATATCACCAAATTTGTAGATGACACAAAGCTGGGTGGGAGGGTGAGCTGTGAGAAGGATGCAAAGATGCTTCAGTGTGATTTGGACAAGCTGAGTGAGTGGGCAAGTACATGGCAGATGCAGTATAATGTGGATAAATGTGAGATTATCCATTTTCTTAGAAAAAACAGGAAGGCAGATTATTATCTGAATGGCTATAAATTGACAGAGGGGAATGTGCAACGAGACCTGGGTCCGCGTACACCAGTCGCTGAAGCTAAGCATGCAGGTGCAGCAGGCGGTAAATGGTATGTTGGCCTTCATAGCGAGAGGATTCGAGTACAGGAACAGGGATGTCTTGCTGCAATTATACAGGCCCTTTTTGAGACCACACTTGGAATATTGTGTGCAGTTTTGGTCTCCTTATCTGAGGAAGGATGTTCTTGCTACAGAGGGAGTGCAGCGAAGGTTTACCCGACTGATTCCTGGGATGGCGGGACTGACATATGAGGAGAGATTGAGTCGGTTAGGATTATATTTGTTGGAGTTCAGAAGAACGAGGGGGGATCTCATAGAAACCTATAAAATTCTAACAGGACTAGACAGAGTAGATGCAGGAAGGATGTTCCCGATAGTGGTGTAGTCCTGAACCAGGGGTCACAGTCTGAGGATACGGGGTAGACCATTTGGGACTGAGATGAGGAGAAACTTCTTCACCCAGAGAGTGGTGAGCCTGTGGAATTCGTTACCACAGAAAGTAGTTGAGGCCAAAACATTGTATGTTTTCAAGAAGGAGTTAGATATAGGTCTTGGGGCGAAAGGGATCAAAGGATATGGGGAGAAAGCAGGAACAGGCTATTGAATTGGATGATCAGCCATGATCATAAAGAATGGTGGAGTAGGCTCGAAGGGCCGAATGTCATACTCCTGCTCCTATTTTCTATGTCCATGTTTCTATGCACTTTCTCTGGAGGAAATTGCACTGCTCCTTCTAATCGGTTCAGGCAGCGGAGCCTCATCTTGATCAGCCCAATGGTCCACTCGATTATCGCCCTTGTAGAGGCATGACTTGTATTGTACATCTCCTCCGCTTCTGCTCTTGGGTGTCTGAGTGGCGTCATGAGCCACCTTTTCAGGTGATAGCCTTTGTCATCCAGGAGCCAACCATCCAACTGAGCTGGAGTGACGAAGAGCCTTGACACCTGAGAGTGCCACAAGATGTACGCATCATGGGAGCTGCCCGGGTACCTAGCACAGACCTGCAAAACCTGTGTCCTGTGGTCACACACAATCTGGACATTGATGGGGCGGAAGCCCTTTCTGTTGACAAAGGCACCCAGCTCACCCACTGGTGCTTTATGGCCACATGAGTGCAAACCATGGCACACTGGATGCAGAGGAACCCAGCAATTGTAGCAAAGCCTCTGGCTCGCTAAGCAGAGCGTCAGTGACCAGCTTGTCACAGCTGTGGACAGCAGATTGGGAAGCCCCATATAGATCGCCCACTGGCCTTTTGGAGGAGCCAGAAATGAAAAAGTTCAGGGCCACTGTCACCTTCAGAGCCATTGGCATCGAAAGGCCAATCTCTGGGCCAATCATGTGATAAATGGAGGTCACAGTCTCCCTAGAGAGGCAGAGACTCCTTCGGCACTGGACCTCCCACATGTCTGTGGACTCTCGTTGCCGACCCTTCTGCCTTGCATTTCCAGTTGGCCCTGCACCCTATGTAGCTGTGGCTCTCTTTCCACAGGTCGCTCTCTGGGATGCTGCCTACGGACACCAGGCCTCATCTCCCTTCTGTCCCTCTCCTCCTCAGAGTAAGAGGTCCCTCCAGTGGAGAAAACAATCCCCATTTGCTGGAATGCAGATGGCACAGGATAGTGCCCTGAAGGGTGCACTTGGCAGAAAACCTCTAGGAAAGCTTGTAAGCCAAAGAGTCCTCCAGAAAACACAGAAAATGCAATCAAATGTCAGAAAAGCACCAAGAACCAACTCTTACCTAAACTCCTACCTCACAGAGCCACAGCGATGGTTGACTTTTATCCACCCTGGATTGAGTTTCCATAAAAAACGGGATGGCCACCTGGACATGTGTCCCATGCACCACCCACAAAATCACACAAGCCATGTAAAATTTCAATCAATTGCCTTTTTAATGGGTTTAATTGCCCGCTTAATTTTCGGCAGGCATGCGTGCCGTAATATGGCATGATGGCACAATAATGGGACGCATGTCTAACAGTTTCACACACGATTTCACATGAGTTTGGGTCGGCCGCATGCCCAATCCTGCAACGTAAAATTCTGGCCCTGAAGGAGGAATTCATTGCGTGTATTTGTGACAGTTTCTTAGAGCAATACTTCCTGCAACCAACCAGGAAACAGGCTACTTTAGACCTGGTAATGTGTAATGATACAGGATTAATTAATGAGCTCATAGTAAAGGATCCGCTAGTCAAGAATAGTCATAACATAATAAAGTTTTGCGTTCATTTTTGAGGGTGAGAAATTTGGGTCTGAAACTACTGTATTAAACTTAAATAAAGGCAATTACAATGATAGGAAGACAAGTTGGCTACAGTGGAATAAGGAAATAGGTTGAAAGGTGAGATGGTAGAGAGGCAGAAACTTAAGGAGATATTTCATAACTCTCAACAAAGACATATTCAATTGAGAAAGAAAGACCATATGAGATGGATACAGCTAACTAAGGAGGTTAAGGGTTCTATTAAATTGAAAGAAAAATGTTCAATGCTGCAAAGGTTAGTGGTAGACCAGAAGATTGGAAAGATTTTAGGAACCAGCAAAGGATGACTAAAAGAATAATTAAGAGGGAGAAATTGGAGATGAGAGAAAATTGGCAAGAAATATAAGAAGAGGCAATAAAAGATTCTACAAGCATATAAAAATGAAAAGAGTAGCTAAAGCGAGTGTTAATGCCTTAGAGAGCAACACAGAGAAATTAATAATGGGAAACAAGGAAATCGCAAAGACTTTGTATAAGTACTTTGCATCTGTCTTCACAGTAGAAGATACAAAAAGTATCCCAAGAATAGCAGCAAAGGAGGGGGCAAAAGGGAGGGAGGAACTTAAAACAATAACAATCATTAAAGAAGAAGTACTTGGCCTGCATCATAGGGTTTTAAAGGAAGTGACTGCAGAAATATTGTTTGCATTGGTTGTAATCTTCCAAAATTTCCTAGATTCTGGAAAAGCCCCATTGAAAAACTGCAAATGTAACAGTTCTATTCAAGAAAGGAGGAAGACATAAAGCAAGAAACTATAGACCAGTTAGTCTAACATCTGTCACTGGGAAAATGCTAGAACCCATTATTAAGGAGGTAGTAGCAGGACATTTAGAAAATCATAATACAATCAGACAGAGTCTATTTTTTTTTGTGAAAGGGAAATCCTGTTTGACAAATTTATTAGAGATTGTCCACCTTAGCAGGGAGAATGGAAAGGCAGAATATTATTTAAATGGAGAGAAACTGCAGAATGCAGCAGTACAGGGGGATTTGGGTGTCCTTGCACATGAATCACAAAAAGTTAGTATGCAGGTACAGAAAGTAATTAGGAAGGCAAATGGAGTGATGGCCTTTATTGCAAGGCAATGGAATAAATGTCGTCTTGCTACAACTCTACAGGTCATCAATGAAACCCCACTTGGAGTACTGTGTACAATTTTGGTCTCCTTACTTGCATTGGGAGCAGTTAAGAGGAGGTTCACTATGCTGATTCCTGGGATGAAGGAGTTGTCTTATGAGGAAAGGTTGAGCAGGCTAGGCCTATACTCATTGGAGTATAGACAAATGAGAAGTAATCTTACTGAATCATATATGATTCTGAGGGGGCATGACAGGGTAGATGCTGAGAGAATGTTTCCCCTCCTGGGGAAATCTAGAACTAGGGGGCACAGCTTAAAAGTAAGGAGTCTCCCATTTGAAACAGAGATGAGGAGGAATTTCTTCTCTGAGGTTGTTAATCTTCGGAATTCCCTTCCAAAGAGAGCTGCGGAGACTGGGTCATTGAATACATTCAAAGCTAAGTTAGATCTTGGAGTGACAAGGGAGTCAAGGGGCCAGGCAGGAAAGTGGATTGGAGACTACAATCAGATCAGCCATGATGTTAATAAATGGTGGAGCAGGCTCGATGGGCTGAATGGCCTGCCCTTGCTCCTATTTCTTATGATCTGATTATCTTAAGTTTTGTGTTCTGATTTTCCTTGCCCACTCCCATTCAGAAACTGGGTTGAAAATAGGCTCCAATCGGTCATGTTTATTTTTTTAAATTTTCTATAAGACCGAGCAACCTAGCCTCCATGCTGGGAAACTAAACGGATTGGCTGCTGTGCTGAGTTTACACACCACCCAATTTTCCCCTATGTAAAGCTGTGGAGAGCAATACTGGGCACCATTCTGGCATTCCACCTGATTCTG
The DNA here is from genome assembly GCF_964194155.1 of Cetorhinus maximus. Classification (NCBI taxonomy): domain Eukaryota; kingdom Metazoa; phylum Chordata; class Chondrichthyes; order Lamniformes; family Cetorhinidae; genus Cetorhinus; species Cetorhinus maximus. The sequence continues at coordinate 49,719,355 of NC_135890.1, read as the reverse complement.
TGGTTTCCTGCACAGTGAGTTATGTTAAAGTTTTCCCCCATTGTGCTTGTGGGGCAATTACTGACTGTCTATTTTGACGATAGGTGCTGTGGACATAATTTTTGAAAACTCATGCCTTAATTAATCATAGACATAATGATGGGGCATTGCTGGCTAGACCAGCATTTATTGCCACTTGAGAATTGAGTGGCTTGCTAGGCCAATTCAATGGGCAGCTAAGAGTTAACCACATTGCTGTGGGTCTGGAGTCACATGTAGGCCAGACCAGGTAAGTACAGCAGGTTTCCTTCCCTAAGGGAAGGGCATTAGTGAACCTGATGGGTTTTTATGACAATTGCTCCTTTTAATTCCAGATTTTTTATTGAATTTAAATTCCACCATCTGGCATGGTGGGATTTGAACCCAGGTCCTCAGAGATTTAGCCTGGGTGTCTGGATTACTAAACAGGTGACAATACTACTGCCTCCCCACACACCAGTGTTAAAGTCGCAAATTTTCTTAACTATTTACACTGCCACCATCTCCACCCAAAGGCTGAACTTCACAGGTTAAGCCTTTGCAGTGCCTTCACAGCTCTTCCTGATGTTGTTCTTGTCACCATTGAGCAAGGATAATGGTCTTTAGCTGGTTCGCTGACTGGATCACCATTCTGCATGGTGATTGATGTAGTTTCGAGTCATCATCCCAGAGCTTGTGATAATCAAACTCATTTGTTCTTGCAGCGTCTAATGATTCAAGCTTTTCTGTTTCTCCTGAACGTTCCAAAAGGAGTTTGAATGAGATAGGATCGTGGTTCATTTTGTTTAAGGACTGTGCCTTCAGACTTTCGATCTCAAATAAACTTTCTGATGCAGTATTAACACTGCTATGGTCTTCACTCTATGCTCTTCTGTTTTTCCCTTTGATCGTTCTCTATATTCCTTACTCTCTTATGTAGTCTGATGTAACATTCAGTTGTAAGTTCTGCTTCAACAGTGGAATTTGTGTTTTCAACCTTCGGCCCACAAGCAACTCTTCCAGGTAAAAGATGTTACTTAAGGGTGTTGCTCCATAATTCAGCGAGGCTAAATGCCAATCGCTATTCTTAGTCCTTAATATTTTAATAGTTTTCATCGTTCTCTCAGCCTTTCCATCGGAGTGTGGTTGAAGAGGAGAACTAGTAACATGATTGATTCCACAGTCATCTGCAAATTTCTCGAAGTATTTGATCTTGAACTGTGGGCCATTGTCCGACACAATTTCATCCATTGAAGAAATATTCTTTAATGCTCTTATCACGGTCTCAGCTGTCATAGTGTAGAGTTTGCTAGCTTCTAACCACCTTGCATCATAATCCACTGTGACAAGGTACACTTTTCCTCTAAAGTCAGAGAGATTTAGTCCCAATCTTTTCCAAGACCTGTCTGGAAAACTAGTCGGTAATAAAGGTTCTGTGGATGTTTGGCCGTTAGTAGCATAAGTATGGCATGACAAATGTGAAGTCTTGAATTGCCTTTGAAATGCCTGGCCAAAAGACAGATTGATGTGCATGAGCTCTACACTTCACCACTCCCAAGTGACCACCATGGATTCTATGAAGAATCTCCTCCCTCATAGCCTTGTGTATTATCAGGCCTATGGTTGAATACTAGGAGATCGTCCACTATCGTTAGATGCTTCTTCTGTTTGTGGCACTTTTGTAAGAACTACATCCTGGGCTATATATTCATCAACCTTCTTGGCAAAATTTCCTAACCTGGGCACATTCCACATCATTTTGTGCTTTCCTGATTTCTTGTAGTTTTTTTTCTCAGAGGCCAGCAGACAGTTTGTTGTAACCGATAAAAATGCTTGCACCTCTGAAATAAGCACTAAGTCTCGGGTTACTGCTTGATCAACCGTAGCTTTAGATAAAGCGTCTGCTGTGATCTACGTTTTGCCTGGATGTACACAGCTGTGTAATGATAATGCAACCGCCTGAGTCTGAAACGTTGGATTCGTAAAGGCATTTTGAAAATCTCTGGAATCCAAAAGGGTGACCAAAGGTTTATGGTCTATCTCGATTTGAAATTGTAATCCCATCAAATAATCAGAAAATCTCAGATGCCCAGACTACTGCCAATGCTTCTTTCTCTATAGTCACATAGTGTTGTTCCATTTCAGTCAATGCCCTGGAAGCAAAGAAGATTGGTTTCCTGTTACCATCGTCTTGAACCTGAACGTACGTCTCCAAGCCCTTTGAGGATGCACCAGAAGCCACCACTGTGGGCAATCTGAGATTATAATGTGCAGCACATCTGAATTTTCCTTTGTTTTCTTGAAATGCATTGATTTGCTCAATAATCCAAAACCACTGTTCGCCTTTTAGGAAAAGGTTTTTCGAAGGTTCAATGATTATACCTAAGTTCGGAATGAATTTAAGAACCTGACTGACCATTCTGAGGAATCTCTGGGATATCAGTAATGCACTTTGGATGTGGAAAGTCACTTTGTTTTTTGAGGGCCTCTACCTTTATGCCTTTTCATTGTATGCTGCGTCCCAAAATTTAATGGTAGTTTTTGTAAATTCACATTTTTTTGTTTAAATGCTTTTTGTAATGTTTTCAGAGCTTCACAAACTCTGGTGCCATTGACAAGCGCATCATCCACATGAAAAATTATTCTTTTTTTTCCTTCCAGAAGGTTTGACATGGTTTGCTGGAATGCCTCTGGAGCTGATGAAAAACCAAAGGGAAGGCAGTTAAAGCAGAATTGCTTGAAAGGTGTAATAAATGTTGTTAACAGACTGGACTCCTGGTCAAGGTGTATTTGCTAACACCCGCTATTAGTGTCAGGTTTAGTGACGAGCACGCTGTTGGCAAATTTTGCCAAGCTGTCATCCACAGAAGGAATAGGATGGATGTCTCTCTGGACTGCTATGTTTAATTGTGTGAGGTCTACGCAAAGCCTGAGTTGACCAATTGGCTTGGGAGCTGTTAGGAGCCCTGAAAACCACTTGGTTGGCTCCGCGATGGGTGATGTGACGTCTCTCTGTGACATTCTGCCGAGTTCCTCTTTAACTTTCACCAGCAATAGGGGTACACTCCTGGGAGTTAATAGACATTCAGGCTTAGCATCTTGAATCATTGTAATATAATATTCATGCTTGAGCTTACCAAGCCCCTGAAGGAGTTGTGGGAATTCTTGGCAGAACTCTTTTCCACTGTCTTGTTGTAGGACTTTGTCTACTTTTTCAGAAGACCCTGTTGTATACTGCATTTCTGCTCAGTAAAGATATGCTTTGATTGTTCAAGAAATAGAGGGTATCCATAATCTGTCACCCCTTGTGGCAAAGGGTGGCGGTTTTCTGACCTTTTACTTGAAGATTTGTACCACCTGGGCCCTGCAATTTAATTCTTGATGAGCTGGATATCTCCTGGTTTGAGCCATTCCAAATGGTCAGCCAGTACTGTAGCACTGGCTCCAGTATAAAGTTTGAACTCAGTTTTAAAGCCTTTAACTTATAAGGTAACTGAGCAAAATTTTTGTTCTTGATTCTTCACTTCTCCTAGGAAATCTGTATTCTCATTCCTTTCCTTATTCCCAATTTCCTGGATTATCTGCATTTCCTAGGCATTCTCTTGCTTTCTTCCTTTAATTGCATATTTAGAGCTACAGTACTGCTTTAAGTGTCCTGTCTTTCCATATCTGAAATGCTCTGCAGCACTGCTGGGCAATCTCAGAATCTTAACAGCACAGAAGGAGGCCATTTGGACCATTATGTCAGCGCCGGCTCTCCAAATGAGTATTATGACCTAGTGCCTTTGCCCTGCCTTTTCCCCATATCCTTGCACATTGTTTCTATTCAAATAATCATCTAATGCCCTCTTAAATGCCTCGATTGAACCTGCCTCCACCAAACTTCCAGGGAGTGCATTCCTGACCCGAACCACTCGTTGTGTGAAAAAAAATTTTCTCACGTCACACTTGCTTCTTTTGCAAATCACTTTAAATTTGTGCCCCCTCGTTTTTGGTCCTTTTATGAGTGGGAACAGCTTCTCCCTATCTACTCTGTCGAGCCCCGTCATGATTTTGAACATCTCTACCAAATCTCCTCTCAGCCTTCTTCTCTCCAAGGAGAACAGTCCCAACCTATCTTTGTAACTGAAGTTTCTCATCCCTGGATCCATTCTTGTAAACCCCTTCTGCACTCTCTCTAATGTGTTCACATCCTTCCCATAATATGGTGCCCAGAACTGTAGACAATATTCTAGCTGAGGTCTAACAAGTGTCTTATATAAATTCAGCATAACCTCCTTGCTCTTGTACTCTATGCCCCTATTAATAAAGCTTGGGATACTACATGCTTTATTAACTGCTCTCCCCAACTATCCTGCCATCTTCAATCATCTATTCACATATACACCCAAGCCTTTTTGCTCCTGCACCTCTTCAAAATTTCACCCCTTATTTTTATATTGTCTGTCCATGTTCTTCCTACCAAAATGCATCACCTCACACTTCTGCACATTGAACTTCATCTGCCACCTATCTGCCCACTCCACCAACTTGTCTATTCCCTCTTGAAGTTCCACACCATCCTCCTCACAGTTCACAACACTCCCAAGCTTTGTATCATCTGCAAACTTTGAAATTGCCCCCTGCACACCAAGATCTAGATCATTAATATATATCAGGAAAAACAAGGGTCCCAATACCGACCCCTGGGGAACTCCACTACAAACCTTCCTCCAGCCCAATAATATCCATTGACCATTGTTCTCTGCTTCCTATTTTTCAGCCAATTTTGTATCCACGTTGCTACTGCCCCTTTTATTCCATGAGCAATAACTTTTCTCATAAGTCTGTTGTGTGGCACTGTGCCTTTTCAAAGTCCATGTACACCACATCAACAGCATTACCCTCATCGACCTTTTCTTTTACCTCTTCAAAAAACTCCAGCAAGTTAGTTAAACATGATTTCCCCTTTAGAAATCTATGCTGACTCTTCCTTATCAACCCATATCTTTCCATGTGACTACTAATTCTATCCCAAATACTTATTTCTAGAACCTTGCCGACCACTGAAGTTAAACTGACCAGTTTGTAATTGCTGGGCTTATCCTTACAACCTTTTATGAACAAGGGCATAATGTTTGCAATTCCCCAGTCCTCTGGCACCTCCCCTGAGTCTAGGAAAGACTGAAAAATTATGGCCAGTGCCCCTGCAATTTCTATTCTCACTTCCTTCAATATCCTTGGATGCATCTCATCTAGTCCCGGTGCCTTATCAACTTTAAGTAACGACAGTCTATTCAACACTTCCTCCTTATCAATTTTGAACTCTTCTAGAGTTTCCTCCTCTGTCACCATGATCTGGGCAGCATCTACCTCCTTGGTAAAGACAGATGCAAAGTATTCATTTAATACCTCAGCCATGGCCCCTTCATCCACGTGTAAATTCCCTTTTAGGTCCCTAATTGGCCCTACTTCTCTTTTACCCTCTTTTACTGGTTATATGCCTATAGAAGACTTTGGGATTCCCCTTTATGTTGGCTGCCAGCCTTTTGTCATAATCCCTCTTCGTTTCTCTAATATGCTTTTTCACCTCCACTCTGAACGTTCTGTATTCCTCTTGGTTCACAATTGTATTTTCTACCTGACAGCTGTAATAAACACACTTTTGCGTCTTTATCTTAATTTCTATTTCCTTTTTCATCCAGGGAGCTCTGGATTTGTTTGTCCTACCTTTCCCTATCAATGGAATATACCTTGACTGTGCTGGAACCAATTCTTTTTTGAAGGTAGCCCATTGTTCAGCTACAGCTTTTCCTGCCAATCTTTCATTCCAGTCTATCTGGCCCAGAACTGTTCTTGCCCCATCAAAGTCGGCTCTTGTCCAGTTGATTATTCTTATTCTGTATTGCTGATCGTCCTTTTCTATCATCATCCTAAAACGTACAATACAATAACCACTGTCTCCTAAATGTTCCCCCTTTGACACTTGATCTACTTGGCTCACTTCATTTCCTGGAACCAGGTCTTTTCTTTTGGATTGGACATGTACTGCTGTAGAAAATTCTCCTGAACACAATCTAGGGACTTTTGCCCCTCTCCGCCCTTTACACTGCCACTCTTCCAGTCTACATTTGGGTAATTAAAGTCCCCCGTTATAACTACTCTATAATGCTGGCATCTCTCTGTAACTTCCCTGCAGATTTGTTCTTCTACATCCTTCCCACTAGTTGGCAGTCTATAAGCTACACCGAGCAATGTAATTGCACCCTTTTTGTTCCTTAGCTCTAGCCAAATTGATTCTGTCCTTGAACCCTCTGGGACATCCTCTTTCTCCAGCACTGCAATGTTCTCCTTAACCAATACCGCCACCCCTCCTCCTTTCCTTCCTTTCCTATCTTTCCTGAACACCTTGTACCCGGGAATATTTAACACCCAGTTCTGCCTTTCCTTGAGCCAGGTCTCTGTTATCGCCACAACATCATATTTCCACATGGCAATCTGCGGCTGTAACTCCCCAATCTTATTTACCATACTCTGGCATTCACATACATGCATAGTAACCCTGTTTTAGATTTTTTTACTTTCTCCCTCACCCCAACTCTACCTATTAACTTACTATTCTCTATACTAGTGCTATCTGTCCCTCCCAGTATCTTGTGCACCCTGGTATTTCTCTCAAATATTTTTTCTTGGTTCCCACAATCCTGCCAAGTTAGTTTAAAGCCCCCTCACCAGTACTAGCAAAACAAGAAACTCAGCTCTGTTCACGTGCAACCCATCCGGTTTGTACAGGTGCCATCTCCCCCAGAGCCTGTCCCTGGAATCTAAAGCCCTCCCTCCTGCACCATCTTTCCAGCGACAAATTCATCTGTCTTATCCTCCTATTTCTGTACTCACTGGCACGTGGCACTGGGAGTAATCCAGAGATGACTACATTTGAGGTCCTTCTTGTTAATTTTCTACTTAGCTCCCTAAATTCTGATTGTAGGACCACATCCCCCTTCCCACCTAAATCATTGGTATCAATGTGGACCACGACCTCTGGCTGTTCATCCTCGTCCAGAAGAATGTCCTGCAGCCGCTCTGTGACATCCTTAACCTTGGCACCAGGGAGGCAACATACCATCCTGGAGCCATGCCTACGGCCACAGAGACGCCTGTCTGTCCCCCTAACCAATGAATCCCCTATCACTATGGCTCTTCCTTTCTTCTTCCTCCCCTCATGTACAGCCAGGTCGCTCATGGTACCACAAACTTGGCTCTGACTGCACTCCTCTGAAGAAACAGCACCCTCAGCAGCTTCCAAAATGGAAAATTGATTTGTGAGCAGGACCCCAGAGGACTCCTACACTACCTGCCTCCTTCTCTTGGACTGCCTGATGGTCACCCATTCCCTCTCTGTCTCCAGGTCCTTAAGCTGGGGTGTGACCACATCTCTGAACATGCTATCCGCGTAGCTCTCAGCCTCGCGGACAGGCCACAGTGACTCCACCCTGCCGCTCGAGCTCTGAAACCTGGAGTTCAAGTTTCTGCAGCGGCAGCACCTCCTACACATGTGGTCATCTAGGGCACCAGTAGCCTCCATGACTTCACACATATTACAGGACATGCATTCCACTCGACTGAGCTGCCCTGCCATGTCTTAACTCTACTTCCCTTACATTAACTTTATTATACTTTGGGTTATTTATATTACTTTATTATATTGGCCCTAAATTTCCCTTATTCCTGGCATCCAAATCCAAATATAGGAACTTTAAAAATATTATACTTTTTAAATTTACTCACCAGTTCCTACTTACCAGGGCCACCGCTCTCCTTTGATTGAAGGTAGAAAAGGAAAGGAGCACCTCCTCCCTCAGCCACCAAACTCCAACTGAAGCACTCTAGTGCAGCCAAACATAGCACTCCAGTGCAGACAATCTTGCATTCTGTGCTGCTTTTTAGTGCCAAAGCGTGGGCATTTTAAAATGGCTGCTGCAAGCTCTCCTGCTCTTTCGCCTGTTTTGGCGGGCTTTCAAGTGGGCATGGCTGTTACCTTTGGGTCCACCCAACTAACAGATTCATCCAAAGCCTCGGTATTTCTACAGATTAAGGCCCAATTTTGCTCCCTAAGTTCAGTTTGCCTAGCATATTGAACCACTTGTTCGAGTGTTAGGTTATCTTTTGTTTACAAAAAATGTGACAACTTTTCGTCATGGACTCCGACAACAATGCAGTCGCTTATAAGTTCATCTTTCAATGCACCATACCTGCAACAACTGGCTAGCCTATACAGGTCTGTAAGGAACAATTCTATAGGTTCCCCTGGCCTTTGGGATTTCTGATTGGATCGCACTCGCTTGATTAAAAGGTTCTCTTTTGGACTGAAGTATGCATCGAATGCTTTTGGGATGGTTTCAAGATCTGCAGAGGTCTCTCCTACCCCATATCTCAGGTGGACATCATCGACACCTGTCCTTTCTGCAACAGGAACATATTGAACAGTTGCTTCTGCTCTTTGGTATGCAAACCCAATGCTGCTTGGTACCTCAGGAGGTGCTTCTTCCACAACTCCCAATGCTAGCCTCTTTGAGGACCTTCGAGGATGGAAAACAGCTGTGGAAGGAAGAGTGACCACTCAACTGGTGCTGACATTGCTGTTGATTCTTAGTGTGCCTCTCACTGAGGTAAGTCTCCTGATTCTTCCTTTGACGAAGTCATCTTCTGATTTCTCCCAGTGGGTGTCCTGTCGATGGCACCAAATCATTTTTAGATTGGTATCACCACGGCTGCTACCATAGTTTGTGGTTTGTTTTCCACTTTGAATACTATTTGGATTTCTCTTCAGGTGACTTGTGGCCTGTTCTGTATTGGGAAGGCTTTCCTCTATTTCTGAGTGACTTAGGTCTAAAAGGTTTTGTCAAAAATTCCTTTATTTACACTATAATACATGATGGACTTTCAGGTAAGGTCATCTCTCTCGTGTACAGACTATTCCATCTTAATCTTCTTAGTCTCTCGCACAGGACTGCTGATGTCACTCTTACATCATAGTACACATCACTATCTCATTACCATAACTATTAACCCATTATTCTATGGATACATTTAAAGGGAGGCTAGATAAGCATATGAGGGGGAAGAGAATAGAGGATTACGCTAATGAAGTAAGGATGGGGTCAGATCTAAGCTCTGCAGTCCTGCCACATCCAGTCATGAATGGTGGTGGACAACTAAACAACTAACAGGAGGAGGAGGCCCTGCAAATATCCCCATCCTCAATGATTGCGGAGCCCAGTACATAAATGCATAAGACAAGGCTGAAGCATTAGCACCTACCTTCAGCCAGAAGCGCTGAGTGGATGATCCAACCATCCTCCTCCTGAGGTCCCCAGCAACACAGATGCTAATCTTCAGCCAATTTGATTCACTTCTCCACATGATATGAAGAAACTGCTGAAGGCACTGGATACTGCAAAGGCTACTGGCGCTAACAACATTCCAGCAGTAATACTGAAGACTCCTTCTCCAGAACTAGCCAAACTGTTCCAGTACAGCTACAGCACTGGCATCTACTCGACAATGTGGAAAATTGCCCAGATATGTCCTGTCCACAAAAAAGCAGGACAAACCCAATCCAACCAATTACCATTCCAACAACCTCTTCTCAAACATCATGTTACAGACAGGAGAGAGAGTCAAACTGCACTGATTTCCTTTTACCACCTGTCTACAAGCAGAAGGTGTTTTGAATTAGTGTTTTTTTTTTAAAGAGTAACCAGTGGCATGTTTTCCCAAACCCTCGGTTTTTTTGTGATACAATTTTACTAATAATCCACAGCAAGCTCGAGTTAGGTTTCACTCAGACTTTTACACATTCAAAACCCGGAAAAAGAGTGTTAGCAACGTCCCACTCTGCACCCAGAGGGAGGAACTTTAAGCCGGAGGGATTTTATGGCCCTGCCAAAGTCAATGGGCTTTTGAACGGCTTGCTGCATTTTATGGCCCCACCCTCACCATCATGGGGCTGTGAAAGTCCTCGCGCACACACAGTAAAGGGGCAGGGGGATCGAAAAAAGGAGTTTTACAATACAGGGGCCACAGAAAAATAAATATTGGTTCACGTGAGTTCCAGACTCCAAAGTCAGAGTCCAATGAGGAATTATTTCGTGTAGGTGCTCAAGTTCAGCTGGGGGATTGTCGTATTCACTTTTCAGTTGGTGCTGATCCCGCAATATGAAATAGGTACACAGAGATTGAGTCAGTTCTATAGGCAATTGTAAGAAATCTTCCAGCAGAGCCAGGCTAGATGGAGGCCAATCATTTCTGTCCCAGGACATTGCTATAGGAATTCCTCAAGATAGTGTCCTAGTCCCAATCGTCTTCAGCTATTTCATCAATGACCTTCCTTCCATTATAAGGTTAGAAGTGGGGATGCTCGCTGATGATTGCACAATGTTCAGCGCCATTCGCAACTTCTCAGATACTGAAGCAGTCCATGTCCAAATGCAGCAAGACTTGGACAATATCCAGGCTTGGGCTGAAAAGTGGCAAAAAGAATTCATACCGCACAAGTGCCAGGCAATGACCATCTCCAACAAGAGAGAATCTAACCATCTCCCTTTCATATTCAATGGCATCACCATTGCTGAAGCCCCAATATCAGTATCCTGGGGGTTACCATTAGAGAATCATAGAATCATAAAATGGCTACAGCACAGCGGGAGGCCATTCGGATCATCAAATCTGTGCTGGCCCTCTGAAAGAGCAATTCACCTAGTGCCACTCGCCTGCCTTTTCCCGGTAGCCCTGCAAATTTTTCCTTTTCAGACAATGATTCAATTCCCTTTTGAAAGCTTAAATCAACTCTGCCTCCACCACACTGTCAGGCAATGCACTCCAAGTCCTAACTACCCACTGTGTGAAAAAGTTTTTCCTAATGTCACCATTGCTTCTTTTGCTAGTTACCTTAAATCTACATCTTCTTATTCACGATCCTTCTACCAATGGGAACAGTTTCTCCCTACCTATTCTGTCCAGACCCCTCATGATTTTGAAAACTTCCATCAAATCTCCTCTCAATCTTCTGTTCGCCAGGGAGAACAGTCCCAACTTCTGCAGTCTTTCCTCATAACTGAAGTTCCGCATCCTTTGATCCATTCTCATGAACCTTTTCTGCAGCCTCTCTAATGCCTTCACAGCCTTCCATTGACCAGAAGCTGAACTGAACCAGCCATGTAAATGCCATGGCTCCAAGAGCAAGTCAGAGGCTGGGAATTCTGCAGCAAGTAACTCACCTCCTGACTCCACAAAGCCTGTCCACCATCTACAAGGCACAAGTCAGGAGTGTGATGGAATACTCTCCACTTGCCTGGATGAGTGTAGCTCCAACAACACACAAGAAGCTTGACACCATCCAGGGCAAAGAAGTCCAGTTGATCAGTACAGTGTACACCAACTTAAACATTCACTTCCTCCACCACTGACACACAGTGGTAGTAGTGCATACTATATACAAGAGGCACTGCAGCAACTCACCAAGGTTCCTTCGACAGCACTTTCCAAACCCGCTACCTCTACCACCTAGAAGGGAAAGAGCAGCAGACGAATGCGAACACTACCACCTGCAAGTTCCCCTCCAAGCCACACACCATCCTGACTTGGAACTATATTGCTGTTCCTTCATTGACTCTAGATCAAAATCCTGGAAATCACTCAGATGATCTTTAGCGGTACAAGTAGGTGGTTTACTACCTTCTCACGGGCAATTAGGTATGCTGACCTTGCCAACGACACCCACATCCCATGAAAGAATAAAAAAAGGGGGCTTGAGTGGAACATAAACAACAGCATGGACTGGATGCATCAAAAGTCCTTTCTCTTTGCTACATATTTTATATAATTCTATGTAAAATTGTAAGTTAAGTCACACTTTAAGCAATGTTTAGAACCATCCCCTTTACATTTCTCTCAGACATGCTCAATGTCCTGTTATGTATACGAGTTAAGTGATATATCCAGCCATTAATAGCTAAATTATGACAATAAATGAGTCCAAATGAACAAAGTGTCCAAAAAATTGGAAAATAAACAGTATTTGTATTTCTATTTGCTACAAGTAACCCCACCTCAGTTGGTAACTATGCATGGAGATGTGGAACTGAGCCATCCAGATCACAAAGAATTTCTGTTTGTGGTAAGTTAGGTTTTCTGAGCTAAGAAAGTTGGGTTGACATTACAACTGATCTCAATATCACCGAGCAAGGGAGAAATTGGGTGCAGTCATATGGCCACTTGTGTCCATTCTGATGGATTTTGTTTCTCAGGGCGGCAACTTAATTTATGGCCCCTGAGCATAAGACCAAACGTATCTCAGGACTTGAACTAAGATGCTGTTTGATGCTGGATTGAAGGATTGCGTAGGCGGTTTACTGAACTTCCAGAGCACCTTACAAACTCACCGACACTTTTATTGTTAGGAGAAAACAAACTTTGCTAACTGTACTTTGACAATATTAAACATTTACCAGACATGGAGCCGAACTCATTCTTCGAGAGCAGAATGCAATTGACATGCGGGCTGCAGTATATCTTGGATCCAGCTGACTTCTCTTTGTAACTTACTGATGGCCTCTGACTTGTAACGCAGTTGAATTCACCATTGTGGTTGGTTTGCCTGCTAACTCAGCGCAGGCGTGTGTCCGGTGGCTGGCTGCTTTTTGTGTGGGCTTCCACATGAGCTGACACTCGTCGCCTGGAAGCAGAGTCCTCCTAATATGGGGTTAGAAGGTGAACATTAGGAGATCCTCCCGCTATTACCATTCTCTCTCTGCTATTATGGGCCATCTTCTCCTTCAAGCAGAGTAAAAGAAGTTCCAATTGTCAAGATGACATGTTGTAATATCTAACTGTCAGTATGTGGCCCATAATGGATACAATGACATGTCCATCCACCATTCAGTTATATTAGATGGGAGGATTCTTTTTGAACTGAATGCATTTAAGATTGTGAGTGAAGAAGCACTTCCAAGTGAAGGTTGAGAATATATGGGCATTCATTGCAAGTTTTGAAAGTACTTTAGGAGATTGTAAGGGGTTATTGTTTGTATCATATTTCTTCCTACACTCTGTTAGGAATGGTAATAATAGGTTGTCCTGTCTTGACTTAGCTGGGAGTGTCATTAAACATCTTTCAGCAATACTTCATAATGTGCAGCAAGCTGGAGATGGGATTAACACTCATTGGTACCTTACTCATTCTCTATAGGCTGCTTTTTGAAAAGACCTGTCTCAGACTGAGGAACAGTGCTCTCATCCATACCGCCTTACATGCTCTAGGAGCAGCTCCCACTCTTTGGTTTCCTGTGCAGAAGCTGTCGGGTGGAAATAGGCCTGAAGTGGGCACTGCTTACGGAGTGTGCACCCAATCCAGCGGGCTCAAGGCCAGCCTAATTAGGGCCTTGAGCCTCACGAGCATTAGAAGCTGAATTTTAGCTCCCCTATGGGGGTAAGTATGGAGGCGTGCGGGCGCTGCTTTGCGGGCACCATTGTGCCTCTGAACCACTTTCCGGGAGGCAGGACAGGCATAGGAAGGGATGTCCACCTGCAAGCAGTGTGTAGCTAACTGAGATAAGTAAACGGTGTTGAGCACTAGATCAGCTGCCTGAAGGTGGCCTCCTGCTGACAGCCTGGGGGTGGGGGGTTGCTGTGGTGAAGTGGGGTCAGCACTCCAGGCAGGCTTTGAGGTCCTCCACACTTGCCTTGCTACAGCTGCAGCCACAGGCCATCCCCTCCACAATTGTGGCTCAGCTGCTGACTGATTCTTTAAGTTAAAACTTTTAAAAGTTGCAGATGGAGATGCCCTCCCTCTCTCTTACCTGAACTGCAGGGCCTCCTACTGACCCTCCAGCTTCAAGAGCCCGCCTGCCCTCCATATCAAGCCCATCCTCTGGCCACTAATTGGCCAATTTGGGAGAAATCACTTCCAGGTAACTGTTTCCAACGCTGCGCAGGATCATGACCCTCATTTGACCCTGAGGTCGCGGTCCCGACCCAAAACCCCAAATCCTGCCCTAGTTCAAAAAGCTGCTGGCACCTGTCGTGCCTCCATAGGCATCTTATTCATTTTAAAACATAAATTATAGGCCACTTGTCTCACAGGCAGCAGCTCAATGGTATTCCCCACAACAATGGCGATCAAGATATTGTACAATTGAGAGAGCACTCCTGCTCCTCCCAGCTCCACAGGAGTATTTTAAAAATATTTTCTTAAACTGATCTTTTGTTGGAGGCCACAGCTTAGGAGACAGTGGCTGCTGTAGAATCCTGAGTGAAGCAGGGCAAGTTGGACTATTATACAGATCCTTAAAAAGCCTAATAGCTGTTTTAAGTAAATACCACAAATGCCTGACCTAATATCAGGATGTCAGCTGGATGAGCCTGTCCTGCTTTCTGTACATCTTGAGAGCTCTGGCATCATGCTGTAAATCTTTTCAGCTGTCCAAATAATGGACTAGAATTTCATGTGTCTGAATTCATTGGCCAGGAGGGAGGGGAGGCTGCCTGGTGAATATCAGTTATGAGACCGGACTCTCTTTTGTGGTCGAGATTCGTTTCCATGCCGTTTTCAAGCTGTTCAGACATCTCACCAATCAGAGTGGGCCGAAAATCCACCAGCTCCAGCGGGGAGCTCAACCGGTACTGCTCTGTTGGGATTGGAGGGGAATGGAGAGGTGGGGTGGTGGAGGATACTGGAAAGGGCCAGTCTTCACAGCAGGTAGTTGTTGTCGAGCCAGAAGAAACATCCATATTTTTTTGGACCCCATAAACATAATCATAAAAGCTTAACTTACCTGCAGCGATCCTTTGAGGGAATGCTGTCGGCCAATTAATGCAGAGGGTGGGGGAGAAAGCTTCCATCCATCCATCCAACATATCTGAAGAAGTCATAGACTCATATTCGACCTGAAACACTAACTCTGTTTCTCTCTCCACGGATGCTGCCAGACCTTCTGAGTTTTTCCAGCATTTTCTGGTTTATTCCATCCAACACAATTAGTTCAAAGTCATACTCCTTTCAATATAATTAACGGCACAGGTAAAATAACATTTGAAGAGGCACACCATTTGATTGGCTACAGTTCAAAGATGAATGGAGTCCCAGACAATGTGCCTGTGTTTATACAAACTCCAGCCCCTCAGGAAGACAAAATCTCAAGAAAGTAGTCAAATGAAGCCATTTTAAATTATTATGACACAGAATTGATCAGATAGATGTAAGATAGAAAATGAAACAGCACAGACCTGAGATCTCTCTGCTTTTCCATTCCACTGAGAATTGTACTGTTTGAGACATATTTTATCCCCTGTTTATTTTTCCCTCAATGTTATATTCACAGACAGTCATGTCTAATTTCCAGTGGATTCTCTAAATAGGGCAACAAAAGTTGTTACTTACTTATAAATATTAAAATGCTGCAGAATAATGTTAATTAATCCCCATCCACAGTAGGCAATGAGTCATGCGATGCATTATAATTCTGCCCTCATAACTTGGACCTGTACTCGAGTCCGACCCAAAATAATAGAATGAACAAGCTTTTGCTCTGTTGAATAAAAGAGATCAGACATGAAATGAATCTGGGCATGTTCACCACAGCTCCGAGGCAGCACAAGTCTTCAACATAAAACTGGGTGTGATTCAATGCTGTTTGGCCATTTCATTCATGGGAGCAAGAGAATAAATTTAGTATTGTCACAATGGTGCAATGATAGTGCCATCCTGAGACTAGACATGATCTTGGGTCAAAGCACAGGGGTTTTACACACACTGCAGACATCAGGGGGGCATCCCTTGGTTAACACAGGCTCCTAAACTGGAAAAGTGCTTCAATTGCCAGGACTGACGATTGCAAAACTTACCCCACGGAACCCTCATAAATAAATAAAGTTCATCTGCAAAATCAATGAACTATATATGATGCATTTTAAATTAAAGTATCATCCTCTTTAATTAATGCTGATGTATGAAAAGTACATGTAAACCTCTTGACAGAAAGTCCTTGTGCAGTTCATGTTTATTCTTCCAGATCTTTGCAAATCAGATTGCTAATTAAATAAGTACACTGGTGAATGGCTATGTCTTTTAAGTGAATTAAAGTAAAATGTTTCATTACCAAAGTCACTTCCTTTCAAGCCCACTTATGGTTGCCATTATTTTTCTATTCCTCTTTGGACCACAGGAGATGTAAAGCAGACCTAAACATTTACACTGCACATGATAGTTAAATCAAACGTAAAAAAAAAAACATACCACCCACACTCACCACTGGAGATATGAATTTAACCCCCTCTGACTAAACTATCATATCCCCTTCCCCAAAGGAGACCACCATAGGAATTTGAAGCTTTTTTTAAAAATGTATTTAGAAAATATTGTGGTATGCCTTGAGCTGATGACTACTATGAAAACCAGAAAGCAATGGCCAGGAATGGAAATTATATTGTACAATCAATGTGCAGCTATACTGATTTATTTAAAGGGACAAGCACCTTCAAATTGGATTTTCATAAACTCAAAATCGTATAAAAAGAAAGACATGGGCCCAGATTTTTGCCACGACGGAGACCCTCTCCATCGTGGTGAAAATGGTGGACGAGCCTGGAAATCCTAAGCCCCGCCCCCGAACACGACTTTTCCCATTTCTACGGGGTTGGGACTGGAGTCAGGCCATGGTTCGTGCATGTGTGGTTTATGAATGCAGCTGGCCATTTGAATCACCAGCTGCCTCCACTGAATTTTGATCAGCCTGGATTGCAAAACCCGGCTTGTGCAGATTAGGCCAGGTAAGAGTTGGTCTGAACTTGGTAGATTTGTTTGGATAGCCAGGGTACCCCCTTCGGAGAGGTAAGGTACCCTTTTGGATATGGTTCTGAGATAACTTTGGGAGCGGTAAAGCACCCTTTGGGAGAGGTAAGGCATTCTTTGGGATTGTTAGCAGTAAACATGATTGTGCTTAAAAAGTGCATAAGCTCATTGGAACTGTTAAAGAACTGTCAAAGCTGTCAAAGAACTGTCAAAGCTGTTAACATAGGAACATAGGACTTAGGAGCAGGAGTAGGCCATTCAACCTTCGAGCCTGCTCCACCTTTCAATAAGATCATGGCTGATCTAGTTGTGGTCTCATCTCCATTTTGCCATCTCCGCCCTTTAACCTTCGCCTCCCTTGTCTATCAAGTATATGTCTAACTCTGCTTTGAATAAATTCAATGAGCCAGCTTCCACTGCTTTCTGGAAAAAAGAATTCCACCTTCCACATACGAATGACACTTTGAGTGAAAAGATTTCTCCTCATCTCCATCTTGAACAGTAGATCTCTTATTCTTACCTGGTCCTATGAGGGACCATGGCGGGGAGGGGGGGGGTGGGGGTGGAATAGGAGGGCATAAGTTGGCATGGATAGGGCATGGTGAGTGTGTTGGAAGGGTGAGGGCTGGAGGGCTGCTTTTTGTTTCAATCTTTTTATTTAATTCAACAAAGTGCCAGAGCACAGAGGCAGGCCTCCCGCCCAGCCCACCACTGCACCCGGCAGCCTTGCACTCATTCCAATGGTGGCAGGCCCGACATCCAATACATCCCACCTCCCCGGAACAAAAGCCAGAACTGTGTGCGGCCATTTTTAAAAGTCGGGTTTGCAGAGCTGGGAATTCTCTTGTCTCTGTGTACCCAACCAAAGATCAAACGACTGGGCAACTCATTCAAATTGCGTCTTTCATGACACTCCAAAGCACTTTACAACCAATGAGGTACTTTCACACCATAGCCATTGTCGTAATGTAGGCAATTTTGGCACAGTAAGATCTCACAAACAGCAATGTAATCATGAACAGATTGTCTGTTTTGATGATATTGGCTAAAGAATAAATATTATTCAGAACTTTGGAGAAGCCTCTCCTGCTCCTCTTTGAAATAATGCCAAGATATCTTTTGTGCCTTCCTAAGGGGGAAAATGCAGCCTCTGTTCAAAGGTCTGCACCTCCAACAATGCAGCACTCCCTCAGTGCTGCACAGACACATTAGCCTGGATTTATTTGCTCAAGTATCCGGAGTGGAACTTGAGCCCACAACCTTTTAACTCTAACTAAGTGAGAGTGAACCAACAGGGCCACTGCTGAGGTCATTTCAAACTTCAAATTATTTTTTAAAAGTAAATTTATCATTTTTTTGGGCAACAGATGCATTTCCACAACATAGATTTATACAGGGCCTTTACTGTAGAGAACACCCCAAGACACACGCAGAGAGGAAGGTGGGAACAAGTAAATGGGAGTGAGGAACAGAGTTCTAGAGGGTGAGACAAGGAGAGGTGACCAAAGGTTCAGTTAGAAAGCTGGGTTTTGCAAAGATTTTTAAAGGTGAAGAACAAAAGGAGAGAAATTGGGGTTTGGAAAATAATTTAAAGAGAGATACCCAAAGAGCAAGGGTGGGAGAGAGTTTCACTATGTGCTCGAGTTGGAGGAAGGGTTGAGGAAGTCACAGAGATAAAGTGGAGCAAGATCCTGGAGAGATTTGAAAACAAGAATTTAAAACTTGAGGTGTAATTTTAAAATGAAAGTGTTTACTGTAGTATAATGGGTTAATAGGTATGGTAATGAGATAGTGATGTGTACTATGATGTAACTGTGATATTAGAGTCATGTGCAAGTGACTGAGAAGATAAGATGGAATAGTCTGTACAAGACAGAGATGTACTTTTTTAAAATTATTCATGGGATGTGGGCGTTGCTGGCTAGGCCAGCATTTATTACCTATCCCTAATTGTCCTTGTTCAGAGGGCATTTAAGAATCAACCACATTGCTGTGGGTCTGGAGTCACATGGAGGCCAGACTAAGTAAGCACTATAGTGTAAATAAAGGAGATTTTGAGGAAACCTACAGGATTTCGACCTAAGTCATTCATAAGTAGAGGGAAACCTTCCCATTACAACAGGCCCCAAGTTACCCGCAGAGAGATCTAAATAGTATTCAAAGTGGAAAGCACGCCACAAACCATTTTCCCCATTGAGTATGCAAGGGTTGAGAAGCATTCTGTGCTTTAGGATGCATTTGGTTTCTGTATGCCCAACATAGAAGCTTATATAAAATAATGTTGTGAGAGTAACTACAAATCATTGTAAAACAGCAGCACTGTGGCATTCAGCAAGGAAACAGTTAAAATTTCAATTGTCTTTTTAAAAAATAACCCAGAGAGTCAAGCAGCAGTGAACACTATTGTTTTTTTATGCTCGAAGATAGAAATTAGATGTGTATCATATTTTATGTTTTAGAAAGATAATAAAACAGAAAAAGAGAATTGAAGAGAAAATCGCAAGTCTGTATTTGTGATGTACTGTGAAAATTATATTTGCTTCCATTGCATGACATTGTTGGCATAGGCCTTCAAGGGACTATATGGCATGTGCACCAGATGAAAAGGTTCAGTGCTAGACTGTATACAAGCCACACCTTATTACATGCTGCGCCTCCGCCAAAATTATGGGAGCAAGTTTCTTGGTAGTGCATTTGACACAAAGCAAGGACTGACCTCTACACTGCACAAGAACAAACATTTACTGTGTTGGGACCAAATCTTCATCATAGAAAACCTTCTGGTGCCTCTAGAATAGAGGGGAAAGGAGACGCCAGCAGCAGAATGATGAATACTGTTTTCTTAACCCAGCCTAGCTCTTGTCAGCCACCTGTGACTCCATCATGCCACATGTCGGAGGCAGCTCATTAACTTACTGCTCGCTTCCCAGGAGTGTTTTTTTTTGTTTTCTTTCACCTTGGGCGTGTGCAAGTCTACTACTTCAACAGTTAGCTACCCAGGCAGGCTGAGTAGGCTTTTCTTCCTGAGCACAGCATGCTTAAAGGCAAGCCTCCCTGCTAAAGCTCAAAAATCTCACTTAAATGCATTAGGCATCCCATTTCAGCCTGATAGTGTGGCAATTAACATGCTTCACGACCCCACCACCCTCCCCCCAAAAAAAACTATCCTGGGGTAATTGGTGCAAAAGAAATTACCCAGAGTCCATCAGCACACGTAGTTAAGGAGTGAAACAAGTGAAAGATAAATGAAGCAGAAAAAATCGGCACTTATTTGATTTTAATCTTGCCACTTTGCAAGCATTTAAATTGCCTTAATCATGTGGCTGGCTTCCAGCCTTGCTGGTAATCTGTTATCAAATTTGAAACTAGATTTTTTAAATGTCAGCGTGGGCTGCGATTTGAAGTCTATTAACAGTTATGAGCCTGCCTCCCAAAGTTCTATAATCTATGTGCTAATGACCTATTCCAGAGCCTGTCGAATATTACTTTATTAGAACTGTATATTGGTAGTTCTTATAGAAGGCAGTGTTCAATTTTTAACAAACACGCAGAAAAGAATATAATGTCTACAGTCCTAGCAAAGGAACTTCATTTTTTTTTTAGGCAATAACCTGGCTGCGGAATAACCTTGATAAATGTAATTGAATTTTTTTCTCTGATAAGATTAACTAGTGGTAATTGTGAACAGCGAGCTTTGCCTCCAATACAAATGAGGTGTACGACAAGCTGAAAGTAATTTTTAGATAAAAATGAAATAGTATTTCAGACCTTACATTGTGCAGCCCTGTATCCCAACTCTTCAATGCACTGATTATCATTCCATCTTTTCATTGCACCTAATTGTGCTGGGCTTGGTTAAAATGAGATCAACACATGTAACCCCAAAAGGCTTAATTAAAGGAGGGTCTAAATGCCAGCAAAACTAAGGTGTGTTTGGAAGCTCTTGACAAACATAGCATGAAATTCAACATGCAGAAATCTTTCCAAAATCCATGGCCAACGTCCCTGTTAATGTTAACTTTATAGGCGATTGTCAAATGTATAATATATATACTTTTTTAAAAGAGGAATGCAAAGCCCTAGATTAGCTGTGCAGTATATTTGGTTAATTTGATCTGCAGCCTCATTTGCATTCAAGGATATAATTCTTCCCAATAGGTTTGCACATGAACAAAGAATTTTAAGTCAAATTAGCTAATAATTTAAGCCATTAAATAGGCTTGTTTGGTGAAGTCTGACGAAGTACTTTTTTTAAAAATGTCAATATTAGCTGTTATTCTCTCTAATGCTGGTAAGCATCTTTTTT